>NC_071498.1:82500000-83750000 GCF_028408465.1 Anastrepha ludens | reverse complement strand
CATCATTATCATTACTTTTATTGTCATACTACTACAATATTATTATTTTCATTTATTATTAACGGTGTATCGTTTCGCGTGTGCCAACACACACGTTTAAGTGCTCAACGGCAACTCAAGCGGAAGAGAGCGCATGTTCTTTGTAGACTGATTGAAGTTGTTACTGTACAGTTACTACATGTAAAGCACTCATGTGTGTGTGTGTACATTAAACAGTTGCCCTTATGTGCCACGTGTGCTGCACACCGCAACGAATCCTATTAAAAATGACTCTGCACAATATCTCTAATGCAAATCTCATTTTTATATCCTGTTAACTCGCCAAAAAGTTGGCTAGGAAGTGATGACAGAGAAACTAAGTATTCTTTGGCCTTTTTGTGTATATACTATTACTCAAAAAAACTCTCTGAAACATAAAATATCACATTTGCTTAACATTCATTGCTGTTGCTATAGCAGTTTATCAAGCCCTGCCAGCACGGTGTAGTCACCGATCGTCATCGCCTAACTCATCTAGGCAAAGGAAATATGCTGTATCGACGAGTTGAGTGCAGATGGAGGGAGGGAGAGGGGCGTTAGATGAGTGAGTTTAAGAGGGCATGTGAATAGGTGATTACTATCGGGCGTGGTACCTTCACATACCGGACATATATTGAGTATGTCAGAGTCAGTTCTGGATAAGTAGGAGTTTATGATACTGATAACGGTATAGGGAGATATAAAGTAACTGGAGGTGTTCCACAAGGCTCGGTGCTTATCCCAACACTGTGGAATGCTATGTATGACGGCTTCAGCTTCCTGAAGATCCTACCCTCATTGAGCACGCGGACGACATTACATTGGTGGTAGTGGGAAAGCATCTGGTAAGCGTTATGCAATAATGCAATTGTAAAAATCAGAAGATGGCTTGGAGATGTGAAGTTAGAGCTTGTAGCTAAACAAACTGAAGCCGTATTACTAACACACGACGGGTACGTGAGAAGTTAGTAATTACGGCAGCTGACCATGACATAAGGTCGCAGCCATATATCAAATACATGGGAGTTCTCGTTAACTCGAAAATGACTTTTAAGCATCATTTACAGAGCCGTAAAAATAAGTAACGCGTTAGGTTTTACAGGGATTCTGTACGCAGCACCAATCTGGGCCAACACGAAGCCATCGTACCTCCAGTACATACAGGCATGGTGATTAATAGCAAGTGAGAGCTATAAGAGCGAATTGGGACAAACAAATTTAAGGATCAAATTAAAAAAAACATCTTTTGTCCCCGTTCTATTTTTTATGACAGCAAACTGGAGATAAGGTCTCGAAATAAATCTATATATGTTTCTAGACCGAACAGACGCGGTCAACAGGAATTTAATTGTTTAAGGATCTGAGAAGTTAGAACTATTAAGTCTAACATTTAATAGGTCTAACTATTAAGTCGAATAAAAATTTGGTTGATGTGACTTGAGAAAAAAAGTTTGAGTCAAAAATTACTTCAAGGTTTTTCACCTATTTCACAGTTTGGAGGACATTATAAGAGATATTATAAATATACATATATATATATAGGGTTTTTCAGTAAGAGCGCTTCAACTTTTGAACTTTTTTGAATAAAACACAAACGGTTTGACTTTTTTAACTAATTTTTTTTTTATTATCGAGTTTGAACATATACATTTAAGTATGAAATTCGATTTCTTTTGCATGACCACCGCGTGCACGTTTTACGAAGTCCAATCGTTGAACCCAATTTTCGACCACTCTTTTGCATAAATCGGCCGAAATTCCAGCAATTTCGCGTTCAATATTGGCTCTGAGCTCACAAATCGTCGCCGGCTTGTTACTGCCAATGACTTCACATAACCCCAAAACGGGACGGCTTGTTAAATGGACCGTAAAATGGCCGTAATGCTCTTAAAGTAGCAGCAACAGAACGATTATTTTCATAAAAAATTTGCACGATTTGCAATCGTTGCTCAAGTGTGTAGCGTTCCATGATGAAATGTATACTAATGAAGTTTACAAATGACAAGCGAAAAATAAAAAATATTGCGTCGTTCGCCCTCCCTATCGGAAAAAAGTTGAAGCGCACCTATTGAACGACCCTATATATATGTAGGATTCCGAGTTAAACAATTTGTTTTTACTTTAATTTAGACAATTTCTCTATTACTTCAACTTAGACAATTTGTTCCTGTGCGTTCCTCGCTTGATGGCGGTTTAGTTCACAATGTTCTATCTGTCCTCGTTCGTATCGTCAACGTCTTCGTTCGGTATGTTCGCGGTATGGTAATCTCTCTGCTATCTCTGTTGCCAAGGCTCTGTTTCGAATAGACTGTCTCTGCACGGGTGGTTTCAATTTTTGAATTACGGGCTTACCTTGGTTCCTCCGACATTTATTTCGAGGCCTACTTTCGCTGCTCTTTGTTTTACTGGCGTTAGTATTTTCGACATATCTGTGAAGATGTGTGTCATTAGGCATATATCGTCGGCATAATCGAGATCTTCCAGACGTCCATTCATTCCCCATGTTATGCCATTCGTTTCCTGTGGTGCTTTGTCCATAACGCAGCACAACACAATGCTTAAAAGGATTGGTGACAACACACAGCGGTATTTTTGGAACCACTGAGCTATTTTTTTTTTATTTTTATTTTTTATGCTTCAAATGGCAAGTGTAGTCGGAACTCCTTTACACAGCAATGCAATCAAAATTGCGTCACGGTGGATCGCATCGAATGCTTTTTGAAAGTCGACGATAAAGACGTGCTCCCCATTCTACAGATTGCTCCACTATAACACGAACACTGTTAACGTGGAACTAAAACGTTCTTAGTAAGCCAAGATTTTCGGCACTCAGTTCCGAAAACTTTCTTAATATGTTCAAATATTAACCCACACCACTTGCCGCCATGCATCGCCACACCATATCTTCACCACCGCCGTGTTTTACTGTACCAAGCAGATTTTGTGTCTGAAGAGATGTGCCTGATTTACGCCAAACATTTTGACGGTCTCTTCTCCCAAAAATTCAAAATTTACTTTTGTCTGTAAAAAAAAATTAATTTCCAAAACTCTGGAGGCTCATTTATGTATAAGTAATTATTAAACTCAACTAGGCGGCCACGGTCAACAAGGAGCTCCACATTGCCCAGCTACACCGTCTAAATGAGACTATTCCACTCAGAAGACCTGATCGACATGGTTAAACCATACTCCTTCACGACAACGCCAGACCCCATGTTGCATAAGTCATCAAAGCCGCACCCCAAGAGCTCGAATGGGAAGTCCTTCAGCATCCGCCGTATTTTCCGGACTTTGCTTCGACCGATTACCACTTTTCCACTCCCTGTAAAACCATATGAAGGGCGTCACCTTTAATTGTAAAGATGTTCTTAGAAACTGGCTGAACAACTTCTTTGACACCAGATCAGGCAATTTTTGGCGGAACGACATCAACTAATTGTTAGGGAGGTAGGAAGAGGTTGTAAACAGAAACGCCGAATATATAATTGCTTAACTTGATATAAAAATTGTTTTTGTGCAAATAAAAGTCTTCGGTAAAAACGATACCAACTTATTCCACAACCCAATAGTTACCGGTCGTCTTCGTCTAACTCATCTAACAGGAAACGTGCAGTTTCGACAGGTTGGGGCCAGAGAGAGAGAGAGAGAAAAGGGTGTTAGGTAAATAGGTTCGATGGGACATGTGAAAAGTGGTTAGTGTCGTGATGTGTGCCTTCACGTGCTGGACATTTGATGGGTATGACGGGGTCGATTCTGGATAGATAGGAGTTTTACCTGCTACAGTATCCAGAATGCAATAGGGCCAAACATACGCTGGTATCGCGGGTAGCTGAATAGGTGGTGGTTGGACTCCGATGACGGCATTCAGAAGTTAGGAGCTTAGAAGGTGGTAAGTGTCTCCCGATGAATGTCGTTTAGTGTTTGTCTGTATACTGTTCGGTGCAGGTTGCTGCAATTACTTCCCGTTATGTAAAACATCAAGTGAGGAGTCTAGTCATTTTCTTTTGCTTTTGTAATGTATACAATTCATTACATACTTTGTCTATTTTAAGTATGTAAAGAAGAAATAAATAAATAAATAAAATATGTCTTCGATATATGTTTTTGCTCAACTTAAAAATCTTGTAAAGTGAACGCATACTTGATGGGCTATGTGTATGTAAATATCTGCAAAATTATTTTGTATTTGTTTTATTTTCTTTGTATTTAAATATTATTTATATTTTTAAGTATTTGTAAAGATCCCGTTATACCACACTACATCACGCAAGTAAGTTTTTCCACCACACCAACTCCATGTTGAAATAACTCAATTGTGTTATCAGATCTTTTATATGTATGTATGTATGTATATGTACTATTAATGCCATCCCAATGAACACAGGATATGCCAGATTAAATTAAAAAACATGATAAAAGTAAATGTAAGCTTAAAATGAATTTAAAAGTCCTCAAAAAGATCACAATGCCGGCAGAATTTTGACTGGGGGGTTCTCGTGTGCTCCGGGAATCGATCAAAACTGTAAAAATCCGAAGGTTGCATTATTTCCGGGATATAGGGGGCATGCACTTCTTGATTGAGTATCGCAAACCAATCGATTGCCTTAAACCACACATGATCCTTGATATCCTTATTGCCATTAATTAAACAGCCAAATCTTTAAATAAAAATAAAAATTTGTTAAACATGTATAGCCTTTTTTAGAAAAATAAATTTTTTATGAAATTGAGTTGAATAACTGTGCAAATTAAGGACTTTAAGTATAGTCATATTTATATTCCTAAGGACGGGTCGATGTTGATATGTATGCGACAATGTTACTATGGCGGCGTCTGCCAAATCTACTGCTTATTTTTTACTCAGTGGCTGAGGTAAATGATAAAAATTTATTACGAACAATTTAGGGTATGGTTATACCTCTCGGAGGCGACGTGATCGTGTTATGTGGCTCTGCTAGATTTTTCTTGTTTGGTTCTCTGAAGCCGCAATCTACCGATACCCTCAGGGTCAACATAACTCAGCACACTACGCTACTCAAACAACGAGCTAAGCCTAGGCAGTTATTTAAACGATATCGTATGCCTACATAATGACATGCATTGGCCTTTCTAATGCAAAACCCAAAAGAACTTCTCATCATAGAAAGAGTGCAAAACGCAACTTCAATGCTTGAACTTTTCTCAAATGTTCTTCGAGTAAATCCTTTTCTTCGGGCAACGCAACTGAATGTATTGTATTAAACCCAATTTTGGAGGGATCTTAGATTTGAATGCGCGTAAATTCTAGTTACGATTCCTGGCAACTTGAAAGAGTTAGATTACAACACTCATTTCTGCTACTTTGACAACAGATTTCCATAAAAATGTTTAAAAGGAACAAGTATAAAAATATCAGAAGCTTCGATGGAAGATCCTCTGTTCACATTGCGAGGGCTCCAAGCCAAACTTGACAATTTGATTCATTAAAGTAAAAGCCACGTAGATAAAGTGGTCGATATGAAAACAGAATACTGAATAATGGGTATAAATAACATATACCGCGGGATTTCCTTCCAATGCGTTTGGCTATAAATAATATAATAAATTGAGAGTATTGAAAATAACATCCGCTCATGAATCGCTCGAGTTATGAAACGCAGACATTATCCACAAAAATACTTCTTTGTGCGCTAAAAGCACGTCAGCAACCTTGGTTCCGCTCGACGGTGAGACATTCAATAGAAATATTTCATTGGAACTACGTAATTTCATAGGCGCTTTGGTTAATAACTTTTTATATAAAATTTAAGTCAGTCACAGTCAGAAGTTTATTTCACAATCACTTGTCTAGTGGCTTATTTAAAAAATCGAATGTGGCTATTATTGGGTATAAAAATTAAAATAAAGCCTTCAACACTTTAAATTCATTTTCTACAACTGAATTTCTAGGACTTAAATCTCATATAAGCAAACTGTTTCACTAAGTTCTTATTTTCAAGTCGATTTGTTCTTAAACTTGGCTTGCTAAATAATGAAATAAGTAAACTTTGCTGCGAAAATATCTTCTCCGAAATATCTACATATATACATATGGCCTGCGCAATTTGTACAGAAAAATCAGACTATATATGATATGAACCCCTTTACATTTTCGAGAAGAATCTACTTCCAAAGATATTTTAAAAATTCACACGTACCTTCTAGACAGGTCAACTTGCAACAAATTGAAGATTAAGTCTTTAAGGGCGGTACTAAAGATCTGTGGCATTTTGTAATCGCCTTCACAAATTTTTGAGTACATAACCATTTTGTCCCGACTGTACTTCGAGAAAGGTGATGACCCGAATACCATTTCATATA
Organism: Anastrepha ludens; assembly: GCF_028408465.1. NCBI lineage: Eukaryota > Metazoa > Arthropoda > Insecta > Diptera > Tephritidae > Anastrepha > Anastrepha ludens. The sequence continues at coordinate 83,743,643 of NC_071498.1, read as the reverse complement.
CTAATACGCCAAAGGACCACCAATCCACGCATGAGCCATAAGGTTTTGCCTGAATAATTTCTGGCGCAAAATATTCGGGCGTGCCACATAGAGTCATGGTGCGAGTTTTAACTCTCTATAATAAAATATAGTTACATATATAATATAAATGAAAGTGTTGAGTGCAAATATTTTAAACTGACAAAAAAAAAACAAAAAAAAAATTGAGTAACCTTAGCAAATCCAAAATCAGTTATTTTAATATAACCCTTCTCATCGAGCATTATGTTTTCGGGTTTCAAGTCACGATATATAAGATGGACAAAATGCAAGTACTCCAGGCCGAGGAATACTTGAGCAGCATAGAAGCGTGCCTGTTTTTCACTGAATTTTCGCATTCTGAATAAAAGAAATTAAAAATATATTTAGTGGTTAAAGAACTTCACTTTAAGTTTTACGTTTGTACTTGCGATGATATGTAAATAATTCCCCGCCACCAATGTAAGGCATGCCCAAGTAGATTTGATCAAAATCTTTTCTTGAAAATTCCAACCAAATGAGAGTGGGGAATTTTATGCTGGCCAATACACGCTTCTCATTGTGTACATGCGCCACCTCCTTCACCTTGACAATTTTGTCTTTTAACATCTGCTTGACTGCATAATAATCGCCAGTTTTCCTTTCCTTTATCAAAGCCTAATCAAAAGAAATGCATATCCAGGACATTAAATCTAGCAAAGTCTCTTACGAATAATTTGCGCATTTTTGTGATTTCATACCACTTTACCGAACGAACCGGAACCAATTATTGCTACTTCTTCAAAGCCTACGAGTCCGTTTTCCGGGGATGGCGTCACGCTGTCCCAACGCGTATTAAATTCTTCCAGAAATAGTGCGAGTATTAGATCATAATCCACAGATGGATTGAAAACGAACATAGGGTCACTGTTCATTTTTCGGCTTTGCACTTCACAACATCCAAAAACGTTGAACTTATTTTTCGATCCGGTTTGTTTTTATTCAAAACATTTAGAACATTGTTTTTTGCCTTCCAAATTATCAAACAACTTTTCCAACGCACATTAGAAGATTATAAGCAAGTGCCAAGCGAATTTAAATTAAATTAGATAAAAGTTAATGGTTCCTCTGCCTATGAACAAATTTTTTTGTTTAATTTTAATCTCTCATTTAGAATTAACTTTTCAATCTGTAAATATTTTCAAAAACAAATGAACGATGTCATATAATTATAAAAATTTTGCCATAGAAATGAATGCCAAATTGTAGGCATAGAGAATAGAGAAAAACGAGTTAAAAACACGAACTGTTAATAATTACCTTGTCAGGACTATAAAATTCGCCGCCACCAGCTTAACAGCGGAGAAGCTTAACAAGGCTGAGCGAAATTAGCACAACTGGGTGTAGTGTGCTTAATGCTTTAAGCTCTAGATTTAAAACTAAATGTTGCTTTTTGAAAATTAAAACGCCAAAAGAATGGTTTAGTTCCTAGCGCCCTTTTTAGAGTTTTTTTAGAAATCAATGAAATCTACATGCATTTCTCATACATTCCTAAAAGTATGAAATATTTAAAGTCTGCGAGAATCTAAAAATTTAGATACACTAAAATACAGGGTCTAGCAATCGAAATATAACCAACTTCAGACTGCTCGCGCAGCTGATTTCAATTTCCGAACTTTGTGTTTTCTGACGAGAAAATGTTTCAAATTGAGCAACCTCCAAACGATAGGGTTTATTTTACCGACGAGATACAAGAATTTGAGTCATCGATTGACCAACAGCAGACAACACCCGCTGCAGATAATGGTTTGGGCGGCTGTAACCGCAGATGGGCGCTCTCCAATCGTCACCTGGCGGCAAGGTAAATGCGAAATATTATATTATCGGGAAAGTATTCTGGAGATTGCCTTGAAGCCGTGGGCAGACAAACATTTTGGTGGCAGACCATAGACGTTTCAACAGGACTCGGCACCGTCTCTCAAAATTCGAGTGACCCCAACGTTCCGAACGCTCGGCTCTCAAATTCACCAGACGCGAATACGATAGATTATTCTCTTTGGGCCGTTTTGGAGAGCAAAGGTCCGAACTAAAAAGTTTCATCAGTCTCGAGGCACTGAAAAAAGATATTGTCCTCGAGGTGTCCAAAATACCTGCAAGTCACATTCGGGCAGCTTGCGATTCGTTTCTGGACCGTCTAAAGGCCATAGTCAAGACAAAAGTTAGTCGTATCGAGCAAAAGTAACTCGATTCTTAATTTTGTACTATTTTCACATAGTTGAAGTTGAATAAAAGTAATTTTCCGAACTAAATTTATAGCCTTTTTAATTGGTTACACTTCGAGTGCCGGACCCTGTAGATTCAAGCTGAGGCGTATAAAGACTTGGCTGATCTGTCATAGTTAAGCGAGTTTTCAGCGGAATGATACTTTTAAAAGCAAAATTCGTAACCGTTTATCTCTTTCGATAAATATAGTTTTCTACATAAAAAACAGATAAAAAAGAAAAAATATGTGTTGCAACAATTATAACAAACCAGACGACTTAAATTATCTTTTTCTTCCTGCGCGATTTTGGCTGAGTTTAACAAAGCGCTCCAGTCATATCTTTCTTGTGCTAACCGACGTCTGTTGAGCACACCAAGTGAGGCCAAGTCCTTCTCCACCTGATTTATGCAACGAAGAGGAGGCCTTCGTCTTCCTCTGCATTCACATAGAATACTTGCAGAACCGGAGCGTTTGTATTCATTCGAACAACATGATTCAGCCAAAGAAGTCGCTGGATCTTTACTCGCTACACAATGTCTATGTCGCCGTAAAGCTCATACAGGCCATTGTTCCACCGCATGCGATATTCGCCATCACCAACGGACAAATGTCAAAAAATCTTCCGCAGAGTCTTTCACTCAAACACTCCAAGGAGCACCTCATCGGATATTGTCGTCGTCCAAGCTTCTGCGCCATATGTTAGGAGGAGCCTCATAGAGTGTTAGTTTTGTTCGTCGAGGGGGGGCTTTACTACTCAATTGCCTACTTAGTCCGAAGTAGCACTTGTCGGCAAGATCACATCCATAATAAACAATGTATAAAATTTCCAAAATTTAACAAACTCCTCTGAAATGTCATTAAAATTTTAAACTTTTTTATCAGTCCAATCACTTCCAATTTTAATATACTAAAGTGTAAATTCCCGCAAAAATCGGATTGTTTTTTTTAATTTTCGTTCGCTTACGATATATAGAATTTTCTGTAAAATAAAGGAAAGTTTATTTCATAAAGCTAAATAAGTGTACAACAATAAATTTTTTTATATGCTTGGTGTTTTTGTTTAATATGATTTTTTTTTTTTGATTTTCAATCAAAAAATTCAATATTGGTATTAAAAAACAATAAAAAATTTTGTGCTCCATGCAACATGTAACAAAGGGAGGAATGAGTTAAATTGTATAACGTGTAAGTACTATAATTTCATCGTCAAAAATATGTATTTGCGATACATTCTAAGGCAGAAGAACTAAAATAACCTCCACTTAAGAGAAAATTCCTAAATTCTTGGTTAGGCACGCAGGCAATTAAGGAGTAAAGTCGTTTCTCGACGAACAAAACTAACACTTAGTAAATCTCTCCTCATGTACCTTCTATTGAATCGCACAGAAGCTTGAATGATGACAACTTTCGATGAGGCGTCCCTTGGAGTATTCGAGAAGAGATTCTAAGAAAAACTTTTGAACATTTTCACGTTAGTGACGGCGAGTATCGTTGTAGATGGATCAATGAGCCATATCCACTTTACGGTGACATAGACATAGGGTAGCGAATAAATAGACATGTCGTCCGAATGGATAAAAACGCGGCAGCTCTGAAAATATTCTAGGCGGTATGTGATGGTGGTAGCAGAAGAAAAGGAAGGTCTCCTTTGCGTTGAAAAGATCAGGTGGAGAAGATGTTTGCCTCACTCAGTGTATCCAACTGGCATCTGTTAGCATGAGAAAGAAACGACTGAATAAAATCGATTAAGCGGTTATCGCACCAATCAAGAAGAAGGAGAACATTGATTGGGCCTCAAGCCAAACTTATTTGCGTGAAGCTCATGAAATAATTACAATAGTGATAGTTAATGAATTGTTTGCCTCTATTTTGCAGTACTATTATGAACGCATATGTAAGTATGTAAAGCAAGTATGCAATACAAATATTTTGAAAAAGTAACTCCATTTTGTAGCTTCAAACTATCCTTTATTACACCTAAATGTAATGGCCTACAAAACAACATCTTTTTTTTTTGTTTTTTTTTTTATGTTTGTTCGGCTACCCTAAGGATTCAGCTGACCCTCAGGATCAAGTAAATACTCGATTCGTTTTTCCGAAACAAGTAGTTTTTCACAATTTGCTCTTTTCAAGTTTCATATTGCTACTTTTTTGCAGTGTGCGCTATATTGCACCGCTATAACTATTATTCATCATAAATTCATATCATCATATCAAAGCGGACCAAGTAAGTTTTAATTTCGTGTTTACTTTATTGTAACTTCTGCGTGTAGTTGACTTTAAGGGGGAAGTCTACTGTGACAAGGGAAAAAACAGGCTTATTTTCCGAATTTTATTTCTAACAAAATATTGCTCGTACATAAAATCTATTTAAACTCTTATCTTTATTATATATTTAAGTTTTTGAAAAAAAAATTTTAAGTCAAAATATTCAAAATGGCCGCTGTGGCACTTCTGCAAGCGCAGGTCCGCTTTTCTTAGGTGCCTAAACGGTGTACATGAAATCTTACGTTTCGGTGATCTAAAACAAAAAAACAAAATATTGTTATCATATACATAGTATTGACTCTCGTCTGACGTAGGATTATGTCGATAAAAAATTTTGGCGTTGGAAAAAAAATTCTTGAAATTTTTTTCTTTTTTTTTGCCTAAAATTGATGTTACTATTGTTTATAACAATTTAACAAATAACGATATCAAAAAAATCCTATGTCAGACGAGAGACACTATTACAGAGAATATATAATTAAATTTTTAAGCTGATTCATTTATCAGAACTCGAGATATCGTATACACCGTATACAAAAACTTAGTTTCGAGAAAAATGCGTTTAAAGTTTCAGTATAGCAGGTACGCGCTTTGGAGCGCTTCGGGAAAAGGTCGAAATTTCAACGAAGAAAAATTTAGCCAGCTGTAACACATATTGTACCTTATTTAAGAGGGTTCAAAGTATTTTTTAAGCTAATAAAAAAAAAATCGATTTTTTGAAAAATTCACAGTAGACTTCCCCCTTAAATATCTGCAGTTTAGAATGAACTTGCAGCAAGTAAAAATGTAAAATATCCAGAAAATATAACTACACCGCCGATAACCGCCAATTTTTGCTTTTTTGTGCCTCAGTTCATGAGGAAAATTTTGTTACTTAATGTTATGCTAAGTGCAAAAATGCAATTTTTGTGCATTTTAACACAAGGGCTGAAAAGTCTCGAGCCTAACATATAGCCAGCACTAGTTTTATTGCATTCACCTCTTTTTCAGTTAGTGCTAACCTTAAATAGACAGCTGTTAAAACTTCATGACATTCTTAGTTTGTGAGTTATTGTGCTCAGATTGACGCTACTTTAGTTATTTTCAAAACAATGGATCAAAAGGGTTTCGGGTTTTAAATTCTACACTGCTTCTTAATGCGGAAGAATACCGTTCAAGCGAAGCAATGGCCTGAAAAATGTTGTGGGGCTTCGCTCCATCAGAAATAAGAATAAGAGGATGGTTTGCTAACTTCAAACGTGGTCGTAGAGACACCGATGATGCACAACGCAGTGGACGTCCGACTGAGGCGCTAACACCAGAAAACATCAAAAAAATCCACAAAGTTGCGTGAGTTAGCTGACATTGTAAAACTATCAAACGAATGTGTTCGCTTTAATATTGCATGAGCATTTGACTATGAGAAAGCTCTGTTCAAAGTGAGTACCGCGTTTACTCACTATCTTGTTTCATCAAAACAACGCACCGCTTCAGAAGTAAATCAAAAAAATTGCAAAACTATGTACATACATGAATTCAACTTCAAAATATTCCCAAGTCAATTGATTCGCCAGATTTGGCTGCCAGTGACTACTGGCTGTTCCCAGCCCTAAAAAATGTTCGTCGATAAGAAATTTCGTTCGAATGAAGAGGTTATTGTTTAAACTGAGGCCTATTTGAGGCAAAAGGTAGTTGTTCTACAAAAGTGCTATTGAAAGGTTAGAGCCGTGCTGGAATGATTGCGGTCTCGACGGAAATGACACAAAAAAAACGTGTTTGCTTTGTTAGGCTCGAGACTTTTCAACCCATGTGTTAATTCCTAAAATTCAAATAAAACACAAAAAAAGTATTTTCGTTCAATAATAAAAATTAAAAAAAACGTATAACTTACAATTACAATTTTTACTCGGTAATTGAATATAGAGAATAATTTTTACAGATATTTATTAAGTACTCAGTACTTTGATCCGATACCAGAAACCAGTGACTAGGCACAATTATAGGGTAGGCCATGAAAAATTTGCTTTTTGCATCGGCTATAAAAAAAACACTAATCAATACTTTTTCAAATTATTTTTTCATTTTGAAGATTGAACATTGTCATTTATGAATAAAAAATAATATCTTTCAAATGACTGCCACGACTGGCTTTACAGTAGGCCAATTTTTAAGCACATTTTCGATTGTTTGGGCTCCAATTTCATGAATGGCAACTTCGATTTCGTGTTTTAAAGCATCAATCGTCTCTGGATAGTTCCCATAGCATTTGTCCTTAACGGCTCCCCACAAAAAATAGTCCAACGGGCTTAAGTCACAGCTCCGAGGCGGCCAATTGATATCGGAATTCAAAAACGGTAGTCAAAAGTTCGAGTGTAACTTTGGCAGTGTAACAAGTTGCACCGTCCTGTTGAAACCAAATGTCGTCCATGTCATCCTCTTCAATTTTTGGAAACAAAAACTCGTTGAGCATGTCACGGTAACTCTCGCCATTTATGTAACCGCGGCTCCTCGCTCATTTTCAAAAAAAAATGGCCCGGTGATGCCGCCAGACCAAAAACCGCACCAAACAGTGACTCGTTGTGGATGCATTTGCTTCTCTACAGTAACGTGTGGATTTTCTGAGCCCCAAATCCGACAATTTTGCTTATTGACGTAGCCACCGATGTGAAAATCAGAAAAGAAGAAGAAGGCTCACCACTTTGAAAATAGGTTTTCAATATTTCCCAACTTTCTTCAAACGTATAGCGTCCCATTTCGTAAATGTCAAACCTTTAGGTAAATTATGAATACATTTGACGTGTCATTTGTGTTACCATTCTCAAAAAAATAGGTGGTTCAAAAAGCATACGCTATATGGCCCACCCTATAGTTTTGGCTAATTAATGTGCTTTACCTTGCCATAGCATTAAACTGATGCGACTTAGCGAGTTCATTGAATGTCGGATTACCATGCGCTAGCGAATTGCCTAACGATCGGTAATGTATCAAATCGCTAGTCTGTAGTCGTCAGTAAAACTACAGAGTAAACGTACATGTCCAATAGATTGATTGAGGAAATGCATAACGAAAAATAACTAGCTCACGGTTTGTAGCTAAAGGTTTTTCAATGCCAATAATAAAAATTATTCATTGCATTTTATTCCCTATTTTTAGAGTTAAGCCCACTTCTTTTTTAATGATTTACTCTAGCCTAAGGAATATACTTTCTTATAAACATATTCTTCTTTGTAAAGACCAATGCAATTAAACGAAATTATCTCTAAAATCTCCTCTCTTCGTGTATATGTTCATAAGTATAATGGAAGCTTGCTTCATTTGGTCACTTTTTGGTTTTCTTAAATCTTATGAAAATCGTGGGTGCCGGATGCAGATTCTTCTATCGATATGGATTAAATGCATACATACATATGTACATATGTGGGCGCAAAGCTCTTACAGCCCATCCAAATGTGTTGTAAATTCATCTGCATTACCTAACATTGTTGCATTTCACCACGTATACAGAACGTAGAAAGACTCATAAAAACTTTTACGATCCCACATACTTGCCATACAGGAAAAATTTGAAGAATTTAAAAAAATGTCTGGTTTAGAACTAATGCGATTTTGCAAGTTTTTTAAATTTAATACTGCTTCAGAACTATGGAAAGAGAAATGCAGCGAGGTGTAATTCACGCTTCCAAAGACATCACTGTGTAAAATTAATTAGTCATGGTTTCAAACTCTCTAAATCCACACCAAATCTAGACTAGAGGATTTTCCTGCAGGGTTCATATGTGCATACGTATACATGTACAAATTTCCCACGAATTGGAATATTTTGGCTAATGAAAATTTCAGATGTTGCAGCAAAGTATTAAACTAAAAGAGTCACATCGTAAAAGATGGGACATTTGGACCTGATAATAAAATACATTTTGCTTAAAATGCCCACAAGTGGCCATGATATTGTAGATGCAGAAAAATTCCTGTAAAGTCAGTACTGATGCAAGTTTATTATAACAGTTGGATAGAAAAAAAAAATTAATATGAAATTATTAATATTTTCTATATTTTTTGGGCAGACGTGACTTTCATCAGTTGATTTATACCGATCCATATATACGGTATGTACTTATATATGTATATACAGGGTCCGGCGCTCGAATTGTAACCAATTAAAAAGGCCATACATTTACATAGTTGGGAAAATTACTTTTATTCAATTCAAAATAAAAAGTGTGTGAAAATAATACAAAATTAAGAATCGAGTTACTTTTGCTCGATATGGCCACCTTTTGCCTTGACTATGGCCTTGAGACGGTCCAGAAACGAATCGCAAGCTGCCCGAATGTGACTTGCAGTTATTTTGTACCACTCGCGGACAATGCTTTTTTTCAGCGCCTCGAGACTGGTGAATCTTTTAGTTCGGACCTTGCTCTCCAAAACGGCCCAAAGGGAATAATCCTTCGGACTCGTGTCTGGTGAACTTGAGAGCCATTGAAACGTCCATAGTCTGCCGCTGAGCGACCATCTGCGGTGACAGTGGCCCAAACCATTACCTGGGGCGGGTGCTGCCTCAAATTCTCGGAAACCTTAATTTGGAGTGCGGGATAATTTTTTAGAATCAAACAAACTCATACACAATGAAAGTTATAGCTTGCAAAATTAGAGTGACGGTCAGAAAGTCAGTTAAGTCAGTAAAGTGCATTATTTATAACCGAGATATCACGTTTTTTCTTTCTCAAAAAATACCTGTGTAATAGATGGGCGTAATTATTGACCATTTTCGCCCATTTGCAACTCCAACCTACCGCGGGCAAAGAAAATTAGGTGTACCAAGTTTCATTGAAATATAATATATAGTTTTTGCTAGAGTTATAATGCGAACGTACAGAAATGGCAAAATCGACTCCTCTCTTCATTTTGAGCATTTTGGTATGCCTATATATCTCAAATCCGCTATGATGTTAGTGAACAAAATTAGAATACCGCTGGGCCCAAGTGCGCACGGGTATAAAAATCGACTTTTCTAAATACACTCCTAAATGATTATTTATCTTTGTGCGGTAATTGCAACAGTTTGCTACCCATGCACTATTGCAAGCTCTTGGTTGCTTTACTCTTCATCTGAGTGAAAACATGTGTTGCTCGCCCCAATTATTTCCTTGCCCCATCCAATCTCATTCTCAATTTTGGTGTGATGTGACATACCACAAAGTGTCCCCAATCATGAATTTTTGTTGTAATCTTTAGTTGTTTATGTTTCTGTGTACATATTTACTTCGAAAGCGACGGTCACACACACACAGACACATTTATCAAATGCTTTCAATGTAGCGTTTTTTTTTAAGCAATTAATTACTCAATTTCGTTTGTTTTCCACGAAGAACAGCTGAACAGCTGTGAGACAAGTAAGACAAGTGCTCGAAGAAGTTGGTAAAAATTTCCACTTTTCCCATGCAAAGCCGCGCAGATATCAAAACCTATTTCTTGATTGCTGATTGCATTATGCTGCTTGTTTGCTTTCCTCAAACATATGTTACACGTATTTTTTTTTTATTAATTTGGAAGCGTTTTCTATTGAGCCGGTTGCCTCATTACAAGTATATGTACATACATAAGTGATTGGGTAAAAACGCTTTTATAATTTACAAGTACCTATAGTTGTACTACTTCTTGGGAACGCAGCTATAAAGTATTTCTAAATCGACTAGATCTGTACACGAAGACTGAAACTAAGTTCGAATGAGAAGAAGCTTTTAAAACCATAGAGCACCGAAATTCAAGTGCATATAGGGTGATATTATGAGAGGCGAAGCGAATGAATCTTCACATTTATCTGTTTTGTACTCATCAAGCAATATTTAAAGGTGATGTAAGATGTATAATTTTCACCCCGTATCGGCCATCTTGAGCTACATAATAAGTCCGTGATGTTCGCTTGGAAAAGCTACTTTTTTTCAAAGCTAACCAAAGCAAATAAAGAAAAAGGACTCAACAGAAATGAAATCTTTTTTGTTATGCCACAAACGTGCCCAAAAGAGGGCGATGAATGTTCCAAAAAACAAACTGAAAATAAAATATTAGGTAAACTCTTGCGGCACTTCATTGAAACCAAGGGATAAGGTTCGGGTGTGTAATGGATTGCGAGATCGGACCTAATCAGAAGATCTGCCATTTAGTGATGCTCTTCCAATGCCTATCGAAATTTTGTATTGCTGGAATGAGCCCGAAACGTAACGCTTCTACGCAAGCAGAGCAAAACTTTATTTTTTTTTAAATTGTAGTTTTTTTAACGGATTTTTATTTAGACCAGATTGTCGTGTATTTCACTTGGAAAAAGAACTAGCCCATCTTAAAGAGCGACTTGTGAAACAGATTAAAAAGTTGGAAGATCCAACCAAAGCAATTCATTGGGCTTCGGACGATGTGGTACAGGCAATATCCACAACTCATACTTGAATTAACATGGGTCTTCTAAGAATGGGAAAATTATCTTTTTCGTGGAAAACTTAAGATGCTGGCCCAATACAGACTGTTCATCTGTTGCCCAGTACTGGACAGGGGCCATACGAATTCTCATTGTGTCTCAGCCTGCAGATGGCCTTCAAGAATGAAAATATCAAGTGGTGGTAAATTAGCCAGAGCATCGAAGGCCGGGCCTGAAGTAATCGGAAAAGCTTCGGTGCAGCAAATGTCCTCAGTGAGTTGTACTCTCGATAAGGTCCTCCCTACCGAGATTTATTGAATAGGTATATACAAAATATATACAAAAATAAATAAGGACTATGAAAGGGCCAACTTTTTGATAGCTTCACTGTTGCAGCACGACAAAGCGAACCGAGTTTTTTTCTAGTGAGTGCATAACCCATTTAAAACTTGATAAAAAGAATCTTGATAAAACGAAAAGCTCAATACAACTAATTTTTTTACTGAGCCCCTAGAAAAAAGCTCGTTGCGAAAAATGATGCATACAAAAATGCTCTATAGATATAACGAAAAAAGTTTAGCATGAACACCGTCGGAATATGTTGACGTTTAAAATCGCGCTAACAATATATTATAGATATGTAACGAGGTGCGGAATCAAAAGTCTCTACATAGCGAAGTCAATAGAATACGAGTACAATATCGAAAATTTGGTTAATTACAGAGCCGTTAGCAAAATTCCCTACATAACGAAGTGCAGTTCGTTGAGTGCGCATTATCAGACTTGTTTTAAATGTTGTTAAAATTGAAGTGATGAAGTGCAAGTAAATCTGCCTACGCTACAAAACTAAAATCAGAAAGCTTATAAAGAAAGATTTATATAATAATTTTTAGTAAATTCATTTGTTTTTCCTTGTTCACTCCACTCGGGAGCATAGATCCTCGACAAGACCCAGTCTTGCGTTGGTTTCGTTAATCTATTTGCTTTCCTACCCTGTCTGGTGATTAGCCTGCCGCTACCAGTCCTAGGTAGTGGGAATGCCCACCTGTCGTTGCTTAGTGTGTCTGCGCTGATACTCCGATTGCCCACTTCCTCTTGCTGGCACCACTGATGCAATGTGTAACCGTGTTTTTTCTTTGTTTTTTGCTTGTTTTAACAGACACAATGCAAGTAATGCGCTGACTTTTGTGCGAGAGTAAGAATTGGAAGGATAAGGTTGATGGGGTTGAGGAATGAATGATTTTTTTTTTTTTAATAGAAACTAGTAAAGTAGGAAAGATTGGAAAAGTGTGAGGACCGTGATTTACGTGGGATTCTAACCCACAACCTTTGGGATGGCAGGCTAGTGCACTTATGCTAGACTACCGAGGCCGCACCTCTGAGTAAATTCATAGCAGTATACAAACAGACAAGCATTATGCTCTCTATTGCACTACGCTCTCAAAATAATTTTTCATTGGGTGTGGGAATAAGTTTCCGACCTTTCTTCTTTGAGCTAGTTGAGCTAGTTTGCAATGCTCTCGTAAGAAGTGAACCGCTCTCCAATAAGGGCTGACTGCATTGATCGGAACAGATGGTAATCCATCTGTAATGTCTGGGGAATACGGCGGGTGGTGCAAGATCTCCCAATTCTGTCCCTCAAAATATTTGTGGACCGATTTAGCAAGAAGCATCTTACACGTCACCAAACGTCTCTCGATATCTCAGATAACGAAACTATATATATTTTTTTTTGTAATTTTGTATTTTCCGCTGTTTGACATTCTATAAATATATTAAGACTATAGATGTAAATCAAAGGCGGAGTAATGTCAATAGCTGTGAAATTCTAGTCAAACATGGTCAAGGCTAAATCTTAGTCTGTCCAAGAATATCATAAAATTGAGTAGACTTCAAATTAGGACCTTAGTACGGGCCCTCACAGGGCATTGTCTCATAGGAAATCATGAAAAGATATTAGGCGTGATTTCTGTCGTAGCTGCAGGAATGAGGAGGAGTTGGAAACAATTCAACACCTTTTTTGCACATGCCCGGCTTTAGCCAGAAGCAAGAACCAATATTTCAGATCCTACTTCTTAATGAATATAGATAATCTATACACTTTAAGTATTAACAACCGTTTACGCTTTGTCAAAAGCTCGGGATGGTTCAATATCGAAAGGGAAATGTAGCACAGCCCGGCCCTTCGACTCACAACAGACCCATTTCGTGGTCTAAGTGGCATCGCTGTCTGTATGTGCGATGCGGCTGCCAAGGCTAAACCTATAGGTATAACGAAGCATTTGTCCAATCCTTTCAACTGCATTATGTCGATGTTTCTGTGTAAAAGTTGATGTAAAAGTATAAATGCTTAACGTTAATCCGATATTACAGTACTAAGTGTACTGTACAAAGTGTACTGTAGTACAATATCTCATATGCGTCTCTGCCTTAGAAAGCAACATATAAATATGTACATAAGTATGTTGAGTTTTAATTTCTTCTACTGCCAATTTTTTAACTTTCCCTTAACTCAATTTACATGTTTTGCTGCTAAATTGTGTACAATTTATTTACAATAGAAAAACTTTCGATAGATTACAAGCAATTCAGCTCCGCTCAAAGGCGCACTACTCAACACATTCTCGCCACTTACCTCAAATTCAGCATCAGCCGTAAAGCCAACACGGCACAGCACACGTTGATACTCGTACCACCAAACAATAGTTGAAGTAAAGCAAAGCAGTAATAACAACAAAGCTACAGAAAGTAAAGGCAAACAGGACTTTCACAGAAGAGGAAACACAATAAGAAGATTGGGGTAAGGGACGTTTGGCGCCGGACAGTCGGGCGCCAAAAAGCAGAGGTAAAATCAGGAGTTGCTCAAAACTATGATTATGGTGATGACGATTGCAAAAACAAATACAACATAGGCAAGTGGCAAGCAAAAGCAATGACAGTGTACGTTGAACTGCTGAGGACAGGAGCGCGCCATGCAAAGCACCGCAAGACAACAAAGCACGACAAGATGCTGGAGACGATGATGTTTCATCTTTTCCACATGAAAACTCACGTAACAAAAATTATGATTATCATAATTTTCAGATTTTTTTTTTGTGTTATACTATTTCTTTTTCCTCCCTTTTTGCACAAATAGCGGCAGCCATAACCGTGTTTAACTGGACAAAGGACTTTGTCCTTTAATATTGTGCTATGAAAGCAGGGAAAGCAGTTATTTGAGTTGTGTTGTTAGGTGAGGGTAAGTGTGTGCAAATTTTGTGAGGGGTGATTGCACGCACAGATACGGGCCAGTTGAGTCAAGCAGCAGCGAAGACGAATAGTGAAAGCTTAAACGGAGAGAGTGAGCTTCCATGTACGTATGAAGAAAGGTGCTTTCGCATAGAGCGGGATTGGAATTTTTAGATAAAACTGTGAATAAATCACAACGACGAAATGAGATGTTCACCATGATTTATGTTGATTTTGGTAACTGGAGTATTTTTGTTGCCTTTTGGTGGTATTCTTATTTTTTTGAACGGTGAGCCGCTTTTTTCGTTATATTTAATGTTTTTTGAACCAACAAAAAATCACTTTATTTCTATGTGAAAATTCAAAATTGTTTGCAGGAATAAAATACAGCCGATAGATAGCCTTGGTAGCTAGTGCGATTACATTAGACTAATCTAAAATTTGTATTATATTTTAATAAATAAATAGTAAAAATAATAAAACTTTGTAACGGCTGTATTTTTGTTGAAGTATATAATTTTTATTAAATAAAACTTTGAAGACACATGCACACAATTAAGATACATCAAATTTCTACAATGATCGCAATATTTTTTATACAATTTTTTTTCTCTATTTTTTTAAAGAAAAATTTCTAAATCCAAGATCCATAAATAAAATAAACAAATAATTGGCGCGTACACTTCTGTTAGGTGTTTGGCCGAGCTCCTCCTCCTATTTGTGGTGTGCGTATTGATGTTGTTCCACAAATGGAAGGAACTACAGTTTCAAGCCGACTCCGAACGGCAGAAATACACTCGGAGGTTTGCCATTGCCTGCCGAGGGGCGACCGCTATTAGAAAAATGTTTTTATTAATTTTGCTTTCACCGAGATTCGAACCAACGACCTCTCTGTGAATTCCGAATGGTAATCACGCACCAACCCATTCGGCTACGGCGGCCAAGATCCATACTTTGTACAAAACTCACAAAACTTTAACAAATTTCAAAACATGATCCTCAAAATTTTCGACTTGTGAATCGGAGTCTTAGGAAAACTTCTGGTTATGCAGTTTTATAGCCCATTCAATTTAGTAAAATAAAGTAAATGTAAAAAAGCCGATTAATTTTTGTTTTTTGCATGCGATGTTGAGCATTTTCTTCCACATATTCGGAAGCCTTTTAAAAAGATAGAGCGATTTATTATGTAAGCCCATGCATGGCCAATATTTTCGCTTTATTCTCTGATAAATAATTTCGGTCATTGTAGGCTCATTTCTACTTTTTTGCAGCATATTCATTATTGTCGCGAATTCATCAGTGTGGTCTGTTTATTGGACGTACCCTTACGAAAAGTAGTCCAAAGAAATCAAATAACAACCACATGGATCTATTTCTGTAGAAAGCGCAATAAAATAAACTGAAAATTTCATGAGCTGTAAGGCTTATTGTACCGTTTCGCCAGTGTCATTTGGACGACTGGTATTAAGGTGGGGACCCAATTTTTTTTTTTTGTTTTTACTTTTTACTTTACTTACTAGACTAATATCGTTTCTCGTTCTGAATTATATATGAAGTTTTCCATTAATATAGCTTCATATTAGTAGACACGGCAGAGAAAATCTGAATTGAAACAAATTATTATTTGGCAATTATTGAATTTTCTGCAAAAAAAAAAAAAACAGAAAAAAACAACAAACTAAACACAAATATAAAACAAATAAATAAATATGTTTTTGTGAATAATTCCTAGTCGGTACCTTTTTTCAACTAGACAGATGAACAGTTTTACACGATAGAATAATGTGTTGAAATTATTATTATTAGGGGACCGCCATCGAAAGTTATCGAGGCGTTTAAGTCGAACCATGGCGGCAAAAACAAAGACAGGAAGACAAGGACAACACAAAGTTTTTATTCAGTTTCATTAAACCTTTTTTTATTAAAACACTGTGTGGCAAAAAAAAAACATATATTTAATATACTCTTTTCCAAGTTATGGCATGTTATACAATAGTTTAGTCAAGAAGTTAAGGCATGTTATAAGTTAGTAGGTATTTTTAAAATCCGCACTTCGGGCCGTAAAACTTAACTTAAGAAACATAAGAGCAACCTGCAAAATCTGAAATATGTAAGTAAACTTGTGGTCGGCTCGCTCACCAAATATTCTGGCACTGCGTCGATCGCCTTGCATGCGTATCGGTGCAATATTGCAACGTGGGAACGTCATGCTACTGAGTCGTAGGAAGCACAGCGTCCGCGGAGTAAGAGTATAGTTCAAACTTAGCTTTAAGTTAATTGTAAATTGTAATTTTGAGATACCAGAAGTAAAAGTAAAAATAGATTAGCCTGGGGTTGGCTCCCAACTTTAATTTAGTGCAAAAAATATAAATAAATAAAATGTAAATTAAAAGAAAGTTAAAGAGCTGTTGACATTGAGTTTAAGTTGCGTATGTGGAGAGCGGTGAGAAAATTATGCTACTCTATGAATATTTTTTAAAATCCAAGTCTTCAAAAAATTGCTAGTGATATTATTTTTTTTCGTAAGTTTTTTTCACGCGATTTATAAACTACATACTTAGATATACAGTATACACAAGCCAATTAAGAACATTATGTTTACCATAAAATTTTTGTGCATTTTTCACCATAAACAAATTTACCAATTCTCGTTTTTCCCAGCTTTTCCAGACAATGTATGGTTATTCGTTCTTTATGACCAAATAAACGAGTCAGACTCGTTAAAGCACGGCAAGGGGCTAATACAGGATGCATTCGATACACCACGAAATTTAACAATGATTTTTTTGGTTCTTAAGCATTAATCATCAACAAAAGTTTATTGTGTTTTATTTTCATTTGTTCTCAGTATAAGAAAAAATTACGCAATTACAAAATTCATTTACCATCAGTTGATTTTAATATTTTGAAGTCTATGGAATAAAGCCTCGTAAAATCGTTGTCATCATAGTTTGGGATATTTTAAATTAGACCATTGAATAGTGACGGCTGTAGCTTTCTCTCTGGAGTTACAGCATCGGCTGGCAAAGCATCTTTAAATATTGCTTGTATTGAGTGTGGTGAATAGTTATTATTTGGAATTTCTGGACCATAAGACTCGAACTCGGATATGTAAATTTTCGGTCTATCTATTAGTAATTGAATTAAAATTCACGAAACCTTCCACGAGTTGATTTTTGTTCCGACATGTTGCACAATTTGCGCGAGTAACGCCTGGGGTATTACAACCATAGCAAGCAAATTTAGACTTAACAGTTACTGCCTGTGAATTGCCACTGACTGAGCTTCCGCAGCAACGGCCTTTTGTTTTTTGAAACAGTTTTCTGGCGTGTGACCTTTCTTTCGACAAAAATTGCAACGAAATGCCACTCTGTCAACACTTTTTGCAGTTTGATCGGAGTTTCCACTCCTACGTTCACTTAAAAAAAGTTCGGCTTCTCGAGCCTCCCTGGGCAAATCTTCATAAGATGATATCTTCTGTCGGCTTACTTTTTCCCGGATTTGTGCGTGCACCATACCAAACAGCATATCTAGTTGTTCTGCTTCGGCAGGAACGACTTCTAGCTGCGAAAATAACGCTCGCTTCTTCCGAACAAAGGTGTCCGTCGGTTCACTCTTCTGTTGCTTCAAATCAAAGATTTCGGTATAAATTCGCCAGGCCAGTTTTGAAGGTGCAAGGTGTAACGTCTGCAAAATCAACGACTTGCTCCTTAATGCCACACCACCATTTTGCAGCATCACCCTCAAGTAGCATTGGCATTCCTTTAACCGCGTTGAAATTGCCGCAATGAACTCTTCCACTTTTGCTGGACTACGCTCACCATTGTAACGCGCACTACACGTGGTAAATGTTCCTGTGCGGTCGTCGCTGGTATGAACCAAATTCATTAAGCGCTCGAACTGCTCCGTTGTAAACGATACAGCCATGCCGCTTTGCAGTCTTAAGTTTCTTCTCCGCAAATTGGGCAAATTTCCCACTTTGTTGGGCGCCAGTTGTAAAGTTGTATTTCTTTTATTATTTAAACTTGTAAAGTTGTATTTCTTTTATCATTAAATGTAATTTACTTTATTTACTTATTGTAAATACTCAAGTACTTTTAATCGTAATAGAAACGCCGGAAAATTAAAACAAATGCATTTAGTAAGCTGCGCGAGCAAGAGCAACACCTGTTTTGCAGCGGCCAGCCAACGCTGTCCACACTACAAAGGTAGTCATTGGCAAGCACCTAAGCTCTGCTCACCGCCGATTACCAAACGGAATGTGTTCTTTCCAAAAGCGCGCAGGCTTTTTATAGGCAAAATCCATGATGCAAAGAATAATGAGATGGCGCCCATCGTGGTCCCGTTACTTTGCGCTCAGCGAATTTGACAACTAGTTACGTGATTTTAGCTCCAGTATGGCCAGATTACCATTTTCGTAACTTGATTTAGCATTTTTTTGTTGTTATTTTTATTATTTTTTGTCTCGGAGTTTTAGTTCTTTCTTCATGAAATTTTTCTAGCTGTTCTAATTAAAATGTCATGTTTATAATTTTGTAAAATATACATTTTTTAATAATTATTTAAATAATTCACTCAGTTTTATTTAGCTTTACTTTTTTTTAACATCTGGTGGCATTGCCCGCGATTGCAGGTGTTGTTGGTGTTCTTCTGCTTTCGGCAGTCAAATCTCTCTCTCGCTACTGCAGTGATGCCTAGTTTTGGATATAAAAACGCACTAAAATGACCATTCAAGGAAAATAACACAACAAATTTTTATTGAATCATTTAAAGAACTTTGTATGTGTGACAAATTGTCTTTAGAATGTGCCTTTTTTTTAAATAAATGTGTTATGCTTATGTACAATTTAATTTATGAGTTTTTTTTTTGTTAATCGAAATTCTTTTGTTAAGGGAACGACTTTTTTGCTATATTTGAAGTTATGTAACTAGATAAGGTACTCTTTTTGTAAAAATGTCAGTATGGTTTCTTTAGTATTTTCTGGTATTTTGTTGCTTATTTTTACTATGAATACACCTCTTGATGCTCTATGTCTCACTAAGGATTGATGACCGGAAGAAACGATTACACCTCTATGGTTTCAATTCGCATTCAATAAATTCAAAGGCTTTTTAAAATGTGTAAAAAGGTTTTCAATCTTAAGAAGAGTTGAGAGAGGGGCATTTAATAGTTTTGCATAGCCTTAAATGGAGCCAAAAATTAAATCCGCACTTTCAAATTATCAAATTTTATAAGAGTAAAAAAATTTTCATTAGCACTAAAGTCTTCTCAGAGTGGCCTTTTTTAAACTTCTTTTGTATAATAATACCGTTTTTTTTCAACCTAAAGTCTCGGTAGCCTTAAATTAAAAACAAAAAGACACAAACACCAAACTTAAAAATTGTCGCATTTTCGGTATAAAAAAGCACTAAATTTATTGCGAAGAGCAAATGGTTGGCAATACTGCACAACTCTGCAAACGTGACGTCACGTACGCTCTGATGGGCGCAATCTTCTTTCTATCATTCTTGGGCAAAATCAATCCTATTAGAAAACTCAAATTTAGAGTTTGAGAAAGACATCTAGTAATCATTACAATTTTAGTGCATTGCCATATAAGAAAACTTCAAATAAAATCTTAGCAAGTTGAAGGTATTGCCATATAAAAATAAATACCTTAATCACTACATATTATAAAACAAAGTCGCTTTTTCTGTCCCTATGTCCCCTTATACGCTTAAATCTTTAAAACTACGCAACGGATTTTGATGCGGATTTTTTTTAAAGATAGATTGATTGAAGAGGAAGGTTTATATCTATATAATGTGAAGAAATATATAAAGGGGGCGTGGCAATCGGTCAAAATGTGGCAAAAAAACATAATTTTTTTGTTTTCACGGCCATAAATCATAAACGAATTAACCAATTAAAATGAAACTTTCTTGAAGTTTAACCTTGAAATATTTACTTTCGTTCTGCATCAAAAAAAAAATTGATTTATTTGTTATTTAACCAAAATTGTTTAAACAAAAGCAGCTCTTTTTCCAAAAAAGCTGTTTGTGTGTGTGTTCGCTGTCAAACGAATGAAGCAACAGGCGTTAAGCGATAATCTCACCACACCTCATTAATGTTGAATTACATCGTATGGTGACGTATGTATGTATGTATTTACGAATCGCTCGCATTATTTCATTTCGGACATATGTACATATGTATCTATGTATGTACTGAATTCCATGTAATTACATATATGTACATACATACAATTTTACAGCGAAATAAAACGCTATTTTCAGGTTCTATATTAGTAAATCGCACATAATTAAAATACAGTTTTTGAATAGTTTTTATTGATTCGGAGCGCGTTTAGTTTGCTATCAATTCCATACAATATATTAACATTTTTTGTCATTTACTTTTTACGACAACTAATAGCTTATTTTCGAAGCGATTTCAACAAATGGGTACAACTTAATCCTTATCCAATTAAATACCTTAAATACATTGTTGTTTTCATATAGATCTATGTATGTATATGGCTCTTTACAGCATATAATTAAAAACAATATTTTTCAAGATATTACAACAGTAATCAGTAATTGAGATCTACCGGAAAAATTGCGTTAGCTCTTGCGTCATCCGGCATTGCCGCTACTCTTTTGGAAAGAGTCTTTTGGAAAGAGGCCGAACCACACACTCTACAATGAAGCACCCGCTGAAAATCGCCACCGATGATGATAACAGCGTCTGTAGTGTTTCTAGACAGAGCAATACAGGAAAATTGATGCGTGACTGCTCATTAATAGTCTGGGACGAAGCTACCATGTCAAACAAGACGTCTGTGGAAGCACTGGATAGGACAATGCGCGATTTGCGCAACAAAAATGCACCTATGGGTGGATGTACAATTCTGTTCTCAGGAGATTTCCGTCAAAACCTACCAGTTGTGACTCGAGGAACACGTGCTGACGAAATAAATGCTTCGCTAAAAAGATCCCACCTTTAGTCGTATGTCAATAAATTAGAGCTTAAAACTAATATGAGGATTTCGTCATCTTCACGTGAGAACAGGCTATTTCCAGAGATGCTGCTAAAAGTTGGCAATGGAGAATTAACACAAAGTGAGGGAAGGATTAACCTAGAAAACCTTTGTGTTTTGATAGACAACATCCAAGAGTTAGTCAACAATGTCTATCCAGACATTGATAACATAAGTTATAAGACAATATCTTGGTTTAAAGAAAGAGCTATTCTGTCACCAACTAACGAACAAGTAGATAAAGTAAATAACTTGATTATTTCAAAGATTGATGCGCCGACGAAAATATACTACTCGGTCGATACTGTTCTCGATTTGGAAGAAGCTGTTCAATTTCCTACGGAATTTCTAAATTCTTTGAAACCGTCTGGACTCCCTCCTCACAAAATGGAGCTGAAGATAGGTTGTCCTGTTATTTTATTAAGAAACCTAAGTCCACCTAAACTTTGCAGTGCCACGCGTTTGCTGGTATAATCACTGAAAACTTTCATAATAGAGTGCACAATACTCACAGGATGTGGTACCGGAGAAGATGTATTGATTCCCCGAATCCCTCTGATACCATCGGATCTACCATTCCAATTTAAACGCTTACAATTTCCGGTAAAGACATCTTTTGCAATGACCATTAATAAATCTCAGGGTCAAACCTTCAACGTTGCATGCTTAGATTTGAGTGTTGACTGTTTTTCACATGGTCAACTGTATGTCGCTCTTTCAAGAGTAACCTCTAGAGAAAACATGTTTGTATTGTCTAATGACAAGAAGGCTATGAACGTTGTATATAAAGACATTCTGTAATATAGTAATTGTTGTAAAAATAAAATAAATACATATGTAAAAATCCAAAAAGTTAATATGCAAAAATGTAGGGTATGAATTTAGATATCCCAAAGATAGCAGGAAATCTTCATGCTATAAAGAAAGGAGAATTGTTTTACTCCAAATTTAACGCGTGCGGGCCACGGGCAATAATGAATAAGCCAAAACTACTGGATCGATTTTAATCATTTTTTCAGTGAGTGGCATAGGGTATATATTTTATACCCGTGCGAAGCTGGGCGGGTTGCTAGTAAACTATAAAATACAAGTATGCTACAACATATATTTTTCATATTGCTCAATAAATGTGATTTTTGTTGAAAAATAAAATAGTTTCCTTACTTAAAGACAAAAAAGAAGTTACTGTTTAAGGTTTTTGTTTGAAACAAGGATTCAAAGGAAATATTTAAATAAAATTTCTGTTCACAGAACAAAACCAAAGAAAAATGCATTCAAAAAATATTTGTTCCGTGAAAACCCAAATTATACTATCTTCAAGAAGGGTTCTAAAATGAACTGTGAAGTAGTTCCACGAAGCGATTTATCTGACTTTCAAACTGAGAAGTATATGGGATTAACAGACATAGCGATACTTGGCGAGTTACATGCAGGCCATATATAATATATACAACAAAAGCCTGCGTATTTGAAGGTTTGTCAAATAGTCATAGGTTGGAAGAACCATTACTAGTATTTCTATCGTTTCTGCAACCTGGAGGGAATGTTATTTGAAATTATATTTAGCTTATGATGTTTATATATATCCACATACACATATCTACACATGTGTTAGTAAATACCGGAACGAACAATGTTCGAGGGATCACCCTCATCTGTAAGTATTTATGTGTATGTTTGTATGTAAATATATTCCCGCGTCCCGTAATACACATTAACAATTGTTGCAATTAAATTAATCCACTTTCTGCATATGTGGTCCCAATAATTTGCTTGTTTGTGCAGCTACTTGTCGGCGCATGTACGCACATTGGCTAATTCCTTTCGCGATAAAATCAACCGTCAAATTACATTCATTCAAAGCTTACAATGCACGGAAATTTTCTTCCATCGATATGGGAGGCAACTTTTTTCCCATTCAAATGCTACATGGATGGAAATGTCTGTGTTACTTTGCCTTGATTAGCTGCAGTTCTATGTAAGTATGTATGCATGTACATATGTATGTAGGTACTACTGTTGTATCGGACTGGGTTTGTGCCTATTGTGACAAACCTCCGAATGTGTGTCTGTCAACCAACTGATTGTTGTTTTTTTTTACGAGGAGGAATCATCGAAAGCCTAACACCGTCAGTGGGGGACTTTAACAAGAACTAAACCTCCTACCGTCAAAGTACGGATCCCCCCGGTACAACCGATAAGTATTCGTCGGGCGGCGGTTTAAGCACTAAGCTCAACGTCCGTTATTGTCCTGATGCAATACGTCTAAAGTAGCACCTGCTTGTTACCACCCACTGTTTAGGTCATCTGATGAGAGAGCCACCCCTGTCATAACAGTACTCCCCCACCCATCATGTCTCTGTCCATACCACAGAAAGCTAAGTTTCTATGTCTGGTATCGTCAGTTTACCTGCATCCAAATAAATTTATCTAGAAAGTGGTCCTACAGCACAACCGTAAGTTATCTACTAAATCTACTACTACAGGAAAAGTTACTACATCTCCTACTATGGAATTTCAGCTATTTAGTGCTATCCTTTCGCTTTTCCGCCTTCTCTCCATTTGTCTCAAATCATTGAGTACGAACGCTGACAATTTTTTGATACAATCCCATACTTCTTTAGATTGAAGCTTGTGTGGAACAACATTGTCCGGTGTTATTGGTTCTGCTATTTGGTTTTCCAAAAACTTCGAGATAGCGCCGTATTTACCCGTGCTGCTTTCTCTTCAAGCTTTTTAGTTTGCATACTGTCGCACTACATATAGTCTTAATTTGATAAAGCTCTTTTGCCACTATTGCCAACGCAATATCATCCGCGTATCCGATTAATTGGACTGATCTTGGTATTGGGATGCGGAGGATTCCGTCGTAGAGCACATTCCACAGTAGAGGGCCCAGCACAGAGCCTTGCGGTACTCCCCCAGTTATTCAATATTGCTTAACTTCTTCGTCTGTGTCATAGAGTAGTATTCTATCTGACAGGTAGCTTTTTATCAAACGCAATAGATATGGTGGCGTGTCCAGGTTCCCTAAAGCTCGCATAATGTGGGACCAGCATGCAGAGTTAAAAGCATTTTTTACGTCCAATGTTATGACGGCGCAATAATCTTTGGTACCATGCATCCATCTTGTTCCTTCAATGGCATTTTCCGCTATTGATGTAAGCTTTTTTATTGCATCTATAGTCGAGCGCCCCATGCGGAAACCATATTGGTTGTCGGATAAGCTTCTTTTACAATAAGCTGCTACTCCAAACGATCAGTAATAAGCCGTTCTAAAATTTTGCCCATCGTATCAATCAATCGATACGAGCTTGGTTGACCCGGCGTCTTATTAGGTTTCGGCAAAAGGACAAGTCGTTGCTGTTTCCAAATTTTTGGGAAGACACCATCTCGAAAACACTTTTGATACGTCTCCGTCTCTTCTTTCAGTGCGAGTTTAAGAGCTCCGTTAGGTATTTCATCTAGTCCTGGAGCTTCGTAGCAAAACGACCCAAGGCTGTATTTACCTCTGTTTCCGTGACTGTAGGTATATCTGTAATAAATGATGCATTTGCTGGTAGTCGGTATTCTTGCTCATCTTCTTGTCTTGGGAAAAGGGTTTGGGAAAACTTTTTTAAGATAACAGGACAAGTCAGCGCTTTTACTTTGCAACCACTTATCTTAGACATCACCAACTTATACGCTCCTCCCCATGGATTTTCATCAGCTTTGGTACACAGTTCTTTGCTGTTTTTAATCGCATTTTTGAGGCCCATTTCCCACAGCCGTTCTTTTTCACTTATTCCTTTGCTTCTTTGATATTGACGTCTAGCTTTGTGGCAAGCGCCTTACTTCTCCATTCTAAGGCCCATGCATTAAAGTCTCCAGTTATTAAGTTTGGCGTTGTTGTCAGGGCTTCTCTGGTCAGTTTGTCAAGAATCTTTTCAAATGCTGCTTGAGGTAGGCTCGGCGGTATATAACAGCTATATATATGTACACCAGAAATTTTTGCTCTAGTGTAGCGGGTTTTGTCTAGAAGTTGTCCCTCTTGGATAGTCTTATCTCCTAGGACTCATATGGCTGCCTTCCTTGTTGCAGCCGAAATCCACGTTTTAGCGTCTGGCTTGTTGTATTGTTCACATATTACCGCCACGTCTGCGTCCTGTTCGTACATCGGTTGCGTTAGATGATCTTGCGCTTCCCTGCAGTGATTTAAATTTATTTGGATCACTCTCATTTTCTTTTTGTTTTGCACGCTGTCTGGTAAATTGGGCAGTTTTTGCTACCCATTTGGTGCTTGAAATTAAACTTTCCGGCTTTATTGTCACAATACAAAAAGGTTTTTGCGAAATGAACTTTCCCACAACATTTCATACAGCACTCACTCCTGTCTTCAGAATTTCTACATTTAGTTGCGATATGTCCATATTCTAGACATCTATAACACTTCGTAAGGTTTTCAGGAATTCTGCAGACGACCCATCCAATCTTGATTTTTTCTGCGCTCAATAAGTACCCTGCTTCTAGTGGTGGAAGGCTTATAGCGGCTGTTTAGGTACCTGCATGTGCCGGTCTTAAATTTTTAATAGAGCTTTCGCTGAAGTTAATTAGTTCCTTGTCTTGTGAGCGGATGGCATCGACTATATCCTCCTTCGTAGTTATTTCGTCTACGTCCCGTATTTCTAGTGACTGCTCGTGTGTTAGCGCTGTCTGTGCTCTTATAAGTTGCAGCAGTATCTCTCCCTTGGCTGTCTTTCTGATTCGTGACACATTTTCACCAAGCTGCTGGACACCATCGTCTTTTTTGACCACCCTCAATATGTCGCTATATGACATGTTGCACCTACTATGGCATCAGGTCGCGGAGTGGGATTCATCTTCTTCTTGTTTCTTGGAGTTTCCATTCTCGCAGTTTTAGCTGGGCTCTTATCTTCGTCGCAGGGCGTAATAACATCAGATTTTCTGGCCAGTTTTTGCGATATTCTGCTCCTTTTTTGGGGCGTCTTTCGCCATGTAGAGTTATCCTCACGTGGCCTCTTTGGTGTTGCTTCGACCATTTTTCTGGTCACCAGATTCTGGCTAGCTCCTTCCTTAGCTCTGCGTTTTCCTTATTACGCATCAATTCAGAGAGTTTGTTAATGCACTCTCCTATCTTAGGAAGGTAGTCCCATTCGGCTTGGACTGGTGTCGCTACAGGTCTATTTTCGCTTAAGGCGGGTTTATAGCTGGGCTATCTATTTTTCTTGTAGTATTATCAGATACGTTAGCCAAGTGCACCACCATCGTATCATTGCAGTCGTTGGATATCGACGGCCGGGAGCCTGCTTGCTCACTCCTCAAAACCGCCGGCACTGGGCTTTTTACACCTTGCACCGTAACTTTAACATCTTTTCTACTTCCATCCATGTTTTATTGTTCAGGGATCCTACCCACATCATTTTAGACCTACTGACAGGTGCTCATTCAGCCGCTTCTAACATAGAGGCAGACGCTGCCTAAGAAGCCGCTCAATTTGAGTCAGACGCTTAAGGATTTTATTTCTGGGCGACACTTATTTCTGGGCGGTATCGACTCGCCCCATCACAGAGATTTCACCGAGCAGAATAGCCTTTTCAACTATGCCCTCCATTAATACCGGTTTTGGTCGGGGACTGCTTATATAGTATTCGCAGCTAACCTACACCTTGCTGACCCCCACAGTAGCCTAAGCTCAGCCCAACTGATTGCTGATGTGGTGTATGTGCATATATATGGTACATATACATATGAATATCTGATTCTTACGGTTGCTTCGCCTGACTGCGTCAAGCTCCACAACCTACGAGTATAAAGGGGAATTAATGGGGTCACCAGCGTCCCTTACCGCGGTAAGGCCAGAGTTACTCTCGAAGGCGGCCAGGTATTCGAGAGGGAAGCTCCGTTCGCGATGCACATGTTTTAATTCCCTGCACCATTCAGTCCTCGGCACGATTCCAAGAACACCTTGACTTGGGAATGTGTTGGTGCGGTACTCTCCATATAGATGGTTGGACGCCGTTTCGCGAATGGGCGGTCAACCAATCTCTATACGGAGCTCCCCTCTTAGTTCATGGTGGGTTATATTTCTGAACAGAATTTAACCTCCATTTTAGCCCCATCCCCGCGGGAAGGATACCAACAATGAAAGGGGCAATACATATGTATATAGTATTGTAAAAAAATAATCCTTGAGTCATATTAACCTCCTGTCTATCCCAACAAAAAAAAATATGTAAAGGGTGGTTAAGTTTCAAAGGCCGGTGTTGATTTTGAATAAAATACAAATTTTTTAGAAAATTATTGTCATTTCTTCTTCATATTATATGATATTGGTATGGCTCAATTACGTATAAAACAAAATATCGGCCTCGGCGGCAGACCTCCTTCCGATGGTCAAAATTTTCGATAACACTGAGGCATAATTGAGGTTACATACCGTTAATGTGCCAATTTATCTCATCCTTTAGCTCTCGAATTGTTGCTGGCTTATCGACGTACACCTTTTCTTTCAAATGACCCCAAAGAAAGAAATACAACGGTGTCAAATCACATGGTCTTGGAGGCCAATTGACATCGCCGCGACGTGAGATTTTTCGGCCATCAAATTTTTCGCGCAAAAGAGCCATTGCTTCGTTAGCTGTGTGACAAGATTTTCCTCGAAAATTGGTCATTCACTGTTGCCATTTCCTGCCACCATTCTGACCATAGAAGACGATTGAAATGGTCAAGAGGCTTTAGTTCTTGAGTCAATTGCACCTTGTAAGCGTGTAAATGCAAGTCTTTGAGCATAATGTTCATCAACGACGAGCGTGGGAGGTGCAATTGTTGGGCACGACGACGAGTTGAGGTGGACGGCTCTTCAACCATACTATCGCGAATAGCAGCAATATTTTCTGCAGTACGAGCTGTACGAGCATGCACTGGTATTTTCACATCTCCTACAGATCCGGTATGCTCAAACTTTTGCACAATTTTTCCGATTGCACTGTTTCATAGCCGGTTGATCCACTTTTGTATTTTTCCTGATTTTGTATGCCGGCTTTTAATAACCATCTTCCAACCGATATCAATATTTCAATTGTGATTTCTAAACTAGCGAGTTTGGGTTTAAATTCAATATTTTTTTTTTGATAAAATTCTAACTTCCTAATGGCAATTATGTGTAGTCGTTACTAGCAACATGTTCTCCAATGCTTTCATGGCGGCGCCAGGGGTTCCACTAAACAGCTTAAGCCCGCTGCTATTCGTTGTTTTTGTCAACATCACATCAACTTGTTTCACTAATTTCTTTTATACACTGATGACTTGAAGATTATTTTTACTTCTCAGACTCCATTAAGATCCAATCTGACCGCTATAATGTCTCAGCCTGGTGTCGAACTCATGTTTTTCAATTAAATCTAAGCAAGTAGTCTCAGTTATCATTCTCTAAATCGCATATCGTTGCACCCGTTTCTTATTGCATTGTCCGCGCTCGACTATCCGCGACTATTAACGGGACAGCTGACTTAGATGTAATTTTTAAATCGAAATTTTTATAAAATATCCATCTATCAGGGATTACTTTTATTCGTCGTTTTAACTCGGACTTCACAGATCCTCATAATATTAAGTTGCTCATACGTTCCAAACGAGAATATGCTTCTTTTATTTGGATAAAGTCATATTAGTTACCACCTTGTCTCATGAATCGAGCGACGAGTGTGTGCGCCACTTTCGATAAAAGTTGTTCACATACGTTTTTTTTTTTTTTTTTTTTTTTGTATGTATACTTTTATTTGCAATCTATCTTGACGACAATAAGCAAATGTTATAATATTTGTAATCTTAACCTAGGTACTTAACAGAAATGGTTTAGTATCCACTGAGACTAACCATTATATGCCATTTTATGTTGGGATATTTTATATTATTTATATGATAAATCTAGTATATGGAATCGTTTTAGTCGTCGTATACTTTGACTATTATCTAACAGATTTATAGCTAGGGTATTACAATGATTGTCGAGCCGATTAATATAATTTTTGCTATATTTTTTTATCTCTTCTTTAACATAAGGAATATTGAGGTCTTTATGTATCTCCTCATTTTTCACAAACCAAGGAGCACCTGTTATTAGTCTCAGAGTTTTTGACTGGTAACGTTGGACTATTTCCACATTGGAGTGACTTGCTGTTCCCCAGAGTTGTAAAGCGTAAGTCCAAATCGGTTTTAAAATTGCATTATAGATTCTTACTTTATTTTCCAGGCTTAGCTGCGATTTTTTACTAAAAAGCCAATACATCCTTTTTGTTTTCTGGTTGAGTTGATTCACTTTAGAGAGTATATGTGATCTCCAGGTCAACCTTCTGTCAAGATGTACACCAAGATATTTCACAGTCGTATTTTGTGGTATTTGAGTACCACAAAGATTAACAGGAGGACAGTCTCCTTTTCTAAGAGTGAACGTTACCTGTGTAGATTTTTGGGGGTTGACTCTAATCCTCCATTTGTGCATCCATTTCTCTACTTCATAAAGCTCTTTCTGTACATTCAGCGACGCTCCTTCTGGGGTCAGCGATGTTGCAATTATAGCTGTGTCATCAGCATACGTTGCAATGCTTACATCTGCCAACACTGGCAAATCGGCAGTGAATATTGTGTACAGAACCGGACCTAGCACACTGCCTTGCGGCACACCAGCATTTATGGAGTATATATTAGATGTCACGCCTTGATTTACAACATAATACTTTCGGTTAGTTAAATATGATTTCAGTAATAAGTAGTATGGAGCGGGAAGTATTTTCTTAATTTTATATAAAATTCCCGGGTGCCAAACTCGATCAAATGCCTGTTGTATGTCAAGAAAAACTGTTGTACAATATTTTTTACTTTCCAGTGCCTCTGTAATATGATTGATGACTCGGTGGCATTGCTCTACTGTTCCATGACCTCTTCTAAACCCAAACTGGTGTTCCGGTATTATATTATGCTTGTCCAGTACTGGCAGCATTCTTCTTAGAAGTATTCTTTCAAATACTTTAGAGAATGTTACCAGCAAACTTATCGGTCTGTATGAAGACATAATGTTTTCAGGTTTATTGGGCTTATTTATCATGATAACTTCCGCACATTTCCACTGCGTTGGGTAATGGTCAAGTCTCAGCATAGCGTTGTATATACTCGTTAATAGTTGAAGACACTTCTGGGGCAGATTTTTTAAAGTTTTTCCATCTATTTTGTCATATCCTGGTGATTTTTTGTTATTGATGTTTTTAATCCCTATCTCTACTTCTGTTGTGCTAATACGGCTTATTGGAAAACTCATTTGGCATGGCACATCTAAGAAATTAAAAATTTCTTCGTCTTGTATTCCATCACCATCGCGATTAGGTTGGAACACTGTAGAAAGGTGTTGCGCAAATGCCTCCACTTTTTCTTCATTTGACCTGCACCAAACTCCATTGCTGTCTTTAATAGCGACATTTCTTCTAGTAGGACGCTTTAGATATCGCGTAGCTCTCCATAGGGTGTATTCATAATCATTTGTAAAGGGATCAAGATTTTTTAGAAAATCAGCTGTCGATTCATTTCTTAATTCAGCCATTCGTTTCTTAAGATCGTTTCTTGCCTTATTGAACATTGTTTTGTCCAAAGGATTTTGGCTTCTTTGCCATTTTTTCCTCAGAGCTCGCTTATGTTTGATTAGTCGTCTGATTTCTAAAGATATAAATTCGCTACTTCTTGCACTTTCTTTTGGAGGTGGCGCGAACAAAAATCCAGCTTCGTGTATGTTGTTGGTCAACATTTCGACAGCTAAGTCTATTTCTGTGCCAGTTTTTAGGGGCACATTTATATCAATTTTATTTTCAAGCCAGTTTTTGAACGCAGTAATATCTGTCTTCGACGTAATAACCTTGTAAGGAAAATTGCATTTTACTGACACGGAGCTGTATGTTACAATGAATGGCGAGTGATCCGAACTCAGGTCAAAGCTTTCAGCTATACTTATTTGGTGTTGGGGTATACCTAAGTATACAATGAAGTCTAGTAGGTCAGGAATCTTCCTAGGATCGGAAGGCCAGTAAGTTGGTTTACCTGTAGACAGCGTGGAGAGATTATTATCAGTTATGCACTTATAAAGTTGCCTGCCTTTTGGGTTAATTAGTCTTGACCCCCACCAGGGATGTTTGGCATTGTAATCACCACCAGCAATAAATCTTGCCCCAAGTTTCTGGAAAAAGTCCCAGTATTCCCTGGGATTTATAGAAAATCTTGGTGGAAAATACACGGCTGATAAACTTAAATCAAAGTGCAAACACTTCACCTGGATGCAAGCGGCTTGTATAGCGTTGCTGTCAACACTGTCCATAACCCTGTACCTGATACTGCTTTTTATTATTATTGCTGATCCTCCATGAGCTTTGTTATCTGGGTGATTTGCACTAATCAGATCATAACCATGTATTTTAAAAAAAGATCTGTTAGTGAAATGTGTTTCCGATATTAATATAATATCAATATTGTTTGCTTTCAAAAATACTTGTATTTCATCTTTATGGTTGGAAAGACCATTGGCATTCCATATTGCAATACGTAAATCTATTTGCATAGTTGGTTAATTAAAAGAGTTATCATATTTAAAAGATTGTTGGTTAATTCGAATTGCTTGGCAAGCAAGGCCTCAATTCTTTCAAGTGGATTGTCGTGCCTTGTCCCATGGTTGCCTTGAAGCACTTGAGCGTATGTGGGCTGGCTCTCATGTTGGTTTATGTTGTTAGGCTTAGTTGGTTGAATAAAGTTTCTACTAACATGCTGTGGATTATTACGTATCGGTCTATCATTACGTGCTACCAGTTCTTGATACACTCTGCAGCCTTTGTAACTAGCAGCATGAGCTTCAAAACAATTAGCACATTTTGCAGGTAACTCTTTATTTTTAGGGCAGTCATTAGTAGGATGATCTAGAGAGCATTTCACGCATTTGTAGCTTTTTGTACAATAGGACTTGGTGTGCCCGAATTCCTGGCATCGAAAGCATTGAACTATATCATTCACTTTTCTTGGCTGTTCCACTTTGACAACAGCATTACCAATATACTTAATTTCATATATATCAGAATTTTTGTTGTTTGGCTCCAGATCAATAAAGAACATATTTAGGGGCTTCTTGGTTATACGACTCTTAATTGCACTAACGTTTCTTACTCGGTGACCTAGCTCTTCAATTTCATTCTTAATGAATTCAGTTGGTGTAGAGTAATGCAAGTTTTTAACAACTACCCTAAAGGCCCTGTCTTGCTTTAATTGATAAGTGTGAAACTTAATTTTATCTTTTCTTAAGTAATCTACTAATTGTCTATAGGTATTCACGGACTTAACTATAACCCTTACGTGTCCATCTCTTTGAGTTTTATAGCTGAAACTGTCTTTCGGAATACACTTACAAATATAAGACATCATGCCACTTATATCATTGACATCAGACAAAAATATTGGCGGCGGCTTAACAGAGATTTCCCCTTCCGTATTATTGTTTTCACCATCATTAATTTCCATTGCTGGTGCATTTTTATGATTTTCATTGTCAAGGTTGTTGTCATCTCTTAGCAGGTCAAACCGGTTAGCACTACTGGATGGTCCAGTTGCATCGGCTAGAGCTGGTCTTTTCTTCATTAGAGGTGAAGCTCCATGCGGTCGTTTTTTTACCATCGGTACGCTTTGCCATTGTATGTCTGGATAATCGTTGTTGTCGTCAAGCATTCTTATTTTTGTTTTTTTAGCACCAACGGTGCCTTTGTTGTTGGTTACTTCAGCAGCAATTGTTTTTGGAGAGAAAAACAAAAGCAAAAATGCAGGCAAACACTGTGCGAATGCAAGCAAAGTGAAATAAAATACGAGTTAACGGTACTGTTGTTGCTTATTTGCACAGGTGCAGAGAAACACTTCTGATCACTAACGCAGTCAAATCACGACTCGTTCACATACGTAAAAACAATTTCGTATTTGATTCGGGGCTCTCACTTTCGGCCAGAACAAAACATCACGTGTCTGATACGAACTTTTCAATTTCGGCCGGATAAAGGCATCACGTATTTGATACGACGTTCTCCCACACTTTGTTTTAAAGCAACGATAATAGGCTCGAGAGGATCCAAAAAACTCTTGTACTTTTCGCTCTTCGCTTGTTGAATTTGCCAAACCGATTTCCTCGTATAGAGCTGGATGTGCGCTAATTAAATTAAAATCTCCTCAAATCAGAAAAACTATTGTTGCGATTATCTTTGTTTGTGGCATTACTACTGTTGCACGGCAGTCGCTGTAGCTAATGGGTGGGTGCGTGACTACCATTCGGAATTCAGAGAGAACGTACAGGGTCCGGCACTCGAAGTGTAACCAACTTCAGACCACTCGCGCAGCTGATGCATGGGCGCACCATCGCCCCATTACTCGTTGCAATGATACTGGTAGCGAAACGTCATGGAGGTGGTCATCAAAAGACTGCAACAACACGTGAAATGGTTCAAAAGTTAAGAAGCGACTTGAGAGAAATCCCCAACGAATTGCCAATCAAATGGCGAAAAAACTAAAACTATCTCACCGAAGCATCCGCCGCATTCTGAAAAATGATCTCAAAGTCAAGGCTTACAAGATCCAAAAGCCGCATGATCTCGCACCAAAACAGTCAATTTCCGAACATTGAATTTTCTGAAGAGAAAATTTTTCAAATTGAGTAATGCGTACACTCCCAAAACGATAGAGTTTATTTGGTCGGCCGTTCACACGAGAATTTTGGTCACCGATTGGCAACCAGGAAGCAGCACCCGCCAGAGGTAATGGTTTGGGCCGCCGTGACCGCAGATGGGCGCTCTCCAATCGTTTTCATCGAGCTTGGCGACAAGGTAAATGCGAAATATTATCCGGAAAGTATTCTGGAGATTGCTGTGAAACGGTATGTAGACAACCATTTCGGTGGCAGACCATGGACGTTTCAACGGGACTCGGCACTGTCTCGCAAAGTTCTAGTGAACAAAGAATGGCTAAAAAACAACGTTTCGAACTTCATAACGTCCACATAATGGCTTTTAAATTCACCATTTGAATTGATTTTTAATTTTGTATTATTTTCATACTTTTTAATTCGTTACACTTCGAGTGCTGGGCCCTGCAGCTTCGAATCTCGGTGAAACACCAAAATGAAGAAAAAGTTTTTTCTAATAGCGGTCGCCCCTCGACAGGCAGTGACAAACCTCCGAGTGTATTTCGGCCATGAAAGAGATCCCCATAAAAAATATCTGCCGTTTAGAGTCGGTTTGACACTGTAGGTCGAACCATCTATGGAACAATATCTAGACGCACGCCACAAATAGAAGTAGGAGCTCGACCAAACACCCAAAACGGGTGTATGCGCCAATTATATAAAAATGTATATGTATATTTGATTCACTATTTCTCTTCGAGGGAATTTGTTTCCATATGCCGGACAAGACCGTTAACACAGAATATTTCTGAACCCTCTGTACAATGGATTTACTCGAGCAAATGTTTCAGCGGCTGCTCATAATCGAAGATGACGAATTAGGCTGAGCTCATAGCTCATATATTTTGACAGCATCGGAGCTTTTCTTGTGGGACACATAAAGAGAAAGGAATACATTAATAAACTCGACTCTCTGTTGTAGGTCAATATGAATGAAATGAAATAGAAATGATCCAAAATCTTTTGAAAAATGGAGAAAAATTGATAAAATGTGCGTCACTGGAAATGGTGAGCATGTCGTCGGTATTGTTTGCGGTTATTGACTCAATAAATTGTATTTAATGTATCAAATAAAATTTTAACCGGAGGCAATCGAAATTGATAAATTTTTCACTAAATTACTCATAGTTCTCAAGTGTCAAGTACAAGTGTGTGTAAAGAAAACACACTGTACTTTCATTTGTGCACAATTTCACGGCGATGCCGTAGGTGGTGTCAATTGCTACCTTCACGGATGCTGCAATATTTTGATGGATTGATTCTATGTGTTATGATCTAGGTCTCGGTCCTCCGCAGAACATTGTAATTATAATAAATATCTCAGTACGTAGTAGTAGCCCTAGAAAAGAGCTGCCAAAAATTACATTTGTTTGTGAAAATTATATATCACTTTTATGGGGTATAACTATACTTTTTTCTTGCTTCCACATACAACTGAATCGAATCGAATCGAAGAGGCCTTATATTTATTCTAATATTACTGTAAAAATTCTTATTGGAGTCCCAATTTATCCCAGAGTTACTGTCAGTAAATTTCTTTTCGATTATAGCTACAATACTGTTATAGTTATTCTGCATCGATTTCGCACCAGGTTAGAAACAGTCACAGTCGTATAGAACTAATGGTGTTTCATATTTACTAAAGGAAAGTGACGAAAATCATGCCATATACTTGAATCTCAATTTAATATATGTATACATATAAAAAAGTAGCAGAAATCTTTCCAAAAAAACCATACCACTCTCTACATGCTACATTTATATATACGTATGTCCGCCCGTCTCAGTCGAAGAGTCCATTAGCTTCCTCTGAGTAATTGTGCAATTGTTAGCTTCTGCCCACAAATGTTCACATATTCTCAATTCGTCTATTGAAATCAACTATGTATTTATTTTGACCGACATTTCAATTACCCCACAGACAAACATAAACACAAGAGCACAAGCCATCAATTGAAACACACATACACACATATATTAGAACATACACGCTAAAGAGTGGCACACCTAATATTGATGGCACTTTGCGTCAACAAAGCCAAGGTGGATTGACAAATTTCCTCAAGAATAATTGCTGTGTGAAATGCTCGTTTCCGGTTTCCAAAGTCAGCATACAAATAAACAGACAAACAGAGCGCTTTTACGCCAGCGAGTATGGTATATTTGCCAAACATATAACTGTACACTCATATCACATATTCCACTTTTTGCTGAAATAAAGACAAATACATATACATGAATGTGTGCGTGGCGTACGTGTGCCATCTGTCAGTGGGACTTCTTGACGAATTCCAGCATTTCAACGTAAAAGTAAGAAAAATTACCTAGCATCCATTTGATAAATGATGCCAACCAAGATTACATAAGTTGGTAATTTTCTAGTACATTTATTTCGGTCCAGGAATGGAACATTTCAAGAGCTTAATACAATACAAACATGGGACATAGGTGTGTGTGTGGGTAAAGCTGCATACAGACAAGTACTATACACCGTATGAGTTTGGCTGGTTTGTTAAAATCCTGCACATGCAAACCACTAAGATTACTAATGGACATGAGCGTAACTCGTATACTGTATACCCTACGGTGTTCAGTTATCTAAATTAGTATATATGTAAGTTTAAATTTTTCTTTAGAATTCGAGTATAAAATACCACTTCCAGAGTTCGGTTATTGATAAAGTTTTCGTTCGGTAGCATTGTAAACTCAGGAAAGATCTCTTTAATTAGCATAATGGTTATGGGTCGCAAATACTTTTCTAGATTTCAAATAATGCAAACTTGAAAAACGTAAGTGAAGAATTCACAGAATTTCACTAAGGGAAGAGTTACTTTTCAACTAGTACTTATTCAAATACGATAGAAAATGTATTAATATTTTCATTTGCAGGCATAGGTGTCTGAGGTTATGTTTTACGAGCAAAACTCTCTACCCATACATGCACTTACATGATTACATGATTACCCATTTTGTTGACTTATAAATAAACTAGCCGTCTTCAGTTTAAACAAATTGTGTTCTTCTTCTTAAATTTATCGAACGTACTTAATATGGAAAAAATTGCGTGACACTGTGACCTAAAATTTTTAAAAATCAACTGTGTTTTATAGCCAGTTGCAGAATACACTTTAATATGCTAATAGATAAAAGGTCATTTAAAAGTGACGCAGAGATGTCAGTAGTGTATAATTCCTAGACGATACCTTGTTTTATGCCATCTTTGACATTTGCCTAGTAGACATACATATGTACAATTTTACACGATACAAAAGTGCATTAAAATTATAGAAACTTAATATTAAAATACTCGATCTTTAAGAACAACATATCACAAAACTCGTGAAAGTTTTGGTGGAAATAATCATCCGTATGAGCCCACAATTGAAAGATTGATGAAAAAGTTTCAAGAAACTGGTCAGAAAGAGAACTAGCAGGTCAAAAACTGGACGTTCTGTTGAGAATAGTGTTGCTGTAGCGCGAAGTGTTACTGAACAACTTTCAACACCGATATCCCGCCGTTCTCAACAATTAGGCATTCATAAGTCGACTGTTTGACGGATTTTACATGTAGACATCCTCACGGTGGACATTCAAATTATGTCATTTTTAACATATAATTGTTAGGAGCGGTATTTTGAATAAAAGTAGTGAAACCTGAAAGAACCTAAATTTTTACTTGTTTTATTTTAAAACAATGTTTAGGCGCATATTTTAAAAGAGCCTTTACTAACAAATAGTACATTGAAATGCTTCCCTAAAACTGAATGGGCTATAAAACAGCCACCAAAAAATATTCTAGAAATTCTGGTTAAAAATTTGAAATTTTGGTGAGAATTTGCAAACTTTTCATAGGTCTCAGAATTTTTGTAAAACGTATGAAAAACGATTTATATGTTTTTTGTTGTGTCATATAATATTGGGAATATTGTATAAAGTAATTGAAAAAAATAAGCCAAAATTAAAAAAACCAAAACTGGTAAAAATGTTGCACAGCTATTTAAGTGCCCATGAGTGTATGTACTCATAAAGTGTAGCGCAAAATTAGTCATCCAATTTTATTTTTAAATAACTTTATTACTAACTAAAAAAAAGGATTTTGAATGACCAAAATCTCTACTTTCACCTTTACGCCCTCCATTACTTCTTTGTTGGTATATTGCAGCTGTCTGGTTCACAAGTATCAAATATGATTGACGTGCAACGCCGTTTACAAAAATTATAAATCTTTTTATAGGGAGAGATTAGTTGGGCTCTAAGAGGCATACCAAATAAAAGAGGATAATGAAAAAAGTTTTAAAATTAATTGTTAATTTAATTATTAAAATGTATTTTTTGTTGTTATTGGTGTCCTTTTAATTCAATTTTTTATTATTATAGGTGTCCTTTTAATTCTTAATAGGATTCAAAACAGTAACAAAACTAATGTGAGTAAATAAAAATTTTGACATATTTTCTACTTGCGCTACCAACAACAGTTTTAAATATTTGTTTTAAAAATAGTATTTAAATTTTCTTTTCCATCAATGGAAACGAAATCGTACAGTATTCCAATATTTTACACAAACAAATCTGGCTTATCCCTCATCTGCACCTTTTATAGAATATATTGAAATAGCTCTGTCGAAACAGAAATATCAGGGGGAGACGCTAATTTCACTGTTAAAACAAAGTTTCTTTTTAGCGAATATTTATATTATATCATTTTATCGTGCCATTTACGTAATACAGCAATCCGATTTGTTTGATGCCATTTCGAAAACGAAATGTTAAGACAGCAAACGGGACAAAATGAGAAAATGGGGCAAAGTCAAGGATGATAGAATACAAGGTTGCATCTTCCGAATTCGTTGAGTCGTCAGGCTCCTAGAATACACAAACAAAACGAAGGCATATTACCTGTTGTGAAGAGAAAGAGTAAGCGAAAGCAATAGAAAGAACCAAACAAAATAAATTATTTGCAAAAAACTACATTTGAAGGCTTTATATTAAATTATGCTTTTACGATTCAACACGTGGCACTTCGTTTTCATTAGTTTGTTTAGTTTAAATCTCACAAATCACAATATCACCAAGCCATTCACAGAATTTTCGCAAACATGCAATTTCTCCTTTATTTATTTCTTTCGTTCGTTTGTTTTGTATTGGAGAGGAGCCTGACGTCAGACTTGTCAAAATCACGAGAAACAAGGTAACTGTTTTGGGAACACACCACCTTCAGTATTCAATTTGCCTTGGGGGAAAGTCAAAACAGAAATTTGATAGTTGTTATAACACATTTAGTAGAAGGTGTAGATATGGCATTATAAAGACCGTGGTGCAGCTAAATTAGTACGTGATTGCGCAAAGATAAAATATAGCAATTAGAAATTGTTAAGAAGAAACTGAAATTTTTTTAAAGGAATTTAATATATTAGTTACTTGGAAGTTCATTACGAGTATAGAGTGATTTCTTTTTAAAAATTCCAAAAAAATTAACAAAACTAATTTTTCTCAGCATATTACTGGTTTATTGGAAAGAGCAAATACATACATATTTATGCAACACGATTGGATTCATGCGGCTGCCTCGACTGACATTCTCTCGACTCACTTTTCTAAAACCTTAGTGACAGTTTTTGGCTCTATCCCATGCATAGTTTGCTCGATATGCGCCCCAAGGGTCTGATTATATACTGGACTGCATTTACTTCACCAAACAAAGTCTCATGGCCATTTCACCAAATATTTTTGTAATTTATTAGGCTGTTAAAATTTAAAGTTGTGCCTTCTCAATACGAATCATTCCTTTTTTAAATTTTAACAGTCTGATAAATTTGGAAATTGATTTGTGAAACCGGGCATGAGACTTTTTCCTCCTTTTACTTGATCTCTAATGTGCTGTGATTACGAAACGGCACAAAAACTTCTTTGGACTGCGATTGAACGTTGCCGAACACATCTTTAAAATTGGCGAGCGATTGCATTTGCTGCAAAGGTGTCACCCATATAGCGAATAGCTTTGTCACACCCTCGTACAATGGACAATTTTGGCATTTTACTCCCACCCAAGACATTAAAGGATGAATATTTTAGCATTTAACACTCCAACCATTTTGTTTTTTATAAATAAATCTAGCCTTGGGCTTTTCGTTTAGAAAACGCCTTGCACAACTTTTGTGAAAATAGCAAAAAAAGAAGTGGAAAAAGGGCAAAACCTTTTGAGAAACGCGATCAAATCGACAATTAATCATTATCTTTCAACGTTTATTTGTGTAGTAGTTCTCGAAGGTGTATTCATGTGCACTTACAAACATATGTATATACTTATACATGTACATGTGGTGGGTATATGTGCACTTTCTTATGTAGTACTTTATAGAACGGAAACGTCAATATGTCACATTAATGAGCCAACGCTTAGTAACTAAATTCTTTCTGTTGGAGTGCCGTATGTGTATAAGTGTATGATATCAAGGTACGGGGCGTTTGTAGGTGGACTTACTTTTAGAGACGAATAAAGTTGGGTCCAAAGTAGAGCCAATTACTTACGTATGCAGAACAGCACTGAGCAAAAAGCTCAGCTATAAAAACCATAGAGATAAATTTGTCCTACCAGTAGAATTATATGTCAGCTACCACATTTGCAGAGAAAAATTTATTATACATGTTTATATACACCTATGTGAGCAATAATAGCACCGTGACATGTGATGCAAAGATTGATTATTTATTTATTTTTTATTTTATTGTTTTCATTTTTTATAAAGAGTATGGTATATATCGGTCCGTGCATAAGTTCGTGCGTTTTTTAAAGGTGGTTTTAAAAATAATAAAAAGATGTTTAAAGTATTTATTAATCAATAATATATTTTCCTTTATTATTTACAATGTCTTCCCAACGTTTAGGTAAATTTACAATTCCTTGCTCAAAAAATTCTTTGTCCTTGGAGCGAAAATACGCTTCGATATTCCTTTTTATAGCTTCTTTTGAGGAATAGTTCTTGTTACTCATATGGGGTTGAAGTGCACGGAAAAGGTGATAATCACAAGGTGCAATATCCGGAGAGTATGGTGGATGCAGCATCAGCTCCCATCGGAGCTCAGTAACCGTCTGGTTTGGTTCCAAAAGTTCATAATAAACAGTACCGGCCATATCCCACCAAATAGACAGGAGAATCTTCTTGGGGTGAAGGCTATCTATAGGGATCGGCTCTGGTGTTTCATCTTTATCTAACCATTGGCGTTTGCGAACAGGATTATTGTAAAGGACCCTTTTTTCGTCACCAGTAACGATACGGTTCAAAAAACTTTCATATTTAAGCCGTTGCAGCAGCTGAGAACACACATTTACTCTCTGCTGAAGGTTGGCGACGGAAAGTCTATGCGAAACCCGTTTTCCCAGCTTTGAAACCTTTCCCAACTGAACCAGGTGCCTGTGAACTGTTCCATGTGACGAATTTAACCTCTGAGCTATCATATCGACTGTCAAATTTGGCTCAGCTTCCACGAATTCGAGCAAAGCGTCGGAGTTAAAAACTTCAGGACGACAAGCACGCGGGGCATCCTCCACGTCGCAGTTACCACTTCGGAATTTTGGAAACTACTTTTGCGCAGTCCTTACATTCACGGAATCCTCTCCGTGAACAATGTTTATTTCTGCAGCAGCAGTTGTTGCATTTTTACCACTTTTATAAAAAAATACAAAATATGCCTCTTATACGCGTTCGAAGATCCCATTTTATTTTTTAACAACACGTGCTTCTATCCGCGATTAAAATCACCTGTTGAAGGCACAATACATATATCAAAGAAAATATAAATAGTTCCGTTATATTCCGCGAATAATTTTTTGTATGCAAAAATCGTACAAAAGTGAAATTATGGGTAAAGTGCGCACGAACTCATGGACTGACCTGATACTACAATGAAAACCAAATAACTTGCAAACATTGTACCAACATTCAAAAAAGTTCAACGAATTTGCATCAAAATTTCATTCGTTATATCGAGGAAAATGCAAACACAAAAAATTCAAAAAAATCAACCCGAATTTTCACTCATTTTAAGCTGGAATGATATTATACCGGAATTCAAGGGGCCACAAAACTACATATTAAAATTTTTTATAAATATTCCGAGTTAATAATTTAAAATTTTAATGGGATTTCCAGTATATTCAAAACTCATTCAGCTGTAAAACTACTAGTTTTAAATTTTCATAATTCATTGTTTTTTTATTACAATAATTAATTGTTTTTTTATTAAAAAATTGTTCTAAATATCTTGAGTCAAGAGATTGAAATTTTTAAGTGATTTGCGGCTTATTCGAAACTCATTGAGCTATAAAGTTTAAAATTTTCATAAAATTTGTTGAATTGTTTTTTTATTAATTAATTAATTTGTGTTGCATCGGGTGTTTTTTTAAGCTAAAGAGCTTAAAATGGTAATACAAAACAAAAATATTGTTGGACTGAATTTTTTTTTCTTATAATCCGGCCATAATTTACATGGTCCATTCGATCAGTCAAATTTTTGACTACTTTTTTAATATATCTGACCGACCGCCGTCAATGGTGGTTTGAATATTGCAATAAGTCCATTGCTAAGCGCGCTGTATGGCAAGATACGCCGTCTTGTTGGAACTAAATGTCGTCGATGTTTAGCTGATTATTTTTTAGAAACGAAACTTCAGTCAGCATAGCTCGATAGCGTTCGCTATTCACTGTAACGACAGCTCCTTCCTCATTTCGAAAGAAATAAGAACCGATGATGCGGCCATTGGCTCTATAAACTTCGGGAAGAGGTTTATTTTTTAAAGTAAATTTTCACAGTTCGGAAGCATTGTTGATGACTTGTGAGACTTTATCGAACAGAAATGTCAGCAGAGTATACCTTTCTCAGCTGTCAAACCATAATTATCTTTAACGATAGTTCTAATTTTTATTTTTTTTTTTGTTTTGATATTTTTATAAAAAATAATTTTTAATTTTTATAAAAATATCAAAACAAAAAGAGTTAAAAATTATATAAAAATATATAAACAAAAAAAAATTTAAAATTATAATATGTCACGCTGCTATTATTGTGAACACATGTGTATGTATAAACCTTGAGCGGAATTTTGCAAATTTAATTTTCTTAAAAGTATCAAAAATGTCACGTATTAATCT
The DNA here is from genome assembly GCF_028408465.1 of Anastrepha ludens. Taxonomy (NCBI): domain Eukaryota; kingdom Metazoa; phylum Arthropoda; class Insecta; order Diptera; family Tephritidae; genus Anastrepha; species Anastrepha ludens. The sequence continues at coordinate 83,700,583 of NC_071498.1, read as the reverse complement.
TAAGAAAACAGTCTTGATAACAAAAATCCCCATCTAAAAGATGCACTGAAATACACAGGCATGAAATTACATAGACAGAGATGCGTGCACAAACTATGTAATTTGTCAGAGCGCGGCAATCGCCAGCAAACCGCTTTAAAGTGGCCATCACTTAGGCGCCTTTTGGTGAACTGGTGAACCTATGCATGTTTTGTGCGTAATCTTCGTGGGTGCTTTGAGTTAATTCAATTTTCCAGCTTTTGTTTTTCTTATCAAAATAAACAACATATGTATGTAGGCATGTATACATATAGGCAGCCGGGCGTATGTGCGAGGCAATTTACCAAAAAGATACACAGCAGCAGATATGTTAACGACTGCAATAAATAAATGGATAATATCTGTTAGGCCTCAAATAAATGCGACACTACACGCATCCAAAAGTGGATAGTGGCAAGAATAAAACTGTAAACACAAGCATACACAAATATGAAACGCGGCAGCATGCAACACCCCCTCACTAACCCATTTCACTATATCACTTTCGGCTTGTACACTCGCTTAAGTGCCGAAGCCAGAGATTAAGTCATTGATGTGCACGTTTTTGTTCGGATTTAAATGGTTAAATTGCCTTGGGAGAATTCATTAGCCAAAGTGTAAGGACCGAATGTGAGCCTTTATGTACTTACATTTGTAGATGCGTGTGTGCGTACTATAACTTAAACATATCTATGAGCACGATTACAGGCGATTTATGCAAAATAATTGACGCCTCGATGAACTGTTGACACATATGACAATTTGTCTACCAGCAACTATGTGCAGACACACACACACACACTTAAATATTCGTAAACTTTGCATCTTTACGCTGCATTGAAAGCTTAACAATCAGTCAGTAAATATTTACAGAAAGTTTTGGTAAAAGTAAGCAGTCTGCTGGAAAAAATTGTGTTTGCCTAAGTTTTCGCAAACATCGAAAAATTACACACATTTTTCAAGCTTACCGCCGACTTAAGAAGGTGAAAGTGCCGCTAAAAGCACCGAGTTTCACAGTGGATAATACTGAAGCGGACAATTCAATTATCGTGAAAGCATTTTTTCAAGCCAAACAAATAATATACTTTAAGATTAATCTAACATCCTACCATTTTTTTATGATTAACTCACTTAGTCAATAGAAATGAGGTTTTGGAAATGTATGTATGTGTTGTATAAGCATATATGTATGTACATATATTATTGTACATATTAAGCTGTTTCCCAAAATAAGAACATTGATGATTTTTCGGCCTCTAATTGTCTTCTACTGTTTTTATTAAAAGAAGAGATCAGCAAGGAAAGGATCTATGCTTTGCTATTTCTTTGATTCATTTATTTTTGTTTCTGCTACAATTTATTACGAAAGGCCAAAAGACGTGAGTGCGAGGAGCTTGAGATGCTAGACAATAGCAACAACGCCCGAAAATTCTACCAGAAAGTTCGGCGGCTTACAGATGGTTTTCCTGTAAGAATAAAGCGTCGATCTGGTGACTGACATCCAGAGCGCATTTAAATCATGGAGGGAACACTTCTCGAACCTATTAAACAGTGACAGCTGCGCATGTCACAGAGATTGTGAAGATCCCGATACCCCCAATCGTTGACGACGGAATTGTCATTCCGCTACCCGACCCTGGTGAGGTGAGAATAGCGATAACGCGGCTAAAGAACAACAAAGCCGCGGCGCCGACGGACTGCTGGTTGAGCTATTCAAATATGGCGGCGAGCAGCTGGTAAGGTGCATGCATCAGCTTCTATGCAAAATATGGTCGGATGAAAGCATGCCTGCCGATTGAAATTTAAGTGTGCTCTGCCCAATCCAGAAGAAGGGCGATCCTGTAATTTGTGTCAATTACCGCGGGATTAGTCTACTAAATATCGCCTATAAGGTTCTAGTGAGCATATTGTGTGAAAGGCTGTAGCCCACCATCAACCAACTGATTGGACCTTATCAGTGTGGCTTAAGACCTGGAAAAACCAAACTCGACCAGATATTAACAACACGCCAAATCTTGGAAAAGACCCATGAAAGGAGAATCGACACACACCATCTTTTCGTCGACTTCAAAGCTGCATTCGACAGTACGAAATGAAGTTAGCTAAATGCCGCGATATTTGAAATTGGTATCCCCGCAAAACTAATACGGCTCTGTAAGATGACGTTGCTCAATACCAGCAGCGGCTACGTCGGCTGGGTCATGTCGTTCGAATGGATACAAACGCTCGGACTCTGAAAGTATTCGATGCCGTACCAGCTGGTGGTAGCAAAGGAGAGGAAGGTCTCCTCTGTGTTGAAAAAATCAGATGGAGCAGGACTTGGCTTCACTTATTGTGTTCAACTGATGTCGGTTAGCACAAGAAAGAAATGACTGGCGGGCTTTGTTAAACTCATCCAAAATCGGGTTATCGCGCCAATTAAGGAGAAGGGTAGTCACAATTTATTTATTAATTGAATCCCTTTTATAGTCCAACATCTAATTTAATATGTTTTAAATCATATAACTAAATTTGACTAGAATCGACTCAAACTCTATAATTGAATCATATATTCGCAGGCATTTATTCTTTCAGGTTACAATTTGTTGGGTTGGGGTGGATTTAGAGTTTTATTAAGTGTTTTTTTTCTCTGTATTGCAATTTTTCGGTAGTGATCCCTTACTTACCTACACTCGCCAGAAAAAGTCTGCATACTCTCTCAAGAGTCAATTTTAAACGTTCGAAAACGCACTTCCTAAGCACTTATGCCAAGTTTTACTGTTAATATACTGAGTAATCCGTTTACCTGTTTGAAATATTGTAGATCTGTAGTGCGTTTTTTTTTTTCATATATATATTTTATAGCTGATTAAACCACTGAAATGCATAGCGGTTAGTCAGTCAATGATCAGTTTGCTATAGAGTTCTAGCGATAGATCTGCCTAAATAAGTCGAAATCTGCCTTTTTATAAGTTATATTTATATTTTCCAAAACAAAACCTCATCCACAAACTCAACAAAAATAACTAATTAAATACTTCATATAAACAATAACCTATGCTTCAAAACAACTGTAAATGCCACACGGTGGCGTATCCGGTGCACGCAACTACAAAAGCATAAATCAACGAATTATTATTGCAGCACGCATCGCCTGGGAAGGGCTACGTGGCACCTTTATTGCATCCAAGCACTGGAGCAAAAATCACAAACGCCTATCGAACAATCATTCATTTCGAAGTGGAATGAGTGAAAAAGTCAAATTCAAGCAAACGCACACGTACACTTGCACACATCTATAACACTATTTCTGCAAAGGTGGGCATGACTGCAAACAACAACTGCAAATGCCAATTCGATACAATGAATGCCTGCTGGCTTCCTGTCCAAATGTCTGTCATGTCATGTCGCGTGGAGCTTTGATTGCATGAATCCATTGAATACACCTTGGCAAAGGGTTCAAACAGCTACAACCACAACCACAACCAAAAATGCGCATAACGATTAAGTATTGAGGTCTGAGTTCGCATATGTGCCCAATCGGTCTGCTATGAAATTAATGCTGCAACAATGCTGATAAGCAACAACGACAACAAAGTGAAAGTGTATGTAATATATACACCTGTGTTCGTAATAATAGCAGCGCGACATATTGTAAAGTTTTGACTTTTTATTTATTTTTCATATCAATTTTTATAAATGGGGCATTCTTTCTCAACGGGAGACCCCTATCCATCCAAAAATCTTTTTGACCTAGAGAGTTCTAATAGGGCCTAAAATTTAGCTCCTTTTATCTACTTTTCAATACAGAGTGGCCAAAAACGAAATTCAAGATGGCTCATTTAATATGGCTAAAAATGTAATCAAAATTCATTAAATTCATTCTAATAACCTGACCAAAAAAATTCATTTCAACGGAAAGAGTTGTACGAGGACTCAAAATTTAGCTAATAAAGTTTACTTTAAAATACAAAATGAAAAATTTAAAAATCCAAGATGGCGGCCACAACATGGCGGCTAATTTTTTAAAACTACTCAAATCCACTTAAAATTTATTACTCAGGGGTTTTTTGGGTCGCTGATTGCAAATCTGGTGTTAGATTTCCAAATTTCAAAATGGCGGATCCAATATGGCGGACGGATTTTTGAAAAAACTCATGAATTCGCATGAAACTCGTTACTCAGGGGTTTTTGGAGTCACTGATTACAAATCTGGTGTTAGTTTTTAAAAATTCAAAATGGCGGATCAGATATGGCGGACGGATTTTTGAAAAAACTCATGAATTCGCATGAAACTCGTTACTCAGGGGTTTTTTTAGTCGATGATTACGAATCTGATGTTAGTTTTTAAAAATTTAAGAAGGCGGATCCAATATGGATAGCTAAGGTCCAGACAAGCAAGACTAGTTTTGGTCCAACCAGCAAGGGTAAGAGAAAATCATATTCCAGACACTTAGGGCAAGACTAGTTTTGGTCCAACCAGCAAAGGTAAGACAAGATTATAGTCCAGACAGTTAAGGCAAGAATATTTTTGTCCCAACCGGTAAAGGTAAGGCAAGATCATAGTCTACCTGCAAGACTTTTCGTAAAATTCTTTATGAAAATGGAAAAAAAGAAAAAGTAAGGAGGATACACTAAAAAGAAGGATGTAAAATTTTATTTAATAAAACTGTTATAATTAACAGAAATACGTGCAAGGAAGGGTTGTTCTGGATCGCTGTCACTGAAAGAGTTCGACTGCTCTAGTCCGCTATCAGGGATATAATGAACGAACTGGCGTTAGATCCAGGCTTGTTCGTGCAGTAGTGGGGAAACGCTGCTTGGTGGAGCAAAGCGACGCGCTGATTGGCTCTGTGGTTCTTTCAGTGCAGTAGCGCAACAAGGCTGGCCGGTGCCTCGAGACAGTGAGGATACGCGCAAACGTATCATTTAATTTTTAATGTTCAATTTCTCGAAAGCAAACAAGTCAATAGACTTGTTCGACATATGACATAGATATGATGAATGGTATATTAGTATTTTTTTTTATATCCGTGAAAATTAATTTTGTAGGTAGAAAGAAAAAAACTATTTTTAAAAATAAGATAACCAAAATTAGCGATGGTTACCTTATTATTCAACTGCTGAGTGATAATATCTTCTTGACATATATTTTAAAAAATGCTTATTTCAAGTAAAACCACAAATTATATTGTTTTATAATATAAATTTAACAGTAACATTGTTAATTGGTTCCACTGATTTTCCATCATTTGTCATTTTTACATAAATTTATCAAAGAATTGCTTGGGTTTCAATGAAAATAACGAACTAAACCTCAACAAACTCGTCAAATTCTTAACTTCAGCTAAAAAAAAAAAAAAAATTCAGGATGAATTGTTACAAATAAATTTTTTATTTAAATTAATTAAAAACCGAAAATTTCAACTTAATCAAGAAGATATTTATGAAGTTATTAAGCAAAGATTCAAAATTGTTCTGCTTATGAAAAATCACCTTTACAGCCATATGGTAGCGATCAAAAAGTAAAACAAGGGATATGTCACGACACACGAAAAATGTTATGATTGGAACTGATTCAAAATCTATTAGGTATCAAGAAAACGAACCAACTTCAATTAATTTGTAAAAAAAATGTAAAATTGTCAATTGTCAATTGTCAATTGAATCTAAACAGCTATAATTTTAATTGTGGATTTTTAATGTCACATTTGTATTAAGCGACCCACAAAATCCTTCAAGACACAAATTCAATGTAAATTAAAAATATTTTTGACAAATCATTCGCCGTATTGGATCCGCCATTTTGAATTTTTAAAAACTAACACCAGATTTGTAATCAGTGACTCCAAAAACCCCTGAGTAACGAGTTTCATGCGAATTCATGAGTTTTTTCAAAAATCCGTCCGCCATATTGGATCCGCCATTTTGAAATTTGGAAATCTAACACCAGATTTGCAATCAGCGACCCAAAAAACCCCTGAGTAATAAATTTTAAGTGGATTTGAGTAGTTTTAAAAAATTAGCCGCCATGTTGTGGCCGCCATCTTGGATTTTTAAATTTTTCATTTTGTATTTTAAAGTAAACTTTATTAGCTAAATTTTGAGTCCTCGTACAACTCTTTCCGTTGAAATGAATTTTTTTGGTCAGGTTATTAGAATGAATTTAATGAATTTTGATTACATTTTTAGCCATATTAAATGAGCCATCTTGAATTTCGTTTTTGGCCACTCTGTATTGAAAAGTAGATAAAAGGAGCTAAATTTTAGGCCCTATTAGAACTCTCTAGGTCAAAAAGATTTTTGGATGGATAGGGGTCTCCCGTTGAGAAAGAATGCCCCAAATGTATAGTTTATGTAAGTACTACAACAAAAACATACTACTTAAGATATCAGACATTGCACAAAAAAAAAAAAAGTTGAAAAACTTTCACCAAAATCAAAAAAAAACACAAAAAAATCGTTAATCACAATTTTCAGAAAAATTTTGAGTATGCAATTTCATAGCCCAATGAATTTTAGTATAATTAATTGCGCATTGAAGAACCTGAAAAACTGCATTTTTTTTAATTTTTTTCAATACTTTATATGAAAAACTTTCTAGCAATCGTTATATGACAGAAAATGTGTGGTGAAAACATGTTTAAAAGTGTGGCCAAAGTCAAACCGTTAACTGGCACTCAGCAAATTTGGACGAATCAGCTGCTAGGCTTACGTAACCGGGGCCATGAGAACGGTTTGTTTACGAAAAAACTAAGATTGTGTTAATGGTTTACAAAAAAACAAAGTGAAAAAAAAGAAGTTACTCTCACAATTTCGTTTTTCACCATAGCTGGCCAAACCTTGAAATGTATTATCCTTGGCAAAAAAATCAACACAGCGGTTGAGTTCGTGTCCGTCTGAATAACGACTGATTGAACGAGTATGTGAATACGTGAGAATTGAGCGGGCAAAATTCTGCTGTCAAGTATCGTGGTAGCCGAAGCTACTGTCACAACTTTGCTTCGGATGACCAAACCTGTTTATCTATCATCCTTGAAGAAAATTGCACTGTTAATAAAGAAAACAGAACAAATCAAAATCAAAGCAAATTTTGTGTCGCCTTAAACTATAACAATACAAGCCCATATAGCGTTTGCTTTTTGAACTACCTATTTTTTTGAGAATGGCAACACAAATGACATGCTCAAAGAGTTTTTGTTTCCAAAAATTGAATAGGATCACATGGACGACATTTGGTTTCAACAGGACGGTGCAACTTGTCACACTGGCAAAGTTACACTCGAACTTTTGGCTACCGTTTTTGAATTCCGATATCAATTGGCTGCCTCGGAGCTGTGATTTAAGCCCGTTGGACTATTTTTTGTGGGGAGCCGTTAAGGACAAATGCTATGCGAACCATCCAGAGACGATTGCTGCTGTAAAACACGAAATCGAAGTTGCCATTCATGAAACTGGAGCCCAAACAATCGAAAATGTGCTTAAAAATTGGGTTGATCGAATGGCCTACTGTAAAGCCAGTCGTGGCAGTCATTTGAACGGTATTATTTTTCATTCATAAATGACAATGTTCAATCTCCAAAATAAAAAATAAAAGTTTGAAAAAATATTGATTAGCTTTTCTTTATAGCCGATTCAAAAAGCAAATTTTACATGGCCCACCCTATATTACACCAAAATTTAATGAGCTACCAAACTGCGTAGCTGTAATTTTTCTAAATATTCTGAATAAAAGGTAAAAAAGAAAAAGTTTGACAAAATTTTTTTTATTTCGTTTTTTTATTTTGTATAAGTTTGAATTACATAGATGTAATATTAACCATATTTTTAATAAAAAATAAATAAAAATTATATAAATACTCAAAACTTTGTAACATATCACACTGCTTTTATTGTGAGCATAGGTGTAAATCTATGTATGTATTTGTGTGTGTACATTAACATCCTTTCCCTTTGTGCTTTGTTGGCGTCTGCTGGAACTGATTCGTTGGCTGACTGACTTGCGTTGCGTATTATATTTAGAAGGACGCAAGTCATAGAACAGTTCCGCTCAAAGGGGTGCCATTGCTCATTGGTTTATTGCTTATTGTTATAAAATCATGCGGATTAGTTACACCTTTACGAACACGGCAATTTTTCCGATAGTATGAGTCATAATTGCACGTGCATTTACAATGAGGGTGAGAGTTTATTATGTGGGAAGTGGGACAGAAGGATTAGAGATTTGTTGCACTACGGAAGAGGATAAATTTTGCAAAAGGAGAAAGCAAATGTTGGAAACTCAAAAATGCTTAGTGGTTTAAACAAAAACTCTCTATTAAAGTGCTTTATATGTTTAGAGGTAGTCAGAATTAAAAAAAAAGGATTTTTTACAAGTTCTTAAAGTATGATATCTTGAGAATATTGTGTGAAAATTTGAAGTGGATCAGACAAATACTTTTCGAGTTATTCAACAATTAACAAAGGGTGCTGGGGCGCTCCGGAGCGTTCGAAGGAAGTAGCTAGCAGCAAACACGCATGAAAGTGGCAGATAAGCGCGCTAGCGATAACACTCGAGAAGGTAGAATGCTACGTAGGCAACAGCAAATCGATATTTTATTTAGAAGCTGCTATGACGGCTGATGAACTATTATATGGCCCAGGAATAGATGGCACAGTGTAAGTAATTAAATAATTCGTGTAATTCTACATACATAAATCGATAAGAAAATTTGAAATGCGTTTTTCTAAAAACTATGTTTTTTGCACTGGTGATCACTGCTACTTAAAATCCGCTTGGTAGATTTCAATAAAAATTATACTGCTTTTGAAAAACATAAAAAGCTCGTGCCTGATCGAAAAATCTTTTTTTCATAAATTTCGATTTTTTTTTTAAACAATTCATTGTCGGTTTTTTTCTCGAAAATCTGGAAAATGTTTCCTGAAGCCGCCATATTGTTAATTTTGAAAAAACAAAAAAGCTTCGTTCAGACATAAGATTATCTATTAAGAAAACTAATTTCTCTTGTCCGATTGATTTAAGATGAATCTCCAAGGACTTGTGATGATCCCCGCAAGTTACTTCTGGAGATACGGTCTCCACACAATTTTCAATTATTATCTTTTTGGTTGTTGAAATTTTGCTAAAGTCAAGTAGAAACATGATGTACTAATGCCATGTTTTTATTTTTGTAAAATAAAGCAATTGACCAGCAAAAAAAAAAAAAATATTGAAAATCATAATTTTTGTGCCTCTGACTACCCCCCACCCCTTATGCTAGTATTGTTTGTCCTGTGCGAAATGTGAGTTCCTATATTTTTAAATATGGATAATAATATCTTAGTAATAATTGCTGTATACTTTTGCATCATTCCTGCAAGGGAACGCTCAAAACGGCTTGTATTTTACGCTGGTGCAATATGTCCTTGAAATTGTGAATGAAAAATAAAACAAAATAGTGATTCCGAAGAATATTTTGTAAGTACATTTTTTTAATTCTAAACAAATCCTTGGTAAAATATTTATTACATCCTGGAAGTCATATTAAATATTTTTAGAAAAAAAAACTTTGCAAGGTGACTTTACTTAGTTGCTCAATTTTGTTTCGTTATATTTGTGTTTCCGGTGGAGTTTTTTAAGTGCTTTCCCAATAGTTTATTACTTTTTACTTTGCAACACTATTAAGCGGGTCGTATATAGTTAAGCCCTTTCAACTCAAATCGGTTATATCAACTAACTCAATTAAGCTATTTTATATTCTAGGTCACAAAATGTGAATATGTTGCGGCTCTCGGAGAGTTCGAAAGAATAATTCTGCGAACATTTTTTGAGTATTTGCGCTGACGACAGTGAATTTCGAAGAAGAAATATAAGTGGTAACTTATGCACATTTCCAAATATTATTAACCCATTCTTGAATAAAATAATAAAAAAAAATGTTTCACAGCAGAAATAGCTTTATTTAATTACCAATAAGGCGTATTATAAGAATAATAATGAAAAAGTTTATTTTGGTCTTTTTTGGTCGGAACCAATATAAAAACTAGTTTTAAAATATAGAAAGCAGTTGAAGAGTTGAAAAATTATTATTCGTCGAGAAATATGAGCATATCGAATCCATGAAAATATATTTTTTTGTTAAAAAGTACTTACGTTTTACTCTGTTATTGGTTTTTTGAAAATGAATCACTCGCACTTCAATTCCTTCTTTTTCACCCACTTGCACAAAAATGTGGTTATAAATTAAATAAAATTGAATCAAAACTGCAATACCATATATGGGCTCACTAGCAAACCCGGCCCGCTTCGCTGGGCACACTAAAATAGAATAGATATGGGTTAGAACAGAAAAGATATGGTTTTCATATTATTTATTTCTTTATTCTTTATTCAAGCGCTTTGGCATAAACAATATTTTTTGTTTTTCAATTCGTTTTTGAGTAAATATAATATATAATGTTGTTGGCTTCCCAACACGTGAACAGCCAACGTATAGTTGACCATGGGTGAATACTAGTTCTTCCAAATTCATCCCGCATATTTCTAAAGTTAGCCCTTGTGATTTATTGATAGTTATTGTAAATGCTAAACGAATGGGCAGTTGCAATCGCTTGAATTCAAATGACAATTCAGGTGGAATCATTGGGATTCTTGGTATTAGAACGTTTTCATTCTTGAATTTGCCAATGAAAATAGTTGCTTGGATAACATTATTGATCAATCCTTTGACTACTTCATTTTGTTCTTGACGTTCTTCTGAGGTCGCGTTATTCCGGGCATTTCTCATGCGCCTATTATTATTTGTCGAACGACCAATACGATTACGTGATTGTCTTGGCATTTGTACTGTAATAAACATGATTGTAGTTATGGTATTCTGAGATTTTAAAACATGTTGTTTTCAATTTTGTGGATTATACTTTCGATGCATATGTGTTTAAAAGCCACATGGTCAGGATTATTTTATTTTGTTGTGATTTTCTTAAATCATCTCTTTTCTTCTGAAAATTGTTGACAATTTGTATGATAAGACTATTAATTTTTTCATCAAAGTTACGCATTTTTCGCGCTCTTCTTTTGCATCCTTTAACAATTTCTTTTGTTTTTTTCATTTTTTTTACCATTTTTTTCACTCATGGTGTATCGCAGCTTATCGCATATGAACCGAAAAACTAAATCCACAAAACATAATTTCATTTGAACATTCGGATTTCACATTAAATTCTCAAATTTCGTAAGAAATTATTCACCGCTCCAAAAAAATTCACAAAAAATGTTTACACTTTGCACTTAGGTCTTCTCCTTATGGCGTCCAAATCAGAAAGAAATATTGACACATTGTAACTCACACTGTCAATTTGACAGTTCAGTTCCGCCCCAAGCGTTAAAAAAGTAAACGACATTATGGCTGGCTCAAAAGAACGCTGTACCCGTTGCCAGTGTCCCGAATTACAACCAAACTTTACGAAACCCATTTTCAATACTTACTTAACAATGTGCATAAATTTGGTTTAATTCGGTGCAAAGACACGGCGGGTCCACGTTTTGGCATATATTTCTAGACCCTAGTCATCAATAGGTATGAAAATTAACCCGTATTAAAGCACTTATCAACAGCTTTCATTTGATACTAAAATTGTACAAACACATCCTAAGGTTACCCGGGTCCACGTTTTGGCCTATATCTCGAGACCCCAGCCACGGAGCGGCATGAAAAATACTCTGTACTAAAGCATTCACCAAAAGCTTCCATATGATATCCATATTGTACAAACACATCCTAGGGTTACCCGGGTCCACGTTTTGGCCTATATCTCGAGACCCTAGTCACGAAACGGTATGAAAACTACTTTATACTCTAGAAATCATCAACAGCTTCCATTTGATACCCATATTGTACAAACACATTCTAGGGTTACCCGGGTCCACGTTTTGGCCTATCTCTCGAGACCCTGGTATCCGATTCTTAAAATTTCAAAACAAAAACCTTTTCCACATGTGTCTCTTCAATGTGGCAAAGTTTGGTTAAAATCGGTTGAGCCATTCTCCGTAAAGTTCATCACAACGCGAAAAACGGCTGAATTTTTATATATATAGAGTATCCTATATTACTTCTAACACCTCCAAAAACATGTGTACAAAGCTTCATAATAATCGGTTAAGTAGTTTTTGCGTGAAAGCGTAACAAACAAACTTACATTCACATTTATAATATTAGTAGGGATATGCGGTCAACGCTTTACCATTTTTCACAAGAAACGACAGGTTAGAAACAAACCATATTAGGTTCCACACATATTTACAAATCAATTCAATATAAAATTTGACGCTAAATTAATAATTTCGTTTTTAATTTATTATTTTACTAAATAAGAAATAATTATAAGTGAAGGAAATATTTATTTTGACCTTTACGCGCTTGTCTGTTTTTATACGACGACTGTCTAGCTCACAAGTGTCGAATATGATTGACGTACGACGGCATTTGCAAAAATTATAAGCCTTCCGATAGGATGATTAATTTTGCGCAACCAAAACTTCCTTCTTCCTTTCAGCAGGGAGTGATTGATCCCAAGTAGTGTACACATATTTCAAAGCATGGATGATGGATAAAATGCAATTTCTTTTAGTTTAAAGAATATACTGCTTCTTCTGCTTCTGCTAAATGTTAATAATATCGAGGTTGGCTGGAATCCTCTTTCAAATTAGCTTAAGAATATAATAGATTGATTCTCTAATTTCTTTATAGAGCCTGACCAGATATGAACACTGGCGATGCAGCAAAGACTAATCTCTAAGTTTTTACAAGCTTCCTCAAGATTTACTGCCCCAACCAAAGAAACATTTTTTCTCGTATAAATTTATATGGGAAAATGTCAAGATGGCAAGGTACGCGCACAGTTCTTAGTTCTAGAGCTTCTCCTCTTCTTAATTGGCGCGATAACCGCTTACGCGATTTTGGCCGAATTTTACAAAGCGAGCCAGTCGTTTCTCATGCTAACCGGCGCCAGTTAGACACACCAAGTGAAGCCAAGTCCTTCTTCACTTGATCTTTCCAAAGCAAAGAGGAAGGCCTCCCCTCATACAGCTCATCGTTCCATCGTCTGCGATATTCGCCGTTGCCAACGTGCAAAGGTCCTAAAATCTTGCGCAGAATCTTTTTCTCAAACATTCCAAGCGTCGCTTATAAAATGTTAGTTTTGTTCGTCGAAAGAGGACTTTACTACTCATTTGCCTACTTAGTCCAAAGTAGCACTTGTTGGTAAGAGAGATTATATGTTGGATTTCCAGGCAGACATTATTATAGGTGTTAATGGTGGTTCCTAAATATACGAGGTCTTTTACAACCTCGAAATTATAACTGTCAACAGTAACGTTGGTGCCGATACGCGAGTGCGCCGATTGTTTTCTTGAAGACAGGAGGTACTTCGTTTTGTCCTCGTTCATCACCAAACCCATTCGCATTGCCTCTTTACCCAGTTTGGAAAAGGCAAACTAACAGCGCGGTTGTTAATGATGTTCATATCAAAAATTTTGTTTAACTTCTCAGCATGGTTTCGGGCTTATGAGCATGATGTCAAATCGCAATATCTTGAAGGCTATTTCACTTCGTTGTTTCGTGAGATAATTGCTAACCAAAACAATGTTATAAGCATCAATTTCGAACAAGTACGGTCCGATGCCAAACCCAAAAACGACATAAACAGTGACTCTTTTTTCTTGTTCTTCCTGGATTTTCAATACCACAAATGCAGCAGTTTTGCTTGCTAATGTATCCGTTTAGATGAAAATGTGCCTCATCGCTCTTGATGATTTTTTTGGTTGGTTTTTTTGGAGTTTCGCCCCATGACTAAGTACCAAAACCTGTGGTACCGATTGTCTGGAAAAAAATATTTAAATATTAAGATATAAAAAATAACACAGGCTTACAAACAACTTATAATTTTTTTGCTCAACAACCAAACCATCTAATTTCCCAATGCATCCAGAATCTGAAAATTTATTTTCCCATCGTATAGTTTTGGAGATATCGCCAAATAAAGAAAAAGGTAGATCACAAACATGTTTAATATCTGGAAAATCGGCGATCAATCAAAACAAGTGATACATCTAATTAAGAGTAATTTAATTTTTAATCTTTCGTTTTGAAGATATTTGCAAAGTTAATTAAAAAAAAATGTTTTTTTTTTTTGTAAAAATATGAAAGTTTTTGTCTTATAATGTATGTAATTTGTTGTACTAATTTTTTAAAACAAATATATCTAGAAAAAGTTTCCATCGGACGAGTTTCTGCGCCAAATAATAGAGCGGACATAATGAGAGACTTATAAGGTGGAGGTTTTGCTCAAGCATGATTATGAAATTGTAAGAGTAACTTCAACTGCCACGTCATAGGTGATTCGGCAGTAGAACTCTGTCCGTTCATTTCGCATGTATTCTTACGCTCTGCCAATCAGTCGTTGTTCAGACCATAGACACAACCAGATAATAAAATGCAAAACTTTCGCATTTTATGTGAGAGCGCGCCCAGGAACTCGTTAGAGTGCTTGGCAGCACTGACAATCCCAGAAATAAGAGTCTAAACATAACTGACGAAAATAGTTAGTTTTTACGTTAATGGGAAAATGTCGAGATGGGAAAATGTCGAGATTTAAATACATATATTCAGTTATTTGTTTTAAAATAATCTGTTGTAAACTAACTGCAGTCAAATCCCGTCATTACATCAGCAAATCAGCTGATTCCTTGAAAATCGCTGAGAGTCGGTTAACGATCAGATGTTTGCACACCTCTGCATTCAGTAGTTCGTGGGCTTTGCTCGTTTTCAATTTTTGTGTGGTTTCATACTCTTTAGTTGCCTACTTAGTCCAGATTAGCCCTTCACCCTGAATTTACAAACAAAAATAAATTTTTTTTAAATTAATTTGACCTTTTTTTTATAAACTTTTAAATATATCTCGCATATTTCTTTCAGATTCGATTTGCATAAACATCCGAAGTGTGGTTATTATTTGTTTGTATGTATTCATAGTATTTACTGTCGGGCTACAATTGCGATTCTTAATCTTCAAATACCGTTGTCGCAATTGGCATTTTAGACTTTTTCTAAGTTCACAAGGCTGTTAGTGATTGATTCAGTTATAAAACGTTACTTCATTTTCAACAGAAATTCGCCATTCATTCCATCAAACGGAACATGATTAAAAAAAAAAAAATGATTTCACACACCAGCTCAAAATATTATACAACTAAGTAAGAATAAACAAGAAACAACAACGACGAAAAGTATGAGCATGCAAAATGTACAACTGCATGCGAACAATAAAATTTGGTGCGATAGGAAATTTGAAAACTCATAAATTTCGACAATAAAATTAATTCAACTCATACTGGAAGCAAAGCACTAAAGATAGAGGAACAGAAAGCAGAGCAGCCGGAGCGTTGAGGATGTAATGTGTTGTTGGCATAAAAGCATGCTCGGATATGTGTACCATGCGTGACCAATTATTGAAATACAATTTTAATTGAATTTCAATAAAATGTGCAATTCCAAAATCAAAATCACAAATGCAGCCCGTATGACTAAGCAGGGACACAAATTGCGCGCGTCTATGCGTATGTGTGTGTGTGTCCGTGTCGGCATTTCAAATGCTAACAATAAACTACACCAACGCAGCGTTTCATTTACCCCCCTTCTCCCTTGCAGTGATTGAGGGGAGTGTGAAAGTAAGTACCGACCGCTTTATGTGTGTATGTACGCACATATCTATGTAATTGCGGCACCGGATCGTGTTTATTTATCGTAAATGTCGTCGCATTGCATTGAATTGCCTGCCGCTCGATGGGCCACCACCCTCCCATCAGCTACATACAAGTATTTATACAATCTGAATGCAACGCCAATTGTGCGTGCAAAATTATAGTTTTTCCTTTGCATTGAATTTCATTAAATTTATTTCGGATGTGCATATCTAAGTTCGTATGTATGTATGTATGCATGTCTATTTGTAAATATAGTTACTCACTTTTGTATTATTAACATTTGGTTGCAAACGAGTATAAAAAATTTTTCACCGAATCTGCTGAATTGAAATACTGGTACTCGTACCGTTACTTATTCCAATGAAATTGTTGGCCACCATTGGGAAAAGGTGCTGCATAACTTGTTGGTTGTGCTCAATTGATTTATTAGCAATAAAATAGCGGTAATAAAATGCTTTCTAAATTTTAGCGGCGTTTAGCAATAAATGATAGCTCAAAATGTTGTTGCAATGTAAATATTTGTTATTTTGAAAGCAATCATATCGGCCGCACCGGCTCGAGAGTATCTACATACATACATAGTAGAGGGTAAGATGTACAGAATGCAAAGATCAACGACTTTGAATGCATCAGCTGATTTGCTGTCGCAACCGGTTTAATCTGAGCGGTTTGTTTGCGAAAAAACTGAGATTGTGTTATCGATATACGAAAAAAATCATCGCAGCCTTGGCTCAAGTTACTACGTTGTCATCTGATAACGACTGATTGGATTAGTGTATGAATACGTGTGAAATAAGCAGAATTCTATTACTAAGGTTGGCTAAAACTTGTAATACAGGGTGGGCCATATAGCGTTTGCTTTTTGAACCACCTATTTTTTTGAGAATAGTAACACAAATGACATGTCAAATGTGTTCATAATTTACTTAAAGGTTTGACATTTACGAAATGGGACGCTATACGCTTGAACAAAATTGGGAAATATTGAAAACCTATTTCCAAAGTGGTGAGTCTTCTTCTTCTTTTCTGATTTTCACGTCGGTGGTACGTCAATAAGCAAAATTGTCTGATTTGGGGCTCAGAAAATCCACACGTTACTGTAGAGAAGCAAATGCATCCACAACGAGTCACTGTTTGCTGCGGTTTTTGGTGTGGCGGTATCATCGGGCCATTTTTTTTCGAAAATGAGCGAGGAGCAGCGGTTACAGTAAATGGCGAGCGTTACCGTGACATGATCAACGAGTTGTTTCCAAAAATTGAAGAGGATGACATGGACGCCACTGGGTTTCAACAGGACGGTGCAACTTCTCACACTGGCAAAGTTACACTCGAACTTTTGACTACCATTTTTGAAAACAGAATAATCAGCCGAAATTCCGATATCAATTGGCCGCCTCGGAGCTGTGATTTAAGCCCGTTGGACTATTTTTTGTAGAGAGCCATTAAGGACAAATGCTATGCGAACCATCCACAGACGATTGATGCTTTAAAACACGAAATTGAAGTTGCCATTCATGAAATTGGAGCCCAAACAATCGAAAATGTGCTTAAAAATTGGGTTGATCGAATGGCCTACTATAAAGCCAGTCGTGACAGTCATTTGAACGATATTATTTTTCGTTCATAAATGAGAATGTTCAATCTTCAAAATAAAAAAAAAAATTTGAAAAAATATTGATTAGTTTTTTTTTTTTTTATAGCCGATTCAAAAAGCAAATTTTACATGGCCAACCCTATATATCATCCTGGTATCCAAGTACGCTGAGTTGAAAAGAAGTTGTGATATAGCGGACTTTCGATTTTTTTTTGGAATTTCGAAACATTTATTTATATGTTCTTCTTCTTCTTCATTGGCGCGATAACCGATAACGCGATTTTGGCCGAGTTTAAAAGAGCGCGCCAGTCGTTTCTTTCTCGTGCTAACCGGCAACAGTTGGACACACCAAGCGAAGCCAAGTCTTTCTCCACCTGATCTTTCCAACGCAGAGGATGCCTTCCTCTTCCTCTGCTACCACCACCTGATACCGCATCGAATACTTTCAGGGCCGGAGCGTTTGCATCCATTCGGACGACATGACCCAGCCAACGTATCCGCTGGATCTTTACTAGCTGCGCTATGTCTATGTCGCCGTAAAGCTCAGACAACTCATTGTTCCCTCGTCTACATACTCGACGTCGCCCATGCGCTAAGGTCAAAAAGGCTTCCGCAGAATCTTTCTCTCAAATACTTCAAGGGACGCCACATCGGGAATTGTCATTGTCCAAGCTTCTCAGCCATCCGTTAGGACGGGCGTGATGAGAGCCTTACAAAGAGTTAGTTTTGTTCGTCGAGAGAGGACTTTGCTACTCAATTGCCTACTTATTCAAAAGCAGCACTTGTGGCAAAAGAGATTCTGCGTTGAATTTCCAGGCAGACATTATTATAGGTGTTAATGATGGTTACTAAAAAACGATATCTATCACAACCTCGAAATCATAACTGTTAACAGTGACGTGGTACTTCAAGAGGTACTTCGTTTTGTCCTCGTTCACCACCAAACCCATTCGCTTTGCCTCTTTATCCAGTTTTGAGAAGGCAGAACTAACAGCGCGGTCTTTAGACTCATATCTCTTACTTCAATTGTGTCACAATCTAGAAAAAATTTGAGATAGGTATACAGAATCATAAATGAAATTGGAAAAAATGCATTTTGGTGTCACGGAATCTAATTTTCTCGGTTTCATTTTATGTTAAACGTTTTCATTATAAAGATTTAATAAATTTTACTTTCTATAGCAAAACGTGATATTTGCTTTATTTTAGCTGTGTTTAAGCTCCGGCTCATATGGGTCCCAGGACACAGGGTTATAACTGGCAACAAGGTATTGAATGGTGTGAGCCTACGGTCTCGTTATTCATAGGATCTTCCTTGCTATGAGACAACACGTTATCAAAAAAAAGCTTAGAAGTGAAGAGCTAAGAGACGTGAGCTGGCATCAAATTATGGGACTATGCCAAGCGAAGTCCTTACAGGGAGGGTGTAATCGAAAGAGGTTTAGGTACGTCATACCCCTTCTTACGATTAAATTGAGAATGCTCACGGGCACTCCCACAGGTCACTGCAGATTGCGTAGTCATCCGCGCAGGATTGGGAATAGGTCCACTGACTATTGCCATTTCTGCGACCAGTCTCCGGAGACTGCAACACACTTTATTATCGAATTTTCTGTTTTTATACTATATCCTTTATTTATTACAATCTTTTAAATTAAATCTTTTCGTTATTTCTGTTGCGGTGCCGCTGACTAATAATAGTCGCTGTAGGAGTATACATATGTTTAGTGTTACATTTTTTTTATTGTTGCTTGGTTTGTGTCTACATTTATGTTACGATGGATGGCTTCATTGGAAGGAAATCAACAGCATTTGTTATATTTCGTAATATTATGGATTGTGTTTACTGTATAAGCTGAAGATTTGTATTTTAGCCGTTTCCCATATTTCTATTCCGTATTTCCAGAGATAGTATTTCTCGAATGTGACGCTATACGGCGAAGACGTACGCTCATACCAACCCAGCTCTAAATTAAGTTTATTAAGGGCATTGTGATTAGTTGAGGTACTGTGAAAAGTAGCGGCCACAAAATACGATGAGATCGGAATGCAAACCTAACTCTCTGTTATTCATTCATTTTAGCTTTATTAATTATGTGGAAAAGCGCCTTAAGAAGAAAATATGTCAGGCCAATAAGTTTGGAAAATTAATGGAGATTCATTTAAAGTTATTTCAAAAGACGAAAGTTTTGCTGTTTTTTCCTAGAAAAATGGTGCCGAAATGTAAATAAAAATTGTTTAATAACATATGAATATCATAGCGTGATTATAAGTATTTAAATAATTTTATTAAAAATGTAGTCCTTTGTAAAGTCCTTTAAAAAAATAAATTGGTTAGAAAAGGAATGCATGTAAAATTTTGCCTAGATAACTTTAACTGTCGGATGCTGTTATTATTCATATTTACATTGGATTTTTTATATAATACATTTGATTCTTTAAGAAGTTCTATATTTTTCACTAGAAGGAGCAAATTTTGGCACCCTAAAAATATAATTATACACTGCGGCCCGTTCTCTTCTACGGAATCACTGTTTGATTGTCAAAGTTGGAAAAAGTAGCATCCAGGAGCAAACTAGAAAGGGTCAAAGCATTCAAGCTTATAACAGGAGCGCTGTGTTCTAACAACTCCTAGGCTCTTGAAACTCTTTCCAAACTTCTCTTCATAGATATCCATGGAAAATTGGAGCTATTGCAACACAATCTGACTTTTGCTTTTCGTAGAGTGATTTAAGATTTTGGCACTCGAAAATCCTAGGAGCGTTTCTGGGAGCTGGATTACACTACTCCATAATTCTGTTTTAAAAAGATTTGATCCACAAGTGTCCCAGACAAATTTTAATAGGACAACGAACGACGACCAGATTCAGTCGTTAGCTTCACTAATGGCTCAAAGATAAATATTGGGGTCGGTAGTGGCATTCACTCAAAAGTGCAGCAGCTAAGCCCAAGCTTTCTACCGTGTCTTTCAAGCTAAATATTAAGCTATAAAATAGGCTGCTTTGTTTATCAGAGACTTGTCAACCTCAAAATACAGGGTGGCGCACGAATCGTGCTACAAAAACAAAACGTAATAACTTTTTTTCTGTGTGAGTAATCGGCTTTTTTTTTTTTATTTTGCAGACTAGTATTTAGATTTACAAAAAAATGGAGGCTTGGGATACCGAAAGGAGGATTTGGATAGCGCAGCGGTACCATGCTTTGCAGTCCATCATTTCCGTCCAAAGGGAATTTAGGCGGGAGTTTGGCGGCACTCCCCCGAGCAGATGGACCATTATGAGGCTGGTGAACATGTTTGCTGAATCTGGAAGCATCGCACGCAGACCGTACCATCGAGATCCCCATGTTCGGGTCGAAGCCACAATCGCGGCTGTAGCATCGTCAATTCAGGCAAATCCAAGAGTTTCGACTCGTAACTTGTCGGCGTAAATTGGAGTTAGCAGACGGTCATTGCAGCGGATAGTTCATGATGACTTAAACTTGTTTCCGTACAAAGTTCAAATCACAAGCAAATTAAACCCTCTGGATTTGCCTATTCGCCTGGAATTTTGCCAAAAAATTATTGAAATGGCCGAAGAAGACAACAACTTCATAAATTGCTTGTTTATGTCTGATGAGGCCCATTTTGATCTAAACGGCAATGTAAACAAGCAAAATTGCCGTATATGGAGTCAATCAAATCCGCAAATACTCCATGAGATGGAACTGCACCCAGAACGAGTCACAGTGTGGTGCGCAGTTTCATCAAGGTGCATTGTCGGGCCATACTTCTTCGAAGAAAACGGTGTAACAGCGACTGTAAATGGGGACCGTTATTTAAACATGTTGAAGGAGTTTTTTTATCCAGAACTGCGGCGAAGACGTATCCCTTTTAACAGCATTTGGTTCCAGCAAGATGGAGCAACTGCACATATAGCCAGACCGGTTACGGAGGAGCTCCAACGAAAATTTAGAAATAAATTGATATCCAGAAATTCCACTTTCCGCTGGCCCCCAAGGTCACCTGACCTCACTGCACCAGATTTTTTTTTATGGGGTTATCTCAAACAAGAGGTGTATAAAGCAAAACCAAGTAATTTGACTGAATTGAAGCAGTCCATCACAACAATAATTGAGGCGATCCCGACTTCAACCCTTCAGTGCGCAATGAACAATTTTCTCATCAGGTGTCGCATATGCGTGAATGAGCATGGAGGTCATTTACGTTCTATTATTTTCAAAACTAATTAGTTACAGAAAATAAAATTGAATTATATATACAATAAAAAAACAAAAAGTTAAATACATTGATTAGAAAAAAGTTATTACGTTTTGTTTTTGTAGCACGATTCGTGCGCCACCCTGTATTTCATCAAATTAGCTATCCTATCCAAAGTAGAGCTATTCTGATTGGACTAGCTAATAGAAGCACCATAAATGTGACTTGCGTTCCTAGACATATAGTAGATAATTAGAGATTCCTGGAATTTGCATCGCAAATGAGCTGATCAGTTAATTTTGTTCAGTAAAAAAAATAATAAATAAATAACACGGTGTGACAAAAAAAAAAAATTAAATATACTTTTATGGCGACCTAGCACAACTTGTAGGTATAGTAAAACTTAGAAACATGGTATAGGAGAAATTTCCAATACACCCCCAAAATCTCATTTTATGGCCATAAAACCGTTTTTCAGTAGGTTGATGTGAACAATCACTCCTAACTTCGCCAATTTCCATCCTATTTCGAACTTGTTTTTTAGTTCGAAAGAACAAAAACAAGCCTTTTTGACAGTGTGTTGACATTTTTTCTGAAATGACAACTGACGAGACGGTAGACGGAAGTATTTGGAATTTTTTTATTTTTTCTCTATTTTTTCAACTTTGACATAATTTTTACGATATTATCCGATATTGAGGATTTTTTTTAGTACACTGCTGTTATAGTAAATTTAATTTTGCGTCAAATGAGCTATATTTGACTGTAATTGAATTAAAATTAATAGAGTTGTGTGAGTTATAAGATTTTATTTTGTTTTTTTTTACTAATTTGGTATGTAGGTATAGCTTACGCTAAATGGGAATAAGGACGTGTTTTGATGCGTTATTATAGATACGTAATATTGATTGGAGTGTATATGTATACATAAGAGTTCACTGTACTGCATACAACAGAACTGGTTAGAACTTACGAAAATATCTGACATATTATAGCACATTTTTTTCAATGGAAATATGAAAAAGCTCCCAAGTGCACCAAAGTTCACACTGTACATTGATTAACAAAAGAAGTTTGTTATTATAATTTAACCTTATTAAAACGTCAAAGTTTTATTGTTTGTTTCATTGAAATTCAAGAGATATAAATCAAAACGTTGGCAGAAAAGTCGAATTTCTCAATATTCTCCGATGATGTGGCATCATCAGCCTTATCATAAACCAGATGATTGTTATTTTTGTAAAACGGACGTAAACGGTCATCATTATAAAACTCGAAAGCACATAAAGTATGCTGATGTTGCAACTGCTAAGAACCCCGTAGTCTTGGACGATATGATTGACTCAACTGCGAGTCATGAACTGAAGGAAGTTCAACTCATTGCTGATGATGATCAAACTGATAACAATAAACCTGATGATGAAGAGTACTTTCCGTCTGGTTCTAAGTCTTCAGAACGACACATTGTATCAAATTCAGATTTTCAGGATCTTTCTCGTGATTTACTTCTATCGGGAAGACAATCTGAAACGCTCGCTTCTCGATTTAAACAATGGAATTTAGTTGATGACGACTTAAGATGAGTGATGATGATCGAATTTCTTACAGAGAAGTATTCAAAACTGATGAAGAGAATGACAAATGTACCGTACCATACTAAACTCCAAAGGGCCGTTTCCAATGCATTTTTAAATTTGGAACCAGTTCCGCACCGTACCGTACCGTACCATACCGTACAGTGATGCACTGCACAATACTCCCATAAATATTATGTGTTTATAATGACACTTGTTATCATTTTCATGCTTCGAAACGCATACCAAATCTCGTAGTAAAAAAAAAGAAAAAATCTTAAAACCCACATAACTCTATTAATTTTAATTCAATTACAGTCAAATATAGCTCATTCGACGCAAAATTAAATTTACTATAACACCAGTGTACTAAAAAAAAATCCTCAATATCGGATAATATCGTAAAAATTATGTCAAAGTTGAAAAAAATAGAGAAAAAATAAAAAAATTCCAAATACTTCCGTCTACAGTCTCGTCAGTTGTCATTTCAGAAAAATTGTAAACACACTGTCAAAAAGGCTTGTTTTTGTTCTTTCGAACTAAAAAAACAAATTCGAAATCGGATGGAAATTGGCGAAGTTAGGAGTGATTGTTCACATCAACCTACTGAAAAACGGTTTTATGGCCATAAAATGAGATTTTGGGGGTGTATTGGAAATGTCTCCTATACCATGTTTCTTAGTTTTACTATACCTACAAGTTGTACTAGGTCTCTATAAAAGTATTTTTTCACTGTCGCACAGTGTAATAAATACATCTCTGCATTCTCATGGAGCGTGACAACAAGCGAAACATAGCTCTATAGTAGGGAAATAATTGTATGTAAAATTAAGTAATAAATTTCATCGGCTGATACTTCAAGTTTAGGTTTCGCCAAAATTGCAATTGATATGAAAATTTTCAAGATATCATCAAATAGAAATTCTTTCCGCTATGCTATTCACTCTGTTTTTAATTGAAAGAAATGAGACATGAAAATAATGTAAAGGGGGTTTTTTTTAGAGGTTAGGTTTTCAAGATGAAATAAAACGTATATTGTTTAATGTTATGGCCAAGAATTTAGCTTTATTATAAAGATAAGGGTTTGCCATTATGTTTTAAAAATGATTTCGGGCAAGTGGCCGCCGCGGCTGGCTCGAATAAATTCCAGCCGAGAGGCCCAATTTTCGACCACTTTTTGCAGCAATTGGGGTCGTATGTCAGCAATAACGCGCCGAATATTCTCTCCCAAAACGTCAATCGTCTCGGGCTTATCTGCGTAGACAAGCGACTTCACATAGCCCCACAAGAAATAGTTCAGCGGTGTTATATCGCACGATCTTGGAGGCCACGCCACAGGTCCACGGCGCGAGATAATGCGCTCACCAAAAGTTTCCTTCAATAAATCGATTGTTGCGTTGGTTGTATGGCATATAGCGCCGTCTTGTTGGAACCAAAGGTCGTCCACATCAACATCGTCCAATTCAGGACGTATCTGCGTAGACAAGCGACTTCACATAGCCCCACAAGAAATAGTCCAGCGGTGTTATATCGCACGATCTTGGAGGCCACGCCACAGGTCCACGGCGCGAGATAATGCGCTCACCAAAAGTTTCCTTCAATAAATCGATTGTTGCGTTGGTTGTATGGCATATGGCGCCGTCTTGTTGGAACCAAAGGTCGTCCACATCAACATCGTCCAATTCAGGCACGAAAAAGTCATTAATCATGTCTCTATAGCGCTCTCCATTGACTGTAACATTATGGCCGGCTTCATTTCTAAAGAAATATGGACCAATGATTCCCTCTGCCCATAGAGCACACCAAAAAGTGACTTTTTGAGGATGTAACGGCGTCTCAACAATGGCTTGTGGATTATGTTCCCTCCAAATGCGACAATTTTGCTTATTGACATACCCATTCAACCAAAAGTGAGCTTCATCGCTGAACAAAATTTTCTTGTGAAAATCGGGATCGGTGGCCATCTCGTTTTGGGCCCATTCACCGAACGTGCGACGCGCTTGATCAGGTGTAACTCTATTCATTATGAAATGGCAAACCAAACTGAGCATAAATCAAGTGACAGCTGTCAAAAAGACCATCTACGAAAAAAGTAGTGCCAACTTGAAAACTTAACCTCTAAAAAAAACACCCTTTACATACATAAAATGTTAACCTGTAGGCTAAGGTTGAGTGGAGCAATTCGACAGTTTACCTAATCGAATCTTGAACTCCAACTTTATATGTGGGAATATCAAAAGAATCTCAAAAAATTAAAACGTTCTCCGTTTGATCGTCAAGCTCACAGCTGAAAGAAGAACATCTATGTTAAAGGGTTTTTCAATAAGGGCGGGTGGATGTTGAAATCATCAATCGTGGCGTTTGCTGTGTGGCACGTAGCGCCGTCCTGCTGGAACCACATGTCGTGTCCATATGGTTCAATATGGGCCATAAGAAATTGGTTATCATCGTTGTGTAGCGCTCGCTGTTGACGGTGACCGCCTCACCAACGTCGTTTTCAAAAAAGTACGGACCAATGACGCCGCCGGCCCAAAATCCACACCAAACGGTAACTTTTTGAGGATGCATTATCACCTGGTGAACCTCGTGTGGATTGGTCCCATATACGGCAATTTTGTTTGTTAACACAGCCATTCATCCAAAAATGCGCCTCGTCACTAAAGATGATTTTTCGCCCAAAACTGGGGTTCTCTTCCAAACGATTCGAAGCCCAGTCAGCGAACAAACGGCGTTGTCTATGGTCATCAACTTTGAGCTCCTGGGTCAGTTGGAACTTGTACGGGTGTAGACCCAAGTCCCGACGCAAAATTCGCCAAGTTGAAGTCTGCGAAAGGCCAAATTCTTGTACACGGCGAGGAATAGACTGCCTCGGGTTCTGCTGTACACTTTCACGGACCGCGGCAATGTTCTCGTCTGATCTTGCGTTCCTTGAACGTACGGGTGTTATCTGATTGTTTACTGGCCCGGTCGTCTCAAATTTGGCCACCAAACGTTGAAGTGTCGACTTTGAAGGGCCACCACGTCTACCGAAAAATGGGCGCAATGCGCGCAACGTTTGTGTCAATGAACACTGATTTTGATAATAAAGTTTATCATTTGGACGTGCTGTTCAATCGTGTAACTTGCCATGATGATTTGGCATAAACAACTGAATAATAAACAAAAGATTTCACAGATGTCACCAAAACAAAATGGCTGCCACAGGGCGCCAAAATCGACCCGCGCCAATTGAAAAACCCTTTATAATCCTGGTTGAATACCTATGCGTAACTTGATATTTAAACTCTACGTACATACATACATATACCAAAACATATGACTGCCTACTAATGTTTGGGATGGAAAATGTTTGCAAATGTTTTTCTTTGGTCGGAAAATCATTAACAAATTTGTATACATGTGTACCTTACCAATCGTAACATGGGCTCTTTGAACAGATTTTTAAAACCTCTGTAGCTTATTTATCTTCCTTTTTTCCTTTTTGAACAAAATGATGAATGCGTCTCCTTTATAGCCCCACAAATTTGCTCGATTTGTCAACTGCCAACTCAAGGAAATTCATCATAAAAATGTGCCACAGCCAACAAGCAAATGCCCACTAATACAACGAAATTGGAAAAAATGCAAAACTCCAAAGTGAATTCGCGTGTTTGCAAAAATGCTAACAACAAATAAACATCATTCCTGCCAGGTAGTAAAATATTATTTCGCCAACATGCTAAGCAAATGTAACATCACACACCGCAGCCGCACCTCTGCCCATCGCCGCGGCCATCACGCGCTTTAATATGGAATGCACCCAAATGCAGCCAGCCGCCTGCAGCCACACGGTGTGGCACGTTTCGTCGCGGCTAATTTTAACTAAAATCCAAGAAATTCAAAGAGCACAAAGTGAAGCGTGGCGAGTGATGTGAAGGTGTGCAGGGGCAGGCACGGGAGTGCGCCATCAGTGTTGGGGCTGCAGAGTTAGGTGTGTAATGTAGGCGTTGAGCTAAACGATGAACAATTTGTTTGGAAAATATTATGAGCAACGCATAATTTTGATAAGTCATAACATCCGTAGCGCGCCAACGTCTCAGCCGGTGCAATTTGGTGCGTCAATTGGTGCGCTCATTAAAGGGGAATAGCGAATGCCAAGATAGAACTCATATTTTGTGTACAAGTGCAAACAGACATACATACATATGAATATTTGTGAACATGTATTTGTTTGTAGGTATGCGAGTGTCGATCGCACTCGATTGCCTTTTTGAAATCGAATTAGAAATTGTTTATGATCTCCTGTTGCAGTTTCAGCATATTGAAAGCCCGCCACCCTTCAAACCAACCGCCGCACCACCTTTTCTCCGCTTTGTTTGCTGTCCGCACTGGGCTGTGCGGCGGCGACCAAAAATACATTTTGACGTGCGCTTGCCACCTCCGTCGACGTATGGTGTTCCGCGGCAGCAGTTGCCCAATCGGACAGCCAGTCTGCCAAACAACTCAACTCACATGTGCATATGTATGATAGTCTGCCTGGCAGCCAAACAGCGCCGAGCAGTCAGCTGCCAGCGATGATCAAAAGGATTGTATTCGTGCAACAGTATGATCCAACGGTGCATCGATGCATTGCATGTTCGTGGTATGCGTGTAAGTATGGACACAGAAGGTGTTGCCTTGCCATGAAATGTAAACTCTTCTGCCTTAGCATTGACACGGCAGTCAAATTGGCGTTCGGTGTGGGGGGCGAATGCATCTTTAGCGCGCGAACTGAGCCATCGCTGAAAAACGTCTTTTGAAGCACGTTCGCGCAATATTTGTTTACAAATAAGTAATATTTGCATGTTTGTTGGTATGCGTGCGTTTTTCTATTTATTATTGCTTTTTGATGATGGAACGCTTACAATGCGGGAAATTCTCTTTGCCTGCGGGATTTTTAAGTATTTGCCTACATAATTGGGGCAGGTGCAATTAGCGAAGTGCTAAGAGTTCTCTGGGTTTCATTTCGTTGAGTACTTTCCCTATCTTCATGCAAAGACAGGGTAAGGAAATTTGATTTAAATTTATATTGTAAACGGAAAGAATTGGAGCAATTCCATGACAAGTGATCAAAGTAGGTTGTCAAAAAAGTCTTGCGGTATTTTTATTGAATTTTCAATTGTTCATAAAAATGGTTATAATAATGCGATTTAAGTCAAATATGCGCCGTTTTGTTCGATGACGAGTTCCCAACGAGATGCTAACTTCATAATGCCCCTCTTATAGAAGCTCGCTTCCCTATTGTCAAAAAACTCGGAGAGCCAATTTTCACAGGACTCTCTTGTGGACAACTTCCGACTACCAAGCTCGTTCGCCATGGACAGAAATAGGTGGTAATCACTTGGTGCGAGATCCGGACTATACGGTGGATGCAAAAGGAACTCCCATCCGAACTCCCGGAGCTTCTGGCGCGTCACCGCAGATGTGTGTGGCCCGGCGTTGTCCTGATGGAAGACAATTCGGCCTCTGTTGATCAAAGATGGCCTCTTCTGCATGAGTGCTGCATTCAAGCGGTCCAGTTGTTGGCAGTACAGGTCCGAATTGAGCGTTTGGCCATAGGGGAGCAGCTCATAGTGGATGATTCCCTGCCAATCCCACCAAACACACAGAAGAACCTTTCTGGCCGTCAATCCAGGCTTGGCCACCGTCTGGGCAGCTTCACCACTTTTCGACCACTACCGTTTGCGCTTCACGTTGTCGTAAGTGACCCACTTTTCATGGCCAGTCACCATCCGCTTCAAAAACGGGTCGATTTTGTTGCGATTCAGAAGTGATTCGCATGCATCCATACGGGCAAAAATGTTTTCTTGCGTCAAGTCGTGTGGCACCCATACATCGAGCTTCTTTTTGAATCCAAGCTTCCTCAAATGGTTTATAACGGTTTGCTGACTCATGCCCAGCTCTTGGCTGATGCTACGGCTGCTACTATGCCGGTCTCTTTCGATCAATTCAGCGATTTTATCGCAATTTTCGATGACAGGCCTTCCGGACCGTGGCGCATCTTCGATCACCTCTGCACCAGAAGGAAAACGTTGAAACCATCGTTGTGCGGTGGAAATGGAAACTGTATCGGGTCCATAAACTGCACAAATTTTATTGGCAGCATGAGATGCATTTTTGCCTTTATCGTAGTAGTACTGTAAAATATGCCGTATTTTCTCTTTATTTTGCTCCATGTTTGCAACGCTATAACTCACGAACGACTAAAAGCAAACAACAATTAATCAAACACGTGTTAGCACGTGAAAAGAGCTTTCCAAAAAGCTCTAGCGTGAACCGATGCGACGAATACAACTAGAACTACGCGCTTGCAAAGACAAGCTTGCGGAAATACCGCAAGACTTTTTTGACAACCTATATTTTGCACTTTGTCGTTAATTCATCTGAAAATCGGTTTATTTGTGTAATTAGAAGGTCCATAGCCGTTTCATGGCCTAGGAAAAGTTAACTTCTTTCTCTTAATCAGAATGTAATAATAATAAAATAATAATAATAAGGAGTGAACTGAAAAAGCTTTGAACAAAATTTGATAATTTTTAGATTTATTCATATTGCAAATTTTAGTATAGGGTTTGTAAAGTGAAATATTTTCTTTTTTTTCTCACATTTCAAGAAAATGTGTTATTTTTTAGAATTAAATATACCCAAACAAATTTCTTTGGAAGAGAAGGTGCATTATTTTGTTCAAAATTTCTAGGAAAAATATTAATTTTTTTAATTAAACTAGAAATTTAAGAGTATCTGACCATGGTAGGTAGGTAGATAAGTAAAAGTGCCTGTCGGGCTTTAAGCCAACTCATCTAGACCGTTGCCGATTCATTGTGAGACCATTTTGTTCTAAGTGCAAACCCATTGATCTGGCTGATAGTTAAATCAGTATGATTTAGAAGCGAGGAGCGAAATTATCTAAACCTAGTGGTATGCCAAGCAGAACAGTGACATTCATTCTCATTCTCAACCATTGAGCCTGCCGACCTAGGAGGCAGTGGCCTGTGATCAAAACAACTAACACAGGGGCGTTTTTCCTTGATTAAATAGCGTATTTGAGAGCCTGGTGTGCCATTTTGGTTAGATGCTTTTTGTAACGCTATGCACAATGCTACTTATACAACGCAGTTTGTAGGTTGAGAGGGCTATACCTACAATCTTCATACGAAAAGAAAAGCAAGTGGTAGTGCCCTCTCCTGCTTTTATAAAACAAAAATGAAAAAAAATCTAAGGAAAGGGGTTTTCAAAGTTGTTTCACACAAATTTTGAAGCAAAAAATATTTTTTAGTTCCCAAAAAGTAAAGTAAAAGTAAAGTTAAAAGTAAATTGTTTCCTAAAATAAAATAAAAATGTTTAAATGTTAAAAAGAACCGAAGATATGTCGCTTTATAAAACTTAGAATCGATTCAATTTAAAAGTGGGGGTAGAATTTTGCTGAAACAAAAAGCTGTACATTTATATTGACTTCACTATTTACTGGTGTTTTGTGAAGATTCTAATTTCTTTTCAATAAAACAGAAAGAAGCATAAGAAGTTTATTTTTTTTTAACTCAGACGTCATCATCATCATCTTGGCATTACAGTCCGGGGTGGCCATGGCCTCCTCTACAATACGCCTCCATTCTTCTCAACAGCCCGCTTTCGCTTTATGTTGTGAGATTCTCATATTTCGTATATCGTCTTCTACGTCTTGCAACTATCGTCTCCTTGGCCGACCTCTCCTTCTTGCTCCTTAAGGATTTGCTTCAAATACTTTTTTGGTCGTTCTTTCGATGCTCATTCTTAAAACGTGTCTACACCACCGTAATATTTGGAACTGTATAAGCGCGTTTCCTCCCTCGATTAAAGCACTCAGCTCGTGGTTATACCGTGTACGGTATGTACCGTCTTCTAATCGTATAGGGTCGAATATCCTTTTAAGAATTTTTCTTTCAAATCGCATTAGGGAATTCACGTCATTAACTTTAAGGACCCATAGTTACAGCAGTAGGTGAGAACCGGTCTTATAATATTGTACATCTGACACCAAAAAGAAAATGGATGTGTAATTTAATGGTAGATCCTACGACGTGATGCCCTTCACTTATCACTTCCAATCTCCTCATTTCGCCTGCGCGCGGTGGTGCTGCTAACCCTGCCTGGAGGCTGAATACTTCTCAAAGAGAGAACGTTCAGTGGAAAGGAAGGGAACAAAAGAAATGAGGTGAGAAAAACTTGTCTTGAGGCTGGCGATTTATCAGTCATAAATCATAATGTCATGAATCCAACTCAGGCGTCTTTTGAATGTAATTCGCTGATTGATTTCAGATATGACCGGCATCAGAAATAAAGCGATGATTTCATTTAGAAGCTGTAATTATTGAGGTTTCCTCGAGCTAGCCAATGTGCAGATTCAAATAATACATAGCTCTATTGAAGGAATTAGTTTTTTCTCTCTCTGTATTTCTTTTTACAAATTTTGTGACACACTTCGGACGCTCCATAAGAATCGAAGACAGCATTGAAAAGTTCTGAGTTTGCACTGGAATATAGCACGAGATGCGGCTATTAACAACGCTGACAATGTAACTTATTTTATTTTTATTTCATACATACAGACAGCGTCAAATGAAAGCACATCAACATTTTGGCCAGTTTTTACTAAATATTTTCCTTTTTCTAATGTCTGTTATTTTTATAAATGCATGGCTTGTGTTTAAGTTTTGAATGAACGTGATTTCCGCTTCAACCTTTTGGTCTTTTGTGCCCCGATTCAAGCCTTAGAATTTATGCAAAAAAAAAATGTCAAAACCCTTTCTTCAAAATTCCGCGGTTTTAAATATAATATAATCCTTAGAAACATTTTTGGTATGCAGATTTATAGCTTATTAAAATGTTGACACTGATTATAATAGAAAATCGTGGAATTGAAAAGTTTGCATAATTTTCTAATTTCCGAAATAACTTTCCAAAATGCATAATAAGCGTTAAAAATTTGTAAACAAGAAATTCACTGAGAGTAGAATAGCGGTTCTTTGATGTCGCCCCCTCTATATTCTTTCCATAATTCGGAACAACAGTTACTGAATACTGGTTAATTCCAGTACTGATCTATAAAACATTTTACACTTATAGCATACGCACTTTGCTAAATTTCAATTGGTGTGATAATGAAATATTGACCAAGTCCTATTATAATAAACAAATTCAGCGGCCACCGTAGCCGTTGTTGTGTGATCGTAGATGACTACCATTCAGGTAAAATTAAGTGGTACAAAAAATATTCTCTGATAATGTGGTTCCACAATTCCAGTCATCGAGGCATCGTAAAATGTCTGCCTTTTTCCCTTTCCTGAAGTTACTATACTTTCGAAAATGCTCGAAGGTTGTTTGATGGGTTTCTATCTCCTTCAGTTTCTTCGAGAGCCAGTGTCTCTCAGCTCAGTCCGCTGTCGTCAATCGACCTAGTCGGGAGTTCAAATAAACCGCGCTGAGAGAGATCATTATACTGAGCAAACATTGTCCCTTACGATATGGAAGTACATGAATAGGTACTCATGAGCCCAACTAGTTTGAGCACTATAAAGCTGCAGTTAGTGGTACCGTAGCCACAACTCCATAGCCGTAATCATAACCATAGCCGCAACATTACAGCACTCGTCGATTAGTCATGCAGTAACCGCAAACAGCTGATATTGAAGTAGAATTATTGATAACATTTGCATTTTGTTATAAAAACATGGATAATTTTCCACTAGGTCAATTAATTTTACATTGTTGATTTTTATCGCAAATTTTAAAACAAATGTAAAGTATTTCACAGGTCGAAAATAGATATATTCGTTATGCTGCGGTACATTACATATACTCGTTTACAGTGATGCGCATATGTTTGATCAGCACAACTGATTGCTATGGTTAAGGTTATGGCTAAGGTACAGCACCACTAATTGCTCCTTAACTTGTCACCTTTAGTTTTTGGTTGTTTGGGTTTTTTTAGAGTGAATGGTTGCCCATGCAAGTGCCCACTTAGACGAGACACACACATTTTTGCGTTGTGATAAAATTGAAAGAATAAAAGACGAAGTACAGGAAATACAGGAGAAAATATTCTAGATTATGTTTGAAGGTTGTCGGGAAAACCGAACCACGACTACTTACGATTGTGTTATCACATTGCCAACCGGCAACTTTTCTGAAAATTTCCTCATGTGTCCGGCTATGGTTTTGAAAGCGCATGTAGAAGTAAAACAATTTAATTAATTTAATAAATTTTATTTATCACTCAACTTTTATTATTTACTTTTCGTATGACAAAAAGTATAACAATCACTTATGTACGTGTAATGGTACACCATAAGTTTTGTACATCGTGTCTTCGCTCCGTTTTCCTTTCGAAGAACATACTCTACACGCCCTAGTCGGATTTTTTTTCCTAACACTAAGTATTTTTTCTTAGTATGCGGACTAAATAATTACAGCACAATATTTCCAACAGTGCCCCGTACAAAGATGCGGAAGAAAGATGATTATGAGTTTAACCGTGACCGGTCACCAACGCTTGGCCACGAAAACAAAAGTTAACTTGTGATCGGTCAGCAATGTATTATGTAACTGCTTCATACTACTAACGAAATTCATTAGGTGTGTGATGTCTAAATCCGCTATATCTATTGGTGTAGTAAAAACAGCGAGTTAAGTTGGCAAGAGCAGGACAACTGAGAAGAACGTACAACAAAGCTGCAATCATCTAATCCTCGAGACGACTGCTGCAGAAAGGACTCAACACAATACAAGGTCTCACCGCATAGATACCTAACGGACAACGTTCTGACGAAATTCGACAGCTGCGGCTTAGTTAGCCATAGAAATTCCCCCGAGCGCCTTTGATCTACCGGTGTATAGAAAGATCTCGCGACCATGCGCATTTGTGCACTTACCCAGCACTCGCTGACTTGACACGAATCCCATCTTTCCAAGAGCAGATTTTGAGGCACAATCCTCTCATTTCGTAGGGAAACTAGCTCGAGGGTTGCTTCTCTATAATTCATATAGTCAATCACTTGATGTGGTTGTTACATTCAATTTGTCAATCATTTTCAAGAAATGGATCATAACCGATTTTAAGAGAAGCAAATAGTTTCAAACACTAGTTTATTTGCGCACTTCTACTTATAAAATAAATATTTGACTGAAATTATATTTATTACAAATAAATTTTTTATAATCGTCACCCTGTACAGGCAATCTTTAGCCACTTGCAATCCATCAGCAGAATTATCACTCAGTGCATGTTTCACCTCACACAATAATTATGGCTGTAACACTCCGCGAAACAAAATGTAGCACAACAAATACGCGGTGTGAATGTGCAACATGCGTGTGCGAATATGTCACATGGCACTTGACTGCTGCAGCATTTGGCAGACGCACGGCGGCTTATTTATTTAGATTTTCACGGAAAATGCAACAAATTTTCCTCATCGCCAAATGCAAAATTAACAAGTTAATTAATACCTTTATGAGTGTTCGGACATGTTGCAGCTGTTCCAGACACATCACAGGCGCTGTCAGGCGAGCGACGTCGGCAGCAGAAGAGGCGACAGTGGCGGTGGTGGCCTAAACACAGTATCTCACCTTCGGCATGAATGCATATAATCTAAATACGGCAAGTTGCTTGATGTGGCATGATGGCGTGGCGCATAGATAGATCTTTGGATCTTAGCAGCTAATTTACCACTTACGTGTCGGGGCGCAATATCTGCGTTAATTGGCGTCCCGAGGTGCACTTGTACGCTGCAATGGTAGCGCAATAGCATATGCTCACATGTGGTAAGTTTATTAAAAACAAAATCCAAATAAAAAAGGCAAAAAAAATGTCTTAAAAATATTTTTTGGTTCAGTTTTGCACCTAGATATTTCGACCATCTATTATTTTTACGTCTTTCTGCGGTTAATGTTAGCTTTCTAGCCACATGCACTTGTGGCTAGCTCATATGTTGCACGTAAATTGCTTTTGAATATTCGAAAATTTTGAAAGGCTATTGAAAAATCTGGCGCATGGAGGCAATTTGTGGTTTTGTTAGATCGTTTGTCATTTCTAATTTTCAGTTATTTCTTACCACTGCAATATGCACGCAACGGGTGGGTTTAGGCAGCTGCGAATTTTTTTTTTTTTTAAATATGTTACTTTAAAATTCTAAAAAATATTTAATTTTTTTTCTGTTCTTTTATTTTTCTTTATTGCCCCTCCCTATAGCTACTAAAACAGTGTTTACTGCTTTGCTACTGACGACGCACGTAAATGAGTCCTTTCTATGCAAATCACCTCCAAATCGCCATTTGAAGTTCAGAACAGTGGAAAAAAAATTATCTGTGAAAAAATTCCTTGTATAAAGAACCTCTTTCTCATTCATATAATCCTTATTACTTGTAAGTATCTACATAAGTGGCGTTCGGCTGTAGTGGCCATAACTTGTTAAATCTCAGTAAACATAGAGCACAAAAAATATGTATGTATGTATGTATATAAAAACGTTAAGTGGATTGTCCGCTATATGAGAAACTACTGGAATGCTGATATTAGGAATGGCAGCTGAAGCAACAGTGGCGAGCCAAAGTTTTTCGCCATGATACAGTGGTAAAACATTTCTTAAAAATTACGATACTCTGATTTTGTACAGAATAAATGCTGGTAGACTTGCACTTTATTTACATAAATGCAGCAAAATACTCTTCCTATACTTAGGCACACCACAAGAAATATGCACCCAATAACTTCCTCCATAAAAAAATGGAGCAGACTACTCGTCTGAATGCGGCCGGGTTGGAAATCAGCTCTGGGCACGAAATTCCAAAAGGAAAGAAAATATTTTTCCTAATAGCGATTTCTATTCGTCAGTCAATGGCAAAACTCCGAGTGTTTTTCTACCTTGCAAAAGCTCCTTATATAAAACTATCCGCCATTTGGAGGCGACGTAAAACTATAGATCCCTCCATTTCTGGAATTAAATCAAGAGTACCTACTCCTCCCTTACCTCTATAAAGCTTTATGCGAGATTCAAATTGCCTTAGCAGCCTTCTTTTCTCAGCTTTTTCAAGACATGTTTCGTTTTCTCTCGCCGGAGAGAATATTAGGGGGTAATTTTAATGTAGACTTCACCTGGGCAAATATGTATATAGGATAAAAATGACAGAAACATTGAATTGATGCCGTCGCGCTAATGATATGTGGGGTACGCTCCCACTACAACAGACCTCTCCTCTTCGGCTGACTTCCACCCCGGGACCGCATTTGCTTTACATCGAGGGTGGAGCCGTGATTGTGGATAACAACCACAACAGAAACCAGGCTCTCTACCTATGACGTATGGAGGTTATACGTCGATTACCTTTATTCCATTAAGAAGTAAATGGAACTTCGAAATTGTGCAGTAATGTCGTGTGCATTACCGTCTTGTCTGCGTATGATATGGTCGTGAGTCATTAACTCAAGCGTCCGTAATTGTTCTCGGTATGCCGAACTCCTCTTGAACACTGTTAGCTTTAACATTTGTCGGGAAGTTCGGTGTGATCAGACGCGGTAGAGGGCGTTAATATCAGGTCAGTCCATAAGTTCGTGCGTTTTTAAAGGTGGTTTTAAAATTAATAAAAAAGATGTTTAAAGTATTTATTAATCAATAATATATTTTCCTTCATTATTTACAACGTTTAGGCAAATTTTTAAATTTGTTTGTCCTTGGAGCCAAAATACGCTTCGATATCCTCTTTATAGCTTCTTTTGAGGAGTAGCTCTTGTTGCTCATATGGGATTGAAGTCCACGTTAAAGGTGATAATCACAAGGCGCATTATCCGGACAGTATGGTATGACATTAGCTCCCATCCGAGCTCGTTCAGCTTGCCTAATGTTTACCTTGCGGTATGAGGTCTTGCGTTGTCGATAGTGGATTTTTTTTAAGTGCCTCATTTAGGTTCGAAAGGTTTGGTTCCAGAAGTTCATAATGAACAATACCGACCATATCCCACCAAATAGACAGGAGAATCTTCTTGGAGTGAAGGCCATCTCTAGGGGTCGGTTCTGGTGGTTCAGCTTTATCTAACCATTGGCGTTTGCAAAAAGGATTATTGTAAAAGACCCATTTTTCATCACCAGTAACGATACGATTCAAAAAACTTTCATTTTCAAGCCGTTGCAGCAGCTGAGAACACACATTCACTCTGCTGAAGGTTGGCGACGGAAAGTCTATGCGGAACCCATTTTCCCAGATTTGAGACCTTTCCCAACTAAACCAGGTGCCTGTGAACTGTTCCATGCGATGAATTTAACCTCTGTGCTATCATATCGACTGTCGAATTTGGCTCCACGAGTTCGAGCAAGGCGTCGGGTTTAAGGCTTCAGGACGACCAGCGCGCGGGGCATCCTGAACAGTGTTTATTTCTGCAGCAGCAGTTGTTGCATTTTTACCACTTTTATAAAAAAAATACAAAATATGCCTCTTATACGCGTTCGAAGATTCCATTTTATTTTTTAACAACACGTGTAGCGTGTGTAGCGTACGCAATACTTGCTTGGAAAACTTGCGTGCAGCATCCCAGCAATGTTTTGAAATGCACATACTGGCAGTTAAATTAGTCTCACTTGGCTGTCTTCCGAGGATAGTGGCTAACTCCTCACGTTTTCTTTCGAATCTTTGACAGTAGAAAAGTACGTGTCGTGCGTGTCGGATGTTTATTTCATTATAAAAAGGAAGGTATGCCGTTAATAGTGGAAAATAACATCAGGCAATTGACCAACACGACCACGCTTACAGGACAATTTTCATGAAATTTTCCATTAACGAATTGCAAAGTGGCTGCCATATGTCCTCGATAGCCTCACGAATTCCATCTTTGGGGCCTTGAATCAACCCTGAGTACGTGATCGCAAAGAAAAAAGTCACAAGGTGTTAAATCACAAAATCTCGGTGGCCAATTGTCACCACCTTTTTGAGAGGTAACACGGCCCAGAAACTTTGCCCGTAAAAGATCCCTTCACCTCAACTAGACTCCCCTCAACTTAAATATTTGGGTATGGAGTTTTACAGTCACTTGGATTTTGATATAATAAACAGAAATTTGGAAGTGGTTATAGTTATCGGACAACAAATTATAGATCTTTGCAGTTTTGAAAATATGTCATTACCATCGATACTGTTGGAGTAATTTATTTGTTATTCGTTATGATTCTATCGCTTTTTGTATTTCACTAACACACTGTATTTGACGTAGATTCGCTGATACGCGTGCACACCAATAAATATCTGCACATCTATGTGTATGTATGCAACATAATTTGCCCGCGAAATACTTGCAACTGCCAACATTTGAGTTACATCGTAAAGGATACTTCAGTGTAATTTTTTTTTTAACGCAAATAATAAAGCGTGCAGTGGAAACGGCCCCAGTTGCTAGACTATTGCTAGCGTTGATAACGCTGTGTGACACCCACATCTATATACTTATTACCACTTCACTCCCCCCCTTGCGCCCCTGCAATAGTGCGCAATTCAAATGCAATCCTTGTTCATCTCGCAAGAGGCGACAAAGTTTAAAGTAGATTAAATGCGCTAGCACGGCAGCGGTTGTGCAGGATTTGCCTTCTCATACACTTTCTCATCTCGTCGCTCTCTTTCCATTTGCGTTTTAGCTCTTAACCATACTTTTTAACATTGCTCCTGTTACATAAATCCGTACTCAATGCTCGTGTGCTCATGAAATTTATGGCCCATGTTTGAGCTTCGTGAGACCAGGAGATCGCGCAGCAGTGGATAGGATTTACGTTGTCACATCCTCCTGGCTTGAAAGGCAGGCATGTGTTATACTATGCTAAATGCATATACGTACATACATATGCGAAGATGTGCATACAAACATACATACATATATTGTAGAGTACAACTGGCTGGCATAAAAAGCGCGGTTGTGTGGTAATATTTATGAGCGCGGCATGACCTGCGAGCGTAAATGTCTGCCAACAAGCGCATTTCAAGCTACGGCGCTTTTCTTGCCTTTGGTGACATGACGTGGTCATGTACGTGTCGGCTTATTAGTGCAATTCCGCTACAGTATTAGCCCGCACGCCCTCATCCTTAAATACACTTTACTGCCACTCACAGACACGCGAACATATATATGTATGCATGTCTCTGTTTTCGAAAACATTCTTGCTTCCATATATTTTCTAAATTGGATTTGTGTTAACCGAAAAGAAATTATTTAATCCAAATCAAACACTTAAAATTAAGATTTATGCCTGAAACGTTTCGCAGTTCTAAGTGAATATGAGTAGCGAAAGCAAGGGCGTTCGACGACATCGTTCAACTTGTGAACATGGCTTCTGTCATCACAACTTATCCAATTTTTTTGGTGCAGAAAACGAAAAAAGTAGAAAGCAACAGCAATTAGTTTTCAAAATTTAGAACCAACATTATACAGTTTTATTCAGCTGAATAAACTGAACTCCAAATTTATTTTTTCCCATACTTAAATTAATCACTCAATCTTGTTTTTGAATAACTTTTTCAATAAATAACCAAAACACAATTATTTGTCTGTTCTGATACTGCGGCTGTCTAGTTCACAAGTGCAAAATATGATTGACGTCTGGCGCCATTTACAAAAAGTATAAATCCTGCGATAGAGTGATTAATTTAGCGCCACCTTGTATTTCGATTACACTACGCAACACTGAAATAAACCAGTAAGGGTGTTAAATTAGGTCTAGATAAATAATTTTATATAGTTTTTTTAGTATAACTTATATTTATAATTACATTTGTTATATATATATTTGTTATATATATATTATGTAATTTAACAAAAGTGTTTATTAACACTCTGCTCTCTAGTAATTGTCTTAAAATGCTAGATCGACAGACAGGTTAGATGTCTGTTGATATTGGATCTTCCTAGATGGGATTCGACCTTATTTAATAAAGAGGGTGTGATGGGATTAAATATATATAGGGTTTTTTTTTATTCAAGGCTCAAGTTTATCACGCAATTACAGTACTCCCATATGAGGAAAAGCTCTGATGCAGAAAACATACGCGAAGAAGGCGGAAATAGTTTTAAGAATAAGTGCCTTTTTAGACTAAGACCCTGTCTAACATCGTTTTCAGTAATATTAATAAAAACACAAACGATTTTTACTGTTAGTTTTGCAGCAACAATATCATGAGCTGAAAGTGCACGAATAAATGTTTTGCAGCATTTTGCCACATGTGGTTGCTTTTCCCAGTGTGAGTTGAAGTAATGGGAGTTTTGTTTGCGGCAATTCATTAGGTATGTAGCATTCTTGCAGTGACCCAAAAGAAATATATTGTTACAGGAAATATTTAGTGCAAAGCGAAAATTTTTTACGTACTTCGCAGAGTGTACGAATAAATTGTGTGACCACTATATGTATCTGAAAGAACGTCGATCAAAGAAATAATAAAAAAGAAAGCACAATTCGAGGCAACATTGTAAATCTTATGCTACAATCGAAGATGGTGTGGGACAAGTTGAAAGAATGGTCCGCGAATGCGCTACAAGATTTGCGGGAAAAGTAAAGAAAGTCAGAAACACATATGAAAAATTATACTGGCCCTGCGACGCAATGCTTAAACAGCGGTACCGCAGTGAAAAATTAAAGCTATAGAGGCTGGAGTTAAGGGTTTATTATGTAGGCGCGCTGTTTCACAAGTCCAGCTAAGTAAGATAAAGGGTGTTTTTTTTAGAGGTTAGGTTTTCAAGTTGGCACTACTTTTTTCGTAGATGGTCTTTTTGACAGCTGTCACTTGATTTATGCTCAGTTTGGTTTGCCATTTCATAATGAATAGACTTACACCTGAACAACGTTTGCAAATCGTGCAAATTTATTACGAAAATAATGGTTCGGTTCGCGCGACGCATCGAAGAAAATTTTGTTCAGCGATGAAGCTTACTTTTGGTTGAATGGGTATGTCAATAAGCAAAATTGTCGCATTTGGAGTGAACATAATCCACAAGCCATTGCTCAGACGCCGTTACATCCTCAAAAAGTCACTGTTTGGTGTGCTCTATGGGCAGAGGGAATCATTGGTCCATATTTCTTTAAAAATGAAGCCGGCCATAATGTTACAGTCAGTGGAAAGCGCTATAGAGCCATGATTAATGACTTTTTCGTGCCTGAATTGGACGATGTTGATGTGGACGACCTTTGGTTCCAACAAGACGACGCTACATGTCATACAGCCAACGCAACAATCGATTTATTGAAGGAAACTTTTGGTGAGCGCATTATCTCGCGCCGTGGACCTGTGGCGTGGCCTCCAAGATCGTGCGATATAACACCGCTGGACTATTTCTTGTGGGGCTATGTGAAGTCGCTTGTCTACGCAGATAAGCCCGACACGATTGACGTCTTGGAAGAGAATATTCGGCGCGTTATTGCTGACATACGGCCCCAATTGCTGCAAAAAGTGGTCGAAAATTGGGCCTCTCGGCTGGAATTTATTCGAGCTAGCCGCGGCGGCCACTTGCCTGAAATCATTTTTAAAACATAATGGCAAACCCTTATCTTTATAATATAATAAAGCTAAATTCTTGGCCATAACATTAAATTATATACGTTTTATTTCATCTTGAAAACCTAACCTCTAAAAAAAACACCCTTTACTATTGACTGTGCGTGGTCCCAAATGAGATGTATCTTTAGCGAGCAGTATGAATCATCTGAGTTGATAGTATCCATATATTCTTTATTACCAATTACAGCTTGAAGTCTACGTCGCGTGAAATCAACCGACTTTATGTGTGTTCTAGACTAATTTGGTTCCACTCTTCAAGTGTCGCCTTTTTTAAGATCAGATTTGTTATGGATGTCAAATTTTCTCATATTTGTCTTCAAAACCGACCACAAATTTTCGGTGACTTTCAAATCCGTTGATTGTGTAAGAGTTGCAACAATGTGGGGGCATTTATAAATTAAACATTTTTGTATTATTTGTGACCCAAAAATTTTAGTTTCCTTCCGAATATGTAATATTTGCTTTCATCTGAAAATAGAACACGTTCCCAAAAATCTGGATGCTTTTAACATTCGTTTGCAAAATCCATGCGTTTTTTCTGTGGATTTCGAATATGTACGGTTTTCTACATGCTACACGTCCACGATACCCATCTTTTTTAAGAATTTTACGTACAGTGTCGTCGTGCACATGCTCGCCAAAGGAATTGTAAATGTTTTTACATATTTGTGGAGCCGTAATTCGAGGATTATTTTTCACTGTTTGAAATATGGTTCGTTTTTCACGTCAGCATGCTAGGTCGGCCAGAGCGTGGCTTTGACACAATGAACCAGTTGTATTGTATGTTTGCACGACATACCGCTCAGAATAGTGACTTCTTCCTATGGTTTGCCCGATTCGTGGAAAGATTTGCTTTCATTTCTAAGTTTCAGTATGATTTTTCTCTCGCCAACACTCATTTCCTTAGTTTTGAGGGTCATCACTATTTCTTGTGCGTAAAAACTTTAAAATAACTTCAAAATAATGTAGTCATAGCAAAACCAATTTCAAACTAAAATACAACCGTTATTGGGTATGAATAGGCCACTGCATACTGCGGAGAATCTCTGTTTTCATGTGTACGGAAACTATTTCTGCTTCGTTGAAGTGAAGTTTTTTGTTTTCGTTTTGTAAAGTTTAAGTTTTAAAAATGTACTTAGGAAAAAATGTATATAAATTGTAGAAAAATTACTGACTAAACATGTCTCATAAAAGTTTAAAATGTTTTAGTTTTTTTTCCAATGGATTTCTTAAACTGTTGCTTTCATTTCTTTGTGTATGAATACTTTTCCTGGCAAGTGTATGTAATCAAATAACAAACGAGAACTACAAAGCAGCCAGAAGGGCACATAGGCCTGACGAATGTAATTGTGGGAATTATGTAAAGTGTGTAAATAAATAAAGCGGTGTTTGCGTTCTTCCGTTTTTAACTTCGAGTACAACACTTTTCGTTGTTCCTTTTCGCCTCATTATTCTAAAAGTCAGAATGGATCCTTCTAGCTTTTTGTGAAGCTGGGAAATGCTAAAAACCAGATTCCGCTGGCTAGTTAATATTACGCTTTGGGAGTTCCATCATCTCCGTTAGCTCTTTAATCTTAGCGCTGATGCTGCGATTGAGCTCTTCCGTTGTGACCTCCTTTGCGACATTGCTGTACTGCATACATGGTGACGCAGATCTGGTTCTCCCGGTCAATGGAGGCGAATAAGCCAATCTGGAGCTCCTTTGGAAGGGGTTTCTTAGTAGCTCCTCGCTCTTGGTACTGCCGCCTGAAGTCTCTTTTGCTGGAGCTAAAGATGGTGTGGTTGCTATTACCATAGCTTCTTCTGTTGTATTTGTTTTTTTTTTGTTGATCAAATTCATGGTTGTTGAATCTCGACTTATCAGCCATTATCCATATCCCGATGTCATTTATTCATGATTCCACGGTTATCTTTTCAAGCAGGGAAACCATGCGTGGGTTGACGAAGGCTTCTATGAGAGCCGAATCAGTGCTAACTAGGAATGTTACATCTAGGCCTACGTTGACACTTAATGTCATAGTTTTAACTCTCGCTTTAGCAGCACTTCGATTTGACAAACTATTATGTAATAGCATTGCTTTCCAAAGTGTTCCGAATAAAAGTACCCAAAGTAGTTTGATCCCATCATAAAAAAAAAAAACAATAATTGGCGCGTACACTTCTGTTAGGTGTTTGGCCGAGCTCCTCCTCCTATTTGTGGTGTGCGTCTTGATGTTGTTCCACAAATGGAGGGACCTACAGTTTCAAGCCGACTCCGAACGGCAGATATTTTTATGAGGAGCTTTTTCATGGCAGAAATACACTCGGAGGTTTGCCATTGCCTGTCGAGGGGCGACCGCTATTAGAAAAATGTTTTTATTAATTTTGCTTTCACCGAGATTCGAACCAACGACCTCTCTGTGAATTCCGGATGGTAATCACGCACCAACCCATTCGGCTACGGCGGCCACACTCCCATCATAGGATGGTCAAAAATGGTCATTCAAACTTGTATTAATTGCATTGCTTTTCAAAGCATGGGAAAGTAAAGTATGTAAAAAATAATATAAAAAAATATTCCTACTCATTTATCCTAAGCATATCGGATGTAAGCTCAGCGGCTATATACAAAATCGCTTCACCATAGCTAAATTGCTATGGCTCTCATATA
The DNA here is from genome assembly GCF_028408465.1 of Anastrepha ludens. Lineage (NCBI taxonomy): Eukaryota > Metazoa > Arthropoda > Insecta > Diptera > Tephritidae > Anastrepha > Anastrepha ludens. The sequence continues at coordinate 83,656,252 of NC_071498.1, read as the reverse complement.
CAAATTTTCTCTAGGGAGCAGGGAAGCGGTGAATCAAAACCACCAAAAGATTATTTGCTCAGTGAAGATTTTCGGTAAAGGCACTTGATACAAGATGGAATGCTCGTTCCGATCAATTCTATTTTATATCAAAGCCAATGGAAAACCACGACATTCTTACGAAAACAGCGATACTCTCAGCAATCGCTAAACTGTTTGATCTACTCGGGTGGCTCGCCTCATTAATAATTACAGCCCAAATTACTATGCAAAATATTTGACTAGAAGGTACTGATTGGGACGAGATCGTATCCGCAGCTACCCAACTAGAAATTTTAGTAAGGCGGTGATTAGACGCAAATAAGGCAGACCGCATTCCAAATTTGCACCTCATAAGGCAGTCAAACTAGGCCCAAGTCCCAAAAGGTATCGGCACACATCTGCCTCATTAGGCGCAGGTTCGAAAAACCGAACTTCGGTAATACTCCGGATGCCCTGCTACAAATCAGTTAGGGATTCCAATTTATGCCTAAGTGAGACACTGCCACAGATTTTCGTGACCACAACCAAATTTGGTATTGTTCTGGCATGCCAATCTTTGCCTTGCCTAACGTGGGCCTTGCCTAACCTGGGCCTGGCCTAATGCGGGCCTAACTGATTCTTCGGCATGCCTCACTGTAATTCTAGTCAGGTACGTTAGACCGCTGACAGACATTTATGCGGAAATCGACAACATTCGCATACCCCATTGGGTGCACTACTCACCAGAGGACAACGCCGAAATCCATGGGTTCTGTCATTAAATGATGGACCACCCGAGTCTTAATAGCGCCTACTGTTCCGGCTGATGCAAATGTTTGGCTAGACAACCGCTACGTTGTTAAGCCCAATTAATTTTTCTTTATTTTGTATTTATTTTTGAATGTATCTTACTTTTCCGTTTTGTATTAAATTAACACATCACACACTGATTTCTTATGTTTTGTCTTTATCAAAAACAGAAACAAACAACAGTTGAATTTTTTAGACCGCAGTCTTGCAATTGTTCGCAGCTCTGGACAATATTTAAGAATAGCTACAACCAAACTGATCCAAATTTATTTACAATAAGTAGTCTCAGCAGAGACTTTTTTCCACCACATATATGTCGATTTAAAGGCAGCTTTGAACAGAATATCCCTTACAGCACTTTGTCTAAATTGGTTATCCTTGAAAAGCTCAATGATTTGGATATCGAAAGCAAAGTAAGACAAACCATGTCGTTAGTTAATAAGCAAGAATTCAAACGAACCGACTCCCTTTTACTTGAAGTATACCCCACACCTCCTCTTGTGTGTATCAGCGCATGTTTAGCGTTTGACATCTCAATTCAGACAATGACAATTCATATCAGTGAATGGACAACCCTGGTAAAATCTCAATGTTAGTATGTATGTACTTGCATCTTTTTACCGTAATAACTTCATAAATTTTGCGCCTGAATACAGTTGCCTTTTAGCGCATCTTTTCTCAACCATTGACCGACGTTCTCATGCGTAAGACACCCCATTGCCCCCATTGAATGCATAGAGCACCCTTAAATAATTTTGTGATGACCAACACAGCTCACCATTAACATAACAATAATTATTTTGCCAATGGGATAGTAAATATTTTTTTCTGAGCTTCGAATAAACAAATAAATTTATTCAAAAAAGATCGAAGAAATAGCAGACAGTGGTCAATCTGCATAGGGATCAAATAAGGGGCAGCTCAATCAATTGATGCCGTGTTGGTAGCTGGGCATTAGCCAAGAATGGCGAACAATTGACATCCTGTCGCACGCGCGTACGCCCACCATCATTTAGAAGAATATACGTATGTATGTACGTATGTATTTATGCATGTTCTTATATTTTTCTGTCAGCTGATGACGGCTATGTGCGGCCGTCATTGCCACGGACCAATGGTCAGTCGTTCAATGGCAAATGGATGCCTTGGCGGCATGCATCCTGTTCCGTATGCCTTTAAGGTCACAAAACGAAAGGAAAAAAGGAAAAACGGGCAACCGTAGAAAAATGAACAAAGCAGTAGAAATTTGAATTGATTTTGAATTTATGCGCATAGTTCGAATTGCAACAGCAAAAACACGCATAACATTTCACCCAATCAATATTTTAGCATTTTTTGACTATTCTTATGATTTTGCCGACTCTTCGATTTGTTCCACATAATTAATTCTAATGTTGGCGAGATTTCTTGCAGAAGCACCAAAGAATATAAGAGAGTAGAAATAGTCAAATAACTCACGCCAATTCTAATACAACCTACCTCTTGAATGCGTGTATCATTACAGAAAAAATGTCTATGTCCTTCGGAGCTTCATGCCTCACGTTTGACGCGTTTGTACGAATATCAATGTCAACAATCAATTTCCAAATATAATATTTTCATAGCAATTGCTTGTGCTTGTGTATTTTTCTTCAATTTTTGATTAATTTACTTTTGATCTGCCCGCCGCTTGCTTCGTAACGGAATACACCCTCGCCCACGGATCGGAAACATTGATTAATAGACCTATAACGTAGATACTTATGTACGAGGAGAGTTTCAAGTGCTCGTTCACCGATCGGATGCGCTGCTGTTTGCTTTATTAATTAGGCATTTTACCTTACTTGCCACAAATGGTTGCACGCACATGCACATGGTGGTGGCGTATGTACGTTTGCTAGCTGCATTGTCCGCCCCAGCAGTGATTTTTACGCTGAGGCGTTGCATGCACTCGACGACAACGATGTATGCATTTACAAATATGCACACATATAAGCATGTGGATGAAGGTATGCATATGTATATGTAAAGCAGCATGTGTGCCTCAATAAGTTCCTCTATTCATTTGTGCTAATGCCAATTTGACTAATGAACCGTCGTCCGAGATCGATTAATATTGAAAGTCTGCGTTATTTTAAAATTTTTCACTCAAAGTACTTCTTGTTTTTGCTTTGCATCGTTTTTTTGGTTTTAAAACAACAACTGCGTTGACATTTCAGCTCATCAGTAAACAGATAACAAATGTTTGGCAACCGTTGCAAAGCGCTCCAGGGCATGTGTGACATCCGCTTGCTGTTTGGAGCGCACGGCGTCCTTAAATTGGACAAGCAGATGTGACAACCGATGAAAAATCGAGCTAACAAATTGTTTAGCTATGGCATCAAGTTGTAGGAGTACAAACAACTTGCGATTGACGGCTACATAGAAAATCAATTGGTGGATCTTGTTTTTTTTTTCTTGTTTGATTCTTAAAAGTCAAAATCTAGAATCTCGTCGTAAATGTTAGCCATATTGAATTACATTTAAATTTATTAAATAGTTGCTTGTTTTCAAAATGACAGCCCACTTTCTTTAGTGATTATAATGAGAAGTTATAATAATGACAATAATTTTATTTTATTTTATTTCATTTATTTATTTCAAGAAGTCAAGAAGACATGATTTCAAACTGGCTACTATAACTAAATACTATATATGTTTTCGCTTAACTCCTTGTGGAGCATAGGGCTGCAGAAGCCAACTGTATGCAGCACGAATCCACATAAACCCTACGTAGTTTTAAGTCAAAGCATAAATAATTAATTTTTGCATTGGTTTGTCTTTATAGAAAATACCTAAAAATGGCTTTGGTTATTCCTAAAGGCATTCTTTATAAAACAGTATAAACATCTGATTTCTGTAACCATACAAAAAATAAGTATTGCAAGTAATCGCACTTCTCGTTCTACCTGCCTTGTGCATACTATATTTTTAATTGCAAATTTTATCTGTGCTAACGGTGTCTGCTTTGCAGATTCAATGCTTGCGCTAAAAATAAATCTAAGGAACACGAATTTTGTCACTTCTACTTGACACGTCAATAAAACAACATACTTCTACTTAAAAATAGCCGACTTCATAGGATTAAGAAAGCACTTAATTCCTCTAACACCAATCTTAGTCCTTATTCGATAGCCAAAAGTTGTCAACGAGGGTTTCCGATTATTCAACCAGGCTGTGAATTTGACGATTTGTTAGCAATTAATATTCGAATAAGTAGGGTGAGTTGCTAGCCCGCCTATCCTAGATTGGTGATAGTTAAACAAACAACCTACACCTCCAAGCAGATATTGCCTATTTTGGTACGCGAGAGGTATTTTATTTCCCGTCTACCCTGCATATCTACCGAGCGTTCACCTATCCACCACTTGGAGACGCGACCGATGGGAGACAAGCAACTCCACACGGCTAAAAACTAAATAATACTGAAGTTATATAATATATATATATATTTTTTTTTATTTCCTACATTAATCATACATCTGTCATACTGACATCTAGTACATTTTTTAACAATTAGTTAGAAAAATTATTAAATATATTTCATCATGGCCAGTACCACGACCAATACAGCGATTACATTTTAGGAAAACAATTACATTTTATATAGAGCAGTTATTTTAGCATACGAGAATTAATATTAAATTTAGTAGGTCAATTGGTCGGTTTCTCTTCAGACGTCGTAAAGTTCTTCTTTCAAGTTGTGAGAATGTATTGACTTCTCTATTTTTGTGCTGGTTTATTTAGTTAAAATACCTTGTTGATATCGCTTTTATTTCTACGTCGATTAATGGTATATTCAACGTAGTATGGATGTCATAATTTTTTGTGTACCTGTCGGACATTGTTATTATACGTATATTATTTTTGATTGTTGTCGCTGTACTTTGTTTATGTGAGTTCTTATAGCAGTTCCCCACACTTGAAGTCCGTAAGTCCAGATTGGTTTAATGACCTTGTATACTAAAAGTTTGTTGGAAATATTGAGCTTAGAATTTCTACCTATTAGCCAATGCAATTGTCGAAATTTTTCCTTTATTTGTTTTATTTTCTTTTTGATATCATCTTTCCAAGTTAATTTTGAGTCCAGGTGGATTCCAAGATATTTTGCAGATGTTTCTATTTGTATATTTTTATTGTTGAGCTTAATCGGCATAGCAACAATCTTTGTTCTTGTCGTAAATATTACTTGTACAGATTTGTCTTCATTTACTTTTAAACTCTATTTGTCAAACCACTTCTTTACATTGTTGGTGTACATCTGTGATTTTGTTGTTGCGGTTGAGAGGTGTTTGTCAGATGGCAATGAAATTGTGTCGTCTGCAAATGTTCCTATAGTAGAATTAGTTTCGTCTGGGAGTGATATGTCAGAGGTAAATAAGACATATAGCAGTGGTCCTAGAACGTTGCCTTGAGGAACTCCTGCTGTTATTGGATATATATGTGAGTATTTGTCATTGTATAGGGTTTTTCAGTAAGAGCGCTTCAACTTTTGAACTTTTTTGAATAAAACACAAACGGTTTGACTTTTTTAACTAATTTTTTTTTTATTATCGAGTTTGAACATATACATTTAAGTATGAAATTCGATTTCTTTTGCATGACCACCGCGTGCACGTTTTACGAAGTCCAATCGTTGAACCCAATTTTCGACCACTCTTTTGCATAAATCGGTAAAAATTCCAGCAATTTCGCGTTCAATATTGGCTCTGAGCTCACAAATCGTCGCCGGCTTGTTACTGTAGACCAATGACTTCACATAACCCCAAAACGGGACGGCTTGTTAAATGGGCCGTAAAATGGCCGTAATGCTCTTAAAGTAGCAGCAACAGAACGATTATTTTCATAAAAATTTGCAATCGTTGCTCAAGTGTGTAGCGTTCCATCATGAAATGTATACTAATGAAGTTTACAAATGACAAGCGAAAAATAAAAAATATTGCGTCGTTCGCCCTCCCTATCGGAAAAAAGTTGAAGCGCACCTATTGAACAACCCTATATTTAATGTAGAAGCATCGATCAGTAAGGTAGCTCTTGATAATTAAATAATAGTTCAGTGGTAATATTGTCCTAATTTTATGCAAAAGGCCTTTGGGCCAAACTTTGTCAAAAGCTTTTGCGACGTCCAAAAATACAGCAACGCAGTATCGTTTATCTTCCATGTCTGAAATTATTTTTTGTGTAACTCGATGTATTTGTTTGAGAGTTGAGTGTTTTTTTCGAAAACCGAATTGATGATCTGGAATGATGTTTTTCGTGTCAAGTATTGGGGTAATTCTGTCATGTAAAAGTTTTTCTGCAATTTTAGATATAGTCGAAAGTAGGCTTATAGGTCGATATGAAGTTAAAGCTGTTGGGTTTTTACCCGGTTTTGGTAGCGCAATGATTTCTGCGTCTTTCCATACTTTTGGGAAGTATTGTAAGCGAAACATTGCATTAAATACGTTTCTAAGGAATACCTCAATTGGTAGCTCCGTAAGTGCTTTGCCTGTCAGTATATCATATCCGGGTGCTTTTTTATGTTTAATTCGAGTTTTGATGCATAATATCACTTCTTGTGTGCTTGTTTTTCTTATTTTTGTGATGGTATCAGTATTAACATTACTAATCGTTTTAATTTGTTTATGTTCATCGTTCGATAGGACATTTTCAAAATAATTTCCCAATGTCACTGTTTTTTCATCATTTGTAAAAGCCCATGTGTTGTCATCTTTTCTTAGTCAGGTTGATGCTTTATCCGGTTTTTAAGTTTTTTTGTACATTTACACAAGGAATAATTTGTATCATGTGTTGGAGCCTTCAAATTTTTTGTAGCTAAGTTTAACCTTTGTTTGAGATCTGGTTGTTTGCCAATTTTTTCTCAATTTTCTTTTTTCCTTGATTTGCTTCTTAATAAAAATGTCATTTGAAGTGTTTTGAGCGCTATATTTTTGCTGCGGTGTGAATCTAAATCCTGCGTCAATAACTATGTCATTAAAATGTATGATGCTACGCTCAATGTCAAGTTGTGTTTTCAAAGGTGTACTTAGAATGAGTTGTTGAGAGATGTGTTTTCGATACTCATCCCAATCAGTCCTCTTTGTAAATATTTGGGGTGTTATCTCGCGGCCACCGTAGCCGAATGGGTTGGTGTGCGATCACCATTCGGAATTCACAGAGAGAACGTCGGTTCGAATCTCGGTGAAACACCAAAATTAAGAAAACATTTTTCTAATAGCGGTCGCCCCTTGGCAGCCAGTGGCAAACCTTCGAGTGTATTTCTGCCATGAAAAAGCTGCACATAAAAATATCTGCCGTTCGGAGTCGGCTTGAAACTGTACGTCCCTCCATTTGTGGAACAACATCGAGGCGCACACCACAAATAGGAGGAGGAGCTCGGCCAAACACCCAACACGGTTTTACGCGCCAATTATAAGCATATATTATACTATAGTATATATATTATATACAAAAAATAAAATTGGTATCAAAGAAGATATCTAAGTCCGTGACGGGTTCCAAGTTGTTTTATTCTATTTTTTTTTTTTTAATTTAATGGTTTAAAAGACTTTAATACTTAATTTTGTTTTTTTAATTCTGATTAAAAAGTTCGATATCTTTTTGGTTGACGAGTACATTCTATCAGTTGTGATTTAATTTTTGAGCTCATATATAAAAAAAACAAAAATACCAGTCTAACGGTTAGACGCGATAGAAGTGAAACCTTCCGTAAAACAAACTGAGAGAGAATAAGACGAAAGCAGCATTAGGAGCGGGATAATTATAGGTTCATTATAATATTGCTATAAAGTTCATATTTTATATTCTTCATTTTATTATTATTCATCCTCAATGTTTTCAATTTCAACAAATGATACGAGTGGCTTATGATAGATAAAATATGATACAAATGCTTTGGTTTCGATGTTGTCAAAAAAAATACCCAAACGGACCGAAGAAACAGACTTACAAATTTCTTCCATTTTCGTCTACTTGTATTCATATAAAAATGTATGTCTCTTCCCACCAAAGCTAAATGTATTAGTATATTTCTTCTTGTATTTATTCAATAATTTGGGCCGAAATCCCGGCCGTACTGCAATACCGGGCCAACCCGTGGCAGAAGTGGAGCAAGCCCCTAAAACACTCCGCCCATTTCCAAAAATCAGTTTAACATTTGTTGTCCTCCGATGGAGGATCTATCAGATGTTAAGCTGATAAGAAAAGATACTGCACTTTGATCTTAGCCATAAGGCCGAGAAGCGATAACCATACACAACCAACAAACTACCTTGTCAATACATTTTCTAATAAACCTTTTGAGAATTACACGCTCACAAAAATTAATGTACGAAATATTTATACCGATTCACTTAAACTGACTTTCAGTATCTAAACCAAAAATAGAAAAGCCAAAAAACTGTTTTCAATAAATAATCAGAAATGTCCCACAATGCAAATTTCAAAAAAAAAATTTTTTTCTTGTGATTCGAACCAAGAATTTTGGATCGGAAGCTCACATTGCTAGCCGCTCGGCTATCGCGCCATACTGTCGGCGCTGGCCTAAAAGTTATTTAGTTCGTCGCTACGTTTATATGTAATATTCGTAGCCAAGATGATCGCTTTTTCGTTTCACTTTTTCTCAAATCACTCCCAACGATTCTAAAGAAGTTTTCACTTCAATTATCAAAATCTTCCTAAAACTCCACATCTGCCCCTCTTGAGCCCACATGAGCTCAAGACGCTGTGTTATAGAGCGAATTGCTTATTTTTGAAATTAAAGTAGGTTTCACTCATAAAATTAGCTTACCTTCACTCCCACAAAAGTGAGCCTTTCACATGCAGAGGAAGAAAGCAAAGTCTGTGGCAAAAAAAGCTTTTCGAAACAGATACCAAATTTATATCCAAGTAGAAACAATACAAATGGTTAATGTCTGCAATCTACACTAAGTTGTATCTTTCGGAAAACTTGTCTTTAGCACATCCCTCATTTACTAAAAATTCTTCAAGGTTTGGCTGTTGATGACACTTTCTTCGCGAAGGAATTTAGCTGCCCTTTATCCATACATGTGTATGTGTGAAGAAAAATATTTATTCGTGCATTTGAAAACTTCAGGCAACACACGCGAATAGGTGTGACATTTGAAGTGATTGATGAAAGCGAAACAGTTGAAACCAACGCGTATCAAAATAGCAAAGCGACAGCAATAACAACGACAATTCACACTAGCACCGACTACGGAGCAGACAGAGACAGACAATCGCAGAAACAAACAACAAATAGCTTTATATGGGAAAAAACAAATAGGCGGACGTGGCGTCCAGAGAGCAAAAAATAAAAGTAAAATTATAAAAATGGGGAGTAGCGTGGCAGACGCGTGCACAAACAGCAACCAACTAATTTCCACATTTTTCACATTTCCGAAGACAAATTGAGGTGCTAACATAGGTCGAAACAATAAAAACGGAATATCAAATAGTGAAATCTGTGAAACGAATAAAAATCAGACCCCTTCTAAGACGCAGTGACAACATCAGGGATAGGGGTAAAAATTTGTCACGCTAACACGCTTCAAAATCCGTAAAAGCGTTGAGTTGTTCACTGTTTTTTGATTTTATACGAGTATTCAACGAAGGAGTTGGAGTCAGAGAAACGAAACTGTTGTGGAAAGTAGTGAAAGTGAGTAGTTGAACAAGCGCTGGTACAGACATTACATTATCACATACGTGTGTGTGTGATAAGGGAAAACAGAGAAAATACAAATGCAAACACGTAAAGGCTTACCATACATGAGGCGCTCTCCAGCAACGTGCAGCGCGCTGCTCTTGGCCAGCTTAATGGCAACAATAAAAAGTCAATATCAGCATCAATAAATTTCTTACATTTTATGCCACGTACACACACACACGCCCATTCAACTCCTTCCTTGGGTACAATTGAATTCGTGGAACGAATTGAAAACGTAGAATTACGCTCATGTAGGAAAGTTTGTTTTTGTTTTTTTCTTTAAATGTAGCATAGTTTTTCTTCTACTTGTATATGTATGTGTATGGTTAAAAAAATGAGTGTGAGTGACAAGCTTCAGTAGCCGTTAAAAATTACCCGTCGAATGTCAGGCGACCTAACTGTCAGTAGCATAGACTCGCGTTTAGTTTAGATTGCCCCGCAATAATTTTTATTTGCAATAAATTCACGGTGTTCTCATTTAAATAACACATATTTGCATATACATACATATATTTGTATGGGTGTATGCGTGTATTGATGTGTGAATTTGGCTATTGCTAGATACATATTTCTTTCGCCTCTTAGCATGAATTCTACTCCCAATTGCTGTGATCTAATTTTATTTTTGTACTTCAATTGTTGTGTCATTACAATTTTTCGTCCTATCCCCTCCTTCAACTCGCCCCATTTTTTTATTGCGATAAAATGGTATAGACCATCAGCAGTTGGCAACTTTTAAATAAAATTTATTAAACTTTTCAATGTTAAAAAAAGTAGCATGCCCACTGTGTGGCACATATTTACCGTTGGAAAAAGTAAGTATTAGGCTAAAACTTTTTGTTATACGATTACGGTCAAAAATTTAACGCATAAAATTTTATTGCTAATTTATGCACATAGATTTTGCAAAAGTGAAGCAGTTAAGTTGTAAATGTAAACTTTAATTTTATAAATCAACAATGCTATAAAAGGGCGCATAAGGATACTTACAAGAATATATGAGCATTAGGGTGGACCTATGCTCAGCCAGGCAAGCTGCATTAAAAGCACGAATGGCTTAGCGCCCTTAAATCAACTTAGTATAACCAAAATACTTGTATTAATGAAACAACTGATGAACTTGCTAAAGCGAGAACCATACTGCGGTATCAAGTGGGCAATTTCAGGTTAAATATAATATATAGTTGGGAGAATATGTTACTCAAACAATTGCCCATTGGGAAGTCACACAAGAACTTCGTCAAGCCAGAAGGCTTATAAGACCTTTTATCTGCAATACTGAATTGCATAACATGCGTAAAGTTGGCAACAGGAAACGAATGAGTTGTCTAACTATTACTTAAATTACCATCTTTCAAAAATTCACATTGGCAGTGAGACAGAGTGTCGGCTTTGTCTGAAGGATGATGAAACCAAGGAACACATCTTGTGCAACTGTTTTGCCTTAGCAAAGAAAACACCCCACATCTTTCAACAAGATCAAATGGATGCGAATGAAATCAAATTTTGGCGCAATGTGGAAAATTTACTGCAAGAATTTGGCTTTCGATCAATTCTCGGCCTGAGGCAGGGAACACCTAATTTAATATATATAACCTGATGTAATACCTTTAATGGTAGTAGTGCTAGTCCATACGACAAGTACGAACTACTTCTAAAACTTGTAGTAGGCCACAAACGATATTTTAGGTTGAAGTGTCGGTCATTGAGCAATAACTAAATTATTATTATTGTTACCATTAAGGTCAGTTTTTTTAAACGCCAATTGGTGCGGTAGTTTCAAGTTATACAGACATTTCTAGTAGTTTTTTCTCTTCGCGGAAAAAGTGTCCCTGCATTATATTACGAAAATATCGCCATAAGCCCAGCGAAAATGTTGTTTATTTTACATGAGAACAAGATGAATTCAACAGTTTCACAACATAATTTAACGGAATATATATATACATGTAACCCTCCTATAAGACGGCAGATACGTTCCTAGAAAATGCTGAGTTGTATGAGACCCAGCGCCAGTCCAAAAACGGCGATTATGTACCGAAAACTTATTAAAAACAATGTTTTTTAATTCTTTAATTCATAAACAACGTGATTTTTATTACAAATATAAATTTATTTTCAACACACAACAAAAAACACTAAAAATATTATTTTAATTTAACACAACCAACACAACAATCTTCATCAGTCACCTGAATCGATTTGATTTACAGCTTGGGATGCCATTTCCATCAAATCCGCTTCGCCACCTTCTTCTTCCACCAATAAATCTTGAACGTCCACAAAAGCCATACCCGCGAAACCTTCGCCTCCGATTGATTTAGCAAATTCTAATATGTCACCAATTTCATTTTCTAACGATTCAGGCACGTTTTCTATTTCAACTGAAGAGAGCCATATTTTCTTCTAACACGCATTTAACGTAGATGTTTTCAGTTCTTTCAGCGACAATGGAGTGACCTACAGTTTTAAGCCGACTCCGAACGGCAGATATTTTTATGAGGAGCTTTTTCATAGCAGAAATACACTCGGAGGTTTGCCCTTGCCTGCCGAGAGGCGACCGCTATTAGAAAAATGTTTTTCTTAATTTTGGTGTTTCACCGAGATTCGAACCGACGTTCTCTCTGTGAATTGCGAATGGTAGTCACGCACCAACCCATTCGGCTATGGCGGCCGCCCAACCTTTACTTGCCACAGAGGATTCTCCTTGTTCTTTACGATGTTTATAAATTTAAAGTGCTTATTGTTTGATAACATTGCCATCTAATGGAATTTTTTTTGACAGCAATCATCAATTCAAATGCTGAGTGCCTTTTCTATATTCTCAGTTATTGACGCCCAAGCGCGAGCTGCACGTTTTGCGGATGTCAATGATCCTGCAGCAACTGTACTTCTTATTTCTTTTTCGTTTTTCTTGATAGTCCGGACTGTTGCTACACTCAAGTGACGGCTTTTTCCAATGTGAGATGCTTTTTCCCCTTTCAAAAGACGACGCTCGATTTGTACATGACACGGTCATGGCTCCGGACTGAAACTTTTTGTTAAAAAGATATTCTTTAACACACCAGCGAAACCGTGTTGAAGAATCCATATTGAAGGAGGGCCACCACATATGTATTTTATATGATGAAATAGAACTACTTGCTTTCATTTTTTGTAACAATTAAAGTTTTCTTACAGCTGTTTTGACGAAGTTGTGTACACAGAAAAAAATTCACTTTCTCTTTTTCTAGAGCGTAAAAAATGGTAAAAGTAATGGTAAAGATAATTTATTTCCTGGCGCAAATAAGGTTTTTTAAAACCATCGACACTTGCTTTTTTAGTTACATATTTCCATTACTATCCATTCTCTGGAACATTCGTTGAAGCAGGGAATTTCCTTTCAAAAAGGCTTATTGTATAATGAATTTTGTTCACTTAAATGTCTACCATGAGCACGTGTACGGATAAAATCCACCAGTCAATCAATTCAAGAACGCCTAATTGTTGCGAAGGTTCAGATTTCGATGATCAAGGTTGATTAGCAACACTTTCCACTACAACAGCAATACTCTCAACAGAACGCCCAGTTTTTAGTACGCCAGTTCTTTTTCTATCCTCGACAGTAACAGTTTCTTAAAAAATTTTAACCAATCTTTGAATTTTCGACTCATTCGGATGAATATTTTTAATAAAAAAATCACGCAATAAGTTTTTAATCGGACATTTTCATATAAAGTTTCAATAATTTTAACTCATGGGTTTCTCGAGTAAAATTTTATGTCTGTCTACTTTAAGAATGTCAAAGAGGGAATACAAAAATAATTTCTATGAATTATTCACTAATGCCTACCAGGCGTCACTTTTGAATGACATTTTACATTCATACATACGACGTAGAGAATACAGAAGGTGACGCCTTACGAAAACAGCTACTTTATTTAGAAGACTGGGAAATATGGAAAAATGATTTAGATAACAAAACATTTTTATTCGAAAACGGTTTTAAAAAAGGAATAATTGCACAAATTTTAATGCCAAATTTCATATTAAAACAGTACAACTTTAAATTTTAACGTCATAAACATTAAAATTGATTTGGTGAAACTCGGCTAAAATAAAGTAAAATTAATTTAAAACAAAATTGCATAAGCAGTAACTGTGCGGAAATGTGAACTACTACACCTTAAAAGGTATTAAATAATATACAATTGAGAGCAACGCAAGATAAATTTTTTATTGAAAAATGCGCGGGGGTTGAAAACGTATGTCCTACCTATGCACTCGTAGTTGTTTCCACTTTTTTTCGGAAATTATCTATAGAATGGTCAAATATCATACGATTTTACGGAAAAATGTATTTTGGTAATTCGACCCACCCTAATGTACGAGTATATAATGCTTTTGTATTGTATTTCTAGCCATTGCCTATAAAAAACTAAATCTTGATGTAGAAAACGTAAATGCACGTCAATTTTCTCTAAAAAAATGGAAACTAACTCACAAAATCAAATTGCTTTAACACAATACATATGTATCTATGAATATAAAAAAAAATACATACACATGTATGACTAAAAATAAAGTCTTATCCGCTATTTAGAAATAAAGATTTGATTACCGTACCAGGAGTATTCGATAGTTAGAGGACAGCTCAGAGCAAATTATAGACTCTTTTATCTTTGAAATTTTAGCCGCTTGGCGGTCCGATTTCGCGCATATTCAAACCAAATTTAGGGCAAAAAGTTATAAGTCATAGAGCAAAATCGTAAAAATTTAGCACAGTTGTGAACCCCACCTCAATTTAGTTGTGATAAATCAGCTCCTAAAACTATGCCTACATAAGAAATTTTTACATTACACAACACACAAAATGAAGTAAACATAACGTCCCCTTAGTATAACAATAGCCTATGTGCTCATAGGCTATTATTTTTTTTTTTGAATTTTTGGTTTCTCCATTGTCGATTTTATATGTGGTCAAAATTTTGTCAAATTCTAGTTCCATAAAGTGGGTCAAAACGTCAGTCAAAAAATAATAAATATTTACAGACGTAACGAGATTTGAGTGAGAGCTACTTTCGACAAAAAGTTTGAAATTCATTTTCTCAAAACATCAAAAAATTTATAGGCTATTTTAATACTAAGATGACGATAAGTAAGCTGAGCACAATTGTATTTTTTTAAATTATTTTTTCTATTTAAACTATTATAAAATAATACGATTTTACGACGTTACAACATAACTCGACAACTTGTAAATTCCTGTTATTAAATCCCTGTTATTATGGTGTTAGTGCTGGTTCCTAAATAAACGAAGCCTCTTACAACTTCAAAATCATAACTGTCAACAGCGACGATATGCGAGGACGCCGACTGTTTGTTTGATGGCAGGAGGTACCTTGTTTTCTCCTCGTTTACCATCTGGCCCATTCGCTTTGCTTCTTTATTCAGTTTGTAAAAAGCAGAATTAAAAGCGCCGTTGCTAAGGCCCATGCTGCCATTATCATTAGCATACGCCAACAATTGTACGCCCTTATAAAAACTGTGCCTGAGTAATTAAGTTCTGCAGCTAGTAGGATCTTTTCCAGAAAGAAGAAAAAAAAGAAGTCACACAACAGCAAGCCACCCTGTCTGAAACCTCATTTGGTATTAAACAGGTTCTTCCCAATTCTGATTTTGTATCTGATGGGGTCCACAAAGTTTTCTCATTGGTTTACATTTTGGTAGATGTGCCCATTGTCTTCTGGAATGTCACAGTCTTTCCCACAGCCTGTCAGAAGACGCGACCTTATCCTTTAGGACATTTAGTAGTGGTTCTTGACTGCGGTCCTGCACTGGAATGACAAACTTCTTTTTGCTGCCCCTTTGGAGGCCAGCAAGCAGCCATTGCCCCTTAACCATCCTGCCATGATTATACTTTCGGCGGCCCATTTTCGCTTCGCCCACTTCCACCACCAGCCCTTCGCCGCCTAAACGAGCATCGCTGTTCGACACCACCCAATTCATAAGGACCTCCCTCAAAAAAGAGTTCCAGTCGTTACACGATTTGGGGGATATATTTCAGCTAATACCGCTTTTACTTGTGGAACTGTACAACAGTAAACGTGTTTACCACGATACAAAACAGGCAGTTCCAGTTAAGGCATCTGCAGTGACTTCTCTTCATTATTGCATAGTCTTTATTGCATTTGTTTCTTCTCTTTGTCTTGTTGGTTTTGGTTACTTTACAGGAAGGCAATAGTTTGCGAGGAGGTGGAGTTATTCTCTTTATTAAGCGAGCGGCTTGTTGTTTCTTTCTGGAGGATAGAGAATTATTGCTCGTGTTCTTCTAAAGGGTGATTTTTTAGCTATTATCTTTTTAAACAGTTGGTTTAAACAGCTGACGCACGTTTCGTGTTTTGTTTCACTGCCAAACATCTTCAGTTTGGTTTATAATTTAACCATGAGTCGTCTCACAAACGAAAAATGCTTGCAAATAATTGAATTTTATATTAAAAATGCGTGTTCTGTTAAGAAAGTTTATCGCACGCTTCTTCCATTTTATGGTGAGTTTAATCGACCCACTGAAGCGGCTATTCGAGCTATTATGACTAAATTTAGAACCAAATTTACATTATTGGACATCAAACCGTCAACACGCTTACGTAGAGTGCCATCAATTATCGATTCGTCGCCGCTGCCGTCAGCAAGACGGTGCCACATGCCACACAGCACGCGTAACAATACGATATGCAACAGCAACGAAAATCTTAAAAACATATTTTTTCACCGAATTAACTTGACCCTGGCCTGCATTCATATCATTGATATCAACTAAATTTTTATAAAATAATAAAATAAGTAAAAAAATCTTTGCGATATTTCGCGCTGTTATTAATGTGAGTATATAAAATGACAACTGCTGCTGCTACACACTTCACTACATGTTTTATAAGCATTTTTAGTTCCATGAAAAAAACCTTCACATAAAACTGCAGTTCTTTACTAATCCCAAAATATACACAGGAGTACATACATATATAATAAATCCATTATTTAAAAAGTGGTGTTCGAAAGCTCTCAAAATCCTATGATTTTCTTACTAACCCAATTCTTGGAAATAATATGACCTTCAGCATTTTGTACACCAGCTATCGACGAATCGCGGGCAAATATTTCAATTTTTTTATCCCACTCTATTTTGAACTTAATTGAGTTATTCTATTTTCTGACACCACACTTGGACCATTTCCCCACATATCCATTTGCACATTTTCATTATGTTCAATATTGTTTTTCTGCATGCACAAATGTACATACTTAACATATTGCGTATACTTATAAGTGCATATATATGTCATGGTGTTCATATGAAATTGGCCTGCATGCGAATGAAAATGTAGTTCAAGTACGCAAAAATTTCTCGTCGAGTTTATAATTAAATATTAACATCGCACCAGCTTCGAGCAGACAGAAGAAAGGAGAGAAAAGTTTGTTATAGATCACAAAAAGATGTGTCTTCGCACAGCTGAAATCACTAGTAAAGAGGCTGTCAATTCAAGCGATCCATCGCCGCAGCCGCCGCAACCGCATTCATTGCCAATGTGTGGCTCCCAATTACCATAGCACACTTCAGACTGCCGAAACGTAGATGTAAGAGCAGGAGCAACGGGGCAAATTTAAGGGGAGTAGTGAGAGATTTATATATTGGACGCACGGAAATAAAAATGCCAATTTTCAAAGGCAATTAATGAAAATTCATACAAAAAAATCAACGCACTAAAACAAAAGCTACACAAATGCTCACAACAACAATAAGAGTAATACAAACAACAGTGGTGTAAAAACATTTGGACAACATCTGCTTCTCATAAACTTAACTAAAAGAACAACAAGCAGTGTAAATTGAGCGAAATCGCAAAAACAAAACAGCAACTAAAAGCTTTAAGTGTGAGCCGAGCGGATGGACAGACAGAGAAAACACCTTAATATACTCGCTGTTATTGTTTTTTTTTTTCGTAATAAGGGCATTGTGAAGAGAGGGTGGTAGGGTGATAGATCGATCTCTGATAAAAAAAATAGAAAAAGCGAATATAATTATTTCATATCCACTGGTTCACTCAATTTAGTTCAAAGTACATACGTACATACATATTTACATACATACGACTTTCAAGCTGAGTTAATAGCAATAAACGAGGATACTGTCTTAAGAATAACAACGACCCTAAGGATGACTGATATTTAGTCTGTTAACATATAAAAATGGAGAGTTATTTTAATCCGATCTTAGTAATATTTACGAGTATATCGGGTCTAAAAGAGGAGGAGCACATGGGCTGAAAAGTCCCGGGCCTGACACATAGATGGCACTAGTTTTATTGCATTTACATCTTTTTTAGTTATTACTAACCTTAAAATGACAGCTGTTAAAATTTCTACTCCTTAGTTTGCGAGTTATTGTACCAAGAGTTACGCTTCTTTTGTTATTTTCAAAAGAATGGATCAACAAGAACTTCGGGCCTTAATTTTGCACTGCTTCTTGATGAGAAAAAATACCTTTCAAGCGAAGCAATGGCTTCAAAAGTGTTATGGGGCTCCGCTGCATCAGAAAAAACTATAAAAGGATGGTTTGCTGACTTCAAACGTGGTCGAAGAGACATCGCCAGAAAACATCAAAAAAATTAAACAACATAAAATCGTTTTAAATGATCGAAAAGTGAAGTAGCGGGAGCTAGCTGACGTCGTAATAATATCAAAAGACCCTGTTGGCTTTGTATAGCATGAGCATTTGACTATGAGAAAGCTCTGTTCAAATACATTACAATGTGGCTTATTGGCCGGCGTGAATATCTCTTTGAAAAAGGATTCCATTAATTTTTGCCTGCAAAATTTATTAAATTAAAGAACCTAAATCTAGCTTCATAAATTTACGCGGCATTGAACGGATAGTAGCGCGAAATATATTTTTATAAAGGGGTTCCCTATAAGAGGTGTTATCTATCGCTATCGAGAGATGATTAACGATTTTTTATGGTCGGAATTGGATGGTATTGATCTGGACAACGTTTATTTTCAACAAGACGGCGCTACGTGCTACACAAGCAACGAAACCATTGATCCTTTACGGGAAAAGTTTCCGGACCGTGTTATATTTCGAAGAGGTGATCACAATTGGACACCGAGATCTTGTGATTTAACACCATGTGACTTTTTCCTTTGGGGTCACGTGAAAGAGAAGGTCTACGCCAAGAGTCCAGGGTCGATTCGAGACCTCAAAGATGGAATTCGTGAGGCTATCGAGGACATATGGCAGCCACTTTGCAATTCGGTTATGGAAAATTTCATGAAAAGGATATTGTCCTGTAAGCGTGGTCGTGGCGGTCATTTGCCTGATGTTATTTTCCACTACTAACGGCATAAATTCCTCTTAGTAATGAAATAAACATCCCATCATTTATATTAAAAAATAGCATTTTTCTTTGAATATCAAAATAACACTTCTATTTGGAAAACCCTTTATATTCTGTTTGCATGGGTAGATTAGACTCCCAAATTTCTATATGGATCTCAACAATTTGGCATAGAGGTTTTTAATGCGAGTGGGTAAAGAAAATGTTTAGGCTTTAATAAAACCAAGTTTTGATATTGCTGGCGATATCATAAATACTCTGTATGCGAATCGAAATTTAGCTGAGAATCGACTCTTTAGAATAAACTCTTAAGTTCTTTACCAAATTTGAAGAATTCTAATTTTTGCAAATAGAGTCATACTCCAATCATGTTTCACACTTGCGAACTAGGCAGCCGCAGTATGCAAGCAGACAAGGCAAGGAACGCGTAAAGGTCAAAATAATTTTTTTTTATTTAGTATCAAATTTATTAAAAAATATAATTGTATGATTAATTTTGCGCTACCTTGTAGAGCACAGGGACTTAATAAAAAGTTTTGACAATTTATTTATTGCCTATTAAATTTACGTAATTCTTTAATGAGGATATAGCTCACTTTCTTACAAAATCAGTATATATCTAAGTACTCATCAACACTTCATAGTCTTTAATCAGAATATTTAGAAAAATTCTAAATAAACAGTTTTTTAACCCATTGAATTTTGATAGAATCAAATACAAGTTTTCACTAGCTCTAAAATCGGGTTGTGTTTTTTCCATATAAAAAATGTTGAGTATTCGTCACATAGCGGCCACCGTTGCCGAATGGATTGGTGCGTGACTACTATTCGGAATTCAGAGAGAGAACGTTGGTTCGAATCTCGGTGAAACACCAGAATTAAGAAAAAGTTTGTTCTACTAGCGGTCGCCCCTCGGCAGGCAATGGCCAACCTCCGAGTGTATTTCTGACAAAAAAAAAGTTCCGCATTAAAAATTTATTCCGTTCGGAGTGGGCTTCAAACTGTAGGTCCCTCCATTAGTGGAAAATATCAAGACGCACGCCACAAATAAGAGGAGGAGCTCGGCCAAACACCCAAAAAGGGTGTACACGCCAATCATATATATACATTCATATATACACAATACCGCTAGAAAAAAATTAAAAAAATGGAAGTGATATTTGAGCAACTGTAAACTTATACTTTATTACTTAAATTTAGTGGTGTAGCATACTTATATTTTATAATTTATTAATGTATTTATTTATATATGGCAATAACTTCCAATTGTTAAGATTTAATTTAAAGTTTTCTTATATGGCAATGCCCTAAAATTGTAATGACTACTAGATGTCTTTTTTCAAACTCTAAATTTGAATTTTCTAATAGGATTGATTTTGCCTATAAAAAGCCTGCGCGCTTTTGGGAAGGACACATTCCGTTTGGTAATCGGCGGTGAGCAGAGCTTAGATGCTTGCCAATAACCATGATTCAATAACTACCTTTTGTAGTGTGGACAGCGTTGGCTGGCCGCTGCAAAACAGGTGTTGCTCCTGCCCGTGCAGTTTAGCTTACTAAACGGTTTTGTTTTCCGGAGTTTTTATTACAATTAAAAAAACGAGAGATATATTTCACGAAAAAGAAACTCAACGTTATAAGTTTTAAATACAACGTTACAGTAGATTATAAAACTGCGCACTCAAAATTTTGCCAATTGTAAACTTGAAAATCATATATAAAAATAGATAAAAGCAGCTATCCTGCAAAATGCCCAATGTAACCGCAATGGTGTTGGAAAAACTTTAACCGACCACGTGCAAGTGCCTTTACCTTGGACTGATTCCATTAAACAAACTACGACATAATTATTTGTTTGAATTATTATTGTATTTATTGCTTTTACGCCGTTTCTAGGGCGAATAGTGCTACAATTAAAAATTTTCATTGTTGCCGATTTATCGCTAAAGGCTTCAGCTGGTTCCATGTTATGGTGGAGCGTTGACAACTGCTTCGAGCCTTGTGGATTCCACTCTTGTGCAATTCTACTAAATAAATATTCGGGTTTCCGACGGGAGCCATGCCACTTTCTTTCTCTAATTTCAATATTGATGGGTGTTTGCTTATTCCGCTCTTCGTTGGTGATCAAATTTTCCGGCCAACAAATTCGCAAGATTGCGTGCAGGCATCTGTTGGTCAAGGTCTGCAGTTTTTCCGATGAAACACAGATTTAACGTTGGACAGCGACCTTGGGCTAGCAACCCATTGTACCCTTGTTACTGAAACTACAGAACAAGATAAGCAACAACAAAATACAATCGCAAAATAGCTCTGAATTTTTTGCGCGGAAACCTCGTAATTTGTCCTTATTAACAGTGCATTAATGTTTTATATCATCATGAGGAAAATAGCGAGCATTTTCATCGCCATAAATTAATTTTGAACCGTAAAACTAAATTGTGGTCCATGCTGCTTTTGCTCTCTACCTTCCGATTTTCACAAGCTCAAGTGGATAAATAATTAACCTGCACGCATACCATACACATACACTCACACATATGCATATTCATTATTTGGATGATTCGCCTACTTGCGCACGAATTCTGTTTGCTTTGATGTTTGGCATATTATTTATTTACTTTCGTGGCGCGGTATTTAATCGCTAACCACATGTTTTTAATCAACAACGATCACTCTACGATGGCTGATCGCTCACAATCAAAACAGCAACAATAACAACGCCACAAATGTTGTGCATTATTGACAAAGCAATCAAGGAAACAAGGAAAAACAATCTAGAAAACTAATTTTCATCCCCATTTATTTCACTTACATGCACTTCTTCGATTTTAATTCAAATATTTCACTGATTACACTCACTACACACATACATATACTCATAATCACACAAAATGGTGCAAAAGTGTGGACGCTGCTGGGTGTGATGCTCCGTTTGATAGCTACCACACCCGAACCACACTCATTTCTTTTGCAATTCACAGATGACGCGATGAATTTCATGCTCGTCGGCGATGTTCACCTTGCCCGCACCCACCTTGCTAATGAAAGCCTCCATGACGAAGGGTAGCCGCTGCTTGACACTTAATCGGTGCCACATTACGAGCGTCCGATCTAATTGATGCTTGGCGATGCGCTTGCTTGACTTTTTGTTGCCTATGTAAAATTGTTTGAAATTCTCGAAAGGATCATCGCAGAGTATCTCATTGGAAAGTGCAGCCCAGTAGAATGGCAGTTTCTGCCAACTTTTTAGATCCCACCAGTTGGGAAGTTTTCCGCAACTATTATTGCGCATATGCGAGTGTAGTGTCTCCCATAATTTGACAGCCCGCTCCTCAATGCAATGCAGTTCCAACAATGTGGACGACGAGCATTTATCAGCTATTTTTGACACAACCCGCTTGTGCACTGCCTCACAAGTGCATTTGTCACCACCTGCCATCGGATCTGCGTTATTTTCTTCACAGGGTGCCTCGTCTTTTACGTCATCCAACAGGCACTCACTTCCTGCCGCACATTCACTCGGCCTTGCTTGTGACTGTTTTGATTTGCTACAGCATTCATTCTCTTCAATCTCCATCTGCTTCAGTTCCTCGCAAAAATCCGCCAATTGGTTATCTGGGTCATCAAAATCCTCATCTTCGTCACATTGCATCATTTCGTCGTCTTTTATGAAAATGCTGGTCACATCGAATTGTAGAAAATGCAAAATGTGATCGATAATTACGTCCATCAGGCCACCAGAATTTTGATACGTTAGATAGATTTTTTGTGGCAGTTGAAAATGGTTTTGAGTTTTCGCAAAATTTGTATTTTGTTTTATTTTTACTTAAATAATTTATATTTTTGCTTGTTTTCTTTTTCGTTTACCTAATAAAAAATCGTTTGTAAACGAGAATTTTTAATTTGAACGGAAATTATGAAGAAAATGTCGTAGCAGCATTTAGACAGTTAAAAAATAAATTTTATTTAGCAGTTAAGGTGACGTTGGTATAATGAATGCAAAGACGTATATGTATATAAATGTACATAAATACTAGCTGGAGCAAAATTAATCACCTTAACGCAAGATTTACCATCGTATTTGATGTTCATGCACGGAGATTCGAAGAAACGCACTCCCGAATGTTGCTTACCCATTCGGTTACGGCGGCCGCCCAGAAATTTATATACCTTTCACAAATTTGATATAATAATGTAAAGGGTGTTTTTTTTAGAGGTTAGGTTTTCAAGATGAAATAAAACGTATATAATTTAATGTTATGGCCAAGAATTTAGCTTTATTATAAAGATAAGGGTTTGCCATTATGTTTTAAAAATGATTTCGGGCAAGTGGCCGCCGCGGCTGGCTCGAATAAATTCCAGCCGAGAGGCCCAATTTTCGACCACTTTTTGTAGCAATTGGGGCCGTATGTCAGCAATAACGCGCCGAATATTCTCTTCCAAGACGTCAATCGTCTCGGGCTTATCTGCGTAGACAAGCGACTTCACATAGCCCCACAAGAAATAGTCCAGCGGTGTTATATCGCACGATCTTGGAGGCCACGCCACAGGTCCACGGCGCGAGATAATGCGCTCACAAAAAGTTTCCTTCAATAAATCGATTGTTGCGTTGGCCGTATGGCATGTAGCGCCGTCTTGTTGGAACCAAAGGTCGTCCACATCAACATCGTCCAATTCAGGCACGAAAAAGTCATTAATCATGGCTCTATAGCGCTCTCCATTGACTGTAACATTATGGCCGGCTTCATTTTTAAAGAAATATGGACCAATGATTCCCTCTGCCCATAGAGCACACCAAACAGTGACTTTTTGAGGATGCAACGGCGTCTCAGCAATGCCTTGTGGATTATGTTCACTCCAAATGCGACAATTTTGCTTATTGACATACCCATTCAACCAAAAGTGAGCTTCATCGCTGAACAAAATTTTCTTGTGAAAATCGGGATCGGTGGCCATCTCGTTTTGGGCCCATTCACCGAACATGCGACGCGCTTGATCAGGTGTAAGTCTATTCATTATGAAATGGCAAACCAAACTGAGCATAAATCAAGTGGCAGCTGTCAAAAAGACCATCTACGAAAAAAGTAGTGCCAACTTGAAAACCTAACCTCTAAAAAAACACCCTTTACTTAGTTCTGCCATAAGTCCGTTATAGATATGAAGTTATAATATATTTTTTAATGCATTCGAATTTCGGTGAAACACTAAAATTAAGAAAAACTTTTTCCAATAGCGGTCACCCGTCGGCAGGCAATGGCAAACCTCCGAGTGTATTTCTGCCTTGAGAAAGCTCCTCATAAATAATATCTGCCGTTCGGAGTCGGGGTGACTCTGTAGGTCCCTCCATATGTGGAACAACATCAATTATATATGTATATCGTTTTACTTAATGATGTAAATATTACAGCACGCACGGTTTCAATGGATATTGGCGACGCTGTTCGAACCAAAGTTTGTAAGGTCTTCGAGAGGCCTTGAGGCCACAAACTCTAGTCTAATGGATTCAGATCAGGACTTCCAGATAGCCAATCTTCGGCGGCTATGAACCATGAATATTGTTTTTTAGCCACTGCTGGGTGGTTTTTGCCTTATAGCCTGTAGCGGAATCTTGATGAAAG
The DNA here is from genome assembly GCF_028408465.1 of Anastrepha ludens. Taxonomy (NCBI): domain Eukaryota; kingdom Metazoa; phylum Arthropoda; class Insecta; order Diptera; family Tephritidae; genus Anastrepha; species Anastrepha ludens. Next base: position 83,631,728 of record NC_071498.1, on the reverse strand, counting down.
ATCCAACGCTCTCCATTGAAGAGAGTACTGCTCAACTGCTTCACCACGCCTTCTAAGACATCGTCCTGATACACTTTTGCGCCGTTCTTAACCCCTTTTTCACAAAAAGGAAGAGATGTATTACCTTTGAAAGACACTCCAAACCAACCACGTGCCACCGAAGAAACTGCTTGCATTTGTCGAATCTAATTTTCTTTAAGCGCGTTGTCAAAATATGACCAGTTGAGGGAAGGGAAGGCTTTCATGTGGATATCATCTCTAATTAGCCTTGACATGGAGTTAGTCGATACGTTCATATCCCTGGACACGATTTTCTGCTTTCTAAGGGGATTTCTGCGAATTCTTTCTCGAACAGCTTTTATGGCTGTTGATTCGAATCACGCGAGGACGACTTCACTTCTTTTTCTGTCTGTCAGTTCAGACGTTTGGGAAAAACTATTGATCGTGCGCGCAAACATTCTCGAAATATTAAGTTCCTTCAGTAATTCGTAAATCACACTTGCACTTTTACCACACTTATGAAACGCAATCACTGCAATGCGATTTTCCTTAGCTCTAACTCGCTGTTCCCATGTTTGCTCCAACATCTGAGGGGTGTTCAAAATATAACGTGAATTTTCAAACTTCGCGGGCTACGTACATTCGAATTTCGATTATTATTATTATTTTTTTTTTGTTGGTACACTCATCTCGAAGATATGTTCACGGTTTTAGAAATATAGCAGGTTCAGTTTCTTTTTGAGAGGTATAAATAAGACAAGTGTTTCGCGTGTTCGGCGATTTTCGCCTATGGAAAAAAAAATCTAAGAAATTGCATAAAATTTTATGTAAAAAATGGAATTAAGTGCTCAAAAACACATGAAATGTTGACAGGGACATACGGTGAGAGTACTCTGAATCAAAAAAATGCTTACAAGTATTTAGTACAAGCTTTTCACAGAGTCGCGGGAAGATGTGAATGACGACGCTCGCTCTGGACGCCCCAGCGCCCCGATGAAAATGTTCAGAAAGTGAAGAAAATTGTTATGGAGAATCGTAGAATCACAATTGGAGAAGTTGCTGAGGATGTCGCCATATCGGCTTATCTGTTGGTTCACGCCGTGCAATCTTTTCGGAAATTTTGGGCATGAAGCGTGTGGTAGCGAAGTTCGTTCTAAAATTGCAGAATTTTGACCAAAAACAACTTCGCATGAGCAGCGTGAAATTTTTGAATGTCGTAAACGATGATCCAGATTTGCTTAAAGGGGTCATAACTGGTGACGTATCATGGGTCTACTCGTAAGGTTATTATATCGAAACCAAAGCCGACTCGTCCCATTGGAAGAGTCTAAGTCAAGAAAAGCACGCCAAGTTCGATCAAATGTCAAGGTTTTGCTCATTGTTTTCTTCGAGGTAATAACCAAATAAAGGAGGTAAAAGTAAATATGAGTGTAGCTAACAAAGCTGCGAAATATTGAAAATCAGTTCTCAAATTCGTTATATACTACATCAATTCAACTCCACCTGCAGGGAAACGATCCATCAGTATTTAGCAAAGCTATGCAATTTATTGTATATAAATCGAATTCATAATTGCAGTCATAAACAAAATACAGTACATACAGCTTTGCCGAAATTTCCAAAATTTTTCCACAACCACAAATAACCGATTTCTAGTAGAAATTTACGGTTTGAAGCAAGTTTAAAGAGAGAAAGCCAATTTCAATACTAGTAAAGTACTACTTTATACATTTTTAGTAAGCATTTTCGTGTGACATTGATCTGCCAAACGTGTGCATTTATGGCAAAAAGCTTTTTGTCTCACAAATTCCATGAAAAGACAAAGTAAGCGCAGAGGCCCCAAAAGCAAAGGGTTGGAAAAAATCTGGTAGACAGCATAACTATTGATGCGTTACACAAGCTATGTGGTAAAATGTATGTTGCGTCGGTATGTGCAAGAAGGCTTTTCCCCATTGGATGAGTTCCAAAATGAAACTTAAGTTTCTGGTCAAATGAATTTGGCAAGGTAACAAAAAGCCGCACATGCACTTTCCATATTATCAATGAGACAAGCTTGGTATGCTTATATGCACCGCTTAGTTCAACACACACACAGAGACACAACCAAGTTTATAAAAAATTGCAAATGCATAAAATTACGTATTCCCTGCAAGAAAAATTTGACCCAGTGACACTAACTTCAAATGTGCATAGATCACAGATAGAGTTGCACATGTCGATAAATGTTAATTATATATTTTATTAGTTTTTGCAATAAAGGTATAAAAGTAAAAAAAACTATTGCTTTAACGTTACATACTTTTTAGTAAATTATTTAAGGTGCCAAATATAAAATAAATAGATAAAGGAAATACAATTCTATGAAACTGGAACAAAATAAATAGGTAAATATGAGTTTCATATGCATTTATTGAATTTAATTGGGTATCGGTTATATATAAAAAGCTACATTGCAACCAGTAAGTGTAAAATAATTGTTTTTTTATAAAAAAGAGTACAGAATGATATTAAAACAATGTATACAAGTCAGTTCTGCGAACAGGAATGTCAGAAGAATGAAGACGATTTCTTTCTACCAAATTTCAGGATGAATATGGGGAGTTTTGGAACTCATGGGAAAGAATTGCACACACTATCGCTCAGCTGTAAGCCTCCAGGAGCGTATATCCATTACCCTGTAGACGCTCGGTTCATCAGCTTCATCATTAAACAACGCAAGAAACTTATGCAAACTATGCTAAAGACACTACTTTTAAAAAGTTATGCACGTACATACATATATGGGACTATAATGCGTACTTATCCCATGGAATTAATGGGCGCCCAGGTCTAGAACTCACACCTCTTCTTATTCATATCTAATCCCAGTTTGGTCAAAGGCTTTAAAACTGACAAAAAGACTTGGAGAGTGTTATCTAAAAAAAACAAAATGAATGATACCATGGTACACAGACGGATTCCTCACTGCCGGTGGCGAGAAGATGTCTTCCAACCGGAGAAAAGATACTTAGAAGCTCTAGGCTAGGATACAAATATATTTCAAACGGAAACCTACGCAATAGAAAGTTGTACTCACTTCAACATTGAAGGCAGCTATAACAACAGATAGCCATGCAGAAATCAAGGCCCTTAAATGGTCCCGGTGGTCTAGAGTTCGAAAATTTTGTGTATTTTCAGGAATTTTGTTTTACAATAAAACAAAAATAAAAACGATATTTGCATTTTCTAGGCTTTTTATTTTACTTCTTTTACATACAAAAATGAAAATAAAAACTAGTTTTTTAATTATAATAATTTTAAAAATGGCACTAAAGTTGACCCTTCCGAAAAACTGGACCTGGCTGGTGTTGTCCATTTTTGCTGTTCTATTTATCTGAAACACAAAAACCAAAAAAATTATTATATAGCGCGACTGCGCTTCAAATGCTTGTCTGAATAGACATGAGCTTTAACATAGCCCCACAAAAAATAATCTAAAGACGTTATATCACACGATCTGGGTGGCCAATTGACAGGTCCCGAACATGAAATGAAATGTTCACCGAACTCGCCTCTCAACAAGTCCATTGTTACGCGTGCTGTGTGGCATGTGGCACCGTCTTGCTGAAACCAAATGTCATGCAAGCTCTAGCATTTTGGGTAAAAAAGTTGGATATCATTTCACGGTAGCGCTCACCATTCACAGTTACGTTACAATGTTGTAAACAACATATTGAAATGTCTGACGATTCGGTTGAATAGTTGTTTTTTTTTTTTTGACAACACCAGGCCGGAAAAAGTAGTTTTGAGATAATTGAGTTTAAAGTTTTCAGAGTGGCAGCGTGACGAACGCTGCTAAAACGGCTGTAGAATCGAAAATACTGGGAATATCCTTCCAGAAATTTGACAGTATATTCTCAAAAGCCTATACTTTCGAAATATCAAAAAAAAAAATGATTTTTAAAAATTCTAAGCCACCGGGACCTCTTAAATCTTTCCAGGTTACATCAAAACTGGTGAGGACATATTTTGGTAAGTTGACTGTCTTAGGACATAACAATCAGATACGTATCCTATAGATTCCAGCGTGCATAGGAATTACTAGGAACGAAATGAAAGATAAATTAGTTAGCAAAGAATCGGCCCCCATATTTATAAGTCGAAAGCCGCTGTGCTGACGTGGTCCAGCGCTAATGCATAAACAGGGCAAACACTTTGGCGAAGAGAAGGAAATAAAACTCAATTAAATTGGAAAGATACTTAAAATTTTTTAGGAAATGGGGCCCGGAGTGATAAATACCATAATCCATCCATAAGTCCATAATAATAAAGTTAAATGATTGTAATTTTGTTTCCCAAAAATTGGGGATGTCTAGAACACTCAATATAATACAAAATATATATTTTTGTGTTTTTAGAGTCTGGACCGCAAGCGGTTTGTTTACGAGTATTACTAAAAAAGCGCTTTTACTTCGATTTAAAAACGTATGCCAAAGTTTTTTTTTCATTATAAATTACAATCTGTTAATATTAATAATAAGAAATACGTTTTAGGGTGTGGGGTTAAAAGGTCCCTTCCCTTTGGAAGAGAACATTATTGTCTTTGGTAGCATTTAGTTACAATTTAACTAGCACAACATAGTTTTCTATAATTTTATTTATATTACAGTACGAGCAAGATCTGTGGGTGTTTTGCGCTTTAGTCTTCTTGGTTGAAGTTCCATTTCCGGTATCAGTCTCATTTCCTCGTTTTTGTGCTCTAATAGTCGCAAGATGTGCTTACTGCTGCTTCTTTTTACTGTTTCAGTGAGAGTGTCTATGCCTAGGTCGCGGTGAATATCGTCATTTCTTATGTACCAATTTGCGTTTGTGATTGTCCTTAGCATCTTAGGTTTGATTTACTGGCAGTCCCCCAAATTTCTAGTCCGTAGGTCCATGTCGGTCTGATTATTGATTTGTATATCATTTGTTTATTAAATAAGCTTAGGGTTGATTGTTTTCCTAGTAGCCACAGAGTTGTTGAAGTTTGTTTCTTGTCCCGTTTCTCTTGTTCAGTATGTGTTTTTTCCATGTGAGTTTTGAGTCGATCGTTATGCCCAAATATTTTGCACTTGAGTGTATTTTTATGTTTTCTCCGTTAATTTGGATTGGATGTCTTGGCTTTCGCGATGTCTAAATACACGGCAATGCAATATTTCTTCTTATCGAAGTCGTCTGTAACTTTCTTTACTACTCTGTGAATCTGTTGCACAGTTGAATGTTGTTTTCGGAAACCGAACTAGTGTGAGGGGATAGCGTCTTTTTGTTTTAGAATCGGGTCAATTCTGGCAAACAGTATTTTCTCAAACAATGTGGAGAGGATGGGCAGCAAGCTAAATGGTCTGTACGAGCTAGCAAAAGTGCAACTTTCCATGCTTTTGGAAAGTATTCCAGCCTAATTATTCCGTTGAAGAGGTCTCGTATGTAGTTTATTATCGCATCGGGTAGCTCTTTTAGTATTTTTCCATTTGTTTGGTCATATCCCGGTGTCTTTTTGTCTTTAAGTTTCTTTATACAGTATCGTATTTGATTTCTTCTTTTGTCGTGTTTTGTATTGCGTAGTCTGCATTTTCAATTGTGTTTGGCCCCTCAATGTTTTTAGTATCCATGCTATTTGTAAATATCGTTTTAAAGTGGTCAGCTAATGTTTCAGCCTTCTCTTTGCTTGTTCATGCCCCTGTGTTGGAATTCGTTTTTATTGGAGGCTTGTGTATAGTTGTTTTAGTGAGTTTTTTAGTTGTTTTCCATAAGGAATAGTTGGTAGCTGTAGTTTGTGGCAAAGTTAGTAATTAATATTAATAATATATTAATTGTCTAGAAAAATAAAAATACGGTTTTATAAATAATTGTGTATCAAATAAAATTAAAGTTTAAATATATATAATTTTTTCTTGAGTCTTTTATTTTTAAGAGTATACAATTTCGGCTATCTGACTTTCTGACATTCCAATAAAGTGATTTTTCTTACTTAAAAATTAATAAAAACTAAAACTGAAACTTGTGAATATAACAAATTTAAGAATCGTTTTTGAAAGACAAGTGTCTACATTTTTTTCAATTGAGTTTCGTTAAGTTTTTGAAATTTTGCCCTACTGTTGCTGGGTCAATATTCGGTGCTTGAAAAAGCAATCTTATGAAGGACCTCTAAACCTAAATTTGATTATTGATAACTACTTAGTTTTTTCCATTAGAAGGTTAGGCAAATTCTTGATTGAAGTGTTCCGACTTTCCTGCAGGGGTCATTTGTAAACCCTTTCACCATAGCAATTTGCCGAGACATGCTAGGCACCATCTTCTGTGCCCAGCACAACCTAATTCATTTGTGTGTGTCACTACTCCTGTTGGCTGCTGGTTTCAAGCAAATTTAAGGTAACAAGTAGTTTGACAGTTGTGCCAAGATGTCAAATAATTTGAGAATGGGAAAATGCACGACAAATGTTAAAATGGATATGGTTCTGATAATCTGAAAAATATTATTAAGAGTTGGCTGTCAACTTTAAACGCAGAGCAACATTTTATATTATAATTTAATTCATTTCTTTTCCGCTAAACTTAACGCATGTACTGGGTCACGTGCTCGTTTTCTCTCAATATTGGCCCCTTTTATGGCATTCCAAACCCACTTACGTTAAAGCATTTATTGTTTTTGTATATAATTCATTGAAAAAACCGCGAAAACTCCCATGCAACATAAAACCAGCTTCACATTTTGTTTGTGTCCCATAATGTTTCTTTTGTCACCTGAATTTCACTCGCTTTTTTACGACCGTATCAAGAATTTGCTAAGAGTGCATTTTTCTTTATCACGGCGACTATTACGCTTTTTTCTACGTTTCCTGTTTTACTTTTCGATATTTATTTATTTTTTGCCTTTCTGTATAGTCGTAAAGCCAAAAAGTGGCGCCATAAAAATCATTTTCATCAAATGCGTTAAATAGGTTTTTGACAAGCTGTAAAAATGTTTGAAAGAAAAGTTCTGTCGGGCTACCAACCGTACATACAAACATAAACTTATTTACATGGACACACACATCAACATATGCATAAAATGTTGTCGTTGTCTCTTCGTCAAATGGATATTTTAGTGTTTAGTAAAACGCAGAGCTCCATTAAAAACATGTCGGGAAATGTGCGTTACGTTGACACTGGAGACAGAATACCCATCAGTGTTACCCGTAATGCACTGCTGGGATGCGTAGAGGAATGGCTACTAAATAAAACAAATGTTTTTAACACTAATTTTGGAAAGCTTTATGTTACTACCAATAGAATTTATGCTCACACATTATACAAGGTGGCGCAAAATTAATCACCCCATCGGAAGATTTAAAATGTTTGCAAATCGGGTGGTACGTCAAGCATATTTGACACTCGTGAGCTAAGCAGCTTCAGTAAACAAACATACAAGCAATGGAGTGCGCAGTCAAAATTTGTTTTTTTTTTGGTTAGTATAAAAGTGATATAAAAACAGAAATGGATGATTAATTTTGCGCCAGCTAACTCTATTACAAAATACAGTGCACTCGCGATAACTCGAACTAATTAAAACAGGCGGTGTTCGATTTATCGAATTTGTTCGACTTATCAATTGAGTGTGCTATGTTAAAAAAACAGTCTTCGATTTCGATTTTTTTCAATTAAATTTATTTATTTATTTACATATGGATATGAACATGAATATGTTTAAAATAATTAATTCGTTTCAATATTTTTCATCAAATATTTGGCAGTCTTTGTGTCAGTTACACAAAAAAAGTCAACTTTAACAGAAAAGTTAGGCCGAAAAGAAAGTTGTAATGTGTGTTTGTCTTTTCTTGCCTGCAGCAATGTTGAATATGACTTTTTCACGCAGCAATTGAAGAGTGTTAACCTTTGCGGAGCTTACTTGTTCAGTTGTGGCCCACTGAATTACCTTATTGATAGAAACTGCCTCCTCAGATGATATCCGCTCACATGTCTCAGTTGTGTTGTTAAACTCAGACTCAGAATCACTAGTTTCAATTATTACTTCTGTGTCGGTAAATTCGGCACCATCATTCCATTTGTTAACATCATAAAGCGTAAATTCGACCTGTAAATTATGTTTTTCATGTTATGTTCTTTCAAGATGAGTCCACTTATTGGGTAATTCTTTTTTCTTTGGGACAGAAACCATTTGTATAAAGCGGCTTTCATTTTAGGAAACTCAGAAGCTTTTAAAGTTCTCTTCTTCCCAGGACCCAAAAACGTGTTGTTTACTGCTTTTAAAATTGCCTTGTCTTTCTTTTTTATAAGACTTATGGTGGACTTGGCTACCCCATATTCCTTCGCTAGAGAAGTAACACTACATCCACGTTTAATTTTGTTAAGGACTTCAGCCCTCTCTTTTAATGTTAAACACTTCATCCTTTTACGATCCATTACTCACATGCACTGATACACTACAAATGACAAATTTAAAGCAATTTGGTCAATGCAAGATGTTGTTCCCAGAAAACTAACGGGATATTAACGTCGAAATATTCATATGGACAATACACTAGTATACATATAATTTATATATATTACATATACTATTACATATGTATGTATGTACAAAATGTACATGTTTGAAAATAATGTGTGTACAAATAAATTTGTTTTTTTGTTCGAGTTATAGCGCTTTAATATTGTTCGAGTTACAAACTAGTCAATAGGGAAAAAAATGTGTTCGAGTTAGCACGTCGTTCGACTTAGCGGCTATTCGAGTTACCGCGAGTGCACTGTAATACTAATAAACTATAAAACTGCATCAGAAATTTTTCTATAAACTCTAATTAAAACCATGGAATTTTTATGAAAGTTTTTTGGAGTTTTGCCAACTTTTGTAGAAAGGTTGAAATTTTAATTTACGATATCGTCGAATCACATTTGGAGAAGTTGCTGAAGATGTCGCCATATCGGCATATCGGTTGGCTCATACCATGCAATCTTTTCGGAAATTTTGGGCATAAAACGTGTGGCAGCGAAGTTCGCTCCAGAATTGCTGAATTTTGACCAAAAACAACTTCGCATGAGCATCGTGGCATTATTGAATGACGTCAACGATGATCCAGATTTGCTTATGACATCGAAGCCGAAGCCCAATCGTCCCAAAGGAAGAGTCCAGGGGAGCTAAGAGTCTATAGCAGAAAATCGGCGAACACGCAAACACTTGTTTTATTTATGCCTCCCACAAACAAACTAAACCTGCTATATTTTTAAAACCGTGGACATATCTTTGAGTCGAGCGTAGCAACATAAAAAAATCGAAAGTCACATCACGTAGCTCGCGAAATTTGAAATTGTCCTTATTTTTTTAACAAACCTCGTAAATGCTCTTTCTTAAAATATAGTCAAAACTGGTAAAAATGTTGAGTTGCTTTTTTCGAGGGCTGTATATTACACGGGTTTCCAGTAGGTCCCCTTCTTCTTTCACCTGCACCGGTGTATAAAATTAGTGATATGGGTACAGTCCAGTATGATGCATAACAAACCACACCTTCCACTGCCACAAGGCCAGCTGTTCTGCAACACCATTCGTAGATGTGGTTGGGTCTGCTTCATAGGGACTTTGTATCGTATTTTTTAAAATTTCGTCAACCACGGACGCATCGCATAAGCAGACTAAAGGAAGAAAGAGCGATTAAAACACAGAGCGGCACGCACATACAGATCCCCCGAGCACGAAAAAATATTCCCCCGACCTGTTTTGGTTACTTACAACAGACACGTTATGTTGGACTAAAACTGAATCTATTCATTTACATTCATTTTAGAATATTATTATTTGCATAGCTAAAAAGGCAGAACAACTTCCATATTAAATTGAATTTTTAGTAATGTGAAGTAGGAAGCAGCTAATGAAAAATCGTAAATTCAAAAAAATAGCTAATTGATACTATTTCTAACCGACAGGCTTTGGTACGAATTTGAACGATGATTTTTATTACCATAATTGGCGATTACACTCTTTATTGGGAGCTTGGCCGAGCTCCTCCACCTAGATGTGGTGTGTGTCTTTATATTTTCCCACAGAAGGGCCTACAGTTTTAAGCCGACTCCGATCGGCAGGTGGTTGCTCATGAGGTATTTTTTTATGACGGAAATGCCCTCGGAGATTTGCCATTGATTACCGAAGAGTGACCGGTTCCAGACAATTTTTTTTAATGATGTAAAGTATTTATATCCAGATCCAGCGTTTATCATTTGGTGTTTCATGCCCGGGGTTTCGAACCTGGATACCACCGAACGATAGCCCCGCACAAACCATTCGGCTACAACGGCCGCTCTTAATTGGCATACTATTTGACTAAAAACAGAAGAAAATTGGACTTTTGAACTAACAATTAAAAAAAGGACGTACTGCAAAAAAAAGTGTTAATATTTTAAAATAATCTTGAAAATCAAAAACAGATAATAACATTCTTCTTAAGCATCTAGGACAACTTTCCCTGTGAGACTACGGGGGCGGGTCAATAAGTCCGTGATTTTTTGTATTTCTGTAATGCACAGTCGACCACAAACGTAATCGCGTTGTTTAATCGCAATATGGAGGAGTTTTTGCGCCGTTTTGTAACCGTGAACGAAACATGGATCCATCACCACACACCAGAGACCAAACAACAGTCGAAACAGTGGGTTTCTAATGGTGAATCGGCTTAATAAGCACACGAAATTCAGTTTTTCCATTTTCTCCTCAAATTACTGGGTAGTCTGATAAAGGTAGCTGTAAAACACAAACTAACTGACGCAGCACCATCAAATTTTGACAGGAGTCAACTGACAGATGCCTGTTGACAGGAGCAGTATTTTTTTTTCAGTAAAGAGGTCAGAAATACAAAAAGTCACGGACTTATTGACCCGCCCTCGTATATATGGTAAGTATATACAAATATCACCACCAAAAAAAGTTGCAATTTTTCAACCGGCATTACATAAGTAAAATATATTATTGTCCAAGGCTCCCACCAAAACACTTTTAAGATTTTCGTGGTTGGTAAATATATACTAGGTTGTTCAATAAGTTTTGCAGTTCGATATGAAAAAGACTATCCTATAGTTTGAAATATTTCATGACAAATAATTTATTTCTTTTGCAAACTGGCTATTTTTTCATGAAGTTTTTACTGCAGCTGCAGCGAAACGTAACAACTAAACGTAATTCAGAATTTATGGTCTTACCAGTTTGCAAGTCATCCAAGCCAAAAAAAAAAACTGATGCTAAAACCTTCTTGCCTAAAGAAGCTGGTTCACACCACTTTTTAGCCTCTTATTTTGGTTTAGGGTCATAAAGATAGACCCAAGTCTCATCCATAGTGATGAATCAACACACAAAATCCACTTTATTTTTTCGAAAACGCTCCAAATGTTGCTGAGAAAGACGCATTCGAATCTGCTTTTGTTCCATTGTTAGCGAATGTGGCGCCAATCGTGCACATAGATTTCTGAAACCCAACTTCAAAATTTTGTTTCAGTCACTCGATGGTTTTCCCATACGATATCTTGTATTTTGTGTACAATTTCTGGCGGTGTTGCTGTTTTTGGACGTCTTTGACCTGTATTGACTTCAAGGCTTGTACGACCACGTTTAAATTCAGCAACCATTTTTCTACTGTACTAATTCAGTGCGAAAACTCCTGACACACTTTCAACATTCGTTCATAAATTTACTTTGCTTTTAAGCCTTCTGAAAATAAAAATGCAATCACTGCACGATACTTGATTTTTTCCATTGTAGAAAATACTGCGACATGTCGATACTAAACGGATTGCAAACAAAGAAGACATATTGAAATGAAACTTCGCATATCTTCACATAAAGAATGTACCGACATGACAAAAAAAAATTAGGCTAGTAGCAACACTCTCTCTCATCGAACTACAAAACTTATTGAACAACCTAGTATATATAATTTTTAAGTCTATTTAAAATTCTTATGCTAATGTTTGCTTAAATATTAAAAACTATTTAGTTTCACATTTTGTACGTAATAAGTCAAAGAAAAACGTTCACGCATGGGTTTTATCATACCGGGTACATACCTATGACGTGAGACATTCAGCTATTAGTCCATAGATGTCGCTAGGAGTATTTTTAAACCTTCCCAAATGTCTTGTTTTTTTCGTCTGTCATCTGTCAACAATATTCAGTTCATTGTTTGTTACGTTTCAAACAACAATGCATTTTTGTCGCTCTTAAAAATATCGAATTTCGTGCCTTCAAATTACGATTTGCCGACATCGTTGATTTTCTGTTATCAATTGAAGAAAAACGCTTCTCCCGGTTCAAAAGGAAGTCTTTTTGCATTGAATCGTTACGAGGAATGAAAAATGGGTATATTTCTCCAATCCCAAGCGTAAATGATCGTATGGTCCGCCCGGCCACAAGCCAAAAACAACGGCCAAACCAAATCGCTTCGGCCGCGAGGCAACGCTGTGTGTTTTCTGGGATCAGCGTGGTACGATTTGCGACTAGATATTAAAACCAGGTGAAACAGTTGACGGTGCACGCTACCAACGACAATTGGCCGATTTGAACAGCGCTATACACCGAAAACGACCAGAATATGCCGATCGGCGTCACAAAGTAATTTTTCTTAATGACAATGCACCGCCACATGCACCGCTACATCGAACAAGAGCGACCCGGGAATTGATGGAGTCGTACGATTGGGAACCGCTGGTGCATGTGGCTTACTCACCAGACTTGGCGACTTCCGATTATCATTTGTTTGCATCGATTGGCCACGCACTTTCCGATTCTCATGAAGAAGCCAAAAAATGGCTCAATGATTGGTCTGCGACCAAAGACGGCCAATTTTTTTGGCGCGGTATCCACAAATTGCCTGAGAGATGGGAAAAATGTGTCGCTAGCGATGGCTATTATTTTGAAGATTAAATTTTTAACCATTTTTTGTTAATAAACGTTTGAAATCGGAAGAAAAATTCTCATTTCATAGGTATACACCTGGTTTATGCACACATTTCACTATTAATTGGCCGACTGCCACCATTGAAAAAGTAATACAATTTACTTATTAGACTTACTAATTATATACAGGCATGAGTGTGCGACTGAGTTCTGCACTCAGGCAGTTAAAGGCAAACTAACGCATGACTTGGTCAGGAAACTATCGTAGGATGGGTGATGCTATCGAGTAAGAGACCACTGATATCGTTATCGCTGCATTACACAAATGTTAAGGTGTAATTTATCTCATTTATTAGAAAAGCTTATTTATGTTGGCTTATTTTGATATTGCGATATCAAATTTATTTCCTGAAAAGTCTGAAAACATATTAGCTGTGTAGCTTTGAGAGAGAAATGTTTGTATGTTTCCATATGTGCATATTTATAGAGTATACGCATGTAAATTTTGCATAATTGTAACTAATATTAATGGCCTTAAATGAGATTGTGAGTATTTTATCTTACATATGCAAACGTTCATCTTATGACTCTGTAAACTGTTGTTTATTTTTAATGGAGAAAAAAATCTAAAACCCACAAGCAGCCTCAAAAACAGCAACAATATTTAAGTTGCTCTTAATTTTATTAACGTGTAGCATTAAAAGTTTTTACTACAACATTAAAAATTGTTATAATCATAAGCAGAAGGTTCAGCTCGAATTGGGGTTTGGAATTGCTGTAATAAAAAACAGTATGGCTTCGGGTAAAAACAGCCAATTTCAATTGATGCATGTTTTTAATCTGATGAAAAAGTTATTGTTAACAAGAATATGGAATGAAACGAAAACAAAATAATAATGTTGTATTTTTGGAAGAAAACATATACATAAACATACATAAATATTAAGTAGAAAATATATAACAAAAATATTTGTAACGCACCAACTGACTTTAAACAAACGTGTGTTATGACTAATATTGACGGGAAGTAAGTCTGATTAAATAATTTAGAGAAGTAAGTCTGATTAAATCCCGACATACACTAAGTCGATAAATATTAGAGATGCACATTTCTTCAATTTACACGACTTCGAGATTTTGGTATATCGTCAGTATGATTAATAAGATATTCATTATTTGGCCCACCGAAATTTGGGGCTATATCAGTATGTATTTAAAGTTCCATTGGACAATGTGAAGTTGAATAATTTTTCCTTCTTTCAAATAAACTCGGCTTAAAAGCTCTCACTAAGTACTAAAAGAGACATTGATACTTGCACTGTTGCTATCAGCTTAGGAAATCGAATATTTTAGATACAACTTTCTACAGGGTTTGATTGAAAAGTAATGAGCCTTTCTGCGCGGACCGTCTGCCAAGCGATCAACCGAATCGGCTGGTGGTGGAAAATGTTCGTTGGACCTTCCCGTTCCACTAAAAACCGGTCCCAGTTCGCTGGCACCAGCGGTGCAGTCAACATCGCTCCGCGCGTGAAAGGATTTGTGTGTGTTAGGATTTTACAGTCCAATCAAAACCATGCTGATCATCTTTTACGCCTCTCGAGGCATCGTCCACAAGGAGTTTGTACCTCCAGGAAGCACTGTAAACGCGGCATTTTACAAAGAAGTGCTCCTTCGGCTGAAAAACCGCGTCGCCCGGGTTCGGCCTGACCTCGTCAACAATTGGACCCTTCAACCTGTCAACCTGAAAATTAAATAACAGCCCCATGTATACATAGATTTGCCTCAGATGACTTCAGGTAATGAAAATTGCAAATCAAAAATAAATTAATAGGACTATGAATAAGTTCGTGCGGTTTTACAACAGATGGCGTAACTTGATTATTATTCCATCGATCCACATTTCCAAACATTCATTGGAGAGCTACTGTCGTAAGGCACAAACGTCAGTATAAGTTTTTTATTTGAAGCGTAAACAACAATATTTTTACCACACTTGAAAATGTCGAATTTCGTGCCAAATAATGTGTTTTTGCGGGGAATTCTTCTTCATTATTTTAATATGAAGAAAAAAGCAGCCGAAAGTCATCGTATCTTGGTGGAAGTTTATGGTGAGCATGCTCTATCTGAGCGAACGTGCCAGAAGTGGTTTGCACGCTTTAAAAGTGGTGATTTTGGCTTGGAAGACGAAGAACGCGAGGGTGCGCCGCCAAAGTTCATGGATACCGAATTGGAGGAATTGCTCGATCAAGATCCGGCTCAAACGCAAGAAGAGGTTGCAAAAACTTTGGGAGTTGATCAATCAACCATTTCCAAACGTTTAAAAGCCATGGGAATGATCCGAAAGGTAGGCCATTGGGTGCCGTATGAATTGAAGCCAAGAGACGTTGAACGCCGTTTTATGGCATGCGAACAACTGCTTCAACGGCACAAAAGAAAGGGTTTTTTGCATCGAATTGTGACTGGCGATGAAAAGTGGGTCCATTACGACAATCCAAAACGTCGGGCAACGTATGGATACCCTGGCCATGCTTCAACATCGACGTCGGCGCAGAATATTCATGGCCTGAAGGTTATGCTGTGTATCTGGTGGGACCAGCTGGGTGTTGTGTATTATGAGCTACTGAAACCGAATGAAACGATTACGGGGGATGTCTACCGACGACAATTGATGAGTTTGAGCCGAGCACTGCGAGAAAAACGGCCGCAATACGCCGATAGACACGACAAAGTTATTTTGCAACATGACAATGCTCGGCCACATGTTGCACAAGTGGTCAAAACATACTTAGAAACGCTCAAATGGGATGTCCTACCCCACCCGCCGTATAGTCCAGACCTTGCGCCATCCGATTACTATCTCTTCCGATCGATGCAACATGGCCTGGCTGACCAGCACTTCCGTAATTACGATGAAGTCAAAAAATGGATCGATTCGTGGATTGCGGCAAAACCGACCGAATTTTTCACAAAGGGAATCCGTGAATTGCCAGAAAGATGGGAAAAAGTAGTAGTAAGCGATGGACAATATTTTGAATATTAAATTTGTAACCATTTTACGTCAATAAAGTTTCAAATTTCGAAAAAAAACCGCACGAACTTATTCATAGTCCTATTAATAAGAACAAAACACGCCATCCGCTCCTAAGGCAATCAAGTGCATGACGTGTCTCAGACGTCAAATGTATCCAAGGGGTTAAAATAGTGCGAGTAATAAAATTTCTGTTGTTAGTGGGTTTGGCTCATTGTGCAATTTCTTGTTCTATGGCGCGGCTTTTTAATTTCTTCAGGTATAATGAAAGCTTTGCAATTCTGATGGAGTTGATCACTTCAGACATGATAAGGTACATTTACAATCATTTCTTACGGGAATATTTAGAGCATTTTGGTATAACATTATTGACAACTGACAATTGACATATTGAGAACTATAGATTTGGTTAGGTTAGGTTATGTTGGTTGCCACTCTTCATCAGGGTGTAGAATGGCCCGATTAAGCCAGGAGGACCATTGTGATACCATTGGTTCGGTCTTAAGTTTGAGCCTTTATTTCCCTATTTGATGAAACCAGAACTTTTGCCTTATAGGCGGTGCAATAATGCTGCTGAACGGCTGCTGATTGTAAGTTTGCTAGCCGTCCAAAGAAGTAAGAGCTTTGACAACGATGTCTGCGTTCTCTACTTCCTCCTCCTTCCTGCAGCTGTGACAGAACTCATTTGAGCGGAACTGCCGCACGCTTCCTATGTGTTCCCATAAGTCAATGCCCCGTGATGATACTAACAACTACGCTAAAGAAAGAATGGGAGACCTGTTCCTCTGTTTCTATCCATCCTAGGTCAAACCTTTCTAGTTATCACACAAGTGTGTTCCGTGGTCCATCTGTTGTAGGCCTGTGTGATACATATACACATAGCCTATGTACCTGATTCAGAGCTCACTTGGGGATAAAGAGATGTTTATGTACTGGGCAGAATTGACAGATTAAATGTAAGTTCCAGTCCCAGCCAGTGCATCTGCCTTGCAATTTCCATGTCTTGGTAAAAAAGGTTTTCTCAAGACCTAGTGTTTTTAGTTTGTACATATAAACATTCGTTTTCTATAGGTACATATATTAGTCTTCTATCGAGGTGAATGGGAATTTATGGTTTGGGATATAAAGTGTTTCGCATAAAAGAGGGACTCGAACGGTTTTGAATTCGTTGGACTTAATTCGCCATTTTTTTAGACAGTGAACGAAGTGGTCCAATCAAGGGCTTTCTTAGAGTTTGAGCAACACCAAATTTGAGAAATTGCTGAAATAGCAGTAACACCCGCAAAGACGCCAATGGTGGCTCCCTCTTATATAAGCAGATTATATGGGTAGATATGACATGAGATCCATGACATTGGAGATAATAGGCATACGTAGACAAATGAGTCAGTATTATTCATGTTTATCACCAGCTTTTTCACATTTGGGGATCACTTACAGTTATGACAGCTTTCACTGTAGAGCAAAAAAGTCAGTTGCCGAAAACGAATTGGGTAGTTGTTTTGATAATTTACCAGTAATTATGGTACAATAAACAAAAGATCTTCGAAACAAATTCTTAAGGCGGTAGAAGAAGAGGTAGGCCGATAAAGAGATTGAAAGATAACACGGAAGACGACTTACGAACTATGGGCATATCTGATGTTAAAACAAAAGCTGAAGACCCAGTGGCATGGACGCGAATTGTAATGGAAGCAATGGTGCATGCCAAAATGTGATGCTACGATGGTGATGTTACGAAAATAAGCTTTCGATAGGGTGTACTTTTAAATCGCAGTTTTTACTTCTTCTTAGAAACGTTTTTATAGGTGGGTCCATCAAAAATGTGGAAGAAAAACCTTGCGTAGTGTTTAATTTCGATAAACTTTCAACATACAATCGGGCAAATAGACGATCGGGGTAAACCGATTTCTATATCTTAGATATCGTTTTCCAATCTTCTGTCTGTTCATTGAATAACGCGAAGATTTGAAAAGAGGCAGGATACACTTGTGAGTACATATACGTACATATTTTTACGCATAAAAAGCTTCTGCCGGTTCCTTTCCCTTCCCCTTTCATCATGTAATTATCTTTGTGAAGATAGATTCGTGGATACGACTACAACCTAAGCTGTGTGTATGCAGCACTTAATTTATGGTTGAAAATAATGCTTTTTGTTATTATTATTATTGCCATAATATTAAATGTTTCTGTAGTAAACTAAATATTGCAAACAGACAAAATTAAATGAGCAAAAAAGAAATAAACTATTAAAAATGTTCATATGTATGGAAAGGAAATATGGATGTACAGTTGCGGTTAAAAATAAAGCAATGGTTCTAATAAGAAAATAAGCAAGCGAATATTAAGCAAAATAATAAAAAAATAATCCACTCTGTTTTTTTTTTTTCTGAACTGTACTGAAAGATGATGAGATTATCACTAACTTATAGACTACTTGGATATACTTATTTTTTCCTGAAATTGGGGCAATTAACTTTATTAACGAATGCATCAGTATAATGTTTATGAGCTAATCATACCTTATGATGAAAAACATACCGTTATGATAAAAAACAAATTCGTGCGAGCAACTTCAACTGTCATGTCACACGGTAAAATTCGACTTTTGCTTAAAAATCGACTGCAAAGTTCTTACCGAAATCTTGGATAAGCAAGAACGTAAGTTAATTTTAACGTGGTAATCTTGCGTGGCAATAAGGAAGATCGTTGGTGCATTAGATATATTATATTAAAGTTATAAGCAATTTTTGACTTACGAGCCCGAAATCGACTTTCACGTGCCTATATGAACAAGTTTCTTTTTAAACAGAATACCCGATACAGAGTTTCTCAACCAGCTTTTCTAAAACAAAATTGATAAAAATAAATTTCTAATTCCACATGTAAATTTTATGTTTTTTATATAATACATATCATACATTACAACTTTGTAACACATACAAGTGTGTTTTATTTATGCAGAACAAATGTGCCTAAAAATGGCGAAAAGCTAAGAGTTGAGTACTATTAAGGGATCCTGATGGTCTAGAGTAGTGATGGGCAAACTAAGCACATTTGCACTGTGCAGCAGCGTGTTCTTCTGCGTGCTTAAAAGTGCTAGGTGAAGGGGGATAACAAAGCACAGGGAAGAAACGGAAAAATTGAGCGAGTTGTGTCTGTGTTTGTATCCTGAATGAGAGAGCAATTATTCATGAATTCTTCCCAGGGATGCCAACTTTTAACTTCATATCAACAAATTTCTAATAGGTTTTTTTGGTTAGATTTTTCTTCAATAACTAAATTTAATACATACTAAACTTTCTATTATAATAATGAATTAAGATAATGAACAACAATAAACAAGCAATTAAACATTTCAAAAGTTCGCGTAATACTGTTTTTTAATTGCTAGATGTAAAGAAGATTAAGACCTCTGAAAATATTTAATTTGAGATTAAATTAAAATCTTATATATTGGAAAGCAATGACAGTTAAATCTTCAATAATATTGATCACTGCATATACTGACGAATCTGTAAATTATTCACACTTATCTTATGATTACTTAAATAGTTTTTGAGATCGGATATATTTTTGTAAATTGATTTTTTTGAATTGAACTAAGAAATCCGGAAAATCAAATTTTTTAGCAAATTACTTTATAAAACTGCAAACTCTCTTCAGCTATCGAAGTTTGTCAAATGTTTCAGAATTTTTAGCTACTATATGATACCATTTCTTCTTTTATTTTTCATAAAAAGTGGACGTGATTGACAACTAATTTCGCCCATCTAAATCCAATACACTCTGAAATGCACAACTGCGTATAAAAATAAACAACCAAGAGTATATACATACATATGTATATAAATCATAAATAATAAAATCAACAATGCCTAAAATTGATTCCCACATTTAACAACTGCGGCAACTCTTACTCATAAGTTTTGACATTTCATAAATAAAATCCGTTTTTTCGTAATTTCTGCACTTTTTGACGATATTTTTTAAGACCGTAAATTACGTATTATTTTCGCATAAAAAACCACTAATATTAAGTGTATTTGTATGGTGTGGATGCAGTGAAAGCGCTGAAAATTCTATTTAAAAATTTGAAACGGCGAACGGCAAAACAAAGTGCACAGTGTTCGACTGCCGACAAAAACATAATTTTATTTCTAATGTGTAATATATTACTCTGTTTTAACTTTTAATTTAGATAAATAAAGTTAAATAAAATATGCAATATAAAACATTTGGTTCAGCATGACCTCAAATAAAAGGACAATGTTAAATTTTAGTCCGAAGTGGAGTGTAACTTTTTTATGCAAATATGTAGACGGAGAATCATAATGCCTTGTATATGAAAAACGTGAGGTGTGTAAGGTTTTTAACATAAAGAGACATTATGAGCTGCACAGGAGTGAATATGATGAATATGTAGGAGAAGAAAGGAAAAGTAATATATATACAAATCCTTAAGTCTAAATGAAGAGCCCGATTCGATGTGCCAAATTACAGAAAGTCGAAAAAATTCAAATTATTAATTTTTTTTTTTAATTTCTTAGGAAAGCGAAGATTACGTTGTAGATGCATAGCGTGCAACTTATGAAATCGCGTTAAACCTTGTTCATGAGAATCGTGCATTTTTGGATGGCGAATTGGTGAAGTCTTGTATATTAAAAGCAGTAGGAATTTTGTCCCCTTATCTCGTAGAACTCTAAGCAGACGAGTAGATGAAATGGCGGAAATTACAGAATCGCAGTTAAAAGAGCGTATAAAATCATTCACAGCGATTTCATTGGCAATTGACAAAAGTACAGATATATCCGACATAGCCCAATTAGCGATTTTTGTCCGAGGAGTTGATGCCCACCTAAATATATGCCAAGAACTTTTGGACATTATTCCAATGAAAGGGACGACTAAAGGTGAAGATTTATTTCAATGTGTTAATGAATGTACTGAATGCATGCGTGTATCATGGCGAAAAGTGGTTTGCGTTGTCATCGATGGTGCGAAATCCATGAGCGCATTCAAACAAATTTCTCAAATCATTTTTGTGTACTTTGTCATACTGTGCGCATTGTCATATGCGGGTGATTTGAATTTGAGAGCAACTAAGTACTCACCAAGAATACCCACTCTGCTATGATAATTTCCTCAATGTTTTTTTAAAAAATCCTCTATTTTTTTAATGGAAACATGCATAAATTGTCCTTTTTAACAAAATAAAATGTATAACATGCATTGTTTAAATAAAACATGGCTAGTTGAGATTACTGTTCGCTGTTCTGACCAGCATTCTTTAAAAAAATGCACTAACATAAAAACATACGATATACATATGTACATACTTATATGTAAACGAAGGCAATTTTTTCATTCAGAAAAATATAAACCGATTTGTCAGTACAAATTTTTCTCCACATAGTTTGAAACTATGAAACTTTGACATGCGAGTGTTCAAACTTCTTGATTATAAAATCGCCTATGCTTCTTGATTACAAAAATTATAAAAGTAAATAAAATAGAAATTTGCAAAGATGATGTTAATATTCAAAGAAGCGTTTCCAATAAAAAAAACGAAAAGCATTTTATTATTTAATATGAACGATCTAGCAAATCCCAACACTTCAAAATACCCTAACATGGAATGAAGTCCCCTTATCTGGTAACTTTGCTATTGGCAAAGCTTCACTCTCTTTTTTACAAACACATATGCGTTGCTCAGAACTGATTAATATACGTACACGCCTATTGCTTACCCTCCTGATGTAAGTTTGTCGCCCCCTCATCTAGCACTTTGCTAGCACGCTCTGCTGCGAGCGTGCCACTCTGCTGCCCGTCCCTAGTCTAGAGCTAGAAAATTTAAGGTATTTTCAGGATTTTTTTTACAAACAAAAAATTTGAAACTATGTTTAAAATTTTTAGGCTTTAATTTAACTTCTTTTACATACAAAACTGAACATTTTTTTTAATACTAATAATTTAAAAAATGGCGCTGAAGTTGACCTTCCCAAAAAATTGGACCTGAACGGTGTTGTCCATTTTGGATCTTCTATTTATCTAAAGCACAAAAAAAATTACACAGGCCGACAAAATTTAACCAACATTCAGACCCAGAAACCAGACTATATATTGCCGAAGGTTTATGATGCGCTGAATCCAAATCTGGCCTCAGAATTGCTCTATCAGCTCTGGTTTTCGAGATATCGTAACCTAAAAGTGCAAACAACACTGTTTTCCCCCATATTTGAGGTTATGTAGCCTTGCAGATGTTTTCTTTCACCAAAATTTAAGGATAGCATCTTTAAATACAAGCTTTTTTTTCAAATGGCGTTGAGTTTGCTCAAATATCATTTTTTTTCGCAGAGATATCGCATTTTGAAGTTTTCATGTTTCTAAATTTTCCTACACTTGAAAATCGATTGAGATAACATAGACATGATATAGTCGATTACTAATTTTCTTGAATTGAGTCTTATTTTTCTTAAAATTTTGTCTCACACCATAAGTGTGCTGACTCACCACACCCCTACACTATCTAACCTTTGGGTACCGAGTCACACAGGGCATACAACATATTAAAATTTCAGACGATTCGGTTGAATATTTTTTCTTTTTTGAAAAGACCAGGCCGAAAAAGTAGTTTCGAGATAAATGAGTTTAAAATTTGAGGTACAAGGAGCACGCGGACCACTCTCTACCTAGTTAATGGGCTGTAAAATCTATAATATTAGGAATTTCCGCATGAAAATTTCACAGTATATTCTTAAATAGTAGCTTAATCTAAATCTTTCGAATTATCGAAAAAACAAAAGATCGATTTTTTCAAATTTCTAGACCACAGTGTCCCCTTAAGTAGAAAATGGAATCGGCGAGTACCACCCAACGATACTTTCAGCATCTTCGAGTAGTTACTCCCTTCGGTACTTTGAAATCAATACTAGCATCGAGTATATCGGACGAACTCTTTTTCAATATATCCCACTAATTCGGGGACAATGTGCTAAATTAGATAAGCCAATCGGCTCGAGAGTGATGCACAATATTCGCTATTTCGCAGACAATACAGAAAAAATAGTGAAAATGATCAGGCAACTAACTTACTTTTAGTTTTTCGTAAAAGCGAATGTTATTCAAAAACAAAATTTAATGATTAATTTTACGCCACTTCGTACGAAAGGCGTACACACAAAATAAACCAACTTATCCCCTCTTTATTGTAAATAAATTAGGAAATCTATGCTATTTTCTTTATTGGGATGCTATTTACGAGTATTATTCATATATAAATGCTTATAAAAATAAAGTAAGTCAAACCGTATTCATAAAAAATTCTTGCTATTCATATTTGATGATTTGCTTTCATCTGGCTATGGTACTATTATTTTGACTGCCACTGTATAAACGGAAAAGTTGATATAACATGTGCCACCTAAATACTTTGTGGCATCTGCACATCCCACATAATCACAACACTTAAGCGGAGATATTCTGCACTCACACATACGTTCATACTCACTCATACATCATAGCTTCATGGTAGAATAAATAAGTAAACCTGCTGCTGCTCGCGATTTGTCTTTTGCTTTTCATTTTTTATTATTATTGTATTTCTTTAATATTGAGACTCATTTTGGCGATTAAGCAGATTTCATGGTCACCAGAACCGAATAACAGCAGCATCGCATACGCATATGTATGCATGTATGTACACACATACTCGTATGCGTGGATATAAATTCGTATTGAAATTTGTACTGTGTGTATGAGCAGGCAACGGCAAAGGGATTGCAGACCAAAGCGAAAATAATTTTGCTGCTGCGTGGCACAATGGCCCAAATAAAATTTTCATATGTACAACTTTCTGTAAAAATATGAGAATTTATGAAGCATCGCGCGTTTCGATGCCTGTCTAATATACTTGTTTAATGTACGTAGATAACGGGTGTTTTTTTCTACAAGGAAAAGAACTTTCTGCAGTGTTATATGTATATCAAGGTAGATGTTCAAATGAATATAATTTTTAAATTTTTAAGTTTTGCTCAATATACTTCGGCAAATTACTGCGAACAAAAACGCAAGAAAAAGAAGAAATTACGCAAATAAAATCGCTGTGTATGTCACATCACAGGTACCATCTTACCAGAGCGGCATAGCAATACGAGATGACCGCCACCTTGTATTCCATCATGTAGAGAATCATATAGAAGGTGGGGTCTTCCGAAAAGTGCTCTTTTGTTTTTGGCGAATTTGACAATTAAGTAATGCCAGTATAGTAAATAAATATACCTTTGCTTACAGGTGGCTTGTTTTGTGAATATTCACTGAATTTGACTGTGATTTTAAAATTTGTTATTTTTAAATTAAAAAATAATAAAAATTAAAAGAGGCGTATTAAAATTGTGAAGGAACGTATGATAATGAAACCAGTTTTTTGGCAAGGAAGTGTGTTGGTTTGTGTATAATTTCTTGTTTGTGACAGTTCTCACCTGATTTCACCTACTATTCCTCTTCCACTTCTTTTTCTTTGTGTATTTTTTGTACTGACGTCACGGGCCTTGGGAAGGCGCAATCTTGTATTCTGCCATTCTTGTTTGTATTCTGTATATCATCTACTTCCTCAGGCAGCAGACCCAGCTTGTGATACTACAGGTTAACTTTTACATAAATAGTCAGGCAGCTATTAAAGGGATTATATCTTTTTATGGCGCCCAAAATCGTTCTTCAGAGCAGGGAGGTAATATCAAGGTTGGCAGTGAATTGTTAGCTATATTTCCATTGCGTTTCAGGCCATAAGGGCATTGAAGGGAACGAAATAGTCGACGATATAGCGAAGAACAGGGGTATCTCTGTCTTCGGTTTTTGTCAACGAAATATCAAAGTCAATACGAATATTTTAAAACGAACTAGATGAAAATATGAAGAAAAAGTTTTTTCCAGTAGTGGTCACCCCTCGGGAAGCAATGGCAAACCTCCGAGTGTATCTCTGCCATAAAAAAACTCCTAATAAAAAATATCTGCCGTTCGAAGTCGGCTTGAAACTGTAGGTCCCTCCGTTCAAGATGCACGCCACAAATAAGAGGAGGAACTCGGTCAAATACCCAGAAAGGATGTACGCGCCAATTATATATATAGATGCAAATATCCGAAAATTCAGGACAAGTTGGGAGAGTTGTTCCACTTGCACAGTCGTACTCGACTAGCACGAAGAGTGCTGCTGACGAGATATAGCTCTTAAAAGATACAAATATCCGACAGCAAGGAATGCAGGAAATGTAGAGTGCAAGGCTCAATGGAATGTAAAGCACCTCCTGGGTTATTCAAAACAAACTTAAAATATCTGGGCACAGCAGTTTAATGGATTAGAAGTTATCTCAACAGTAAGTTGGAAATGCCTCCTTAAATTCGCAATAGAAACAGCCACCATGCGGGTGAACTATTTCCAAACACATATCTAAGGAACCCGATCTGGTATCGCTATGGACCGAACCGGTCTATGCATGACTGCAAGTCAACCAGTTCAACCTATCCTAACCTACTTCCACGTTGGAAAGAATACAGAAGGTGACAACATCATCATTGTTCTCCTTACTAACGAGCGAATTCATTGTACCACACCGTTCTCTTTCTTGTTTATCAAATTGTTACATTGCAGTCAGAAATATTCTCTCTTCACTGTATAAATGAGTACGACCTGACCCGAATCATGAACATGTTAATTTGCCACCGTTCGAAGGAAGAGTTATTGGCTAAAATTCAAAGATCTTTCAAAGCTTTTGTATTGTCGTTTGCTTCGCATCTTTACTGAATAGGATCGAAATCCGCTAGAAGTGGAGCCAAAGTGTTACTCTAGAAATGGTCTCTACTATAGCTAGATGCTTAAGTGAATAAAGATAACTGTCGCATTTGTAGTGATAACAAGCCTCAAAGACCCTTGATGCTCCGTTATACATATCCCAAATGACTTACTCTTTGGTGGATTTATACTGCAGAAACGATCAGCGCTACAGCAAAATTATTCATAGCATTTCAGTTCCTCATTCACTTCTTTAAATGCCAAGAGGTTTTGACAAGACATTACACTATTCCATATAGCGAGTAAAACCATCATTTTATTGGGACGAACTTCTGGTGATTGAAGCACCTTAGGAAATAAGCCTGTCAGCTCGTCTAGCAGGTTAAGAGATCGATTCCCTCGAACTATACATATGTATGTATAGGGGCAAACCAGTTGCAAGTGATGGCTTAATAGTCAACATGGCAGAAGCATTTCATTTCTATTAAGAAAACTGCTACACTTACACAAAAAAAAACACCCGTTGCATGCACACGTACATATAAACAAATATACATAAATGAAGTTCGCATTTATTGGCCACCTCTTAATCCATGCTCATAGAGACCATATTTTCGGTTGGCAATTAAACGAATTAATTTCATTTATAACATCGTGAAATTATGTACATTTATTTATCAGTACAAAAAGTGTGTGTGTGCGTGTGTGTGTGCTATAAATGCGGGTATATTATCGCATAATAACTTAACAAGTTATTGCTCGAATATGTTCGGAATATTCATTCCCTCCTGCGGCCGTACAAGGCATATGTTTATTTGAACGCTTCGGCTTAGGCAATTGCCTTAATCGCAGCTCTACCCTTATTAATCCGCAAATTTAGTTTTATTGTTAATATACGTATGCACATACATAAATAATTACGAAAAAGATATGGTCGCATATGAATATCTGAATGTACCTATAAAATCCAAATTTCATTTTACAACATATTTATTGGAATATTGCTTTTGATTGCCCCGTTTATTGGCGACAATGGGCCACATGCTATTTTTCATGTGAACCACTATTATGCCGTGTTTTTGTATTCTATCGGATTCATCTTATAACTGCAAGTGCACGAAGGCACATAATGCCATTTTTTATATAATGCAAAAGTAAACGACCAAACCTTTTTATCACAGGATATTAAATGTTTGTTAATTTTAGACATTCTCCTTTAACAGCGCCTTTTATTGATTGAGGTTGTGGTTGCGATTATAAATATCGAAAAAAATATCTTACAAAATTTCATGGATAAATATTTTTCCTCCAATCGATTCATTATACCTAATATATTTATGGTACAGATGGATGTTATTAGCAGAAATTACCAATTTTGATATTAAAACAAAAAATGGTTTATTTTTACCCAAGAATTATGTTTTGTGAATCAATTTTTAAATTTCAAATCGATAGCAAAAGTTTCGCCACTCTGAAGTTACTTATTACCCAAGTAAAATATAGTCATAATTAGGGCCTGGATTTCTATTTATTTCCTTTTTTGGGTGAGTCATAGGAACATAATGATTAATTACACTAGTTTACAAATTTTCAGTTTCAAAAACGGTCCTCGACCAAAAAAGCGTTTTTTAGACTAATTTGAAACCAAAAATGAATTTTATTTTTTTCTTTCAAAGAACGGTTTCCGAGATATTCCCAAAAAACCTGTTTTTTGGGCAATAGTGCAGTTATTACCTGCAATCTCGAAAACGCTGCGCGCCATTTCTTTGAAGTGCATAAATTTCGAAAGGCACACATATAACCTACATGGCAATATATAATTCGTGTCAATGGAAGTCGTAGTTTTCGCAAAACAGCTGTTGAAAGTTAAAAAATTATTAACTTTTTTCTGGAACAAAAAATTTTTTTTTTATACCGACATAAGATAAGTTTTCTGAAAGATCATTTTGTCACCTACATTTTAAGCCTAAGTTTGTCTGAATCGACGAAAAATTGTAAAAGTTATGACTCAAAAAGTCAACACGTGGGATTTTGCAGCTTTTGACATGGCTATGTTTGAGGTCGAAAATATGGTTTTACTCTCAAACTTCTTCTTTTATGTTGCACGGAGGAAAAAAATCCAAATGACTGTGAAGTAGGTGCATTTTTAACGACATGCGAGCACCTGTTAACAAAAACAGAGTTTATTGTAAATTTTCCCATAATTTTCCAATCAATTTACATGTATGATAAATATATTTTTTTAAGTATGTAGGTACGTTTTACAATACTAACCAATAGTTTTAAAGTATTTCATCATTGTATGAATCAATTGACAGTCATTGTTGCTCCTGTTGTTTCCCACGAATCCATGAACAACTTTTTGGAAAGCTTTCCAAGCTTTAGCTTCGGAACTGTCAAGGCATTGTTGAAATTCTGTGTCTGTAAGCAATTTCTTTATCTGTGGACCGACGAATATACCCGCTTTGATTTTCTCTGTTGACAATCTTGGGAACTTGGTTTTCAAGTATTAAGGGCTGTGTTTTCCGGTTTTTCTGCCAAAGCTTTCTTCATTAGCCCAAGTTTTATGTGCAAAGGGGGGGAAATAACTTTTTTTTATCAAAAAGTGCTTTTTTGATAACGTTGCTTTTTCCCACGACTTCGGCCAAACTTGTTGAGTGAAATGTTTGTTATCCGCTCTGCTATTAAAATGACACAAAAAACAACTGTATTTGGTATAGCCAACCTGCTGACCAGTCAGTAGAGCGACAACTTTCAAGTCACAGCATATTTTCCAGTTATACGAATTGTAGTCAATTAATTGAAGTAGCTCCTTCATTGTCTCATAAGTTTCTTTTACATTCATAGAATGAGCAACGGGGGTCGATGGTTTCTTGTTGCCTTTGTGCAGTAAGACAGCCTTAACACTATACTTGCTCCCATCAAGGAATATACGCCACTCGTTTGGATCATGAGTTTCTACAAGTACCGCAAACAACTTATTAACATTAGTGCAGTAGCAAAAATTTTCTGATAAGTTGAGACCACGACATAAATCGTTTAATGCTATCTGATTAATTGGCTCTGCCTTTTGAATCGAAGTGATTGGGAAACTGCTGACATTCGAAATTGAAGCTGTTTTTAATTATAGTGAGCCTAAGAAGAGTTCAGCTTCTTGAAATATTTTCACTAGTCTTTGAATTGAGGACTCATTTGGATGATTCTTTTCAGCAAAAAAATAAAAATTTTCCTATTTGTTGCTGTTAGAGATCGATCATTTTCATAATAAGTTTCAATAATTTTAACAAGGCTTTTATAATAATTTATTGCTCATTGCACTTAGAAGAAGATGTTTCCTTTTAGAGCGTAGGAATTCAATCAGTAAAAGTAAGTACTTAACTGCCCGTTCAAGTCTCCTTTCACTTAGGTAATTTTTTTCTTTTTGACTGGCGCGAATCGCTTAAGCGATTTTGGCCGAGTTTATTAAAGCACGCAAATCGTTTCTTTATGTTTCTTCTTCACCAGATCTTTCCAAAGCGAAGGAAGCTTTTCGCTTACACTGCTACCATCTGCAGGTAGCGCATCGTATACTTTCAGATCAGGAGCGTTTGTTACCGTTCGGACGACATGACACAACCAACCGCTGGATCTTTATTCAATGCGCTATGTCTATGTCGTCGTAAACCTCATTGTTTTATCGCTTGTGATACTCGCCGTCGCTAATATGCAAAGGTTAAAAACTCTTTCCCAGAATCTCTCAAACACTCCAAGAGACGCCTCATCGGATATTATCATCGTCTAAGCTTCTACTTTATACAACAGGACGGGCATGATGAGTGACTTATAAATTAAATTAAAAGGTAAATTTGTTAGTTAAGCGAATTGTAACTAAGCGAGCTAAGTTAAGAATTTTTAAGTTGGATTAAAGAAGCTTTATCGTAGACTCTTTATTCTTTATCTATCTTGCAAAAGGTTTTATTTCAACGAGAAGTTATTATGCAAATATATTTTTGGACTTCGGTTCGTGCGTAGTTGAGAAGTAAAAAATTCGCCATTATAATAAATCAAATAAACTAAACAGACAAATAAGCTGTACATGTAAATGATTAGATTTTAAGCGAATAAAAAACTTAACCGGAAGGGTATTATTACATAACTGCCAGAAATTTTCGCATCATATTTGCTGATTTGCTAAATGGCCACCATTTAAGAGCTACTTCGCTAGAACTTCATACATTTTAGACATAAAACTAATGCTAAGAGCGCTAGAAAAAGTAATTTTGCTATTGTAATAACTAAATGTTGCACGCAACACTTTCACCCATCACGTTAAAAATGTGCCAACATTAAGGCAGAAAGAACTAAAACTCAATTTTTTTAAACAAAGTTTACTAAAGCTTTGAATTTTATGTTGGGACACGTTTCAAGCGTGTTTGTATGCGGCCACGTGGATGATATATCAACTAAGTGCGTGTATGCATGTACCTATGCTCCTACAGATACTTACACAATTACTTAACAAGAAAGGATGATGGCTTATGAAATAATTAAATATTGGAAATATTTTCTTTGTAATACGTTCCATATAATTTAATAATAGTATGCAATGCACCCAATTTTAAGTACTTAGTGTCAATGTTGGTCTTTTTGTCGACTCGAGAAGCATTGTTGACACATCGTGCTCGAATATTACTACAATAAAATGGAAGAAATGTTCAAAGAGAACGAAATATGCTATTAAATCTAACCCAGCACTCTTTATAATAGTGCTGGTCGATGGTCTCTATCTGTTAGCTACTTTTATAATTTGTTATAAAACATAAACTGATAATAATTGTAATAATGTTCGATAACACAACAAATTTGTCAGTAATTTTTTCAAATATGCGTTAGCGAAAGAAAGTCGAGAGAGCAAAGTGACAATTTGATGCAAGAGAGACGCTCATTTTGTGCTGTATTTAGCCAGCAAAAATTATCCATCACAAGAATAACAAATGCATTATCTGAAAACATATGATTAAACTTTTTAGAAACAAACTAATTTATTTTGCATAGAATCCGGTGCTTTGAGTCATTCCACATTTTTGAAAAATTTCGGTATACAGTAAAAAAGGATAAAAAGAAACATTTAACAACATAAAACGTGAATATATACAGTAAACGAGGGTTGCCTTTTATATTTTGCATCCAATATTGGAAACATATATTAGTAAAATAATAAAGAAAGTAGCTTTATTGTTTTTTAAAATATTCTGCTTGGAATACACTTTTGCATTCGCTTGAACCTAAGCACTTTGGCCTCTCAAAAGTAGGCTTCAATAGCTTATTTTTGATGTTGGGGAATAAAAAGATATCATTAGATGACAAATTAGGGTTGTAAGGTGGACGACCCATTATTCAATATAATTTTTAATAGCCGTAATTTGAATAAAATTAGTTAAACATTAAATAATCTTAATTTTTAAATGTTTAAGCAACGTCTAGGCGCGTCTTTTTAAAACTCTTCGTAAGCAGTATAAATACGCAAATTAAATACTTTGACTACTTCTATTAAAGTTAAAGAATTATATTGTAGGTCTTAACAGAATTTCAATATATTCATGATTGACAACAAAAAGCCACAATGTTGACCCTTTCAGAAATTCGGGTAGTCTTCTAATAGATTGGATTTTTTTAGGAACTTTGTTAAGTTTACGAGATATTATGATGTAAAAGTTACGGAAAAGGTACGAAAGCCAGGAACCGCAACATTAAACAGCGATAGGTAAACAGGTAGTGTCTGTATACATACATATAATATATTCGTACAATTATCGTAGGGAAAGAATATTCATTTTTCTAAAAAGATCCATAGCTCGCTCATCTTTCAGGTGAGACTCTTTTGCAAAACTGAAAGCGGTAGAATCTTGTTGATGTAGGCACCGGCCCAACCACCTATCCTTAATACAATTTAGAGTGAACTAGTCCGTGAGCATAGATTTTTCAAATGATAAAAAGAACATACCATTGATAAAACATTGCTTTATGGCAGACATTTGCTGTGACGAACATTTTCATCAGTTATAACTCCTAAATACTTGAAGTTAGAAGCAACATTGATCTTGAAGCCTTTAGTGTCCCAAAATGTTCTTGGTTCAAAACTGGCTGGAGATTTTTGTTGCATATATATTTGTTGCTTCAAAATTTCTGCTTCATACAGTTGGAAGTATGAAAGAAATATGTATTGTTTGGTATCTTCTTCCACAAAGGACTAAAATTAATTAATTTCTTTGGGTTTGATTCCCCTCTTTTCCCCCAATTGACCTGTTGCAAGAGAATAACTCGGTCAATTCTTTGCGCACTCTATTTGCAACTGGGGGGCTCCCTGTTGAGCTTTCTTTGACGTTTCCGTTAATCTAAGGATTTGTCCGCTAGGGATATCTGTTTAAAAACATGTGACTTTTGTATTCCGTTAAGGATTATCTTATCAGTTTTATCCGGATTAACTCCTAACCCTAAGCTGTTAGTTGTCGACTTGTATATCAAAGGAATAATCTGTTGAGTAATCTTTTAGAAGATCATACCTTGTTAGGAAGTGTTTCATGAAATTGCAATTATAATATCAGCGGCGAATGCAATTATCTTTCCTCCAATATCTTCCAGTTTTTGGATGAGACTGTCGACTGCAAGATTCCACAGGTTCCTAATTCTGCTCTATCGTTTGTCCATTTAACATATTATTGCCCTATGAACAGTCTTGCTTACTATTTACTCCCAGCTTTATGCCCGATGTGGTTATTGCGATACCTAAAATGCAGCAAGTAAATTCCTTATAGTGCAGTGATATTTTCATTGTATCAACCAGCGAGTGAAGGGTCGTTTCGACTGATTTACTATAGGAATGCTAAGCAGATGAGAGCTTCTTTCAATGATTTTAACTAAAAAGATAACAGACTAATCATATAGTGATTCAGATTATAAATATTGGCCCATAATACTTAAGAAATACTTATACGCTTAATATACTATAAGCATTTAATAGAAGAAATAGCAATAACGATGAGGCGTTCCTTGAAGTGTTTGAGAGAAGAATTTTGCGCAAGATTTTTGGAACTTTGCACGTATGCGATGACGGATGCTATAGGCGATGAAACAAAGAGGTGTATGAGCGCAGCGAATAAAGATCCAGCTGCTCCTGTGGCTGAGGCATGTCCTCCGAATAGATACAAATGCTCCATCTCTGAAAGTATGCGGTACTATTGGTAGCAGAGGAAAAGGTATACCTCGTCTGCGTTGGAAAGATCAGGTGGAGAGGGACTTGTCTTCACTTGGTGTGTCCAACTGGCGCCGGTTAGCACGAGAAAGAAACGACTGGCGCGCTTTTTTAAACTTGACCAAAATCGCTTAACCGGTTATCGCACCAATCATGAGGAAGAAGAAGCAATATTCCGGTTGAACTTTCATTATGTACCTGCAAAATTATTATTCCATATTTTTTTTTTACCAACATTGGAAAGCTACCATTATAATAAATAGTTTAGTTACTTAACAGCTACATCAAATAAAAAGCATTTGTAGGATATCCGAAACCTTAAACTTTTCCAGTGTATAAGTAGAAAAAATTACTAGAAAAGGCTATCTCTCTTCCAAACAAAAATGAATGATTGCCTTTAAAAATATATATTTTAATTCAACTTTTTTGTCTCCCATTTATTTTTGCTCGTTTTCTCACTTAATCCCTCTCATTAAGACAGCTGCTCTTTCGCCACTCTGAGCAGCGTGCAAATCCTTACCTCATCATTAGAGGTGAGAAAGAACTATTTAAACCCATTCGTGCTACTGCTCGACACTCTCCAAGTAACACCTCTTAGCCACTTGGGCATTAATTTGCATTTTGCAACGCAGACCCAATAAATATCCGTGAGTACAGCAGCAGGTGACGCTGGCGGCCAAAAATAAAAGCAAAAAATTTACAAAAATACAAGTGTCAGTCAATATGCTGGCATGCGACTAAATACCCAACTTCACTACTTACATTTTCCTATTTGACACTCTAATCATCTAACGCTCTCCTCCCACCCACAATAGATTGTATTTGCTCTTTGCTCAGCACCCCGCTGTGTATTAACTGAGCCGCCAGCGCCAACGGCTCTTCTTGTCGGCCGTTTCGTGAAATAATCAATCTTGCTGAAAGCTTTTTGTTTTGCTATACCTCCGACGGACAACAGGACAACGGCATTTAAATGTACAACAGACAGCCTGCGAAAATGTCATATTGATTGAAATGATAATTATTATACATAGCCTATTAATGTGAGTAACCTTTTTCAGCAGACTTAAAATGAATGAAAAGTAAGAGCAAACCTTCGAAAACAAGAATAAAAAAAAATGATGCGTAAGCCCATGAAAAGTGTCATCGAGTAGACTCATTCCGCTGCCGTGTCTTCTGCAAGCAACTGAACTTAATGATTGATTAGCAATTAATTAGCTGCACAAATAATGGTAATTATACAATGCCGGAAATGTGTCTCGCTTGCCGGAAGGCAACATCGAATATTTTTACACTTAAATGCCATTGAACAAAAAAACTCAGGCGACACTGGCAGAACGACGGGCAAAATACCAAAGAAAACCCTAGGCATCGAAGATTGTCTGTGTATTCTATTCCACGCCGTAAGTAAAGAACAAAATATGGACTGTGGTGAGAGTTGTATGCAAATTCAGAGAGTAGCTGTTAAACCCCCAATCAGCGCTTTCATAAACATAAATGCCGCCTAGTCATTGGTTTTTATGCCAAAGCATAGAGAATTACTTATAAAATTTATTACACTATCAATAGCAGCGTAGCAGCAAAGCAGCCACAATTGTAGACAGTGGACTCTCATTCCTTGCCACTTTCACTGGCTTTGTTTGCTGTGTTTGTCGTTTTTTGTGCGCTTTGCATAGTTCATAGCTCATTTAAACAAAAAAAAAGATAAAATAGGTACTCATCTCACTGATTTGCATTTTATGTTGTGATGAAACGAATTCTTAGTATGAAATTTTTTGTAAGTTTCGAAAAAACGGTTTGCCGTAACGATCTATATTGCAAGGTAAAATTCCCAGTTTTGCATTTGAATCTAAGTCTAGTTATTTTTTTCTCCCTTCTTATTAACTACACCACATTTCATGCTTTATGACAGTTTTTTGCCTACGCTCAAAAAATTGCGAAGCGTGCAAAAACACTCGTCACAGTTCATTGCAAAAATTTGCTTTCAGCCTGATAAGGTTGCTCGAAATGATTTGTTCTTCTTTAATGACGGTCCTTGAGCCAACACCAAAATCACCCTTATCTTGTAATTGGAATGGAATAAAATGGTTGGGGTATTTTAAGAAAAATATGAGGAATGTAGCACATACATAAATATTTGAAGCCGGAATACCCTTCGGTAGTTCCAAAACTCTTAAAATGAATTTTCATCCAAAGGAAAAAGTATTTTTACAGCAAGAATATCTTCTCTGCTTCTGCCAATACGAAATTTATATGAAATTGAAATATAACTCACAAAGTTAGTATACGTATACGAGAGAGGTCTTGAAATTTAATTACTTTATAATTTGAAGTGTTATAACGCTGATTATGAGGGGCAATTTTCTGCAACATAAGATTATTTTTTTGTGGGATGCTGAGTAGTGTGACACCCTTTAAAAAGATTGCCAAGCGGCAATCAGGGTAGCAGACAAACTGATAGCGCCTTCAAACGTTATCATTATTAAGCTGATTGGGTACCAAATCACAGTGAAAACTCAGAGCTGATAAGTTGATTTGACAGAGAATCCTTGATATGCTCTCGCCATGAAAAGAAATGATAGGAATAATCTTCACTACTTGTGATTTGCGCCTGGAAAATGAGCCTCTCGTCAACTCCGTGAGCACTGGGCGCGAGCTCTAATGTGCAAAGTCACGAGGCTCTTCTAGCCAATCGCGGTCCGCAGGCGTACAGGGAGAATGACAAAGCAACGAATAATATCCGATGGGCTATCAATGCCGTCTGCAAATAGAAATTCAAATATCTGATGTTTTTTTGAAAATTCGTTAAATCCTTTAAATTTTCAATTATAATATGTTAATTTTTCCATTTTGAAGGAATTGACATGACGGTATTGGTGATTCCCGATCATTCAGATATTACTTCTACATTCATATTGCAGTTAATCGAAATACTCTTGACGGTGTTGAGGTGAATGTGCAGCTTTTCTTACTTTCTGTTCTTCTAAATATATTCAACTCCTCCAACTCCAGACTTCCTGTTGCTACTTACTTACTCTTTACATGAAGGTTTCAGACCCTTAATATTTTCGATACATTCCACACTTTCAGATTAAGATTTAAAAAATACGGTTTTGTTTTGAATGGATCGTATATTAAAAATAATGCCACTTAGTTTACTTTTCTCCAAAATTTGATTCAAAAGTCTTATTTTCTTACTGATGCCTGGAAGATATTTTAATGTGGTGTTTTATTTTATTAAAGTTTGCTAAATTCGCTTTAAGTGACATAGTAAAACAAATTGATGTATGCCTATATAGATTTAGTAATTAAGGGGGGAGCCTTGTTTATGAGGTCTAAAAATTGCATCTCTTTGCGATTTTTTTTTAAGGAAAAAATTAATTTAGCACTGCAAAGTTTTTTCTATCTTTTAATGAACATTTAAAAAGTATAAAAAATTTGTGTACTGGTTAAAATAAGTTGAAAAAAAATTTTTAACATAGAAATTAGTAGAGCGCTGCAACGCTGGAGTTTCCAACTGGCGTACAAGATACAGCTCGTAATTATTATCTACAGCAAAAAATTCAAATGGATTCCTAATTATCATGATTTTTTATTCTAGATGAACTAAGAAAACTGAGAGAAATTCCAAAATTTCAACTTTTTGGAGGTTTTAAGCCTTTCTATAAAAAAAAATTTACTTCAACTTGGTATAAAAATCTTGAAAATTTTTTTTTTATCTATTTTGCTAGTTCAAATAGAAGAGAATTTAATACTGAAGGGAACAAGCTATGATTCATTTCAAAAGGCTCATTAGTTTTTTTTCATTCATGTACGGCAATTCAAAGAAATCATAAAAATGAAAAGTCGAGAAAAGAAGATAAAGTTTGTACTATAGCTGTCCGGTCACAGTGTAACTACCTAACGCTCGCCTACCTTTGGCTTTGTATCTACGGAAATATTGAGAATTAGGCTCTGTAACTTTGTGTGAATATTCTGAAATATATTAAGAATCGCTTAAAACGAAAAAAAAAATTGATTTTTTTTACCTTATAAACCAGGCTCCCCCTTAATTTAAAAAGGGGAATATAGACATAACGGTGCCAAAAATCAAACGTGTAAAATAAAGTTAACAACCAAATTAGAAGTAACTTACAAAAGCTAAAAGTTCTTCACCGCACAGTTACATTCCGTTACGTGTCGAAAAGTGTAGTCTGCATTCGAATGTGAGCGAGGCATAACGCAGAGCGACAAATTTATCTTTTCAGACGTAGGAATATTGATATGTGAATGCTAGAAAATGTTTTTAGTTTTTCACCAACAGGCCCATTTAGCCTCAAAGTTTCAGTTAGAGCATGAAAAAAAATTATCTTAATTTTATTAAGCTATATTATATAGGCATATGAGTATCAAATGAAAGAGAGGTGTTAAGAGAATTCAAAAATATATAATTATTTTTCGTAACAAACTCTTGCAATACCCAGTTTTTTTTAACTACTGGTTAACTAATAGATGTACTTTGGTTAACTATAGTTATAGTTATTGATATGGTGAAATGAAAAGTGGTCGGGTTGAAAACAGTGGTCTCCTTCACATTTTTTTAAAATAAGACCAAAGAATATCTAAAAGAATACTAAAGAACGAAAGCTTACACAAAAAATTTTTCAGGCATTTTTTGACTAGGGTTGTTACGAAAAAAATTCTTTTGAATTCTCCTGATGTTCTTCTTACATATTCCATATAATTTGATAGAATTAAGATAATTATTTTGTGCTAAATTCTAGCTGAAATATTGAGGTACCTACTTTAACAAAAATCTTGATGTGATGATGAAAATCTAAAAATGCAGATTTACTACCAGTGCAGATTTACTACCGATGCTTTTAGTGAGGTGCACAGAAAGATTCATCTTACGTGGACAATTCAGAAACGGGCTAGACTCAGCTAAGCTTAGCACATCAATCAAATAGTTTGGTTAATGTTCACTTAAGCATAGAATCTTACTGCAAAAGTATCATAATCCAAAACAACCCAAATTAAAAAAAAAACGACATCGAATCCTTTAGTTTACTATATTACCCTAAGTAAAAGTACAAGCATAGTTTGATCTAATGAGATACTAGGCGTTCGCAAGTGGCGAATAGATGAAGGAACTGGTATAAATATACATATTTTGGTAGCACTGGAAAGGAGCTGCAAAAGTTTGCATGTGCTTGGAATCACTTAATCAGTATTAGTAAGACCGCGTTTATAGAGAGAAATATTTGCTGATTTAACTTGTTACTTCTGATGCTCGTGCTCTATCAACACCCTTTGTGTTCTCGTTCTTCTAAATGTTGTTATTGACTGTTGACTAAAACCTAACAATTGCAAAGAATGTGAATACAATAGGCAATACGAAAAGAGGGTTTGAAATTTTGAAGTAACAAAAGTCTCCCGGTATGAGCGCAGTCTAATGAAACTTTCACTATCTTTAGAGAGAGAGTTGGCAGCATTGAAAATAGTGAGTTATACCAGTTTTATGAGATATAACCATACAAGCTAGTGACGTGATAACTTGTTGCTTTCCAGAGAAAGCGATCAGAAAAGTAGCGAATCGAAGGTACCTACTGTTAATGGATATCGCCATGATTTTTTTAACATACCACAAAAGAAGAAGTTGTGGTAATTTCTTCATACCTTTCTAAAAAAGATGTGTTTTTGACTATGACATCATTAAAGTAAATGAACGATATATGCTTGTGGATATATTTTGTGAAATCAATTCGGGTTGTTCGCTTTTATCTAGCCATATAAATAGTTATTTCTTTATAGTTATTTCATTTCTGAGGCAGAAATGCACGTGGATGTGTATCATGTTGAAAAGAGTCCAGAAGGTTTGGCCAATCATCCTTTGGCCAATCATCCTGTTGAGCGAAAGGCAATTGCATTCAGATAGGAACTACATTTGTACACAAAAATTCTGTGATCACATAAAAGTCCAATAAGCCAAGGCGATCATCAGCGACGGTATAAGACGGTATAATATTATCGCAACATCTTTCGATGTTTCTGTTTTGCTGCAGACGCAAAAGAAACTATCGACAGCGTAAAACTTCCTTACGCCCACGTGTGAGGAACCTGAGAAGATGCCCTACATATTGACGGCACGTAGACATTAGACGGCGAACTTACAGCATGAAGTTGGCTACAAATAAGGTTCTCCCGAAGTAGTGCATAAATTAGTTACGGGAAGGAAGTCTACCCAGAAGAGGAGGAGGGACTGTTTTAGTGGCCACGTCATTCGACGCAGTTCACGATTGTCCACACCAAAAAAAAAAAAAAAACACCAGCTAAGTAAGTAATTAACATGCACAAACACTATTATATTTTGTCAAATTTCAGTTGTTCATGGATCCATGTCCATGAATACATGGGAAGCAGAACTGGAAATTGCTCTTTTCCTCTTCTTTATAATTCAGCGTGGTACTGTATATGAGCATTTGCAGTATCCTTTCAACAAATTAATAAAGTTAACCTCTTCCCTTCGAATCATGGAATACTAAGTGCACTCATTTTGAATAAAGTGCATTTTACTGAATGAAACGAAATTTTCTTTTAATAAATGGTTTTAGTATTAATTCGCAGCTGAGTGTTCTAACTGATAGTGCTAAACATTTGCTTCTTCTTTGATTTACTATGAATATACTAATTCAAAAGTTTCGTGAGCTATTTCGCAATCAGTATAAAGCAGAAATTTCGAATTAACCCATTCCATTTCACACCACCTCAGAAGCATCCATACACCATTTCGAAATAATTCCATCATTTGAATTTGTTAATGTAGTTGTAGTTAATGCTCAAAGGATGAGCATTTCTTAAATGGAACTTATTAAATAGATTTGTATACTTTTAATTTGAATTCACAACAACCCAAAGCCACTGCTCTAGTCTTCTTCAGCAAATACAACTCTTCAGCTATTATCTGCCCTTATGAAAGGCAACTTTATTGCTTTGGACGGTCAAAAGTAAGAAAAAAGTCACACTTTAGACGGCCGTCGAAGAGTGCTCAGACACTGCAACAAGAAAAGAAAAAAACGCAGATGCAATTTAAACCCTTTTCGTACAAATGATTCAAACCAAAAACAAAACCAGCTACTCAGACGTTTTTCTCAGCAATTTTCCGTTTATATTTGAAAGTGGGCGAAAAGATATATTTTACGCTGCCGGCAGCGGTGGTTGGAACGAGAAAAAAATTGAGTGGGGATAGCAGACTGTTTTACCCGTTGTATAACTGCAAAAATAAAATTAATAACAAAATTTCTTTTTGAATACAAAACGAAAAATAATGCACAAATGTTAGTACGGAGCGCGTACAGGCGGACCCATTGGCCTCACCGCGCCCCAACTGCCAACTGGCATGGATGATTGGCTTTTCCAACGCAAGTGTGGGAGTGCTATGCTACGTTTTCTTCTTCTTATTTTGTTTTAACTAACTCAGGGCTCTTTTGCCTGCAAGACATTCAAATGGCTAAATTGGCTCACATTTTTCTTCAAGATTTTTATACTTTTTACTCAGCGTTCGCATGACGTTTTCTGAAATGTGAACGGGCTAAAGAAATATAACTGCTGGCCATAGGCAAAATAAAGCGAAACGGAGGTGTAGCAGAAGGAGCCGAGATGGTTCATGGCAGGCAAGAAGGTAGTGACAGCCTTGCCAAATCAGCGCAGGACAATCACAGGACAGTCGTTGGCACGCTAAATGGCTAGAAATCAAAAACAAAAGAGGCATCAAATCAAATTTAAATAAAATGAAAACAATTCGTAAATTAAAGAACAACAAATAATGGCGGCGACAGCTGCAGCAACCTTAATACCCGCACACCACTCCACATCGCTGCTTGTGTCACCGGAGCACGGTGAAGTATGCAACATTAGTTCCCACACTCATAAATAATCATAATTGTCAGATATCGTTCTCCCAGCAGAGCACCACTACTGCAGCCAACGCCGCCTTTTTCCACACGATATGAATTCGCAAAGCGCTATAAATCCATTAGTGATCAATACAACGGCACAATAGAAGGGAAATTATTTTATTAAAAATAACACCAACAACCCGAAGAGCAAAGCGTAACACTGATTGTCGAAGATAGTGAAGCGGGCGACCATTGGTGGTGGTAAACTCCTTGAGAAGGAGTCCAAAAAATGTCAGCGTTGCAATTTGTGACGCGTTTCAAACTTCTTTTTTTATTGTTTTGTGTTTATTTCGCAAAGTAGATAACTGCTACGTACTCACACATACACACGAACACACACCAATCCATCGATATCCTCGCAATTACAACCATATCGAATTTCAGCGAAAAAATCGTCGCATTTAGCGAAGCAATTGCGGCTCACCCTCGATTGCACATGCACATTCACATACTCGCACAACTGCGTATGTATGTGTGTGTGTACGTACACTTAGTGCGTTCTAATAGTTTAGAAATGCTTACATTTTCAACGTCATCAATAGGCAGCCTGATATGGTTGTTGTTGCCTATAATTTTTGTACAAATCAAAACATCACTTCACCCTCGCCATTCGATGGCCGCCAAGGTACGCATATGCACTTTTATATTGACCCGCTTCAACTCGATCTGCCGTCACACGCTTGTACACGTACCTTAATCCCAGCCTGCCGCCAAACTTGCCTCATAGCTTCCGTTTGAAGCGCATCACTGCCCGCATCTCATCTCATCTTTCCTTTTCTTTGCTTATTTTTGCTTTTGCACGTGGCAAAATATTTCGCTGCTGCCACTTTCTATTCTTTGGTATTATTTACGATGACAAGCGTTATGACAACAAATTTCAATTGTTCTACTTTTCCATTAATTGCAAAATTTCCGTTGATATTCATTTGTGATAAGCTACAAACATTGTGACGTTGGTCGCTTGTCGATCGACGGATATATCAATGCTTCCGTTGTGAATTTATTGAGTGAGTAAAGGAGAGTGCTCATGTTTCCGGTGTGTATGTATGTATGGATGTCCTAACTGTATGTCTTTTGTTGTCGAATGGTCAAACTTTTCTAAATGTATTTTAAGAAATAATAAAAAAAAGCTCTTATAAGAGAGAAAAAAACAAACTTGTTTAAAAAGTCCGATTGACTCCGCTGAGTGTGGTTTGGTTCCTTGAAATAATGCCGAAAAACTTCAGGCAAGACAATTATGGCATGGAAGGTTAGCAAGCCTCGAAGCCGGCTGTGGAGAAAAGAAGTGTGGAATAAATATGGTATGCGTTGAGTGGGACAGAATTTTGTTACTTCGGAGCACCTACCCTACTACTGGGTGCGCTAGTACAGCCAGGTTTTAAGTTATATGTGTAACGAAGAAGAGCTCAGGTAGGAGCTCTCTATGTTTTGTAAGCATCGATTAGGTATATTCTTTCATTCTTTCCTTAGAATGACAAAATCTGAAAAATTCGCGGATGTGAATAAAACTACGTTTTTAGTTTGTTTTTTGAATCGAGAACTATGGCTAGCGAGCTCAGGGGTCCTTTTATAATTTGTAAGTGCATATTATGTCAATGAATTATATCTTAAGTCAGTTAAGAATTGCAAGCAATTGTGCTAGGCTAGGGGAAATTGCTGTCCATCAATACATCAATATTTGGCCGCACTGGCACTCTACTTAACAACTGAATTTTTCGACAACAGTCGGTTATACGTACCTAACCGATCCAGACCAAGGGCTTTCACTTCAACAGCAGTCCCCTTACATATATGGGGAATATTTATGCTGCTACAACAACAACAACAGCTCACTTAAACAGATTATATTGATGAAACATTTAATTATCTGAAAAATTTAACCCTTGTGTTCGCACCGAAAAAAATTTTAGGGGATATGTCCTCTATATCGCGAAATAGTTGTATACATTACATAAATATTTATTTATTTATGTTGTAAGAACATATTTCTAACTGAATACATCAGGAAAGGTAAGCGAAAAGATCGGTCTTCCTAATCTTTTATACCTGAGGTATGTTCGAGCACACTTTTGAAACCAAAGCGGTTAAACATTTTGAACAGCAGTATACGAGTAGTTCAGTTTTCATCGTCGAAGAAGCAAGACGTAGCGGTGCGCAGTCATTCCTAAGATACATAGTTTGGATACTTTAGCATACGTGAGCACGCGTGTGCGTGTAAGCGGCAATAGAACGCATAATTCTCGTGATACTGAAGCGTCTGATAATGAAGAATTTGAAAATGAAGAAAGTGCAAATGTCGACGAGGAACAACAGCAAGAAGAAGAAGAAGAAGAAGAAGACGAGGCTTGCAGTCGATAGTTACTTCGAAAAATCAGTAGTACCTACTGACAACCAACGTCGAGACGTCACTGGCAGAAAAGTTGTAGTTGGATCATGGTACATTTGCAACGAGCAGCCTATTCGTAAGCGAAGAAAGACAAGGAAGTGTTGTACCGAGTGCGAGAAGCCCGTTTTTTATGAGCACTCAGTAAATATCAATAAATGTTTACATTGCGATGCGTAATTTTGAATTACGCTAAAGATTAATCAGTAAGATTTAATTATTTATATGTATTTCTCTATTTATTGCTTTTATTAATTTTTCACGTATTACTGACTGTGCAAATAGTGCAATGTCGATGTTTTTATTCGTAATAATCACAGTGCAAAATGCAATAATTATTATTATATACAGTATACATATTTATTCAATAAACAATTTAAAAAGAGTTTATTTTATAATTAATTCCTAATAATACTTATTTACTTTTTATTTGTATAAATAAAGATATTTTCATGACATAATACATGAATTCGTGTTTTCTGTATAGGCGTACCTGGGTACCCGGGTGGCTTATACAACTACTTTTTTTCAAATGCAAAAATTTTAAATCAAAATATGTCATGGGGATCCATGAGGAGGTTGGCCTATCTCTCATAGGAAAAAAGTTATTCAATAAAATGTACACCAATAGGCACCCGGGTGGCAAAGCAAGGGTTAATAAAATTGAATAATTTATTAGACAAATACACTGTGCAATAGCAAAAAAAAAAAGAATGTGTTGTAGCAATTATGAAAGTGGGATAGTTGTAGAATATTGGATCATCAGCCGGTTTTGCCTAAAATACAAATTGAAATTTTCATTAAAATCATGAGAAAAACATCAGAGAAAAGATATACCCACCCCCTTTTTACTGACTTTAAAGCCCCGTTTACTAACTTCTACTATGCCATTTCAAAATTTGGCATTCCCTTCTGTTCTCTAAGTGCGACCATCAGCTTTTATTTTTAAATCTCTTTCAGCCAGTCTTCAGAAGATCCTTCGACAGAGACGCTTTAGGTTGAGAACTAAAAAAAAACAAGAAACAATAAAAATATTTGGTGTAAATAGTAATAAAACATCTAAATAATAAAGAAGATACTAACTTTTAACTCGCCGTCCGTAGCATGGGGGGAAAAAGGTTCATTTATTTTCAAAAACAAAGTCAGCATTGATCTTCTTCTACAAATTAACTTAGGGGCCAGCCTATAGCTTCACGTTATGCTATACTTAACATATTTTGTGTGGTTTCGCTCAGTTATTCCATAAATAAATCAATACAAAAACTTGTACATACCTATTGCAAAAAAACTATTTGTCCAAGGCACTGCCAAACAATTTGCATGGAATGCGGGGAGTAAAAATGGTCAATTTCGTCCAGGAAATTTGTACCTATGTTAGTTTATGCTTTTCCAATATTTTTGTTTTTAATATCTTTTGTAGTTATGAATATTTAAAATTTGTAGCAACAAAATATATATCTATTCGTTACCTCTGAACTTTTTATATAGTTTTAGTCCGGGAGCCAGGGGTCATTTTGACCTTATCATTTCATGCCGACTGATTTTAATACTGAAGGCAATCCAATGGATGACGAAAACAACCGTCAGCTGGTCCAATAGCGG
Source organism: Anastrepha ludens (assembly GCF_028408465.1). NCBI lineage: Eukaryota > Metazoa > Arthropoda > Insecta > Diptera > Tephritidae > Anastrepha > Anastrepha ludens. The sequence continues at coordinate 83,586,871 of NC_071498.1, read as the reverse complement.
TGGGTACGTGCGAGGGATGATGCGAAACGTGTCGAAAAAAAATTTTACCAACTCATTTTATACCGGCTGAAATTTTTTTCATGTATTATTGACATTTAGTAGAAAAAAAAATAATAGTTAGCTGCACGGTAGAGGAGGGAAAATACGTCAGCTGAACAAGTTCGCCTTGTAAAAAAAAATTGAAAAGTAAAACTGCTTTATGCCGATTGAAATTTTTTTACATAATTTTGAACAAATATGAAAATATAATAATGATGGTCAGCTGCGTTCATACATCTCGGCGCCTACATACCTACATCAATGCTTCGACTGACGTCTTTTCCCCCAACGGACAATCAGCTGACGATTATTTTTCCATTTTCATTATAAATACTAATATATAATATTTGAAAATTTCAAGCGGTCTTCTATCAATTTAGCGAAAATATGCTTGTATATTATGCACTAGATAACACTATATACTAAAGGGTGATTTTTTAGCTATTATCTTTTTAGACAGTTGGTTTAAACTGCTGGCGCACGTTTCGTGTTTTTTTTTTCAATGTCAAACATCTTTAGTTTGGTCTATAATTTAACCATGAATCGTCTTAAAAACGAGCAACACTTGCAAATTATTGAATTTTATTATAAAAATGCGTTTTCTGTTAAGAAAGTTTATCGCGCGCTTCTTCCATTTTATTTATGATCAGTTTAATTGACCCTCTGAAGCGTCTATTCGAGCTATTGTGATTAAATTTAGAACCAAATTTACATTATTGGATATCAAACCACCAACACGCTTACGAAGAGTGCGAACTGAAGTAAATATCGCAGCTGTATCGGCCAGTGTTAACGATGACCATCAATTATCGATTCGTCGCCGTTCGCAGCAATGGGGCCTCTGTTACTCAACAACGTGGAAAATTTTGCGAAAGGATTTAGGTGCGAAGCCTTTCAAAATGCAGCTGGTGCAAGAATTGAAGCCGAACGACCTACCGCAACGCAGAATTTTTGGTGAATGGGCTCCTGGAAAGTTGGCCGACGATCCACTTTTTTATCGAAAAATTGTGTTCAGTGACGAAGTTAATTTTTGGATCAATGGGTAATGGCATACGTAAATAAGCAGAATTGTCGATTTTGGAGTGAAGATCAGCCAGAAGAACTGCAAGAGCTACCAATGTATTCAGAAAAGGTCACAGTTTGGTGCAGTTTATGGGCTGGAGGTATCATTGGACCGCACTTCTTCAAAGATGCTGCGAATCGTAACGTAACTGTGAATGGTAAGCGCTAACGTGAAATCATATCCAACTTTTTTTGCCCAAAATGCAAGGGCTTGCATGACATGTGGTTTCAGCAAGACGGTGCCACATGCCACACAACACGCGTACCAATGGACTTGTTGAGAGGCGAGTTCGGTGAACATTTTATTTCACGTTCGGGACCTGTCAATTGGCCACCCAGATCGTGCGATATAACGCCTTTAGATACAAGACAAGCCTGCTTCAATTAACGCATTGGAAGACAACATTAAAGCATTTATATGTGAGATACCGGCCGAAACATTGGAAAGAGTATGCCAAAATTGAACTAAGCGGATGAACCATTTGAAGCGCAGTCGCGGTCAATATTTGCATAAAATAATCTTCAAACATTAAATTATATGGACTGTACTATCGATTTAAATAAAAATTTCATGCATTTTTCCGAATTTTGCGTGTGTTTTTTTGAAAAACTTTCATATTGCTCTTAAAAATAAACGCGATTTGCTTTCAGTTATCATATATTTATTCCTCCATATCACATCTCTGAGGCATCCCGAAACACGTGCAGCCTGCATACATTTTTCTCAAACCTCTTTAATAATATCACGGTTGATCGATATCTCTACTCCCAGATATTTAAATTTCATAACTTGATCAATCATTGTCCTCTCTATTTACATCTAGTATTAGATCCTTGGAGACCACCCAACTCGCCGTTTTTTATCTTGAGACCTCCATATGGCATGGTTTTGCTGTTACAACAAATTTGTGTAGTAGACTTTGGAGACTGTGTTTTTAGTCAGCTATTAAAACAGCATCATCTTCATAACATTAAATTGGTATTCTCACGTTAGCATCTAATGTTTTGACCGCCTTTATTACTTGGCCTAACTAAATGGAGCGGTTCTAAATAAATTATTATATACTAACTAAATTAATACTTCAGTCCACGAAACAGGGGTCGATATCAAAATTAAGGACCCTCACGCGAGCCTGTTGCCATTTCGAGTAACTAACTGAGGTAAATTTTTAAAGGAATTATTAAACTGGCGAAGTTTCTTGGATTCGTCTGAAATAAAGTAAGGCCACATAGGAAGAAGAAGGCATCAGAAAATGTTGAAGGGGAAAGTATTTTAGAATAGAGTATGCGAATATGCAGTGTTTCATATCGTAAGGCTCACGGCTCATGTCGCCGATTTTCGTATTTATTACCTTTTGAAGATGCAGAGTCTGCCGCGCAGTTAAAAATGTCTAAATTATTGCTGAATGTATGAGTAAAAAATAGTGCATATAATTGTGCTTCAACGGGAATGAGAAGCTCGACCTCTACACAAAAGGTGCTCAGCTATCTGTTTTTCACTCTCATATGTACCTATAATTTCTACAGTCATTATAGGATATGACTAGCCTCTTGGCATGGTTAAGAACTTCATAATTTCATCCTCTGTTAATTGAATTCATTGTCACAGCTGTCAAAGTTGCAATTTTCTATTTGAGCAAAAATAATATAAAAAGGCATTTGCAAGAGTAAAACAGGTAGGTCTCTTGAGAATTGTTGCACCTAAAATAGAATAACATTCGCACCAAAATTAAAACCCCTGCATGAACAAACACAAGTCCACACAAATGCGCCCACTTTTCTAGCCAATAATGAGATTCATTACGTTTACTCTTTGATTGACTAATAAAATGCGACGTGACTCGACTACGTTCTAGACACCAGAAATTTGGCGAAATGGTATAGAAAAAGTGCACGAAACTTCTCTCTTGTCCGTAGGTAATTTTCGGTCACTTACAAGTTTGTATGAATGTGTGAGTGCAAATATGCCCGCTTTCTGCCTTTATCTTTTTGCCCTGTTCTTCTGCATCTTCTGCGATGTTAATTTCCACGTTAAGTTACGTGTCATATGTGACACTGTGCGATGAGTACCACTTTTACGCCTTGATGTATGCAACATTTGTACATATGCCATATGCTTTGATTAGCAATGCGACAGATGCCTTCAAGGGCTTTGGTAAATGGCAAATAAAGGTAAATGGTCGGCAAGTTTATGCAAAAAACGAAACCACTGTGAAATAGATTTTGCAAAAAGGAAAGTAAATTTAAGAAAACTTTAAATTTCTAAATAAAATTGAATGCGTGAATAGTCGCCCTAATTTTTTATGACAGCTATTCCAACCTAAAATTTTTATTTCAGTCAATTTGTTGTTTTTAAAAAGAAATACATACTTAACTTTTATCACCACGCTGTAGACATTTTTATAGTTCAAACAGTAGTTGCCCAGGAGTCATGACAGAAAACTGATAGGAGGGGAAAACTGATACAAGTTCACCAACACCCTGTAGGAAATTGAAGTTCACTTTAAATGTACTGAAACTTACCTGCCAGCTTGTTCTCAAGAAAGGGATTATATTCCGGATGATCCATAGAGTGCAAAATTTTTTTTAATTTAATTCCAAACCTAAATTTTTTTAAATAAAAAAAAATAAAAAAAACTACTGAAATCAATTTGTTTTCTTTGCATATTATAAGTTTTCTGGAAAGAGCGCAAGCATTCCCATTATTCATGGAACACAATTACATTTACGAGGCCGCTTCGGCTGCCTTCGCAGTAGCGCATCCTGTTAGCCCACTTTTGCAAGGCCTTGAGGACGCTTTCTGGCCCTATCTCACGAATATCGTACTCGATATTGATATTCACCTTAAAAGCCTGAATCGTTAATGGAATGTTCGTACTTTCATGACGATTTTGAAAAAAAGTTTAACGGCGTCAAATCGCAGCTCCGAGGTGGCTAATTAACATCGCGGATATATGTTCATCCAAGTCCATGTCTTCACTCTCCGACCACAAAAAATAGTTTGTCATACCTCATCGTTGACTTCTTTTCAATAAACGCACTTTTTGGTGAATGAACACCTCCAATATTTTCACCAAGCAAGTTACCAGTTTGAAAACAGAAGGAAGACATGCTTTCTGAATCACTGGAAGCACACCACTTTCCCTATCTGTGTCTATTTCTTTAGGAATTATTAAATAAACAGAAAAGTAAAAACATTTCAATGCTTATGCTCACTTTTGCTAACATTCAGCAATTTACCTCTCCAAAAACGTCCACAGTGCTTGCCCATATGTTGTCGCACGCACACAAATATGAGTTTATTTGTATTCCCCCACCGGCCACGTGATCATATATACACCTAAGAATAGTATAAAAAGCTCCAGGCAGTGGTGTAAAATAATAAAAAAAATTATAATAAACTAGCAAAGCACAAAATGCGGCACACATGCATCCACATAAGTATTTTAATAAATACCTTTCACCACAAGCACACACTCCTGTGTATGGGTCGTAACACCTCAGGGTTGTGCCAAACACACAGACAACACAGTACAACGAAGCGTACAAACTGGCTGCACAAGCTAACAATTTGCGAAAAGGTATTGTCACCGAGGCCATTTTCTCAAATACGCATACACTACAGTCGTTCATATGTATACACGTACTTACACACATACACACATACATAGTTATTACTATTTTGATTTTGCTTTTGTCCTTCACAATAGTATTCTTTTCAAAAATATGCGTATGTCCTTCATTCTCCTCCCCTCTGCTCTTCAACACCTTAGGGCTTTTGCCTGCCAACTGTGTCCACATCATAACCGTCATATGACCACTTGAAGTTTATTCATTTTGTCTTTAGCATTCCTAAGAAGCATTCTCGCCTCGATAGCATCTTAAGCAGCTCTACTTTGCCTGCCGGTGGCCACAAACTGACCCAGGCTTGGGGCGAGCGGACGTTGAAGATGGTAAACCAAGAATTTCCTCGCATATGAACACCTTTTTTCGGTTATGAAATTCATAATTTGATCCTGGGGTAAATACATTTTATTATGATTTTAATACTCGCATCAATTCAAGTGTGGATGTGGAAGTGGGCAATGCTATTGTATATACGACAAAATGGAAGCGTAAGCGAAAATCAGTCGACCTGGGCACAACCTGGTTTTGTCCTTTTGCTAAGTACAAAATTGCAAGATGACTACGAATGGACAGTCCGTGCGCCCTGCATAGCCATCTTCGCCCCAAGATTTTGGCAGTCAGTCAACGATGATGATGTGTCCCTTCAGTAGACGTGTCCCTTACCTTATTTTGGAAATGCATGCAAACACACATGAACGCGTGATTAGGTATTTTTGTGTCCTTGTCAGCTGTTTAGGTAAGTGGCTGTTGTGTATTTGCGTTTAATATTTTGCCATAAACATATTTTTATTTATTTAGGACAATGCTGGCATATATTTACAGCAGCAACAACAACGCCAGCTTCGGTAAAAAGGTGTCCAAATACAACATTAGACTACCGAGTAGCACAAATATGAAAATATGCCAAGTGCGGAAGCATAACAGCGAAAAGTGGGTGCTGTCAAAAAGGCCTATTTATGGACAATGTGAACAGCTGCAGTTTATGTTCGAAAGGTAGTCTTTGGTAATGTAGTATGCGTTCACTAATTTTCATAAGGCGGCAATAGCAGTTCGACGCACGGGAGAGTTCTAAAGCGACCAAGAAAAACTAAGTGAATCTAAACGAGGTAAAATTGGGATAAGCTTTTATGACATTTTCTAAGGTATCAGATTTTGGTTTTGTTTTACTACATACATACATACATACATAAGTATAATCGTAAGTTTACATAGCAAAACAAGCGCAACAAACTCGATTGATATTCCAACAAACACACCACTAAAAGTGAGGATCAACTGATCATTGATTCGCGAGTTGATTGCCTGATAACACACAAAATATCCAATGGCTCACAGAATACTAATTAACTTCACCCCAACTTACCAAGAATCCTTCCCTGCAATAAACTGAAATATTTTCGCACTGCTATTTAATAGAAAAAATATACTCGTACACACAGTTTTTCTCATCAAACTTTCATATGAAAATATTTGGCAAAGAAAAATGTTTATAGTGGATTTCGCAGGTTATATACATATTTTTTTTTTTAATAACAATCTTGAGCATGAACACTTTTTTCTCTATTACTAATTGAAAAATGTGTACGTATTTACTTTTTCGTGCTCATCATTTCAGTAAAAGTAAATAAAATAAAATTATGTTGAGTTGAACCCAAATAGGAGAGACAATAACTTTAATGGTTTGGTCTTATTTTTTATATTCATATTTTATAGTTCAGTTGTTCGTTGCGATGATTTTGGCAGCCACAAATGATGACAACAACTTACACTTGAAAGTGATGACAGCACCAAGTTGCAATGTACATACATATATACATATGTATATGCAGTTGCATAAGGCGTTAATTTGTTTTCAAGACAGTAAATATAATTAAAATAGTCACATATGTATGTATGTATGTATGCACGCAATGGCAGCTGTTCTGCGTTGATGAGGACACGGCACCCCTAGTGACGTAGACGAATCACAACTAATTAATTAATTCCGATTAATGAAATCTGTGGAGATAATAAAAAATTCAAAATTTTGAAAAGATTAAAGCAAAAAATGAAACCGCGAAGAGACCCAGTTGATACTTATACAAATGAAATTTAAATTGTACATATACATATGTACATAAGTATATACTTATAATATATAGTGTGTATGTAAGTTCGAAGCAAAGAAAAAAATTTTACAAGTGAAATAAAACGAATTAAAGTAAAGATTTGTTTGGTATACTCTTATGTATACACGTACAGAGCGCATCATCTTTTATGGCGGTATGTAAACGCTGAATAACTTTGTAATTTACGAACTGGTCCATCATGGAAAGAATAATGAGATGGCGCCTATCGTGGTCCCGTCGCTTTGCTCTCAGCGAATTTGACAACGCGTTACGTGATTTTAGCTCTAGTATGGCCAGATACCATTTTCGTAACTTGATTTAGCTTTTTGTTTTATTATTTTGTCTCGGAGTTTTAGTTCTTTCTTCATGACATTTTTCTAGCATGTTCTAATTAAAAGTAATGTTTATAATTTTGTAAAATATACATTTTTTAATAATTATTTAAATAATTCACTCAGTTTTATTTGGCTTTACTTTTTTAACATCTGGTGGCATTGCCCGCGATTGCAGGTGTTGTTGGTGTTCTTCTGCTTTCGGCAGTCAAATCTATCTCTCGCTACTGCAGTGTTGCCTAGCTTTGGATATAAAAACGCACTAAAATGACCATTCAAGGAAAATAACACAACAAATTCTTATTGAATCACTTAAAGAACTTTGTATGTGTGACAAATTGTCTTTAGAATGTGCCTTTTTTTTTAAATAAATGTGTTATGCTTATGTACAATTTAATTTATGAGTTTTGTTTGTTAAGCGAGACTCTTTTGTTGAGGGAACGACTTTTTTGCTATATTTGAAGTTATGTAACTAGATAAGGTACTCTTTATGTAAAAATATCAGTATGGTTTCTTTAGTATTTTCTGGTATTTTGTTGCTTATTTTTACAATGAATACGCCTCTTGGTGCCTTATGTCCCACCAAGGATTGATGGCCGGAAGAATCGATTACACCTCTATGGTTTCAATCCGCATTCAGTAAATTCAAACGCCTTTTAAAATGTGTAAAAAGTTTTCAATCTTAAGAAGAGTTGAGAGAGGGACATTTAATATTCTTGCATAACCTTAAAAGGAGCAAAAAATTAAATTCACACTTTCAAAATATCAAATTTTATAAGAACCAACTAATTTTCGTTAGCACTAAAATCTTCTTAGAGTGGCCTTTTTTAACCTTCTTTTGTATAATAGTACAGGTTTTTTTTAACTTAAAGTTCGATAGATAGCTTTAAATTAAAAAAAAAAAGAAACAAACACGAAACTTCAAAATTTTCGCATTTTCGGTATAAAAAAGCACTAAATTTATTGCGAAGAGCAAATGGTTGGCAATACTGCACAACTTGGAAAAACGTGACGTCACGTACTCTCTGATGGGCGCAATCTTCTTTCTGTCATTCTTGGAACTGATCGACTTCAACATACATGTTTTCGATACGTCAATTCAGTACAATTTCAACCATGGATCGCTCTACGCCGAAACAACCGAAATCGACCCTATAAAACCCGAAATGCTTGTCAAGGTGATGAAAAACGCCGAACAAAGGTCGCAGTTTGTGATTGCTAATAAAGGTGGCCACTTGATGATTGTATTATATTAAAAAGTTAAATAGTTTTAATAAATTGTAAATGACCAAACCAAATAAAAATACCTCACTTATACAAATCTTTTTGTTTTTTTTTTTCAGAGTTATTTATTGCTTTCATACCGACATAAAAGATGGCGCACCCTGTATGTATATCAGATCAGTGCATCATTTCATTTCAGTATTCCATGACATCTGCGCCGCTATTAACTTTCATCACTAAAGTGGCTATAAATAAGATTATCCAACTTAGTGCGCAAAAGCTTGTCTGTTTTGTGGGCTACGCGACATTCTCCTGAATTCAAAGATTGCCAAAGTCTACAAAAAGGATGATAATTCTCAGCGCTCGCAGTTGTCTAAGATTACGTTTCCAAAATTATTTATTACATTTTATATTAATTTGGGGAGAAAGAAATCCATTACTTATGCGTCAAATTTTGCCAAATGGCTTAAAATTGTTTTATGGATAATATTTTGCTCCTGGGCACTACTACGACTACTACTACTAACATGCCGGTCAACTTCGATTATTTCTGTGATTTTGCGGCATTTTCGACCTTATCAAAATCGGCACCATAAACACCATTCACAATTCCTGCGACATGGCTTGCATTTTCGCCTTTATCAAAGAAAAACTGTAAAAACACAAAAAACAGCAAACGAATTGTTTTAGTGTGATATATAACCTTGACAACGAGCATAAACTGTAAATTGTTTGATCTATACTTTGCGAAATATCGCAGCCATCTACCAAGAAAATAATGTATTTCTTTTTTTGGAACGGATTGACCTACTGGTATGGCTCCCACCCTTGTGGGATAAAGTGTTTAAAGTTATCAGATTTTGACTAAATTTGGTTTGCGTATTTGTTTTTCATAGTGGAGAGGCATAGTGGACATTAGTCTACAGACAAGCCCATCCCCAACACTAAAAGTGGCTTGCAGCGAATTCCTATCATTTTTCTCAAATATTTTTTTTGTTTCGCATTTTCTCCCTATAAAGGAAAATTTCGTGCATCTGTTACTAGAGAAAATGCCCAAATTATCAAAAATCAACAAAAGTTTTCAGCTACTTCAAATTTTTATTTTATTGTACTAAAATTTAATGGGAACGTTGGTTCGAATCTCGGTGAAACACCAAAATGCAGGAACATTTTTTTCTAATAGTGGTCGCCCTTCGGCAGGCAATGACAAACCTCCGAGTGTATTTCTGTCGTGAAAAAGCTCCTCATAAAAATATCTGCCGTTCGAAATCGGCTTGAAACTGTAGCTTCTGAAACACACAAAAAGGGTATACGCGCCCATTATATATACATTAGGGCGGGTCGATTTAAAAATCGCTCATTGCTTGTGAAAATCGTATTCTAGGGATCAAAATAAGAAACTTTGCCGGAGGAACCATACCTCTTAAACGAATTCTGATGTCCCCCAATTTGGGTCGAACAAAAATCCCACTTTGACCCATTTAGAGTGCTCCAATCGAGTCCAAATGTATGACCGACCCCCACTAACTTTGGACGGCTGATCCACCCATGCCAGTGGCACACCCCCTGGAACTCCCCTGGGGGGTTCCCCATACAATCATTTCAAAATATCACCATTTTTGGCCTTTATATGAGAAAAGAAACTAAAAAGTTGGACCCAAATTGGGGGACATCAGAATTCGTTTTAGAGGTTCCTCCGGCAAAGTTTCTTATATTGATCCCTAGAATATGATTTTCACAGAGCAATGGGCGATTTTTTTGCCTCCCCACAAAAGACACTAAAAGTTCGACCCAAATTGGAGGACATCAGAATTCGTTTTAGAGGTATGGTTCCTTAGGCAAAGTTTCTTATTTTGATCCCTAGAATATGATTTTCACAGAGCAATGGGCTATTTTTTTGCCTCCCTACAAAAGACACTAAAAGTTCGACCCAAATTGGAGGACATCAGAATTCGTTTTAGAGGTATGGTTCCTTCGGCAAAGTTTCTTATTTTGATCCCTAGAATATGATTTTCACAGGGCAATGGGCGATTTTTTTGCCTCCCCACAAATCGAACCGGCCTAGAGTACACACTTTGAATCGCGTTTCATATATTTTTCAATGTTGTTGAAAGGCAAAATATTTATTGTTGGTGTCAGCGTGAAAGCGAGATATTACACAAAAGTTTATTCTCACTTAAGCCATTTTCCAGGATAGTGAAATGCCACAAAATGTGCCTGGTAACAATGGCATTCGTCATTCAGGGCGCACACTTTTCAATTAAATAGTTATTTAATTTTTTTTATTCTGAGTTTATACTGCCTAATTTTTCACAAATTATTTACAAAAAATATTTTCAAATGCGAAAATGATATTTAAAAAACTTCAAATGTATGCACATCAAACTGGCAGGCACACTTCCTTTACTATACTAGGGCCTACTGGTTTGGTGTTTGCAACATAAAAATGTTTGATAACAAATAATAAAAGGCATATTTTTAAGAGAGAGTTTTACTTGTGCGCATTATTTCATATTATTTTCATACCTTTCTTTCGAGTTTGAGTACAAATACAAATAGAGTTTTATAACATTTGCTTAACGGAATTGCACCCTGCTCATTACCAAATATTGACTTTTCAACTACAAAATCAAATAATAAATATAAGCAATAAACATTTATGTTCTCACACACACATGCTTTTGTAACTTTAAGACTCAGTTACGAATACTTTTAGAAATACCATGCATACACACATACATACATATGCATATATATTTTGACAAACAAGAGCACATCGGTTTAGTAGCCGCTGCGACATCTGGAAATAGCAAAACTGGACTTGATATCCGTTTGGATACTTCTCCCTCCACTCACGCTCCGCTTACTGTTACGCGCACTGATACCATAAGATTCCTATTTAAAAGTACACTTAAATTACTCTTGACATTTACGACACAAATAAAAATACTACTTTTTATGATAAGTATTTCATTCAGAAAGTCTTCGGCGGTATTTTATAACCTCCACCATTAACATTTGCAAACAAAGGTTGCCCCTTCGTCCACATGCACATATGTATGTGGCATGTGCTTCCCTTTCAACCCCTTCAAGGGGTATTCAACTGTCAATGAACCATAAAGATGTCCTTGCACTCCTCAGAGTTAGCATTTGAGGGAAACCTTCCAAGATTTTTTGTTTTTAGAACAACAGAGCAGTATCGATACATTGCCAACTGATTGATTTGAAATTATATACATACGCATGTATGTATCTCACATGGTCATTAAAAAATACGTTTACGCAAATACTCGTATTAAATATTGCTGTTAACTGTATGTAAATGGAATGCTTATCGAACACAAAACATATGATATGCCAACTAAACTCAAGTGTAACCATAAGAAGTAGTTTTTATAACCTCAGAACAGCATTAGTGAGTATATAGTTGGAGAAGCCCAGTAGGAAATGTATCTTTTATCAATTAAATATTTTTTTCTAGAAAGATCTTCTAAAAATATAAATCACTTCACATTGGTTTTCATAGAAATCAGGATAAATTCCCTATCCCATAGTGGATAATCGTTACAAACTAACCTAAGAATTTTCCAACAAAAGCTCAACTAGCGTTGATTTTTTCTGCTGACGCTATTGGGTGTTTTCATCCATATAAAAATCGTGGAGTAGGCGTTAAATGAAGAAAATGTTCAGGCCGCGACCGAAAAAAAATCTCAAAAATCAATCTAATTTTTATAAAACAAACATTGAAATTAAGAAGTAAAAAACTTGGCAATATATGGAGAACACTTTCTTTGGACGTTGTAGCCGACTCCGTATGCCAAATAGTTTTTTATAAGGAGCTTTTTGATGACAGAAATACACTCGGAGGTTTCCGATTGGCCGCCGAGGGGTGACCACTGTTAAGGGCATTTTATGTTTCATGCCCTTGACTCTTCCGAAGGTTAGTCACTCACCAACCCATTCGGCTGCGGCACACAGAATTACTTACAAAATTTTGTATGGCGCATTACGTAATTCGAAATTTATCCTACATACCGTAGAAGCATAGAACATACGGAGCATACGGTATTTGAGGACCTTGTATATACCGCTATAGCTTCTCGAAACCATTAAATTTATTTTTGCTCTCTTTCAAATAAGACTTGGTGGAGTAAAGCTTACATTCTGTCAAAAAGTACCGGGAACTGTTCAATAAAAGGGAAAATAATTGTTTAATTATCAAAATTTATTTTGCGCCTTCAAAATAGGCTTCATTCGAAGCAATACACATATGCCAACGATTAGTCCAGTCATCAAAGCACCTTCTAAACGCGTTTGAAGAGATCTTCTTCAGCTCCTTCAGCGAATTCTCCTTAATAGCCTCTATCGACTCAAAGCAGTTTCTGCGGAGTAGCAATTTTTGTTTTGGGAAAAGAACAAGGTCACAAGGGGCTAAATCCAGTGAATACGGTGGTGGATGTTATTTGTCGAGTTTTTGGTCAAACAAGTGTTCACAATATGAGTCTTATGAGATGGTGCTTTACATGGTGCAAGATCCATGAGTTTTCTTTCAACAAATTGGGCCGTTTCCTACGCACATTCTCTCTCAAACATCACATAACTTCTAAATGATATTCTTTATTTACCGTAGAACCATTTGACCGACTTTGACGTGATTTTTTGGGTTTCGGCTCATGTGGATAGCGCCATTCAGCCGTCTGTTGACTGAGAAAGAGTCTTGGGTATAAATCCTATGTTGGTGCAGAACACAGTTTATGTCGGAGCAAACACGAGGACAGCGTGTTTTTATTTTTATAATTGGCGCGTACACCATTTTTGGCTGTTTGACCGAGCTCCTCCTCCTATTTGTGGTGTGCGTCTTGATGTTGTTCCACGAATGGAGGGACCTACAGTTTCAAGCCGACTCCGAACGGCAGATATTTTTATGAGGAGCTTTTTCATGGCAGAACTCGAAGGTTTGCCAGTGCCTGCCGAGGGGCGTCCGCTATTAGAAAAATCTTTTTCTTAATTTTGGTGTTTCACCGAAATTCGAACCGACGTTCTCTCTGTGAATTCCGAATGGTAGTGACGCACCAACCCATTCAACTACGGCGGCCGCGAGTTATCCGATCGAAATACATTCTGAACAAAATGAAATTCCTCGAAGCACCTGAGATCACTGAACTTATAGCCGCCTAGCCACTCAGACCTTAATCCCCTGTATACCTACATATGGGCCGTAGTTGAATGTGAAACCAATAAGCATCGTGTTTCTTCCCGAAAGTCTATATTTAATACAGCTATGGTATATGGCTAATATGATTCTGGCTAGAAATCATTCCGAACTGGATCTAGGAGGTTATTGGAGGAGGCACTGCTATTAGAAATTCTTTTGAATAAGTTTATAGATTTATAATAAGTTGAAGTTGTGTGAAAAAATTCTAATTAGGTTTACTCTCAAGTTGTCCTCAAATAGAGTACGCTCCCTGTATTAATATGATACGAAAGTTATATTCTGCCTAACATAAACGCATGAATTACTCGAATAAACCAGATTCTTAACATCAGGTATTAAAAATCATAAATAGACTGCCTGATTTACTTGAGTGCTGTGTACACTGTTTATGCCTCCAGTGGTACTCCGGCTTCATTTGTGGAATCATCATAATATATGTTGGTACATGAGTTTAACCTAAGATTAGATTTGACTTCGGCAAGAAAGTTTCGGAACTATATTACAATTACCAAATCTTGCTTTACATATTTTTCCTACAGGGCATTCAGTGCACCACTTTGCCTGTGAACCAGTTTGCGTGCATTTTTAATTAATTGATTTTAGTTTTTATGGCTTCATTAATTATCGAATGTGTGTCCAAAAGGATGTGGATGGCAAACGAAAATGTCGACAGCTAAAATGTACCGGTCACAATAAACTCTCACATATTAAACAGAAATAAGTTAGGGAGGAAAAGGCCGGAGGATGCTTAATTTTTATGTGGCCATAGAAAAGATCAACGTTAACAGAGATAAAATATCACTTATATGTATGTACATATGGAAGTGTTCATAAAAAGGAGTAAAGCAGGCAACTCGAGCACACGCTTACCCATACATGCATATTTGTATGTAAATAAAAGTATAGAGGACCAAGTGGGGTATGAAGAAAATACCACACAAATTTGAATTATGCATTAGGAAGTATAAAAACTTTTAATATCACCAGTTCAAGTGCGTTATAAAAATAAGTAAAAGACAAATCTATTAAAATTTTATTAACAAATATTTGCATGCATAATTGGGACATGGTAACGGATGACTTTTTATACGTACAGAATTTTCGGTAGGAATATACAAGGTGAAAAAAAAATCAGAAGGTTGTTCACGAAAAAACTGAGGTTGTGTTGGTGATATACGAACAAAATCAACACAGCCATTGACTTTGTTTCCGTCAGAACAACGACTGATTGGACGAGTGTGTGAAATGAGCGGACAGAATTCTGCTGCCGAGAACTCAGTGACATGGCAGCCGAAGTTGCACTCTCAATTTTGTTTTTCACGACGACTGAAGGCCAAACTAGGTAGTCTATCATAGAATACTCAGCCAATTTAAAATTCAAGGACTTTCAAGGGCACCAAATATAAAAATTTGGGGACAGTCTTTCAAGAAAAAAACATATATTAACAGAGCGCTTCGCCAGTTTATGGCATAGGCACTTTTGAATATGGATTACTAGCTCCTGAAATACGTAAATGAGTTGCGCTTGGAGATGCATTAATACATAATTAATTAGGTGACCATCAACTACCTATGCCTCTGTTTAGTTTGATATACATTTCGGAGGCATTATAAACGCCTACGTTCTCAAAACTGAAGATGAAGCCAGTCTTGCCATCAATGGTGTGAGCTAGAGGTAACAATTGTTACACTTTTTATGTTGCCATCAGAGACCAATCGTCGAAGTGCTAAAAGATTTTATTTAGAAACGTGAAATCATCATTTAAATGGGACGACCTTTGGTGACCAAATAATTTCAAGAAAAAATGCGTGTCAAGTATTAGCCAAATTATGACTCTTTTGTGATATAGGAGTATGTTATATTGCGAGAGTAGGTCAGTTCACCGGTCAATGCTGATAAACTTGTAATGGAAATGGAAATCAACATTTATGCTTTATGGGTGGACTAATATTTTATGCAGCTAATAAGGCTTAAATATGGGTAATGTCATTAAAAATTTTTTTTTAAATGACATGCACTTAAAAACACCCGTTACTTACATATACTGCCCATGCAGGCTTTCCAAAGTACTAGGTAAGTAGGTGCGCACAGTATACAGTAAGTCACACAGTGTACGACGTATGTAAATACATATATGCAGACGCAAGCGGCAGTAGGCAATACTTAATTGTGCAGATTTTCATCAAAATATATTCCTATGTATGTACTTATATGTATATACACTTGTGCATGGAGAAGGAAAAGACCATCAGTGCGTTTGTTCAACTACCCAACCAAAAATGCTATTGCCACAAAAATTAAAATGAAATCGGAAGAAATATGGGAAAATACTTACGCTCCCGCTTCTAGAAGGCATTACTTGGGCATGGCCTTGACATTGGCCGTCAGTTTTTCCATATAACATTACCGGTGAAGAGAATGAAGAATATTTGTCTTTAACGACTGAAGAGACAATTGAAAACTGAATTATTTACACAAAGCACAATGCCTGAGTGGAACATTTCTTAAAGCTGTGTTAGCCAAGTCTTAGGTATAATTTTACTTAACTGATATCTACCATACCAGCAAGATGCGTTTCTTTTTAACTAAAGCTCAACTTAACTTAGAAAGCTTCCAGAGCTTTAGGTTTTAGATCCCTAAGTTAAATTTCTAAGTGTAAGCAGAGTCGTAAAATATTTATATTGCAATATCATTTCTTCACCTACATATTTGGAATAAAATCTTCCAAACAAGCTACAAAATTATATGGCATATGGCAAAGTTAACAAACAAACACAGCAAAACATTTTCTTTTTCTAATATATTTTAACTCATTTTTCTTAATACTAAGTACAAGTCTATGAACACAATGGATAATTTTTTTTTATATTTCACAAAATATATTAAGGAAAATGTTGAATGCAATTGACTAACAAATAGTTAATTTTAAATGCCACTTTATTGAATACATAGATATGTAATAGTTGTAAGTATGAGTGGGGTGTGAATTGATGACATGACTAAAAAGGGTAAATCGCGAACCATATGTGGTCAAAAGAGTAAGCAAAACATTACAAGTTAACAAATTATTTATTAAATCACATGTTTTAGCAGTGTTTCGACTTCATTGTGATTCTTTTTCTTCATTTGCTAATTAGATGTCGAATGTAAATAAAGTTCCTATACTGCTGATTGCGGTCCATTGCCTTATTTCTTAGCCAGTATTGTTGCTTTCTGGCTATGCCACGTTTTCCTTCTATTTTTCATTGCAGATTTAGTTAATAATAGAATTTATCTATCGTGTCTCAGAATATGAGACAAATACGCAGTTTTCTTCTGTTTGATCGTAGTAAGTAATTCACGACATGTGGAATTCTACGCGGTACTGCAGCTTCTATCGGTTCGGGGTGTTTTTAGAAGTCATAATTATTGACAACTTTTTTTTGCTTAAGATCCTGTAAAACCCTTTCACTTACTGGAGAGATTTTTTATGGTTCGCACATTAAGTGGAAGGCTGTGAAACTACTTATATGATACAAAAGCGAATCATTTACGATGAGCGCTGTCTTAATGGCATGAATGAGATCCAAAATTTGTAAGTTGCTTCTCAGATGGTATTTATAGTAATAGAACAATGGCCTGGTATGTAACCAGACCTTATAAAAAATATTTTTCAAACCATGTAAAATTATAAATGTCACAGAGGCAGGATTTTAAGAGATCTAAAAAATTCAAGGGAGTGCTCGCAAAAATGTGTAAATATAAACGATTGAAAATTAATATGGCTGGTACAATCATAATAATGTTCTTCTACGAACAAAAGTCTAAGCTTTGGCTAACACAGCTCTTATGGTACATCTCCCCAGGCATTCAATTATGGGCACTCAGCTATCATTTTGACTGACAAATATGAGCCATATCAAAATAATTTTTGTGTGTGGGCATTTGCTATCATGAAATGGTTGAAATGTGTGCGATTTATAAAAACTTTTTTGGAGACTTGCTTACAGAAATGCAAAAATTATATACCAAATCGTTGGATGTGACGTAAATGACGTGTTTTTAGCAGTATACATTTAAAAAATGTATTTCTTTCATTACAAATATTCAAAAATATTTTACCAATCACACGATATTACACATTTATTTTGATAAATTTATTAGCATGAATTAAAAACATTTCTAAGCTCTCTTCGTTTTGCACACCTTCACTGACTGCACTCCACTTATTAGCACCACCTCCACTGTAAATCAAACATTGCACTACATAATTTCTTGGAATGGAAATTTCTACAAAAAAAAGGTATATTACGAATGAATTTTTTGATATTTTTTCTTTTAAAGCATTATTAATAAATCGCAATACCTTTAGCGGTCACCGTAGCCGAATGAGTTGGTGCATGACTAACATTTGCAAGACGTAGGTTCAAATCTCCGTGAAACACTAAAGAAAAAGCGTTTTTCTAATAGCAGTCGCCCCTCGCCAGGCAATGGCAAACTTTCGAGTGTATTTCTGCCATGAAAAAGCTCCTCATAAAAATATCTGCCGTTCGGAGTCGGCTTAAAACTGTAGGTCCCTCCTCCATTTGTGGAAGAACTTCAAGACGCACGCCACAAATAGGAGGAGGAGCTCGGCCAAACACCCAAAAAGGGTGTACGCGCTAATTAAATATATACCTATATATTATACATATATGAGTGAAGGAAATGTATATAAATGAGTGAAAGAAAATGTATGTGTGTGTATGTATGTATACTTTTATTGAAAACAATAATGGCTCGAAGAATAATCAAGTTCTAACTAATTTTTTTATTTTTTTTTATGTTTTTATAAAAGTCTAGTAACTTCCACTACAAAACCCATATAACTTCAAACTCTAAAATGTATGTATATCGTAAGATCGTTTCTTATAGGAAATGAAATTATGCATTCTATTCAAACGTATGTACAAACCAGAAATGCTTAAAGGAGGTGAAATTGGAATAAGACCTTCTAGAACAAGTGTCTCTAGAAATAGTCCCACTAAAAGCGATTCTGTTTTTTTGCTGGGTAAAACATCTGTATGCTGTATGTTTGTATGTATTTGGTTTTAAACACACATAAATGTATACAAATACGTACATGTACACACATACATATGCACATACCTCGTGAACGTTCATTTATTAAGCATTCAATGGCAGAATTTACGACACAAAACCCCAAAAACAAAAGTGTTGTTGTGACGAGTGCCAAATCGAAACGACGCCCGTCATTGCAAAATCGTAATAAAATAATAATCTTTACAGCAAATGTATTTAATATTTTTATAACATTTTCATATCCTTTTTAGTGGCGGCTTGACAAAGATTAAGTGCATCGCTCTAATTACTGCCAGCCGCCAGCCGCCAACCGCTAGTCATAAGCACTGTGATTTCTGCATTTTGCCATTGATCCCAGATTATGGCAGCTGTTTTGTGATACTTCAATACACATTCGTACATGCATACTTATTTATTTACTCGTATATGTGTATGTGTACGCGCAAGCATGAACGCACTTGAATTATCTTTCAGAAAGTAACAAAAATTTTATGATTATTGATAGTTGGTGCCGTGATCATAATTTAAATTTTAAATTAATATTCAACTATGCAATTCTTACTCATGAATTTATGAATATAAAATGTTTACATATGTAAGCGAATTAGTCGCCTTTCTCTGCAGGGAAAACTTGAACTAGTAAAACAAATTTCAGGCTCAGAACTAGCACAATTCCGCTAACTAGAAAACACTGTCTCGTATTGTAAATATCGACATCTTCGTTTCGTTCTCTTAAAAACACCGGTCGATGCTCTTAGGTAGAATTTTCCGCTTATACGCATCGAATGTCGTGCAGTTCAGATGGTATTCTTATCGGGAAAATACTGTACTTCAAACAGTCTCAATGCAGTTTTGTATACAGAACTGAAGAACTACACTATTATGCCAATAGGAATGGAAAGACTTCCAGTTTTCAGCTGGAGACTTCCAGTTTTCACTCTAAAAGGATGTACAGGGTGGTCCATATAGGGGTTTATTTTCAAATATTCAAAAAAATTAAGAAAAATAACTTTCTTTCAGTTATTATTGATTTATTGGAAGGAGCTAACATTCCCATTATTTATGAAACATTATTTCATTCAAGTGGCTGCCTCGGCTGGGGACGGTTTCTGGCTCTATCTCACGAATAGTTTGCTCGATATTAGACTTAAGGGCGTGTATCGTTAATGAATTGTTCAATCTTCTCGACCTCGGCCTTTCACGACATCTCACAAAAAAAGTCTAACTACATCAAATCGCAGTTTCAAGGTGGCCAATAGACATTGTCAAGACGGCTGATGGCACAATTACTGAACTTGGATCAAAATATAGCGCAGAAGTTCGACTATACTATGGGCCGCGTAGCGCATCACTCATTCGGCTAAATAAAAACGATCGCCCAAGCTGATGTCTTCAATTCTCGGCCACAAAAATTGTTTATCATGCCTCTGTACCGCTCAGCGTTGACCGACATAGCATTTTCAACAATTTTTTATAAGAAAAATTGGCCAATGATACCAGCAGTCCAAAATCCGGGTCAAACTATCTCTTTCTGCGAATGTATTGGTTTTTCGATGATCACTTGCGTGTTTTTCAATTCCCAAATGCGGCAGTTTTGCTTATTAACATAGCCGCCGAGATGAAAATGCGCTTCGTCAGAAAATATGATTTTGACTTCTTTTTAATAAACGCACTTTTGGGCTACACAACATCGACTTTGGAAATAAGTGCTCAATACTTTTTGTAAAGGTATTTCGGGTAAAAGGATTTATTTCGTTCTGGCGAGATATGATACTGACTTCTGTCAAGACTTCCTGTGTGCAAGAGCTTTCACTTCGAAAATAAATAATGAATAAAAATCAAAAAAACCCTGTACGCACCACCATGAGTGAAAACAATAAAGTGTCCTTTTTAAAAACGTTCTAAAAAGGATTTGCTTCTTCACCGAAAGTTTACACTAAAAGTATTTGCTGGCAGCGTAGCATTAAGAAAAGTGAATTTGAAAAAGGTACGTGAGAGGTCCTACATTGGAGTCTTACGGGGATACTTTCAAATGACCATGCCGTAAAGCGGCATGTATTGTGTTTATTTTAGGAATGCTTCTCTTCAGTTCTTCACAATTTACATCTCTCGAATTGTTTTTGATTATCATCGAAATTAAATTTCCAAAGAAATTCTTTATTGTACGACATTGCGGTAAGTATGTGGGATTCCCTTCTTTTGGTACAAAATTAACTAACCGCTTATTAAAAAACTCCTGCATTTAATGACATAATGGGACGACGCTCTGTCAGACCAAAGGGTATAGTTGCCATTAGAAGGATACCTTTTAAGAAATGGCATACCAATTTTGCCTAAAACCTTTTTGTTCGCTGCAAGACTACTTGGCTGGCCTACGCGATATAAGATATTACTTCTGGTTCGAAATGTGTTTGAACTTCAGCTTCACATTGAAGTCATATTTTGAAGCGTTATTTTGATAAAATCGATAATTTCGAGATGAAAAAGCTTTCGTCATCCAAAACGTATGATTTTTTGTTGAAATTATGAACGAACTGGCACTGCGACTTGATCTAAAATATTTGTTAGATGGGGTATTCTGGTCACCAACACAATTATTTTCGGCACTTTATTTTAAGTTTTCTAAACGTTTTGCAACTCTGACTGTAATAATTTCTTTCAAACGCTCCGGCTCTGAAAGTATTCGATGCGGTACCAGCTGGTGGTAGTAGAGGAAGACGAAGGCCTCCTCTGCGTTGGAAAGATCAGGTGGAGAAGGACTTGGCTTCACTTGGTGTGTCCAATTGGCGCCGGTTAGTACGAGAAAGAAACGACTGGCGCGCTTTGTTAAGCTCGGCCAAAATCGCGTAAGCGGTTATAGCGCCAATTAAGAAGAAGAAGAAATTTAACAAAAGTTTCATCTTTTTGTCGTCCCCCGTTACTGTTTCATTGAAAAATTATATTCTAAAACTCTGCATCTGTCCAATGAGAAATGAAAGCAGCCAATATATAAAGAAAATCTCCAATTATAATTTAAAATAAAAGCTGCAATCTTAAGAGCCTTATGTGAGATTAGTTGATGACGACATCTCATAAATATCTGCACTGGCTGTGTTAAGTCGCATTTAAAAATATATATTTTTCGAAATTTGGTCTTCCCTGAAGCAGAAATTTATGAAGCAAGTATGTAAGTGCAATATTCGTACAAATGTATGTACATATGTGTGTATCCATATGTATGCATGTATGTATGTACATTTAAAAGTAGAATTACCTTAATTTTTGTGCATTCGCCACTTAAGTCGTGACGGTTATAAATTTCAAATAGTTTCAGTACTTCACAGCACACTTCGGCTTCGCACAGTCACCGCTACAATTTTCCACTCAATTTGTGCTCTCCTGCAGTAAAAATTAAAATTTTCAAAGGTAAATAATAAAATTTCCACAAATATTCACGCATCTCCGACATGAGCAAGTAGTACATCTCTGTAGACCGCCCGGAAGCACACCCAAATAATAAATACACGCATACATAGGTAGCCGTTGATGCCTCATAGCCCGAGGCACGCATACTCTCTCACAGCTCAGGTCCACTTTGGCACAGCCTGGCATTTAATTTTTACGAGCGATCGTAAATTTTTTCGCAATGATCGTAAAATAATTTGTGCGTATACATTTGCCAAATGAAAAACGCAAAAGCTCCTGTCAATTCGGTGATCGCAGTAGCGGTGACGGCTGCATTTGCGACTGCGTAAGTTAGCGAATGAGTTGCGTTGCATTATGGTTTTGTTATTCTTTCGTTATTTTGTTGCATGGACGCAAATTTTCACAATTTCGCGTAAGTAAACGTACTTAAGCACTTAACAGTTTTAAGTGAATTTCGATACTTCCATTTTTATGTTGTGCAACAATGTTGCGCTACACAAATAACCAAGTACATGAGCGAATTCATTTAAAATTGCATAAATTCAATATATTTGTAAATTCGGCGAAGTTGCTTAAATTTCTTTTCAACCGAAAATTCTGCAGTGCCCCGAAAATTTTACTTAAATTCATTGGCCAATTTCGTAATTGGGCTACCAGCGAAAAGTCACGTACTAATCAATACATGCATATGTATCTGTGTGCGTTCATACGCAACTTGCATAGGTACATAAATATATACACAAGAATGTATCTATGTAGGTAGGCGAGTATGTGTGTGCGTATTGGGCAAAAATTGTTTACACTTTTATGTGTTTACATTTGCGCCATCAAGTCTGCCGCGCCTGTCAATTTAGCGCAGGAGTGCATTGCTTTGCATGCATTCATACAAAGCATTCTGACCTACACTCACACATCCAAACACATGTATGTATATACCCCCACCAATATTTACTTCCCCGCTATTTGCGTTCTTTTGTATTGAGTGTGAGCTGCATTTTCAGTGCTGTCAACTGTGAAAAGTCGTAAATTCTGTTATACTCCCTTAGGCCCACTGCATAAGGAGAAACGCTCACGAAAGCCTATACTCGTAAACATTGATTGACATTCGTTCATCGATCAATCAATCAGCAGTCAATTGTTCCGCCTTTCGGTCAGCTTTTCTTTCGTTTAATTAGGCACTAAATCTTAACGTACTTAAGAGACTTGTTAATTGGATGTAAAAGTTCGCTCAAACATTAGAAAAATCGGCAGAGTGATCAGACTCGACTTAGTGAGATGGGGGGATCTGTTGTAGATAGGGTGAATGCAGAGTTCATTTGGGAAGTGTATGGTTAGTTCGTGGGCCATTTATCGGTTTCCATCCTTATGCAGGGGAGCATCTGCTCACTTGCCTTTTACCAGCCGCTGTGGCCGAGTGGGTTTGTAAGTAACCACCAATCGGTGTGCCCATTGTTCGTTACCAGCAAAAGCAAGTTTTCTTGTAACGTCTGCCTCTCGGCCTCTCATAAAAACCCGTATGCCCTTCGGAGGTAGAGGGACCGTTTGTAGGACAACGTCAATGCGCGTACTATAAAGCTGGCGAACAGCTTTTCCCAAAATTTAATAAGGGCGTATGCGCAAATTATGTACCATATATAAAAAATATATAGATATATTATATAAAAAGATCTATATAAAACTTATAAGTTCTGAACTGCTGCACTATCGATTTGCTTTGCAGCTGGAGTAGTTCTACTTCTTGATGTGATAACGTCTTATAATTCGATTTAGCCGGCTGCACGCACAAAAAAATGTGTCGTTATCTTGCCAAATCGTTGTTATCTTGCTCATTCGTCGTTATCTTGCTCAATCGTCGTTATCTTGCTCATTCGTCGTTATCTTGCATGAACTGCAAGTGAAAGCGCGGAACGAACGACAAAGAGCACAACGTTCGGCAACGTTCGACATCTTACTCTCTCCTACTTAAGTGAGCGTATATATGTATGTATATAAATTGTATAAATTCACATATTTGTATGTAAATTCACATTTTTGTATTTGCATATGCTTTCTTGCTGTGTGCAAGGTAATGAACCATTTTTCTGTTGAGAATGGGAGATGATAGGAAAAGTAGGAAATGAAAGGGAGTGTTTGGAGTGTAAAGTGTCTTGAAAAAGTCTAATCGATGATGGTGCCTCTTAGTGTTGTTGACTTATTAACGTCTGATGCACAATCGAAATTGAAGATATCTTTCATGAATTTGATAAATGTTTCGTAATTTTTCATGTTTGTGTGAATGTAACTTGACGTATTCCATTGCGATTCCATTTACCTCCTTCTCTATATCCATATAAAATATCTATCAAACAAATAAAATAAAAATTCTGTTTTGAAAATTGCAACCATTACATCAGTATTTTCTTATGACGTTGTCACCTTAAGGCCGGCGGGCCAATTAGATGTCCTAAATTCAGTAGTTTTCGCGAAGCGTTGTAGGATGAGAAAAAAAACAATTAGCCAAATGAAGTTTTGGGGATAGCTTAATATATATTTGAACTAAAAAAAAAAAATTTGTACAATCTCCAACAATATATTGTAAGCCGAGTTATCAATAGATTCCCAGAGCGCCTGTATCCAACTTCTGTACAAGATACGACTTGCAATTTTCATCTGAAAACAAAAAAAAAAAAAAGATTATTAATTTTGATGTAATTATCTTCTATGTGAACTAGAAAACATCCAAAAACTTTTTTAAGCGACTTTTTTACCCAGTTGAAGAGTTTTTTTTTTTTCCTTGAAAGAACCACTTTTTTTTCTACCTTCCCCAAAAATCGAATTTTACGTGTTTCTTAGTTCGAATCGAAGATAATTACATCAAAATTAATAATCTTTTGTTTTTTGTTTTCAGATGAAAATTGCAAGTTGTATCTTGTACAGAAGTTGGATACAGGCGCTCTGGGAATCTATTGATAACTCAGCTTACAATATATTGTTGGAGATTGTACAAATTTTTTTTTTAGTTCAAATATATATTAAACTATCCCCAAAACTTCATTTGGCTAATTGTTTTTTTTTCTCATCCTACAACGCTTCGCGAAAACTACTGAATTTAGGACATCTAATTGGCCCGCCGGCCTTAAACTATCCTCAGTAAACCGACTTTACAGACAACCTATTTTTTTTAATGGTAGAGCTGATATTTTTAATATGATGATGCCCAACAAAATATCTATTGCAGACCTCTGTAAGAGCATTATAACAGTTAATTAACTAGTTCTTAAAATATTCAAAATGTTCTTATCTAATTTATTTTGAAAATCACCAGTTTTGGCCTATTAATTAAATTGTTTTTATTTTGTATACATATATATACAGTTGCGTTAGCTTATAAAAATATTAAATACAAACTGCATTAACACTAACCGTACCGATGTAGCACGTATACCTATTCTTGCCGCAAACGGTCATTTGACCGGCAATGAAAGAATTGTTTTTTCAAAACAAATGTTTAATTTTTTCTAATACATAATTAATATTTTCAAATAACAATAAAACACAAAAAAAAGGCAATTGCTAAATTTGATAATATATGAATTTATATAAAGTTAAATTAACCAAGGAACAAATAGTCAGTTTATATTTTTAAATTCAATCTTGTAACCGGTCATTTGACCGTGCGCGGTACGGTTAGTGTTAAGAAAGTTTGCAGATACCAAGTTTCGCAAATTTTTTATTAAGTACGCACATTAACGGGGCATTAAGTGGACCAATTGCTCACATCATTGCTTTGGAATCTACAGGATCTTTAACAATTTCGCAAAATTCAGGTTTTGTTGTCTCACATCACTATTAAAACCGACCAGGTTTTCGGGATGTGTTGTAGCTTTCACGTGAGAAAAATTGTTTGTAGGTGTGTGCGCACATTATTGGTAGTTTATTAGGGGTGTCAACTATTATGTTAACTTGTACAGCTCTTTTTAAGTCCCCCTACAGATTTGATATAGGATTTAGGTCAGTGGGCTCAGTTGGCCATTCCATAACCTCAATTTTATTTGCGCGACACCAATCCTTGGCTTTCCGACTCGTGCATTATCCTGCATGTAGACCCATTTTATTGCAACTTAACATTCTGCATATTTTCAAAACAATAATTAAATAAAAAAAAATGTTAATTCAAGTTTCAAAAATATTTTATTACACTATGGGATAGTCGTGGAACAACATCAAGACGCACACGACAAATAGGAGGAGGAGCTCGGCCAAACACCTAACAGAAGTGTTATTTTTTTATGGGATAGTCGGCTGGGGAATAAATGAAATTGAAATTTTCTGCAAGTTTTAGATTGTACAGAATGATACAGAAAAGTAATTTCTCAGCTTTCCCAGGTTTGCGAGTTTATGCTGTTTTTGCATTTTAAAGCTGGTAGTCATTTACAAACAAATTTTAATTGATTTGAATGCAAATATTTTTTACCACAAAAAGGTGTTCCTGGAGGTTTTCAGGCACGAGAAATTTGAATTTATTTCTTTTTACTAAAAACTAGCATCATAAAACCGTGCTCAGATATGAAATATTCACAATTTACCGTTTTAAAAGATGAAACAAACCATTGCGATTCTGTTCTTCAATCACATTTTGCATTTTTTTAAATACAGGGTCCGCCATCTATCGTTACGGATTTGAACTAGGTATTATTTGAAGAATGGTAATACTTAGCTGTCATCTGATTTGACAGAAAATTAGTTTTATTCTTCCGCTGAACGAAAATGGTTGTGTATATGCTCAAAGAACGCTGGGAGATATTGAGACATTACTTTGAAAATCATGGTAATGTTGCAGAATGTGTACGAACATTCTTACCACACAGCGAATGCTACGATCAATCTTTTGCGCACTGTCTTCGAACATCGCATTATCAGCCGAAATTCTGATATCGTTTGGCCGCCTGCGATTTGACGCCGTTGGATTATTATCTTTGGAGTGCCGTCAAAGACCACTGTTATGCCAACAAACCAGCAACAATTGATGCACTGAAGACCAACATACGCGATGTCATAGCTGAAATACAGCCGCTTACAATCGAAAATGTGTTGAAAAATTGGACCGATCGTATGGGATGGTGCATGGCTAGCCGAGGCAGCCATATGAATGAAGTTGTGTTCCATCATTAACCGGAAGGATTGTACTTCAAAATAAAAAAAAGCAGTTTGGAAAAATATTGAGTAGTTTCTTTTTTATAGCATTTTTAATTCCGTAAAGTTATATGGCGGACCCTTTACTCTCTTATCTGATAGTTTGTCTGTGCAATCCTTCTAGTACCAATATTTGAAGAAATAATTAGTTCAATTTATAGAACTCACTGCTCACACGTTGCACTTTATCAACAATACATGCATCCCTCACATATGAAGAGAGCTTCAATATTTGGAATATTTGTTATGAATACAGCTCTAGTTGCTTATGTTGCAACAGATCCAATCCCATTCACTCTCAAATTGTTATGCCATCCATCAAATACCACTTCATAAATTAAAATGTTTGGTGAGTATTTGGGCTTCTTACTGCAAGGTAGTTGCAGGCGAATAAGACAGGCAAGTTAGGTATATAATTTGAGCAACATCAAAGTGACTAAATTTTAGAAATAATCGATCGAAGTTACTTTAAGTGATATAAAATGGAATAATTTTCTTTCTTATGGATCGATTTCCATTATATTCAGTTCAGTCTTAACAAAATAAATAATTTCGTGTAATTCTTCGAATATTTGTGTCAAAGCCAACATTTTCTGGAAAAATGGAAATATTGGTTTGAAATATTTATGTATCTGCTCCTTCATCGAGGGTGGCAGCTGAGTTAAACTTTCAAATAATGGTTTTAAATACTTATGCTCACTCTATGATATTGACATGTATATCCAACTAAAGATGTTTTAAAAAACATTTCTGCCCACTTTCTGCTTTATCCTTCTTGCTGTTTTATATAATCGTAAATAAATAGTTGAACCTTGCTCCTATAAAATACATAAAGTATACGCAATGGATACTATGATGAATTTCCACCGAAACCGAACCGAATATTTTCGAGGACCGTAGTAATGAAATAAGAAATGATTTAATAAAATAAGAAATAATTTAAAAAATTCAGTATTTTTATTGATATAAAAAAGCAAAACAGGTCCATAGGTCTTAATCGCACTAATTTCAGCTCTTAACAAAAATAGTGTTAGCATGTTAATGTATTTGTAATAATTATACAATTACAATTGTAGTTGAATAATTTTATATTATAATGTAAAAATATTTGCTTATAATCATTTTCACCGTCTACCGGTATAAAGTTGACTTGCAGCACTGAACAATAGCTTACTATCTACACTCCACGGAAGAGCAGATAATATTTCAGACAGACATACCTATTAGCAGAGGATAGTCGGAGAACTGGAGTTATGGACGACGGCCTTGCTGTACTTGCGCTGTCTTTAATAAAACTCAATGCGTATATAAATGCAGCTTGTGTCAACGAATACATTTTAATTTGAAAATTCAGTTAACTTGACAAAAAACTTAAAGATTATTTGCTAAATTGTCTTGTTTACATTGAAGTGAGCTGTTGTCGAAATATCAAAATTTGACATTTGAGTTTGGCAGTACTTTTTTCGTATCCATATTTTTTCGTATTCGTAGTAGACATTCGTTTACGTAGGTTTTCTATGACGGATTCTGTGATAGGGCTGATTATTTCAACTTTACTGTTCACATTGAATGCATATGTAAGTATATGCAGTGTTTATGAAAACGATCGTCATACAGTGGACTATGTGCGAGGCATGTATCGACCTGGGTTCGATACCCATTGCCATCAAAAATCAAAAGGCTTTTTTTTTAAGTGTAGGGCCATAGGCAGGCAATGGTAAACCTCAGCACAAGGAGAAACACCTTTCATTCGAAGGTGACATAAAATGTCGAACCTACCCTTTGTTCCTACAAAGACACTAAAAGACGGAAATGTTTTCACCAACTCTTCTGCTCCTCAAATTTCAATATGGCCAAAAAAGCAACTAACTTATAAGTATACCCACATTTGCATGGTTTTTAAGACGATATATTTTCTGAGCTGATTTAAATTTAGATTTCTCGCACGCCACGATGAAAAAGTATTGGTAATCCAATACCTACACTTGCAAGTAAGTACTCGATACTTTTTTCCGAATTAAGTAAATTTTTTAACCGATGTTTTGTTTTTTTAATTTGGTACTTGGTATTGATACTTTTTTGAAGCATTTGCTACATGACAACACTACAACTATCATTCGACATAAATTCATCCTATCATGTCAAAGTTGGACCTGTACATGAATTTTATTTTATTTCATGATTCCGTTTTATGTAACTTCTGCATGTAATTGATTTTGAAAGGTTGAGATTTTGAAAGAGAAAAGTAAGTAATATCTGTTGGGAGAAACTAATATGCGTTGAAGTCAAAAAATGGTTAAGGTGAAATAGCTTATTTGAAAGTAGATCCTTTAAAGGATGGAAAAATAAAACTTGTTTCCGGCCTTTCATAAAATTGCACGTGCGTATTTAGTTACCGTAGCAGCCTCTGTCTATTGCGGAAGATTTTTCCTGAAAGCAGGAAATATAATTATACAGGACAGAAACCGCCTATCAGCCAAATATTTTGAAAAATTGATTTTTTGTGCAAATTGCTTTATAGTTGGTATGGATAGTTTTTTCTTATATGTTTTGGGTAAATGTAAAAATGATAATTTTCAAGTATTCCATTTGTAACAAAATGTGAAAAATTAATTTCCTTTTAATAATAAAAATTAAAAGAAAATGTTCTGGTTTTTATAATTTTAATTTTTTACACGTTACTACGATATTTATTCTTGACTCGATATTTTGTCCCGATACCAGAAAAAGTAAAAAAGTAAAGATATCGAAACCAAGGTTTTATCGAACGGTCACTACAGAGGCAACAACCGTGGTACCACTCCTTTGCTCTCAGCGAATTGGACAGATCTCCCTCTCGTTTTTCTCTTTGGTTGGATGGAGAAAAACGTAAGTTAAAACCAAGATTCTACTTTGTTTTATAATTAACGCAATCAATAAAAAAGTTCATCAGTGCGTTGGCAGTCTGTCTCCCAGAGGAAATGAGTTCGATAATTTTTATAAAGGGGTCCATTTAATTTCCTAAGGCTTAAAAAACAACAAAAATTAGTGATATATTCGAAAAAAAATGTGATAGGTTCTTAATGTGGGTTTGTATTTTGATAATTTTTTGTATCGACAAAAGTTCGAAAAGTTTCCAGAAGGAATTTTATAAAAAATTCACAAGTTCATAGAAACTTTTTAAAGGATTAACTTTCGTCTATGTTAAACATTCAGTGCTGAGTGCTAACTTCACAATTCTTAGAAGATGGAGCTGCTCCAATAGCTGCAACTACTCCTCATGGAGGCGGAACAGATACTCCGAACACAATTTTTGATGTGTTCAGCAACTTTCTCGACATTATAACTTTTTTAAAATATCTTTCTTTGCTTCCATTATTAAAATTTAACACTTTTTGGCTTTCTGATTTTATTATTGCGAATTTGTTAATTTTCTTTTGGTTTACTCTTTCATTTTGGTTTGAGAGGTAATTTCTATAAATATCCGATAAAAACTAGGGAAGACAACGTTTTGTTAGTTCGCTTGGTGATTGAGACTAAATTATTTACAAATAAGGTAATACGCTCTTAAAATTTTGTATTTTGAATTAAGTAATTCCAAGGGTAATTAAATTTAGATTTCTTGTACGAAGTTATGCGAAGTTGGGCGAAGTATGCGTAATCAGACCTAAATGGCAGGACTCACTGTAAGTAAACTGAGTTATATTTCAGATACTTCTAGGTCATGAAATCCACTAAATTCAGGTTCCAAAATCCATATGAAAACTATAAACACAGGTTGAACTAATCATGAAAAGCTGAGTGTAAAAATTTCAAAGTCAGCAGGCATACGCAGATATGTTAAAATTACTCGCAGAGCAATTATTTGAAGGAAAAAGTCGTATTGCAATGGCTTGAAAAAAGTAAGTTTCGCTACTCTACCTCCCTTTGCATAGAGTAAAGTGGCGCCGATGTCTTGTAAAATTTAAATGAGATTTTCACCAGAATAAATGCCAGCGATGCGCGTCGACATATTGTCTACATAATTGCAGAGACACCGCACACAGTAAGGCTAATTTATTTAGTTAAGTCTAAAATCGAGGCTTTTTTATTTTTCTACAATAGATTCTTTTGACATTCCCACTGCAAATACATCTTGAGGTGAGCAAACTCTGAGGACATAACCTTTGTAGCGAATCACTGGCGTCAACCTGATTTTTCGCAATTCGAATTCGAGTGCGGCTACACAAACAACTAATTGCTTATTTTCTTGGCCAAATTACCGAATAATAGCGACAAGCGCTGCTAATGCACTAAGTTGTGGCTAAATTAAAAGCCATGACAACAACAATAAAAATAACAACAATTAACAAAACAGCAGCAACGTGACCGCAATGGCACGTAAGAGATTTTTCACATTCGAAAAATTAGTGACACTATGCAACGCCGAAAAGCGTAACAGTCGACAATGAGACAATAAACTAGGGTAAGACATTACACAGTGGAATCGCTGAATGAGTGGAGAAGGCACTGCCTGCCAACAGGTAGACAGAAAATAAGTAAGTGAAAATGCCACCATATTGTCTCAGCGCAATACATTATTGCACCTCAGCGACAGGCAGGCATTTCCTCAATTACCGCTGCAGCTGCATTGCTGAAATGAGGCAATGCCAAGAAAACGCCCGACTATCAGCCAACCAAACAGCCCAAATAGTGCACACACAATACTCCGACAGGCTAAGGTGTGTATGCCGTCAAAACTGACGGTGTACAGCCGAGGCAAGTGGCAGATTGTCTGAACAGCTATGTAGCGCAGACAGCTAAAATGCTGAGTACCCGTATATGTATTTTCGGCTGCCACAACGCTTATGGATGCTTAGGCTTTACGACGGTGTATGTGTTTGCGATTTCATCGCTGATTTTGGGCGCATCATAGGCGCCGATTTGGCGTCACATTGGCTTTTCCGTGCCGATTTCAGTGTTCAACGCTAATTTCAGCTGAACAAAATATTAAGTGCGGAAGAGCAGCAAATTAATATTTTCAAGAGATTTATCTTTTTTTGCAATTCTTATATGCGTATGATATGTGTATACATTGGGATTTACTCACACGTACTCATATTCACATTCCGACATATATTCATTGTATTCTTTGCATACACAATGTCCAGTTTCATTTCATTGCTTTTTTCACCTTTTCTTCGAATTTTCGAAAATTTAAGACAATTTTAAATTTTTACTGTGAATTTTAAAAATACCCACCACTTCAACAGTACACTAATTTGAGCTGATACACATTTCCTCTGCTAAGCACAATCGTTCAAATTATTAAAATTCATAATGTAAGCTAAACTACATTTGCTAGGAACAGTGTTTTGATGTCAAATAATTTGTTATAAAAACTATTGTTATATTAAGACTTAATCTAGACTTTTAAACGTCGAAAGTATTTAAAAATTTAATTCTTACAGTTAAATTTTGTTCGCATGTTGAATTCTTGTAATGACACACTCTACAATTTTCTTTACTACTGAAAGCTTGAAAAGGGGCGATCATTTTTATAAAGGGGTCCATTTAATTTCCTAAGGCTTAAAAAACAACAAAAATTAGTGATATATTCGAAAAAAATGTGATAGGTTCTTAATGTGGGTATTGTATTTTGATAATTTTTTGTATCGACGAAAGTTCGAACAATTTCCAGTTATTTGTGCCAGTATTTAGCATTTGGTATTTTGTGTAACATTTGCGGTATTCAAAATGCTGCTGAAGGTCATCAAAAGTGGTTGGAAGGGAATATGCTGCGTCATTGAAAACATATGAATTCTAATTTCGACACTGCAAAAGTGGTGATTTCGACAACGAAGACTAGAAACCAAGCGTCAAATGAGTAGTAGCGTCGCAAGGTTGAAGTTTATTAACATTTCAGAAATACGAAGTGGTTTAAAAAATTAGGTGAATTCTCAAATTTCACGGGCTACGTATATTCGACTTTCGATTACTATTTTTTTTTTTATGTTAGTACACTCGCCTCGAAGATATGTTCGCGGTTGGGCGTTCGGCGATTTTCGGCTATCGAAAAAAATGGATCAAAGAAGTTGCATAAAATTTTGTGTAAAAAATGTAATCAAGTGTTCAAAAACACTTGAAATGTTGACAGTAACATACGGTGACAGTAGTATGAGTCAAAAAAGCGGCACAAGCTTTTCACAGAGGACCGAGAAAATGTGAATGACGACGCTCTTTCTGGACGACCCAGCACATCAACAACCGATGAAATGTTGAGAAAATGAAGAAAATTGTTATGGAGAATCGTCGGCTCACAATTAGAGAGGAGTTGCTGAGGATGTCGGCATATCGGTTGGTCGGTTGGCTAATGTCATGCAATCTTTTCGGAAATTTTGGGCATGAAGCGTGAGGCAGGGAAGTTCGTTCCAAAATTAATTTTGACGAAAAACAACGTCGCTCAGGAGTAATAGAATGACGTAAACGATGATCCAGATTTGCTGAAAGGGGTCATAACTGGTGACGAATTAGGCGTATACGAGTATACTTATGAATTCAAAACCAAAGCCCAATCGTCCTAATGGAAGAGTCCGGGAGAACCAAGACCAAAAAAACACGCCAAGTTCGATCAAATGTCAAGGTTTTGCTCACTGTTTTCTTCGATTACTATGGAGTAGCGCATCAGAAGCTCTTACCACAAAGTCGTGTGGTAAATAAGAGGCATTACCTTGAATTTATACGCCGTTTGCGTGAAGAAATAAGAAAAAAAAACGCCCTGAGTTGAGGACAAATAATTCATGGCTTTTGCATTAATGCACCTGCTCACTTATATTTGCTTGTGAGAGATTATTTGGCCAAAGGCAATACCGTTATTCAGCCTCAGCCACCGTTTGCACCAAATTTCGCCCCTGCGACTTTTTTCCGTTTCTAAGATTGAAGAGACCCATGAAAAGACGGCGTTTTGCGACGATTGAGGAGTTAAAAACCGAATCGGTCGGAGAGTTCTTGGTGGTATATCCTTGCAAATCAGAATTGCTTCGCGGATTGGAAAAAACGCTGGCACAAGTGTATTATATTTGATAGGGACTATTTTGAAGGAGGTAAAATAGAAATTGATGAATAAATAAATATTTTTTTAGAAAAATCAAAATTCACCTTGTTTTTTTAACACACCTCGTATTTCTCAAGCGTGCGAAAAGTAATTTTCGCATCAAGTGCTTATTAAAGGTGAATAATGCATCCATTATCGGCTTCAAAGCCAAAAATGCATGGCACTTGTGTGGTCCAGAAAGAGATAATATACTAAAAGCTGGTAGAATCTGTCAACAATTGATTTTGTTGAAGAGAGCACTGACAGAAAAACGATCAGAATACGCTTCGATAGGCTAATGCGCAATTTTTCATGAGAAGTTGTCCGTCGTAAACTGTAAACGGATAAAAATATATTTCGGGTAATCGGAAGATACTGTACAAGTTATACTACTCCGACTTTTTGGAACTTTCATACAAATAAAAATAGTTGGTTATGATTCCAAGACCGCTAAGCATTTATGTAATTGTTGAAAGTTTTACATCATAAGACAATACGTCACTTCGTGAACCATCTAATTATGTTTTGCTAATTAAAAGAAAAGATTTGAGAAATTCAACTATTTGTCCCAAATTTCTAAAACCTCATTTGAGTTGCCTTAATATGGTTTTATCTGCACAAGCATATGCACATATATGTATGTATAAGTAAATATCATCATCATTAGCATTACAGTCTTGTGCAGACCATTGCTTCCACAACTACGGTTCTCCACTCCGATCGATTCTCTACTACTCCTTTCCAGTTTGTGATAGCCATTTTCTGCAGGTCGGCTGTGACCTCATCTACCCAGCGTTTGTTTGGTCTCCCTCGACATCTCCGTCCAATTGGTTGTCTATGGATCGCTATATTGGCAGCTCTCCATTTGGGCATTCGGTACATGTGCCCCAGCCATCTGGTTCGTTGACTTTTTATAAAGCGTATTGCGTTTCCATTACGTATCAATGTGTCTAGCTCATGATTGTATCTTATCCGATACGTTCCGTCATCTCGCCGGGAAGGACCATATATTGTTCGTAGTATCTTTCTTTCAAACCTTAGTATTTGGTCCATGTCTTTTGTTTTAAGTACCCATACCTCACTGCTGTATGTTAGTATGGGTCTTATAAGCGCTTTATACATTGCTATCTTTTGATCTCTTGATAGCAATCGGGACTTGAATAATTTTATGTGAGCAAAGAATGCTTTATTTGCCGCACTTACTCGGTCATTTATTGCCACGGAAGTGTCAGAATTACTGCTGATGAAAAAACCTAAGTATTTAAATTTGTCGACCTTCTGTATGCATTCACCATCTATTTCAATGTGTGCATCTTCACTCGGTTTCTTTGCGAAGTGCATATATTTCGTTTTATCTATGTTTACCCGTAGACCCACTTCTAAAGCTGTATTTTTCAATCGCATATAAATTTTCTTAAGCTCATGTTCATTCTGTGCAATCACGACAATGTCATCGGCATAAGCTAACACTTGCGAGCTGCAATTAAAAATCGAATTGCCACATTTCAGTTTGCATACTACCTCATGTAGTAATAAATTAAAAATTGTCGCTGATAGTGAATCGCCTTGTTTTACACCTGATGAAATGCTGAATTCGTTGGTAACATCTCCATTTATCATAACCTTGGCATTAGTGTTTGATAGTGTCATCTGAATTAGTTTTATAATTTTTACCGGTATACCTTGTTTAAGCATTATGTCGTTCAGACAGTTTCTATTGATGCTGTCGAAAGCTTGCTTAAAATCAATGAACAGACAGTGCAGATTCAGTTCGAACTCTCTGTGTTTCTCAAGAATTTGCATTAGTGTGAAACATTGGTCTGCTGTGGATCTACCCTGGCGAAAACCGCACTGGTAGTCATCCACAATTTCCTCAGCATATACGCTCAACCTTTTGTTGAGTATATTTGTAAAGACTTTATAACCAGTGTTGAGGAGAGATATGCCTCGATAATTATTACAATTTGTTTTGTCGCCTTTTTTATGTAATGGTACTATAAGGCTATTGTTCCATTCTTCCGGTAGATGTTCGGTTTCCCAAATTTTGCGTATCAGTTCTGTCATCATGTTATTGAGTACTTCACCGCCGTATTTTAGAAGTTCTGCATTTATTTGGTCACTTCCGCTGCTTTTATTATTTTTTAACTTTTTCAGACTTTCTACCACTTCGTTACGACCCGGTGCTTCTATGAAGTTTTCTGCTGTAAAGTATGTCTCATCTATACAGTGTGGACCGTAGTCTGTTGCATGTTCTATATTCAGAAGATCACTAAAGTATTCTTGCCATCTATTCAACATTTTTTTCTCTTTCTGTTATTATTTCACCTTCCTTGTTTTTGCACAAATTTGTTCGTGGCTGATATGTCTTTGTTTGGCTTCTAATTGCGCTGTACATATTTCTTACATTTCCTTGACTGAAATCATTCTCGATACGCTGAACTTTGCTGTTGATGTCCTGTTTTTTCCTTTGTTTTATAATTTTCTTTGCGGCTTGCCTTTTTTCGTTATATTCAAGTAGGTTTTGTCTTGTTCGTTTGTTTAAATATTTTCTTCGCGCTTCGTTTTTTGTTTCAATAGCTGCTTTACACTCTGCATCGAACCACTCATTTGTGGTGCATCTTTTTGTGCCTATTTTCTCTTTAGCTGCTCCAATAACCGCATTTTTTACTTTAGCCCAGATTGTTTCTGCTGAGTCTTCCTTTGTTACGATTAGATTACTCTTTATGATTTCTTGGTATGCACGACGCTCTTTCTCATCCGCTGAAATTCGCTCAGTACTCCATTTTACTTTCTTGAACCTGCGATCGTTGCCTATATTTGAAATTTTTTGCCTTATCCTGGCAATCACCATGTAGTGGTCAGAGTCACAGTTTGCGCCTCTAAACGATCTGACGTCAATGACCGAGGTTGCGTGTCTTTTATCCATCAATACATGATCTATCTGGTTCGATCCTCTCCTTCCGGGCATTTCCCAGGTTTGCTTATGAATTTTCTTGTGTGGAAAAGAAACGCTGCTTATCCACAGCCCGCTGCTTAGACAAAAATTTATTAGTCGTGCACCATTATCGTTCGATTCGTCGTGTAGAGAGTGCTTTCCCCCAACGTCTTTGCTAATATTGGTGTTTCCCACCTTTGCATTTAAATCTCCGAGGAGCATTTTTATGTCATATTTACATGATTTTGACATCACATATTCCAGTTCTGCATAGAAGGAGTCTTTTGCAAAATCGTCTGCGACATCGGTAGGCGCATACGCGGCTACAACTGTTATGTTCTGAAATCTTCCTTTGAGTCTCATGAGGCAGAGTCTTTCACTAATTGGCTCGAAAGCCATTATACTTTCTCTAAGTTTTTTGTCAATGTAAAAGCCCACACCTAGCTGTCCTCGTTTGTTTGGACCACTGAAGAAAATTGAATAGGATTTCTTTCTTATCTCACCATGATCCGCAAAGCGTATCTCTTGTAGAGCTGCTAAGTCAATATTATATTTCATACACTCATCCGCTATTTCGGACATCTTGCCGGCTTGTAGCATTGTTCGTATATTCCAAGTAGCAAAACGTAAATCATAGTCCTTAATTCGTTGCTTGGGTCGGTATCTTTTGATTGTATCAGTTATCCGAGGCTGTTGTTGTGGATTCGCGACAATAAATACTGGTATAAGGTTGTCAGCCTTAGGACCAGCCCCCTCTAGGAGAGCCAGATCACCCACTTCTTTTGTTCCCTTTCCTTCCACTGGGGTTTCCCACTTTGTGAGGTACCCAGTCTCTGGTTAGGGTTAACAGTTTCACCGCTCGAAGGATTCAAGTTGGGAGATTGACAGTAAGAGGTGATATACATCATATCTCAAGATCAGTATTCCAGTTGCACATTACTGCCCTTTGCGAAACCTTTGCGATAAGTAAATATAAAGAAATATAAAAAAACAAATCAACTATTTCCATTACTCGCGACCCACTTAGATTCTATAGTAAATTTTGAAGGATTATAGTAAATATAATACATACTCATAGGAGCATCCAATATATCGATCTAAAAGTATTCTCTTCCGTAATGTACAAATATTTATCCTGACATATCGGAGGCGTGAATAATGGAAAGGGAAGCGTAGCATCTCCCGTACGAACCAAAACTTTCTCAGCGCTTCTCTTTGAAACCGTTCATGCCAAGCCTTATTTGATACAGATATGATAGTAAAGTGCTTTGTATTTCATAATGGAAAAACAGAGAACTTTATTTATTTTTTTTTTTTATTGGAAAATGGAAAAACAGCGTATTTTATTTATTTTTATATTTCATTCCTCAACGCGAAATACAAAAAAATGTCCACTCATTTCATTGTAACGCAAAAAAAAAACAAAAACATACAGAGAGTTCACGGCGTAGCTTAAATGATACAGTTAAAAGTATTGCTCTTCCCGGCGCAAGTTTCAACAAACGAAATTGTATTTTTAGTGTGCGAGAGTCTATAGAGCGAGTTTGACATAAAGCCAAGAATGATAGAAAGAAGATTGCACCCATCAGAGAGTACGTGACGTCACGTTTGCTGAGTTGTGCAGTATTGCCAACCATTTGCTCTCCGCAATAAATTTAGTGCTTTTTTATACCGAAAATGCGAAAAATTTGAAGTTTCGTGTTCGTTTCTTTTTTTTTTAATTTAAAGCTACCGAAACTTTGGGTTTAAAGAAAACTGTATTATTATACAAAATAAGGTTAAAAAAGGCCACTCTGAGAAGATTTTAGTGCTAATGAAAATTAGTTGGTTTTTTATAAAATTTGATATTTTGAAAGTGTGAATTTAATTTGTTGCTCCTTTTAAGGTTATGGAAGAATATTAAACGTCCCTCTCTCAACTCTTCTTAAGATTGAAAACTTTTTACACATTTTAAAAGGCGTTTGAATTTACTGAATGCGGATTAAAACCATAGAGGTGTAATCGTTTCTTCCGGCCATCAATCCTTAGTGGAACATAGGGCATCAAGAGCTGTATTCATTATAAAAATAAGCAAGAAATTACCAGAAAATACTAAAGAAACCATACTGACATTTTTACAAAAAGAGTACCTTATCTAGTTACATAACCTCAAATATAGCATATAAGTCGTTCCTTTAACAAAAGAGTCTCGCTTGACAAAAATAACTTATAAATTAAATTGTACATAAGCATAACACATTTATTAAAACAAAAACGCACATTCTAAAAACAATTTGTCACGCATACGAAATTCTTTAAATGATTCAATAAAAATTTGTTGTGTTATTTTCTTTGAATAGGAATTTTAGTGCGTTTTTATATCCAAAGGTAGGCAATACTGCAGTAGCGAGAGAGATTTGACTGCCGAAAGCAGAAGAACACCAACAACACCTGCAATCGCGGGCAATGCCACCAGATGTTAAAAAAGTAAAGCTAAATAAAACTAAGTGAATTATTGAACTAATTTTAAAAAAATGTATATTTTACAAAATTATAAACATTACTTTTAATTAGAACAGGCTAGAAAAATGTCATGAAGAAAGAACTAAAACTCTCAGACTAAATAACAAAAAAAAAAAAAAAAATGCTAAATGAAGTTACGAAAATGGTTATCTGGCCATACTGGAGCTAAAATCACGTAACTCGTTGTCAAATTCGCTGAGAGCAAAGTAACGGGACCACGATAGGCGCCATCTCATTATTCTTTCCATCATGACATAAAGCAATATTAAATTTTAAGTATACTTGGTTTTTTTTTAACCGCGTACTTTGATAGAAAAGCTTGGGTTAGTTTTGAAGCATTTCAATCCAAGACTGTCCCATCGTGAAATAGCTGAGATGGCACATTGAGGCCGAAAGTCAAAAGTTCAACACATTATTGATCGCTTTATGTATGAAAATCGTATGGCAAATAAAATTTTTACAGAGAGAGAATGTCAGTGGGTAGTGCACCAAGTGAAGAAAAATGCCCCAACAAGCGTTCCAAAGTTAAGTGAAATGGCCAAAAAGGATTTAGTTAAGATTTACCATCCAGAAACTGTTCGAAGAATACCGAGAGAAGAAAATTAAATGGTAGAATAGCCTCTAATAGACCTTTCGTAAGTGCACGGAATGGAAATAATAGATTGCAGATTGCGCATGGTGATCTAAAGAAGACCCCAGCATTTTGAAGGACCATACTTTTTGCCGATCAGGTAAAAGTAAACTTATTTGGACCAGATAGCAGACCTTTTATAGGGCGCGAGCCCGACACGGCGGTGGCAACGTTATGATTTTGGGCATGCATGTCATCAA
This sequence comes from Anastrepha ludens, assembly GCF_028408465.1. Lineage (NCBI taxonomy): Eukaryota > Metazoa > Arthropoda > Insecta > Diptera > Tephritidae > Anastrepha > Anastrepha ludens. Next base: position 83,546,306 of record NC_071498.1, on the reverse strand, counting down.
GCGGAGCTGGAAATTTTACCTTAATCGAACAAAAATGATTGAATACTTGTTTAAAACTTAATATCTCTTCTTCTTCAATAAATTAGTTACAGTAAATCCACTGTTGTAACAATTACTTTATATGGAAGTCCATTTTCTACATTGTATGCAAAAATATTGTCAAAGATCAAAAGCGATTTTTGAGCTAAACATACAGCGAAAGGTCTGAAATTATACATCTTGGATACTATCGATTCTGAGCGATAGTTTTCGGTAGTATAGGTGCATGGCGAAATATCAGGAACTAACGGCACAATTAAATTTTATACGTGTAGCTAATCATTTTTATTTAAAACTACGACATCATACTCGTTTCATAGAACCCTACATTTTTGGGATACAATTAGGGCACACACGGAAAATTCGCAGAATAAAGCCGACCTAAATACCTTCCACTTACGCCTCACTGTTGTTATTAATACTAATACTGCTCAGCATAGTGAAAAAGGCAGAATTTTTAAATATGTTCAAGTTTTCTATGTACCCAGCCCACCCACAATTGCCGAGTAATGAACCTGCATCGAAAAGTGAGCAAAAATGTAAAATTTATTTCTGTTTGCTCATAGTGACGTGTAACTGCATGGAATTTACTGACCCCACGCAACGCAAGAATTATAAATGATTCAAGAAAGAAAAAAGAGTTACATATTGTACATACATAGATATGCATGTACACATATAGATGCATGCAAGTAAATATATTTACCTTTAGAAGTATAATCAAGAGTATGAACATACAAGTATACATAAATAAATTGAATGTTTACATTTGATATGGAATTCTGAAAATTTGCGTGATATTTATAAACTTAATTGCTCCAAGAAAAGAAAATATTATATTTTTTGAAATTGCATTTGAATGCATTTTTCATTATAAAAAATAATTTTATAGAACAAGATATACCGTTTTCAGCTTTATCAAGTATGCAAAAATTTAGCTGGAAATTCACTAATCTATATTATAATTTTTAAATTAAATTTCACATCTTTAACTAGGTGGCGCTGTAAGAATCATAGCAAGCCATGATTTGTAAGAATCATAGTTGGTCATGTACATTTTGGTTCAGCCGTTATTCTTAGTTTTAATATGTACAGTTAGTTGAAATAAAGCAACCGAGCAGTGGAAACGTGCGCATTCTTTTTCGGTTATATAAAATTTACAGGCGCAAAATTCAATTATACCAAAAAATAAATTAAATAAAAAAAAAATTAAGAAAAAAAGATTTTGAATCATGAAAATGTTTATTTTGATCTTTACGCACTCCATCATTTGTTTTTTTATTTTTTTTGTATACAGCAGCTATCTAATTTACATTTGCATAAATTATAAATATTCCGATTGAGTGATAAATTATGAGCCACCTTGTTTATAAACAAACTCAAACCGGTATATACATAATTGTCAAAAATCAACGCGATTTTGGAGTGGTTTTTAACTTATATTTCCTCATACTAAAATTGAATGGGCTATAACGCGTGCCCAGAAGTTTTCTAAAGATCCTGATTAAAAAGTTGAAATGTTTACGAACATTTTTTGAAATTTTTAAGAATGCGTGAATTTTGTACAAAATTCGGAACATTATTTATACGTATTTTTTTGGTAATGATATATATTTAAATAAATTGTTTTGTTTATGATAAAATATTATTAAAATAAAAAATTAAAAAAAACTTCTTCGGATACGTTTAGTTAAAGCTTAGAAGATACCTTATAAATTTTTTCTAATTTTCTGTTGGCGTTATATAGTAGAAATAAGCGCCGACCCATGGACATGGCATAAGGTGCCAAATGGAACGAGGGCTAATAGTAATAATAAATATATTTAAATTTGGCATGTAAGGAAAAATGCGAGTATTTTAAACAGGTAAAGAGACTTAATTATGTGACCGCAAGTGTATGTAAAGATATGTTTGCATGATATTGACTCCTAAGTAGCATACTAAAGTTGCATAATTTATTGCAACAACCACACAGTATCTCACCAACAAATGTGACCAAAACTCAAAAAGGAAAAAGATTGTAATAGGAGAAGGTGGTACATTTCTAATGGTCAATAAATATGCATTTTTCATGTCACAGCAACCCAACCCGCACACACTTTAATACCACTTACACGCCTATACATAGAAAATAGGTGGCAATCAATACTCACTGGGATCGAGTAGCGTAACTCTCCAAGGTGGCCATATAATAAACTCATCTGCCCAAGTCTCACACAGAAGCGTTTGAATACAAAAAAGTAGTAAAAAGGCAAAAAATGGCAACATAAGTGCATAAGTATGTATGTATGCCTTACGTACAACTGGAATTTAATGCTTTAGCCAGCACACGTTTGCCATTTACCATATTGATAATGTTGTTGCTGACACCATTAATGTTGCTGACGTTGTAGAGTTGCTTGACTATTGACGGTATTGGCGCTTGCTGTTGTTGTTTTTATCCATTAACGAACTTATACTCCGCACCGGTGCCAGCAACGTACGTTTCTTATCCTGTTCTCCTTTTTAACAAGCTCCCAGGAGTCAAATATAATCGCACAGCGAAAGTAACGCAATATGCTTCCAGGCACTCATATGTGAAAGTATGCAAGTATTTGCTTACGTGATGCTACGAGCAATCGTTATCCTGCCGCAGTGGTCGAACATATTAAAAGGACATTATATTGCGGCAAATCACTGAGAATGTTATTCGATGACTATAAGATTGTGAAGTGTTTCGTGTGATTTCGATATAGATTTTTTCTTTTTATTTTTTTTGCAATGCAACAATTTATTTTGTGGTTTATAAGCGTCAGCTAGAAAAAATGTGGTTTACTGAATAGATATCATCACATTTATTTATTTTTTTATATGAAATATATTTATAAATATGTAATTATTGTACATTACAAAACTAGATGTAGCAGAAAAGGCACCATGGACCTGAAAATCTTACTAACATTTTACCTTCAGATGTAGCAGAAAAAACAGTTCTGTAGCCCAACCGAAGGAGGCTTCAATGTGGTGTATTCTGCCATGAACTTCTTCTTCTTAATTGGCGCGATAACCGCTTACGCGATTTTGGCCGAGTTTAACAAAGCGCGCCAGTCGTTTCTTTCTCGTGCTAACCGGCGCCAGTTGGACACACCAAGTGAAGCCAAGTCCTTCTCCACCTGATCTTTCCAACGCAGTGGAGGCCTTCCTCTTCCTCTGCTACCACCAGTTGGTACCGCATTGAAAACTTTCAAAGCCGGAGCGTTTGTATCCATTCAGACGACATCGCCCAGCCAACGTAGCCGCTGGATCTTTATTCGCTGCGCTATGTCTATGTCGTCGTAAAGCTCATACAGCTCATCGTTCCATCGTCTGCGATATTCGCCATTGCCAACGTGCAAAGGTCCAATAATCTTGCGCAGAATCTTTCTCTCAAACACTCCAAGCGTCGCGCCATACGTTAGGACAGGCATGATGAGAGTCTTGTAGAGTGTTAGTTTTGTTCGTCGAGAGAGGACTTTACTACTCAATTGCCTACTTAGTCCAAAGTAGCACTTGTTGGCAAGAGAGATTCTACGTTGGATTTCAAGGCTGACATTGTTATCGGTGTTAATGCTGGTTCCTAAATAAACGAAGTCTTTTACAACCTCGAAATTATAACTTTCAACAGTGACGTGGGTGCCGATACGCGAGTGCGCCGACTGTTTGTTTGATGACAGGAGGTACTTCGTTTTGTCCTCGTTCACTACCAGACCCATTCGCTTTGCCTCTTTATCCAGCTTGGAGAAGGCAGAACTAAAAGCACGGTTGTTAAGGCCGATTATGTCAATATCATCGGCATACGCCAGCAATTGTACGCTCTTATAAAATATTGTGCCTGAGCGATTAAGTCCTGCGACTCGTACGATGCTCTCCAACATAAGGTTAAAGAAGACACACGACAGCGGGGAGGTCCTTCCCAATTCTGACGGCGCTGCTGGTGTTGAGCAACGTCATCTTGCATAGCCGTATTAGTTCTGCGGGGATACCAAATTCAGACATCGCGGCATACAAGTAACTCCTTTCCGTACTGTCGAATGCAGCTTTGAAATCGACGAAAAGATGGTGTGTGTCGATTCTCCTTTCATGGGTATTTTCCAAGATTTGGCGTATTGTGAATATTTGGTCGATGATAGACTTTCCAGGTTTAAAGCCACACTGATAAGGTCCAATCAGTTGGTTGACCGTGGGCTTCAGCCTTTCACACACTACACTCGCTAGAACCTTATAGACGATATTTAGTAGACTAATCCCGCGGTAATTGGCACAAATTGCAGGATCGCCCTTCTTATGGATTGGGCAGAGCACACTTAAATTCCAATCGGCAGGCATGCTTTCATCCGACCATATTTTGCATAGGAGCTGATGCATGCACCTTACCAGCTCCTCGCCGCCATGTTTGAATAGCTCAGCCGGCAGTTCGTCGGCGCCCGCGGCTTTATTGTTTTTTAGCCGCGTTATCGCTATTCTCACCTCGTCATGGTCGGGTAGCGAAACGTCAATTCCGTCGTCAACGATTGGGTTATCGGGATCTTCACATTCTCTGTGACATGCGCAGCTGTCACTGTTTAACAGGTTCGAGAAGTGTTCCCTCCATAATTTAAGAATGCTCTGGATGTCGGTCACCAGATCACCGTCTTTGTTCTTACAGGAAAACGCCCCGGTCTTGAAACCTTCTGTAAACCGCCGAACTTACAACCTTTATATTCTGTCATCCCGACCTGCATGATTCGAAATAGTCGTCATTAATGTGTGTTATCCTTAAAAAAGGTAAGTACTTCTTCGGTACCCATTAAGCTCGTTAATAGTGCATTCGATATAATTAAAATTCATTTCTTATAAATTTGAGATCGGTCAGGACAACGAAACATTAAAAAAAATTGGAGTCGATGCATAACCAGGGGGCTCACTTAAAGCGACTTTCTTAAGCACCTAGTCTGTTTTCCATTCAAATATATATATGTATATAATTGGTGCGTACACCCTTTTTGGGTGTTTGGCCGAGCTCTTCTTCCTATTTGTGGTGTGCGTCTTAATGTTGTTCCACAAATGGAGGGACCTACAGTTTCAAGCCGACTCCGAACGGCAGATCGTTTTATGAGAAGTTTTTTCATGGCAGAAATACACTCGGAGGTTTGTCATTGCCTACCGAGGGGCGACTGCTATTAGAAAAATGTTTTTCTTAATTTTAGTGTTTCTCCGAGATTCGAACCAACGTTCCTCTGTGAATTCCGAATGGTAGTCACGCACCAACCCATTCGGCTACGGCAGCCGAATTCAAATTAGTGGGCATTAATATTTTTTACATAATTTATGCTATGTGCACAACCTTTATAGATAGATTAGCTTCCAATCTTGGAAATAAGGCGACTGTCTATGTACCAAATGCTTGCCTGATTAAGGGGTCTCAGTGGTCTAGAGCTCGAAAATTTTGGGTATTTTCAGGAATTTTTTTTTTACAATAAAAAAATGAAAAAAAAAAATTGTAGACCTTTTATTTAACTTCTTTTACATACCAATATACTGATCCTCCCGAAAAACTGGACCTGGACGGCGTTGTCCATTTTGGCTCAAAAACCAAACAAACTATTAATCAGTATACAAAAATTTTTTTTTCAGTTTTTTAATAAAAAAAAAACGAAATAATTGAAATAATAAAATGATTCTAGTACAGGCGACAACCATTGATATTGTGAACAATATATTAAAATGTCAGGCGACTTTTTTTCTTGACAACACCAAATGAGTTTAAATTTTATGGTACAAGAGCGCGCGGGCCGCCCTCTACCTAGGCTGTAGAAGCTATAATATTGGGGATTTCCGCATGAACATTTTACAGTATATTCTTAAGATACTATACTATTCTGGACTTTCGATTCCATATGCATTAAATCAATTTCCAGGCATAAATCAGGATTCCCAATTGCAATTTGTAGGCTATTATATTTTGACTTTAACTATTTGACTGAATATAAATAAAAAAATAAAAAGTTTAAAATAATATAGACGTAAAAAAATTTTTGGGCGAGAAGCAAATGGATAAATTCGGCTGAAGATGTATTCATAATCGCAACGAAAGGCAGTTCATTACCAACTAATAAAAATTTGTAGATTTGTGAAGTGGCGGCATCAATGCGTTCATTTACAATACTTTGGAAACACTTTTATAGTCAAAGGAAAGTGTTATAATGGCAGATTTTCTTGGCTTTAAATCAAAGTTAAGACTTGTCGAATCTTATGTTTCAGGAAGATGCCGCAACATGTGACACCAAACTATCAAACAACAGTTGGTTTTCAGAACACAATCAGTGTTCTAATAATGTCTAATCTAATAATGTTCTGCGGGCAAGCCAAAGTGAGTCAGGAAGCACTGCTTTGCTGGCTGGTTTCCGCCAAACCAGTCGGAGCGGCCTCTTGAGTGAGTGAGCGTATACTACCTTAATCAAAAACCGTCAACCGTCAGATGACGCTCAAAGTCAACTGATTTGAGTTTTTTTATGTTTGGGGTGGGTGCCACTTGTCATTTCTTAACTTTTGTCAAAGATACGCCGCCTCTGCACGCGTTTTACAATAATACTGTTATATGTAATTTCTTTTAGTTTTAATTGACATACTTGTAGATCTTCATAGAATGTTTTCTTAAGAAAATCTTGTCTCTTAATTTGTCACAGTTTGATCCCCCACTAAAATGGCATACTTGGTACTTTAAATATTTTGGCATTTCAAATTTGGTAGTCAATGGGAAAATAATTTTTAGTGCAAGATTATCAAGCGGATGTAAATATTTCTTTTTATAGAAATGCCCAAAAAAATGAACACTGGTACGACAAATGAGGGAGAATCCAAGTTTTTAGTGTGAAAGGGAAGTCTCAGGCTGAGATTGTCAATATGGTGGGATGTTCGCGGTGGCATATACCAGATATATCCTAACTAATAGATCATTTATTTTTTTAATAGATCAAAAAGTGGGAGAAAACGCCTCAGCAGTGTACAGTAAGACCGAAAACTTATACGTGAGTCTCTCAACGATCATAAAAAATCCTCTTCTGCTCTTGCAGCTGCCCTGTCGGAAGAAATTGGAAAATTCGTTAATGCTCAAACGGCTATAAGAAGGCTTCTGGAAGCGGGCTTAAAAAGGTGCAGAGCCCAAAAAAAGCCGTACCGACACTTTACGGAGGAAGATTGGTCGAATCTTCCGTGGTCTGGTGAATCAAACATCGGGGAAGACCTAGTTTACATCATTTTAAAATATCAACAGGGATAGCTTTTTACCGTAGTCAAATTTCGAGGAAATAGCACAAATATTATAAAACGATTTGTTTCCTTTCTTACAGGTATTTGGAACACCTGGTGTGACGTGAGTGAGGCGACTGGTTGCCGAGGAGTACCATCCAGATTGCGTAGTACCCACTGTTATGGGGGCGGCAGCATTGTGATCGTGGACTGTATGGCTGATAATGATGTCAGTGAAATGTTTATATCCAAGAGTCGCATTGGGCAGAGCTCAATTTCAGCAAGACAAAATCCTTGTCATAAATCAGGTACTATGATGCGTTGGTACACAGACAATAACATTGTTTTCTTAGATAGGCCAGCACAGTCTTCAGATCTAAGCCTCATAGAGCACATGTGGACTATTTTAAAACGTAAGATAAAGGAACACAGGAAAACCTCGCAAACAGCCTCGAAAAATGCTTTAATTCACGAGTAGTGCGGCCTAAGTACAGCCAAATGTGCAAAGTTTGTGCGCAGCATGCCTCAAAGCAGTGGTGGGCAACCTTTTAAGTCGGAAGAGTCAAAAATTATAATTTACAAAATTTCAAAATTTTTAAAGGCAACAAAATAAATAGTACTCGCATTAATAAAGTTTTTTGATAAAATAAAACTAATATACTTATTCATAAAAAAATCCATAAGTAGTCTTTTCCACAACAAATGACGTTATTAGGCAATGACGAATTTTTAAGTAAAAAATTAAAATAAATAATAAATTACAACACTAACTTTTATTTCAATAAAAAACAATTTAGCAAACAAATTCAAAGGGGACGAGATCCAGTATCAATTCCAAATGCCTCAACGTGGATTCTGTTACTATTTGTTTTGAGAGGATTTACAATGAATGCTATAGTGGTTTTATTGGTTTTGCATAGTTCAAATATGTTAGCAAATCCATTCTTCTACTAAAACATGGGTTGGGTTTCCTTTTCCTCGCAGTTTTAGCTCATTCAATTTCGCTGTGATTCCACCATAAAGTAAAATTCTTGCAACAATTTGTCTGACTCTAATTCAGGGTGATTAACGCCTCTTTCGTTTAGAAATATAGAATTGAATAAAATTCAAGCACAAAGCAAAATGTTTAAACACCTTGCCTTTGGAAAGTCGTGGCACTTTATTGTCCAGAAGGATGTTGGAATTCTGAGTCTCCATTTCGTTTAAGAATTTTTCACAGTCAGCGAGTACAAGTGGCGGAGAGGTAGAATCGGTGCCTAATCCTCGTTAATCGGTTCAGAAGGATTTTTAAATTTTTTTTTTTTCTTTTTATATTTTTTTATTAAATAAAATAATATTATATTTGTGTATGGAACTAAGGAGCCCCTGCTTCACATCCAAAGAGCCGCAGGTTGCCGACCGCTGCCTCAGAGGATTGCTGCTGTTATCAAAGCAAAGGATGGACCCACTAAATATTAATGTTTGTATCACTAGCTGTTTCTCTTTGTATCGATTTATTATTATTATTATTATTATTATTATTATTATTATTATTATTTATTAGAATAATATGAAATATTACACTAACTTGGGCCTTCGGTGATCGATTTATTAATAAAAAAAGAGGTTGTCTGTAAAGTCGGTTTACTGACGATAGTTTAACGTGACAACGTCATAAGAAAATACTGATGTAATGGTTGCAATTTTCAAAACAAAATTTTAATTTAATAATTAAGTTACATTTACACAAACGGGAGAAATGACGAAACATTTATCAAATTCATGAAAGATATGTTCAATCTCGATTATGCATCAGATGTTAATAAGTCAACAACACTAAGAGGCAACATCATCGATTTGCCTTTTTTAAGACACATTACACTCGAAACACTCCCTTTCATTTCCTACTTTTCCTATCATCGTCCTATCCTCAACAGAGAAATGGTTCATTGCCATGCACACTGGAAGAAAGCATATGCAAATACAAATATGTGAATTTATATATGTACATATGCGCATATACATACATATATACGCTCACTTAAGTAGGAGAGAGCAAGATGTCGAACGTTGCCGTTCGTTTGCTTTGTTTGCTATGTCGTTCGTTCCGCGCTTTCGCTTGCAGTTCATGCAATGCAATGAGCAAGGTAACGACAAATGAGCAAGGTAACGGTAATGAGCAAGGTAACGACATATGAGCAAGGTAACACTAATGAGCAAGGTAACGACCATTGAGCAAGATAACGACACATTTTTTCGTGCGTGCAGCCGGCTAAATCGAATTATAAGACGTTATCACGTCAATATCATTACTTCACTTTTTAAATCGAACACTTTTGGCCAAAGCTGCATATATAATTTACGCTTACACCCTTTATTCAGTGTTTGGCCGAGCTCCTCCTCCTGTTTATGCTGTGCGTCTTGATGTTTTCCACAAGTGGTAGGTTTGCTCTTAATAAATGCTTAATAAATTGAAATATTCATTTGTGTTCGCTATGTAATCGCTAAATTGTCCAGCGTACATAAAATAAATATTTATAACGCACTCTAATTTTTCATATCCGTCATTTGAAGGTAAAAGCGAATGCCCACGATAAAATCTTTTATTATAAAGCAGATATTTCTCCAATTAACCAAATATTGACTAATTGTAGGTGATTGTTTATATGTGCCAATTAATGGACGACTCATTTCCGACACAGTGGCAGATAGTGGCGCCAAAATCGCCTGGCTCCAGAATTTTTGCGCTGCATCAGCATTTCAACGTATGGGGCAGGGCACGCAACCAACGTGAAGCCAAAATATGTGGCCACATTCATATGTTTATGCTCGTACAAATATAAGTCCAAACGCAATAGCCAAGAAATGGCAACATGGGCCTTCAGATTAACCAAATGACGACATGTACAATAAATGCGAATAAAGAAATTACCTCAATTTCGTAGTGAATCTGTAGGCATTTATAAATTGTGTGTGCTTGTTTCTCCATTTATGTATGTATGTATGTAGATATGTGCCGTTTTGCATACGTGAGACACGGCAGCGTGGCTCAGGAATATCCACCAAATTACCAAAATAATTGAAAACTATTAATTCAATTGAACACATGCACTATTTCAGCAACAACAATTTGACACACATATTTACACAAATACTAGTATACACTTACGACACGACTATATACTTACATACATATATGTAAGTCGGCATATTTAAATTCATTTGAGTAATGAAATTTGCTTGCTTTTGCTTTTGTTTCTAACAATTGGTAATTTTGCTGCTCTATCTCCCAGCGCGCTGTCACCTATTCCGTGGCGTTTGCTGCCAAAGAGACAGCAATTAATTTTAACTATGCCACATGTGCGGCAAACTGATATTCTTTCCCCACCATTAGCCTTTCCTACACATTTCAAATAAATCGCCATAAAATTTCTGAATTGCGCAATATTCTATTTGTCTGTTGAATGAATGAATGCAATTCGGCTGGTGCGAAATACGCCAAAACGCTTGAGAACGGATGTTCGAAGTGACATTTGGTAAGCTTAGGAGACAAACATGCTTATCTACTTAGACAAATGAATGCATACATATGTATGTACATAAAATATTTACGAGCATATATGCGAAAATGTTTATTTATTTTTATATAATTATGAATGAAATTTTAGGTGTCATCAACTATTTCATTAACCACAAAATTCCTTTCGACGGATGTAATTTCTGGTATCTCGCAAGCATTTCGTTTAACCCCAGAACTTTTGAATTTTGTGAAATCATCGAATGGCGGCGGCATAGGCAAAAAACAAGAGATATAATTGATGTAATTTGAAATCAGCCTCTTTACTTTATTATAAAGTTATGATGCAGAAAATTTAAAAAATATTAATTTTTTAGTTTAACTAGGCACCCAACTGCGAATTCCTGCCAATTTCATAGTTACGCTGCAACTTTGGTCAATGGGTTTTTTATTCGAAACATACGAACATAATAGCACATTTCAATTTTCTAAAATAAACATCAAAAAGGCATTCCGCAAATGTCAAAGTGAGTCAAAACAGTCGATTCCACTGAAATGTAATTTGAATAGGTCGAGCCAAGGAGCACCAAGAGATTTGGTAACTCCTAAAACACTCAGACTAAAAAGCCCATTGTATTTAGAGCACTGAAAAGAGGGCAGATAGTCAATGAGGGAAGGAAAAAAGTATCAGAGAAAGAGGTAAGAAAGAATAGAGACAGAGATAAAGGTAGTTAGTCCTGTGAGAATTTCCCAGATTCTTTGGCAAATCTGTAAATATCCTTAAGTTTTAGAGAACGCTTAATACTAATTCTCACGACATCGGATACCAAAACTCGTAGTCTTGCTCTAGCCACGGCAGGATACTCACAGAGAAAGTGCTCAGTGCTATCCGTCTCTTCCAAGCAAGGCAGGCCCACTAGGTCCTCAATGATTCCAATGGTGGTCATATACTAACCCCATTGGTTGTGTCGTGCAATAATACCTACCATCAACCATCAACCCAACGTCTTTCCTTCCAAGTTTTAGTAGAAAGTTTGACAGTTTTCTGTTCGGACATGTCACAAAACACTTTGCAGTTCTGCAGCGTTCTAGACCGGACCATCGCTCTTTATGTAAATGCATGATCGCTGATTTAATTCATGATTCCTGCGGAACTGATTCCGATTATTAGTGTGGCCCTTGTGGGGCTACCACTGATCCACCGTTGGCCAATTTATCGGCAATTTCGTTTCCTTGAACACCGGAGTGTCCTGGAACCCATATAAGTACAAGCCTATTTTGTCTTGGGACAGAATTCAGAATTCTTCTTACATTCTTGAACATGGCACCCGTAATATATAAACATACGTTTCTTTGCAGCCTGTACAGTTCCCGGACAATGGACTTAACCATGCACCATCGCCACCAGACCAAAGAGGCGAAAGTGGTTTCAGCGGGTTTCAGCGGGTTTCAGACCCCAGGCTTTACTAAAGGCTCTACGCATTGCTAATAAATCCTTAATACGCGATTCACCTGTCAACCTATGTCTCCCAAGTCAGCTTCTTATCCAAGATTACTGTTAGATATTTAACTTGATCGGAAACCCCTTTCAGTGTTGGAAGACTGGGTCCTTCCAGTTTCCGTTTTCTCGTAAACAACACTATGGTGGTTTTGTTCGGATTAACGGAAAGACCTTGTCTCATGCACCAATCATCGATTTTGTCCATAATCCTCCGCGCTTTCGTGCAAAGCTTCCTTAGGGATTTATTCGATGTTAGCGCACAGACGTCGTCTGCATATGCTTGGACATGAAAACCGAGTTCCTGTATCTCCGCTAGTAGTCTACGACCATGTATCACAGCAGCGGAGAAAGAATACCCTCTTTGGGACATCCTTCCTTGCCCTGACGGTGATTAGTTCGTCACAGTTCCCACCAGCGGTTACAGCCTCTCAGAGAGGCACTTTATAATGGTTTGATTAACTCCATGGCGCCGCTGTCATGGCCCCGGTGACGTTAGCCAATCAACTGATTTTTTCATATTCGTTGAGTACCGGTTAACGATCTGATTTTGGCCATACCTCTATAAATCTGTTCAGACTTTTGATCTTTGCAAGCACCTAAACGACACCTTTTAAGCTTACCAATATCTATACATATATATTGGACAAGTTCCTCCTCCCATTTCTGGTGTACCTCTTGATGTTGTTCCACAAATGGAGAGAATACATTTTTAAGCCAATTCCCAACGGCAGATATTTTTATGAGGAGCTTTTTTATGGCAGAAAGAGACTTGCCATTGCCTGCCGAAGGGTGACAGCTATTAGAAAAACTTGTTCTATCACTTTGGTTCTTCGTGTACGGAGACTCGAACCTACGCACTTCCGAATGGTAGTCACGCACTAACTCTAGAATAACGCGGGCTAATGAAACTTGCCTAATATCAGAAGAAAGAGTTATCAGCGTCGAATATAGTGAGTTATACAAGTTTTAGGAGGTATAACCATACTCGTTAGTGGCGAAACTTGCTCGATAGCTTTATTGTTGCTTCCACGTACAATTTTTTCGACAAGCGAACGGCGCCCAAACATTGTATTTATTTTTTTCTTCCAACTGACGAGCTACAAAATTGTGTCATCGTCGTGGTGTATCTGTTAAATAGATCAAAAACTATAGAATGGTTGCATGGTCAATAATTTGGGAACCTTCAAATTAACATCCGGCATGCTCCGGTAATGGAAGAGGTATCAAAGTATGGCCATGAATGTGTAAAATTTACGAAGTCCTACTTTAAATTTACACTTATGACACCTATCCACTTTTCATGGTCTCATATTATATATCGTGAAAAAAAATTATATAAAAATTGCTATGATGTCATTTCACCAGAACAAGTGCCGCATTCTTTCCCACATTAAGCGCAGAAAGTCAGCGACTTGGGAATTAAAGCAGCTATTTATTCTACATTCAAATATTAATTTAATAATTTATTAAAGGAGCACTAACAAATGCAGCAACAGTGTAAGTAATGAATAACCAGTGTGCGTATGTGTGTGTATAAGTAAGCGTCTGTCAATTCCTTAGGGCATTTGGTCGATGAGGTGACATGCCGAGCTGCATGATGCTGGAAATGAACGCTTTTCCACACCCAGAAGTGTTAGTGGGAAAATCGAAAACGAAAACGCTCGACGCGAACGGGAGTGCTGCCAACAGTTTGCACGCGTCGCCCATTGCGAGCGTGTAATTAAAGCAGGTTAGCAGCAGACAGCAAATAAAGTATTCAAGTGCCTGTACTACTACGGCTGCGAATGCTAACTTTTACTGATATGGGAGGATGGCTCACGTGTGATCAAATCAAAAGTGTCGGTGTCCGAGTGGATATCCTGCTGGAAAACGTTTCAGCGATGTTTTAAATGGTTTTACCGCTGCAACTGACAACCCTTAGCAACAACAGCAATGCGTACTCAATCATACTTCTACCACCAACAACAATCGACATCAACGCCACCAGGCAAATGATAGTAGTAATGAAGTACAAAAATAAATGGTGAAAAAAGAAATGAATTATGTATGGACGTTGCACTAAAATTATTTATGTTCGAGTATGTGTGTGTGTATGAGCGTGTAACACTCGACAATCATCAAAGCTAAGTGGTATTCTCGATTGCTTCGCTGTTGTTGTTCTTAAAATGAATTTCTAATATACAGAATTTGTAAGCACGCGTGTGTGTGTGTGTGTGTGAATGAAATGATGTTTTCGCCGCCGGGTCTCCTGAGATGGGCGTCAACGGTGTGCAACACGCCAAACGTACACAATGCTGCCTCAATTACTGCCGCCTCTTACACTCGCAGCTCATTCGCTCACAACATACAACGTTGTCCACTTGAGTTGTATAGCGCTTGGTATTGTTGTTGTGGTCGTGCATTTTGTAAGGATATTGGTTTTTTGAAGTGCGTTGTTTGCCTATCTAAAGGATATTAATGAAATAATTTTAACCTTAAAAACGTAAACAAACTGCAAAGTTTGAATTTACGAACTCACTTACGCCTATGCTTAGGTATGGTTAAATGCGTGAGTATGTGTGTATTTGGCGGTGGAACATTACACCCTCAAGCTGTTTTGGACGAGCATAGAGAACAAAACCGTTTTGTGGATTCACGGCCGCATTTCTGGAGCTATGAAAAACTAGACAAATGAATTGCAATATTATCTTATTATTTTTATTAAATAAAAAGGAATGAGAGATCACTTCTTATCCGAAGAAATTAGCACCAGAAATTAGTGCCTTAGACTCAATGCAATGGGTCTTTCAAAAGACGTGCCTATATGCCGTTTTGAAACTAAATATGTAAAAATTTAGATTCTTTCAGGTTTCAATATTTTTATTCAAAATACATCTACTAACATTTATACTTGAAAAATGAAATCATTTAAATGTCCACCATGAGCTCGTCTACAGGTAAAATCCGCCAAACAGTCGATTCATTCATGCCTACTCGTTGAGAAGGTCGAAACATCGATATCGAAGGTTGTGCAGCAACGCTTTGCGGTACAGAAGCAATATTCTCAAAAAACTGTCCAGTTTCTGGTCTGCCAGTCATTTTGCTATCGTCAACATAACCAGACTCCTGAAGTTTTTTCACCAACCTTTCGTATTCAAACCTTTTCGTATTGCAACTTTCTGCAAACTTCCAGACGGGAATGAACTTAAATGGAAGTCGCTTAAACGTTGGAGTCGGACTTACTCATTCTCGATCTGTTGCAGAAAGTTGTAGTCTGTGGCAGATGGGTCAAAGCTTGAGAATGGTAGGACTGCAGCAGAGAATGCCTACGAAAGTATTTTGTTAGACAGTCTCATACAATAACATCTAAACTCATTGAGGAGATTGTCTCTGTCCTCCTGAGAGCAAGAAACAGCGTATTACTGCAATGGTTATCAGCACACTAAGGTCAAGACAGCAACGAACAGGTGGATTGTCTAACGGAAATAGGTGCTACATCAAAATTTCATAGGCCAGAACACTTTTTCGCACCTATCAATATCCTCGTAAAGGAAATTGACAACGACTGGCAGAACATAGAACTCAAACGACACTGGATTGAAAATTCAGGGCAGGAGGAGGTAAAACAATTTGTCCTTTCTTCAAGAGGAGCGTCATTTAGGCTCTTAAGTTAAGATAGAGAAACCTTAAGAACTCTCACTGTATCCTATACGTGACATTGTAGGTTTCGTTATCATTTCAAAAAAGATTAGTTAAATAACGCGTCTCCCGTTTTCGCTATGAGACACCAAAACACATCCTCTACGAACATGCAGCTCTCGCAAGGAGAAGATTCATCCACCTACAGTAGGTGTTGTGTCTCTTAATCCATTGATAATATGGAACAAAAAGCGCGAGTAAGTGTTCAAATTCAATAGAAGACAATCAATTACAGGCTCGCGACTAGGCACAATAGACCACATCACAGGTCATAGTGCACTGTGGCCCAATAAAACTAACTAACATAAGGAATACAGATCTCCACGTTTCTTCCATCTTCGAAACGAATTGTTTAAATATCGCTGAGACATTAACCTATTACACTTTAATAAGAAAGAAACCTGGAAGAGACATTTTAATAAATAAATATTTCCATAAATTATGTGTCTCTTGTAAAGGAAATAACTGATCCTATCAAGTCGACGTTGTAACACATGCAATGTTCTAATAAATATTTCAGTACAGAGAAATGCAGCAAATATTTTTTTAGAGAAGCACTTAAAAAATATTCTGTTTAATGTGGACTGTCCCGACTAGGCTGAGAATCTTATTTTTTAACTGGTTGTGCTCCACTTTTAGAAAGAGTTAAGTTTCTAGCTATAATTTTGAATATGACATTATTGGATTAAGGTGATATCTATAAACTGGTTGCTGTCTTGTAAAACTTACGAAAAAACAGTCACTGTTGTCAATAGTAAGCTATAGAACTACCATCATTAGAACCTCTAGGGACTTGTTTCACCCACTCCTATGACGAACATACTCGTTTTATTATGATATAGACTTTTAAGCCACAAATCCTCCAGGTCGAGCTGAGTTTGGCCCAAAGGAGGACCTCTCTGAAACTGTAGAAAGTTTTGACTTTATCCAACCAAGTCGAGTAATTTGATGTTACCTTTCGGAAAAGGAATTAATGCAATGATTTTGTAACAGTGTAAGTGTAAATATATAAGAAGAAAAAACCAAATCAGTAATTAAACAAAAAATCCAGATAATCAGAACTAGCACTTTTTCACGAATTTCATTTTTTGGAATCACAAATATATTTAAATTTATTTTATTTTATATTTGCTGTTGCACGTGACCATGTTGGTATAGCAATTATTTACCCGTTCACGAGTAAATCCGTGAAAAATTGCCAGCTCAAGTGTTTGCGCAACAGCAACAGCAATAGGGAGAGAAGCCTTTAATTTTTATAAATTTATGAAATAAAAAAAAAAAACGTTTCGGTATTTACCTAAGCAGAAGCAACTGAAAATGTGTTGTTTCAAAATTTACATTTGTAAAACAAAAAAATAGAAAGGGATGCTTCACTGGCACGTTAAATTAAAATTAATTTTTTCTGCACGCGTCACAAAATATTTTCCTTATTTTATCTTTACCTAATTTTGGGAAAAAAGTGAGCTGAGAAACCCACCGACCTTCTGTAGTATTTGTGCAATATCAGCGAGGCCCTGGCTGGTTAACGGCAGGCAGTCAAAATGTCACATGAAATGATGCGTGATGTCCTGTAGCCTGATGAAGATGCTGCAACGTTGGGTAATTAATAATCGCTGCTACTGTGACACCGTTATTTAGGGATGATTTTCGATTTCTAACCACTTCAATTCCGGGCATTAGCGAACTCGCTCGTGGCATTTCCATCAAATTCGTTATTTATTCAAGTGTTAAACAGCATTTTTCCTACTCAAATACAACTTTTACACTTTTCTATTGTACATTAATTTGAAAGGACGTGCTGCGGAGTAGCAGCTGATGGTGTTCTGTTCCTTTTACTTTTTTAACAATATTTTTTGATTTTTGTTATTTTTTTCTTTGGCGGACCGACTCCCGCCTCATGAAAAATGAGACACCTTCTAGCAGTTAGCCGCCAGAAGAAACTTAGAAACTTTTCCACTCTTTTTAATTTTTTTCTGTAGGTTTTCTATTTGTTTTTTTTTTTTCAATGCTTTCATACGCAATCAATCCTTGTAATTGCAACTTGCCTTCCCACCCAACGCGGCGGCGGGTGTGTTTGTTGAAAAAAACTGAAATTCCCATGAAAAACGTAGCTTAAAATGAAAAATATGCCAAAGAGCAGAATATCTTCAATGTTAGCAAAATTCAAATGGCACAGAAGTCGCGTTAAGAATCAGCTAAAGCAAAAGCTAGAAAAGCGAGGAAATGCAACTGAAGGCAAACGAGAAAGTTTAATATTACTAATCACAGCAAAGCAATTAGGTGGAAAATGAATTTTTCTTTTCGTTTTTCAGCAAGTAGTTTTCCTCAAAAATTTTTCGCAGTTTCCCTTTTCCTTCAAAAGGTGGCTCAATTGGCATCCTGTATTACCCATCTCCTTCTGCTCTTTTTTCACTTCCATTTCGCTCGTCTTCTCTATACTGACTGCTTTTTTTACAAATTAGTTTCAATTTGTGCAATTTAGTATTCTCCATAGCTTTCTGGTATTTTAGAAAAATTTTCAATTTCACTGAAGTTATTAATCAACGCAGTGAGCAAGCAAATATAGCATAAAATTGTTAACTTTTTTTATAGACGAATTCTTAGCTGGCTAGCAGACTGCTTTCTTGTTGTTGTATTAGTTGATTATGGCGGGGTTTAGGTATAATACATGAAAAGTACAATATATAAAATAAATAAGAAATGTATAAAATATATTATTTGCATCAAATATATTGTAAATTAAAAATTTGTAGTGAAACGGCTTCAAATGTGGTTTAGCGATTGAAAATCAAGAACTCAACAAAACTGAAATTCAGCTTTAAAGCAGAATAGTAACAGATACTCCAACCATATGAAACCCTATGAAAAGAGTTTATCTACTGCGTAGTGGTGATGTTAAATTCAAAAGCTGACTTCGGGAATCGTAGGGAGTCGAATGGCTCTAACAGTTTGGCTGCCACAACGCAAATTCGATAACAATTTTTGCATTCGCTAAATTTTTTTTATGTGTGTGGCTTGGAAGGGCCACCAGATAAAAGCGCATACTATACATAAGCCCTAATAAATGGTATATAAAGGGGTTTCCAATAACATTTCCATTAATAAAAATGGAACGATGCAGACTTAAACAACGCATTGAAATTATTAAAATTCACTATAAAAATGGTGAAAATTTGGCAGACACGGTGCGTAAAACTCGAAAATTTTTGGGTCATCGTGAAGCAGCTTGTCGGACCACAATACAGAAATTGGTGAAAAACTTCGAGCTGTTGGGACAAGTTTGTGATGTGAAGAATAAAACCCGTGCACATCGCTCAAGAACAGCCGAAAATATTGTTGTTGTAGCCGAAAGTGTTGAAGAAAACCTAAGTTTGTTCATTCCTCGTCGTTCTTCGGAATTAGGCATTCCATAAACGTCATTACATAGTATTTTGCATAAGGATTTGGGTTTGGATAAGGCTTACAAAGTCCAGTTAACTCAAGAACTCAAGCCAACCGATCAACAACGTCGTGTATTTACTCATAGGATCGTTGAAGTGCATGAAAATGATCCGGAACTCCATCGAAAAATCATCTTGAGTGATGAGGACAATTTTCAGCTCAGTGGCTCCGTCAACAAGCAAAATTGTTGGATCAGGGGCTCAGAAAATCCAAGAGTTATTGTTGAAAAGCCTCTCCATCCTCACCATGTGACTGTTTGGTGAGATTTATGGTCCAGCGGAATTATTGGACCAAACCATTTTATGAACGAATGTTGGAAGTGTATAGGGACTTTTCGCCATCAAATGGTTCAGTAGAAAGATGGGTTGCTGAATTTAAACGTGGTCGTATATGCCTTGAAGACGATCCACAACAAGGGCATTCAAAAAGAGCAACAACACCAGAAATCGTAGAAGAAATACAGAATATCGTATTGAAAAATCATTGAGTGACTGAAAGAGATTTAATTGAAGTCCTAGGTATCTCATTGGGCCGTATAAGCAATATTTTGACTGAAGTATGGGAACAAAAACACATTCGAATGTGACTTTCTCAGCAACGTTTTCAAAAGCATAATGTGGATTTTGTGGATTGTAGTTTATCACCATGATCGTAAATCGAAACAAAAGGCTCGAAAGTGGCGTGAACCTAGCCAAGAAGGTATTAGCCTCGGTTTTTTGGGATACGAATGGTTTTTTGTGGATTACTTGCAAACTCGTAAAACAATAAATTCTGATAATTATTGTAACCTTTTAGACCAGCTGAAGGAAACAATTTTTGTAAATAAAAAAAAAATTCATCAGGACAATTCATTGTGTCACATGAGCATTTTGACGGTGGCTAAAATCTATGAATTAAAGTTCGAATTGTTGGAGCATCCACCGTTTGGAGTGGGCTTAAACCGGTAGGTCCCTCCACTTGTGGAGGGCCGCAAATCAGACGAGGCTGCAAGCGCCAATTATTACAAAATTTGTTTCCGCATCAGGTTTTCGCGGTTTATAATTTATGTTGTACACCAACTGAATAAAATTTTAAATTTCACGCGCCATTCTCCAACACAACGTAACAGAATAACTGCTACACAGATGCTGCACGCTTTGAATTCAAAAATCTAAAGAGCGAAAACTTGAATGAATGGTTAAACAAATATCGGCATGACAAATTCGTATTTTAATTTTAATGCACACAAATTTGAACAACTTTTTTCTATCAAACCACATAAGCGCCCACATCTAAGACTAATCACAAAAACACTTACGCATGTGCACTTTGTACAATATTGCATACGTATGTATGTGTGTTTATGTGTTATATGGAGAACTGCTACTCTTCAACTGAAATATGGGGTGTCGACGTTGACGACAATGGAATGCTGTGCTACTTTAACGAAAGCATACCACAGAAAACTGAATTGGTTGCGAATAGATGCATTCGTAGGTTATTCGGAACTAGTGGCTAACTAGTTCGAAAGTCTTCACACAATCAAAGGAAGTAGGTTCGAATTTTGCATTAGCATGACCAGAAGGAAGTGTTGTATATATTTACATGTACAAAGAGGCAACACTGCATGCTTGTCAAGTCATAAAAAGTGTATTCAACCAAACAAAAAAATTGTTTTTTTTTAACTTTATATTATGATATTTTTATATTTGTTTTATTCTATTTTTTTTTTGCAGCAATTCTTGTATTAGAAATGGTTTCAATTTACTTGCACGTGGTATAGTTCTTAAAGCCTATTTTCAATTACAACGAACTGCCCCACCTAGACTAGTTCCCTCAGCACCAGTCAGGAGCTAGAAATTCGCCCCGTCTCATTGTGCAGTTGATGTTAATTAGTAAGTGCGTTTCGGATAGAGACACTTGTAGGCTTGGATATATGTATATATAGACATATACATCCCGCTATTTGTTTTTTGTTTCTACTATATTTGCGTGTATGTTATACGGTTGTACGATATTTGTCACGGTGACACATTTCCATATGTAACCAAAACTATTTTACTTCGCTTGAGTAGATTTTTGTTTCCTTTTATTTTCCTTCCACCGTTTTTCCCATCTAGTTTTTTTAGAAAATTTTAATGATGCGCAAAAGTTAATTTTTCATTGGTGTCTTCTTGACAGCCGCCAGCGGTTTCTCTTCCTTGTACGCAGTACCATCCTTACTCCTCGATGTTCACACTCTATGCAGCTGCGTGAAATTAGCGACGGAGTATCATTAGTGTAAATTTGTTATAGTTTTTATTCTTTTTTAGTTACATAAGTGCTTATTGACAAATGTGTAAATATCTTTGATAATTTATTTTGTGGATTTTAAATTGTATTGCACTGGGAATTGGAAACCAAAGTTGAAGCAACCACTCAAAAAATAAATTCACCACTATTTTTACTAAGCGAATAAGAATAAATCATTAAGAAAGAAAATTTTATTTGCACACAACTTTCATAAGACTTCACTGACCCCTATGTTCGATATATCGGCAACAATAAAAAACAAAAACAAGTAAACTTAGTAAACTCACTTAAACACTTGAAAATGAGCAACGAAATGGGAAAAACTTTTTCAACTGCCTTAATTAGAAAAATAACCTTTTTCTGATAAAATGTGATATGCAAGACAAACAAAACTAACACTCTACAAGACTCTCATCATGCCCGTCCTAACGTATGGCGCAGAAGCGTGGACGACGACAACATCCGAAGCGACGCTTGGAGTGTTTGAGAGAATGATTCTGCGTAAGATTTTTGGACCTTTGCACGTTGGCAACGGCGAATATCGCAGGCGATGGAATAATGAGCTGTATGAGCTTTACGACGACATAGACATAGCGCAGCGAATAAAGATCCAGCGGCTACGTTGGTTGGGTCATGTCGTCCGAATGGATACAAACGCTCCGGCTCTGAAAATATTCGATGCGGTACCTGCTGGTGGTAGTGGAGGAAGAAGAAGGCCTCCTCTGTGTTGCAAAGATCAGGCGGAGAAGGACTTGGCTTCACTTGGTGTGCTCAATTGGCGCCGGTTATCACGAGAAAGAAACGACTGGCGCGCTTTGTTAAGCTCGGCCAAAATCGCGTAAGCGGTTACCGCACCAACTAAGAGGAAGACAATGGTAAAGTCATCTGTAGTTCCGGAGGTCGTGGGCTTGGATTCTGTGACACATAAAATATCAGGAAAAGCTTTCTTACTCCAGAGCCTGCTGCTCAGCAGCAAGTGATACACCAGTGAGTTCATTCTGTGCTATGAAGATACCCCTGCTAGAAACCAGAAAATGCCATAGAATTGTGAAGCTCTCCACTTTTAAATGCAACGACCGATTGATGTTGACCAGTGACTGTTGTCTGCCCGAAGCAAAATTGTTTGCAACTAAAGCTCTTATCTATTGAAAACGTGTTTGCTTCTCAGATAGACTTATACAAAATCATCCAAAAATGTGCTTAAACCAAAGCATGCAAAGTGGACTTCTTGTAATCGATATTTGAAAATTTCGGCTGTTTTTGTAATTCAGTGATGTTTGAAGTGAAACTTCTTAGGCGTTGATGGACGAGCGCGAATAGAGAGTAAAATTTCAAGGTCATGTTTTGGGTATTTTTGTTCTGCGAGAGAGAAAAAAGATATAACATAGAGGAAAAGGAGAGAGAGAGCTATACCTTAGGTATACATATCTTAGATACACTTTAGGCTATTTTTCCTGAGTTTTTCCTCGTGGTTGCTAATTTGTAGTGAGAAATAACACTGCCTACTTTTTGGCGCTTGTTTGTTAGTGCAAACTTGTAGGAAATATATTTTTGGTGCCTACTTTTTGCCGTTATATTTCCTTGATACCTACTATTTGGAGCGTTTTTGGTCCCAATTTTTTTGACGTTTGTTTTTTGGTGCCTACTTTTTGGCGCTTATTTCCTTTTCCTGGCTAGCCCTTGTGCGTACTATAAGGTACTATCCATTCCGGCGTGGGTTTTATTGGTATTGCCTTGGTAATTTGTGCCGTTGCTGCGGTCCTGGAATCGCTGCGTTTGTTCGGGCGATAAACGCTCGGAGTAGTGCGCATCGTTGCCACGGTTTGTGTCAGGCGTTTACCTGCACCGGTCGGCCCGTCTCCGTTTTTTGTAAATTTTGTCTATTTGTATTCTCTGCAAATGTTGTGAATTTATTTAGATACAATATATATTATCTCTCTCTCTCTCTCTCTCGTTCTTTCTCGGGTATCTCCCTCTTTCATTGAATGCTTTGAAAGTTTCACTTCTGTTATGTGTAGGTACTACGCTACACACACTTTTTTTAAGAAAAATAAACCGAGGAAGAAACTAGTAAACATTACTACCAAAGTGCGGATCGTTCCTATCTGCGGTTTACCTATCTAACTGGCCCAAGACAGCATTAGCAAAATGAAATAGCTTCCTGTTTAGCTTTGTGTTGGCACCTGTAATACTTTCTGTTGTGTTAATTCGCTGCAACCTGAAACTACTTGGATTTATCGGTGAATCCATTTATGTTAGCCAGGGAGAATTTGGAGATTACCTTTAGATTTTGCTTTAAGTGGTAGCCTAGAATTTTTCGCCTACTGTGCGCTACGGCTTGATATGTAATTTTAACTCCCATTGATCTTCTTAAAAGTAATTCCCTTAGTTGGGCCGTCTTCGTTTCCCAATTCTCCAGGTTCGTATCTTGTTCTATTTCGATTCAACGTTTAGCGTGACTTGCAAGTGTAGTTACTCACTATTTGGGTTTCAGTAGGAACCTAGCCTGTTCGTCAGCACCCTCAATACCGCGTGCGCTTCTATGGCCTACACCTAGGCGAATGAGATCTTAATTGATCCGAGCGTCAAGCCAAACATCTCTTTGCAATTCTGACTATTCTGAAACAAGTTTTGGGCGACAGTGCTGTTTGGTTATCTGAAAGTATGGATCCATTTTGTACCACTTCGTAGTTCTTCTCCTGTGCGTTACAGACCCATTCAATCCCTGGGACCTACGCTTTAAGAATGCTAGCAATATTAAATGCAGTTGTAATGAGAAAAATATATATTAATATGTGCTTCTTAGACCATCTCTACATCTACGCCACTACCCATTTTCGAGCCATCGGCGTAAACGGCAAAGAAATAATGTTTACTTCTTTTTTTTCTTTCTTTTTTCTGGAAGGAAACTTCCTGAAATCTAACAAAGGCAGGATATCATCTGATTGCTTTTCTAATCCACCAAATACTGTTCTTTTTCCAGACATTGTATCAATTACCTAGTACCTGCTACTAAATTAATAAGCCATAAGGTAGGAGTGGCCTTATAGTGACTGTATACCTCCACAGGATACGTTCTAGATATCTCCATCATTTATATTTGTCAGCTTGGTGGCCAATGCGACACGAAAGTACCTCCCCTCAGAACATAATTTCAGAGTACTTTCGTTGAAGCACTTGAAGTCGATTTTTCGAAGGAAATTAACATCTCTGATGTGGCGTATTTAGAAATTTATGTTAGTTTTGGAAGCTTCTCTCTCTGATATGACGTTTGCCGTTGCGTTAGCCAACCCACTTGCTAGACGCTTGGCCTGCTTGCCCGCTAACCGTGTTTCTTTCAGGAACAAACTCTAGTTGGTTAAGTTAGTGATATTTTTAATGCAAACAGAAAAAATGTATCACTGAAGTTAAAAAGATATTTTTATTACCTCATATTGGGACAAAATCACTGAATGATATGCCGTTGTCGTTCCACTCTTCCGGAGTTATCATTTATGTATGTATGTACGTATGTCGCCACAAATTGTTCCCCGCTATTACGACATTCGTTCGGCGACATTACTTAGACTCACAATGAATTTTCCCACATTATCATTGGATTTAAATTTCTATTGTAATTTATAAACTTGAAAAGACAAAGAGCAACCAATAAAATTGTACAAACAAATGAGGCAGCGTTGCAAGCATACATTTGTACAAGCATACATAATTACTTGAGTATATGTGCACATATGCATATGTAGAAGTAAGTGCGTGGAAAAACATTGAGTGCAGATGAGTTGGGAGACTTAAAAGCACAAATAAAAATTCATGTGTTTTTGTTTAATTTGTTTGTTGTTGCAGCACAAGTGTCACCGAAGTACAAAATGCATCTGGCAAAATTCTAATACGAGTACTCCAGTAGCAACAACTATTTTAAAACTAAACAAACAAATGAATGCAGCGAGCTGCACATAAAAATTGCTCGCTGACAATGATGACGTTGTCGTCGCCACCGTCATTGCCAGCGAATGATGCAACCATTGCAATTATATTGTCGACATGCGACAGTTTCATGGAGTTGAAGTGAACGCCACATTTTGTGTCATAGCAGTAGTGAAAACAACAACAACAACGGAGAATAGATATGTGTTGAATTGAGGAGGGAAATAAGAAAAATGAGGAATACTTTTAATTGCGTCAAAGAGTGTTAAAGAGTTTATGTGCAACATTTACCGCACATACGCACGCACACAGACGCACACAGACGTACTCAAACTAAAAACACTGTTGCAATTGTGCAGATGCACTTCCTATAAAAACTTTTGAGGCAAGTGTGCCGAGTGGCAAGCGTGTGAGCGAGGGGATGTACATACATAAGTATTGCAGTGTTGCAACGGCGAGCGGTTACCACGCAGCAGCTGATTGAGAGGGGATACATGCATACATATACGTATGCACGTTGTTGCACGTGCGTGTGTGTATGTGTGTGAGCACAATTAAAAGTGCTATAAAATACTTTTCCAACGAAAGTCATAAATTCAAAACGATCGGCCAATCGACGGCGATGTCAGTGGCTGTGGCTGTCTCTCCGCGTTGGGGTGGCAGGGCGGTGGCGACATTTTTGTGGCAACATGTGGAAAAATACACTTGCACACATCACCGCCACCGTGTGAAAAACAAAAAAAGAAAACACGTCCTAGCGTGCAACAACAACAAATGTGCGACGAAACAACGAATGACAGGCAACGATTTTACGAAATTCATTGCAGTCATTCGGCACTGTGGCATGTTTTTTTGTTGCAAGCCCAGCGGAGTCAGTGAGGCAGCTGCACTGCTCGCTGGTTATCATTACTCGCGGTAAAGCGTTCTTGTTGTTGTTGCTATTGCTGCCGCTGTTTGAGTTGCTTAAGCGTGCAGTTGTTGGAGTTAATCACACCAGATGTTAATGATTTTTATGATCATGTTTATATGCCACGGCGGTGACATCATCATCTGCAGCAGCAGCAACCCCAACAACAACTTCGAAGATTGCTGCAGTTTTACTTACAACAAACCGTACACGCTGCTCGCTTGTTGATACCGCTCCTTGTCGGCGGTGGCGGCGGTGATGTTAGTGGCTGGTTGAAGTCACCGCCACTAGCGCTGGTATTAGGGCTACACTCCCCCCTTTTTCCAAATGCACAGGAGGAGAACTTTAAAGCCGAGAGTTATTATATCCAAGTTGATGAATGATTTGTTGCTGTCACGAAGTTGACTTATTTCCGAAATTAAGTGATTTAACCAGCGCGAGAATTGTACAGTGTGTAGGAGTACGCTTCTATGTGTGATTTCACATTCTCGCACACACCTCATACATATTTACATATGTACGTGCATATGTTTGTGCAACTTTTATTTCATTGGGGTTAAGCCTTGGCGCCCTTTCGCTACGGTTCATGGGAACTTTGCCACTCGAAGAATGTGTCTTTTACTGCGCCATAACTCTGGGCTTAGTAGCTGACTGCATCTGCCGTACAAATATTTATATACTTACATTTGTACGTATTTACATCTATTTAGTAGATATAATGGACACTGCAAGGAAATGCAATAGTGAATACTTTCAGGACTATATTAGAATATCCGATATGATCCGATAAATATTTTGTATGAAACGTTGGAACAACACGATCTGATCAATATCGGAATTATTTGAATTATTATTTTCAAAGAAAACGTGTAAATATTACAGTTAAAAGTATCATATCTCCATACCAGCATGATTTTGTTGCAGGTAGGTCCACAATTTTCAATTTAGCCATTTCCACTAAATACTGTATTGCAGCTTTCTCAGCAGAGATTATACTTATACTGACTTTTCAAAAGCGTTCGAAAAGATATCACATTTTATTGGATAAACTTCTAAATCTGGGTTTAAACTTCTATATCTCAGTTTTTCTAGATTGGAAGGGATCATACTTATGTAATAGACACCGAATAGTTCCCGTTCTTTTGTCAACTTTCTTCTGTATGCGGATGATTTAAATGTATATTCTATTATTCCAGGTGTCTCTCGACTATCGCTCAATATTATAAAGGGTGATCAATTTCGAGGTATCGGATTTTAAATTGAAATAAAACAATGGAAATTCAAATTGATTACGCAATTATTATTATTTTTGTGTAGAAACATTAATGACATTTACTTTTCAAATATAATCCCTTTCAAATGCTGGCCGCTACTGCGGCGTAATTCGGCCATCCATAAACATCAATTCTGAATAACTCGCGGGAGGACTTCGGTCAGTATCTCGTGAATAACTTTAGCAATGTTGGGTTCCAATGCGTCAGTCGAAGCTGGGTTATCCACAAAGCAGTTAGACTTTATTGTACATATATACATATATATAATTGGCGCGTACACCCTGTTTGGATGTCGCACCGAGCTCCTCATCCTACATATAATATTTGTGGCGTGCGTCCTGATGTTGTTTCACAAACGGAGGGACTACTAAAAATTACACACCCGAGTTACTCGCATTAGGAATAATCACAAAGGTCAACCCAATCGAAAGTGCAATGATTCGGACCCGTTTCAAGGCGACTCCGAAAGGCAGATATTTTTTATGATGAGCTTTTTCATGGCAGAAATAGACTCGGAGGTTTGCCGTTGCCTGCCGAGCGGTGACCGCTGTTAGAAAAAACTTTTTCTTCATTTTGGTGTTTCACCGAGATTCACCTATGTTCTCTCCGAACTCCGAATGGTAGTCACGCACCAATCCATTCGGCTACGGCGACTACTCTAAGGTAATATAGTATACAGTAAAATGGAACGTACGCGAACTAGAATACTTGGTTGTTGCCTTGAAAATTATTTGGCTGCCAGGAGATTTATTTTCATGTACAAATTCCTAATGTGAAAAACACCTATGTACATGTTTATTTAAGAGGCTTATATGAGTAAGATCCCGGAGAAAGCATTACCCAGTCGTGCCAAAATAGAACCTAGACTACTCTTTATTAACATCATCAGAGTTTGAAATTCAATCCCTGAGTCAATAAAGGCTGCACAACAAGTTTTACCTGTAAGACACAAATATATAAATGCTTTAAAACAGCCTGATTATAGGATATCAAGTCATTATACTTTCCTCTTTCTTCCGGTACTCATTCTCATTTTGTCTTTCACTATCTTCATCTTTTCTATTATTATTATTTTTTTTCTGTCGGGTCAACTAGCAAGTGCAGCACTCAGACATTAATTGAGTCCATTGTAATACACTTGGATTCCCTTTTAATTTTCTTTAAATCTACCCGATCTCCGAAGAAATCTGAGTAGATCTTGTGGTGCCAAGGAGCCAAGATGGTCGCTTCTTAACACATCAGTGCCAAAGGCCTCAAACCTGATTCGAGCGAAGGCGGGGCAGACACACAGGAAGTGGTCCGCCGTCTCATCCTCCTCTTCACAAGCTGCGCAGAGTACACTGTCTGAGATGCTCAACCTTTCCATGTGCTTTGCCCACAGAAAGTGGCCCGTCATCAGTCCAACCAGCCGTCTGCACTCCCCTCTGCTTAATGACAGAAGGGTTTGCGACAGTCGATCGGACATGACAGGTAGCACCAGTTTTGTCCATCTGCAGCCTCTCTCAGCCTGCCAAGCTCGCTTGTGGGTGGTAGTTACCCATTTGCTAACCGTGGTTGTGATGGCCGCAGAAGGGAGTGGCAAAACGGAGATGTACAGAGCCCATCTTAGCTAAGGAGTCAGAGGTCTTGTTACCCGCGATACCCACGTGTCCCGGACCCATGTTAGCATCAGGCTATTATGTCTACCGACATAGTTTAGCCTGGATCTACAGGACTTGACTACCCCTGATGTGGTTGGAGGGCTGTCTAACGTCATAAGCACGGCTTGGCTGTCGCTGCAGACACATATAGATCTGCCCCTCCATCGTTTTTTCACAACAAAGTTCATCGCTTCTTGAACTGCATACACCTCCGCTTGAAACACAGATGCATGTATTCCAAGAGCAAAGTGCAGTTTTGTCCCGCTGGATTCCACGTAGACCCCAGAGCCGGAGCTATGCTCGGTCCTGAAGCCAGCCGGGCTCATTTTCTGAGTCTTCCCACAACTGAGCCTCTGGTAGCACTACACAGTATCTCTTTTCAAGTACGAGTCTTGATGGCATGGAGTCAAGGGGCATGGAGAGAATCGTTGGATCGATGTCCATGCCTTCTCTGTGTTCCAATGCCGGGCAAGGGCCGTACCAGTTCCAACTGTGTTTCAGTCTGCAGATGGACTTCAAGGCCTCTGCTTGGATGAAAGCATCAAGTGGTGGTAAACCATATTATTACTATTACAATTTTTAGTGTGATTTAGATTTAAGTTATTAATTATTGTCAAAATTGTATTGTATCATGTTAAAAATGTACATTAGTTAAGTATATATGTACTTCTAAAAGTCTATAACCTTACTTTGTGCCATATGAAAAAGTAAATAAATAAATAAAAAATTTCATTATCAATTGTTGGATACAAAAATCTTGTTTTGATCACTGTTCACTTAAAGTTGTATGCCAAATGAAAAATTCATAGCCATTGAAAAGATGTTTTTACAAATGAATATTTACTTTAGGAATAACACCGAAAATTGTCAAAAAAAAAACATATATGAAAGAGTAAATGTGGTTCCGAAATTTTTATACCTGCACTTATTTTAGCAAAAATTTAGTTTTGTTTGCTTTTAGTGTTTGGAATTTAATAGACTTATAGATAATGCGAATTGTTGATGTTTCATGCCCGAAGATTCGAAACGGGGCACTACCGGCTGGTAGTCACGCACCAACCTATTCGGCTACGGTACTCTCCAAAGTTTGAGTTTTATTAAGTCGTTATCGAAATACTTGCGATTACCAAAGGGCGTGCCACCGCCCATTTTCCAAAATTTTACTTTCACAGAACTAAAATAGTTTCAACTTTTATCTACAGCCATGTCAGCTAGGGCTTCTCCATATTTTGTTATATCTAGTTTTAATTAAATATTAATATTTTTAATTAAAGCTGATGGCCTAGTCGCTAATGCTTTTTAATTCATTGTGATTGTAATTCATTACTTTTTCAATTTTCTAATAAAAAAAAAATATAATATTGTAAATATGTGAATTAATAATAAAATCATGATTTATGTGTTCTATAATAAGTTGTGAAAATAAAATAATTCGTATTCTCGAAATTATTAAGGAAAAAATTATCTTAGAGAAAAACGGTTTTCTGTTTATTAGTAAACCATTTTTTGTTTGAATAAAACTGGCAAAACTGATAGATAATAACTTTACAAATGGGACATTTTGTGTGTTCTAAGATGGTGTAAATTTATTTATTACTTTTACACATATTTATAAAAGGTCATAGCTTTAAAAACAATTTTGAAAAATACAATACCTTTCGAAATTCCTGTGTTGCCTAGAGGAAGCCATCTTCTTTGCTCCGTAAACCAAGTGATAATTGAGCTTAGCTCCACTTCCCTTGTAGGGCCACCTTTGCCGAAAAGCTTATTATAGTGTTTTATATATCTATATATGTATTTATGTGGGCGGCCGCCGTAGCCGAATGGTTTGGTGCGTGATTACCATTCGGAATTCACAGAGAGAACGTTGGTTCGAATCTCGGTGAAACACCAAAATTAAGAAAAACATTTTTCTAATAGCGGTCGCCCTTCGGCAGGCAATGGCAAACCTCCGAGTGTATTTCTGTAGGTCCCTCCATTTGTGGAACAACATCAAGAGGCACACCACAAATAGGAGGAGCTCGGCCAAACACCCAAAAAGAGTGTACGCGACAATTATATATATATATATACATACATATGTATATGCGACTGCGGAAGAAAGGGCGCATAATAAAAAAGATGACAACTTTAAGTTATTTAACAAAATGAGTACGTATTCGATGTCCTTGCGCTTATGGTGATGGTAAACTATTGTGCTGTTGGCCGCTTAATTAGCCAAAATATTTGCAGTAACTCAAAACGCGAGACAATCGAAAACCATTTAGGAAGATTTACGATGAATTCAACAAACTAATTTGGACGCGAATGCAAATATTGGCGTGTGTGGGAAAATGTTGCTTGGAGGAAATCATAAACACATACATATGAATAAATAAAGCAGATAGGAAAAGGCTTTATGTCATATACAAATTGCTTAGGAGGAATCCTTCAGTCACTGCCAGCTAGACATAATAATTCTGCCGTTATTTCCGGACTGCAACATAAGAGCTACTTAACTCTAACCCATTGGAAAAATAGTTTGGTAAGCGTGTGTGTGTGTGCGTACATGTTGCGTGTAGGTTGAGAGCAAGTTATAAGAGCCGGATATGCAATGAGGAATATTACAAACATTAAACTTATGTTCGCTTATTTATGTCTAATATATCATTTTTTTCGCTTACAACAAAACACACACACTACTAATTCAAGCCAGTCAAATAAGAAACAAACACAACTTGCGCGCATCCTTGTGGACTTTGTCGCTTAGATTTTGTCCTTATTTTTTTTTTAAATATATGTAGTTGTATATGTTTTGTGTGTGTGTTATTGCCTACAAAGTAGCTGGTTAAATGTGTTCTGCATGTGTGTGAGTGAATATACACCCTGCAGGAATACGCGCTAATGCTAAACTGGTATGCTTCTGCGGATTATATCACACCATTTAACAAATAAATAATATATCTAATTTGTGGCGTAAAAATTACATACCCCAAAAGTCTTATTCATAAAAAATTTAAACTATTCCAAAATATCTCAAAAAACATGATCGTTTTTAATGCATATCTTTTTGAGTGCTCACGACCTTTCAGCACTTCCTTAAGCCAATTGGGCATAGAGTTTACCAAACTGGAAGTCCCTTCGATAGCAGTCTTCTCTTCAGAAGCGCCCATAAGTGTTCAATAGGGCTTAAATCTGGCGATTGTGGAGGTGTTGGCAAGAGCTTGGGGATATTATAGAGGAGCCATAACTCTAACATATGAGCCATATGCTTTGGGCCGTCGTCTTGTTGAAAGCAATATTTATTTGATACCACAGCATCTATGCGCATTGCTTTCAATTTTGTTTTAGAACATCCAAACTTTCCTATTGTTGAATTAATAAACTGCAAGTTTCCCACGTCACTAGTTGCCATGCACTCCTACAGCGTTACCCCACCACCAACATGTTTGACTGTTTGTGATGCATTTGTTTTACTTCGCACTGTACCAGAGTTCTTCCGTACAATTTTTCTTGCTCTGATACTAAAAATGCAAAACTTACTTACTTATACTTTCATCCGAGAAAATAACATGTTTCCAAACTTCTGGAGAAATACATATACTCGTATTCAAATGGCGTAGTAGGTAAATGGCTTCTTCCTAGCAACTCCTCTATGATAGCCGGTTTTTTTAAGACACTTCCTACAGTTGAAACCCAAATATGTATGTATGTATATGTGTATATTTTTGAAATTCGTTACTTATTCATCTTTTACTGCTGAAGCTTTGCATCTTTCTTCCCAAGCCCAGAGAAACCAAAATCCTGTAAGAACGAAGCCACCATACTGCTGCTGGTCAGTAAGGAAACCAAAATCCTGTTGTTTGAGACGAAATGAGGACAAAATCTTGTTGCTTGAGACGGCACAAATATTAGTTGATTTTTACAGCCCTTCAAATTACGTTTTAAAATATATTTTGAAAAAAGTTCCCTTTCATATACAAACAATATTTCAATCAAAGCCTACTTATTATTACAAAAAAACAAAGCCTACTTATTTTCACAAATAACCGGTGCTGATAAGCCTTGAAGTGTATAACTCACAAATGTCATATTCTGGTTTAGTTTACATCATGAGTGAATATTTGAGTATTTTAATATTCGTTGCGAATGTCATTAGGGTGATCCAACGCCTATAATATTGCTCTTTTCTCTTTCTATTAGTTTAGAAGGACGCCCTGCTTTTGGCTTTGAAGTTATAATTCCGGTATTTACATGGTTTCGAATTATTGTTCGAACTGATCTTCATGCCCTGCCTGTAGTTTTGGCCTTCTTTTCACATTTTTCTTTTATTTTTGTTTCCATTGTAAAAATTCGCACAGATTTATATTGAAAATCGATAAACTAATAAATGTTGTGCCACAAATGGAGGAACCTACAGTTTCAAGCCGACTCCGAACGGCAGATATTCTTATGAGAAGCTTTTTCATGGCAGAAATACACTCGGAAGTTTGCCGAGGGGCGACCGCTATTAGCAAAATGTTTTTGGTGTTTCACCGATATTCGAACTAACGTTCTTTCTGTGAATTCCGAATGGTTATCACGCACCAACCCATTCGGCTACGGCGGCCGCCGTTTTTCTTACCAAAAAATCGTCCTTACAATTATGAGTGTAATTTTAGAATTGGTGGCGACGTATTGCGGTGATAGTTTTTTGTCGCTAGCAGGACTACTACGATGGCAAATAACGAAGATGATGAACTTGAATTTGTACTAAGCATACAGGTTAAAATTCCATAGACAAATATTTATTAAATATATTTAAAAATATTAGAATCGTAGTATTAGGACAGCTAGGGGATATAATATATTACACTCTCCTTTTTCTATATGAGGAGCATGAATATGTTCCGGGGGGCATCAAATAGTCTGCCCCTGAAATTTATTTGATTAATGGTAATCTGGAAATACATCATTTCTTAAAGACTGTAAAACAACATATCAATGTTAAGCAATCACGTTTTATTTTAACAATTCATTTAGAAGTAATTTAATCTCGCACTTTATTTATTTCGTTTTAGTCTAGAAAATAAAACATTTCCAAGAAATACAATTAGAGACCACAGAGGAATCAGTGAAACAATCCAGTAAATTTTCATTTGGCTGCAATTTTAAAAGAATATTTGTGGAAGAAACATTAGAGCCAACAGGATTTGAAAACGAATTAAATTCACTCGAAATTCTAGAAATCGGCGCATAGAAAGCATAATTAGGTTCAACCGCACCTAACCAGAAAATAATATGATTCCGTAAGCTTCTCTGAGGAATATCCAAATAAATAATAGTTAATCACACCACTTATTAAATCGAAAATGAAAGTGAGGGCGAGAATTTTAGGTTAATCAGCAAGCACCGATATTTATAGTATGGAATTGGATCAGTGAAATGCAAAGTATGCAAAGTATAGCGGGCAAAGGCTTTCGGATACATTCAGGCATACTAATATGGCATGCATAATGTGGTCTCCAAATAAAGACAGCGTATTCTGGCGGCCGCCGTGGCCGAATGGGTAAGATCAAAAATTAAGAAAAAGTTGTTTTCTAATAGCGGTCGCCCCTCAGCAGGCAATGGCAAAACCTCCGAGTGTATATCTGCCATGAAAAAGCTCCTCATAAAAATATTTACCGTTCGGAGTCGGCTTGAAACTGTAGGTCCCTCCATTTGTGAAACAACATCAAGACGCACAAATAGGAGGAGGAGCTCGGCCAAACACCCAAAAAGGGTGTACGCGCCAATCATATATATAATATATATTCTGGCTTAGAATGCGCAGTTTTACTTTACTTATACATTTATGGAGCAATACAGTCGGAACTGTACGTCGAGTAAAAGAAGGCGTAGAATATGACTCTGCAATGATGTAATTTAAATGTCTTTGAAAAGTGAATCTACAGTCAAATACCTCTACAATAATTTGACTTAAATTGGATAATCTAGAGCCATCAATGTGGTAAGAAGTAGGTATGTATAGGAGAAAGATATTTATAATAAGATAAATAAAAATACTTGCTTATAGCTCTATGATAATTTGGCATAACTGCGACTTTATCCCAGCAATTACGGGTCTAATGTTGCCTTTCACAGTTTCAATGATTTCTGGTTTATTTAACAACTTTATCTTTGTGATAATCCCATAGAAAATACTCGAAAAGCGTTTAATCTCGCACCATCAAACAGTGGCAGCTGAAAGAGCCACTAGATATTTGTTAAGCATTCAAGAGGTTCTACATACCTATGTTCGACACTTGAAGGCAGAGGCAAGCTTTATTTTTATTTTATTATTCCTTTTTATGATCTTACTTCAGTTATAAATTTATTACTTTGGATTTAATTAAATTTTAAATTTGACAAAATACATTTTTTTTCTTTACTTTTTCGGTCTTGATGCCATCACACTCTGAAGACAGAAGCTGCAACTCTCAGGTCGAGTAGTGAAGTGGTTCGCAATTAGCAAAATCGTAGTGTATAGTTATGAGCCAGAAATATGAATCACTAGCTTAGGTTTTCTCTACAGGGCAGAGTTTAAAACATGCACACATATTCTCGTGTTTGTATACTTTACTGCACATCCTGCTTGGCATACAAGAAAAATCTTAAACTACTTCTTAAGCAAGCAGTTCGACATTTGCAAGGATAAACAATACAAGTAATAAACAAAAGCTAATATTTCATCGAAGCTGTGTCTTTGGCCAAATAGCCACTCACACACATATGCGAGCCCTTACTTCGGCAACAATAGGCGGATATTCGCAATATTAAGTTCATATTCGCGTATAGGATATAAAGTTCCTTGGCCTACCTCCCACACTGTTGCGCCAAAGTTACTGTCACTTGCGTAGGAATGTGGCGACAACTGAGCGTCTTTTGTTTCGTTTATTGGCGAAAGATGTAACGCACTTGCTGCTTTTGATATTCTCATAACACATACATATGTATGTGTGTACATATTATATGTATGTGAATATACATATGTATATACATATGATATATCTCTCGTCGATATTTTAACTGCAAACGCACGCCAGAAAACTGTCGCATGCTATTCCAAATTTATATCATTTTTGAAAAATCGCAAATCTTGTTAAATTAAAAATCAAACGGTCCAAAAACCATAAGATTTATATGCTTTTAAATGTTGGTGTTGCTTATTATGGGCCTTGTGAGTGGGCAAAGACACCATATACCGTACTGTAATTGGCTTCCAACTAAGTGTTTGCCTAAGATTTATTTATTTGGTTTATGTTTAGATATTTTATCCAATTAAAGTAATACTTGAGTGTAGAAAGGAAAGAAACTGAGCTTTCTCTGGGGAAGGATTTTAATATCTCTCTAAATTGATAAAAGGTACATAATTTTAGTGTTGAAAACTTTTTCTAACACATTTCACTTTGGCTAACGAGAACTCTTAGAATAACTCTTATGTATGTAAAGCGTTTTTCATTAAGAGCGCTTCAACTTTTTTTTTGAATAAAACACAAACGGTTTGACTTTTTTAACTAATTTTTTTTTTTATTATCGAGTTTGAACATATACATTTAAGTATGAAATTCGATTTCTTTTGCATGACCACCGCGTGCACGTTTTACGAAGTCCCATCGTTGAACCCAATTTTCGACCACTCTTTTGCATAAATCGGCCGAAATTCCAGCAATTTCGCGTTCAATATTGGCTCTGAGATCACAAATCGTCGCCGGCTTGTTACTGTAGACCAATGACTTCACATAATCCCAAAGAAAATAGTCTAGAGGCGTCAAATCACACGAGCGCGGCGGCCATTCGACCGCTCCATTTCTAGAAATAATGCGCTCATCGAAATTACTCTTCAACAAATCAATTGTAGCGTATGCTGTGCGGCTTGTGGCCCCGTCCTGTTGAAACCACATGTCGTCTAAGTCCATACCATTCAATTGTAGCCAAAAATAATCGTTTATCATGTCGCGGTATCGATTTCCATTCACAGTAACGTGGCGATCGTTCTCGTCAACGAAAAAATATGGGCCAATTACGCCGCCGGCATGTAAACCGCACCAAACAGTGATTTTTTCGGGAGGCAACGGTGCCTCATGAATCACGTGTGGATTGCTTTCTGCCCAGTAACGCATATTTTGCTTCTTGACAAAGCCATTGAGCCAAAAGTGAGTTTCATCACTGAAGATGATTTTTCGACTTTAAACTTTCTTAACAGAACACGCATTTTTATAATAGAATTCAATGATTTGCAAGCGTTGCTCAAGTGTGTAGCGTTTCATGATGAAATGTATACTAATGAAGTTTACAAATGACAAGCAAAAAATAAAAAATATTCCGTCGTTCGCCGTCCCTATCGGAAAAAAGTTGAAGCGCACCTATTGAAAAACGCCTTACTTACTAAAAAATCGATTTGAAATTGAGTCATAAAGTGATTTAAGGTAGTTTAAAGAAACCGTGGGCCCAGCTGCTTTAATGGCATGAATTATTGAAATTTTTGCGTTAAATTTTTTCTATTCTTATACACTTTTCCTCTCACTCTCGCAAGTTGTTATGGAAAGAGTTGCTAGAATAAATACTAAATTGTATACAGACTGGTCAATGAAGTCTATCATTTTTTTTTTATTATATATTAAAAACAATGAACAAATTCAATTTTTTCGGTATACTTTTAATATGCAATTTCATTCATATGGTTGCCCCGGCTGGCTTCACAAAAATGCATACTGCTAATCCAGTTTTCCAAGACTTCTTTCAAGACAATTTCTGACTTCACTCGATATTCTCTTTAAGGGCCTGAATCGTTAATAGAATATTCACATAACATCGGCCACCCGGCAAAATAAGTCTAACGGCATCAAATCGTGGCTTCGAGGTGGCCAATTGAGATGACCAAAACGGCTGATCACAAGATTACGGAACTTGGCGCTCCAAAGATAAATTGTGGCTTGGGATGTATGGCATGGCGTTTCATTCCTCTAAAACTAAATCACGTTTAGTCGATTTTTTCAGTTTGCTGTCACAAAAAAATTTGTATCGTGTCTCTGTACTGCTCACAGTTCAGCGGAATAGCGCTTTTAGCCGTATTTTCAAAAAAATTTAATGCCGCTCCAAAATCCGCACCAAACTGTTACTCTCTGAGGACGCCCTCGACGATAAAGGGCGGATTTTCTGATCACCGAATTTATTGTAACATTTTCGTTTATTTAGAGTAACAAAGCAGCTAAGATGAAAATTCGTCAGAAATTCGTTCGAGCTGCTCTCCGGCCCAATTTTTACAAGGCTGCTCCAGCGTAGAGCGAAACATTTCATTTCGCAGTGGTTTCATACTTACTTTCTGTTAAAAAATTGGGCGGAAAAGAACTGTCGCTGTCAAAATAATACATAATTCAAAAAAGACAAAAAATGCATGGCAACCCTGTATATTCGGCAGTGCTTCTTTTCGGCACAATGCCTTTAAAAACTGTTCTGAGCCTTTTTTTAACTTCGTATTGAAATTTATTTTATACCAGTAGTTCAATTCCATCTGAAGTTACTCAAAATCTCCTCCCAATTTTATTCAAATTTGGTACTGTATTATCGTCAGAGCTCAAGGTGTTATCAAGAAGAAGTATATCTTTATTAGACAAGGAGTCAACCTTTCTGTTTTGAAAATCAATGTTTTGAATTGCGAATAAACGAATCTAAGAGCGCTATTTACAGCGATATACAGTAATGAGCTTCAACGCTTAGTGTTTCTGAAATCATAAGCCTGGTTTTTTTTCAATACATCCAGTAACTTCAGCTTGCTTCTCAGTATTATTATATGATTTTTTTAAATACTTATTTCCGAGAAAAGGAAGCATCACATTGTGCTAACAGATCGTTATCGTTAGTGTAAAAACACGAAGGCGAACTGCACCCCAAAATCGGGTTGCGTGTACGAGCGTGCACTTGTTGACGTACGCCGATGATATTGATATCGTTTACAGGATTCCTTTATTGCATTTGTTCTTTTGTTGTTCAATATTGATTGAGAAAATTGATTGTAGAATGCAAATTACATTCAATATTACTTTTTAAATAGGGCTTCAGGGGCAGAAACTTCGTAATTAAACTGCCACGGCACAATCGGGTTAATTGTAGATAACTAAGTTGACTATCGCCTAGACCAATATTCATTCAAGTGCATACAGTAGTGTAATTATTTGAGATTCTATTTTGTTGCGGCACCAACTAAAAACTTCGACATTACTTTAAGTTCTGAATTTTTTTACTGATCTGGTCGGGTTCTTAACCGATTTGGTTGTGAAAGCATAGATACCTATGTACAGATTTATTTAAAAAAAAAGAATTATTTACATTTTAATGAAAATTTAAAACTCCAAGTAGCTTATATTCTTCTGAAGACAATACGTTAATAACTATAGAATACCTTAACTTATATTACACTTTAAAATTACTTTTTACTTCCTTTGTTCGCTCTAGATTAGAGTATGCAACATTGAGAGACTTGAACGTGTACAGAAGGTGTTTCTTAAGTTTGCTCTCAGGTCGTTAAAATACTCACATCCCATCCCTTCATATAACTCCCGTTTGATGTTAATTAACTTAAAATCGCTAGAAAATAGAAGATCTATACTCTCGCTGTCTTTAGTTTTTAGTTTAATTAAAGGTGATATTGATTGTTCATCCTTATTAAACAATATTCCTTTTCATATTCCTACTAGATCTCCCCGAATCACTTATCCCTTTCACCTTAAATTACTTAACACGAATTATGCACGTAATGCCCCTCTTGCCCGCACTTTAAGAGAATTCAATGAGATCTCGAGCTCTATTCCGCTTGACTTTTCGATGTCAAAGAAGGAATTGTATGAGTTCCTAAACTCTTTTTTTTAATTTATTAATTTAAGTCTTTGTATTAATTTAAGTCTACACTAGTTCAAAGTAGTCTGTAAAAACCTGATTATGTTTTAGACTCCTAAATAAATAAATAAATATATTCTATAAAAATGTCTGGCACAAAATTTATCATCCAACTTCGTTTTTGAATAACCGTTTTTTTTACTAACTAAAAAAAACTATTGATTAATCGAAATTTTTATTTTAGCCGCTGTGCGGTTCACAAGTGTCAAACATGACCGCAAGTTCTAATTAATTTTGCGCCACCTTGTACCGAAATATACATGTGATTACCTGATTTTCAGGAAGCATTAAATATACTCGTATATTTGGACGTCTTCATCAAACTCTATCAAACTTAGTACAAAAATTAATTTTGATTTCTTCACCCCGATTTTGAGAGTTATTGAGGCTAGACTTCACCTTACCTCCAATTAAAATTTGCATAGCAGTTTGACCGAAGCTTAGCACAGATGCTATTCTTGATAGATACGCACAACTGATATATTTTGAATTTTTTTTTTCTTCAGAATAACCAAAAATT
The DNA here is from genome assembly GCF_028408465.1 of Anastrepha ludens. Lineage (NCBI taxonomy): Eukaryota > Metazoa > Arthropoda > Insecta > Diptera > Tephritidae > Anastrepha > Anastrepha ludens. The sequence continues at coordinate 83,505,477 of NC_071498.1, read as the reverse complement.
CGATATTTCTGCAAGCAAATAAGAAAATACGTTAAAATTCGATGGTTACAGCGGAACATAAAATAATAAAAGCAATTTTTTTCAATAGCGTCCTCACCCCTGCAGGCTTGATAAAGCTTTTAATAAAATCTATATCTTTTCGGAGGACATAAAATTGCAAGTCATTCCATCAGTGGGTTAATATTAGTTTGAGGAAAAAGATATCCATTATGTTGGCGTGAATTCAAAATTTTTTTTGAAATGTTTCGGGTTGTCCAATTTGGGTGAAATGCGCATCGTTTTATTGTTCAATTTGTTGACATTTAGGCTCCATAATGCCTCTCTCACGAATTTCTTATCACTCAAGAAGTTTTGCAATGAGAGAAAAAGGTGGCAATCGCTGGGTCTACGGACTACAAGGTTGATAAAACTTCCCAACCAAGCTCCCGGAGTTTTTGATGAGTCACTACAGACCTGTGTGGCCTTGCGTTGTCCTGACGGAACACAACACCTCTTCTGTTGGCCAATTGTGGCCATTTCTGGTCAATCGTTACCTGCAAGCGAGCCAATTGTTGTCAGTAGAGATCTGAATTAAATGTTTAGCTAGAAAGAAGCGGCTCATAATAAATAATTCCTTTCAAGTCCCACCAAATACACAGTAGAACCTTTCTGGCCGTTAGTCCTGGTTTGGTTAGCATTTGAGCTGCTTCATCACACTTTGACAATTTTCCCATAATATTGTCGTATGTGACCCTTTTCTTATCCCCAGTTACCATCTGTTTAAGAAATGGGTCGATTTCATTCCGTTTGGTCGTTTGGTGTTCATTGGCGGGCCATTCAAACATAGAGTTTCTTTGTGAATCCAGTTTGCGCAAATGGTTTTAAATTATCTTATGGTCGATCTTTAGCTCCTGGGCGATGGCACGACTACTAACATCAACTTCAACATAGATCATTTCTGTGATTTTATTGGCATTATCAACATTTTTTGAACATCAAAAATGTTTGAACGGAATCGATGAAACCAAAGTTGCACGTAATTAGCTATTACAGTATCGGCACCATAAACACAATCAAAGAAAATTTGTAAAATGTAGCAAATTTTCTCTTTGTTGACTTTCATTGTTAACACCCTGTAACTCACAACTAAATGGTAGAAGCAAACAACAGCAAACGAATGATTTTAGTGCGAAATGTTACCTTGATAACGAGCATAACCCTTAAATTGATGGGCCAATACTTTATGAGATATCGATCAGTACAGCCATCTACCGAAAAAATAATATATTTTTCCCCAAAAATACAAAAGCGCAAGTTACAAATTGTGGTAGAAGCGAAAAATGCGTCTCTAAGAGGTGTCGCTATTTTTGGTCTGCTGTTTTTCGATTCGTTGGAACAGTGTTAAGTATAGTATAACCACAAAACAGGGAGTAATCGTGAATTTTCGCATTTCACTTTGACAGGCCGCTGCTGAAAAATTTATTGTAAGAGGTATATGATAATATGAGTATCTTCACGGTATTCTTAAATTGTTTAAAAAAAAAAGTTGGGTAGGGAGAAGTCATGTGCTTTCCGATAAATCAATACGACGACTCGTTCGAATTTGTCTGACAGCTGGCAAGTTATCCTGCATCTCGAAATCTCATTCAAATTCATTGAAAATCATTATGAGCGACGATACCCATTTCCATCTCTGGGGATATGTGAATAACCAAAATTATTGCGTAAAACCCACGAGAAGTCACTATCCTGCCCTATAGCTAGGGTACTGCTTATACTAGAGGCTTAATTGAGCTTCAGTTTTTTCAAAAATTCCATGGGTCTTACGACTACTGTGGACGGGGAGCGCTACAGAGCCATGCTCAGCAACTTTCTTCTTCGTTATTTGAAATAATTGGCACCGAACATGTGCTTCCAACAGGATGGGGGAACGGAGAATAAGGCTCGAGCCACAATCGATTTCTGAACTCTGCATTTTGGGGTCGGCGATTTTCATTGCCCAGCAAGATCGCCCGATTTAAGCATTCCACGCTCCTTCTGTGAGATTTTTCGCGAGTCTATGTCAACAAGCCTTAAGTCTCGAGAAATCTTAAAGAGAATATCCGGCAATAATGTTAGAACCTATGAGCGATAGCTATGACAAGGGTTTTCTAAAATGCCATTAATCAAGATCGTACTACCATTAAATGAACTAAAATCAAGCATCTCTTCTTCTTGATTAGCAAAGAGTTTAACAAAGCGATTCAGTCGTTTCTTTCTACTGTTAACCGGTGCTAGTTTGATACACCAAATGAAGTAAAACGCTTCTCCACCTGATCTTTCCAACACAGAGGAGGGCTTCCTCTTTTTCTGGCATCGCCACATTGTATCCCTTTCTGGCCTAGCCAACGAAGCCGCTGAACCTTTATTCGCTGCACTATGTTTATGGCGTCGTAAAGCTCATACAGCTCATTGTTCCATCGCCTACAATACTTGCCGTCGCGAATGCACAAAGGTCCAAAAGTCATCCGCAGAATTTTTCTCTAAAACACTCCAAGCGACATCTCATCGGATATTGTCATCGTCCAAGCTTCTGCGCCATACGAATGGACGCGCATGATTAGAGCCTTATGAATTATTAGTTTTGTTCGCTGAGAGAGGACCTTACTACTCGATTGCCTACTTAGTCCGAAGTAGCAATTGTTAGCAAGAGAGATGTTGCTTTGGATCTCTAGGCTGGCAAATCTAGACATCAAATAAACATAATCTAGAAACAGAAAAAGAGTTTTTCGTTTATTAAAAAAAAATAAATATTTCAAACTCTTTAATCGGAATTTTTATAAAAATTTCGAGTGTACAGTTTTATAGTCCATTGAATTGTGGTACAATAAAATTTAAGTTTCAGGAGGCTCAAAAAGCGTATTGATTTCCACAATTATTTCGTTTTTTTTTTTTTGCTGATGGTATTAGGTATTTTCCCCCACATAAAACGTCGAGCATTCGAGAAAAGGTATTAAAATTAAATAAGAAACTAATAAATTGCTAGAACGTCGCAAAAAGTCCTTGTACCATAGTTATTTAACGCAGTATTTATGGGTAGCGATGACCTTAACACTACAGAAAATAAAATTTTTTATTGGTTTCAAAAGAATTTATAAACTCATACACTTTCACATTATCCATAATTTTCATGGTGCTTTTGAAATGCATTTTAAATATTATGGGTTATTTACTTTTAATTGCCATGAGCCACAGAAACCATTTTAATAGAAATTTGCTAACAAATTGCCTCATAAGTGTTATAGAAATTATGAGCCACGGAACCACAATTAAGCAATAAAAAATTTCAGGAAGCTAATATTTCGGCAAGCCACGTGGTTAATGCTCTAAAAAGCAGTAAAATTTACATATACGAAAGCGTAAAAAATATTTGGATATGTAATCAAGCCATGCACCAAAGAAAATTGTAAAAATTCAGCGTCATATGCCATACAAATAATCGAGATAACTCGAAAAGTGTTCACATTAAAAATTCATAGAAACACTTAATTTTTTTATGGTCGCGGTAAATTTTACCTACAGGATGAGCAACTAAACGCCAGAGCAACACATCGCACTAATTTAGCTCAATTGATATTAATTGCTGGCGAGGCTTAAAAAATCCGCCAAGCGTTAAAAACAACCACCAGCATGAAATAATAAGTATCTGTGTGCAAATATATATGTACATATGTATACATGTGTATGTTTGAGTATGTACATGCATACAGTGGTCAGGGAGGAGGTTTAGCAGCAAGCGACTGAATGCCGGCGCATCAAGCGTTCAAGATCGAGATCGCTGGCTGACAGTTGCTGTCAAGCGTCGAAACGCCATCAACAGCTATAGCTGCAAAAAGCTGAAGAAGAAGTTATTATTATTTAACACGCAAGGCAAACAATTCATTTTTTTCCTTTTTTTTTCAAATATTCTGCTGCCTCACTTTAGCAGACGGTCGCTTGGTGACTTGGTGATTCCAGCATTTTATACGATTATTTACTTTTCATTGTAAGCAATTTAGGAAACGATCGTAAACATGATGTATCTACGAAAATTGTTGCACGGTGAGCCTTCGAAAGCAACAACAACATTCGCGCCAATCAACCACAAATGCATTCATGTACGCCGAACACAGAAACATTTGCTTGTCGCACGCGCAGTCTCTGCAGCGGCATTCATGCCACAATCGCCACTGGTTGCATTTATTTGTGCGATATGGATATGCGATACACCGCGGCGTGGCCGAATTAATAATGAAATACATATGTATGTATGTATATGCACATATGTGTCTATGAATAGGAACATAACCTCCAGCAACTGTTGAAAGCACACACACAAACATACACATGTACTTGTATAGGTTTCGTATTGTTAGACATGAAATACACAAAAGTAAGTGAAAACTTCTCTAATTGTCTGCCATGTAGTCAGCAATTGTGTTCCGCGTCCATTTGAGGTGATCAACTTTAATTAAAGCACAGAAGTACTCATCATTTCATTACTTCAGTTTATTCACAATTTCCCCCACCTCGGCACATTTAATAATCGCATTTCGTTGAATTCATCGAAGTTGCTAACTATGTACGTTTATGACTCACCACACGACTATCGTGTCTGTCACAAAAAAGTCAACGTCACACAGTAAGAGCTGCTGGTGGGTTCAACGAGCGCGCATGCGCCACGCGTTCGATTGTGGAGTTTTGTTATGCCTTTTGAGATATCTTCCCTGTGATCAGCGCAAATTCCACCACCAAAATATCCATCACTTTAATATATTTTAGATTGAAATTGTTGATTAAGCTCTTGATTGCTTGAAAATTATGCGGAAAGCAATAAATTGAGCATGCCCCCTTGCTTTTGGTACTAGCGTACAATACAAGTACAATGTGGTTAATTGAGAAGGTATGAGAACAGAAAATTCTTGCAGCTAGTTATTTTATTCTACAAACGCTTAATTGAAAAATACATACATCACTAGTTTGTGAAGTGAAGTTGCAGCCTCATCTACTGTATGAAAATTAACTTTTGTTTCGTATTCTACACGAAACGCTCAACTGTTACTTATGCACGGAAGCGGATTTTTCCGGAAAGATGTAAAGAGCGCGTCGTACCGCAGGCTATGATAGTGCTAAAATCGAAGAGTCATGTATGTTATCCCGTATTTTCTATCAAAATTTGTATAATGAATTATACAAGATGGCGCAAAACTAATCACCCTATCGGACGATTTATAATTATTGCAAATGGCCTCGTACGTTAATCTTATTGGGCTCTTGTGAACTAGACAGCTGCCTCGAATATATAAAACCGTCATAAGACCTACACTTACATACGACTGCGAAGTCTGGGTACAGAAATCAAATTAATTTGTTTCGAAAGAAAGATATATTGTCCTGTACGACTTTAAGATGGTACCTATCATAATCGGTACAATGACGAGTTCGACACACTTATCAGTGATGCAAATGTTATCAGATAAGCTGAAGCGTAAAGAACTCGACGGTACTGTCACATTCTGTGAATGACCAACGATGGAACTTTAAAAAAAATCTTCGAAACAAAGCGAAGACCTCGAAGAGGTCGTCCGAGGAAAAGATGATGAGCTGACATAAAAAAAATGGTGTGCTCAAAAAATAAGATGAACTTTCATTTTTCTCAAAAAATATTTATTTATTCATAAATTTCTATTGTATTTTATCTCCTTCAAAGTCTCCCTCAGATATAATACACTTGTGGCAGCGTTTTTCCAATCCGCGAAGCAGTTCTGATATGCACTTTTTGGTATGTCCTCGAGCTCTCTCAGAACGTCGTCCTTTCATGGGTCTCTTCAATCTTAGGAAGGAGTCGCAGGGAGCCAAATCTTGTGAATACGGTAGCTGAGGCTGCATAACGGTATTGTTTTAGGCCAACTATTCTCTCACAAGCAAAGATTTCCACAATTCCGAACGCTTTTTTCATATAACTTCAAGGTGATACTCCTAATTTACCGTACGGCCTTGCGGTATGAGCTTCTGAGGCACGGTAAAGCGGTGACCAAAACCTTGACATTTGATCGAACTTGGACTCATCCATTTGGGCGATAGTGTTTTGGTTTCGATGTCATGAACATACTCATATACCCATGATTCGTCACCAGATATGACCCTTTTAAGCAAATCTGGATCATTGCTGACGTCATTCAAAAATCCCGGCGCGATGCTCATGCGACGATGGTTTTGGTCAAAATTCAGCAATTTTGGAACGAACTTCGCTGCCACACGCTCCGTGCCCAAAATTTCTGTAAAGATTGCATGGTAATAGCCAACTGATATGCCGACGTCCCCAGCAACGTCTCTAATTGTGATTCGATAATTCTCTATACAAATATTTTTAACTTTCTCAACATTTTCATCGGTTGTTGCCGTGATGTACCACTTGTAAACATTTCTTTATCTCAAAGTACTCTCACCACTGTCACTATTTCAAGTGTTTTTAAGCACTTAATTCCATTTTTTACACAAAATTGTATGCAACTTCTTTGATCCATTTTTTTCGATAGCAAAAAATCGCCGAGCACGCGAAACACTCTAGTCTTATTTATGCCTTTCACAAACAAACTAAACCTGCTATATTCTTAAAATCGTGAACATATTATATCTCCAAGCCGAGTGTACCAACATTAAATTAACAATAATCGAAACACGAATGTACGTAGCTGGCGAAATTTGAAACATTCACCTTTTTTTTTTAACACGAACTATAGGCATGTCTGAAGTCGAGAGAAAAGCAGGAGACCGAGTGACGTAGAGGCAACTTGTAACGGAAGCAATGGTTCACCCCGAACTGTGATGCTATAGAAATCCTATCTTTTTATTTAGTAAAAAGAAATGGTAGCAGAGGCCACGGCAAGCTTGAAGTGGTGCCCAATGCGATGTCGAAGCTTACAGCCACACTCGGTCATAAAACTAACTCAGATGCAGGATTTATTACGGAATCAAACGGAGACACAATTTTTTTTAACTATGCGCATTGCGTAAATAGCTAGAAGACTGGATAATCTCACTTTCACTTTAGTATACCAAAATTCAGTGGGCTATAAAACTCCTAGTGTCATAGTTATTTAACGTGGTGTACAATGCTCTTAATGTACAATAGTTAAAGTAAACCCATCTTGCTTAGACAAAAATATTGCAAAAAAACTAAGGCCAAGAAAACAGATATTTGTGTTGAATGAGCTGCAGCGCGCAGGCACAAAGCGGATCTTTTCAAGCCAATAAGGCAAATAATGCTTTACAAAATAAATCAAAAGCATGATCTGGATACTTCCAAAACACGACTGGACGGAGCTCAGTTTTTGAGTCGTATTGGCAAAAAAGCTCAACTCTTGCCAAAAAGATACATTAAATTTCGCCTCGTTTACGTTTAGAACAGTTCACAAAGCCAAACCCTTTAAATTTTGGAAAAACCTATTTGGGCCGGCGAAACCAAGATAAATATAATGGGTCTAGATGGAAAAACTAATGAACGTCGGCCAAAAGGCCAATCAATTAACCAATTTTAGTTTTTGTAATATATATACTCTGGAACAAAAGTGAGATCTTTAGGTATAAGTCTAAGCATACCCTACCTATGCATGTTCAAATAAATTAATATGCATATCCCATGTCAAGTATTATTAGGTGTCCATTGTTTTATAAAGTCATACTAGGAAGCATAAGGAAAGGTTTAAAAACAGGTTAGTTATTTCGTTACTAAAGATGAAACAAACTTGGCTTATTTATTACCTTTCGATTTATTTGAATAATTAACTAAGTGAAGCGCTTTCGGGTTGGCGATTATGTTGCAGAGATTTTCAGAGTTGTTTTAAGACATCAAGTGGCTCCATGGTGTATAGTCAAAGTCATTAAAAATGGGATAATTTCTTGCTAAATAATTCTCATACTGAGTTTCTGTAGCCACTGGGTCTTTTCCTCGGACACTGCTCACTTTCGAATTGACTAACAGATTCAAGTTTAAGTAATAGTTAGTAAAGTCAGTTGATAATTACCTCGTAATTCTTAATGCCGTAAGGCAAGATTCAAAAACACAGTGGCAGCAAACAGATGAACCGCTTTTCGGAATGCCGTACTTTATCGGTATTTTTGGTCCGAGATCCTCCTCTTACCAAATAAATCAAAGAACATGCACGAGAGACCAGTTTACGGTCCCTTAAAAATATTTAGTTATTAAGTAGGCAAACCACACTTTAAAGACAGTAAAATAAAACGATCAGCTAAAATTCTTTGACATGTTTACGGACTTACCAGTGGAACACGGCAGCATATTCTCTGCGAATAAAAAGCATGCAGAATTGCTTAAATTCAATAAAAGCTTTCCTCACATAATGAACAAGGCCAATATCGATGCATCCTGTTACCGGTCACAGCTTATCGCGGTTCTATTTACCTAAGACTAAATATATGGTATTTACGTGAGATTATCAATCATTGTCGGCGCTTTTGCTATAAAAATCATCAGATTGAATGTAAATTCTACCTGTCATTCGTCACTTTTAAGAGAATTCTCGATTATATTCAGAGGTACCATGTTGTATAGCTTTGACTATAAGTGTTGCACAAAATATGCTTCTCAGTAATAAATGCTCTTACACTTGAAACGGAACTAAGTTTTGCTCAAACTTCAAAGTTGTTCCTTAAAGATGGTGTCACGTAGGGCTACGAGGTAAGCACAACCTCATTTCTAGTAGCAGAAAAAACACGTTTTTGTGCATTTTTTAAATATTTAATATATGTTTTTTGGTCAGCCTCGTTATTCAGATGAAACTTATATACATAGATAATAGTGTACCTTTTTTAAACAAAGTAAGAGTAAAAGATCATATCTCGGAAATGGTAAGTGATATCAAGTTGGCGAATAAGTTCGTAGCATTTTTGTATTTCACTTTATTTTACAACGATTTTTTTGCTGTTTGGCAAAAGGTAAGTATTCATTCGATAGAACACTTTTTGCTCTACAAAAAAATGATCATTGTATTTTTGAGTTATTTAATTTTTTATTAGATTTGAGACTCAGAAATGGAATACCCAGGTGGCAAAAATCAACATTTTCGGCACCTGCTCTTCTTTGGTTTTGATCGAGGCCAAAAAGCTGCTCTAGCAGCCCAGGACATTTGCGACGTGTATGGAGAAGGTGCCATAGGAGAGTTTACAACACGGAAATGGTTTGCAAAGTTCAAAAATGGCGACTTTGACGTCAATAACACGCCTCATAGCACAAGACCTTCTGAATTCAAACTCTTCATCCAAAGAAGCTCATGATATGTGTTTCGTGAGACTGCGACCCTCGTCTGGTACACTAGTAAATGCTCGAAAAGAATCCCACGGTCAACAAGGAGCTCTACATTGCCCAGCTACACCGCGCGAATGAAGCTATTCGACTGAAAAGACTTGATCGTCATGGTCACACTCCTTCACGAAAACACCAGGCTCGAATGGGAGGTCCTTCAGCGTCCCCCATATTCTCCGGACATTGCACCAACCGATTACCATACTTTCCGCTCTCTGTCAAGCTATATAAAGGGCGTTAGCTTCGTTAACAAAGAGTACCTTAAGAACTGGCTCAACAACTTCTTTGACACCAGACCAGGCGATTTTTGGCGGAACGGCATCAACAAATTGGTCGAGGGGTGGGAAGAGGTTCTAAACAGTATCGACGAATATATATGTCGAGCTTCCAATATGTTCAGCAATAGTAAGAAAAACTAGGTTTTTTAAAACTTTTTATTTTACAATTTACTTTAATTTTGAAATGCGTGGCCGTGTTTACAAAAAGTTGAGCTGCAAATGTAAATTCGCGAATATATGCACCTATATATTATATACTACGTGTGCATACGTATCTGCATTAGACGAGCAAAAAGAGAAGCAATGTTATGTGTACATATGTTATGCTAAGCAAATGCCTGCATATGCTTTGTATGTTTGTATGTCCTTAAACCAAAGAGAATATAATAAGGAATGTGTGATAATAATAAATAACATAACATAACTTTTTAAGGTGACCAGCTTATAGCAGAAATTATAAATATTGGATATAATAAAGAAAACTAGTTTGTAGATTGTGGAACGGGATTAGCTGCTGCTCCGAACAATATAATTGATTAAGTTATTGATATAATTATTGTTTTTTGTTCAAGTAAAAGTCTTCTGTAAAAGCGCTATGAACTTATTCCCCAACCCAATAATTCAGTTTTATTTGCTGGCCAATGAAGAAAGTTGAAACAATTTACGTTCTTTAGAAGGACGCCGAAGCCAGATAGGTACGTGGTTTACCATTCGGTAGTTCCCCGGTTCGGAACCCCGAGCATGAAACACATAATGACAAACAAAACTTCTCTAATAGCGATCGCCCTCACCAAACAATGGCAATTTTTCCAGTGTATTTCTATGGAACCCTCCATTTATGCAAAGACATCGAGACGCACACCGCAAATAGAAGGAGAAGCTCGGTCAAACACCCAAAACGGTTGTAAGCGCCAATTATATACATATATGTAGGAGGTAAGACGAAATTCAATTACGATGTGTTCTTTCTTGAGGTTCACCAGAGATTTTTAAAAATTAAAGAATGTTTCTTTAATATTTTGTAGAGAGCAAATCAAAAACAGGAGAATTGCAGAAAGAATGTTAAACTGATTGACTCGTGTACCCTCTCTTTCCATAGGAAAACGGATTGTCGTTTGCTTTAGCCGCTGAGATATAGGGTTTGATATTTATATACTCAATTCATTATCTGTCCAAGCCTTATAAACCCAAATTTGATATAACAATTTTAAAAACTGCCCAAAGATTTTTAGTACGCAATTTCATTATTATTAGTCCATACTCCTTTAGGAGCTTAAAGATTCAACAAAAGTATTCCAAACATTTCTATTTCTAGACATAAATCTCAGTTCATTAAACGATTTTCCAGTTTCATTGCGTATTGTCCTTTGCAAAGTCATCACTGGTCTGCCTCTTCTTCTCGTTCCTTGAGGGTTTCGAGTCAAAGCGGCATGTGGTATTTCCTCATAAGGCTTTCGCATCCATAGTTTCTTTTCTTTATGAGTTTCTTCTGTAGAGTTCCTCGTTTGTTATAACTCTTGGCCGCCATATCTTAAGTATATTATGCAAACACCTGTTTCCCAGAGTCAAATGCCTTTTCATGGTCTGTGCATATACTACGTAAGGCTCGCCTATGCTGCAACCTACTCGGTGAGATAACGCTATTGATATCTGTTTGGGCGTTGCCATTGAATGTCCTTTCAAAGTGGTCGCGCCACACTTTCAGTTGTTCTGCTTCCATGGTGATGACTCGACCGTTGCGGTCTTTTATAGGAACATTTTGTTGACTGGTTGTTGTTTGTCAATTTCCTCGTAATCATGTACACCTCTTTCAGGTCACCCACTGAAGCAGCAATTTCAGCTTCTGCCGCTAACTTCTCGTAGTAAGCTCTTTTATCAGTTCTAGCTTGATTTTTAATTTTCTTCGTTAGTACCTAAATTTCTCTGCGTAGTTCCGAAGCGCTGCTAGTGCTTTGGAATCCGCGCAGGCACTAGCTGCCAAAAAGATTCAGTTAGCCATTCTTTGTTTGACTTCGTTGTGCTGCCTAGAACTTCATTTGCTGCATCCACTACTGATGCTTTGACGCTTTCCACTACTGATGCTTTGACGCTAATTCTGGCATTAAGGCTTTCATGTTTGGTTTGCATTGTTTTTACGAAGTTGTTCCTTACGCAGTCATCCTGGAGCCTAAGGACTTGTTTTTAATTTTAGCTCTGCCAAGACTAGGTAATAGTCGCTGCCTATTTCAGCGCGGCGCTTATTTCTGACATCGATTAATGCGTTTATCCAACACTTACTGACGCATATGTGATCTAGCTGAAAACATTGTGTTTGCAAACTCTGGCTAGGCGCTGTCCAAGTGGTTTTGTGTACTGGTTTATGGATAAACCTTGATTCACCAATCATAAGTCCGTGTTTTTGACATATTTCAATGAATGAATAGTTCACCATTTTCATTTCGCCCTCCCATACCTTGTGTTCCTAACACTTCTTCTAAGCCAGAGTTGTCGCTTCCTATTCTGGCATTAAAGTCGCCCATTAAAATAACCAAATCTTGGCGGCAGTTAGTCGATAACGCATTGCTGTAAAATTGCTCTTTATCTGCCAGCTCGCTCTCCTCAGTAGGAGTATAACACTGAACAATAGTAATTTTTCGTGCCACTCAAGGATTGGTTTAAGTAAATGCCCACTCCTTTGATATAGGGGTCATCTTTATTAGGCATACCAGAGCATATTATCAAGATCGTTAATCGTACATTTATCGCCGCTCATGTTCCATCGCATTTCACTAATCTCTAGGACATCTATACGTAGCCTTGAGCACTCAGATGTTAACTGCGCCAGTTTTACTGGTTGGTCAAGGGTTCTAACATTCCACTGGGCAAATCGGGTCCGTTTACATCATCATAAAATCCGTCCGGTTTCTTTCTCTTGTTGAAATATTGATAATAAATTCTCGGAAGTCATAAGTTATCAACCTTTAACTCTAAAGTTTGGTGGCAGGGCTGCTACCCCTGGCGTTGTGAAGTTGGATGTGAAGCCCCCAAGCCTGCTTCGCAACTCGTTCGCGCTGTAGTCATTTTCTAATACAGTAAGATGTTCACATAGTTATACCGCTACGCATTCGGTCGACATTGCCTTCTTAGTAGAAACAGGGTGCACCACGGGAAGATGAAGGTTGTCGGTTGAACATGAGAGGCTGTATATGAAGCATCAATGCTCCTTACACCCCAACGCAGTTTCCTAAATTATTAAATTTTAGTTTTGCCGGTGTTACCGTTTTCTTTATAAATATAACAAATGCACTCTTTTTTTTTGAAGAAATTTTAAATAAAAACCGTTGTTAAAAATTGATGAAAAGTTGGTGGAATTTTCTTAGTTTTGCTGTGAAGTGTGAAACTTTGATTTACGGCCATATTTTCATAAAAAATAATGAACATTGACAAAAAAAATTAATAGTCAAAACTGCTGAAAATAATAATGTGCTATCATTTATCGCGAGCTATACGAATTCAATGTTGAAATCTCTATTCGATACATCAAAGTTAGAATCTTCCCAAATTATTCATGTGCTACAGCACACCATTAAGCACGCTAGCAGGGTTCTTGTACTCGAGTACTTAACACCAAGGCAAAAATATATGCTAATAAAGAAAAAAAACCGGGGAAGAAAAAAGTAGCACAAAACGAAATATTTGCACGCCCATGACGGAAGATTAGTGAAACGCTTGTTGCCAACGCTTTTGTGTATTGTGCAATAAATTAATTCATGTACTAAATCAAGCATAGCATTACAACAACTACATACAGCAGCACTAATCAATACAACAATAGGAAAAACACTACAACTATAGTGGGAACAATAACATGAATAAGACAAACAAGAGAAGTTACAACGACAACAATGAAACTAAGTTAAGGCAAAAACAAAAGTTTATGAAGATGAAAAGAACAACTGGAGAAGTGAATGCGAACAAATAAAATATACTGTAAGTAATCCGCCACCAAAGTTCGAGCATTAAATCAATTCGCAACATTTTCGTGCGACACAGTAGTGGGAGAAGGGGTGGTTAAGTAGTGGCATGTTAGTGGGGCAAAAACATAACTCAATTGACTGGCGCATGAATACCATATAGTCGAGTGTGGGTGAATAGTTGTGTGTGAAATGGCGTCTGAGGAGGGAGCAAGGAAGAGACTGCGCGCACCGTATGCAGGAAGTGCGTCGCAGGAAAAACTTTTGAATAAGAATATATCGTCGAAGTGTGTGTGAGTAATACTGTCGGTAGTTATTTCTAACTAACTCAAATGTCATATTTTAGATTTACATAGAAAGTTTTCTCGGAAATACCAAAATTGCTGCTATCACAATAATTAAAATGTGTTCTTGAAACTGAAAAGTTTAGGTATCGGAATTTACCTTATAGGTATAAAATGATCGAAGAGTAGATATCACATAAAGCTAGCTCTGAATTTCCTTAATTTTTCAAAGCATCTTCACCGCAACCTGCTACAAAAATAGAACTGGACTCCAATTGGAACCTTACAAAGAACCAATGTTCTGTTTTTTGGATGTGTCATACATTCCCGAGATGAGGATAGAAATTAGATCGAACGAGAAGAGGACTTCACTTACCAATTTCTTATTCAGTTCAAGAGTTAAATGTCAAGACAAACTTCTTTCAAGTCCTTCTAAAATAACATACAAATTATTTTTAAAAATTTAGGTCTGGAATCACTTTCATATTACTAATATAGCTCCAAGATTTATACATAATAAACCAGTTAATTATTTCTCAGACTACAAATCTGCATTTACATATAAATTTCAGATAAAGAAGTAGGATTTTAGACCACTTTAAAATTCTAGAAAACTTTGACCTCAGCCTTTTAGGCTAGATTAGGTTGACCTGGCTGGCTGAGTGCCATCACATAGACATATTGATCCTTAGTGTTACTAGATGGAGCTAGATCCCGAGAGGTATTCTAACTTCTCATATTGCAAAGCTCCTAAACATTTTAATATGGTTCCAGCTAATGCAGGGCAAAAACATAGAAGGTGTTCTAGCGTTTCCCTCTCTTCTAGTTCATTGCAAAATCTGCAGCTATCGTTGTTTGTAATTCCTACCTTGTATGCGTGCGCCGCTAGCAAATTGTGGCCTGTCATCATACCTACGATAGTTTTGCTTTCTTTTCTAGACAGAGCTAGTACCAATCGGACGTATTTATCTGCACTTTGTGTACACATGATTTGCGGTTTTGCAAGTGGCTAGATTATTCCACCTCCTATCTATCCGTATTTTCATGTCCGCAGAGATGCCTTTGTATACCGATTTAAAGGTTTCAGTATGTCGTTTTCTTGTTCGAATTGTCTGTAAACAACGCTTTTGGTAATCATATCTACGATTTCGTTTCCTGCAATGCCCTTATGTCCGGGTACCCAATAGATATGCAACCGTCTGTCTGCGGCTAATCTCTCTATGGCTTCCCTGCTTCTTAGAGCATTTTTAGATGAAACTTCATGTGAGTTTATTGCTTTTATCGCAGCTTGGCTGTCAACGCATATATTTATTTTGGAGTTGCTTGATGTCTTTACGAATGCTATTTCCGCAGCCTTACCTACAGCAAAGACTTCTGCTTGAAAGATACTGCAGTGGCCAGAAAGCTTAAATGGCTGCCTGATGCCTAGCTCTGCGCAGTAGCTCCCTGCTCCTACTCCGTCTAACATTTTCGAGTCATTAAGAGTATTTGGGTTGAGTTTCATTCCTTTTTTCCATACCTCTTCTTCTATTGTTGTTCGGAATTTCTTCACCCAATTGCATTTCGGAGTCATATAGTCCGTTTGGCTCCTATAACTAATGCCTATTGAGCTATGTCCGAATGAATTCGCCTGCCGCGGTGAGTCTTACGGCGGATTTAGCTACTAGGCATTTGCTGGCCTTTTTCTAATATATTGTACTTGCATAATAATTGATTATCCAAAATTACTCTAAGGTACTTTGTGTGGTTTTTAAGAGTTGGTTCTACGTCGTATAGCTTCAGGGGCTGCCAATAGGGGATATTGTACCTTCTAGTAAAAAGAGTCATATCCATTTTATCAGCATTTATCCCTAGGCCTGCCTGTGTTGTCCATTGGTGGACTGCTGGGAGTGTGTTATTCATTATGTCACTCACAGTGTTTAGGTACTTGCATGGCACTAATATGGCTATGTCATCTGCATATGCTACTAGTTTCGATGCCGTACCTTCAAATTTTTTTAGTAACTCATTAACTGCGAGTAGCCAGAGAAGTGGCGATAGAACACCACCCTGTAGCGTACTCCGCATGCTACTTTAGTGAGTTTACCTTCGTTTCATTCCGCCCTTATTATTCTACAACCTACCAGGTAATTTATCCATGAATAAACAGCGGGTTCTGTATTCGTTGTATTTAAGCTCTTTAAAATGGCTTCTCTCGACACATTTTTGAAAGCACCACTAATGTCTTGAAATACTCCTAAAGCATATTCCCTATACTCTAGAGCTTTCTCTCTAACTAACACTAGTGAGTGTAACACAGTCTCTGTGGATCTGCCTTTAGTATATGCGTGTTGTACCTTAGACATAAAGTCTGATATCCTATTTTCTCTGATGTGTGCGTCAAGGATTTTCGCAGGCGTTTTCAGAAGAAATGAGGTCAAACTAATGGGCTTATAGTCCTTTGAGAGTATTGGGTTGTTCCTATCCGCTTTCGGTATAAATACAACCCTTGCTTCCCTCCAGATAACAGGTATATAGTTAAGCCTCTGACGTCCTGTGTATATCGCTTTTAGCCATGGCACTAAAAGATCGCTCATCTTTTGGAGCATGGCTGGAAAAATTCCGTCTATGCCTGGCGATTTAAATGGGTCAGCCTTTTGAGTAAATATTTATCAAAAAATATAAGTTAGAAACCTGACGTTTAAACTTGAGTTATAATGACGCAAGAGTGTCAAAGCAATAGAAAATATAACTTATAAAAACAGAACCGTTTCGTGTTTACAAATATTTTTCTACCTTTGCCAATTATTAGCTACAAAGAAATAATACAAAAAAATTTTCTGGTCTAACTTAGAAGCTGCAGCATCCTAAAGCATAGAGGGGTGAGCCTATTACATAAAGTATTTCTTTTGATTTCATATGTGTTTGCGAACTAACTCTTTCATATATATATCTCTCCTATATCCCTTAACGTTCCCTTTTAATATTTTATTGTTTGAAATTGTCTACTCTTCAAGAATGCGTACAGTTTTTTCTTTCACGGTTTCAAGTGACTAAACTCTTGTCATTGCAAAGGCGGAATTCATCACAAGAAGTAGATCCTAGTTGCACGCTACAAGACCCTTCAAATGAGGTAAACCAGTAAAAGTATCTTGAAGGGCATTCGTGAATGCGTTGTCTTAGTGGAGAACCCAGAACTTGTCCATCTGCAATATGCTTGGATCAAAAAAAATGTGTTTACGAATGGAATGGTAAGTTATTACTTGTTTGAATTAAGAAAATCTTTTCAAAATCAAAATGCAGGAGTCAAAATATTGAAATCATTGTGAATTATAAAACTACTATTTCATTCTTTGAACCAAAAAGGCATTGCATGCATAGTTTTTGAAACAAGTTACCTGCCATAATTTTAGTCCATTACCTGCCAAAGCAAACCCGTTTTCCCAATAATTTAACTTTGATATCCACAGTCGTTTTCAAACTCTGCCTCTCCGTATGATCACCACGTACAAGCGTACTCGGTTTCGGCTGCCAAGCTAATATTTTCTTCTTTCTCTATATCCTTCATCTATATATGTGCGATCCCGGTAAATTTTTGGTATCGTACATCCCGGCATTAGCATTTAATAACCTTAGGATCCCAAAATTTTATTTATATCGAATTCAAAGAAGTAAAAACTTGATTGCAATAAATATGTTAAAAACGTATGTTGTTGTTGTGTTATAATATGTTGTAAATTGATTTGAGTTGAAGACTGCATCATTGACCCCTTGTCTTATGAATCGAGCGACGATTGGTTGTGCCACTTTCGATGAAAGCTCGTGCGTAAAAACGTTCTCGTATTTGTACGAGATTCTCACTTTTGGGCAGAACAAGTCATTACGTGTCTCATTTTAGGTACGGAACTATGATCACGTCTCCCACACGTTTTTTTTTAAGGCAAAAGGTTAATGCTACAAAAAATCAACTCATTCAACGAAAAGAGCTTCAAAAAATTAATAAAATTGTTATTGTATATACGAAATATTATATTTCAAGAAATGCCAATTAAAAAAACGTTGAATTTTGATGAAAAATATTAGGAGTTTTTGTAATCTTTGTATTAATTTTAAACTTAGATTCATGTATATAGGTATATATTTTTACAATAAGTTTAAAAACATAATAAATACTCGAATATAAAAAGCTGATGGAATCTATGTGTGAGCCTCATTGCTAATTTCAGAAGCAGGGTTGACTCCGACTGCGTAGGAAAAGAAAGCTTGTGGTAAATGAAGAAAAATGTAACCAATACCAATTCATTTTCAATAACATTTATACTTTAAGTAAATCATATGGTTCAAAAAATGTATTACCAGTATTGCCTGTATGTAGGTATGTGATTCTCTCACACAGTTTATTTTATTGTAAATGGTTTTGTTTCGTAGTATGTTCAAATATCAGCAGTTATTGAACTTTTGTTCAAATTAAGGAAGTTGTGAAAGTTGGTAAAAACAGAAAGGGAAGTCCCGGGATTCCAAAATTTCTTTAAAAATATCCCGCAATTTCGGGATCAAAATTTTCCGCTAATATTGGCATCCCTATTGTTTACTAAACAGCCTGTAAGCTTCAGAGGGGTGAGAAAAATTCTACGAAAGCCATTTCACCTGAAATGATTTTTATAAATATTTATAAAATTTTTGTAACTAATTTCTTAACTGCCCGTGAAACAGCAAATGTCCCACCTACGTATAGGTATGTGCATATATTCAACTCTGTATCCATACGTAAGTATGTGTGCGGCTACTTAGGTATAGTATCGTATACAAACAAATATGAATGCAAGCATAGAATTATTCATTAATTCTGATCGATGGCCGTAAATCCTCTATACCGTACCTCTATATGTGCGTGTATGTATATATGTATGTATTTTCTCAAGCGCTTTATTCATTGCTCTCTTTGTTTCTGACAAGCGAGCATACAAAGCGGTTGTGTAGCATGCTTTTGGGATCGCTGAAGCTGCACAGTTGATTGAACACAACTACGCTGTCGTCACTTCGAACACTAATACTCATACGTCCTTACATTGTACGCCTGTATTAGTTGCTGTACTATTTGTTGCTTCCAATTGAATGTATTTATAGATAAATAGTAAACAGCTAAGGAGCATGGACCAGGCAGCAGAAAAACAACATGTAATTGGTATTTTTTGATCTGCGCCAGCCCCCTGTAACAACTTTTCCCTAAAGCTTTGCTTAAAATTTTGCCTCAAAAATGCTGCCGAAGAAGTTGTTGCGCATTGAAGCGAGTTTATTGCTACTGGTAATTCATTTACTGCTGCCAAACGATACAAAAGCACCGCTTGCCGCTGTTACCCGTATCATTACGATTTCTACAAAACAAGTTCGCTGCAATACCACTCCCGCACTTACTAGCTAAATACTATCCACTGCCTGCGTTGCTTCCACTCCTCTTGGCTACTTTTCATTCATTATCCTTGTTATTGTTTTTACTCCTTACTGACTATTTTCGCAAGTACATATCAACTTCAATGTTTGCAAGTGATAAATTAATCGCTACATCAGTTTTTAATTCGGTGTTTCTGGCGATTTATCTTCATGTTGGCTTTGTCATGCAACAAAATGATGTATGGCGAAAATTTTGACAAATGCGCGAAATGAGTCATGAGCTCGTTGAAACATGCACGCACACAAGAACAGTAGTGATACCTACGTACATATGTATGTATGTATATTAGAAATTCACTCGCCTTTCACTTGCACTCATGTGTGCAGCTCCAAAAGGATTTGTATATATATGTGTGTGTGTGTGATTGGTAATCTTACTGCGTGTTCTACTTGTGCTTTTCTTTTTTGCCAGTTCACAAATCCTCACATTCGCAATCATTCCGTTACATGAAAGCACAGTTAGCTCCTGCATTTGGGTATTGTTCGGTTTTGAGTATTTAAGTACTTTTGTGTATTTGGCAGCAAACAAGTAAAATGTGTATTATGGCATAATTCATCACCGGTTTACCTTGGACCTAATTGCATTGTGCTTAGTCTGGGAACGATACTAATTTTTGTGGCATTAAAACTTCTTTAAATCATCATACGTCTAGTCGTCCCGAGTTCGTTGCCCGCTGTAGGCATTTTCGAAACATCAATTGATAGGAAATCATTAATGAAGGCTGTTTCTCAGATAATGGCAAACGTCCCTATGTAATTCGCACTAAGTTCGAGGAAAATTTGAGAGATTACTCAGCATAGTTTCAGCGTTAATAAAAAAATCGTTTTTTTTACAAATGATAAAAAAAAATCGAGAAAAAGTATGTTTAATCCTGAAAAATAAAAATAGAAAAAAATTTAAAAATAACCGAAAATATTTCGCTTTAAAAAACATCACACCAAAATTTTCAGCATTGCATAAATCTTTAAATTTAAAATTTTTATAAAAATATTTTCAGTTAAAAACAAAAAATAATTGGCGCTTACACTTCTGTTAGGTGTTTGGCCGAGCTCCTCCTCCTATTTGTGGTGTGCGTCTTGATGTTGTTCCACAAATTGAGGGATTTACAGTTTCAAGCCGACTCCGAACGGCAGATATTTTTGAGGAGCTTTTTCATGGCAGAAATACACTCGGAGGTTTGCCATTGCCTGCCGAGGGGCGACCGCTATTAGAAAAATGTTTTTATTAATTTTGCTTTCACCGAGATTCGAACCAACGACCTCTCTGTGAATTCCGAATGATAATCAAGCACCAACCCATTCGGCTACGGCGGCCGAATACTCAAGTCCATGATCCAATAATAAAAGGTTTACTTAGTTAGCAGCTTTCTCGTTCCCTCTGGACAAATTAGCTCCCTTAGCAATACACTGGGTTGCTGGCTCTAGAAGTTTTGAGTAAAAGTGGAGGAACAGTAAAATTTGTAGAAAAATCTTTCATGTTCAAAATGGTCTGATTACGAGCAACAGTCCCGACGTGATCGATCATCGGACGAAGTGTCCCAAGGAGACTTAGCAGAGCACAATATCACTTTTCTGAGTATTTCTAAAATATTGGAACTATATATATTGCTAGTAGCCCGTGTGCTAGATATCCGGCGGCCTCTTGCAGTTCCACCGGGTAAGTACCATCTGGACCCGGTGATTTAAAAGGTTTGAAACTTTCAATCGCCCATAAGAGCCGATCCTCAGACATAGCGTCTATTCTGACTTCACGACAGTGTACTGTATCTTCCTTAGTCCGCACACAAGTCCATGTGATACCCATGGTTCTTGAATCAGGACAAGGTTAGGTTAGATTGATATGGTTGCCCAGGGAATGGGCGCACTTGGACGAAGAAGGATTCGTCCTTTATGATGCCATTATGGAGGGGTGAGGCGGGAGAGAAAGACCGATGGGATACAGGGAGAGGGCGGAGAGAGGTGGTGCTGGGATAGTTGGGAGCGTGCGGATTACGAACGATGACTATGTTTGCGTCAACCGCTTTATGCTGCTGATGAAATTCATCAGATTTTTAATGTCAGCGCCAGCTATGTCAGCAGGCGTGACAAAGAAGTAGGAGCCAAGATGCCTAGATCTTAGCCCCGCCAGAGCAGGGCAGCTAAGGAGAAGGTGCTGAGATGATTCCACCTCATCCTCCATACATCCAGCGCAAAAAGGACTCGAGGTGATTCCAAGTCTCACAGCATGCATTCCTCGCGCATTGTGTCCTGTGAGAAAACCCACGAGATTAGAGAGCTGATATTTTGTCAGCCTCAGAAGCTCGACCGAGCGCCTGCGGTCCACACGTGGCCAGAAGGATTTCGCGACCTTACACGTTTGTGTACTTGCCCAGCGCTCGCTGAGTTGGTGCGATGCCCATCTTTCCAGGAGCAGACCGCAGGTAGTCAGGGGATCCCAATTCTCTCCCTTCGCGGGGAAATCACCTCGCATGTCCCTTGTCTGGCCAGCTCATCCGCCTCACAGTTTCCAGCAATGTCGCTGTGACCAGGAACCCAGATGAGGCTGATGTTAAAGAATTCGGACGCAGTCGAAAGCGAGGTCAAGCATTCCATGACCAATTCCGAATGCACCGTCGTAGACCCGAGGGCCCTTATTGCCGCTTGGCTGTCGGAGTAAATATTTACTTTCTTGACCGTTAATACGCATTTGAGCAGCCAATCGGCTGCCTCCTTGATTGCGGCTACCTCTGCCTGGAACACACTGCATTGGTCCGGTAGCCTGAATCAGGACAATATGATGTCCACCTTTTTCCAGGTGGATTATCAGGTTGGCGGACGCAACCTTTGAGTGGTGAAGGTTAATTTGAAGAACCCGCAACATCATGGTTACTGGGCTTCCTCTCCACCACCTTTTTGTTAGGATCATCTGAATCTGATGCCAGTAGCTCTTCCTCATTAGTGAGAGTAGTATCAAGTACTCTATCTAACAAGGAAGAGATACTGCCGTCAGCAGATGCCTTCCGTAGCGCTGTAGCGGTGTTAGGACCGGATCCTATCTCAGCTCCAACCGGGTCCTTTACATTAGGCTTCTCGTCCATATTGTAGACCCTCAGTATTATGGACGAAAACCCATAGCTTACTACACCGTCGTCCCGAGTCCTTGCAGACTACGAAAGTAGCGCTTCGGTACTCGCTCTTGGGATCGTCCAGCTTTGTGACCTTCCAAGACGATGTAGGAAGCTCCGGATTACATACCCGAAGCATTTCAAGGATCCTTTGAGGGGCTGATGGCTCCGCTGGTAACCAGGCCCTAGCTCTTGGTAAACTAGGGATGTCATCTCTTGAAATTACCTCGAGTTTAGACCCAGGCCATACTTCGCCGATCCTTGAAATGGCTATTTTGTAAAGATCAGTGGATCTCTGATCGGCACAAGCAATAAGCTTTACGTGGCTCTGATGCCATCCACTTTCGCGATAGAAAGGAGCTGGACCAGGGTTCTCCTTCAAAATTTGGAAGAAATAGTGCCATCAGGGTTGCTTTTATCAACCATCGCCCATAGGTGTTGGCCTCTGACAGCTTTGCTGTATATAGCTAGAGAATTCTTGGTGTTTCGAGGCTTCTTCAACGTGCTGGGGTTGCTGAGTGGGTCGTCCGACAACTGATATTTTGGGTTCGGTTCAGAACCCCGAGGGGACTCCTCCGTTACCCTTGTCGCCCAGCTAAAAGAGTGCTTCTATTTAACAGACCACTCCCCCTCTGTAATCGTTTTCAAGCGCTCCAGTAGCCTGAAGACAGCACGTATCTCCTTGTAGCCATGCCGTGCAGGCTCTGCTAATGCGGAGGTATCAGTCGTTTCAGACTCAGCTTTACCACCTTTACCAGGGCTAGTCCCGGTATTGGTGGTAGAGGAAATTGACTTCTTGGCCATAGGTTTATTGTTAGTACCGCCACTTCTGCTGTTGCCAGGTTTCTCCTCTGCACCAGCTTCCGCCATACGAAATGGGCTAGCCGTGAAGGGCTTGGATGTACTGATACTTCCACTAGGTTTAATTATCCCAGCTTCCGTCGTACTAAAGGAAATCTGGTTTAAATCTATAGCTTCCTTTGCATTTAAGGACTGCTTGTCCATAGAGATTTTTTGATTTGGGTCGAGGAGAGGAGATGATGGGATGATGAGGGTTAAAGATTAACAGGTACGTCGGTACGGTGATTGGATGGCCACCAATTTTGCTGTGAAGCGGGTGGATGGCTAGCCAATCCTCATATCGAGCTTCCCTCTTAGTTCGTGTTGGGTTGGTCCCATGATATGAGGGTCAAACCACCACTTAAGCCTCATCCCCGCGACAAGGAGACCAACCTGATCAGGTGGAAAAAGGGCATAGTAATATAAACTTTTAATTAAAAATTTCATAGCTTTTGATCTCATCTTATCATCTACGGCCAAAAACAAGATATTTTACAAAGAAGCATGCCCCAGATATTTATGTAAAAACACCAGTTCTTTAGTTATTGAAACATTTAACTCGCAAACATATTCAGTCCCGTGCTGAAAAATTGGTCCTGAGTAAATACATATACATGCATACACTAAAATTCACAGTATACTTTTGAGTAAATTCATCTCAATTGATTTTTTTGTTGACATTTGTTCATAATCGGTTAGGCAATAAGAATCTATTTTCAAATCTCACTCAATTGCATTCATATGATTCATGTAAATATTTTATATTCATTCACCGAAGCGCGCAAAATTTAACTTTACCCAACTAATACAGTGACAAACTGCCATAAATGCTGCTATTACGCTACATTAGTGAAATTAAATTGATAAGAAACTCCAAAAGTATGTACACATACACATGTGCACTTACATCCGTGACTCGTAAACCACGCGTTATGCCCACAATCCTGCTTCCATATCTTCCGAAAAATTGTGTGTATTTTTGTGTTGCAAGTTCTCTTGCAGATTGTTTGCACTACCTTCGCGTTTCGTACTGCAGGCATTAGTGCAGTAGGTATAATAAAAGAAACATGAGCAACAAGAACAAGAACGGAAATATGCACAAAGTTGTTGCAACTTATTAACAATCATAACGATGGTTGGCTGCCTCATTTTTTGTATGATTTATGGCACGCACTTACGCCGTTGCCAATATTTTATTATATTTTCACTTTCATTTTTAGAATATCCTTTGCAATGCATTTTGCCGTTAATGCTTTAGTTTCGCACAAGCCATAAAGTTTGTAAGTAACCAAACATAACAACACCACCACCAACGCATCCCTTCATTCGTTTCATTGCCGAGCTCTAATGGGGGTAGTGGTGGGTTATTTTGTGCAAATTCACTTGTTATTAGGGGTTTCAAAGATGAGCAGAGGTACAAGTAATCATATTAACTTAAATGGATTCCCATATGTATGTGGGTATGTACAGAGAGATACAATTATCAATACACACACGCACACACACAGATGCAGAGAGAACGTTAAATACCCACTCATACATGACATTTTTGTCAGTTTTGCTTAGGTAGCTTCCACAAGAAGATATATCGCGGATTCCCTCAATTGTGCTTGTATATTTGGGGTGTGTGAAATGCAACCCCCTCACAGCCATCTCTGGCAAGTTGATTTTCATACAAGCATCGAGTTGGCAATATTGTCGTTCAAGCTAATTGAGTGTCACAAATTCGTTGTGCTTCGATTCCAATACGCTGTAAGTGGTTTTGGTAGTTTGCGCATGTGTATGTATGTCATTTACTTTTAAGTTCGTTTATAGTTTCATGCCTGTCAAACATTTAAAAAATATATGTTTACATTATTGTTTTTGTTCAAAATTTTAAATTTATTATTATTGAAAAGGAAAGCATTAGAGAAACAAATAAATTAGTTGGCTTCGTACATAGGTATACATACGCATACATACACATACCAATTCATGGTTCAATATCTCGATATGCTCACTACAAAATTTAGCTTACTAACCCCTTCCCAATATAAATTGAGATCAATTTTAGTTTTCTCTTTGAGCAAATTTTAGAAAGGATTTATATTTAACGAATTTAACCATCCAAATATATAGTCTGAGTCGGCTGCCGCTTAATTCAGTTAATTCAGCACTAAAACCCTTACTACTTGTTTTTGCTCATACTTATATTAATATATATTGAATCTGAGTTCCCGGAGTCGAATTCTACTTTTAATAGCGAAATAGTAGAAACGCTTATTCCTATTATACAATATATATATATATAATATAATTGGCACGTACACCCTTTTTTGGGTGTTTGGCCGAGCTCCTCTTCCTATTTGTGGGGTGCGTCTTGATGTTGTTCCACAAATGAAGGGACTCCGAACGGCAGATATTTTTTATGAGGAACTTTTTCATGGCAGAAATACACTCGGAGGTTTGCTATTGCCTGCCGAGGGGCGACCGCTATTAGAAAAATGGTTTTCTTTATTTTGCTGTTTCAGCGGTATTCGAACCAACGTTCTCTCTGTGAATTCCGAATGGTAGTCAAGCATCAACCCATTCGGCTACGGCGGCCGCCATTATTCCTATTAGCGGTTGAAATTTCGACCTACTAGGTTGTTCAATAAGTTTTGCGGTTCGATAAGAAAAATATAATTTTATGACTTTAAATACACTTTATTATTCAGTATAGTCTCCTTGAACATCAATACACTCGTGCCAACGAGATTCCAATTTATAAATTCCATCCCTGAAGTGAGAATCTGGCAGGGCTGCAAAATACGCTTTCCCCACTGTTATGACCTCATCATTTGATGAAAAATACTTTCCATGCATGAATTTTTTTAGGTCTGGAAACAAGTTGAAGTGGCTGGGGGCCAAATCTGGTATGGTGGATGCTTCAACAATTCGAACTTTAACTAATAGATTTTAGCCATTGCCAAAATGTTCTTGTGACACGGTGTATTGTTCTGATGAATGATAATTTTTTTATTTTGCAAGCCGGGTCTGTTTCCAAAATGTTTTTCCATAATATTCAGAATTTATTGTTTTACCAGTTTGCAAGTAATCCACAAGCAAAATACCATTCGTGTCCCAAATCGTTGAAGCTAACACCTTCTTGGCGGATTTCGGGGCACGAACTGGTTTCGGAGCCGAAAATCCAGGTTCACACTACTCTTTAGTTTCTTGGTTTGTTTTAGAATCATGGTGATAGACCCAAGTCTCATCCGTAGTGATGAATTATCGCACAAAATCCACTTTATCCTTTCGAAAACCCTCTAAATGTTGCTGAGAAAGTCGCATTCGAATGTGTTTTTGTTCCATTGTTGGCGAATGCGGCCCAGTACTTCAGTCAAAATATTGCTTACACTGCCCGTAGTTTTTCTACGATTTCTAGTGTTGTTGCTGTTTTTGGACGTCCTTGATGTGGCTGGTACGACCACGTTTTAATTCAGCAACCCAACTTTCCATTGTACTAATTGATAGCGAAAGTCCTTATACAGTGTCAACATCCGTTCTTATCTTTCCGTTGCTTTAAACCTTTCAAAACTAAATATTCAATCATCCCACGATACTTCATTTTTTTCATTGTGAAAATATTAAATAATAAATGGCACTTGTCAAAGAATGAGTTGACAGATTGAAATGAAACTTGGCATACGTTCATATGAAGAGTGTAGCAACATAACCAAAAATTTTGGCTAGTAGTAATGTCCAATACAATTTATGCATTCGTACCATGTTTCAATTCACTAACCTAATTTGTTTTAGAGATGAATAGGAGGGTTTTGATCTATATGCCAGATCTCATACCCCTTATACACATAACATTTCTGCACTGAAAAAAGTTATTTCCTTCAAACCGGTGCATTTTTCATTGAAATCAGGCGAAGGGTACACTCAAAAAAGTGTTGCCGCACCAATGCACCCACAAAGAGTGACTGTTTAGTGCGGTTTATGGGCCGGCGGCATCAATGGGCCGTATTTTTTCCAAAATGAGGCCGGTCAGGCAGTTATCGTGAGATGATAACGAACTTTTTATGACCCGAATTGGAAGATATGGATGTGGACGGTATGTGGTTTCAACAGGACGGTGCCACTTGTCACACAGCTAACGAAACAATGGCTCTTTTGCGTGAAAAATTTGATGGCCGAATAATCTCACGTCGCGGCGATGTCAATTGGCCGCCAAGATCATATGATTTGACACCGTTGGACTTCTTTCTTTGGGGTCATTTGAAAGAAAAGGTGTACGTCGATAAGCCAGCAACAATTCAAGAGCTAAAGGATGAGATCATTCGGCACAATAACGGTATAGAAGCTCAATTATGCTTCAGCGTCATCGAAAATTTGGACCATCAGATGGAGGTGTGCCGCCGAAGCCGGGCGGGAAAAGTCTGGCAATAATGAACTAGATTAGTGGTAGTAGCAGTAGTAGTATCATATTTCATTTATTTTATAATATAAGCATTTGTCCTTAACGGCTCCCCACAAAAAATAGTGCAACGGGCTTAAATCACAGCTCCGAGGTGGCCAATTGATATCGAAATTTCGGCTGATTATTCGGTTTTCAAAAACGGTAGCCAAAAGTTCGAGTGTAACTTTGGCAGTGTGACAAGTTGCACCATCCTGTTGAAACCAAATGTCGTCCATGTCATCCTTTTCATCCATTTTTGGAAACAAAAACTCGTTGAGCATGTCACGGTAACGCTCGAAAAAAAATGGCCCGATGATGCCGCCAGACCAAAAACCGCAGCAAACAGTGACTCGTTGTGGATGCATTTGCTTCTCTACAGTAACTAGACGAGGAGGAAGCAGAGATAATCTCGCGCCCACTGTGTCATTGTCCTGATCTTTCCAGATGTAGGCTTACTATTTTAGTTAGACAAGTTTTGAATGAGTGGGAAGATCTCAGTTCTGCAGAAATCGGAGATATTCTAAAATTTCTGAAAAGCACGCACTGGCTTTAGGAGAGATAGGGATACAAAATTCCCCACGCAGAATCACAATGGGCTATGAGCCTGAGTGTGCCCCACAGGACAACCGTTTCAACGTAACTCAACCTATGTGCTTACTGAGTAAAAGAACGGAAGGAGTAGAGCATGTAGTGTTGACAAATCGCCATTATTAGTATTTTCTTCGGCTCATATAACGGAGTTCACGCCTACACTACTACACAAACTGATTGAAAAAGAATATATTTTTGTTACAAACTCACACAAACTTTATCCGCAACTCGTACCTTTAAAAGTGCCTTATGTTAATGATGGTTTCTGTGCTTATGCCAAATTTTTCGATCAAGAGGTGGCCCCCCAACCTTAATGCAAGAACTCTTAAAAATATTTCCTCCGTGGCCTGTCCAGTTTGCAACCTTGGCGAGGTCGAAACCGCTTTTGAAGGTGCGGTTGACATCGCACCGGTTATAAGAACAGATGCTAGTCTTTGAACCTTTTCAAATGTTTTGATGTTCACACCCTTCTCAAGGGCATTCCACCATATTACTCTACTATAGCGGCCCCAATTAGCCTTCCGCAGGAGTACAACGCGTTCATAGCGTAGTGTACTCTTTCTGCGACTGTGAACCCCCAATTAAGCTTCCTATCCAGTACCCGGCCTAAATGATTTGTCCTTTCTGTTACTCTAAGTGGTTTCCTCCTAGGAATATAAGTTTAAGAGCAGGTGTTTTATGTTTCCTGATAAAAAGTATCAGATCCGTTTTTTCCGGATTTACTTCTTTACTTCGACTTTTACACCAAAGTGATAGCCTGTTGAGAGATCTTTGATCCTTCCATTTTATCAGGTTCTTGAAGCAGATTATTGACAGTTAGATTAGACAGAAGCGGATAGATTACCCCACCTTGAGGTGTACCCTTGATCGGAAATTTCTTAATGGATGTGTCACCCAAATTTGCTCTTATCGTTCGCCCAGTTAGCATTCGTTCTATAAACGAAACAGTTTACTCCCATTTCCGTTAGCAAAATGGTAATTGCTTCCGGATATATATTATTGAAGTCCCCTTCGATGTCTAGAAAAGCAGCGAGGGTATACAGTAAGCACCTAATTTGATCGTTTCTTCAGCAAGGATACGAGGATCCTTGGTGTTGGTTGGCTTAAGCACAGCGGCATAAAACAAATGTGTTGGTGGAGGATGTATACAAATTGCGGTAATAATCCGATTTCGAGGTGTGTCATGTAGTTTGGGGCGCTGAACGGCAAAAATATTACTTTCTTAATAAAAAAATTCAAAGCTTCTCAACTTGCTCAAACCTTTCACACCCCCAAACTTGCGTTCCATAAAACATGATAGACCTAGTAGCTGGCTCAAAGGTCTTCAGTTTCTTTGAGGTATTTATCCTTGGATTATTAATATATTTTAACCATGTGACGTTTATGACAGTTCTGGCATCTATTAATTAGTTTGTTGTTTAGATGTTTGGAAAACGTGAGAGTAAATGTTTCTATTGCAACATTCCCATATTTCCAGTTACAGTTGCTTGAGACTCTACCATCTATCCTAAAAACGACTACATTTGACTTGGCAAGATTAACTTTTAATGTCCATTGCGAGTTATAACTGCGCAGTGCACCTACCATTTATTGGAGGTCAGAGAGTGTACCCGCCAATAAGACCAAATCGTCAACATACATTAGAACTTTTACAATAGTGTTGCAATTTTTATGCCTCCTTTCAGGTAATCATTCAGATCGTTTAGGTATAGTGAGAAGAGTACAGGACTTAAAACGCACTGATTTACAGCAAAAGAATCTGAAATTTTACGATAAACCAAACACGGTTCGTGTTGCCCCCGTATATAAGGCATACGATCTCGATCCTATGTGTTGGCATGCCGTACATCGCAAGCTTGTAAAATGCCAAGTTGCGTGGAAGAGTGTCAAAAGCGCAAGCAAAATCAACGAAAAAGGCAAATGTTTTCTTCTTTTCCTTAAAGTTTAATTGAATAATACTTGTTAAATTAAATATGTTATCTGTTGTGGAATAATTCTTTCGAAATCCAGCTTATTCAAAAATATATACTATAATTTCAAATATATAATACATATATAGTTTCTGGCGCAAACTTGTAGAACTCACAACTGATCCTGTCCTGCCCAGAAGCTTTTTTGATTTGGGAGTTTTTGAGTACAAAACGCGATTTGCACAAATCAAGAGGTGCAACTAAAAATGAGTCGGTAATGGACGGCAATGTCCGGTATATGGTGTTCTCCAAACTTGACTGATAAAGCAAATTTTTAAATTTTTGCCATATCCCGTAACAGAATAAAAAAAAAAATGTTTACAAAATGGCGCGGTTTTAAGTTTGACACTCTAAAAATCGTGTTTTTTTCGTTTTTTAATCAAAAAAATACGAAAAAGTTGAAATAATAATATGATTCTAGTACGGGCGATAGCCATTGATGACAACATATTAAAATTTCAGACGATTCGGCTGAATAGTTTTTTTGACAAAACCAGGCCGAAAAAAGTCGTTTCGAGATAAATAAGTTTAAGGTCTGAGGTATAGGAGCGTTCAGACCGCTTTCTACCTAGTTAATGGGCTGTAGAAGCTATATTATTGAGAATTTAGTCATGAAAATTTCACAGTATATTCTTTAGTATCTCTTTCGAAAAATCAAAGATCAACAAAAAATTGATTTTTTGAAATTTCTGGCGCCACCAGTCACTCAAATTTCTTACTGAATTTAGTAGCTCAGTTTCTTTGCAACTCCAATCAAATTTTTTCGGTTGCACAATTTAAAGTATTTTTTCCTGCAAGAAACGTATTTCTGTCTCTTCATCTCATCGTTGTTGGATTCTCTAAAAGAATACAGGAAACCCAACTTTTTTTCGCGCAAGTTTTGACAGTGGCTTCGAACCAGATACTTTTTGGAAAGAAATGCCACGGTTTTGGCTTTATCTGCAGCTCGTTTAATTTTGTTAACCAAACAAAATCTTACAACTCGACTTATGATTATATTTTTTGAACAATGCAATAAAGCTCAGAAATTTATTACTATGATAACATTTCAGTTATTTTTTGATAAAACCCACAATAATTACACTCCGTGCTCCAAACACTACATTCATATATCATAGTAACATCTATACATAGATGGGGTTCCTATGTATATATTTTTTTTTTTTGCTTGCAGAGCCATAAAAGCGTTTCAGAATATGCGAAAAAGCGTTTTACCGTAGATATTCACTTGTACATATATTTTGAATGTTTAATAATAATATATTAATAACGAGCTCAATAAAAGCATTTATCGCTACTTTCGTCTTACTATTATGCTTAATATTAAAAGAAAGTTAATCCAAACAGAAATAATAATAGAAAAATTATAGGAAACGAAAAGCAAACCTTAATGGTTTTGTCATATAGTAAATAAGTACAAAGGAGCAAGAATGCCGACTTCATTACAGGTTCATACACCTTAAGAAAACAAAATAAAAAGTTGACTGGAGATTATTAAATTACGCCCAGGCGGGGGTCAACGATAATATCAGCTTATGTGGCGCATTATCCTGGCGTTCGAAGAAACACAAATATCAAATAAACGACAAAGCAAACATGAGCATGAAAAACAGAGCGCGGAAAGTTGCCAAGAAATTCCAAAAGGACATAATAGAACTTAATGTGCTGCGACAAGAAGCAGCAAAGAAAATCAAAAAGAATAAATGAAAGCAATGGCTAAGGCAACACCTTCATATTTTCATTATGAAGTCATTCGGCGACATTTTATGATGTGTCTCCACA
Source organism: Anastrepha ludens (assembly GCF_028408465.1). Classification (NCBI taxonomy): domain Eukaryota; kingdom Metazoa; phylum Arthropoda; class Insecta; order Diptera; family Tephritidae; genus Anastrepha; species Anastrepha ludens. The sequence continues at coordinate 83,473,497 of NC_071498.1, read as the reverse complement.
GATGGCCGCGGGCAGGCGGCAACAAAGATGAAAACAAAAAGCGGCCAGCAAAGGTGACGGCGGTGATGTAGATGATTATGATTGCTGTGGAGGGTGTTAAAAGCTGCCGCCTGAGGACTGATGGAAGAAACTTCTACAGACTTTGCCAGCAGCTAAAAGGTGAATTTATAGTATTGCTTACAACTTTTCGCGCCATGTCCAGCTGTAAGCATAATAATTTTCATTACCACAGGGCCGCTTAGAATGACAGAAGGGAGGCTGGCTGGCAGAAGTACGAGGGCGAAAAGGTGCATGCTTGCCACACACAATTCTCGGCGATTGAGTGCGACAAAGTGCGTGTGACACATTAGCGTCGAAAGAAAAAAATAAATAAATAAATAGAAATAAAAGGAAACCCCAAGCGGCGATGCAAAGCAAAGGTGGCACTTCAAAAGAAATAGAAATGTGAAAAAGTCCTTTAATTCCACGCATTTTCAACGGGATTTTGGCGTATTTGCGTATGACTTTAGTTCCGGCGTGCGGATGTTGGAGCGGTCAGAAAGTGAGGGTAAAACAAATTTAAGTGGTAGCCACAGTAGGATATTAGCCGCTCACCGCGGAAATTTTCATTTCTATTTATTTCACTTTTATGACTGCTCAAAGAATGTCTGTAAGCTTTTGTTGGCGTGAGGTGAGCTGTATGGCAGTCAGAAAGAAATTAAATTGGGACACGGTTCATGAACTAACTGCCCTCATCGCCAAATGAGATGCTGTGAAATTTTTTGTGTAGCTCTATTACTTTTCTAAACTTTCGCGCCGCCTCTTAAATGTGCACTTAAGAAAGAAAGTTGTGCACCTCAATTGAGCAGTCGACCAGCACGTTCTTCGCAATCACCCATTCGAAAATTAAATTTTTGTACGCCACTTATTTTACGGCGTGGAAAGCTTGAAAATCTCAAACTCATCGGAAAAAAACATTGCGACGGAAAAGAAGCGGAAGAAAATTAAAAAGAAATTAAGCCAATTTGCTTGTAGGACAGAACAGGACAGCAGTGGCAGCGGAGCAACAGTGTTCAACGTAACCTCAACATGAACAACATCGGTTGGCCGCTTGGTCATCAGCTGTCTTAACAACAACGCTACTTATTCAAATCAGCACTGCTGCTCCGGATCCCCTCCGGTCTTGTGGGTCAATTTCAATTTAGCAGAGTATTACTTACTTTTCTGTTTGTGGCTCGTAAATCTTCGCGCGTAAACACCCCGTATTGAGAACTAACGGCTTTCTTTTTTGGCAGCTGCCACTTGTCGTTGTCACCGGCAAAGTATTTGCGCTTGCCCATTCGCCATTTACCGTCCCATTTCGCTGTATGGCGACTATTGAAATGGCTTCATTTTGGCGTGAAATTCTTTAATCTTGTTCAATTCAATTAGTTCAAGTTGAATAGTTAATTCGCCACTTAACAGCATTCCATTTCCTATTGAAAGCTGCAAGTATTTTACGAATATTAGCCGAACTTAGAAGTATTTCAGATAGCGCGATTTATCCTTTGCGGACACTCTAATCGCTCTTCTTTCAATTTGCCGAAGAACACTTGCGGTGTAAGTTGGTGGCTTCTCCGCGAACAAGGTGGATTGGCTTTATTTTCTTTTATAGGCAATTTGCTTTAGACCTGTAAATTTTTAACTTCTCTTTCTCGGCTATTCGCCCGTCAAAAGACATTAAAATTGGAAATTTATGGGCCATTTTGGCAACTGTCAATAGTAGTTCAACTTCTATAATATATTTGTAATTAAATTCAAACTGCTAATCAGGCAATTAGAAAATTAACTGGCATTTTGGTGGGAGGAAATTAAGAGAAAGAGTAATTAATTTGAATGCAGTTGATAGAATGGGCCATATATCGTCTGCTTTTTGAACCACCTATTTTTTTGAGAGTGGTAACACAAATGACATGTCAAATGTGTTCATAATTTACTTAAAGGTTTCACATTTACGAAATGGGACGCTATTGACTTGAACAAAATTGGGAAATATTGAAAACCTATTTCCAAAGTGGTTAGTCTTCATCTTCATCATCTTTTCTGATTTTCACATCGGTGGCTACGTCAATAAGCAAAATTGTCGGATTTGGGGCTCAGAAAATCCACACGTTACAGTAGAGAAGCAAATGCATCCACAACGAGTCACTGTTTGGTGCGGTTTTTGGTCTGGTGGTCTCAACGAGTTTTTGTTTCAAGAAATTGAAGAGGATGACATGGACGACATTTGGTTTCAACAGGACGGTGCAACTTGTCACAGTGTCAAAGTTACACTCGAACTTTTGGCTACCGTTTTTGAAAACCGAATAATCAGCCGAAATTTCGATATCAATTGGCCGCCTCGGAGCAGTGATTTAAACCCGTTGGACTATTTTTTGTGGGGAGCCGTTAAGGACAAATGCTATGCGAACCATCCAGAGACGATTGATGCTTTAAAACACGAAATCGAAGTTGCCATTCATGAAATTGAAGCCCAAACAATCGAAAATGTGCTTAAAAATTGGGTTGATCGAATGGCCTACTGTAAAGCCAGTCGTGACAGTCATTTGAACGATATTATTTTTCATTCCTAAATGACAATGTTCAATCTTTAAAATAAAAAAAAAGTTTGAAAAAATATTGATTTTTTTTTTATAGCCGATTCAAAAAGCAAATGTTACATGGCCTACCCTATATATACAACATGGTCCACCTAGTGGTTTATTTTTAAATATTCAAAAAAATTAACAAAAAGAGATGTTTTCAGTATATTAATAATTTATACGAATGGGTCTGATGGTGAACGAGGACAAACCGGATCGATGGCAGCGGAGGAGAGACCAAGTGGAGAATGACTTGGCATCACTTGGTATGTCCAACTGAAGAAGAAGAATGGTTTATTCGAAACAGTAAAAATTCCCATTACTTATGAGGTACGATTTCCTTTACTCTCATTTTTTTAAGACCATAGTGACGGTTCTGGCACTATCTCGCGAATCTATAGAGAAGCATATCGTAAACCTTACTAAAGACATACCGAAATCCTCACAGGTGACTGCAGATTTCGCAAACTCCACCACACCACACTCATAGCAAGAAGAATAGGTAGATATCTCAACCTAGTAGGCCAAGAAGAAAAGGACATACGCTCAATTAAGACTACTTAGGGAACTAGGATCGGATGAGATATGGTGATGAGTAGAGGGTACACAAGACCTTAAGGTCAAAGTGACAACTTCCCCCTTTTTATATTTAATTTTCATTCTGATGTAATAGAAACAAGCTATTAGGCTCCGCTCATTAAATATAAAGCTTTGTAGCCCATTAAAGTTTGGTATAGCAAGTGTAAGTATGGGTATGAATTATCTGAAAAATCATTCCGGTTTAAGACGATTTTTTTTCTCGCTATGAAACATGCATTCCCTTTTTCGCGCAGACCAAACTTTATTAACAAGTAAATACGCAGAGAGTTTGCACTTTGATATTCATTTCATTTTCGACACAGTGTTGTTATTACAGAAATTGTTGTTATTAGTTACAGAACAACGACATATTCTTTTATTGTAAAACATGCTAAGTATTCTTATTTTTTATTGGCACAGTAATCGCCTAAACGATTTTTCACAAAGTTCAAGTCCAAATGGAAATGTCAAGTGATCGCCGCTACCAACTTGCAAAAGATCAAAAATCTGCCGCAGAGTTTCTCTCAAACACTTCAAAGGATGCCTCTTCGCATATTGTCATTGTCCAAGCTTCTGTATCATACGATAGGACGGGCATGATGAGAGCCTTATAAAGTATTAGTTTTGTTCGTCGAGAGAGGATTTTACTACTCTATTGCCTACTTAGTCCAAAGTATATAGCATTTGTTGGCAAGAGAAATTCTCCGTTGGATTTCAAGGCTTACATTATTGTTGGTGTTAATGCTGGCTCGCACTGGTAGACGAAATCCTCTGCTTTTCCGAATTTTTAACTGCCAACAGTAACGGGACTGCTAAGGCGCGAATGAACTAACTTTTTGCGTAATGACAGGATATATTTCTTTGGTCTTTTTCACCTCCAGACCCACTCGCCTAGCTTCGCTATCCAAAAGGCAGAAGAACTAGCACTGTCGTTGGTAATGATGTTGATATTATCGGCATACGCCAGAAATTGTCCGTCCTTATAATAGATTGTGCAAGCTCGCCAGATGCTTAAATATGCTCTAAGAAATATAGCTCAAATTTGATATTGTTCTGTAAAATATATACAGATTTAGTCAGCTTGTTGTTAGTATTCTCGTCAAAAAATATGCTGAACATATTTTGGTTACTCTGCTAATAACATTCACCTTATCCATCAAATCGTAACAAAAGTTCTATTTCATTTAATAACTATCCAGGCTTCTATAAAAAAATATAAGTACATAAATTTGTATCGATATGCGGGTCCACTGCTGTTCATTGCAATATGGCCAGAATAAGTACAAAAACACTTCATTGAGCATTCATATCAGATATGAATACACTTGCATATGTAAGCACACGTTGCATAAAAACGACAGTAAAATAACAATTACGTATTAAAAAGCTTATTTCAAAACTTTAAAATTTACGTACTGCATAAGGATAATTGGGATACGATCAGGAAATTTGTTTAGAGTGAAAATGTGAACATGTGAAAATAATAAAATTTCATTGACAATTCACATCAATTAATTTAGCAATTCCCAGTGAATTTATGTAACAAATAAAGACACAATAGCGGACATGAAAGTAGCCAAATGGCGTAAAAGTTCAAATGTTATCGCAGATAACTCAATAGAAGGTCATTATTTAAGTTGTTTGATAAATGTACTGAGAAGTTGCTTAACCGGAGCCTTGCATGTAAACTTAGACCCCCAGTGATATCTAAATATGTACTCAAGCACACATTTAAAGTATGTTAGTGGCGGTCAAGCGGCTGGTTTGCACATTCTCCATGTGACCACCACACACACACATGCACATAAGTATACATGTACATACACCCCAACAAACGCATAATATCGCATTCTGGCATAACAAACTCATTTAAGTTTGTTTCAAAAGATGCGAACTCATGGATAACGTATGACACTGTATGGCCAGCGAGCCCCTTGCACAGAGTGCCTCTACAATGACCGCTAAGGGACCTGCCTTAGGTTGGCCAACACCGGTGCGAACTTGATTTTACAACTGCGTCGCATCTTAATTGCTAAGTATATGGCAATTGTCCTTTTCGGCAGACACACACACACACACAAACATATATATATATGCATATGGACAAAGCACTACACACCAATTACAGAGGTGACAACAGCAGCCGCACTCCAAAATAAAGTTGAAACTGACCGTAGCTGAAAGTGGCAAAAATACTTACCAGCGGAAAAGACAACTTTTCCTGGAATTACGGCAAGGGCAGTTGAGAGTGCACACTCTGGTATGTGTGCATTATTCTGGTGGAGGGAGAAACAGTAATTGCCGTTACTACATTCTCACATGCTCGTGCATATTACCCCCCACGACGCCACATCACTTTCTAAATATCGAATGTTTAATTGCCATTTAGTCCTTTTTAATAGTCTTCATCAGAGGCTCTGACCAACAACACGAGTAGAGATGACGTAGAAGATATCACCGGTGGCTGTAGTGAGTCAGTTATTCCTGTTTGCCGCTTGCTATAGTATGTCCATTTAATTCTATAGTCGGACGGAGGTTCATTAATGACTATCACAAACACATACATAAATACACATTTGCTTTTGTGTAACTCTTCGGGTTTGGCTATTCGAAGGGCGCAACTTCCTGCTGTGTGTTACACACTTGTTTAGATAAATTTGCAAATGTTAGCATTTTCTCGGTGACAGTTCCTTTACGCAATTACCTAAAAGTGTGCGAAAGCTCTGCTCTTTTCGCTACTATGAAAATTCTATTTATTTAGTTAGTTATTCTTCCTTGCTTATAAGTACTTTGTTGTTGTACTCCTTGCCACCACAATTCCTAATAAATAGTTTACTGAATTTTGTGTCGATTATATGCGAATTGCCATCAAAACATAAATCCAAACTTTATTGTTCAAATAGTGATAAGCTCGTCGAAGTCGACAGGAGAGCAATTAGAGTAATGCTGCTTAAAGGTTTCAGACAGAAATATTATTTGAAAATACATATGCCATATTTTAATTGAAATACCCATTTGAGGCAATTCGTTTGAGTGAGTTATGAGTGCCTTGTTGTTGTTGTTTTAACAGCAATAGAAGCCCCGTCAGTGTAGGGTATATCACCGGTCGTATTCGTCTGGCTCATCTAAAGGTAGGCCCAGGAAACATGCTGTTTCGACGGGTTGGGTCCAGAGGAAGAGGGGTGTTAGATGAGTAGGTTTTAAATGACATGTAAGAAGGTGGTTAGTGTCGTGCGGGGTACCTTCACATGCCGGACATATGTTTGGTATGTCGGGGTCAATTCTGGATAAATAGGAGTTTAACCTGCTACAGTATCCAGAACGTAATTGTGCCAGTGTTACACGTGTCTCACAGGGAAACTGGAGCTCTTCATCTGCTATAGGTGGTGGTTGGACTCCGATTACGGCATTCACAAGACGGGAGCTTAAGAAGGTGGTGACGGTCCCCAGTGAATGTCGTTTATTGGCTGTCTGGTCCATTAAATATCTGTCAGTTTTGTCCTGGATCTCGTCGGAGTAGATTAAAAGGTGTCTCCTGACGTGCCTAGCAGGCGGCGCTGGCTCAAGCAGGTGTAAGGGTGAAACCTGCGGTAGCACCCTAGCAGGAACTGCTTGCTGAACAGTTTGTTGTGCTCCATTACAGGGAGCATTTGTGCCTCATTGTGAAGGTTTTAAATAGGGGACATCAGGAGGCAACCGGTCGCTATCCGAATAGCAGCATTTTGGCATGTCTGTACCTTTATCTACTGCGTGTCACTAGTTCCCGAACCGGCCGGCCAATTGCCTTAAATGTCGATAGGAACAATTCTTTGTCTTTGTCCCAAGTGCTGCCGGTAAGCGATTTGAGGACCTTGTTGCGATTTTGGACTTTAGTGGCAATTGCGGTTGTGTGCGCTGAGAAGAAGAGCAAACTGTCGAAGGTTACACTCAAAATTTTGGGATTTTCTACCGTTGGAATTGGTGTGTCATCAACTTTATCCTTTATCAAGATGGTAAAAAGGTCGCCGTGGACTTAGTGGGTGAAAGTTGAAGATTCCTCGAGTGCCGATTCAATGAGTGCCTCAGGAAGGTTGGGTTGCAGTTGCTACCGATGAAGGCATCCGCACACATAGGCGAGACATATAGGCCCATTTTTATATCGCAGCTGGGCTTGCCGAACCAACCGGCATCCTTAGTAAAATTCAGCACACCTATTAGATCAATATTCGCCCCCTGATTCTGAATACCTGAAACTAATATTCGCATATACAGCCATTCCAAATTAAATGTCACAAGTTTCTCCAACATGGTGTTCAATTTATCTAAAATTTAACACTTGACATTCTTTGACAGAAGTTTTGGAGATGGAAAAAATCAAGAAGTTACTAACAAGAAGTACTCAAACTTTATATACTATAAGTCAATATATTCTGACATGACTTGCATTAATGGGGCTACGATTAAGGTTATAAGTCAGCCAGGATTTTAGTTTCATTATTTTCGTAATTTTTCCCACAAAATATATTTTTTTTAAGGCTCTTCTTTTAATTTTTTAAATATTTCGTTCTGCATTCCCAAAATTTTCCTGCGTAGCCACAATTATTAAAAATATTGGAAAATCACTTTTTAAATTAAAAAAAATCTGAGGTAGAGTCTGAAAGACTTCGGAAATTACACTGTTTGAATGCAAAATTTGCGCGAAATCGAAGGCAAGGAGGAAATCACCTCTTTTTGTTACATTTAATATGGAATGGCTGTATATCGAAAGCTGCAGAATATTTGTAAAATCACATCCAGTCTTTCTTTGTGTTTCTCTATCAGGTAGTGAATTTAAAGTACTCCGAAGACAGTAGATACATTTTCTGTTTTCAAAAAGTACACAGCTCGCGTTCCTTTTCGGTCCTCTTTTGGCCATGTATGACTTGAGATCCGACAAGAGATTTTTTAATTCTACGTAAAACTAATCATCTAATTTAACTTTTGAATACATTTTTTATTAAATGAAAAATTGAATTTGAGTTACAGAAATGTTTGCTTGAATCTTAAGAATTTTTGTATGGACCTTTTGAATTTTGAAGTGGAAAAGATGATATCCTTCAAGTGGTTGTCGCCAGTTTAATACACATTTGTGTTCATTTTATCCCATTCTCCATGACTTTCCGCAGGAAATCTGAGGATAATTGTTTGTAACCCTATCGAATATTCTTCTTATGGGATGCGATTCTCTGAGGTTTATTGGCATAAGTCCGCGACTTCAAGTAGCCTCAAAAAAGGAAGTCTAGTATGGTAACATTGGGCGATCTTGCTGGTCATACCAAATCGCCCAACGGGAGATTACGCGTCCGAGCTGTGAATGAGGTTGCATCGTCTTGTTGAAACCACATGCTCACTAATCCCCGCTCATTCAATTCGGGCATTTTGCATGGTCCTGTAGCGTTCGCCAGTAACAGAGATATTATTGGTGATATCCTCAAATTCACGGCCCAATCACTCCTCCCGCATGAACGCCACACCACACAGTGACTTTGACAAGATGTAATAGCTCTCGGCGGGAAAACAACAGCCCAAAACCGAGTAAGATGGAAGAGTCTTGTCGAGGCTCCATGCTGCCGAGCGTAGTGAATAGGGAATAAAATCGTTCTGCTTATACAATCATACCGGCGTAATAGCTCAAAATTCTGGGACCCTTGCACTTTTGAATTACTTTTTACTTCCTTTGTTCGGTCTAGATTAAAAAATGCAATATATATCTGGAGACCTTACCAAGAACTCGCAATTGAGAGAATTGAACGTGTACAGAAGGTGTTCCTTAAATATGTTCTCAGGTCGTTAAAATCCTTCTATAATTTCCATTTGATTTAAATTAAATTAAAGTCTCTAGAGGGTAGAAGGCTTATACATCCGCTGTATTTTGTTTATATTGCAATTAAAGGAGAAATTGATTATTCATCCCTATAACGTAGCATTCTCTTTCATATCCCCACTAGATCTGTACGCAACACTTAGCCATTTCATATTAAATTGCTTAACACGAATTATGCGGATAATGCTCCTATTGCCCACCTACTAAGAGAATTCAATGAGATCAGTTTTGCAAAGCTCTTGCGGAGTACAGTACTCCATTGCTTGTGTGTTTGTATACTGCATTTGTCTACTTCACAAATGTCAAATATGATTGACACACATTTGCTAAAACTATAACATCTTTCGTAGGGTGATTAATTTTGTATCGTTCACTATCTTTCATAAATATCAATTCTCTAAGTAGAAGTTTTTAGCGTGTTCTCATCGTGCCTGTCCTATCGTACAGCGCTTGGACGGTGACAATATCCGCTGAGGCATCCCTTGCAATTATTTGAGAGGTTTAGGGCCCCTTGCACATTGATGACGACCAGTATCGTAGGCAGTGGAACAATGAGCTGTATGAGCTATACGACGACTAGGCATAGTGCAGCGAATAAAGATCCAGCTGCTCCGTTGGCTGAACCATGTAATCCGAATGGATAAAAATGGTCCAGCTCTGAAAGCATCCGATGCGGTATTAGTGGTAGCAGAGGAAAAGTTAGACCTCCTCTGCGTTGGAAAGATCAGACAGAGTAGAACTTGGCTTCACTTGGTATGCCCAACTGGCGCGCTTAGTTACCCTCTGTATACTTTGCTAAACTTTGTATAAAAATAAACCAAAAACTAGGCAAAAATGTGAATAGCCAAATTAAGGTCAGAGCAAATTACATAAATTAACTTTGTTTACGAAAAAATTTTAAAGTGAACGTTAAAAAATTTAAAAGCAATACAAAATCGACATTTCAACATTTTAGAATGTCACATAAATTTACGAGATTTCATGAGATGGCGAGAGTTCAATAATACGGTGAAGCAGAAAGAGGGGCTGAGTAACACGGATGATATGAATACCTCACAAGCTGCGGTGCGTGCAACAAATGTATTTATTTACATATATACAGACGTGTATATCAAATGTAAAACACACAACCCTCCGTATGTTAGTGAATACTTGTATTTTTCTACTCCGTGGCAGTGAATGGTCTCTTAACGCTCATTTAAAATAATTTATTGCACAAACTGACAAGCGATTGCCCGTTCTAAACAATATTGGCTTATCACTGCAAGCAAACATGACACAAACAAGCGCATGCCACTGCATTTTACTAAAGATTCCATACACAGTCACATGCTCGTAGAATATGTAGATGTATGTATGTAGATAGACGAGTCTTTAGAAAGGCGAAAGTATCTTAAGATTGATAAGCGGGCGGTAGCACTGTGCCACATTCCCGCATTCCCATTTCATATGAGTGAGCGTTGGCACAAGATATATGGCTGGTGAAAAAATGTTCTAATTAAAATATGCACATCTCCGAATTCCTTGACAGCATAGAAGAGACTAAACTCACCCGAAGAGCTACTCCATCTTTCTGTGATACTGACAGCAAAAGTGCGAATGCCGGCGACATAACCCCTGACCCAAACATCTGCATTTGAATTTGTATTGCTCTACAGATTTGAATACGTTGCTGAATCACTTTTATTGATGTTGCGCCAATTAAAATTGATTGGAAATTCTTTGCATAGTTCTTTGCATGCGATCGGCTGTTCTCTATGTGTGACACATATGCATACCTTTGTGCCTGTGTGTGTGTGTGTGGGTTAAAATGTGTAGCTGAGCATTTAGGACGCCTGGCGGTAGCATATTGGTATTTACGAAAGGTGAAATATTTTCAAAATTCGAACAAAGTGTATGGCAACATTTTCATGTAGTAGAATTCTACTTGCAAGTATTGGGCAACATCAAGACACACGCCAAAAATTGGAGGACAGCTGGGACAAACATCGAACAATGGATGTACGCTAGATCGGAGGCGATTTGTATGGTATAAAAATTTTCGATACCGCGCCATCGAAATTATGATTACTCTAGTTTTATGAACAAAAAATTCTTCTACGAAATATGTAGGTCTAAAATTTAATAAATTTTTTAAAATAATTAAAAAATTGAATTTTTGTGGAAAATCGATTTGATTTAATCTTTTCAATGAATTCAAAATATGAGGTCATAATATAAAAAAGAAGATCTGAAAAAAGAGCATATATAGTTGTTGTTGTTGTAGCAGTATCTTCGCCCTGTCAGTGTAGTGTAATTACCGGTCGTCTTCGTCTAGCTCATCTAACGGTAGACCCAGGAAACTAGCTGTTTCGACGGGTTGGGTCCAGAGGGAGAGAGGTGTTAGATGAGTGGGTTTGATGGGGCATGTGAAAAGGTGGTTAGTGTCGTGCGGGGTGCCTTCACATGCTGAGCATATATTTAGTATGTCGGGGTCGATTATGGATAGGTAGGAGTTTAACCTGCTACAGTATCCAGAACGTAATTGTGCCAAGGTTACGCGGGACTCTCGGGGAAGCTTGAGCTCTTCGTCTGCAATAGGTGGTGGTTGAACTGCGATAACGGCATTCGGAGGTCGGGAGCTTAAGAAGGTGGTAAGGGTCTCCCGGTGAATGTCGTTAATGGCCTGTCTGTACACTGTCTGATCCTGGAGTGGTATGTCTGTTTTGTCCTGGATCTCGTCCACATAGTTGAGGAAGTGTCTCCTGATGTGCCTGGGAGGTGGCTCAGGCTCGAGCAGGTGTCTGTCTAGTGTACCGCATCCTAGCATATGTAATACATAAGTTCGCTATAGCCGATTGGGTTGGTGCGTAATTATATTTCCATTCAAAATCCCAGGATGAAGCACAAACTGATAAAAACGCCTCGCTGCAGTAATTGGCAAACTCCCGAGTATTTTTCTACCATGAAAAGACTCCTGATAAAAAACCATGCAGTTCAACATATTTTTGTCCTCTTCCACTATTTGAGCGAACTTATGGCAAAAGTTCAAGCGACTCTATCAGTTGGTATTTAGTGCCCTCAGTGGGCTTCGAACCCGGGGCCTAATGAATATAAGTCACACAGAAACTCACTTGACTTTGCCGGCCACAATGATTCTTCTTCTTCTTTCATAGCGTTACAACGCGGGGTGCGTCAAAGCTTCCTTCAAAATGCTCCTCCAAAGCGGTCTATCTTGATCTGTTTCTTCGTAGTTACGTATTCCCAACTTCATAAGATTGTGTTCCACTGCGTATGTCGAAAAGCTCCTCGGTCTGCCTTTTGTCTTCACGCCCATTAGCTTTCTTGTCAAGGCTCTTTCACGGTACAGTTAACAGGCATACGGATCACATGACCTAGCCATCTTATGCGCTGCGCTTTAACAAAACCTACAGCTGTCTCGTTTTGAGTTAGATCATTCAGTTCAATCGGATTCTGTAGGTAACATCATCCATTCTTATTGAGCCAAGGGCCTTGGTTAAAATTTTTCATCCACCTTAATAGTTCATACCTCACAACCATACGTTAAGATGGTTATCGTTATTCGTGTACATAGTTAACTTTGCAGCTTTAGACAAAAGTCGGGACTTGAACAAATTAAGGTGGGCGTAATACTCTTTGTTGGCGGCGTTGATGCGATCCCTGACTGCGGAAGTTGAATCACCGTTACATGCGAACATAACTCCTAGGTTCTTAAAATGCTGCACTGTTTCGAAAGTATGGGCTCCCATATGGGAATTTTGCATCTAAGCAGGCCGCCTCGATCTCAACAGATATTTGGTTTTGCCCTCGTTTACAAAAAGGCCAATACCGTTCGCAATTTTGTTATTTTTAAGAACATTTCTTGAGAGAATAGCGTTGTCATCTGCGTAAGCCCATATTTGGGCTGTTGTAGTTATCAAGGTACCACCTTTGTTGACTTCCCTTACGACGAAGTGCAGCAACAAATTTAATATCCCTCTTGATAGGGCATAACCTTATTTTACACCGCCATAATTACAAAAAAAAAATATAAGTAATAAAACGTAAAATACTCAAAAAGGTTATAATATTTACCAAAGATAAAAGCCTTAATAAACATGAGGCCCTAGAATAATGAATTTGGAGTTATGCCAAATTATAATTTTTTTCAACTCCTTCATTACTTGGATATTTTATCGTAGTTGGCTGATGTTTTGCGAAATTATTTTGCGTTGAATTTGAAGAAAACTAAGAAAACTTTGTACAGAGAGATTTTTACGAACCATTAAAAGTAAAATACGTTCTGTGGTCGATGTGATCACTCTCGGCTAACGTCTATAATAATAATCGACTGATATGTGCATCCTAGAAAAGTGTTTATGCCTGACGTTTCCTACAAATTATGGTGTGCGTATTGATATTTTACAGCGTAAAGTCCTGTGACAGGTGGCCTTTTCTGGGAAGCCTATTATAGCAGAAATACACTCGGAAGTTTGTTACGTACTTGCCCTAAGTACTGTTAATTCGTACGGCTACGATTTCTTCTCATATAAACCCCGTTGAAAAATTCTAAACACACCACTATTTTTTTATAAAAATATAGTTCATAAGTGAGCGGGCAAACCATCGATAGAAGAGAACATCGATGGTTCTCGATAGTTGATATTGAATCTATCGAATAATAGCACAATTCATTATTTTAAACGTACATGCATATATATTTCATTTTTTTTACAGTAAATCAAATCTCATTTCAATTTTTTTAAATTAAAATTAGCGCTTCAACGGCTTTAAACAAAAAGCTTGACGCACAAATCCATCGATATTTGATTGATAACTATAGGCGATAGTTTAACATCTATGTGGCATGAACTAGACTATAACAAAAACAACCATAACATAAAGTTTGCGACTTTGCGTAGAATTCATAAAAATTTCAACGGTTCACCTAGAAGTAGCAATTAACTACCTTAACTGCTCCAGTATCTCCATCAGTACTGCCACTTCTATTTTCCTTACTTTAACAAAGGGATGGTGGACCTATTAAAAAAAGATGTAAAACATATTTAGTCCGCATTGTCTGGCATTAGTCGGCACCGAGTTATGGTACTAATGTTTCGAATTTCTTAATTAGTGGGGAAATTTAAAAAGAAAACTGGAAATACCTTAGCTTAGGAGCCGTATGCACATGCTAGTTAAACCTCTAATAAACAAGGATGCTTTCAGGCACTCATATCTAAACTAAATTATTTTAAGATAGCCAATTTTAGTTCATACCACTTCATATTGAAGGCCCTGAAAAATATTTTTTATAATGAAATCACTCTAATTTGCATTGATTTTGTTGGAAGATTGCGCAGTTATAAAAAAAAAGAATTAAAAAGAAAGTTAAAAAATAGGTTTTTACTAATGATATCGAGCTCAAAAATCATTCATAAATACTATATTGTATATATAATTGGCGCGTACACCCTTTTTGGGTGTTTGGCCGAGCTCCTCCTCCTATTTGTGGTGTGCGTCTTGATGTTGTTCCACAAATGGAGGGACCTACAGTTTCAAGCCGACTCCGAACGGCAGATGTTTTTATGAGGAGCTTTTTTCATGGCAGAAATATACTCGGAGGCTTGCCATTGCCTGTTTTTCTTAATTTTGGTGTTTCACCGAGATTCGAACCAACGTTCTCTCTGTGAATTCCCAATGGTAATCACACACCAAACCATTCGGCCACGGCGGCCGCTTGAATCATTCATACCTTTAATAAAAATATGAGTTTTCAATTGTGTCTACTTCAGTTAATAAAATAAAGAAGAAATTGTGAAAGTAACCTCCGCTGATGGTCGTTAGATTATTTCATCTGGGTCTAAGCTATAAGCTAACGACTATACCAGACATCGCAATGCACCTACAGATTCAAGTGCGATGAATATTTCTACATTAGGAAACTCAAATAACTTTTCAGTTAGTTCTTGTAATTTATTTTTTAAGAATTTACTTGAAAAAATAAAGCATTTTTATATGTTTTTTTCATTAGTTTTGAAAGTAAATCAGTTTAAATGTCCTCTACTTCGGTTGCAACATCTAATCAAAATATTATTCAATACTGTCAACAGGATTGCAGCGGGAATCACCTGAATTGTCTGTATAAGTAAAATTAATTACTTTAAATCGCTTAAATTTTTTGACTTTGGTTTGTAAACTTTCTGTGTGCAATAAAATCAGGAGGCCTTCGGGGCCAACGAAATGTGGAGTTTCTTAAGGTCAGCTTATGTGAAAAGTTGCATCATCTTGCTGAAACCACTCAGAGTTAAAATGAATTCTCTTTCGGCGTAGTTCCAGAAAGAAAAATTATTTCCACGTCTTTTAATAACGGTCTTGACTAGCCGTTGTATATAGTAACGCAATTTTCTTCGAAGAAGTAAGGCGCGACAATTCATATTGATGAGACAGCACAACAAACTGTGACGCGAAGTGGATACCATTCTCTCTCGTTGAGTATCTATGGATTACAGTCACTTCATATTCCACAAATTTGTATTTGTTCTTTAGATTTAAATGGCTTTCGTTAAACATAAAAATATTGTTCAACATATTTTCGTCCTCTTAAACCACTTGAATGAACTTCTGGCAAACTTCAAGCGAATCTATCAGTTAGCATTTCGTGCCCTTAGTGGGTTTCAGGGATCTGACGAATATAAGTTATGTAGAAACTGACTTTTCTATTGCGGCTGCAATGATTTCCAAAAAAATATAAATTAGGAGGTCTTCCAAGTAGAAGATTTTTAAGAGTAGTTGTTCTAATAAGCAAACGCAGCAACCTGCTATGAGTAACCATATGTTATGCAGATGCAATGAACCAACTGATAGGAATTCGAATTTATTGTGTTTCTTTACAATTTACAAATTTTACTTTGATTCATTAGCATATCAAGAGGTGCAGAACATTTTGATCACATAAAAAAATCTGCGTTGTATTCTAAACTCCTCAAATATACGCACCAAAAAGCAGACACGTGTCACTGCTTCGTTTGCTTATACCTTTTATTCACCCAACATCATCGTACCTCGCCCGCTACTAATTTTCACTGGCTTTTAGGAATTTTATAATTAAGAAAATTCAATCGCCATCACAAGCGACAGCTATTCAATGCTTATTTACGACCAATACACGAACATATCTACATACACGAACCAAATTTATAGCGAATTTTAGTGATTGCCACATCTAATTTGGCAGTCCGAGTATGCTTATCCATTAGCACAGCTCTCTCAATTAGCACCCTGCACCTCAGAAGGTCTTTTGAAACTCTTCAAAATAATCGAAAAGAGTTTATAGCTGTTTGCACTTGCCACATTTGCAACAACGCATTACTTCCTTCATTTTTATATGCTAACATTTATTGTATTTGTTACTATCGAATGAGCAAAAATTCGCGCAGATGTCTAAACATGGACATTTAACCCTCATTTGCTGGCGGCACACAAAAGCGCTTTAGCACTGTAGCATGTGTAACTTCTTTAAAATATCGTTTGTTTTGTATCAATTGGGTTGCAGCTCACCTCCACCGACGTGCAAGTCAAGCCGTGGACAGGACAGAAAAGCCAGTGAACAGTGCAAGCGAACGTGTCGCTAGAAGGTGAAAATGCGAATTGTTTCGTAAATGGATTTTCGAACGCACAATAAGCCGAGGGACGGATTGATTGACTACCCAAAAGCAGCATGCCACACGCACGACCTACACGATGTGCCAAAGTGCAAAAGCTAAGCTATCAGCCGACAACAAAATACTCCCTTTTTTCGTCCATCAGCTCACCTTTAGCGCAGCACTTACAAGCAACCCGCTATTTGTTGCCCATTGCCCGTTACCCGCTGCTGTGCGCTCGATTGTCTGCCGCTGCGAAGTTGATTGCATCCGCGCCACTTAATCCAATCGCGGCGGCACATGGTGTTTCAACCGCCAACCAGCCGGGAGAGGCTAAGAATGGTCCACTCATGTGCTAGGACCTCGTCAGCGACTATAGAAAAGGGCTCGCGCTGTAGTAAATTACGTTTCATAAGAATGCATTCAATCGTAGTTAATCGTGTGATTACACAGAGCGAAATAATGTGATTGCAATATAAGCGAAATTGGTGTTTGAAATAAGAGCAATTTCAATCGTCCTTCCTTATATATACTAAGAGATATGAATATGCTCCAATAAAGTTTTTTCGAATAAATACTTCTACTCGTGGGTATTTTATGTAAATCTCCAGCGAAGAGGCTTATGAAAAATTATACAAAACCTGAGATGCCGGTCAGCAAGCTCCTGAACAAGTATTTCTTTGGAACATCAGGAAATAGGAAAATAGGTAACTACAAAAGCTTTATTGAATTTTTTTTTTAGTGTTGAGTTATAAAAAATTAAAGGCTGCCTGCGTTAATCGTTTTTCGTTATTTTTATTTTACTTTAACTTATTTTGTTAGCTGTTTTAAAAATTTGTGTGTGGTATCCACTTTTTATATTAAATTCAAAAATTGCAATATTTCATGTATTCCTTTATAACTATGTTTTTTGAGTTCATTACTTTTGTGTTTCAATTTTAAATAATTTCATTTAAATCTTAATTTTGGAGGTTTTGCTCGTTTCTATATATTAAAATTACTGTGCTTATTTTAATTGTTTGTTTTTTTCTAATAGGAGGGAAGCGTCTAAATCCTACTTGACCAGTTCGCCGTCGATGTGGGACTTTAACCTTAACTAAAACCTTTTCTCGTCCAAACGGTTGCTCCTCTACTCTAAAAGCCATGCCATTTTTCTGCCTTATCCCACATTTGCGCTATGATTTTCACTTCTTCTTCACTGAGGTCCTTGAAGAGCTCATTTCTTTTGTTGTCAAAATGTGGGTAAATAAACACTACGTGGCGTGCACTTTCTACTGCGCCAGGACAAACATGGCTTCCAAATAAAAGCGGTACAAATATTCCTTGAAATATCCATGGCCGCTAAGTAAATGCCTTACATAAAAGTCAACCTCTCCGTGCTTTCCACCAAGCCATTTCGCAACGTGTGGTATTAGAATATAGGTCCAGCGAGCTATTGTTGAATGTTCCCAGCGCTGTTGCCATTATCTTATGGTACGCTTCCGTTCCTCTTTTTTAACGCCGCCGAACATCTTCTCCCCTGCTGGCTTGTACAACCCTTTCAGCTCCTAGATGAGCAGATCAACCGCTATGGTATCATCGAAAACCGTGTGGTAAGCGCTCGCGACTCTTAACGCACTAAGTCATTGTGGCACTTTTACTTACTTTATAAACTTTTTTTCACATTAGCCCGTATCAGTGCTAACTAACGTTTTTCTCGGCGTGGCCCTCCTATGTTTGGCGTAAGCCTTAATAGAGCGCTATGTACTCGTTGCGCTGCTAACTGTTGAAAGATGTTTCTTCAAATTAAAGGACAACTCCCAAAGTATTTGGGAGCTTTTTATGTGGTACTCACTCAAAGTTATGATTAAGTCCTCGCGTGACTTCGTCGTGCTAATCCGTCTTCTGCACTACAAACTCTAACTTTGCTGATATCAGCCATTTCCGTATGCACGAAATGGCATCATTGCATTTTATTCTCAGAGGGTCGAGACGTTTGTCAATGGCCACTAACGCTATATCGTCTGCATAACCAACGAGCGTCGCTCTTGTAGGAAGATTGATTGTCAGCACGGTATCGTACATGGCGCTCCATGGAGTGGATCCCCTGTCGCCTCATATTGTTTAACGCCTCATATCGTTTATTGTATGTATGTATGTATGTATACTGTGATGTAGGCCTACTGGGTAACCGAGCTCTCATTACTAACTTCAACGGTGGCGAGACAAGTTAAAATTCTCAATTTTTGTTTAAAAAATTTCCAATTAATATTTCTTCCGGTGTGACATCACTGAATTAAGTTAAAAATGCACATTTTGAGCGCAGTCTCACAAGAAAAAGAGTTTCGGATCTTACGATTTATGGTTTGAGCAAGAGCCTTACGGCGTAGCAGCCAAAGTTACTCTCACAATTTTGCTTTGAATGGCTAAATCTTGTATGGTATCATTCCTAATCTAGCCTATATCTATGCTGTTGAATTGAAATTTTAAGGGAGCATAACTTTTATTGTTGGGTACCTGACTCTGGGTGTGAAAAATTTCAAATTCAACTCTACTCTTCTACGGCTGCTTACGCCCAATTAGCAATAAAATATTTCACCCAGGTTTGCCTAATTTTTCCTTCCCCTTTATTTAATTTTCATTAATTTTTTATAAAGATACAAACAAAGGCCGCCGTAGCCGAATGGGTTGGTGCGTGATTACCATTCGGAATTCACAGAGAGGTCGTTGGTTCGAATCTTGGTGAAAGCAAAATGAATAAAAACATTTTTCTAATAGCGGTCGCCCCTCGGGAGGCAATGGCAAACCTCCGAGTGTATTTCTGCCATGAAAAAAAGCTCCTCATAAAAATATCTGCCGTTCAGAGTCGGCCTGAAACTGTAGGTCCCTCCATTGGTGGAAAAAAATCAAGACGCACACCACAAATAGGAGGAGGAGCTCGGCCAAACACCTAACAAAAGTGTACGCGCCAATTATTATTTTTTTTTTTAATACAAAGAAAAACAAAAACAGATGTCGAATTAACTAAAGTTTCAAAATTGTTTACAATGTTTATCAAAATTTTACTAATTTTCATTAAAATTTCAACAAAAAAATATGGGTACGCAGTTTTATAGTGCATTGAATTTATGACAGAACTGCATGGAAAGTAGTTCTTTGATTTGTAATTATTTTTTCCCTGACGATGTTGCACATTTTTTCCATATAAAAAATGTCCTGCATTGTTTGTATGTAAAGAATGGCAATTTCTGTCCTACGAGTTTCTTAAAAATCCAATAAATTAAAAAATTTAGGAATTTTCTGGAAATTTTCTCCGTGTATTAAGTACGTATGCATGTAAATATGTACGCAGCTATTACTCACCTCTAGCTCTACAGATTGATATTTATACACCTTAAATTTAGGGTGGAATAGAGTTGCACATGTGAATATTTCCTGCCACCCGAAAACAAAAGATTTGCGTTAGCATTTTCAGAGGACCAAATACATATGCGCTGTGCAGCAACTAACAGCATTAGAATTACAATGGTGCAACAACAATAAACAATCAAAGTGTTCACAAATATGTATTCAGTTAGAAATTTGCGACAACGATCAGCTACATAACGGAGTTGGGTGTGTGCGAAGGCAAAAACCTGTGTTCATCTGTCACTTTTACGTTTGGTTTTTTCATTTTTTTTATAGTTTTTAACACAAATTTTTGTATTAGATGGAAAATATATACATATGTACGTAGTTCAACGTGCATTAAGAGAATGGAAGGATGCCAGGATAATTAAAGCGCACCTCTAGAAAGTTGGCAGGATGTAAGGAAAGGAGAGATACGGTTAGAAGGGAGCACACACTGACCGCCTGCCATGCTGAGAGTCCCTCAAATCGTCAGGGTATATATAATATAAGTACACATATTTTTATGTGTATGTGGATATCTAGAATTGTTGCTGTTGCAATTAACTACCCTCAAATACGCAGAGCGCCATGCCGCTTTCAAACCTCGCCGACGAGACGTCAAACCAAAGTGTGAGTATTATGATGGATTACAATTAAAATTAAAAGTTTTTTGTAGCCGAGTTGTGATGACCGACACACGTCATTTGCACATACATACATACATATGTACGGAGATGTATTAAACATGGGCACAATCAGCGCCAGTCCGCAGGGAACAGCGAACGAGAGGCCATCGAACATAATTAAACGTAAGACTTACTTTTATTGTTATGCAATAATCTTAAAAGATTAACAAATATTGTTGTACTCGAAACATAAATTGAAATTGCAAATTGCAAATTTACAGAGAGTAATAGACGCAAACGCTTACGTACGCAATCTAATATACACATACGAATACATATGTACATATGCATGTGCCAGCCCATCAATCAGGAATTTGCTAAAAAAAAATTGTATTTTTTTTCTTTTTGCTGCGTTAATTTTACATTTCCATATAGATTTCGTACACATGGGAAAATCTTTATGAGCAAATCGTGCGTTTGACAAAAATTGACAGCTTTGCCACCAGGCTAGAAATTGAGCGGAATTTCAATTTCAATTTATAGATGAGCGCAAATACGTTGCCTAAAATGGTCATAAAAATTCTCTCACAAACGAAATTTCCAACAAAGCCTCCGAGCCCGTAAACATCTGCATGAAAAAGTCGTTGAGCAGGCGAGACCAGGATGCAAATGGTAAATAAACGTGTGGCAAAGTGGAGAGAAAACGATGACTGACTAAGCTTAAGCAGCGATTATTACGGCACCGCTACTATAATGAAAAAAAGAAAAACATACCTACTATATATACACATTATATATTAGGCTGGGTCAATTTTGTTTTTAGCATCATTCGCGGCAGACTCGAACTTTATATAAAATTACGAGAAATGAAGTCCACAAGCGTATAGCTCCAAAGTCAATTTCGAGTCCCCCAAATTTAAAAAGCTGCTATATTTCGTTAATACGAAGTTAATATTGAGATTAATATTCACTTAAGTACTATGAATGATTTCTTTTCTTGTTTAATACAAACTTATACTAGAGAATTTCGATGTACGAACAATTCATTTTTTTATACTAATGTTTTTTTAAAAAGAACCGCAAGATATCGCCGATCGATAAATGTTAAAAATTTTTAGTTTGATTTAAATGAAAAAAAATTACATTCAGTCACTTTTCCTGTTACACTATGAACAAATTGAATGTAATTGACGCTACGAACATTTTGCGTTTATTTAAATAAAAAGTCGATAACAAAAATAATTTTTTTTCGCATACGACGCTGAGCATTTTCTACCATATAAAACACTTTCGAGAAAGGGCTCTATATGAAAAAAATTCCCAATGATTAATAGAAAAAACAAATTTTCAAAAAATTTTGTTTTTGCGTTCACTATTTTCTACAATTTTTAATCAATCACTTACACTTTGAACTTACAGTTCATACTTAACATAATAATATTAAATTGGCTATTAAGCTGCTTACGCATAGTTGCTGACTAATACTCTCATTAACAAAAAAAAATCGGGTAATAATTTTAAATTTAATCAATTTTTTATGAGCTTTTAAGCTAATTTTTAATTATAAGTTAAATATTTGCGAATTAGGAGAAGGTTTTCATTGTAAACTAAACTTTATTTTTATCCAAAATTTACAAAAAATTTAGCGTGGAAAATATTGAGAATATTCTTAAAAGATGCAGCGACTTCAATATGTGAGCACACGTACAGTTTTTTTTCATAAATTTGGTGTACTCGAAAGTAACTTCAAAGTTATGCTATAATGAACTTCTTTTCCTTATACTTTTTTGTAAAATCCGAATCTGCTAAGAAAGATGTCGAATACAATAGTTACACACAAATTGACCCGCCCTAGTATATATGTATATATGTATTTGCATGTATGTATATTTTTACGTCTATCCAGGCTCATTGTGCTTCTTGGAGATTTGAGTCCATACACAATTCTGTATCACCAAAAATTTTCATATAAATGTACCTTTAATGTCCAAGTTATTTTTGGCATTTTAACTATGCGCACTTTATGTAAGGATTATACTCATAAACTTGTCAATATAACCGTAATACTGTTAGCAACACGCTTAGCAATGCCACTAGTAAAGTTAAGTATGTAAATGTCAACAGCATCCTAATCGAAATCGAGCAACACGTTTGGATTTTTCGAGGGCAATAATAATAATACAAACTGTGAGTAATGTTCCACTCAAGTGCCTACTCATGATCCAGTGTGCTCGTACTCAACGGCTCATAATTACACTTCACACTTTCAGCAGAAAATATTTCCTCACAATTAAGCTGTATCCCTTTCTTTTTCGCTAACAATTTGGGCGTCAGAAATGACTTTCTAATTTATTATAGCAATAAAGCATCGTAAAGTGTCATTAATATCTCAACGGCGAGGCCTCATTGCACTTTTATTGGAAATTATAATAATATGAGCTATAACAAATAATTCTGATTTGGTACATAACTTATACTATATGTACTTGTATGTGCAATCTGTGTGTATGTATTATATATTATATAATTATTATATTGATATACTTGTGTGTATGTGGGATTGTCACATGCATTTTTATTTGTTCATATAGTACTTATATAAGTATAATTTTATTCAAATAAAGGGTAATTTTTTTAAAAGGAGCTATAGGAAAGTTGTTTAAAAAATACACGTACAATTCAAAAAAATGCATGAAATTTTTATTTAAATCAATAGTACAGTCCATATAATTTAATGTTTGAAGATTATTTCATGCAAATATTGACCGCGATTGCGCTTCAAATGGTCAATCCGCTTAGTCCAATTTTGGCATACTCATTCCAATGTTTCAGCCGGTATCTCACATATAAATGCTTTAATGTTGTCTTCCAAAGCGTTAATTGAAGCAGGCTTGTCTCAATAGACATGAGCTTTAACATAGCCCCACAAAAAATAATCTAAAGGCGTTATATCGCACGATCTGGATGGCCAATTGACAGGTCCCGAACGTGAAATAAAATGTTCACCGAACTCGCCTCTCAACAAGTCCATTGTTACGCGTGCTGTGTGGCATGTGGCACCGTCTTGCTGAAACCACATGTCATGCAAGTCAAGCTCTTGCATTTTGGGCAAAAAAAGTTGGATATCATTTTACGGTAGCGCTTACCATTCACAGTTACGTTACGATTCGCAGCATCTTTGAAGAAGTACGGTCCAATGATACCTAAGGCCGTAAACCGCACCAAACTGTGACCTTTTCTGGATACATTGGTAGCTCTTGCGATTCTTCACTCTTCTTCTGGCTGATTTTCACTCCAAAATCGACAATTCTGCTTATTTACGTACCCATTGATCCAAAAATGAGCTTTGTCGCTGAACACAATTTTTCGATAAAAAGTGGATCCTCGGCCAACTTAAACTTTCTTAACAGAACACGCATTTTATAGACCAAACTGAAGATGTTTGACAGTGAAACAAAACACGAAACGTGCGTCAACTTAAAAAGATGATAGCTAAAAAATCATATTATACAGGGCCCGCCATCTATCGTTACGGATTTGAACTAGGTATTATTTGAAGAATGGTTACATTTAGCTGTCATCTGATTTGACAGAAAATTAGTTGTATTCTTCCGCTGAACGAAAATGGTTGTGTATACGCTAAAGAACGCTGGGAAATATTGCGACATTACTTTGAAAATCATGGTAATGTTGAAGAATGTGTACGAAAATTACGTACGGCAATGGGAAGAAGAAAAGCACCGAATGAAGCGTATGTGCGTTACTTTGCGAAAAAAGTAAGTGAAACTGGGTTGCTTATTGACAAACCAACGCGTGACCGACCAAAAACCGTGCGTACACCCGAAAATATTGCTGCTGTGGCCGAGAGTGTTCGTGAATCACCAGGAACATCAGTTCACCGTCGTTCTCAACAATTGGACATTTCGGAGACATCATTCAGACGAATTTTGCGTGAAGACCTTGGTATGACGATAATGACGATATGATAAAAAAAACAGTTTGGAAAAATATTGAGTAGTTTCTTTTTTATAGCATTTTTAATTCCGTAAAGTTATATGGCTGAACCTTTATAAGCATAATATACTCTTATTTACATATGAACACATTAGGGTGGGTAATTTGTGTTTGAAACATAGTTTGGAATTCCACATAAAATTCTAAGAAAATAAGTAGAGCAATAATCACCCCATACCTTAAACGGAACTATATTTAATTCATACGAAGTTATTATTAAGTGTAATTCTTACTTAAGTGCTATAAATGTAATTTTTTAACACCAACTTGTGCTTGGGCAGTTTTTGAATAATTGATTTCTATTTCTATTTTTCATTTAATGAATCACAAGATGGCGCTACAAAGTAAATTATCCGAAATTTGTTTAATATTGTAGTAAGAAAAAAGCTGCATATAATTTTATTCATATTTACCTGCATCTAAAAGTTGTAGAGAATCCAAAACAAAAACAAAAGTAACTTTAGAGCTGTCCTCTTCTGGACTTTTCCTTTAAATTTTCTGAGAGGGGCGAGTCGAAAAAAATCCTCCCATACAAATTGACCTGCCCTAATGTATATATTGTATAATTACTTGCATAAGTACCTAGTTATGTGCGAGTGAGTGTATGTACATACATACTTACATACAACCATCCTATAGCTGTTTTCATTTAAATTATATTTTTTGTTATTATTGTTACACACATACATACAAATATGTTAATTAGTTTTGTTATTTTTTGAAACTTTCGACAACCGGACGACGCCAACACAATTTGCTGTCATGCAACAATCAATTTTTGCCGCAAAAGAGCTAAATTATGCAACACCAAAAAGAAATATGAAATCTAAGAGACAAGCAGCCTGAGAAAAGGAAAAACATAATCATATTTTACAAGTTAAGTAGCAATGAAAGAGTTCCAATTTCCATGCTTCCATTCAAAAACAGTAGAAGCACCGCATATGTGAGTATATTTTGTATTTATGTACATATGTATGTACTCCAGTATAGTTATGTGGTGCGCACTTGTAGTTGTAGCTGCCCCAAGAAAACACAAATTGCCACACTTGCCGCTGCGTATTACCTACTCACACTTAAGTAAACATTCACATTTAAATGATTTAACATTTTAAATGATTTTGACAGCTGAGTGATCCTCATTTTCGTTTACATTATAGGAATCGGAGGGCTAGTGGAGCAAAGTCAAGAGTCGATTGTTTGGCTGCTACGACTTGAAGTCACCACATACGTACAATGCATGTTTTTTTTTATTATAACTCGCCTGCTAATTTCGGCAGCTCATCTGTTTTCTAAAAATTGTTTTTTTTAAGCTACCCTTGCTAGTGTTTGAGTCAAGTCGCCGTTGCTCGCTTTGCTCTTAATTATTGTTCGTTGTTTTAGCCTTATACTGCCTCAGCGGTGAATTCAATAAGGAACAGTGGAGCGAAACAACATTGAAAAAAATGTAATACAAATATTTTGTTTTCTTTATTTATTTATTTAATAGAATTATAATTATGATTACCATCGGCCTAATAAATAAATTTTTGAAATATTATATATAAATATTTTATAATGTATATATAAATTATTAAATATTATATATTAATATAAAAATACATTTACAGAATTTTAAGCAAAATGAAGATAATTTAAAATGAATAAAGAAGGGCTAAATTCGGTTTGAATGGAACTTTATATACACGGAAACATTTAAGTAAAATTTAATTTGGGTTGGACATTTTTGAAATCATGCAAACCAATAGGCAATGAGAGTTATAGCTTGCAACAGCAGGCCGATGAACAGTAATTGAGTCTTAATTGGGTTATGTCTGATCTCAATAATAATTATGTCGGAGATAAATAAATGGAAAGCAATGGGTGTACCCAGTTTGGGCAAGTTTTATTAAGCGTAGAATCACACAATTGTCAAAAAAATTGTTTATCGGATTATGGGGGCTCATCCCCTTTATCAAATTTCGGTGGTCTAGAGCTCGAAAATCTAGGGTATTTTCAGGATTTTTGTTTTATTACAATAAAAAAATGAAAAACGGTATTTTAATTTTTTAGGTTTTTTATTTATCTTATTTTACATACAAAAATGAAAAACCGAAAATTCTTTTTAATTTTAATAATTTGGATTGGGCACCGCCCAGTTGTCCATTTTGGCACTTCTATTTCTCTGAAACACAAAAACCACAAAAATTATTAATCAGTACGACTGTAGCTACATATGTCCCGTACTAAAATAAAAAAACAACCAAATGGCGCGGTTTTGAATTTGACACTCTAAAAATCGGGCTTCTTAAGTTCTTTAATCACAATGACCGGGTCCCCTTAATCGACTTCTCTCATTATTCTGAGCAACGTGATACTTAAAATATTGTCTTAAAATAAAACATGTCAAATTTTAGATTATTTTAGGTTTCACTACATCTATTGAAAATACGGCTCTCAACAATTACAGTTTGCTAAGAAAATGTGTTTGGCATAATAAAATATTCAAGTCATTTTCACTCCTTTAACTAAAACCATCGCTCCTTTTTGAATTTGGCCAGCAAAAACGAAAATACAAAAACAAAACAAATGCTGTTTTCTCTCAGCTGTTATATCTATTTTTGGCAACGTTTTCTAAGGTGATTGGATATACCGTTATCTCAAACATCAACTCGTACGTAAATTATGAAAAAACGCAGAAATGCTCGGAAAACGGACATCGTTTGAGGTAATTCAGTTGATCTATACTCGTACTCGTACAACTATACAATAGGAAAAAGTATGCAAAACTAATCGTACAAAATTTGTTAGTAGGAGAAGACCACGGAAAATATCTGACCAAGTTGAACGTACCATATATCGTTGAGAAAGGCAGGCGTAAGCCCGTAGATTTCGGCAAGAAATCTTGCTAATGAGCTTAGAGATGAGTGTGAGGTCGAAGTATTTTATGAAACAGTCCGCCAACTTTTGCAAAAGCACAATTTTACTTCAGGAGCTGCTCGAAAGAAGCCCTTGCTCTCTACACAGCATATTGGAAAACGGGAGAAATAGAACTAGAACGTACTTAACTCAACCGGATACCTACTGGGATGATTTGATATTCCGCGATGAGGCTAAAACCATGTTAGAAACAACTTTTTCTATTATTTTGCTGTTACATGAACGGAGATTCGAACCTACGCACTTCCGTATGGTAGTTACGCACCAATTCATTTGGCTACCGCGGCGGCTTAACAGTAAATATCTCCAATTATGGAACAATATCAAGACACAGTCCACAAATAGGAAGATGAACTAGATAAAACACCTAACAAAGTGTATTTTTATTTATTACAACGATGGATCTAATAGAGTGGGGAGACAGTCATTGAAAGCATTGGAAAGATGGAATATTATATCGACAGTGAAATATGACAATCTTTCCGTCACGGTGAGGGATGCATATCCAGCAAGCGAATGGGAATTTCGGTGTTTATAAAAGATAAGATGGATGTACGACAATATTTGAATATTCTGCGATGCCATTTGACAATCGTGCAACAAATTTTGGTTTCATTGTTGACAGCGAACCCCAGTTTAAATTCTACCACGATAAAGATCCAAAAAATAAATCATATATGGCCAGAATGGCAACCGCCGTAGCCGAATGAGTTGGTGCGTGGCTACCATTCGGAAGGTGTAGGTTCGAAACTCCGGAAAACCCCAGAATGAAGAAAAAGTTCTTCTAATAGCGGTCGCCCTTCGGCAGGCAATGGCAAACCTCCGATTGTATTTCTGCCATAAAAAACTTCTCATAAAAAATATTTGGCATTCGGAGTCGGCTTAAAACTGTAGGTGCCTCCATTTGAGGAACGCTATTTATT
Organism: Anastrepha ludens; assembly: GCF_028408465.1. Classification (NCBI taxonomy): domain Eukaryota; kingdom Metazoa; phylum Arthropoda; class Insecta; order Diptera; family Tephritidae; genus Anastrepha; species Anastrepha ludens. The sequence goes on along the minus strand of NC_071498.1, from coordinate 83,445,009 downwards.
TATATATATATATACCGGGTTTGATTGAAAAATAATGAGCCTTCAAGCGCGGAGCGTCTGCCAAGCGATCAACCGAATCGGCTGGTGGAGTAAAATAATCGTTGAACCTTCCCCTTCCAATAGAAACCGGTCCCAGTTCGCTGGCAACAGCGGTGCAGTCAACATCGCTCCGCGCGTGAAAGCTGTTTTAAAAGTGTGTTAGCAGTTTGCAGGTCAAAACCATGCCCATCATCTTTTTCGCGGCATTTTACAAAGAAGTGCTCCTTTGGCTGGAAAACCGCGTCGCCCGGGTTCGGCCCGACCTCGTCAACAATTGGACCCTTCATCACGACAATGCGACGGCGCACACCGCCTTCCTCTGCACCTCTGCATTGGCCAAGATGGGGGTTCCGGTGCTTCCCCACCCTCCCTACAGCCCAGACCTGTTCCCTCCGGACTTCTTCTTGTTCCCGCGCCTGAAAAGAAAGCTGAAGGGGAGGCGTTTCGACTCCATCGAGGCGATCCAAAAAAAAATGTGACAGCCGAATTGAACGCGATTCCGGCGGATGAGTTTAAAAAATGTTTCCTGCAGTGGAAGGACCACTACCAGCGGTGTATTGACGCTCAATGGTCCTATTTTGAAGAATATTAGTTGTATAAGCCAAAAGACTTAATAAAATTGCTTAAAAAAAGGCTCATTACTTTTCAATCAAACCTTTTATATGGTCAGAATGTGACTTCTTTTTACACAAGTCCAAAGACCGAATATTGTTGTAATATAATGGAAAATTTGTGGGCATATTTTAAGAAAAAGCCAAAAGGTTGAGCAGAGCTCAAAAATGTTATTTTCGAGAAATAGGACAAGATACTCCCAAACTATAATATTCAATGTTATGTACAAGGTGTTATATAAGTAGATGTTCGGGGTAGTCATACAAATTACTGTGTCAGATTTCGTATTTTTAAACAAATTAAAGCTATTAACTGCAAATATAAAAGGATTCAGCTGTCAAGTGTTTGAAGTTTAATCATTTTTGCTTTTTAATTTTGGCTTAATTTTTAAACAGAATAACTCATTTTCTACTATTTGCTTATGCATTATTTATATTATACGAGTATTATATTATTTGAATATAATATATTGAAGGAAAACAGGGAACAAATACGTATTTTTTTGAGCAACATGTCTGAATTTCGCTAGATTAGTAGAAGTCAAAACACTCCCTTGACAAACTGTATATGTGATTAATTATATCCTTTAAATGACCACCATGCACACTTCTACATGTAAAATCCGCCAAACAGTCAATTCACCTAATCAGCCTAATTGTTGATATCATCGAGCTATCAATGTTGAAGGTTCTTCAGCGAGGTAGCGAGGCACTTTGCGCTGGAGCAGCAATATTCTCAACAGAATGTTCAGTTTTTGGACTGCCAGTCCTATGTCTATCCTCGAAAGCGCCAGTATCTTGAAGTTTTTTCACCAACTGAATTTTTGGTTATTTTCACCTTTGTTTTCATTACCATACGACCTCATTACTGAAAACTCATTTTTAGTTGTCGCAGTAATCTTCAACATTTATCGCGATATTTTAAAGGAGCCACACACCGTTCGCCATACAACTAAACGTAACTGCGTGGCACCAAAAATTTGCTGAGTAAACGGTCGCGTCAACGACATCAATACTCATAAGCATGACCAAAAATTTTGAAATTTCTGTGAAATGGATTGTTTGTTTTAACAATTTCGAAGTTTTCGGTAGCATTCGAAAGTGATTATTAGCCCCCGATCACAAGCTTGCTCAAGTGTTGATGTATTTAGCGAGGAGTGCCAACGTATGAATGTATGCGCATACGGGCAAATAGTTATAACAGAATGTTAAAATCAACAATGCAGAGAAGTTGAATGGGGTTAATCGCGCAGCTTGAGCAGTGGGTCTTCAGCGAACTTTGTTTTATTTTTATTTTTTTTGCTATGAGCTGTCACTTGCTCATAGTCAGTCATTATGAAGCCCGAGTTGATTTATGCGCTCCACCAATATTGGGCACATATTTGAATGTATGCGGCTGTGTTTTCATTAATTTGCTGCTGGAGTACGAAAACACGTATAATTCTTTGTTCCAAATTAAAAATATGCACGCGGTTGCAGCATTGCGGCTTGCCATGACATACCTCTGTTGCTTTCCTTTGCTGCTTTATATTTTCGGAGGAGCAGTTAAATGCATCTTAATGCATTTTGGCATACAATTTTGCATATGCTTTTGCATATCTATAAAAAATTTAATAATAACTCAATCTGGCAATATTCATAAAAAACGCTTGTTCGTTTTTTCGGTTTCTTGCACTCACCCTGCTGATATGTTGACGTGATGGCTACGCATCATTTTCCACATGCCGCAGTGTGGCATGCAAGCAGCAAGCAAAAATATTATGAGTACATCCCCCAAAGCAATTATTTTACGATGCACAAAGGTATAGTAAAAATAACAAAAGTAAATAAGTACAAGGAATCGAAGCAAGGAGAAAAAATAATAATAATATCCTTCAAAAAATTGGATCACTCTGTGTTCTGCAAGTTTTCAACTTAAGCCGAGAATATGTTCGGTGTGAGCAGGCAAATTGTTTGCAAAAACAAATACTATATTAATGCAAAAAAGATTACGCTGCTGTTCAATATGAGCGCAACAAAAACAATAGCAATAATAATATGAAGCTGGAAAAAGTATGTATAAACAACAACAAGCCGTCAACCATCCATCCTCAATACCAACAGGAGCAGAAATATCTCAAGGATATTATGTTATTACATAAAATCCGCTTGTACGCTAGCAAACGTGCGGCTGCCCCGAGCATCACCCCCACCCAACGCCCAACCGTATTACATTTGCATCTCCGTCTCTTTAGCATCTTCACCCAAATGAGATAATTCCCTTTAAAATAATAAAAATCCGCACAGCGCATTTAAATATTGCCTTTATGCCTTTTAATATTTTCATAATGCAAATAAACAATTTTTTTAAGAGTTTTCCAATACCTAGCAGCAGTAGAAAAAGCCGGAGAATTGAGCCGAAGTGGATGTGAGATTAAGAGCAAACGAACTTTTGTTTAAGGTATGTTGCGTTTGCCAAGTAAAAGAGAAAAGAGAGTGGGGAAGAAAGTGCCCGCAAGCACACTTAAATATTTGACTCAGAAAAGTCAGGACAGGGCATCGGTGCTGGAACAGCTTTACACACCTGTACATTCGTTCTGTACCTTTTCTGCATAAATTCGTAATACTTGAATGTGGAGTAACAGAAAAAAATCAATTTAAAGCTAGGCTTACTATTTATTAGTAATAGCATAGTCCTTAGTTGGTATTTCACGTAAAATGGCTGTCCAAATCCACGCAAATTGCATTATCGTGAAATTTTGTATGTAGCTCTCGGCATGTCCTTTAAAATTGAGCGAAAACTGATGGTTCGTTTACAAATGAAGTGCCTGAGTTCGAATATTCCGTAGAAATGAAAATTTTTAAGTGAAACGTCTAAACAAGGAGTGTAAGTAAATTTTCTTTATATATTTTTATGTCCATATATATGCGTATTAATTTGTTTAAAACACTTTGCTTACCAAAAATTGCGAATTTCTTTTGGGGTATTGCTCATAAGCTTGACGTTTCTTCTCATTTGACAATCGTGACAACAATGTCGTTAGCAACATTTCACGGCAAGTTGTTGTGCCGAAATTCCACAGATTTTATAAATCTCAAAATGTGTACCCTATGATCAAAAAGTGCCGGGAATGTTTAATTTAAACGAACCGCGCACGTGGGAACCGGTCCATATTTTTTTCTTATGTTGGTAGGACTATAAGACAATCATCTGTCACTATTTATCCGTTTTGAAGCATTTGAGAGATGATGTACGTCGCAAACGGCCGGATATGTGGGCAAACAATTTTTGGATTTTGCATGATGATAACGCGCCATCGCACCGAGCCCAAATTGTGCTGGATTATTTGACTAAACACCAAGTAAATACCATCGTGAAAGTACGGTATTTTTGTTTCCCAAGTTGAAATTACCACTTCGTGGAAGGAGATTTCAGTCGATAGAGGCCCTTCGTCGGCCTACCAGGGGAGCATGGAGGACTGGGTTTAACGTTGGCACATGACGCTTCAGACGGGTCATATTTTGAAGAAGATAAAATAAATTTGCCTGAAATTTAACTGAGTTTTGTTTTATTTAAACATTTTTGGTACTTTCCGATCATAGGGTATACCTCATCTCATGATCGATTTTCATAGTCTAGCTACCATGGCGGCCGCAGTAGCCGAATGGGTTGGTGCGTGACTACCATTCGGAATTCACAGAGAGAACGTCGGTTCGAATCTCGGTGAAAACATCAAAATTAAGAAAAAGATGTTTCTAATAGCGGTCGCCCCTCGGCAGACAATGGCAAACCTCCGAGTGTATTTCTGCTATGAAAAAGCTCCTCCTAAAAATATCTGCCGTTCGGAGTCGGCTTGAAACTGTAGGTCCCTCCATTTGTGGAACAACATCAAGACGCACACCACAAAAAGGAGGAGGAGCTCGGCCAAATACCCAAAAATGGTGTATACGCCAATTATATATATCACTACATATTATAAAACAAAGCCGCTTTTTCTGTCCCTATGTCCACGTAATCGCTTAAATCTTTAAAACTACGCAACGGATTTTGATGCGGTTTTTTTTAAGATAGATTGATTGAAGAGGAAGGTTTATATCTATATAATGTGAAGAAATATATAAAGGGGGCGTGGCAATCGGTCAAAATGTGGCAAAAAAACATAATTTTTTTGTTTTCACGGCCATAAATCATAAACGAATGAACCAATTAAAATGAAACTTTCTTAGAGTTTAACTTTGAAATATTTACTTTCGTTCTGCATCAAAAAAAAATTGATATATTTGTTATTTAACCAAAATTGTTTAAACAAAAGCAGCTCTTTTTCCAAAAAAAGCTGTTTGTGTGTTTGTTCGCTGTCAACCGAATGAAGCAACAGGCGTTAAGCGATAATCTCACCACACCTCATTAATGTTGAATTACATCGTATGGTGAAGTATGTATGTATGTATTTACGAATCGCTCGCATTATTTCATTTCGGACGTATGTACATATGTATCTATGTATGTACTGAATTCCATGTAATTATATGCACATACAATTTTACAGCGAAATAAAACGCTATTTTCACGTTCTATATTAGTAAATCGCACATACAGTATGCAAAGTTCGTATTAGTACACCCTCTTACAAATAAAAATACCACGTATATTTTCAAATTTACTTTAAAGCAATTGATTTCAATCGTAGTGCGGTATTGTATAATTCATAAAAAAATTGAATAATAACAAAAACTCCGAAACATTTGCATAGAATTGAAAAAAATAGCTTTAGTAGCAGTGTAGCTATTTCTACTGCAGGCAAAATTCGTATTAGTACACTTAGTATGCGTTGAATTTGTAAACAATTTGTTGGTATTTACCTTTATTTTCGAAACGATTCAATGTTTAACCTTGGGCAGTTGCGTTTTAGTAGCCATTTGTTCAAGTTCGCGGAGTTAGCTTGCAATGTCGCCAAAGTCAAACGAAACTAGGAGATTAATAATAAATATGAACAAAAACGGAAAGTCTTTACGTGAAATTGCGAGAACATTGCAGAAAAGTGTGTCTACAATACAAAACTTAGTCAAAATTTTTAGAGACAGTGGAAGGATTGACAAAAAGCTTCGAAATGTGAACAGGGCAAAGCTTGGGCAGAGGCACAAGACTTATTTGAAACGCCTTATGAGAAAAGACCCCACCGGTTTTGGAAAAGGGTAATTTTTTCAGACGAGTGTAAATTTAATATAAAAATGTCCGATGGACGCATAAAAATTTGGAGAGAGTGTAATACTCGCCTTCAAAAACGAAATCTGCAGCCTTCTTTCAAGCACGGTGGTGGTTCTCTGATGGTATGGGGATGTTTCGGGGCAAACGGAGTAGGAAAGTTGCATTTTATTGATGGAATTATGACTGCGAGGCAATATATTGATATTTTAAAAAAGAATCTACGCAAAGGTGCCAAAAAATTGGGTTGCAAAAAAACATGTATATTCCAACAAGATAACGACCCTAAGTACACGGCGTTGGATACAAGGTTATGGATGCTTATAACTGTCCAAATTATCTCAAAACACCACCACAAAGCCCGGATATTAATCCCATAGAAAATGTATGGTCGATTTTCAAAAAGCAGCAGGAACATCATCAAATAAGGAACCGAGAACATTTAAAAAAAGTCCTCAAATCAGAGTGGAAGAAGATTTCTCCAAATCTCACAAAGAAATTGGTGGAATCTATGCCGAAGAGATTGTCTGCTGTTCTAAGGCAACGAGGGTATCCTACAAAATATTAATTTTCTGAACTATTTTTTATTTACTCTTTAAATCATTAAAAATACATGTGTACTAATACGAATTTTGCTTCTGTGAAAAGTGTTCATTTTTTTCTTTCTTATTTTTTTTTTGCATTTCAATACACTTTGTGAGCGGTTTTTTTATTTGGCCTTATTTTAGTTAATTATCTATAAAATAAAACGGTTTCAAGCATTTGTTTTAAAATTAATTTGAAAATATACGTGGTTTTTTTATTTATTAGGGGGTGTACTAATACGAATTTTGCATACTGTAATTAAAATACAGTTTTTGAATAGTTTTTATTGATTCGGAGCGCGTTTAGCTTGCTATCGATTCCATACAATAACATTTTTTGTCATTTATATTACTTTTTACGACAACTAATAGCTTATTTTCGAAGCGATTTCAACAAATAGGTACAACATTAATCCTTATCCAATTAAATACCTTAAATACATTGTTGTTTTCATATAGATCTATGTATATGGCTCTTTACAGCATATAATTAAAAACAATATTTTTCAAGATATTACATCAGTAGTTAGTAATTGAGATCTACCGGAAAAATTGCGTTAGCTGTTGCGTCATCCGGCATTGCCGCTACTCCTTTGGAAGGAGGCCGAAACGCACACTTTGCAATGGCACGCGTTTGCTGGTAAAATCATTGAAATCTTTCATAATAGAGTGCACAATACTCACAGGATGTGGTACCGGAGAAGATGTATTGATTCCCCGAATCCCTCTGATACCATCGGATCTACCACTCCAATTTAAACGCTTACAATTTCCGGTAAAGACATCTTTTGCAATGACCATTAATAAATATCAGGGTCAAACCTTCAACGTTGCAGGCTTAGATTTGAGTGTTGACTGTTTTTCACATGGCCAACTGTATGTCACTCTTTCAAGAGTAACCTCTAGAGAAAACATGTTTGTATTGTCTAATGACAAGAAGGCTATGAACGTTGTATATAAAGACATTCTGTAGTATAGTAATTGTTGTAAAAATAAAATAAATATATATGTAAAAATGCAAAAAGTGAATATGCAAAAATGTAGGGTATGAATTTAGATATCCCAAAGATAGCAGGAAATCTTCATGCTATAAAGAAAGGGGAATTGTTTTACTCCAAATTTAACGCGTGCGGGCCACGGGCAATAATGAATAAGCCAAAACTACTGGATCGATTTTAATCATTTTTTCAGTGAGTGACATAGGGTATATATTTTATACCCGTGCGAAGCAGGGCGGGTTGCTAGTATATATATATATAGCTACCATTAGTCCACCAGCTGACAACGGTTTTGGCTACACCATATATAATGAAGTTAGAATTTTCAAGATGGCCTATTGTAAGGCCTCCATAAATATTCGCAAAGTCTGGAGACGCTTTGGGATACCAAAGCTGGTGCTCTTACGAAGCAAAAAACGAAGTAGCCTGTCGCCAAACTGGTAGGGGGTAGAAAGTAAGGCTGGGGTACATAGGTTATTAAGCAATGACTATTTTCATAATCTAGCTAAATTTTATGAATTAGCCACTAGAAATTTCCACTTTGCAAAAGTCAATGGGCTACAAAACTGCATACTCGAAATTTTTCCAGAAAGTCTCATTAAAAAGTTTGAAATTTTGATGGAAATTTGCAAAATTTTTATAAATCTTGGTCATAGTTCACCACTTTGCGTTATATGGTTTTCATTTTAGTTTGAAATATATATATTCTTATATTTATTGAAATAAAATAAAAATTAAAAAAAGAAACAAGAAATAAGTAGTCAATAAATCAGAAGTTGCTTGCACTAGAGCATCATTTAAGTAATTGCCATACATTATTTATTCTAAACTAAACAAACTTTTTTGCATCTCCACCTAGTCATACGATTCACAATTTTATTTGCAATTCCCAACAGTACTAGTTTACGTGCAAACAGTGTGCGACAAAATGATTCCGGAAGAAAGTTTCTAGAAAAGAAAATGCCACCGCCTGCAATTTTCATTTATTGTTCAAAAACTAGATTTTTTAACTCATTGTGTCGTGACGTATTTCAAACTAGATCAAAAAAAGTATTGAATAAGTAATCAGGTAGATTCATACTGCAAAAGTATACAAAAAAGAAACTAAACATATTCAACAAAGCATTGTTATTAGTATCAAGTAGCTTGTCCGTTTAATTTAATTGTAAAAAACCTGGTGCTGGAATTTAAAGATAAACTGAATATATAAGGTCCAAGCAACCAGGTTTGCATCATGGGAATTCCACCACATAGGATTTGCTGAAAACAAAATGACATAAATTAGCCAACAACGGAGCGGCCTCACCATTTATAGCCCCAGAGCTATTTTATGGCCTTGGAAAAGGTTACTTCCCTCAATTCTCTTATTCAAGAAGAAATAAAATCTAGGCAAAGAGGGTCATAATGGGACAACCTACCGGTTTTGTCGCCATCCAAATCAAAGATAGGTAACTTAACCTAAGCCGATTTAAAGATTGTATGGAATTAAATGAGAATAATTTTAGAATCATCACAGGAATTCTAACAATCTATAATTAATCATCATCAATGGAACTTGCATGCTTCGTAGTGAGGAAGATAAGACCGCTAGTGGCACAAACACAAATAAAACTCAGAGAAATAGGACAATTTCGTGGTGGTGCAAAATTAATCACCTAATAAGAAGATTTCTAATTTTTTCAAAGGGCGTTGTACGTCAATCTTATTTAACACATGTGAACTAAATAGCTGCAGTATGCAAACAGGCAAACAATGGTGCGCGTAAGAGTCAAAATGAAGCTTTCTACCACTTAAAATAGATATTTTTATTTAGTAAAAAAGTTATTCAAAACCAAAATCGGATAATTAATTTTGCGCTGTCTTGTACTAAATTTCAATGAGAAAGTTGGGCTCAGTGAAATACCCTGAATCCATGAAAGGAGCTCAATAGATCATACTGGTCTAGCACTGCGGCAGGTAATTCTATCCTTAGATGGTAGTTCGTGTTTCCGAATAGCACCCTTCAGATCTGCCCACAAATGCTCGATGGGGTTTAAGATGCTTGCCAAGATCCAAAGTTTCAGATTCTCATCGGTTAATGTTGAATTCTTGCGAACAATTCTTCGTTTAATAAGACCAAAGTTTTTGAACTCGCAATCGATATTGTGGGCGAAAAGAAATTTTTCAAGCGAGGTGACTCTGTGGCGTGAGAAACGTGGGAGGAGACGGTTGTGCATTAAAAAGAGTATAAGTGTATAAATAAATGAAAATTTTAACTAATCATGCAAAAGCTGTCCTTTATTTTTAAGGGTGGAAAGCAGAAATGTCTCGGAATACTTTTGAGAGCTACTGTTTATAAATGCATGTAATTAAATCAGAAGCTTAGTAGTTTCTGATTTAGTCGCAATATTTTTTATTGCATTAAATGTGGCCGTAAATTTAGAACTTAACAATTGGCAAAAACAAAAACAAAACCAACTCTAAAGGTCACATAACAACAAAACAAAAGGTAATAAAAGGGAAAGCAAGTATTGTATTAAATGAAAATCTATGGCAATGCTGAAATAAATGTGCGAATTTTTTTCTGCCACCTCAGCATTTGCTTATCAATTTGCCATTTTAAAATCTACGCAGAAGACAACAACCGACCGACTGACAGAGCGATGAAGCTTGCATAGCATCAGTGGATATATCTGCTTGTACATACGGGTACCTACTCAAATTTATATGATAATGCACACGCACAAGCATGCAATCATATGTGTATATGTGTAATTCCCATACCATTGATGCTTTGGCTATCAGCAATTGTAGATCTTCGCTGTAGAACTCCTTTTGCTCAGCATCCCTTTTTGGCAAAGGCAAATTATATTCTTAACTGGGTACTTTTCCCCGACGCACGTGTTTATTTCATTTCAAGTCCTTAGGTTGATAATCCTGTATATGTTTGTGTTGCGTGTGCGTTTTATGATTTCGCAGCTTTTGCTGTTGCTGAGATTGCGCAAGTTTCGTTTTTCTTATAGACTCTTACGTTTTTATGTTTCATTCCCTTTAGCCACCTTATCGACGTTCAACATCTTTCCGAGAGTAATTTAAGTTTTGCAATTTTCGCCCAACAACTGTTGGCCAGTATTTTAGTTTTTGCAATTTTATTTGCCACACTTGACTAATTTAATGGATGTATCTTTAAGTTGAGATATGTGTATGTGCCTGCATACGTGTGGTTTATTCCATTTCGTTAATGGCGGATAGCTACGCAGTCATAAAATCAATAGCAAACATAATTGCTTGATTTATAGTTCAGATTGCGTGAGGCTATCGGTACCAGAATTGATAGTTTCAATAACAATAAGAAATCTCAGTTGCGGTTACAATGACTTATTACATATGTGCGCAAAAGAAAAATAAATATTTTTAGAAATAAAATTGGCTCTTTTAAAGTATGCCTTGAACACTACATTCTCTGATTTAAACCAAAAAACACATCGCCTATCCGCTTAACCAGATTTGTTTAAGTTGTTCGGTTTTAGCTTCAAATTCCCAGTAATTGACTGGTCTTATCTGTCTAATAGGCTTGTTACCGTTATCTGGAAATTATTATATGACAAGCAGTACCATATTCTTCCCGTAAATATCCAACATTAAATATTTTAGAGTATGCATTAAGATAAATACATACTTACACACACACACCCATGCATACAGATAATATGACTACAGTAAACTTACTTTTAAAAGTAATACCAACGCATTTTTCAAGTAAATACGCCTTGCACTTTACAGCTGCACAACCGTAAATTCACACAAATGGCCAAGATAAGCAAATGAAGTGCAACGAGACCAAATCAGCAGGAAAATATGCAAACAAAATCGAGTCAACCAAAAATTCACTAACGCCAAGCGGTGAAGTGAAATAATTGAAGCTGTTGCACGGTGCATGAGCTTTTCGCAAGCAAATATTCTTCCATATTTACACAAAATACAGTCGTAAGGGCATGCGTGCGTATGCATGTGTTTGTGTTGTTTTCACACTACCACGCAAATGTGGCAAATTTCTGGGCACTCGCATTTGTTCGACGCATTTGCCTTTGCAGTGCTGCCATTTGTTTGTTGTCAATATAAAGGAGTCAAGTTGGTGCAACATGCGTTGTTGAATGCATTACGGCTGCAAAATGGTCAACGGTCTAGTAACATCCAGCTAGTTGGGTGGGGGAAGTTTAGAAGGGGGAGACAGTGGACCGGTCAGTGGATTTGTGTATGGCTTAGAAGCGGCATACAACACACCGTCAAAACCGGCGTGTACGCACTTTATCTAGCCGTAGCGAAATACGAAATGCGTACAAGGCTACAAAGTGCAAATTTCATGCAAATAGAAACAACAACAAATGGCTTAGCGCAACAGCAGAGATAGCAAGCTTGTGTAACAAGCGTCGGACAAATTGCTAGCAAAGTCGAAAGTACTGAATGCCGCACTTGGTACGTGCAACAAAGCGTGGCAAATTCCGTGTGTGTGCAAACAGTGTAGTGCTCGCGATTTATCGCACAAGATAAGCGATAATAAATTAATTAGAAATATTGAAATGGACACAGTGGCCAGGATATCGATGTTTAATGACAATGGCTTGTGGGCCGACTTTAAACGTTGTTATTGCGATTGTTTGTATGCCACGCTTTTAATGCTTTTGTATTTGTTTTTGTTTCTATTGTTTTTCCTGGAGTCGGAAGTTTTGTTTTTGCTCAAATTGACTTTACCTCGTATTTTTTGTTGTGAAAGGCCTCTCGTTGTTATTTTTGGAGCTTTCTTGCTTGTTACCATCGTTTGTAATTGTTCTTATTTTCCCTTTGCCTATTGTAGTCGGTGAAATTGTTATCTAGCAGTGGCTTTACGCATATTGACTCACTCTTTCTGCCGAATTATAGACTGCTTTTAGGCGCTTGACGTGTTTATACGGTTTAAATATCTGTTCTGAGTTTTTGAGACGGAATGGTTATTTTTATTAAAAAATTATTCACTTTCTGGAGGTTGAAGCTATAAACCTCTTGTTCATAATACAGAATAAAGAACTTGTTTCTTTGGGCATGAACGTATTTTAAACTCCTTAATAGATGCAAAAATTCGTGGTGAATCGGGTTACATGATTTTCACGCTATTCGACATGGTCCGATAGGTATTTAGAAATTTTTTTCCGTTGGAGAGGAGAGGAAGTAGGCACTATTTGTTTACGGTACGCTTCGGAGCATTTAACTTCACGAATGTCTTCAAAACTAATTGCGGTAAGTGCGGTGATCTATTCGACGGACCTTCACATGGAGAGATCTATATATCTATTACCCGACTAAACGAGCGTTTGCCAGTCGAAATACTACGCCATATAGAAGGCAACTCCTGGTAGAGCTCTTTGTTCTGACTTGTTCCCTAAACCTTCACGGATGAACTAAGGCACATCGTTACCCTGATTTGGCTATAGTGGCACTGTAATATTATTGGTAATGGTTGTTGAGACTGCCCGGCTCATGTAATGAAATCTTAGAGTGGGAAGAGGTTCTAGTGGAACTTGAATCAACATTAAAACAGACAATAAAAGTATATCCGTACTACTCGAAGTCTGTAGAGAAATATGCCTTCGATGCTCACGCAGCTCTACAAAACTTGGAACTGAAACTTCTAAGAGACGGAAGAAATGTTTAAGCAAAACTTATTTTAGTAGCTTTTGGTCAGCAACATTAATTTTAATTTGCTAAGGTTTGAGATGATGGTTCCTTATGTAGAAATCCACGCCAGCGGGAAAGTCCCTGATCGCCGTTCACATGGGAGTAGCCAGGACGATTCTTCTGCATATGGCCCAGGCATGCGCTGGGTAGCTTCCGCACATCCATTCGAGAGCGCGCTAATGTGAGAAAACGAAGCAACTCAGCATACCTGGTTGTGCGCTGTTTTCGCCCTTCGAAAACAACAAAACAAAATATCCTCTATCCCAAAAAAATTCACTGAATGAAAAAAAAGCTGACGAAATTTTAGTTTAAAAAACTTAAAAAGAATTTCCGCATTGAATAAATCTTAAAATTATAAAACTTAAAAAAAATACCTTTACTCCTTCAAGCCTACATATAAACTAATTTTTAGAAGAATTGACGACAATGTCTAAAATATTTGGATCACTTGACACGCTCCGTAGAGAATTTTAAATTTTTCATGCAATTCTTACTTCTTAAATACATCTGATTATGGCAATAACCATGGCATAAAAACACACGTCAGGTATGTAAGTAATGCCATATTTTATTTATTTTCTTATCTTAAATACAAATCTTCAATTTACAGTTAAATAGTTATTTAATGACAAAGTACCAATTTTTCTACTCCCATTATACACTTCTCCTAATAAATATTTTTATCCCCCTCGTAAATTTTTCACTTAATCCATTTATCAGCTGGAAATGGAAAACTTGTTCACTCGTCACCCACAAACATTACACTTCTAATATTCTTTCTTTGCATGAAAAATCTCAAGAACACCTCGTGAAAAAATGACATCACTGCTACGCCAGCGTCCGGCTGCTTACACCTATAGCGCCACTGGACACAGCCGCTTTAACATATCTGTCTTCCGCAGAGAACCTCAATTTGATTGTGAGCAAAAATTTTCTAGTGTTAAAAAATAATAATAAAATGAAATGAAAAACAGCGCAAAAATCGTCCGCAAAGTTTTGCTGTCTTCCGCTTTTTTAATAGAATTAAAAAGTTTTATGCTCACGTTTTTGTTTCTTTTCGTTTTACTGCGTACCTTTTATTGCATTTTTTATTTTTTCTTTAGCAATTCTTAAGTTTTGCCCACGGGTATTAAACGTACAAGGTGCCGTTGGTTTAGCGCAAAAAAACGTATGAACTAAGTACATATAAATATACAAAAAGTTTCGCGGCAGTCTCAAAAGAAAATAAAAAAAGCAGCAAAAAATAATGTAAAATGCTTTTCTGCTAATTGAAAATATCTGTTTTGGGATCAATTAGACTTTGCCGCTTGCTACAGGATACTTAGGTGTACGTAGTTGTAAAACGACTAGCTTTCTTTCACGCATACATGCATACCTTTCATTTTTCTGTCTTCGTGGTGCTAAAGTTAAAACCTGTGGAAAAACTTGCTTAGTTAGCTATTTTCCCTGCAGATTTTTTTCTGTACATTTCTCTACCAACTTTTTCTTTTGTTCGATTTTTTAGCCTCATTCGCCGGCTGATTGTTGTGGTTATCGATTGCATCGAGCAAGAGTTCTACCTCTCTGTAGTTGAGTGCTATTCTTGCTGGTTGCTTTTAGCGGCGAAATTAAAAGGACTAAAGTCATAGGTCAGCAAGTGTTTGGAAAACTTTCAATAGCGGTTTTATCGCTAATCTGTGAAGGTAAATTACGGGAAGGCGGGAAAAGAGTTTTATCGCAAATGGGCAAAAAAAATTAAATCTTAAAGACTGACTTTAGGGTACCACAAAAAGTGAAATAAACATTCAGACTTAATGAGATATTCGTTCGGCTTAAATAAATAAAAAATTATTGCTTCGAAGCTCAGCATTGGTATATTACTACATTATCAGCATTACTGATAACATTGATATTTTGAGGCTAACACATACATACATCTTTGAAAAGAGATTTATGTGTATGGCGCAAAAGACGTGTCCTAAACACAGCGGTTTCAAAATGATTTAACAATTCAAAGTATTTATTTAAATTCAAATATCCAAAGCACTGATTTATTTATTTAAACTTATAGTTAATAGCGATAGCAGCTCAGACCTTCCACTACGCATTTTGATTAAGCCATCGTCCCGTCTTTATTGACAGTTGAAAAAATTGACTACTTACTTAGCTGGCAACTACAATCGATTGGCGGTCAGGTCGTCGTCGACTTGGTCTTTCCAACGTAAATGAGGAGGTCCTTTTTTCGAGTTCCACTAGTAAATTTCGGAAGGAGCACTTTTTTTGCTGGAGTGTTGTTGTCCATTCGCTCAACGTGACCTACCCGGCTATATTAGCGTATAGCTCGTGGTTCCACATTATTCGGAATGCATCATTCAAGCAAATTGGACCATATATCTTTCGAAGAATTTTTCCTTCGAAATCTCCTAATAACCGCCCATCGGTGTTCGTCAATGTACAAGACTCAGCGCTATACAGTAAGACCGGGACGATAAGTGAATGATAGAGCGTTTTCTCGTGCGTCCAGAGAGGGCTCTACTTTTCAATTGCCTACCGAGCCCAAAGAATAGTAGCACCTATTGAAGTTATTCTTTGCTAAATCTCTTCCCTGTTGTTGGTATTAATGAAGGAATTGTGGTGCCTACGCCGAACTTGTAATTGTCAATCGCAACCTGCTGTCGAAAACATGTAGACTTTTTGGTTGTTGACACAAGATACTTTGTCTTGCCCTCGCTTACCGCAATACCCACTCGACGGGATTGTTTTTCAAAACTAGAGAAAGTTGCACTGACTGCCCGCTGACTAATGCCGACAATGTCGATGTCATCAGCGTAAGTGAGCAGCAAGATACTTTTATAGAAATCAATGCCGGCGATGTCGATATTGGCGGTGCGAATAATATTCTCATTACCAATTTAAAAATGTCGTATGATAAGGAATCGCCTTGTCTGAAACCCTGCCTTGTTTCAAATGGCTCAGAAATATTCTCAACTGCTTAGGTTAGGGTCATCCTGGAATGCCGCTGAGATGTCAGCCGCTGGGCATCCAACCATAATTTGCCTATGAGTATTTGCATGCTTTTCGTTAACTCATCACTGGCCATAGGCACCCGCAGCTTTGTTGTTCTTAGGCCGGGATGATGAGGTCCATCATAGTCAAGCGGTGGAACCTCGACACAATCATCAGAAGCTGCACGAGTCGGATCAACTTCTGCAATGGTGGGAGTTTTCACGTTATCACCATTTAGTAGTTTTGAGAACTGACTCCTCCATATAATCAGCATGTTCTGGATGTCCATTACCAGGTTTCCGTTTTAGTCTTTGTAGGAAAAGGAAGAAAATTGGCTACTACAAATCTAATTTAAAATACAAAACTTAATCACACACATATTTTGGTAACATATTCATTTCAGTTTCTGTTTTATTTGTTTTGATAAAGCTGTGTTGCTATAGTGCTGGAACAATGCGAGAAATCATAACGTGGACACATAGAAAGTACAAAACTGGAAGGGGCTGAGCTAGAGAGAACCACATGAATTGACAACTCCGTGTAACTCTACCTTTTATTATTTACGGTAGAGATCCTGTACCGAAAGTTGATCGATATTCACGAAAACAACGCTGTTTTCACGAGCTTTGCCGACCATCTGCGGTAGCCCTATATCGAAACAAATTTGGAAACAAACATTCAGTCAGCAAGGCTCGATAGCGGTCGCCATTCACCGTAACGGCAGCTCCTTCCTCATTTCGAAAAAATAAGGACCAATGATGCCACCAGCGTGTAAACCGCACGTAAAATACACGAAGTGCTCTATAAATTTCGCTAATAGATTTATCTTTTTTCGAAGTAAATTTCCATAATTTGGAAGCGTTGTTCTGGCCTTAAACGATACATGATGGCTTGCCAAACCTTACTGAAGGAAATAACATAATTTAGCATTCTCAGCTGTCAAACTATAGTGATCGATATCGATAGTTCCCATGCAGCTAAAATTATCACCCGATCCAGTGCTTCATTAGAGGTGCAGATAGAAGGTAAAAGCTAACAGAATATCCACAAGGGTACATATTGTTGGTAGTATATCTTATCCTGGATTATTCACGTATCAAATCGAATTGCTTGGATTGTGTATCGGTATGTTTAGGTGTGACCCAAATCGATTTTCGTCGCGGAATTTCAAATTACTACTTACAAAGCCGCCTGGAGGTTTTCGAAGACCGAAAAATGAAGCTGAAACAGTAACCAAAGATACAATGGTCTGGAGTTAATTCCTGGTAATCAACGCATAACGTAGCATCCTGCTTCTCACCTCATATCAAACTCAAGCGGTTGACCAAATCGATTTGATCCCGTCATAGAGCAGGCCTTTTTATTTCATTTTACAAATGTTAACTTGTTTTTTTTTTTACTTTTCGTTATTTTGTTTTGCAAGGTGAGGGTTAACACATTTGATTTAAGTTTAGTAATGTACCAATGATTGTTTAATAACTAAAAAAAGTTTATAAAAGCTGAAATGGAAAACACAAATAAAAAAATTATCTATTATATATCGGCAACAACTTTCACGTATGTATCGCGAAGTGAGTTTGAGGACCACCGTGACGTGCATTTTTCAAGCTCGTTCCGCACCTCTGGGAACATTTAAAAAAAATTGTATGCTCTTAATAAGTTAAATTGCGTTTAAAAAATAGTTCACCCTTAAATACTTTCTGAATTTATTAATAATAATATTAGTACGTTTCAGGATAACAACTGGACCATCGCTCTTTATGTAAATTGCATACATTATCTCTGGTCCAATTCATGATTCCTGTAGAACTGATACCAATTATTGGCTTTGCTCCCTGTGGCGTAACCGCTGAAGTACAGTTGGCCAATTCATTGCCAATTTCAATCCCTTGAACACCACGTTGTCCTGGAATCCATATTAGTACAAGCTTTTTCTGACTTGGAACAGAATTAAGCTTATTCTTGCATTATTGAGGTTTGCTTCGCATTCTCCAAGGACTTCGATTGTCACTAAAGACTCCAATCTGCTCACGCAATGGAAATGGGAAAGAAATGCCTCCGTTACTTAAATGATGACTGAAACTTTTGCTAAAGGTGGGTAGACACACAAATAATTAAGAACTCTAACAGCAAATAGTCAGAATTTAAAATTAACAAAGAAAGAGTACTCAATGGGCGGTATGCAGCCACATATGGCCAGCTATCGTGTTACAATTTTTTAAGAGTATGAAAATAAGCCAATTCAATCAAGTTTTCTCCTTACCTAAATACTCTAGGCGAAATAAAGTTCTATTTTATAAATGTATTGCATTCCTGGTACACAATTTGAAAAAAGTGAAACAACAGGTTCTAATTTTTTACATCAAACCACAAAAACAAATACCAAATATGCAGATGATTTTACGTAATTTATGTTCAAAAAGACATACGCCAGCACAGAAGTGACAAATTCAAATGAAGCGTAAATTTAATTACAACATTTTATTGAATTACGTACGCTTGCCAGAATTATTTGCCACCTATCACAATCAACGAAAAGCGCAAACAACCTGACCAACAACGCCGAATGCATTGAAAGTGTCACTCAGCAAATGCGAACTGCTTCGAAAGCAAACAAAAGAGTTGGTGCTGCTGAAAAAAGCAACAGCAACAGCCAGAACCAATCTACATACATACATACATACAAGGCTCATTGCATCCAAGGTATGTAAATAAGGACGCACTGAACCGGCCTGGGAGGGAGAGTGTAGTAAATTTCGAATGCAGAACAAATTTAATTGCGGTGTAGGAGTTGCGATCGCGCGTGTGTTGCATGCAACAAATGTCCGTGTTGTGCTTTTTATGGGCAACGTGACAAAAATGTGAGTGCACTGTAGGTGAGGTGATACATGTCGTGTGGGCAGCATTTGACGCGGGGTTGCCGTAGACTCTGTGCTTCATTTCGTACATTCCATGACTGCAAGTGTTTATGTGCAATGCATGTATGTATGTATGAATTTGTGTTTGCAAATTTACCTATTTATGTGTGTACATATATTCATATATAAGTGTATGTGCTACGAATTTACGGTACTTGTTTATTAATCCAGCTTTCGTAGTTTTAGTTATTATAGCTGAAGCGCAGATGCCATATTTTTTGCTATAGAACACGAAATTAAATGTTTCAATAGCTATAAATTGGAAGCTACATGCAAATGTAAATACAACTATGCGTTTGCAAATAAGTAGACCACCTGTGTGGTAACATAAGCATACAAGTACTAGCACGCTATAGGCCACAATTTAGCTTTTAGTGATCGGAAGGGAAAGAGAGCCCTGACCAACCAGACGCCATCTAATAGAAACCAATTTCACAGAAATCAGTCAGCAAGGTCAGTCAGCTGATGGAGTGATATATCGCTATTGGCTGGTGTGACCACAAGTAGCCTGGAGCATAGTATATGAGGTTAGAGAATTACGTTGGCATGTCTTCACTGGTGCTCGATCTAAGCGCATCACTAAAAGCATACTCGTACAATGGCTTTGCGCTCAATCAAATATCAATGCAAAACGCCATAGGCGCTAGCAGAATTTTTTAGGGGGATTTGTATAAAATCTTCTCATATATATATACAATATATACATACATATATATATATTAGGCCGGGTCGATTTCTGAGGAGGGAAAAAATCGCCCATGGCTCTGTGAAAATCATATTCTAGGGATCAAAATAAGAAACTTTGCCGAAGGAACCATACCTCTAAAACGAATTCTGATGTCCCCCAATTTGGGTCGCGATAAGGCCCATTTTCGACTTAATGGCTACATCAATAAGCAAAATTGCCGTATTTAAGCTGTAGAGCAAACCAAAGCCCTTCAATAACAGCCACCACATCCGCTGAAAACAACCGTTGGATGCGATCTATGGGCTGGAGGAATCATCAGCCCATATTTCTTCAAAGACGAGGTTGTTTACGGATCGCCGAATTATGGCGTAGTCTCGGCCTACATTTGAAAAGAACTCTCTTTAAAAAATAAATGTAGGTAATGAATGCATAAAATGCATGAAAATCATAAAGCTTACCCAATCAATTTCCTTTTTCGTTATTTTTTTTCAATTTAAAATCCGATATCTCGAAATTGATCACCCTTTAGAAGGAAATATAAATACGTATTCACTTGTTTTCAGCAAATTTTTATAAAATTCTTTGCGCTGTGGACGTTAACAGCTGTCCTATTCAACCGCTCTTGTGACGTTCCCCTCCTTAAATATGTTTTTTCAATCGACGAAGTAATGAAAATGGTTTTCCATTCTCGTAATGCGAAGAGTTGCTAGAAAAGTTATTGAAATATTTGTATAAGTATATAATCGGCGGTGTATCTTTTCGGCACAGTTCAATGGCATTGAAAATTGTTTTCGGCCTTTACCCCCACTTCATATTGCAAATTATTTTATTCATACCAAAGATCTAATATCATTAGAACTCCTCAAAATCTCCTTTTAAGCCATCGCTATAAAAAATATGAAATTTGTTTAAATACAGTAAAGCCATAACGCCTAGGTGTATATTTTTATGCTAAAAAAGCCTGTCTTTTGAACTGCGAATAAACGAATTTAAGGATTTATTTTATCGAAGTAAATGTATACAATTTGGAAGCCTTCGTCTGGCGTGAAACGATTCCTAATGACTTGCCACACCTTACTGAACGGAAATGTCAACACAGTTTGTCCTTTTCAGCTTTCCATAGTTATCGTTTTCGATAGTTCGCATGCAGCTAAAAAACACCCTATACGTTAATGAGCTTCAATGCTTAGTATTTCAGAGATCGTAAGCCCAGGTTTTGCGTTTTAAATGAAATCATTATTTTATTCAGCTGTTAGCTGCTGACCGCCAATCACATCTAATATACGCTCAAGCCATCCTTAATCACCACCAAGAGGAAGATGATTTTTCATCAAAAATAATCATGAGTGGTGAGGCCCATTTCCATCTTAGCGGGTACGTAAATAAGCAAAAATTACGCTTCTGGGGCACTGAAAACCCGCGTGTAACCCACGAAGAGCCATTACACCCGCTCAAAGTCACTGTATGGTGTGCTGTTTTCGCTGGAGGAGTCCACGGACCTTTTTTCTTCGAAGACGTCGCGGGCCAAACGGTTACTGTGAATGGTGAGCGCTACAGAGCAATGATCAACGAGTTCTTTTTGCCGCAACTTGATGAATTGGGATTGAAAAACATGTGGTTCCAACACGACGGTGCAATGGCACACATTGCACGTGCCACAACCGATATGTTGAAGGATGCATTTCCCGGGCGCCTAATCTCCCGTTTTGGCGAATTGCATTGGCCAGCAAGATCGCCTGATTTGCCCGCTCCAGACTTCTTTTTGTGGGGCTTTTTGAAGTCGCGGGTTTATGTCAACAAGCTCCAGCTCTTAAAGACAATATCCGTCAAGAATGTGAGGACCTATCGCCGGAAGTTTTGGCCAAAGTGATGGAAAATGCCATAAAAAGGGCTCAAATGGCAATCAACTGTGGCGGCGGCCATTTACATGACATCATATTCTCGACTTGATGTAAAAAAAATTAAAAGACCAAATAAAAATAATCCACAAGAAGAATAAAAGTTTTTGATTTTTTTTTTAAATTACAGCCAAAAAACATCGCAAGGTTACTTTTGCGCCACCTTGTATAATATCTCATTGTAAGAAGATTGATGAAGAAACATTTTTCAGCCTGGGATTTGATCTATGATTACCCCCATACCCGAATGGATATTTGCGTGACTATCATTCGGTAATTCCCGGGCTCGAATCTCAGTGTGGGGTTGAGACACCAAATGATAGAAAAAGTGTTTTCTAATGGTGGTAACGATGACAAAAATCCGATTGTATTTCTGCCATGAAAGAGCTCCTCATAAAAATCCATCTGCCGTTCGGAGAGCTCGGACAAACACCTAAGATAGTTACGCTATTTTCAATAGCGTAAAGTAATCGGAATAGACATAGACATACATACCACAACAACAACAGTAGCAAATATGTCCGTTCGTCCGTGTGCACGATAACTCGAACAATGTTTAACATATCGTTAATATTTCAATGAAATTCGGTATTCTTATTACTTATTCTGTTCCCAAGGTAGTTTGGTATTAAAAAGACCGATTTGAAAAAAATCAAGATATCTCTGCTATAAATGAACCAAAATTACTTTAATTTGGTAGAAACGATGAACCCAAAAATATAGCGACGCAAGTAAAATTTTTTAAAATTGGGATGCCATACCCATTTTTGATGAACGCTTGGATATCTATAGTAACTTAAAAATAATCGGCCGAACTTGGTACACGTATTGTTTCTTTCTTCATTTAGATCCGACTTAAACATCATTAAGATAGGATAAAGCCTCGCCCACTTTTTATATATTAAGATCTTATATAAATTTCAGTCCGTCATCTGATATTGCAAGCTAAAACTCTCATTAACCATGACTCCGTTTGGTTCCAAATATTAACAACCCGACCAAATTATATTTATAGGTATAATTTATAATCGAATGGCTTTGGGCATAAAACACCAAATGTTAGAAAACGTTTTTTTTTAATATCGGTCGCCCCACGGCAGACAACGGCTCCGATTGAATTTCTGCCATGAAAAAGTTCCTCAATAAAAAGCCATCTGCCATTTGAAGTCGGTTGAAAACTGGCTCACTCTCGTTAATTTTTCCTAATTTGTTTCCCTAACGGTGTTGCGATTTTTCTTCGTATACAAATATTTTGTGCATTCGTTATGTATGTTTGTAAGTACATAACCTTTCGACTACACTTATACCTTCTGTATTTCCTTTTCCTCCTGCATGTCTCTCTGTAGCTGCCACTGCTGCCTCATTAATCCCTAGCAAATTCATTAGTGCTGCTACGCCGAGTAATTGTTTTCCGGTGTCATCCAGTACTCTCGCTCAGCCTACACTAAATTTTGCGCTGATACCCGCCTTTCAAACCTCTTCCCGCACGCCTCGCTGGGCAAAAGAAGCAACACCTCGCGTGTTGGCAAAGCTTCGACGTGTTTTCGTTGCGAAATTAATTCCTATTTTTACGGCAACCCCAAAACCTCTGACTTCCCACTGATGCGCCACAGCATTTTCACATTTATCCTGATCCACTATGATGTTCCACTCTACTTGCCCTCATATTGCAACATGTTGTTATCCTGTCTCTGTTCCGCTGGTCGTCGTTGTTCCGTGACATGACACCGATACTAAACTGACACTTTGACATGGACTTAACCCTAAAACGCTTAAATGCTGACACAGCCAAAAGCTTAACAGTAGCAAGTCCAAAGGTCGGCAGTTGATGTTGTTGTTTGTTGCTTGCACATACCCGCAAATTGGTAGGCAACAAAATGCGTGCATATTGGCATGTGTATGTTTTTTTAGTTGTGGGGGCGGGTGGCATGACGCGCATTAAGGTAAGCTTTTGTTCACATAATACTCACATTGCGCCATTTATGTAGGTGGATTATTGATTTGATTTTCGACAATTTGAGGTATACGTAAATTAATTGTGTTAAACACCTACTAATTGACCACGTGGTGTATGTTTTCTTAATGATGATGTTAAGCGAGGAAAGGGACAACATCACGCGAAACCCCTCTCGAATGGTCGAAACAATTGCCTTGGTTCCTTGTAATGGAACATATTTCTACCCAGTTAGTTTTGGCTTATTTCAGGCATAGTGGGAAAATTTTAGCAAGAGATTTGTGTGGTAATACAGAGAAGCTATATGTGATCATTTCCTACACAGTTACTTCAGCGTTATCGGAGATGGGTAAGGCTTTCTCAAGTGGGCCTCAAAATTACCAAAGTGAATATTTTGCGATGAAATTCAGCCGGGACTGAGTTCTATCATCCAGAAGCATTCTCAGAAAATTTTGTTGTAAAATTCTAAATAATTTTTTTTTTATTAACTATCGAAGTTTTTTGCAGCGCTTGAATAATTATCACATTTCTCGTAAAGTAAGTATCCGATTACAACGATTTTTCAACTGCAGACTGATAAAGGATGATATTTTCCAAAAACGTTATTTTTGTTCCGAAACTTGATGTTTTGTTTTTGTAATATAAATAATTTTTTTTAATAA
Source organism: Anastrepha ludens (assembly GCF_028408465.1). NCBI lineage: Eukaryota > Metazoa > Arthropoda > Insecta > Diptera > Tephritidae > Anastrepha > Anastrepha ludens. The sequence continues at coordinate 83,420,799 of NC_071498.1, read as the reverse complement.
ACAATTAAAAATTTAACTAATTTCTGCGCCTCTGGGATGAAAATTTTTTAAGGATATTAACGTAATAAACATCTGTGCATTTATGTATGAAAAAAAATGCGTGCAATTCGAAAAGGATTAATTATAATTAATTTTTTTGTGCCAGAATGCGAGCTTCGACTTACGCGGACACGTCTCAACGCGATATACTTCCGTAAGATCAGATTTGCCGACTTTTCCATTACTGGTGTTTACTTGTTTTTAAAGATTGGCCATATAAATAATTTACGTATAACAGAATTTGCGCTTTGACTGTCGCGGAAATGCGTAATGATAATTAAATCAAATGTATTCAAAGGAATGTAAAAGCTGTCATGCAAGGTTTCATATATACTTCTTTATTAATAACGTTTATGTTTACATATCAGATCTATACCTACATTGTAAGTTCAGTCAGCAAATGCCCTTAAAATTTCTCGCTGAAAAACAACAACAATTCACGGACGGACACAAAAAGTGAAAATATATAGAAAGTTATACATATATCGCATATTCATTTGTTATTTCGAGAAAAAATGAAAATCATTCACGCTTTTTACACTTTTCATGTAGTTTATTTTTACATAATGGGTATAATTTTAGATTGATCGTGGGCTGAAAATATTTTGCACTCGATGGAATTTTTAACTTTTGGAATAAAAGAATGGAACTGCCTCGTATTTTTCAAAGTTTGCGCTTTGGAATAGCGCTTTTTCAACTTACTAGAGTGATTTTCATGTTCTTGTTTATTACAGTAATCAAAACTAATTTTCTTAGAATTGACTTTTGCCCAATCATACAACTGTTTCGGTCCCGTAATTTTCACCGGGATTTTATCTCGCAAGCTTGCATCGTACGCATCTCTCTTTATAGCACCACCAATACCATCGCAGTCACCTTTCCCATGTGCAGAGGCAAAAAAGTGCCACTCGGCATCGATGCCAAAATCCTTTTTGTGAAATAGTAAATTTATAAAATTGTACTTGTTTTTGTACTGTGAGGCCGCCCCGTCGGAAAAATAATAGATTTTTTTCACATTTCGTTTACCAAACTGTTTAATCAAATATTGAATCAATTTAGAATTGAACAAATTGACTGCGGAACTGTCATGTTCCAATGCTTCAAAAATTATCACAAAATTCTTATGCTGTTCTACGCAGTTTTCTTTGTAATGCACAACGTAAGGATGTATTGTTGCCTGCGTTGTGTTCCAGTATTCTGATTGCACAGAATTTTGAACACGACACTAAATTTCGCATTTTGGTCACTTATTCGGATTAGATTTGTGTAAAACGACTATGGTTTTGTTTTCCGAAAGGGTTACAACAACGATTTGCATGTGGCATTATATTAGTCTATACTTAGTTTTGTACACATTAACGTACGCGATTTATATAATATCACAGTTTTTATTATCACCGAAACACATCACCACAGCAGTCGGAAGGAGACTAGACACAACTAATGACAATGTCGGCAAAACTGATCTTACGGAAGCATATCGCGTTGAGACGTGTCCGAAAAACGGTTTTTCGCAAGCCGCCTGCGAGTCGCCGTTTGTGTGTTCGTGCGCGTCCGCGTAAGTCGAAGCTCGCATTCTGGCACAAAAAAATTAATTATAATTAATCCTTTTCGAATTGCACGCATTTTTTTCATACATAAATGCACAGATGTTTATTACGTTAATATCCTTAAAAAAATTTCATCCCAGAGGCGCAGAAATTAGTTAAATTTTTAATTGTTTATTAAAAAAAATTATTTACAAAAACAAAACATCAAGTTTCGGAACAAAAATAACGTTTTTGGAAAATATCATCCTTTATCAGTCTGCAGTTGAAAAATCGTTGTAATCGGATACTTACTTTACGAGAAATGTGATAATTATTCAAGCGCTGCAAAAAACTTCGATAGTTAATAAAAAAAACTATTTAGAATTTTACAACAAAATTTTCTGAGAATGCTTCTGGATGATAGAACTCAGTCCCGGCTGAATTTCATCGCAAAATATTCTTCTTCTTCTTCTTAATTGGCGCTATAACCGCTTACGCGATTTTGGCCGAGTTTAACAAAGCGCGCCAGTCGTTTCTTTCTCGTGCTAACCGGCGCCAGTTGGACACACCAAGTGAAGCCAAGTCCTTCTCCACCTGATCTTTCCAACGCAGAGGAGGCCGCCCTCTTCCTCTGCTACCACCAGCTGGTACCGCATCGAATACTTTCAAAGCCGGAGCGTTTGTATCCATTCGGACGACATGACCCAGCCAACGTAGCCGCTGGATCTTTATTCGCTGCGCTATGTCTATGTCGTCGTAAAGCTCATACAGCTCATCGTTCCATCGTCTGCGATATTCGCTGTTGCCAACGTGCAAAGGTCCAAAAATCTTACGCAAAATCTTTCTCTCGAACACTCCAAGCGTCGCTTCATCGGATGTTGTCATCGTCCAAGCTTCTGCGCCATACGTTAGGACGGGCATGATGAGAGTCTTGTAGAGTGTTAGTTTTGTTCGTCGAGAGAGGACTTTACTACTCAATTGCCTACTTAGTCCAAAGTAGCACTTGTTGGCAAGAGAGATTCTACGTTGGATTTCAAGGCTGACATTGTTATCGGTGTTAATGCTGGTTCCTAAATAGACGAAGTCTTTTACAACCTCAAAATTATAACTGTCAACAGTGACGTGGGTGCCGATACGCGAGTGCGCCGACTGTTTGTTTGAAGACAGGAGGTACTTCGTTTTGTCCTCGTTCACCACCAGACCCATTCGCTTCGCCTCTTTATCCAGTTTGGAGAAGGCAGAACTAACAGCGCGGTTGTTAAGGCCGATGATGTCAATATCATCGGCATACGCCAGCAATTGTACGCTCTTATAAAAAATTGTGCCTGAGCGATTAAGTTCTGCGGCTCGCACGATGCTCTCCAACATCAGGTTAAAGAAGTCACACGACAGGGAGTCACCCTGTCTGAAACCTCGTTTGGTATCAAACGGCTCGGAGAGGTCCTTTCCAATTCTGACGGCGCTGTTGGTGTTGAGCAACGTCATCTTACATAGCCGTATTAGTTTTGCGGGGATACCAAATTCAGACATCGCGGCATACAGGTAACTCCTTTCCGTACTGTCGAATGCAGCTTTGAAGTCGACGAAAAGATGGTGTGTGTCGATTCTCCTTTCATGGGTCTTTTCCAAGATTTGGCGTATTGAGAATATTTGGTCGATGGTAGACTTTCCAGGTCTGAAGCCACACTGATAAGGTCCAATCAGTTGGTTGACGGTGGGCTTCAGCCTTTCACACAATACGCTCGCTAGAACCTTATAGGCGATATTTAGAAGACTAATCCCGCGGTAATTGGCACAAATTGCAGGATCGCCCTTCTTATGGATTGGGCAGAGCACACTTAAATTCCAATCGGCAGGCATGCTTTCATCCGACCATATTTTGCATAGGAGCTGATGCATGCACCTTACCAGCTCCTCGCCGCCATGTTTGAATAGCTCAGCCGGCAGTCCGTCGGCGCCCGCGGCTTTGTTGTTCTTTAGCCGCGTTATCGCTATTCTCACCTCGTCATGATCGGGTAGCGGAACGACAATTCCGTCGTCAACGATGGGGGTATCGGGATCTTCACTTTCTCGGTGACATGCGCAGCTGTCACTGTTTAATAGGTTCGAGAAGTGTTCCCTCCATAATTTAAGATTGCTCTGTACGTCGGTCACCAGTTCGCCGTCTTTGTTCTTACAGGAAAACGCCCCGGTCTTAAAACCTTCTGTAAGCCGCCGAACTTTCTGGTAGAATTTTCGGGCGTTGTTCCTGTTGGCCAGCATCTCAAGCTCTTCGCACTCACGTATTTCGGCCTCTCGTTTCTTCTGTCGGATAATACGTCTCTCTTCCTTTTTCAGCTCTCTGTAGCGATCCCACATGGCTCGCGTTGCGCCCGATCGCAGCGTAGCTCTATAGGCGGCATCCTTTCTTTCTGCGGCAGCATGACATTCCTCGTCGTACCAATTGTTTTTTCGGGCTCGCCGGAATCCGATTTCTTCTTCGGCGGCGGTACGTAGAGAACGAGAAATGTTGCTCCATTGTTCGTGGATGCCGGTTTGTTGGGCAGTACTCTCTGAGAGCAGGAGTGAGAGTCGAGTGGCGAATCTTCTGGCTGTCTGTTGTGATTGCAGCTTTTCGAGGTCGAACATTCTTTGCGTAGGTAGATGCACGTTTTTTGCTGCACAGAGGCGCGTGCGCAGTTTGGCTGCAACAAGGTAGTGATCCGAGTCAATGTTGGGTCCTCGGATCGTACGTACATCTAATACACTAGAAGCGTGTCTTCCATCTATCGCAACATGATCGATCTGGTTTCGCGTTTTTCGATCAGGGGACAGCCAGGTAGCTTGGTGTATCTTTTTATGCTGGAATCTGGTGCTGCAGACTACCATGTTTCGGGCCCCGGCGAAGTCGATCAGCCTCTGTCCGTTGCCGGATGTTTGGTTGTGCAGGCTGAATTTTCCGACTGTGGGACCAAAAATTCCCTCCTTGCCCACCCTGGCGTTGAAGTCGCCAAGCACGATTTTTATGTCGTGGCGGGGGCAGCGCTCATAGGAACGTTCCAGGCGCTCATAGAAAGAATCTTTGCTCGCATCGTCCTTCTCTTCCCTCGGGGCGTGGGCGCAAATTAGCGAGATGTTAAAAAAACGGGCTTTGATGCGGATTGTTGCGAGACGCTCGTCCACCGGAGTGAACGACAGTACTTGGCGACGAAGTCTCTCTCCCACAACAAATCCGACACCGAATTTGCGCTCCTTTACATGGCAGCTGTAGTAGACGTCGCAAGGTCCTATGGTTTTCTTTCCTTGCCCCGTCCATCGCATCTCTTGGATGGCAGTGATGTCAGCCTTTACTCTCACGAGGACATCAACCAGCCGGGCAGAGGCACCCTCCCCATTAAGGGACCGGACATTCCAGGTGCATGCCCTCAAATCATAGTCCTTAGTTCGTTTGCAGGGGTCGTCATCAGTATAGGGAGGTCTCATCCGAGGCTTTTTTAAAGTTTTCATTGGGGGCAATTTTTAAGTGGCGGGTCCCAAACCCAACGCACAACCAGCTATCCTGGAATGTTTCGCCTTCTCACTTTAGCTCACTCCCGAACGGGTGTTCGGAAGCTACCCAGAGGATACGTGGGCTAATCCCGGCCGTTGTGAGCTGCTTGAACCATATGTAGAAGAATCGTCCTGGCCACTCCCAAGTGAATGGCGATCAGTAACTTTCCCCACTTGCGTGGACTTCTACACATGGAACCATCCTCCTATTCACTTTGGTAATTTTGAGGCCCACTTGAGAAAGCCTTACCCAGATAAGAACAATCCGTGTACCTAGGTCAGATACACGAATGCAGAACATGTGACTTTTCACTGCACCAGATTTTATGAAGAGCGCTTCGAGCTCGCAAAAGTCCTCGGCGTCGTCCCACACCAGAAAACCTTGTAACGCAAATGCTGAACTCGAAAAAAAAAATGGGAAGCCGTAAAACAGTTTGCAGCAAGGATATTAATAAAGCTGCAAAACTTAGAATGGGAGCGCAAAGCGAATACGACCGATATAGAATACCCAAGAGATACCTAGATACATCGCCCAAAGATGATGTTTCTGACATTTTCGGTTTTAACCTCCTCTGCAAAATAAAAAAAAGGTACACGAGCGCTCGCCCACTGTGAGTTTCAAAAGCTTACTGATTTCTACTCCTAAGTTGATAAGTGACCTCAACTGCTCCAACTTACATCGAGTAAGCAAATGGAAAGAAGCGTACATGTTTAACTCAGTGACAGTACGGTAAGATACTCGTATGTCAAACTTTAAAGTTAACTGAACTACGATATCATATCGATAAGTATGGATAAGGAAGATGATATTTTCAAAACTTAGAAACTGGGGGAGCATTTCACTCCCACTCGATTGGAGCATTTCAAAATATCACCATTTTTGGCTTTTTCGTGAGAAAAGAAACTAAAAAGTTCGACCCAAATTGGGGGTCATCAGAACTCGTTTTAGAGGTATGGTTCCTTCGGCAAAGTTTCTTATTTTGATCCCTAGAATATGATTTTCACAGAGCAATGGGCGATTGTTTTACTTCCCCACAGATCGACCCGGCCTATTATTATACCTGTATATTATACAGTCTGTCTAATAGAAGCGTGACCCGCACAATTCAAACTTAGAGTTCCGTTATAAAGAATATTTAAATGCTGCTATATAGGTGTATATATTTAGAAAGCATGCATTGTTTTTAGAAAATCTGTTGCGGAAAAGCAGAGCTACACTCAGAGGCTTAGCATTGCCTGTCAAGCGGCAATTAGAAAAAACGCTTTCTGCATTTTGGTGTTTCACGGAGATTCGATCCTACATTTTCCTCGAATTCCGAATGGTAGTCACGCACCAACCCATTGGCCACGGCGGCCGTCAACAGTAAACTAAAATTGAAAACGTAGGCGACTTCGTCGAACGAGATCCAAAAGATATACCTCTCCAAAGCGAGATGAGAAGATTATTGATTTGTGTATGACAAAGCCGAACTTATTGTTGGGTGAACCTGAAGTAGTTTTAAGGAAAAGTGGTGTTAATGTATCCAAAGATGCGATTCGAGGATGTTTACGTGCAGATGGACTTAAATTCCGGAGCACATTGGAAAAGGACTTGCATGAACTAAGGTAAATTCAGAACGGAATTGGACAAAAGTAATATTCCTTTTGCGCGAATAGTTGCAGAGGTCAGTCTTCATGTTCTGCTGATAATCGATATCTTTAACGAACTGTTAAGAGCCGAGTTAGGGCTTATGCTAGGAGCTGCTTTTCCAAAAAGGGTTTGGCCGTTTATTTGTATTACCGCTAATTTGAATGCAGTTTTGTTGAATGAAATTTACCAAAAAGAATCATTACTACCAGCTGCAAAGCCACATATTTGGAAAAACTAGCCAAACTTGTATTTTACAAGAATATAACGATCCCAAATATCGCAGCCGAAGGTGTATGGAAAGGAAACCGCAAAATGAAATTGATGTGTTGGGTTGGTCTTGATGCCAACCATATTGAAAATGTTTGGGAAATAAAGGGTGATTTTTTATAAGCTATAGGAAAGTTTTTCAAAAAAACACACGTAAAATTCAGAAAAATGTATGAAATTTTTATTTAAATCGATAGTACAGTCCATATAATTTAATGTTTGAAAATTATTTCATGCTGACCGCGACTGCGCTTCAAATGGTCCATCCGCTTAATCCAATTTTGGCATACTCCTTCCAATGTTTCGGTCGGTAACTCACATATAAATGCTTTAATGTTGTCTTCCAATGCGTTAATTGAAGCAGACTTGACTCAATACACATAAGCTTTACCATAGCCCCACAAAAAATAATCTAAAGGGGTTATATCGCACGATCTGGGTGGCCAATTGACAGGTCCCGAACGTGAAATAAAATGTTAACCGAACTCGCCTCTCAACAAGTCCATTGTTACGCGTGCTGTGTGGCATGTGGCACCATCTTGCTGAAACCACATGTCATGCAAGTCAAGCTCTAGCATTTTGGGCAAAAAAAGATGGATATCATTTCACATTTCATCATTTCGCTTACCATTCACAGTTACGTTACGATTCGCAGCAGCTTTGAAGAAGTCCGGTCCAATGATACCTCCAGCCCATAAACCGCACCAAACTGTGACCTTTTCTGAATACATTGGTAGCTCTTGCAATTCTTCTGGCTGATCTTCACTTCAAAATCGACAATTCTACTTATTTACGTACCCGTTGATCGAAAAATGAGCTTCATCGCTGAACAAAATTTTTCGATAAAAAAGTGGATCTTCGGTCAACTTTCCAAGAGCCCATTCACCAAAAATTCTGCGTTGCGGTAGGTCATTCGGCTTCAATTCTTGCACCAGTTGTATTTTGAAAGGCTTCATACCTGAATTCTTTCGCAAAATTTTCCACGTTGTTGAGTAACAGAGGCCCAATTGCTGCGAACGGCGACGAATCGATGATTGATGGTCATCATTAACACTGGCCGATACAGCTGCGATATTTTCTTCAGTTCGCACTCTACGTAAGGCTGTTGCTGGTTTGATGTCCTATAATGTAAATTTGGTTCTAAATTTAGTCACAATAGTTTGAATAGCCGCTTCAGTGGGTCGATTAAACTGATCATAAATAAAATGGAAAAAGCGCGCGATAAACTTTCTTAACAGAACACGCATTTTTATAATAAAATTCAATGATTTGCAAGCGTTGTTCGTTTGTAAGACGATTCATGGTTAAATTATAGACCAAACTGAAGATGTTTTAAAGTGAAACAAAACACGAAACGTGCGTCAGCTGTTTAAACCAACTGTTTAAAAAGATAATAGCTAAAAAATCACCCGTTATATAAAAATTGGAATGTGATAAAATTAGAATTTTAACTTTACATCAGAAAAATCCTTCTAGAAATTAGATTTAGTAAGATTATAATTATTCCTCAAATTAATTTCAACTTCGAGGCACCAAAGAATTACTTCCAAAATATTGTAATTGAAGACTATTAAAAACTTTAAAAACTCCTTTAATAAATAAATTAAAAGTTCTACAAAAAAACATGTATGTCGTATTTTTCCGGATCCTTATATTAAAACAACCAAACAACTGTATATCCTTTCTTATAATTAATTTCGGCATAGATTGCAGGTATGCAAAAATACAACAAAAATTTTGTAGATTTTTGAGTGTTGATGAGTTGAAGTTCGATATTTTTATCGAAATGTTTGGTATTTTTTAGTACAAACTTACATATATTATAACGTTTCCTCTTACGCGTTTTATTGTTCTTTTTTCAGTAAATGGAAAGTTCATCTCTTCCACAAGATGGAATTACCTCTTCGACTTCTTCCGAGGCACCACACTTAGCCATTGTGAAACGGTGGTACAACGAGCCTCAACGTGGGCTTCAATCCTTGCAGAATGAATTTTGTCAATTGATAACTCAAGATCGTCATGTGACATATCGCGAGATAGAGCCATTTTTGGGTATTAATAGGATCAGCATACATTCAATATTGCATGCTTATTTGGTCATAAAGAAGATTTGTTCTCATTAGATATCGCCCAAATATTGCCCAGCAAAGCATGGGAATCAAGACTGACAAATAAAAAAGGCAACGAATTACTCGACGCCATTAAAACAAACAAAAGCGACCATATAAGCATTGGTGAGCCCACCTACTGGCCCACTGATATGAAAAAGAAGCCAGACCTGATTGACTTCTATATCTATAAAAACGTAAACCGATACTATGATACTTGACAATAGAATCAAACTATGATCTATCCTCCGACCACTCACCAATATTCCTGACATTTCTCACCTGACATGATATCGAAATAAACCACAGAAAACCATATAATAAAAACACCGACTGGAATGCTTGCCGCGAAATACTACGACATGCTCTTAACCGCAATGTTCCACTTAAAACTGAAAAGCAAATTGATAGTGCCGTTGCGCACTTTGCGGACTCAATTATGGATGCGGTATCTAAGTCGATGTCATTAATTAAGACTAAAAATAAGACTAATAAGAAAAATGGCATCCTAAACTCTATAAAACAGGCAATAAAATCGAAGTCTAAGGAAAGAGTGGCAAACAACAAGACATCCCGCAGATAAAGCACGACTTAACAAGATGACAAAGGGCATTAAAGATATGCTTAAAGACTACGAGGACAAAAAAAATCAGAATTTTCCAACCTAGATCCAACAAAAAGCAGCAATTACTCACTCTGGCGGAAACATCGAAGATCAAAAAAACAATACCTTACCAACATAAAATTTTAAACGAAAACAACGCATGGGCTAAAACGCCACTAGAAAAGGCTAGTGTGCTCGCCAGACACTTCAAAAAGACATTCAAATATCAAAAGGACACTCAAAATTATAATCTGCCTGCTACATCTGACACAGCGAACAAACCAATCAAGAGAGTAACTACGGACGAAATTCTACGCAAAATCAAGGCCATAAACAACAAATCTCCTGGATATGACAAAATCAATGGACAAATATTAAAAGAGCTACATGACGGTGGAATAATATACTTAAGAAACATTCATCCATTAGGCTAAAATATTTATCCTTTCCATGGAAAGTTTCGGAAATAATAGCATTGCCGAAACCAAAATAAAAAATAGTTTAAAAAAACTAATATAAAAAACACGCTTTTATTGCCAATCGAACTAAAAAGTATAAAATAAATTTTATTGACAAAGAGACCTATAATGAAGTAATAGCAAATCGAACGATCAGTCATAGTCAACTACCTCAGAACAGAATTATAACAAAAATTAAGATACAAATAGAGTAATTCAAATTAGAGTTAAAAGCGTGGGATGCATTTTGCTTCACTTTCATAACCTTCTGTACATAGGTAGTTGCCAATAGAATGATTGTAATATTTATTATATCAAGCATCCCACGCTTTTAACTCTAATTTGAATTACTCTATTTGTATCTTAATTTTTGTTATAATTCTGTTCTGAGGTAGTTGACTATGACTGATCGTTCGATTTGATATTACTTCATTATAGGTCTCTTTGTCAATAAAATTTATTTTCTACTTTTTAGTTCGATTGGCAATAAAAGCGTGTTTTTTAGTTTTTTTAAACTATTTTTTATTTTCTACTTTTTAGTTCGATTAGCAAAAAAGCGAGTTTTTTATTATTTTTTTTTTTTAACTATTTTTTATTATGAATGAAAATTATTGTTATCATTGCAGTCAGTGAATTAATGATTCGATATATTCGTGTTATATTTAATTCCTTTCTTATCGACTATGCCTGAGGCTATGCAGTTATCGGCCGTGATAAAGAAGTAATCGGAATGAAGAACTTATTTCGTGGACGGAGCCTGAGAAACGGCAACCCCACTCCGTTGGCCAGTTTTTTTTCGATTTTCGTGGTGTGGTGCACTATGAATTCCTTCCACCTGGCCAACTGTTAATAAGGAATATTATTTGAGCGTTATGCGTCGTTTACGTGAAGCAATTCGTCTAAAAAGACCAGAATTATGGGCCAACAACTCTGGGTTTTTACATCACGATAATGCACCGTCTCACACTGCACTCGTTCTTCGTGACCATTTCGCCAAAAATTCCACGCATATCGTTCCGCAACCACCGTATTCGCCTGATTTGGCTCCGTGTGACTTCTGGCTATCCCCAAAACTCAAGAGACCACTCCGGGGAACGCGTTTCGAGTCGATTGAGGAGATAAAAGCTGAATCGAAGATTGTGCTGATGGCTATACCGGAAATGGACTATTTGGCATGTTTCGGGGATTGGAAAAATCGTTGGCATAAGTGTATTTCATCGAGAGGGGATTGTTCTGAAGGGGATGAAATTGATTTACAAGAATAAATAAAGATTTTTCATTTTACAACCAAATTCACCTTACTTTTTGCCCACAGGTAAAAAAAGAAAATATTAATCCTGGCAATCCTAATAAGGATAATGGAAAACTTTTATCAAATTATTGCATTGTCATCGGACCTTGATAGGTGTGCAAAATTCCAAGTCGATCAGATTTTTAGAAGCCAGTGAAAATTAAGCTCAAAGATTCCGTTACATACATACATACATACATACATACAACCCGACCTAATAAAAGTGTGTTAAAAAGACGCGAGTAAACCATCATCATATAGACCTATAAGCCTCCTACCAATTCTTTCAAAACTATATGAAAACTTGATCCATGATCGTCTTGACCCCATCATGCAAACGAAGAACATAATTCCTTCCCACCAGTTTGGATTCCGACATAAGCATTCGACCATTCAAAAAGTGCACCGAGTAACTAACATAACCATTAATGAAATTGACAAGAAAAACTACTGTGTCGCAACTTATCGACGTAGGGAAGGCTTTTGACAGAGTAAAGTTTTCAGAGAATTAAAAAAAACATCCGTCGAGCACAAACCTTCCTAATGAAGGCTCACACAAGAGAATTTTTGAGCACTCAAAAGATCGGATAAATGAGTCATCCGCCTTACGGCTCCGATTTAGCAACTAATCGTTTCTTTTTGTTCCCGAGCATAAAAAATAAAATGTAAGGTCAAAGTTTTTCAATGCCTGAAAAACCTGTAGAGATCTTTAAACAAATCATTTTGGTGGTAACGAATTCTGAGAGGTAAAAGTGCTTTAAAAATTATTTAGCAGAAGTGTACTGACTTCCAAGGAGAATATATTGAAAAACAGTAAGCAATTTTGATTATTATTTTTCTGTGTTTTCATTCAAAATGTAAAAGGCCTTTGCGTACACCAGCCACTAGTTTTCAATCCACGCTTGTAGTTGCCCGAACATGGTTGGTTACAGCTGTGTAGCGGAAAGAAAGCAGGAAGCATTTGTATCCTTGTAGGATGTCAAGAGTATTTCAAAATGTTGCATTTTCGAGATCATTGATATTTTCAATTTAATTTTTACGTGATGAATGTAAAATACATTTGTGGCACGTTAATTAACTAAAATCAGCTTTGGCCAGAATGTATCTTCTTTGCCTTCTTTTTCATACGCAACGTAGATTAGTTGTCGTAAGTGATATTCCCTTCACGTCTGCTTGATCACCAATCAATGTCTGAATGCTGCAATAAGTACCTCGGCAACAAGTACCAACAAATAAAAATGGTGACCTACAAATTTCTCATTGTAGCCTTGATATGGCTGAGAATCATTAATGGTAATTAAAGGGATTTTGAAATGTTCATGGCCAAGTAGGAAAACAAATTGAAGAAAGTCTAACATAGTTGTAAAAAAATAATTTTAAATAAACTTGGCTAACCGCAATTCTTTCAAATGGCATGAAACTTTCATTACTACCCTTTAATTCTAGTAACATAACTTTAACATTCAACTAAAATCTTGAATACTTTCTTCCTCTTTACGCATTTGCCTTCTTCACTGATCCGATTACCAATTCAATTGATTAATACTTCACACCAACTAATAATTGATGCAACAAACTTTCTGAATACCCAAGGATAAAATCGAAATTCACACACCAGCCAGGAGAACAACGAAATTACAACAAAACCAATAAGCCACAAGTTATCGATGAACATGACCAAAGTCAATTTACTGTGAAAAGTTCGCAAAGACATTGGAAAAATCAAGAAGTAGAGAAAAAGTACGAGAATAAAAAAAATCCCAGCTCAAGTACCGAACAACGAGCAGGAGCAGCAAGTATGAAAATTGCCACCTATTGAGCGATAAAACAATGAAAAAATTACGAAAGATTATATTAAAGCCACACACAAGTGTGCACATACTCGCATGTGTACTTATATGAACGTGTGTGAGCCTGAAGGAAAAAGGAAAATTGTGAAATCACAAACTCATACTCATAGCGCACCTAACCAATCGTGTTGCAAACGAACAAAAAAAGCAACAAAAAGTAGACAACGCTTGCTACTGAAGTGGAATTTTTCCCGTGCACAGGCAGCAAGAAAAATAACAAACAAGGGGATTAAAAAATAAAAAACGCAAAGCCACCGATGGATGGATGAAAAAGAAAGAAAAAATAAAAATGCGCAGTTGAGTAATTTTTCAATTGGTGAATAATTGACGCCTGCGAGCAAAGGTGTGAATGAGGCACACCTCTCTCTCGCGCACACACACCCACGCGTATAAACCCACTAGATGCCACACACATGTCTGAGTCCCTTAGGATATGCAACGTTTTTTCAACTCAAATTTCTTCCAAAGCTGCGATGGAATGTGTGTAAGTAAATGATTTGCATATGTGTTTGTGTGCCAGTACACGCGTGATGACAATCAGATCACTGCCACAGAATATATTGGCGGCAGCTGTTGTATGTATGTGCCTGGTTACTCTCTGGTTGTCAGCCGTTGCCTCCTCTGTGACTGCCAACGTTTGCCGCTGCATGTTTTATTGCCTGTTCCTGCAATTTGGACAATTTTTTGTTTGTTATTTGTTATTACACTGGTGTGATTGTTGTTGATGGTTATGGCCATTGAAATGACGATGATGATGTGTGGTTTTGTTTTTGAGGTATTGCGAGTTGCAATGGAGTGTATGCGGGATTGCAGCATAGTTTGTGGCAATGTTTTCATGTTGCAATTACATACCGACGTACCAGCAATCAATACCTAAAAGTGCACATACCACTGCACACCTACATACGCGTATATGCGCAAAGCATCGCAATGACCGTACTACGTAAATTGAGTGAAATGGTTGACCGAAGTGAAAAATGATTTTTAATGGCTGTTCCGTCGCTGTTCCACACTTTGTTTCGTAAACACACATGCACAATGCCCTTGCACGTTGGTGGTTTTATTTATTTATTTTTTTTTTTTTTTTTTGCAATTCGTTGTCTACACGTTTTTGCGCCTTATCTTTTGTTGTTGGTTATGCAAATGATGTGCGATTTGAAATTGAGCATTGTATTTCGGCTTTTAATATTGGCCGCGCATAAAATCCACAGTCATAACAAATTGTTATTTAATTTGTGGTTAATTTCTAGTTTATTTACATGCATTTTCGACGCTTAAAACGTGACTGCACCAATGATTTAATAAGAGACGAATGGAACATGGTGAACAGGAGAGACATCATTCGGTATAATGCAAACTCTTCAGTTTAAAATGTAAGCAAGTATCTCAGCTTCTACTAAATCGAACCTTAAATATACAGGGCATCCTCTTAGTCATAATGAATTATTAGTTTTTGCACTTATTTTAAGCGTGTTTATCTTTTGCTGGGTATTTAGGCGAGCTGCTTGTGGTTGCCGTGGTAGCAGTTCAACGAGCCTTGCCAGTACAGTGTAGTCACCGGTCGTCACCGTCTACCACATCTAACGGTAAAACACTAAACACAAAATTAAAAATAAAGAATATGTTAAGTTTTTTAAAACCCTGGGAGCACGCTTTATAGCAGAAGGTGACTATAATGCAAAAAATACACTACGACAACAAAGGGACGCGAATTGCACAACGCAATGACATCAATGAACTTGAAAGTTTTCTCACCGGGAGAGCCAACTTATTGGCCTTCAGACCCAAAAAAGATTCCTGACCTTGTTGATTTTTGTGTCATCAAAGGTCTATCGTACCTGCAGATAGCCTGTAAATCCTGCCTGGATCTTTCTTCTGACCATTCGCCAGTGATAATCACAATAAATGATAAACTCGAAAATAGGCCCCAAAACTGCCAACTTACCAACAGCCGTACAAATTGGACTCAATTTAAAACCATTTCGACGTCGACACTTGGCATAAAAGTTGCTCTAAAAAACTATAATTTCATTACCCATTTGTTTAATGCGTGCTTAACCAGAAACATATTCCCAGCTCAATGGAAAGTAGCAGAAATTAAAATGGTGCTCAAGACGGGAAAATCAGGCGATGAAGTGAAATCCTATCGCCCTATCAGTCTTGTACCAGTACTGTCAAAAGTTTTTGAAAAGATCTTCCTTAAACGTTTAATGGTTTTTATCGAACGCAAACAAATAATTCCGAAACATCAGTTTGGTTTCAGGAATAAGCATTCGACAATTGAGCAAGTCCATAGACTTGTCGAAAAAATACAAACAGCGCTCGACCGAAAACAAATCTGTTCAGCAGTTTTCCTGGACATATCACAAGCCTTCGACCGAGTGTGGCACCAAGGCCTACTCTTTAAAATAGAAAAGAAATTACCACTAAATGCCTATTTGCTCCTTAAATCTTATCTAAACCAACGAATGTTCTACGTAAAATGAAATTTCCAATTTCCAACAAATTAAAGCTGGGGTCCCACAAGACAGTATATTAGGTCCAATCCTGTACTTAATTTTTACACACGATCTGCCAGAGTAGTATAGTTGAAGAGATATCACCTCCAGTTTGTTTTGTACCTTTGGAAGTTATTGTACAAATAGAGGTAACTCCAGTATTATGCGTCTCCCAACGGCAGATGGTTTTTTCCCAAGAAGGTATTCACGCAGAAACCCATGCAGCTATAGCGGCATAATTAAGATTAAACATTCTGCAATCAGTAGACCTTTTTAGCAAACTTTTTAGTTTGCTAGAGTTGGTTTAATATGTTATTTGACAAATTTTTAAAATGAAAATATTTCTTTATACAAGGTGGCGCAAAATGAACCACGTTATCGGAAGATTTATGACTCTTGCAAATGGCGTCGTACGTCAATCATATTTGAGACTTGTGATCTAAGCAGCTGCTATAAACAAAAAGACAAGCAATGGAGCGTGTAGAGGTCAAAATAAAAATTTACATCACTCGAAATCAATTTTTTTAATTCCAAAAATTGGAAACTTAATTTTTTGCCATCTTGACCTGAACTGATAGTCAAACATTTTTTCCGAATTCGTAATTAATGACGAAAGTTAGAAAAACGATGATAAAGTCACTGGCAGGCGACGCTGACCAAAAGCGCTACTTCAGATGTACGTACATACATACATATATGTATGCAATGATAAGCCATAATTCATGATACGAAACATATTGTCTAGAAGAGTATGAGTATGAATGCATACAGTGCAATCCGGTTGAAGTGACCTAACTTTTGTAAGCTCTGTTCACTCAAACAAGATTGTTAGTAGAACTCAATTCAGGAATTTTAAGACAACTTAAATTCGTAAACTCATTAAATAAACAAATTTTATTTAAAATGTAATATCATACTCAATTGAAACATTTGGACATTTCTAGCATGTCGAACGTGACCTTCTTATAAATTGAAACTAAAAGACAGAAACTTTTTTTGACAGTAGGCTCCACTTAAAGCTTTTTTGGATTTTTCCAAGGAATATTTTTATTTATTATTATAGGCAAATTTTAAGTGTATGTACATGCAAATATTTATTACACAATCAAATATTAATAAATGATAGAAATGTCTCTTTTAGCTCCGAACGATAAATAGCACCAACCAAACAACCAACTGCTATCGAATACAATCAAACTTCCACTAACTCTATCAACCTGCACGAACGCGAGGAACAAAAATACTAAAGCAACGTTTACACGCTGCCTTTTTGTATCAACAATCCCTACGACCAGCACACACGCTGCGATTGTTGTATCAACGCGTTGTACAGTGCGTACATGCAATTACAGGCAATGCCCCACATCACTCCCCCACCAGTAACAAACCGATCACGATACAAAAGAAACAAGCGCTGTGGTCTTACAATCTGTCTGCCAGCGCGAGTGGTTTTGGTGGCCATTGGATGTGTGGCATCCCCATTCTTATTACTAATAGGTTGTTTTTCGTAACTTAAATCTAATGGTTGTACATTTTGCTTATGAGTAATTGTTGGTTGAGCCTCTTGATTTCTATTAATACTAGGAGGAAAAGTTTGGTTAATAAAATTTGAGTCTAAGCATGCAGCCTTGACTCTATCTGTGGTTACCGTCACCGATCTGCCTCGAATGTCAATGCCAAGGGTCTTATCCCCACGTTTAATGATTTTGTAAGGCCCGTCATAGGGACGTTTTAACGATTTGCGAACTGAATCGTCGCGTAAGAAAACGTGAGTGCAGTTGGCAAGCCCACTCTGAATGTAGCTTTTAATGTTGGCATGGTTGGACGACGCGATCGGACGTAACTGCTCAATGGTACTCCTCAATCCGCTCACGAATTCGGTCGAATACTCAGGTTCTTTGGAATACTCAAAAAAATCACCGGGGAGACGCAAGGTTGTACCGTAAACGAGCTCGGCCGGCGAGGCGTTTAAATCTGGCTTGTGTGAAGCGCGGAGGCCAAGCATAATGAGAGGAAGTGAATTGGACCAACTGGCATCGTTTCTGCACATGTTCGCAGCTTTAAGCGTGCGAAAACGTTCGATCATGCCATTCGTGTTGAATCCAAGAATTTTTGATAATTGCCTGAACAAAGCGGATTCAAACTGCCTACCTTGATCCGTTGTGATAACGCGTGGAACACCATAGTGAGAGATCCATCCGTTTAAGAGGGCATTTGCGACAGCCTCCGCCGACATATCCTGCAGTGGAATGGCCGTGGGCCATCGGGAGAATCTGTCAATGCAAGTGAGACAATAAGAGGACCAATCAAATCGATGTTGACATGGTGAAATCTACCGTCAGGAATTTTAAACTCAGCAAGAGTTGCTCGATTATGTCGAGAAATTTTACTTTTTTGGCAATCGAGACATTGACTTGTCCAACGCGTAGCGTCTTTTTTCATGTCTGGCCAGAAATAGCGTTCTGTGATAAGCTTGCTGGTAGCATGTTTGCCGTGATGACAAACATTGTGTACCAGATTGAAAATTTGTTTTCGTAAAGCTTGTGGAATGAAAGGGCGAACTCTCTCCTGGGAAATGTCGCAAAATAGGGGTAACTCGGAATCATGA
This sequence comes from Anastrepha ludens, assembly GCF_028408465.1. Taxonomy (NCBI): domain Eukaryota; kingdom Metazoa; phylum Arthropoda; class Insecta; order Diptera; family Tephritidae; genus Anastrepha; species Anastrepha ludens. The sequence continues at coordinate 83,402,389 of NC_071498.1, read as the reverse complement.
ATCGTGATTTTGTGAAGCTTGATATGAGTGTTGGAATCTGGACTCAACAATGATGTCAGCTCCTCATCATTGCTTTGCAACTGAGCGATATCACGATGGCCAATTTCGCTTTTGGAAATGGATTCGATTCTTGATAGAGCGTCTGCCACAACGTTATCTTTGCCCGATATGTACCGGATGTCTGTGCAATATTGGCCAACCATGCCTTAACTGTCTGGGCGAAGCTTTTTCCGGTTTTTGCTTGAAAGCAAACGTAATGGGCTTGTGGTCGGTGATAATGATGCATTCACGACCCTCGATCATGTATCTATTATGCTTGACAGCCAAGTAGATTGCCAATAATTCACGATCGTAGGTACTGTATTTCTTTTGGGTCTCAGACATTCGTTTGGAAAAAAAACTTAGGGGTTGTAAATCATTACCCACTCGCTGTTGTAAAACTGCACCAACCGAAAAATTTCTGGCATCAACATTTAAAATCAGTTGGGCATTCGGCAAAGGAGTGTGGCCTTAGCCAGATCAGACTTGCAATCACACAATGTAAAGCCAACACGTTCTTTTGATATCTTTATGATATCAGCTAGCTCACGCTCCTTCACTTTTCGATCATTCAAAACGATTTTGTGTTGTTTAATTTTTTTGATATTTTCTGGTGTTACCGTCTCATTTGGACGTACATTGCGTTGTGCAGCATCTATGTATGTCTCTTCGACCACGTTTGAAGTCAGCAAACCATCCTTTTATTGTTTTTTCTGATGCAGCTAAGTCCCATAACACTTTTCAAGCCATTGCTTCGCTTCTACGGTATTTTTTCTCATCAAGAAGCAGAGTAAAATTAGGACCCAAAATTCTTGTTGATCCACTGTTTTGAAAATACCAAAAGTAACGTCCCTCTTACCACAATAACTCACGAATTAATGAGTAGAATATCATGAAATTTTAACAGCTGTATTTTAAAGGTTAGTATGATACGGCGGCCGCCGTAGCCGAATGGGTTGGTGCGTGATTACCATTGGGAATTCACAGAGAGAACATTGGTTCGAATCTCGGTGAAAGCAAAATTAATAAAAACATTTTTCTCATAGCGGTCGCCCCTCGGCAGGCAATGGCAAACATCCGAGTGTATTTCTGCCATGAAAAAGCTCCTCATAAAAATATCTGCCGTTCGGAGTCGGCTTGAAACTATGGAACAACATCAAGACGCACACCAAAAATAGGAGGAGGAGCTCGGCCAAACACCCAAACAGGGTGTACGCGCCAATTATATATATCTATATATGATACTAACTGAAAAAGAGGTGAATGAAATAAAACTAGTACCATGTATGTATTAGGCCCTGGACTTAATATGTGTCACATATATAACCTCCTTTAACTCCGGTTGGAGCGTAGGGGCAGTTTTTGAATTCAGCAATCAGTTTATTTCGAAAATATAGGGGATTATTCTCCAGTTTCCATGTTTTCTAATCCAGTGGTGAGGCATATGTACCTTTGATAGCATATAGCTACTACTTTGCCTATTGATATGCCATTGATGCATATTTACACAGCGAGCCACTTCATATAAGCTGTCGCCGCCACTAACATGTGAGCAGACGCTTCATTCAGCCATACGGCAGAGTAGTGTTAGGAGTATTAGTCCTAAGCTTCGCCCTCGACCTTACCGACTTGATGCGCCCTGCCGGTGGGTACGCTAGGCAATGAAATAAATGTTAGTGTTCCCTCGATCGAGGAGTTCAGTTAAATCGGGGCTCATACAAACCCGATTGTACTGTATTTCAAAGTAAATAATTTGTGCACTTCGAGCTTCTACTTAGACTGATAACTTCGCTAGTAAACGGTACTGAGATATGAATTTGCCAACAGGAAGTCCGAAGTCGGCGATGATGTGTCCAGCGGATCACATCGCTATAATATATATATGTATATGTATATGTAAATGTGAATGAATAAAGTGAATGAGTAAAAGGTTGACGGGAGACGAAGTCGGTAACTGCATTGTGGTGCATTTGCGATTCGCAGACTTTGAGGCTGCAAAAACCGCGTATTCAATCACGAGCAAAAAATTAAAACAAATCGTGCGATAAAACTGCGTCGGTGGCGGTAAATTTAAAAGGTCTCACTCTTTATCTACACAAGACGTTGACAAAGAATTACGCACAACGTCACTTGCATGGTATGTGTGCAGCAAATAAGTCACGACGCAGTTACATATGTACTGCACCATTTCTACAGGAAATCCTGACACAAATGCATAAACAAATTTCCACTTAAAATGAAAAGTGAAAAGTTGAATTATCAATAACTTCTAGAAAGAGTTCGAGCGGCTTATCTCACTAACTCTCAAGTGTGTTTAAATTTTTAGATTTTACGAGCGCTTCGGTGACTGGCACAGGCACTATATTCTTTTCATGTACATACTTACATGCTTGCATATAAACATGCGAATGTGTGTAGAAGTATGTAAAGGGAGAAGCGGCTTAAATTCAAAGATTTACTCTGATCGACGCAACTGACATTCAGTGGCTCAATCAACGCCGCGGCCAGTCGCTGATGTCCCCCCGCAACGTCGTGGATGACGCGACGCTCTGATGATTGGTGGAAGAAAGTCAAAGACGAGCGATTAACATACATATGAGGCGTGCATAGCTATTGCACTTTACACAACTGCAGTTGGAATTTTTTAACAGAATTGTATGAGTTTACATACGCGAATGTACGTATGTGCGTCCATCAGAGTCAGTGAACGACCGCAACAACGGTGATGCTGATAAGCGCTTAGCATCGCTGACGGTGCAGTGATAGCTGTGCAAGTGAAGAGTTTCTACACGTTTGCTTGGCACTCTCTTCCCTCTTGCCATATCATTACTATCGCTCAACGTTCAACGCTCAGAGGCATCGAGATTGCCGAAAACAAAACTGAGCACAGAAAATATTAAATATAAATACAAATATGTATTTATTTACTTGTACATTCACTCACACACATACCCATCGCATCGTATTATATGGAAAAAATTTAATTTAATTTATTTTATACCACAAAGGGAGCTTCAAAAGCAAACCGTGAAAAGAGAGAAAAATTGGTACGCCGGGAGGAATTGCGGCAAAAATGAATTAAAATAGATGAGATGTAATTTGCACGCTTCATGCGTTGTCACCAGTTTTCTTTGACGTTTAAGGAGTAAAAAATAAATGAAATCAGGAAAACTGTGCAAACTTTAATTAAAGCTTGCGTTTGACGTCTTTTTTGGATGATTTGTGTTGATGACAACCAAATATATCTAATAGCAGGCGTTCCGCCTTTTTTGCGTTTTATTATATTAACAAAAAATACTGGTTATTTAAAAGGTCATTGTTTGTAAAGGGGTTTTTGGTCCAGCTCCTCCTCCTGTTTGTGGTGTGTGGCGTATAATTGTACGTCGACTCTGAACGGCAGATAGTTATTTATGAGCTGCCTTTTCATGGCAGAAATACACTTGAAGGTTTGCCATTGCTTGCCGCCGGGCGACCGCTTTAAAAAAAAAACTCCATCATTTGGTGAAACACCCGTGGTTTCGAACCCAGGCACTACCGAATGGTAATCATGCAATAATCGATTCGACTACAGCGGTCATTGGGTTTCTGATGATCTACAAAATATTCGGTTCAGTTCAGTATTGGCTCGGTTCAGTTTGGTTCAGTTTGGTTCAGTTTGGTTCGGTCTTAAAAATCAATGTTCTCTACATATAACGGAAAGTTTCCAACTTTGTACAAAATTTTATAAATTTATTCAAAATTTCATGAACATTTTTAAATTTTTACCACGCCTTTTAAGAATTCTTCTGAGTATGCACGCTTTTTCTTTGTGGGCTCCGAGTATAAGCTCCAATTTTTTTAGATGGAACAAAACGCCTAGCACCGTCAACAAAAAAGATATTGCAAAAATTTAATGGTATTTTGTAGTCACTTCAAACTTTATTTTACCAAAACAATTTATCAGAAAACTTAAAAGAGTGGCGTCTAATAAAGAAACATTATATAATAATGACATTAATGACAATAAATTTAAATTTTACAAAAAACAATATTTCAACATTCACCAAAGTAAGTAAAACATACAAGTAAATTGTTAAAGTAAAATAAAAATGGTTTATACAAATAAGGCAATGCGTGGAATCTAATCGCTTTTGGGCTGATCCACATTTTCAAAAAAAGCTCTATTGCTATTGCTGAGCTCGGGATTTCTCTAAGGCGTACACAAAAATATTAGGCAGATTCCCCTCATACCCCATACGAGAGACTTTTGTTACTCAACAGAGCTGCACTTAAATACATCCTTTACCACAACTTTCCCAACGAGAGAAGATTGGGACAGTGGACAATAGAAGTAGTGTCAGTATCTATACTGATGGATCCAAACTCAATGAACACGTAGGCGGAGGCTCTCACACTGAAGAGATGAGTGTCAGCATTTCTTTCCGGCTACCGGATCAGTGTAGCGTATTTCTAGCTGAAATTCTGGCTATCAGAGAAAGCGTGTTGGTCTAGATGCTCAGATAGCCAATCGGCCCTGAAAATACTGCAATCACCTAATATAACCTCGAAGGCAGTAAAAGAATGTATCGACGTTTTGACAAAACTAACACAATAATTTACAATAAGTCTGCTCTGGTTATTGGGTCACAGAGGCATAGAAGGTAACTGCAAAAGATGGGCTAACGATATTTGGTACCACATTTCTGATCCAACCAGATAAAGTGAACATACCTATACCTCTAGCAACTTTTAATCTACTAAAGGTTGAATTTGAATTGAATTTGAAAAGGTCGAGCCAAGGAGCACCAGGAGATTTGGTGGCTCCTAAAACACTCAGGCTAAAGAGCCCATTGTATTTAAAGCTCTAGAAAGGGGACAGATAGTCAAGGAGGGAGGGAGAACAGTATCAGACAAAGAGTTAGGAAAGAATAGAGACAGAGATAGAGATAGTTAGTCCTGTGAGAATTTTCCAGATTCTTTGGCAAATCTGTAAATATCCTCCAGTTTTAGAGAACGAATATTACTCATTCTCATGACATCGGAACCCAATACTCGTAGCCTTGCTCAGTCAGTGCTCAGTGCTCAGTGCTCCGCCTCCTCCAAGCATGACAGGCATACCGGGTCCTCGATGTAAGTTTTAGTAGAAAGTTTGACAGTTTTCTGTTCGGACTTGTATCAAAACACTTTGCAGTTCTGCAGCGTTCTAGACCGGACCATCGCTCTTTATGTAGATTGCCTACATAATCGTTGATCCAATTCTTGATTCCTGCGGGCCTGATTCCGATTATTGGCTCTGGCCCCTGTGGGGGCACCGCTGATCCACGGTTGGCCAATTCGTCGGCAATTTCGTTTCTAAGAAGCTTAATTCTGTCGCTAAAGGTTGACAAGTATCTAATCAAATCTGCCAACGTGCAGTGGACTCAGTCCCTGACCTGTGAAACAAATAAGATGGCAAGGCCAGAATGGAATATGGGTCACCCAAATCGGCTTAAAACGCAGGACGTGACGAAACTTAAAACGAAGGACGTGAGAAATCGTTTTTTGGGGTTCTAACAGGTCATGTCTCATAGGCAGGCTTGCAAGCAAACTGGAAGCACCCTATAACGACTACTGCAGAAGCTGTACCGACACTGAAGAAGAAGAGGTTGTAGAACACATCTTATGCTGCTGGATGGCTCTGGGTAAAATAAGGTTTAATAGTCTAGAAGTAGCCATTTTAAAACTAACAAAGATTGTTAAATACATACATTAAAGGCACAGGTTGGTTCAAGGTTCAGGGCAATGTAGAGTGAGGAGGAGTGACAGCCCTGATAGTTTCACAATGCGCCTAGGTGTGTCAAGCACTAAACCTATCTACCTACTTAATCGACAAGCCAATACGCGATCGGTATATGGTAATCGGTAGCAAAACCCGCAAGTATTAATTGCCCTGATAAAACGAAATGAATTTACTAAAAAAATGGGTTGGAGGAATGGCATGAAGTGTTATTTATATCCTTCAATAAATTCGTTAATCTCGATGTACATTTGCATAACCCGAAATCTGTAATATTACATTTTGAAGAATAATAAGATAATAAGTTTGAAGAATTATAAGTTATAAAATGTTCACTGTATTTATGCCTTCTTTGTGTTTTGTTGTATCCTCCATAGCAAGCTTGTATTTCAATGCATTATATAGAACTGAATTGTTTGATCTAGCATTTCTTATATTATTTTTTATTCATACTTTTAATTATGCATATTCCTCACATATCCACATGCATATATATTATGGTAAGTGTGTTTGCGTATGTGCGAGTTCCTTTCATGTTGGCATGTCCTGCAGCCTAAGTTTCGTTTGATGGATGGTCTGGTGACACTGCTTTGAATAGTTTGTCCAAATATTGCTTTTGCACTCTTTGGAATAGTTTTGCGCCCGTGGGCCTTCCATAATAATATTTCGCATAAGAAATCAAACATAAAGTATACTATTATATGACTTTTAAAATAGATAATTTAAATCAGCCCATTTTACTTAGTTGCCGTCTGAACAACAACTGATTGGAAGAGCGTAAGGATAAGCGTGAAATGAGCAGCCATAATTGTGATGTCAAGTCCCCTATAACATAACTGCCAAAATTACTCTCACAATTTTGCTTCGGATGGCCAAATTTTGTATTCTATCATCCTTCTTTCAGTACTATTAGACCAATCGGTCTAAAACAGCTTGCAGCATATTTCGCACATACATAAGTATTAGGGCGGGTCGATTTAAAAATCGCTCATTGCTCTGTGAAAATCGTATTCTAGGGATCAAAATAAGAAACTTTGCCGAAGGAACCATGCCTCTAAAACGAATTCTGATGACCCCCATTTCAAAATATCACCATTTTTGGCCTTTACATGAAAAAATCAGCTAAATGGCTATGTTTTTTCTTTATTTTTATTTATTTATAATAATATTTATTATTTATTTATAATAATATTTATTATTTATTTATAATAATATCTATTTTTTCTCTTAAGAAATTTATTTAGTCAGAACATATGTAAATGAAAAAATTAATATAATTTAAGTGAGTTATAGAAAAGAAACTAAAAAGTTCGACCCAAATTGGGGGACATCAGAATTCGTTTTAGAGGTATGGTTCCTTCGGCTAAGTTTCTTATTTTGAGCCCTAGAATATGATTTTCGCAGAGCAATGGGCGATTTTTTTGCCTCCCCACAAATCGACCGCCTAATAAGTATGTATGGCTTTGTAACATGAACTACTATCATAATTAATAAATATTATTTAATCCTGTTATCAAACAGTTTACAGTTAAAAAAAATTTTCCAGCTCCGCATTCTTGTTTCAAGGTACATGCTAAAGCGACAAGTCTACTTATTACTGATAACCATCAGGTCAAAATTAATAAAAAAGATGTTTAAAGTATTTATTAATCAATAATATATTTTCCTTCATTATTCACAATGTCTTCCCAACGTTTAGGCAAATTTTTAATTCCCTGCTCAAAATATTGTTTGTCCTTGGAGCCAAAATACGCTTCGATATCCCTTTTTATAGCTTCTTTTGAGGAGTAGTTCTTGTTACTCATAAGGGATTGAAGTCCATGGAAAAGGTGATATTCACAAGGTGCAATATCCGGAGAGTATGGAGGATGCGGCAATAGCTCCCATCCGAGCGCGTTCAGCTTGCCTAATGTTTGCCTTGCGGTATGAGGTCTTGCGTTGTCGTGGTAAAACAAAACTTTGCGTCTATTCACTAAAGACGGTCGATTTTTTTTTTATTTGCCTCATTCAGGTTTCATAGCTGATGGGAATAATAATCAGCAGTTATCGTCAGGTTTGGTTCCGGAAGTTCATAATAAACAATACCGGCCATATCCCACCAAACAGGCAGGAGAATCTTCTTGGGGTGAAAGTCATCTCTAGGGGTCGGTTCTGGTGTTTCATCTTTATCTAACCATTGGCGTTTGCGAACAGGATTATTGTAAAGAACCCATTTTCAAGCCGTTGCAGCAGCTGAGAACACACATTCACTCTCTGCTGAAGGTTGGCGACGGAAAGTCTATGCGGAACCCATTTTCCCAGCTTTGAAACCCTTCCCAACTGAACCAGGTGCCTGTGAACTGTTCCATGCGATGAATTTAACCTCTGAGCTATCATATCGACTGTCAAATTTGGCTCAGCTTCCACGAGTTCGAGCAAGGCGTCGGAGTTAAAGACTGCAGGACGACCACCGCGCGGGGCATCCTCCACGTCGCAGTTACCACTTCGGAATTTTGAAAACAACTTTTACGCAGTCCTTATACTCACGATATTCTCTCCGTAAACAGTGTTTATTTCTGCAGCAGCAGTTGTTGCATTTTTACCACTTTTATAAAAAAAAATCAAAATATGCCTCTTATACGCGTTCGAAGATTCCATTTTATTTTTTAACAACACGTGATTCTATCCGCGATTAAAACCACTTGCTGAATGCACAATATATCAAAGAAAATATGAATAGTTCCGTTATATGCCGCGAATAATTTTTTGTATGCAAAAATCGTACAAAAGTGAAATTATGGGTAAAATACGCACGAACTTATGGACTGGCCTGATATTTTTGGTTTTTTATATGTGTAATAGTATTTTTTTTTTGTAATAGTATTTGATAAATATAAAATAAATAAATCATAAATTCTAATAAAATAAGATTTAATGTAAACAAAAAATTCTTGAGAGAAAGGGAAAAACTTTGGTATTAACTCCTTAAGGAAATTGAAATTTTTTTCTAATGGTGCTAAAGATAATAGAGGCGGCAGAAAGCAGTTCAATTTCTATCTACAAACCTTGCATGGAGTGCTTCTCATCTGTTGGCTTTGTATACTCGTACAAAAAAATTTGGCTAACGACTGGAGGATTACACCCTTACCACTTTAATTATTTTAAGGTCAGGCCTTCATCAAAGCAAACGGTAATTGGATTTCACCAAATGTTTCATAACAAACTCTATAATTCGTTTAATTTCGTGCGTTAATCTAAGTGTCAGACTCTTGATAAATTGGGTGATTATATTTAATTTCCTCCATTGCAATTTTAGTTTTTTATAGAATTTAAGATATGATATTTAATTTCGATCTGACACAAACTTAAAATAATTGTTTATGTATGGCAGTAGCTGCTGTACCAAATATATTATATTTGTACTTGCCTTTAATACTGAAGATTTATGTTTGTAGAATTTTACGTTTGTTTTTCTCTCTAATACGTAATATTAATTTATTTAAGTGCCAAAAACAAGTTTCTTTTTTATGTTTTGATTTAAAATACTGTAATAGGCTGTGCACATGTGAGCATACATATGTGTTACAGTTTTCTAACAATAAATTTTAACAAAACTAAAACATTTTACTTTTGACCAGTCGGGGGATCGCGGAATTTGCGGGATTCGATTATGTTAAATGTTTTTAATCCTGGGATCCCGGGCTGTCCCGGAAATCGGCATTCTTAATACATACAGTTAGACTGAAAGTATGCTGGATTCCTGGACTTTTGCACAGCCCAGTGTTATGAAATCAGTGGAAAGCAGGCTAAAATGGCTCAGAAAAGGACATTAACGATTCAAATATTTGGATTCCCTACTTAGGAAAATGAAATAACAGATGTCTTAAAATTAGATAGTAATGTAGGTGGACGAGTCTACTCCGAAAAACTGGAGATAAAGCAATCGTTCCGCCTACCCGATCAATATAGTGTATTTCAAGCGGAAGTCACTGCTATTAAGGAAGGACAGGGATAAACACGAGCGTATAATCCATAAATGAAATCTTCATTTACTCGGACAGTTAAGCAGCTATCAAAGCGCTCGAATCCAAAACGCAGTCATCAAAAACAGACATAGAATGTTGTAAACTTCTAAATGACGTATCTCAATACTACAAAGTACACCTTATTTGGGTGCCAGGCCACAGGAGTATAGCAGGAAACTGCAAAGCAGATAAACTTGCTCGAATTGGTACAACTCTTGATATCCAATTGGATAAAACGTTGATACCTGTGGCTATAGCCGTTTGTAAATTACTGATAGACCAATAAACTATTAAAATAGGAAATACAAAATGAAAATCATAACAATATATGATAATATACGAACACTGATAGGGGTATTAACCGGTAAACCATGCAAGAAGGCTGGAAGTTCTATACTGTGATTGTTGTACAGTGTGAACGATATGAAGTATTACCAACTTCACACTGCTTGTATCTGTAAAACAGCTCTTGACATCAACGTCAAAATTGTTCTAATGACAGTTCAATAAGCCATCAGTGTTTATAAGCCATCAAAAGCATTTGCGTCTAAGTTTTGTTGAATTTTTTTTTTCTGTGATGGAATTCAAACGTAATAGTAGTTCGTGAGCTCAGTAACCTCAAAGTGAATAAAATGTTTGTGCATCGCACTATAAAACGTTACAATGATACTGGTAGCATTGCAAAACGCTATGGAGGGGGGCAAAAAAAAACGCAACAACGCCAGAAATGGTTCGGAAAGTGAAGGCTCGACTTGAACGAAATCCACGTCGAAGTGGAAGAAAAATGGCCAAAGAACTGAAAATATCGCAAGACAGCATTCGACGCATATTGAAAAATGAGCTCAAGGTCAAGGCTTACAAGTTCCAAAAAGCACACGAGCTTTCACCACAGCAAAAAGAAGTTCGGTGCGAAAGAGCAAAGGAGTTGTTGCGCTTGCACGAACGTGGCGAATTTCCTAACATTGTGTTTTCTGATGAAAAAATTTGCCAATTGAGCAGTTCATAAACACTCAAAACGATCCTGTTTACTTGACCGGACGCTCATACGAGAATTTGAGCCTACGTATGGCCACTCGAAGCAATTTCCCATCGCAAGTAATGGTTTGGGCCGCAGTGACCGCTGATGGACGCTCTCCAATCGTTTTTATCGAGCCTGGTGTCAAAGAGAATGCGACTTATTGACGGGAAAATGTTTAAGAAGCTGCTTTATAGCCGTGGACACGCAAACATTTCGGTCGTAGACCATGGATGTTCCAACAGGACTCGGCACCGTCTCATAAAGCTCGTGTGAACCAAGATGGTTAAAAAATCATGTTCCACACTTCATTTCGTCCACACAATGGCTTTCGAATTCGCCAAACGCAAATCCGATGGACTATTCCATCTGGTCCATTTTGGAGAGCAAGGTGAGGACTAAAAAATATGCCAGTGGATGCGCTGAAAAAAGCGATTATACGAGAATGGTCCAAAATACCTCAAAATCACATTCGTGCAGCATGCAACTCATTTTTTTTTTATCATTTAAAGGCTATAGTCAAGGCAAAAGGTGGTCATATCGAGCTAAAGTGAATAAATGTTAAAACTGTATACACTTTTGAACAATTTTGTCTTTGAAATCAATAAAAACTAATTTCACACAAAAAAGTTATGGTGTTTTGAATACTTCATATCGTTCACCCTGTTTAAGCTGCTACAATGCAGTTGAGGCGGAAGCTATTATACACCTCCTTTATGAGTGTAAAGGATTACCTAAAACAAGACGTTACAAGCGTGGTAGTGCATTTTTAACAGATGTAGCGGATATAGCGCATCTTGAACTAACGAAGTTAAGCTCGTTTATAAAAGCCACAGGATGGTTTAAAACGGATCCCATAGAGTAACGAAAAATATACTGCTGCTTCACAGTGCAGTGGTATTACAATGGACCTACGATAGGTCGTCATATTGGCAGCCACCAGATCAACCTACCTACCTATGTACCTAGAAAAAGTGACGAGTGATAATAATAGTTATTTGAACTAAAAAATGACTGAAAAGATTATAAGGTTATCCAAATACGAAGATACATATTTCATTAATTTTACTCTCATTTTTCAGCTGAGCGTATCGTAACTCCATTTTTCGGACTGGCAAGCAACACCGAAAAAGGGTGCCGATGAACAGCTGACACGCGTAGATGGTTCTAGTTACATAAATAATGGCACGTGACTACCATTTAGTAACGTTTGGTCCAATACCCCGTGCATGAAATATCACATGATAGAAAACGTTGTTTTCCAATATCGGTCGCCCCTCGGCAGGCAACGGCACAATTCCGAGTGAATTTTTGTCATCAGGAAGCTCTTCGTAAAAACCCAACTCTCGTTCGGAGGATTGAGGAGCTCGGCCAAATGCTCAATAAAGAGCGCGAAAGTGAATTATTATTATTATTAAACAAAGAGTTAATCGCAATATACTAATTATTTTTTGAGGTGTATGAAATTTTTAGCAAGCCTTACTGTCCCTATACATACTATATTTTATACATCACTAAAACGATCCTGATCCCCCGCCACCCAACGCCATGCTTATCCTAGCAAATATTATATTTGAGTGCTCATAGGAAGTAATTTTTCATACAAATATGTATATTAGATATAACTTTTTTTTTACCCAGAAAATGAAAGAGACTAAACAGAAATGTTTGGAAAAAGTGCTTCGTAATAAAAATATGAAACAAAGATGAGCCATTAGCCATAAGATTACAACAATGCCAAACATTAGAAAAATTAAAAGAAAATATTATGAGCAAAGCTGCTTGCTGGATGCAAAGTGGCGCCTCAGCTGCTAATGCCCTGCATTTGAGTTAGTAAATGTATTGTTGTACTTTGTAAATGTGATACTAACGTCGTCGAAGGATATGCATGCATGAGCATAGACATGAGTAAAATGAAACATTGCAGCAATTTGGCAGCACTTTGCCAACAGTCAATAATTTCTAGAGGCAGATATGTATGCACATAGTCGCACAGACATACATACTCGTGAACATATCTTCGTAAATGCACAGAAATATAGTCGGTTGCATGGATGAAGAGTCCAAGGCCTGCATCCGTGCGCGCAGCACTACGCCTTTGCTCTTAAGGATACTCATAATAGCAACGATTTTGGCCGCATATCGCCGCTCCAACTCCATTGTAGCTGGCTGTCGAAATTTCTTTTTAAAGCTGTTAATGCAGCGCCAACAAGTTGTCATAATTTGCTCGGAATTATGCTCATTTTTAGTGCTCACACATTAGCAACATTATTAACATCATTGTGGAGTAACATTTGGCATTGCATTGAGCTGACATTTTGTTTGCCACAAACAGCAACAACATATGGATTTACACTTATGGTGCGCAGCAATATTCCTGAAGCTCCTTTAACTGCCTCATCTAGCGGAACTGCAGCTCATTTATGTACATATATTGCAGTAGAAGGGAAATGACGCTGATGTTGAGGATGCGTGATGAGTGCGTCAAATTGTTATTACTTATACTCATATGTACCAATAAATATGTACATACACATATACTACGGATGCAAGCACATGCAGTGTTGCCTTTATGAATGCCGATTTCAACTCAAGAATAAATAACTGTTTAAAAAATATTAGAATATTTTCTTGGCAGCTCACAAACGTCACATTCAGTCGACAATTAATTTTTGTAAGCAACACACAAATGATTATTGTCCTGATGACTACTAAAACATTTTTTCTGTGCGCACATTAATGTGAATTGCCTTCTGCAAATGAAAATGAAAATTAACATTATCAAACAACCAACCGGCAAGCAATGAAATTAGTAATATTGTACAAGAAGTCATCAAGCACTTAGCATTTCCCTTCTCTGTCCGAACTAGCCAATTTTATATTCAGATATCTTGTGTCCCTCGGGTCTTATTGTGGCCGCTGAACAAACACAATAAAAATTAGAAACATTTGTCAACATTTTTCTTTACGCGCTGCACCTTGTTTGGTGAGTCTAGCGAATAACCGCCCTCGGCATTTGATTTTATTTTTTTTATTCCAATTTTTTGTACTTTTTGTTATTTTCGTTCATCTTTCCGCACTTTAGCTCATTGCCATCTCAAGATGCTTATCGTTTAAAAAAATCTGTTCAAATCATTGTGCACAGCAATCATCACCCACAAACAATCAGCATCACGCACAATTGCTATGTTTTATTTTATGAAATTTTATACTATTATACACAAAAATGTAAAATTTCCCTTGCATTGTGAGCAGCGGTGGAATTCGTAAGGGTAACTCAGTCGCAAGGATACAGCCGTAAAATGAAGCGCATCTTTCAACATATGACTCGCTCTCCACACCAAATTTCTTTTTATCAATTCCACTTTGAAATAGATTATCTACTTAATGGTATGGTTTTTAAATACCGTTGTTGAAATATTTGTGTAAACACACGTCGACCACCAGGCTCGTGCGTGACATATCGGCTAGTAAAAGGAAAGTTTGATTCGGTTTGATTCCTACGCCAAAAAAATTTAAATTAAAATTGACATTCGCGGTTGCAATATAAAATTGATTGTCCCTGTCCCATTCATGGAAGTATAATTCATACCATATTAAAAGTTGTACACAGGCGCTAATAATACCACTAATTCGAATACCACAACTCTCAAGGTAACCTGTAAACAAAAACTGTAACAAAAGTTGCATTGAAGAGAGCGAAACAAAAATTGCTGGACTATCAGCCCGATTCTTAACATAAACGCTCGTGAAATTTTTCTCTATTCCCTTTCCTGCTATCATGAATTTAAATTCCAAGAATCTTTTCCATTTTCACTTTCCTCTTATCACAAACGAACTTCGAGAGAATGGAATTGTGTTTTGGAAAAAATAGGCATCACGCATGCAAAAAAGGGAAAATGTGATGGCATTTTCAAACAAATCTTCCGCAAAATGTTACGAAGCAGTACACGGAATTCTAAGAATTTAAGCTTTTCAATGAAATAAAATGTGAAAAAATATTCCAAATTTTTCTTTTAATAGTAAAAATGTGCAAATCGTGCCGACAATCACAAAATACAGAGGTGTTAGATTCCTAATGACGAAAGCGCTGCAAATAGAACATTGAGCTATTTGAGACTTCGCCGTTCTTCAAAAGCCTCAAGCAAAGCTGCCATTTCATCTCTTTTCATATATTTCAGTATTGATCTATTCATTTTTGACAGTTATCGAAGCCAAGCAAGCAAATCCAGTCTGCATTGAGCCTACACCATAATGTTGCCACGCAGCTCCTGTTGTTGTAGCAAATTGAAGCTTCCGTAGTACTTAATTGCAGTGATTCTTATAACATTTTTTGTTCCTGTAATGCTGATAGCGGAGAACTTCTCTACATATGTGCATATTTAGTTATCTTAAAGTTATCTTGTTCTAATCAGTACCAACTCATACCATTGCAAATAGAGTTGTCAATAATCCGTACAAACATTTTGCATCACTGTTCAACAAATATTGGAGGTTGAATTAGTTTTAAAGGTTTTTTTCGAAGATTTGGGGCTTTATTGTGAAAAAACGGTACAAAATATTTTATTCGAAGTATTGGCCATCGCTAGCTACAACTTTCGCCCATCTTTCGGGCAATTTCCGGATGCCGTTTCTCCAAAATTCTGGCCGCTGCTTGGCTATCCATGACTCAACCCATATTTTGGTAGCCTCGTACGAGGAGAACCGCTGGTCCGCCAAATCGAGACTCATATGCCAGAACAAATGATAATCGGAGGGAGCTCTGTCTGGACTATACGGCGGGTGGGGTAACACTTCCCAGCCAAGCGTTCCAAGGTATTTTTTGACAGGTTGAGCAACATGCGGCCGAGCGTTGTCATGTTGCAAAATAACCTTGTCTTGCCTTTTTACCGTTTCCGGCCGTTTTTCTTTCAATGCCCGGCTTAAACGCATCAATTGCAGTCGGTAACGATCCCCCGTGATTGTTTCGCCCGGTTGGAGCAGCTCAAAATATACGACGCCGACCTGGTCCCACCAAATGCAGAGCATGATTTTCTTGCCGTGAATATTCTGCTTGGCCGTCGACGTTGATGCGTGGCCGGGCAAACCCCATGATTTTTTGCGTTTTGGGTTATCGTAGTGGATCCATTTTTCGTCGCCAGTCACCACCCGATGCAAAAAACCCTTCCGATTTTGTCGCTCGATCAGCAATTCGCACGTAAAAAGTCGCCGTTCGACGTCGCGCAGCTTCAACTCGTACGGGACCCAATGTCCTTGCTTTTGGATCATTCCCATCGCTTTTAGACGCTTGCAAACGGTTGATTTATCAACGCCCAATGATTCAGCAAGCTCTTCTTGGGTTTGGCACGAGTCCTCGTTTACCAATTCCCCCAATTCCGCGTCCTCGAACTTTTTGGGCTGGCCAAGACGCTCCTTGTCTTCGGTGTGAAAATCACCACTTTTGAATCGTCGAAACCAGTACTCACATGTTGAAATCGACGGAGTATGGTCTGGGTAGGCCTCCTGCAGCAATTCACGGGCTTGGGCTGTATTTTTTTTTTCAAATTGAAGCAGAAAAGCAAAGCTTCCCGCAAATTGCGTTTCGACGGCACGAAAGTTGACATACTCGGAGCACGAAAACACTGCGTTGTTTATACTTCAGCGAAATGACAGATACTGATAAACAAAGCCTAGGGATGAGGTTTTGTCATGAATATATATTCAGTATTGCCAACGCGATAAAGTGATAAATAGCGCCATCTGTGTGTCACCTTTAAAACTAATTCAACCTCCCAAATCACTATTTATTGAAGTAAATTACCAACTGAAAAATCCAAGCGGTAAGAAAAGTTTTTAATTGATGGAAAAAGGATGGGTTCTCCAACAAGGCAATGACCCTAATTGCCAAAGAACCGCTCTTATATTACAACTAAATAGACCGCTGCAGTGTCCAGATTTAAAGGCCGGACTTAGAGTCCGAGGTATAGTAACTAACATGAAATCGTTTAAGAAAGAGTTGATAGAGGCATGGAACCAAATAATGCAGGAAGAGCTTAACCAACTAGTTTGACCAACGCCCCGACGCCTTCAAGCAATGATTTTTTTTGTCTGACCGCTGTTCGAAACCGAAAGGGTTGACTCGAGCAATAAGGTTAGGAAGCCACTTAAGGTTATCAACGTGATTGATATTATGCCTGAGTCAAAAGAAAACTGGTCCCCTGTTTGCAATGCAACAAATAAAATTAATTCAAAGTTTTGTTGCACGCAGCGTCTCCGCAAATATTCGTAGAAAGGCAATAGGCCCACTCCGCGAAGCAATACCGCACTGTATTCACGAACTGTTGCACGGTCAAACGGAAAGGGAACAGGGATAGGTCTTTTATGTGGTAAACCGAAAAGCAAATCCAACACCTCTGCTTTCTATGCTTTGTGCCACCTATACAACACAAATAAAACACCTCAAGTCTACTTATCTCAGCGATTTTTAGTATCCAGCATTCCTTGCCACAAAACGAAGTTTAAGATTCATATCGAAATCATAACAGCGTACGATCTTTCTGAATTTACAAAATGCAGATCGAGCCCTCTCTACCAAGGTGCATATTTCGGCTGATGTAACGCAATTTTCATTAAGCCAGTATTCAAGATATTTGACATTTGAAACTTTTGTTATGTTAATTTTAAGACCATAACTTTCGCTGTTATAAACGACTGTATTCTGTAGCTTTTGCAAATCATTCAAGTTGTCTGCTTGAACTGTGGTATTGTCAGCGAATCGAATGCTATTTATAATTACTCCATTGATCTTGATGCCTTCGTGGGAGTCCTAATGAGCTTCTTGAAATACATTTTCAGCATAGACGAATCACCACATCCGTGCAACGATCAACAACCATACGAAAGAAAATTACCTCATACGTATAAGCTGAATCGCAGTCAAACCAACGAATGCAAACGGATCGTAACTTATTTTCAATTCACAATAGTTTTCAAGTTCCATAGTACTATGCATCGTATTTTTAGGTCACAATGGCGTGGAACTGGCAAAACTGTTGTAAAATTTAGTAAATACAACTAAAATATAACCATGAATCTGACTTTGTTTTTATACATATAGGTATGAGTGCTAGTGTAAGTGATGGAGTTGGAGATGAAAAAATAGTGCGGAGGCAGCCAAGAGAAAAGAGCAATCCTTTGGCACTCCCAAGCATAGCGTAAATATGTAAGTAGTTAATTATTCTAGCTTATTTACAAACTTTTTCTTGTAGAGGACTTTGAGCCTCCAGTGCGACAATTGGCAGCTGTTGGCGGTGACTATTTGACCGATATGGGCCAGAGCACTGTTTCGAAGTAGGCATCCCACGTCCTGAAAGACATGCAAACGAAGTTATGCTCGCAGTTAATACGGTTTGCACCTGAAGATTCGCTTAATTTCAAGGAGTGGTTTGTGGAGCAGTATAAAATACGTGGAGGTAAATAAACACTACTTGAATCTTAAAATGTAATATTATTAAATACTAGCAACCCGCCCTGCTTCGCACGGGTATAAAATATATACCCTATGTCACTCACTGAAAAAATGATTAAAATCGATCCAGTAGTTTTGGCTTATTCATTACTGCCCGTGGCCCGCCCGCGTTAAATTTGGAGTAAAACAATTCCCCTTTCTTTATAGCATGAAGATTCCCTGCTATCTTTGGGATATCTAAATTCATACCCTACATTTTTGCATATTCACTTTTTGCATTTTTACATATGTATTTATTTTATTTTTACAACAATTACTATATTACAGAATGTCTTTATATACAACGTTCATAGCCTTCTTGTCATTAGACAATACAAACATGTTTTCCCTAGAGGTTACTCTTGAAAGAGCGGCATACAGTTGGCCATGTAAAAAACAGTCAACACTCAAATCTAAGCCTGCAACGTTGAAGGTTTGACCCTGAGATTTATTAATGGTCATTGCAAAAAATGTCTTTACCGGAAATTGTAAGCGTTTAAATTGGAGTGGTTGATCCGATGGTATCAGAGGGATTCGGGGAATCAATACATCTTCTCCGGTACCACATCCTGTGAGTATTGTGCACTCTATTATGAAAGTTTTCAGTGATTTTACCAGCAAAAGCGTGCCATTGCAAAGTTTAGGTGGACTTAGGTTTCTTAATAAAATAACAGGACAACCTATTTTCAGCTCCATTTTGTGAGGAGGGAGTCCAGACGGGTTCAAAGAGTTTAGAAATTCTGTAGGAAATTGAACAGCTTCTTCCAAATCGAGAACAGTATCGACCGAGTAGTATATTTTCGTCGGCGCATCAATCTTTGAAATAATCAAGTTATTTACTTTATCTACTTGTTAGTTGGTGACAGAATAGCTCTTTCTTCAAACCAAGATATTGTCTTATAACTTATGTTATCAATGTCAGGATAGACATTGTTGACTAACTCTTGGATGTTGTCTATCAAAACACAAAGGTTTTCTAGGTTAATCCTTCCCTCACTTTGTGTTAATTCTCCATTGCCAACTTTTAGCAGGATCTCTGGAAATAGCCTGTTCTCACGTGAAGATGACGAAACCCTCATATTAGTTTTAAGATCTAATTCATTGACATACGACCAAAGGTGGGATCTTTTTACCGAAGCATTTATTTCGTCAGCACGTGTTCCTCGAGTCACAACTGGTAGGATTTGACGGAAATCTCCTGAGAACAGAATTGTACATCCACCCATAGGTGAATTTTTGTTGCTCAAATCGGACATTGTCCTATCCAATGCTTCCACAGACGTCTTGTTTGACATGATAGCTTCGTCCCAGACTATTAATGAGCAGTCACGCATCAATTTTCCTGTATTGCTCTGTCTAGAAACACTACAGACGCTGTTATCATCATCGGTTGCGATTTTCAGCGGGAGCTTGAATGTAGAGTGTGCGGTTCGGCCTCCTTCCAAAGGAGTAGCGGCAATGCCGGATGACGCAACAGCTAACGCAATTTTTCCGGTAGATCTCAATTACTAATTACTGTTGTAATATCTTGAAAAATATTGTTTTTAATTATATGCTGTAAAGAGCCATATACATAGATCTATATGAAAACAACAATGTATTTAAGGTATTTAATTGGATAAGGATTAATGTCGTACCTATTTGTTGAAATCGCTTCGAAAATAAGCTATTAGTTGTCGTAAAAAGTAAATGACAAAAAATGTTATTATATGGAATCGATAGCAAGCTAAACGCGCTCCGAATCAATAAAAACGATTCAAAAACTGTATTTTAATTACGGTATGCAAACAAAATTCGTATTAGTACACCCCCTAATAAATAAAAAAAAACACTTATATTTTCAAATTAATTTTAAAACAAATGCTTGAAACCGTTTTATTTTATAGATAATAATTAACTAAAATAAGGCCAAATAAAAAAACCGCTCACAAAGTGTATTGAAATGCAAAAAAAAAATAAGAAAGAAAAAAATGAACACTTTTCACAGAAGCAAAATTCGTATTAGTACACATGTATTTTTAATGATTTAAAGAGTAAATAAAAAATAGTTCAGAAAATTAATATTTTGTAGGATACCCTCGTTGCCTTAGAACAGCAGACAATCTCTTCGGCATAGATTCCACCAATTTCTTTGTGAGATTTGGAGAAATCTTCTTCCACTCTGATTTGAGGACTTTTTTTAAATGTTCTCGGTTCCTTATTTGATGATGTTCCAGCTGCTTTTTGAAAATCGACCATACATTTTCTATGGGATTAATATCCGGGCTTTGTGGTGGTGTTTTGAGATAATTTGGACAGTTATAAAGCATCCATAACCTTGTATCCAACGCCGTGTGCTTAGGGTCGTTATCTTCTTGGAATATACATTTTTTTTGCAACCCAATTTTTTGGCACCTTTGCGTAGATTATTTTTTAAAATATCAATATATTGTCTCGCAGTCATAATTCCATCAATAAAATGCAACTTTCCTACTCCGTTTGCCCCGAAACATCCCCATACCATCAGAGAACCACCACCGTGCTTGAAAGAAGGCTGCAGATTTCGTTTTTGAAAGCCAGTATTACACTCTCTCCAAATTTTTATGCGTCCATCGGACATTTTTATATTAAATTTACACTCGTCTGAAAAAATTACCCTTTTCCAAAACCGCATATTTTTGTTTAAATATTGCCTGGCGAATATAACACGCTTTCTTCTATTGACTGAGCTTACATACGGTTTTCTAACCGCAGTTCTGCTTCTAAATCCCAATTTTTTTACATAATTGCGCACTGTTTGAGGTGTAACTTTGATAGAAAAGTATTTTTCTAGTTCTGCAGCTAGTGAAACTCCACTGACGGTGGGGTCATTTCTCATAAGGCGTTTCAAATAAGTCTTATGCCTCTGCCCAAGCTTTGCCCTGTTCACATTTCGAAGCTTTTTGTCAATCCTTCCACTGTCTCTAAAAATTTTGACTAAGTTATGTATTGTAGACACACTTTTCTGCAATGTTCTCGCAATTTCGCGTAAAGACTTTCCGTTTTTGTTCATATTTATTATTAATCTCCTAGTTTCGTTTGACTTTGGCGACATTGCAAGCTAACTCCGCGAACTTGAACAAATGGCTACTAAAACGCAACTGCCCAAGGTTAAACATTGAATCGTTTCGAAAATAAAGGTAAATACCAACAAATTGTTTACAAATTCAACGCATACTAAGTGTACTAATACGAATTTTGCCTGCAGTAGAAATAGCTACACTGCTACTAAAGCTATTTTTTTCAATTCTATGCAAATGTTTCGGAGTTTTTGTTATTATTCTATTTTTTTATGAATTATACAATACCGCACTACGATTGAAATCAATTGCTTTAAAGTAAATTTGAAAATATACGTGGTATTTTTATTTGTAAGAGGGTGTACTAATACGAACTTTGCATACTGTATGTGCGATTTACTAATATAAAACGTGAAAATAGCGTTTTATTTCGCTGTAAAATTGTATGTGCATATAATTACATGGAATTCAGTACATACATAGATACATATGTACATACGTCCGAAATGAAATAATGCGAGCGATTCGTAAATACATACATACATACGTCACCATACGATGTAATTCAACATTAATGAGGTGTGGTGAGATTATCGCTTAACGCCTGTTGCTTCATTCGGTTGACAGCGAACAAACACACAAACAGCTTTGGAAAAAGAGCTGATTTTGTTTAAACAATTTTGGTTAAATAACAAATAAATCAATTTTTTTTTTCATGCAGGACGAAAGTAAATATTTCAAAGTTAAACTTCAAGAAAGTTTCATTTTAATTGGTTGATTCGTTTATGATTTATGGCCGTGAAAACAAAAAATTTATGTTTTTTTTGCCACATTTTGACCGATTGCCACGCCCCCTTCATATATTTCTTCACATTATATAGATATAACCTTCCTCTTCAATCAATCTATCTTTAAAAAAAAACCGCATCAAAATCCGTTGCGTAGTTTTAAAGATTTAAGCGTATAAGGGGGCATAGGGACAGAAAATGCGACTTTGTTTTATAATATGTAGTGATAATTAAATTTTAGTCACTCTACAGTTGATGGCACTCACATCGGCTTGCAAAAACCCACAGCAACCGAGCATATGTATTTCAATAGGAAAGGCTATCATAGCATCAACACAATGGTAGCAAGTTGCTATTACAATATATTGCTTGAATAAATGTGATATTTGTTACAATCCTTTTTACCATAAATGTGACCACCCTTTATAGAAACTTTTCTGATGGTTCAAGTGAAGCAATTTTCAATGATATTCACTCTATAGCAAGATTCGTCATTGAAAGAAG
This sequence comes from Anastrepha ludens, assembly GCF_028408465.1. NCBI lineage: Eukaryota > Metazoa > Arthropoda > Insecta > Diptera > Tephritidae > Anastrepha > Anastrepha ludens. The sequence goes on along the minus strand of NC_071498.1, from coordinate 83,379,760 downwards.
TATTGGAATGGCAAGAGGGGACGATACCATCCTAAAAAAGTCGGAAGACGTGCTAATGTATGTGCGTCATTAAATTAAATTATGTGCGGCATTAAATTTAAAATTAACTTCGGTCCTCAGAACTAAGAGTCTGACCAAATACTTGAAAAAGACGCCGGTGAAGCAAATCATCTCACTGCAGTTGGCCAAACACTAAGAGACCAAAAAGATATTCCTTATTGAATTTTTCTTGAAATTGAAAGTATATTTACACACACATGTGCAATCTTGTAAATAGTTTTTAAAGTATTTTTAAGTGAAATGGAAAGCCGTTGTACCATATTTAGGATGACACTCATAAAAATTCATTTTTTATTTATTTTGATCACATACTTTTGATCACAACATCATAAGATATGTTTCGTCAGCCATAAATACTTAAATACTATAGAATACAAAATTCTCCTCTAAATACGTAAAACTAAAATTCAAAATTGCAGGCACTTATTTCCCTAAGTTGACGCATAGGGCCATATACTCCACCATGACATCTTTTGGGATGGAGTTGAGTTTATTAAAATTCGTCCAATCACAAATTTATTACAAAAACCACAAATAATTATATATTTTTACAATTTACTTACATCTTTGGTTAAAATCGATCGTTTTCGGGTATCTGACAGTTCGCTGAAACCAGTACGTTCAGCACTCGTTCACATATCAGGCAGCTAGATAATAATTTGTACAGCGCATTATAATCACAACCGTTCAAAATCATGTTTATTTATAAGAGATTCAATGTATTTTCCCCAAAATATTCACAACAAAATTTTGTATAGACAGGACAGATAAAATGGCATACGGGACAAGTCGTGGTAGTTACTTTTTTAAAAGGTTTTGTATTTAGATTAGGGATCCCGCACGAAAGATCAAACTTATTAGCAGACAAGTCGTCCCTGAAATAGTTGATGTTTGTAAGTGATAACCCAGGATACAAATCGTGAGATATATATTAGATTTTTTGGCTGAGTTTAAAAATACTGAGAAATCTTTGACATTTAGTTTTTCCATAAACTGAGGAATATACATATGCCCTCAAGGATGCAGAAGAAAAGATTTTTAGAGGTTCCATATTCAAAGTTAGCGATAAATTTCCCATTTTTAACCCAGTGTACACCAAAGCGCACTGTCTCTTTAGCAAGGATACGCGGAAGTTTGTCATTGGGCAAAGAAAAACAGTGCAAGCATTAGACATATGAGCTCTAAGAGTAGTGTCGAATCAAATTGGTTTCGAAGTGAATCATGTGATTCGGCGTGTTCGCAAGCAAAAAGATCAGTTTTTTAATAAATAAACACGAAAGTCTCTCGACTGGCTCCAATTTTTCTACACCCCAAACTTGTGAACCGTAAAACATAATCGATCTTGACCACGCATCAAAGATTTTTAGTATTTTAGAAATGGAAATCTGAGGGTTATTTATAAATTTTAGAGAAGTAGCTTTTATTGCTGTTTTAGAGCCGGAATGCTTTAATTCCAAACATCCAACTATATGCAACAGGAGTTCCGGTGCGCTCCCTAAACAGCATACATTTAGACTTTGAAAAATTAACTTTAAGGCCTCATTGAAAGCTATAATCTCGTATTGAATAGGCCATATCCTGTAGGTCAATCGGAAATCATTCATAAATGTGGGCATCATAAATATAATAAATGTGATCAGAAATATCATATTATTTCATTAAATTATGTCATTATCAACAAAAGTCTCCACCTGGCTGTTTTGTTTGGCTTGCTCACTATAGCTTTTTATATGCATGTTCGAAGGTATATGTACGAATATATATTTTATCGGCAAAGATTGGAAATTTTTATTTACCGCGACACGCCACCTTCGATGCCAGTTTTAGACGAAACCCCAACATCAGCAGATATAAATATACTGAGTAAGAGATTACACTCGAATTTCGGATGGTACAATAACAGCAAGTGACGGAAAACAAATCCGGCCATTCAATAATTCATTACGTGAACATTATGTTTGAAATTCTATACATACAAATAATAAGCAAAATGTTATTGCTGGAGTGTATAGATGATTAGGTGATGAACAAAATTGTAGATTTCTTTGTCTAGTAAAGCTTCTGTTCGTACAGATAACTCTCGACCATTAATACGCTTATATATACAGGGTTATTCGACAAGAGTGCAAATTTTCTTTTAAATAAAGCACAACAAAACTTATTGAATTTTTTTTTTTTTCTTTTTTTTTTGTTCGTTAATTTCATCATGTCTTTTCATCTATGGAATTTAACACAAAATTCATTAAACGCCCATTCCGGACTCTTCTAGCAACACAGAAGGGGCATATCAAAATTTTCCAAGAATTATAATGCTTATGATTTCATTTTTCAGTTAATTGGCATAGACCATAATTGCCTCGTAGTCCGAGAGAGAGAAGTCCAATGGTGTCAAATCACCAAATCTCGGCAGCTATTTGACCTCGATGTTTCGTGACATAATGCTTCCTGTGAACTTCATTCGTAATAGGCTATGTTTTCGGGCGCTCTGTAGCAAGCGGCAGCGTCCTGCTGAAACCACATATTTTTCAAGTCAATGTCACTTAACTCGCGATAACATTCACCGTTCACCGCAGCAGCGTGAAAAGACCACACACAAGTGACTCGTTGTGCGTCCACAGTTTTTTCTCTAATGACATCTGGACTTTCAATACCCCAAGTGCGACAGTTTTGCTTACTAAAGTATCAGTTTAGGAGTAAATGTGTTTAATCGCGCAAAGTGATATTTTTTTGCAATGCGCGAAATGCACCACTTGTAGCACGACTGGATCACTTTTACGTATCGCCCTATGACTAAATGTACCAAAGTATGTAGTACCAACTATCTAAAAAAGAAAAAAAAAAAGTTTAAATAAAATTAAAATATCATAAGTTATTGCTGTCAAGAATCTGCATCATTCTTGAATCACCCTATACATATTTATTAAGTAAAAATATCGATCATATAAAGTGTACTAATTCGAAAGCTAGAATCGACCCGAAGCTTATCAGTTGAGCGCAGTCAAAGGTCATCGCGCATTTCAGCGATTGAGCGCTTTAAAGATCTGCAATTCTTCATATGTAGACTCCAATTCAGTCTTATTAATCTACTTTTCCATTCAATACTCAATGAAATCTATTAATTGCAGTTAAGAGCACTCAAAGCTTCCAGTTCTACGTAGCATTTCGAAGCGAGTAACTCACGGGAAGAGTTTGTGCTATTTGTAAAGCAGAGAAACAAAGAAACACAAATGTCGCTGTTACAAATCTGCATTTTAATAGGAGCGATTGCGTTTACCTTCGCTGAGATTGTAGATTTCAAGCCGTGCGGCGATGTCGACGCCTGCACCATACACGAAGCACGCATCGATCCTTGTCCACAGGCTAGCGAGCATTTGGCATGCCATATACGTCGCCGCCGTCCGGCCACTATGTCCTTCGACTTCACGCCCAATTTCGCTGCGGAGACGTTGGAAGCCGGCTTGTCTTGGCAGAAGAGCGCTACACAGGACCTCCCGTTGATCACCATGGACAAGGAGGCATGCAAGTACACACCCTGCCCGACTGTTGCTAATCAACGTCAGACATACACCATAGATGTGCCGATCGAAAGCAAATTCCCACTAAGTTCGTACACAATCAAATGGACGCTGAAGGCGCCCACCGGACAAATATGCTGCTTCACCAACGACATCAAAGTTGTGCGTTAAGAATATGGAAGAGGAAGTGACAAATATTGCTTTACAGTTTGATTTGATATGGAAAAGATATTGATGATGAGAAAATAGTCGGCAAAAAAAATACTTGTTAAGAAAAGTTGCACTTTTATCACGAAACTCGTTAACGCTACATCGATTGAAATCCTTTAGAGTGTTAGTTATTGAAAACAATTGTCCAGAAATAAGCTAACTGTGTAATTATTATTTTTCTTAAATTAAAATTAATTCTAAATCTATGAGATGTGAAAAAATCCCTTAAATGGTTAACTATAATTTACAAAATATACGAATGTTTAATTTGCTTAATCGATTAAGAAAAACGTGTTATAGTTACATTTACAATGTGCAGATTTTTATTTGCAATAAGAATTGTTATCTAACAGAAGGAATAGAGCAGTGGCGATTCCATTACATAATTAAGTATTTAGAGTATTTGCTTTCGTTACTTGCCTATGACTGCAAGTTCTCCGTAATAATATATAATGGCGAAAATTTATAAAAACCTAAATTTAAATTCGAAAATTAAATTTTATGGTATCCTATACATTTGGAGGCCTAATGGAAAATCTTCACATTCCATGGTAATTAGAACCAGTTTGCATTGCGTACAAAAAACTACTAAGGTTATAGCTGCCGTCGTCTGGCGTATGCATGTGTTGAGATACACTTCCGTAGCTTTGCCTCTTAGGCAAACATTCCATCCGTGGGTTTTATTACTATTATTATACTCCAAAAGTGCTCTAGTTATAGGTGCATGAGAAAGATAATTGGCTATTAGGATATTGAGATAAAATGGGCTTAGACATAAGAACTTTGCTGAGTATATTCAAACTTATTAGCCGGAGAAGTTCAGAGCATTCAATGGAACCACTGATTATGTCGTAAGCAAGCATACAAGTAAAGGATGGGAGAATTATTCTGCTTTCAAGTGCCTTTAAACCACAATAATTAACATACAGCGTGAAACAAAAATTAAATTCTATCAATTGGAGTGCAAAACTAATGAATTCGCATTGCACCCTTTCTATTCTAGTGCCATGGTAACCATACATCAGATTCCATATAATAGAAGCGTACTCGAGCTTCGAACTAACTAAAGAGTTGTAGAGAGAATCTGAAGAGAAATATAAAAAAGCTCGATCAACAAATATGTTAATCCAATCGAATATTATATAGAATTAACAGCCGAAGTAAACAACCACATGATGAGTTGAGATGGCAACATTGCGATCAATCACATGACATTCTCGCAGAGATCGTATGCAAACCGGGAAAACTGCAATGACGAGAAAACCGAGGACTACGAGGCCATCCGGACGCCCTCCCAAACGCTAGAATGAGTATTGAACATCCAGCTCTATTAATAATTGTTATTTAATTATTAGGTGCGCAACTAAGTTCTCGTTGTTTTTTTTGATGAAAATACAACTTTATTCTGAAAAAATGGTTACAAGTGAATCATTGAAAGTATTTCCCATCGCTGGCTACTACTTTTTTCCATCTTTTTGGTAGATCTCGTATACCGTCGTGGTAAAACTGTTCATCTTTTGAGGCTATCCACGGATCAAGTTATTTTTTGATGTCTTCATATGAATGGAACTGCTGGTCAGCTAGACCATGTGACGGTGTGATAAACGGACAGCGCAATATCTGGAGAATATGGCGGGTGGGGTAGGACTTCCCATTTCAGTGTTTCCAGGTAGGTTTTAACGGGTTTGTGCAGTGCTCGGCTCAATCGCATCAATTGAAGTTGATACCGATCCTCAGTGATGGTTTCACTTGGTCTTAACAGTTCATAAGAAATAACAACAACTGGGTCCCACCAAATACATACCATAACCTCCACAGCGTGAATATTCGGCCGAGGCGACGACGTGAAGCATGACCGGGCAGTTCCCATGACTTTCTTTTCTTTGTATTGCTGTATTGAATCCATTTTTCATCCATCCCGTCACGATGCGATGAAGAAAACCCTTCCTTTTTTGCCGCTGGAGCAGTTGTTCACAGGCGAAAAATCGACGTTCAACATCCCTTGGTTTTAATTCATAAGGAACCCAAATCCTCTGTTTCTGAATCATTCCCAAAGCATGCAATCGCTTGGAAATGGATTGGCGGGTAACTCCTAATACTGAAGCAAGCTCTTCTTGCGTTTCACACGGATCCTCATTGAACAATACCTCCAATTCAGCGTCTTCGAAGGTTTTTGGCCTTCCTTCACGGGGACGGTCGTCAACATTAAAATTATCGTCTTTGAAGCGACGGAACCAATCTCGGCACGTTTTTTCCCTTAAAGCAGCATCTGCATAAACTTTTTGTAGGACTCGATGCGCTTCAGCCGCCGTTTTTTTTCGAATGAAAGAGGCAAATCAACACTTCCCGCAAATGACGATTATTCGGCACAAAATCAGTCATTTTCACAAAACCAAAAGTATATGATATTAAAACACGATCACTAATGTGTCGAAGCAGTTTCTTTACGATATGTCTAAGCTTAGTTTATGATGTTTAGGTTATGTTATATTAGAATAGACTAGCACACACTGCAACTTAGCTACGCACCTAATATATACGAGATTTTTCTGAAAATTTGTTTATTTTTTAGCTTAAGTATAATAAAAAGTTAACTGAAAAATGTTTCATAATTTTGAATATTTTTGCATTGTTAGTATTGAAAAATGTGTGCAGTGTAAAGGTTTTCAAAGTGGTTATGTTTTAAAATAAATAAATAATTGGCGCGTACACCTCTGTTAGGTGTTTGGCCGAGCTTCTCCTCCTATTTGTGGTGTGCGTCTTAATGTTGTTCCACAAATGGAGGGACTTACAGTTTCAAGCCGACTCCGAACGGCCGATATTTTTATGAGGAGCTTTTTCATGGCAGAAATAACATACACTCGGAGGTTTGCCATTGCCTGCCGAGGGGCGACCGCTATTAAAAAAATGTTTTTATTAATTTTGCTTTCACCGAGATTCGAACCAACGACCTCTCTGTGAATTCCGAATGGAAATCACGCACCAACCCATTCGGCTACGGCGGCCGCCCGTGTTTTGTTTTACACTTTTATAAATCTTCCTTTCTTACGCGTTGGCTTCATTATTCGTGCGGATTATTTATTTAGTCACGATGTCACAGAGGACGAGTAAGCAACGTGCGTCCGCAAGCGAAACATATTACAAAGCCAATGATTCATGTGCAACTGCTCGTCGTAGATTTTGTTCGCGTTACAATATTCGACGTTTACGTGATGCCCAAGTAAAATTTGATTCGTTAAGGGGTGCGAAAGTTTCAGGTAACAAGTTTGGTGGCAAGCAGCCCACGGCTGGGACCCAGCCGAATATCGAATAATTGATTTAGCTACTCCATATATTTTTGCCAAAGGTGAAACTCTAACTAGCGCCATTTCCAATACTTCCAATAATTTCTAATATTTTCTTTAACAAAGAGAATTTCCTCGAAGGTATGATGGCACTATCCATTTATAAATAACAGCATATTTTCTAGCGATCAACAAACACTTTGCTTTCTGACTATTTCCTTTTTGTTGCTTCTGCTTGGAGTTGCTGTTAAAATTATGTTCTCTATTTAGAGCTTTTTAATTGTTCACCGTTTAGCGTATCCATCTAAAAATTTCAGTGTTCACTGTATGCGTTCACTGTGGGCGTTCAGTATATCCAGACACGACTGTATTATAAAATTAATTAGATGTTTAGTTTCTTACTTGAGTACACTTTATTTATTAGAATGGAGTTTTTTGACTTTGTGGAATGGATCCCTAATCCAGAGATATTGACTAAAATTTCCCGGAATATATTTTTCAATAAATGTTGGATTAACAGATTACTTAAAATCAGATTTGGAAAAGAGCAAAAAATATTTCAACGCACGGAAACAGTCAACATTTCCTTCATCCGTTCCAATTTTTCTTTTCCCAATAGCAAACTTCACCACAGAGTTTCGCACACAATCGGGGAATCTCTGATATAGCAACTAACAGCAGAACTAATTAAAAATTAGTTAACTATGATGACGCCATGGGGAATTGGAGAATATTATTATATTCAACGCAGTTTTTTGCCACACTTTCTCACTACCAGTATTCGTCTTGTGCTAAACAGATTAGAGGCCACAAAAGCTTTTAAAAGTGAATTGCCAATTATAGAGAAATCTGCCATGGGATGAATCGAGCATTCGGCCATTACCATCATTTAATGCAAACAACTTTTCTCCGAATAATATTTTTACATTTTTCTTATTTATCTGTCATGCTGCTTATATTCAATGCTGGAATTCCTACCATAGATTCCATTAGTCTCTGAGGTAAATAGAGTAAGTAGAGAGGTAGAAAATTAGATACAAAATTAAAAAATTAGAAGCCTTAAAAACGTTGCTACAAACTTATCATCTTTACCAACCAATTAAAGGAAAGTAATAAAACTTAAAATACGAGCAAAAAGCCCGAATCCGACTTGAGTGGCCATAAAATGCGTTTTAATTGCGAATCATTTACATTTTTTTCTTTCTGACGTGCTCTGAGACTGCGAGTATAAAATAATGGCATATAAAATGCTTTTTTTTTTTTGTTTTTCAAAACAAAATAAATGTAATGAAATGACTCGAACGTATAATTTATATGTACGAGTGTGCTTACTAATATGTATGTATGCATGTATATGCATGCATGTTTGTACATATAAGTAAAATACAATAACTCAACAGCTGCTCTGTGGAATTTTCTTTCTTTCATAAAGCCAACACTTTTAGTTCTGAGTATGGATGCTTTGAAATCAGTTAAAATTTAAAATTCATATGATACTTTGTGTGAATAATTTTGTCCCTTGAAAATATGAGAGATCGTATGATTTTCGCTAATATTTTATTTATGAAGTAAAGTTTTGTTAAGTTTATATTAGTTTTAAATAAACAATATATACCTACCTGTATTTTTCTTAGAATAACATTTTTAATTGCATTAATTTTTTTAAGATGCAGCTTCTTACATCCAAAATTAGTTGTATGTGAATAATTTTTCCGTGTGTGTATGTACAAATCACTCTCATGGAAAAACTTGAGTGTAGGGTTACAATATTGGAGAAGACATTCAATAGGGCCTACAAAACGTCGTGTCAAATTAAGTATAGCAAAAAATCTTATCTTATCGAAATTAAGGGAAGAAGCCTGATCAAATTTTAATATCAGCTACTCAACAGGTAATTGGCAATTGTACAGAGAACGTCGGAGACAGTACAAAAAGGCAACTAGGGCCGCCAAGAAGGAGAGCTGGAGAGATTTTAGTTTTTCGATCGAACCTACCAGAGCTTCTGCGAGGCTCAGCTGCATTTTGTCCAAAAATCATTCAATGGTTTCTTAGATCAAGAGGCCAGATGGCACTTGGACTTCTACGGCAGAACTTCTTAAACACCTATTTTAAGATAGCGATGCTGGGAGAATCCGGCGGAGCCGCTATATCCCACAGCTTCTTGCCGATGTAATAGTCACAAAAGAGAAGGTTGTGTGAGCAATCAAATCATTTTCACCTTTCAAATCTCCAGACCCTGTCGGGATTTTTTGAAGCTGTTACAAGAAACTCTTGATAATATTCTACGATGGTTAATGGAAATTTTCAAAGCGTGTCTAAACCTTGGTTATATTCCTATTGGCCTCTTGGATAATGTGGTTCTTTATTATTAGTTTACTCGTGGCCATGGGTAATCCAATGGTACTTTTATCACTGAGCAGTTGAAGAGCAATCCCTTTTCTGGCTAGCTCATCAGCTTTACAGTTTCCACCAATATCTCTATGCCTCGGAACCCAAATAAGGCTGACCTTGACTACGTATCTAATATAATTTAGGGCCGCCCGGCGATATTAGTAAAGCCGCATTCATTGATTTGATGGCCGCCCGGTTATCCGAGAATATATTTATAGTCGTTTTTGTTACGGCGTGCGTACTTAGATATGTAGCCACTTCTTTTATAGCTAGAACCTCAGGCAGAGGCAGTAGTCTGGTAGTAGAACGGATAGTTCCAGTCCTAATTCCTTAGAGAAAACTTCACAGCCAACCTTATCGTCTAGCTTGGAACCATCTGTATAAAACTTTGTTTCCCCCTTCTCCATGGCCTCGGTGTCTGCCACTCCCTTCTTCACGGTATACTCGTCATGAAGAGCTTTTCAAAGGTGAGTCTAGGGATAGAGTAGTATATTTCTTGTTTGTGACTAATCAGAGAGTGCAAAATAGAAGCGTGGCCAAACCACCGGTCTTTCCATTTGAGTCTGAGCGCCGAGGCGGCGGGTCCCGACGGTAACATTCAATAGGAATTTTGCCACTCTCTTTCCATCTAAGGAAACAACTTCAACTCTACAGTCTACACAGACGGCTCTAAAATGGATTGTGGTGTTGGAGCTTATAGACTTAAAATTGAAAAATCTGTGCGTCTCCCTATTGCGTGCATTGTATTCCACGCGGAAGTACTTGCAATTGGGGAAGCTTGTAGGCTACTAATCACAGATTTCTCTTTTAAGGGGAATATCGCTTTTCTTTCGGAAAGCCAAGCTGCAAACGAGGCACTGGATTCAGGTACAACAACCTCTATGGTGATGGAACAAAGTAGGAATAGCCTTTCCACCTTGCGTAAAAACCATAATGTTACCTTAATTTGGGTCAGGGGACATCGGAATATTGAAGGTAACGAAGAAACAGATGAACTGGCAAGAGGGGGATCTGACATGAATAGTGCTCTTGCAGAATCGGTACACACACCATTAGGTGCAGTCAAGAGTACAATTTTCCTAAAATACCTCCGAATCGCGGATTGTAGATGGAGAGACCACACGAAATGCAAAATTAGCAGAACGTTATGGCCCACCTACAACCTCAAACAATCGTCAACATTGTTAAACATGAAACGATGGGACGCCTGGAGTCTAACGGCAGCCATAACTGGCTTTTGGTCTATCGGAGAACAAGCAGTCAGAATGGGCATCCCTCACAACACATACTGTCACAGTTGTAAACAACAGGAGAAAAAGGAAACAATCTTCCACTTTCTCGTTGAATGCCCTGCGCTATTGAAGGACATAATGTAAACCCTCGGCAAACCGATGTTCGAGGGTCTAGAACAACTGTCTGGCTTAGATGTAAACCACCTATTAAAGTTCTTAAACCGCACAGACTGGATATAGTTATGCCGTGAATAAATGTTAAACAAGTTGGTAACGAGAATGTGGCAAAAAAATGGTGCGGAAGCGCTAGTTGGATTCTGGATAAATCACCACTCTAACCAACAAACCAACCATGGACATATTTCAGATGTATTGGAAGCTATATCACAATTCAAGACGTGTTTCATTATATCAACCTATGTCATATACCAAAACTTGATAAACGAGTACATTATTAGGCAATTTCTCTTGAGAAATTGTGTATATTAAATGAGTTTTATCCCGAAAAATGTGTTTCGAAGAAAATTAGAAAGCTAAAAACCAAACCGACTCTATCAAAGCATTGCGGTAAAAAATGAGCTCTTCAAATTGGAAATAAGTGAGCGATGCCGCCGCTTAATGAAGAAATAACTGAAATGAAGAATTTTTTATTACCTCAGGAAACATATTTATTGAATCGATAAGCTTATTTGTTTTTCCCATAATTTTAAACTTTTTCGAAGAATGCACGTACTTGTATATATCGTCCCCTTAGTATTAAAATAGCCTATAAATTTTTTGATGTTTTGAGAAAATGAATTTCAAACTTTTTGTCGAAAGTAGCTCTCACTCAAATCTCGGTATGTCTGTAAATATTTATTATTTTTTGACTGACGTTTTGACCCACTTTGTGGAACTAGAAGTTGACAAAATTTTGACCACATATAAAATCGACGATGGAGAATCCAAAAATTCAATAAAAAAATAATAGCCTATGAGCACATAGGCTATTGTTATACTAAGGGGACGATATGTACATGTATCTATTAAGAAGTGAAGTAGTCTCAGCGGGGATAAGCGCGCATTTTATAAAGGAACGTGGCCAGTGGGGTTTGGGTGGAATTGTAGTTTTGAGGCAATTTTTAACTGATTGTTGTTTCGTTTCGATGTCATATTGGTACGGGGCTACCCCCTATTTATATTTCCGACCTAACAAAGGAGAACTATACATTGGCGGTTGAAAACAGTTTTATATCTAGTTTTTTTAAAGATTCTCTATGCTTATGAATACACTTTTGCATGCGTTCGAAACAATTTTCGAACTACTTTGACCAGTCGAATTTGCAGGGTTTTTTCTGAGTTGTGTGGAATCCAATGCGAACACATATTTTTACCGCAAGATGATTGTGCCCAAAGATGCTAAATCTCACGGTATAATACAGCGCCACTCAATGGGTATGGAAAATGTACAAATCGTTTTATCGTAATAGAAATAAAGAAAAAAGTGAAAAAGTGTTGGAAGGGTAAATATTGACAAGCATTGGGTGTTTCAGTATAGGTCATTGCCAGTACAAAGAATTCCAACGTAGCCGTCGATCCTTGTAGAATGAATTTTGTGAGGACCGTCCGAAAACGGTTCTTGCTTTAGAAACACTGCAGCAATTGAATTGGGATAGAATCATTTTTGGCATCAGCATACGAGTATATTCAATATCGCATGGACATTTGCTCGTCAAGAATATTTGTTCTCGGTGGATATTGCATATTTGACAGTTATCCAAGAAAGGACTCGTGTCGATTGGTGTGAAGAAGTGTGGAAGAAATGTGAGGTAACGAATGAAGGATCTATGCATATGAGTCGGAAATAAAACAGCAATCGACAGTATGGGTGTTCCAAGACGAGCTTAATTCAGTAAATGTTGTTCGCGGAAGAAGCACCTCAAAGCAAATGATCGGAAATATTCGTGAAATCTGGTAATATCGCAACTGACACTTAAAACAGTCAACTCTGAGTGGTATTAAGTAAAACCAACCGTCGAAGATTAATCTTACTGGTAAAAGCTCACACAAGAGAGTTTTTGAGCACTCATAAGATCGAAATAATGAGTCATCAACCTAACAACCTTGATTTAGCACTTAATTATTTCTTTTTTTTTCTCAATCATCAAGAATAAAAAGCAAGGTCAAAGTGGTTTTAGGAGCTCGTTTTGGAAGTATCCACTTCTCAGTGTGTAAATTCCTTTTATTCAAACAAGTATAAAAGAAGAAGTATATTGACTTCTAATGAGAATGTTTTTAAAAACAGTAAAGAATTTTTCATTATTATTTTACTGCACTTCCATTATTGGGCATTCAAAAGTAACCACCGTATTCTGGTATGTTGTTTGCTCGCGTGTTGGCAACCTATCCAATTGGTTCCATTAGACACCTCAGAGTATGCCTTTTCATTAATAACAAAAACTCAACTCGGTTTTTGAGCCACTACAAACTTGCATTCAATTTCAATGGATTTATTATCTTGCATACTTAAAATATTCTAAAAATTTTGAATAAAAATTGTGAATTTTTGATGAAAATTTGTTGAATTTTTTCCAAAAAAAATTATTAAAATTAAATAAGAAAGAAAGGAATTGTCAAAACTTGTCAATAAGTCCCTGCGCTGTAATTACTAAACGCAGTTTATACTATTGGCAGGGATTCAAATTCCTCTGCTACACACAGGCAATCTTAGATATACATATAGTATGGTTCACCTTAGGCGCAAAACAGAATTGGGGTAAGACAGCGGGTTGACGGATGGTGATTAGGAATTGCGACGGGGACGGTTTTCAGTTGGCATTTTGTGGTTACAATAAAATTAATTTTGTGATGAAATCTTCTCGTTTTCTATAATTATGAAGCAATTGATTGAAGCTCATTGTGGGTTTTCTTGTTGAAATCGAACATTATTTGCTTCTTATTTGCCAGATGTTGCTTGTAAATAAACAAATTGTCTTCGAATGATCAGTAAAGTAGCCCGGAATCTTCAACTGAAATAGAAATGAATCTAATTATTTTCCGTCGTAAAAATAACCGCCTGCAAGAAATCCATCCCTGCCGTAATTCAGTGCAATTTCATGCTATTAATTGGTTTAAATTTTGCCATTTTTTTCTCTTCAAGGAGTTACAGGCTGAAAAGATAAAGTCTGCCATGCGTTTTCGAATCTCAGATATTTAAATTGTGTTTTCACCGTACATAGAGATCGCCTTTTTACATTTTTTATTATATCTGAAATAGTTGGATCCTCAAGTGCAAAGTGGCGCAAAATTAATCATCCAATTTCATTTTTGAATAATTTTTTCACTCAATAAAAAAATGATTTTGATTGATGAAAATATTTATTTTGACCCTTTGAAGCCAAATATAATTAACGTACGATGTAATTTTGCGGCACCTTGCATGATATATGAGTATTTTCGTTCCAAAGCTCCTTGAGCTCAAGTATCTTATTCTAGTACTTACCCAGCAGATTTCAGTTTTTATCACCCAAACGTAAAACCCTTATATCGGTAAATTAAAGGACGCCAGAAATTATCAAACTTTTGGTAAGGAAGTATTTCGATTATTCCAGAACAACTTATTACCATTGTAAGTTTTCTGGCATATATTTGGTTGTTATTGTTCTAGCAACATATATATTGCAAATATATGAAGGGAAAATGCTGCTGAAGTGACAATCTTTGGCCTGATATAAATCCGGGTCGTTATGGTACCACAGACCGGTTGGTATAACAAACTAAAATGATCTCTAATGGAAGGATAGCCAAAATATTACCACTACTACCCATACAAAAGCAGCAATGTGTTTTCTGCAATCACATTATCATACTTACCACCTCTTTCGCCAATCGTGCAAATGAAGGATAGATAGCAAATATCGCCCGTTTATGAAAAGAGAATTGTAGTTTTTGATTTTGCCTTGGCAACAGCAAAATACAAAATGACGAAACGAAAGGATTGATACGTGCATATGTATGTAAAAATCAATGTCAAATGTCAATTAATATCTTGTTTATCGAAAAATGGGAATACAGGAAAAATGTTTGCTCAGATCGCTAATAGCTCGCATCAACATTCCAGCATTATATCCAAATACATAAACCCTTTCTTTGATGTAGGCAACCGCTGCTAAGCCAACATTAATCAAGTACAAATAATTAAATTTTAAAAATTTGCTTATTTTACACTTTGCACTTCAGAATTTCTTACTTCTTGTTTCTTAAGACAACCCTTGCATATTAATTAGTATTTTTAAAGATTTTTTGTTCCATATACAGAAACATATGTATGTGTGCGCAAAGGGTCGGCTGACCACTGTGAACTGTGAGACAACCCTCCGCAACCCCCATAAGCCTAACTGTAAGCGCAATAATTTTCCCTAAGTTCATTAAGTAATAAGTATTTGTTGTTGTTGCTCACTCGTGGCTTTATTTATAACTTCACTACCGCAAGCCATTCATAGCGTTAAAAAATGATCAACAAATTTCATTTTAATGAATTAATTCTGTTATTCTTTTTTGTTTATTCAAATTGCGCGGCGAAGTTTGTAAAACTGCCAAATAAGTGCCACCAAAAAAATATATTTGAAAGCGTTATAAAAATATGAGCAACTTCGGATGCTTGTAATTTATTCCGAAATTATGCAAAAAAGTGGTTGAACTGCTTTTTTTTAATTTATTCCTTCTTTTATTTACTCCCTTTTTAGGAGACCTGCAGCGCGAGTTATTCTTCGGGCACGCGAGCACATGAATTTTCATGGATTTACATTTTTTTATGCAATTCTTTTTAATTCTTTTATGACACATTTTCATTTGCATTTTCCGCAGTTCATTATGTTGTTGTTTATTTAAAATCAATCGAAGCCGTGAAAACTTGTTTGCTGCTCTTTTAAGTTTTTTATGCTTCGTGGTTATATCATGGTTGTCAGAGGCTTCGCCGCAGATCGCATGATAATTCTGATATAATATCATATTTATTGAAATATATTTTGAACCAAAGTCAAAAATTTACAACAAAGTTAAATTCTACAATTCGACAAACCATTCTCAAACAACTCTTGAATTACCAACCAAGTCATTGAGTAAAGGGGTCTTGCGCATACAGTCAAACTTGTTTCTGTGCGATATTTTTGTATGCGGTTTTTCTTTTTTCTATCGTGTTGAAACCGTTTCCATTTTCTTTAGAATGTTTGCACATATTGCTAGTTAATAACGTCAGAAAAAGTATGTTCGCTTTAATTAATATAAATCCACAAAATTAATCTACCCGTTCACATACGGCGGATTACCTGCAAAATTGGCAATCAGCTGTCAATACTGTTGTGAAGGGCTTTTCTTCGTATAATTTATCTTGGTGGAATATTTCAGTGTTTTTGGAATATTTCGGTGTTTGTTTAATTACTATTAACGATATAAAGAAAAGGCAAGAAGAAGGTATAGTTAATTTAATTGCTCAATTGGCTGCTAAAAATAAACAGTTTGATGAATTTCGTAAACGTTTACTGAGGCTTCAAAAAATTATGGCAGCAATATGCATTCGAAATTCGATATTACATTTTATAACAAGTAATAAGAGGACACACGCTTTTCTTTCGGTTATATGAATAATTGATATGAATAATTAATATTTAACACCTAACAAAGATTTTATTAGAATTATGTCTACAAACCTGTTTTCTTTGCCGGTATCCATTTTAATTAGTATTTACTTTGACGTATTTCTTTACACGCGTAAAAATAATGATCTATTACACAGAAAACACAGAGTTGTATGTTAAAAAAAATAATAATTTATTATTTTATAACCTCAGATTTTGGGAGAGAAATTTTGTATAGGAAATCTCGCTTTTTAATTACGGATTGGGAGTTAAGCTCATTTACTTATACCTATGTGAACGTATTATAACTTCTCGACTCTCGAAAAGCGTCTTCTATAGTGTATTTGACTTTCAATTTAAATTTAGGCATACATACTCTCTTAAAATGGTTGCGATTAACCAAAAAAAAGTGAAAAGAAAGACCATTACATTAGAAACTTAATAGATTAGCTCAAGGTGAAGAGCTCACAGTTCTTGGTAAGGAATATACAACTGGCAATCGCGAGATTTATAAATAGTTGAAGAATAGTCACAAGAACTTATAGCCGACTATATGGCAGCAAAAAGGAAACCAAATCATAACAAAATTACGCAAGTTTTGGACCATGGCAAATGGCGATAAGGAACTTTTTCAAATTTATCTTTTCTAGGCAAGGTTTTATAGACTAAATTTATGTTTTTCGTTTTATTTGTACACATCACTATTTTTTACTATTTTATTTTATGTTAAAATCATGTTTAAAACAAAATAAGTATTTTTTAATGTTTCAAAGCATAGTGAATTTATTCAATTTACTTAGTTTTTGTTTTTTTTTTGTTTTCACGTCGCATAAAATAATTTTTCCTCGAGAACTGTTAGAAAAATTATCGCCTGTAGTTATTTTTTGAATCTTTGGCTTCAGAATATGTGCTTTATGAAGAGGAAAATTCTCAAAATTCTAAAAATAGTCGAAAATGAACAAGTTTTTAAGGAATTTCAAACTTACTATAAAAAGTGGAAAATTTTCGAATTTGTGAATTTTGAGCCAAGTTGGGAACTTCGGTTTTTAAGGGTTTTATTATATGAAACAATGAACTAAATTTTATAAAAATTAACGAAAAAAATGATGCATGAAAAATGCTGGAAATATTGGAAAAAGGTAAAATGACTTAATTATGTGATCACAAGTCTACAGGAAAGTAGATTTATTATTGGGTTTTCTCATCCCGGGACTTCGGTATTTTTTAAGTTCTGGTACGACGTGGTTGACGTCCCTAAAATAAGAGCTTGAGAGCTAAAAATGATAATACAAAACAGAAATATTGCAATAATTTTTTTATTATAATCTGGTAGATAAATTCATGATATTTATTTACCAACGTGTGAGCCGTATGTAAAATAGACGAAGTGCTCCATGAACTTTGCGAACAGATGTTTTTTAAGTAAATTTCCCCATTTTGGAAGCCTAGCTCTGGCGTTAAACGTTTCATGATGACTTGCCAAACCTTACAAAACACACATGCCAATCTTCATGTTGGAAGTCTCATAATGGTATGAAAACGGCACTTTAGTGCTACTTGGGAAGTTCCAGAGTTGTACATCAACCATTTCACCTACCTGCCTACTTGGCATTCTCAGCTGTCAAACCAAAGTTATCGATATCGATAGTTCTCATGCAGCTGAAAAAACACCCGTTATCGATAGTCTACTATGCAACAAGTATAAGAAATTCAAAATTGTATACTAAATCAAAAACACATACGAACACACCAATTTTACTTATCTATCTGCAAATATAGATAATTTTGCTGCCTATTATCCTGTGGCAGCAAAATTTCGTGAAATTCTCATTTTTTGAACATTAAACATGTTTTGTAAAGTAATCCACAATTTGTATGTCCTTTGAGTCCCATTAAAAAGTTGCAAATTAGTGAAGCATTAATTTATGCGTTTTTTGGCGTGGCATTTCCACTACTCGCTTTGATTAATAACGCAATTAAAACTTTGTGGGGCATGTAAAAAACTGGTTAGTAATTAATTAAAAATATTCGTAATTATGTTAGAATTTTCACAAAAATATCCGATCTTTTAAACCCTTATTGCCTTCAATCCACCCCTTTCTTACACTCTTGTATGTAATTAATACCTAATAAAATTCAATTTAAATTAGCCACAAATGCACTGAACGCCAACAACGCTACCCACATGCCATCAAATGATGCATGCAACTTACTACTTAGTTGTAACATGCAACCTAAGCTCCAATGATATCAGTCAACCTACAAATGAGATACACCAATGAGGCAATCAACAACCAGTGCCATGGGCACAACAACAGAATTACCAGCATTTCTCCGAATGCCATCTTTGCAGCGTAAAAGGCAAAATGTCTTAGCTCAAATGTCAGACAAAGTACTAAGTACGTACGCAGGAGTATTTTGCTCTGTTGCACGAAGTGTGACTGACAACTGGCGACATTTGTCGCCACTCATGTTTATACATATATAAAGGTACATACATACATACATTCATATATAAACAAGTATGAACGACAATTCCTGCATTATTTCAGCGCCACATATGAACTCCTTCCCGGCATTAAATTCTGAGCTGCACAATTCCAGTGAATTGAATTTGATTTTCTCAATTGACAGACATTTGACGGGCATCCAGGCACGGGGCAGCTGCTTAGGTGCATGTCAAATTGTCAGCAATTGTCTCCTAAGCTGCCAGTGCGCTATGTGGCAACTTGCAGTAGGAGTAGAAGCAATTGGTATAGCTTCAGCGAACGCTTCATAATGAGGCGTATCGTACGTATTTACATATGCACATATTTGCTCTGCCCTCCTCCCAAGTGCACATACACATACGTATCTAAGTATGTGTGGTGGTATACTGGTTTGTCACATTTGTTGTAAATGCTTGAATATGGAAAGTTGTTTTTATAAAATTCGTTTGCATGCAAGCATTTAATGATTGTTGATTTGTATTTAATGCAAATTTAACAAGTTGACAATTGGCAAGCAGTTTGGGGAGTTCAAGTATCCTTTGTTCGAGTATCCTTGATCGCAGAGAATTTGAGTAGTTTTCGATAACCATTTTAAAGATAAATCATGATAAATAGTTGGGTACTTATTCCCAAAAAGCCGAAGTGTATTTTCAATTTATGAAAGCTTTAAAATCTGTAAATATCTTTTTGTACTGGAAATTCGTATACACATTTAATGCTTACACCGGCGATGAAAGAAAATAATTTTCTAAAATCAAGATATGAGTTTTTGCATAATGGATTTCTGAAAAAAGTCTAAAGTATTTTTATTAAAACCTGTTGCAACACCTTTCACCTAATATTCTTATTTTATTACTCAAATAAAATGTGTCATAAATTGCTATATTTCCAATGCAATTCAGGTGGCAACGCTATCGAAAAATATTTTTGGAGTAGATTTTTCTTAAATATATTTCCGTTGGCGGCCGCCGTAGCTGAATGGGTTGGCGCGCAACTACAATTCGGAATTCACAGAGAGAACGTCGGTTCGAATCTCGGTGAAAACACCAAAATTAAGAAATACATTTTTCTAATAGCGGTCGCCCCTTGGCAGCTTGAAAAAGCTCCTCATAAAAAAAATATCTGCCGTTCGGAGTCGGCTTGAAACTGTAGGTCCCTCCATTTGTGGAACAACATCAAGGCGCACACCACAAATACGAGGAGGAGCTCGGCCAAACACCCAAAAAGGGTGTACGCGCCAATTATATATATATATATATATTTCCTTTGATACGCTTGCTGTAATATAATACTTAGCATTTTCCTTAAAAACCCACTTTTGTTTCATACAACCAGGTGACAATACCCTTCTAAAAAAACTTATTGAACTTCAAGAACCAAGTGTCTCAAAGGATGGGGAAATTCATTTCAACTTCAGTTGCATCAATTCAGACAAAATAGAAAGGGTGGCCCAAATACAAATAAGTCATTTTAATCACTCACTTTAGAATTTAAGCTTCGCGGTTATATTGATTCGGAAAAGTATTTTTTTACTTTGCTAGTATTGTCATCACAATGTGATCACATACATATATGTACGCACATGTAAGCACATTTAAAGGGTGATCAGATTGGAGGTACATTTTCCAATAGGATTCTTGACAGATCCCACGTGACTACTGTCAAACTAAATAAATAATTTTTTTCAGTATTCATAGACATTTAAGGGGGGCCCCTTATCAGTGGCTTCAAAAACAGGTGTTTTTTCTCAATTTTTTTTTCGAGGCGAAAAAAAGCGACACACAGTAATAATCTTTTGCATTTATTTGAAGGCATGATTGAAGAGTAATAAACAATTCTTTAACATAAAAATAATAATAAAATGGCGGGCATATGAGGGATCTCGCACAGCTTCTCGGTGTGTAAGATTGCGATCGTAGTTTTCCCCTGAAACAAAAGAAATATATTGTCTTATTCAGAAAGCTTTCACGCATATAATAGACTACGCTTGTATAAGAATATGAAAAAATGAACACACAATTAATTATTGAAAATAAATGTTTTTTTCGCTATTTTTTCAAAAAAGGTGTTAAATAACATTAAAAAACGATTTTTTTTTTTGTTAGTTAATTAGTTTATATAGATTATCAGTTTGAAATGATAACTTTCGTCCTTTTTTTTTAATCTTTAAGTGTTTCAAAGTTTTTAGAAGGTAGACAGTATACTCACACGAGGGACGGTACACAGGCCTGTAACCCCGAAATCACTTTGGATTCCGTTATAAAATTTTGAGGGCATATTCTCCTATAATATATCTATCGATTGCAGTAAAACATAATTGATTTTTGAAGCCGACTGATAACAGGCCCACCTTAATCATGAAAAGACTTACATCTCAATAACATTTACGAGGGGTGCCTTTTATATTTCGGGATTAGAGAACAAAAACAAATTTTAATCATCGAAGATCACTTTATTGTTTTTCAAAATATTCTCCATGAAGATCTATACACTTTTGCATGCGTTTGAACCAATTGTCGAAGCACTTTTGCCACTCTGAATGAGGTATCTCCAAAACATGCATTCTGAATGCCGCAACCACTTCTTCAGGTGTCGAAAAACGTTGACCTCTCAGTTTGTTTTTTACATACGGGAATAAAAAGAAGTCATTCGATGCCAAGTCAGGACTATACGGCGGATGACCCATTAATTCGATGTTTTGGGTGCTCAAAAATGCAGTTGTTTGAGTCGATGTGTGAGAGCTCGACAGTCAAATGTTTATGCAGTATTGAATGTATGCTGGTCCCATTAATGCCTAAGATTGTCTCAATCTCACGATAGGTCACATGACGATCTTGCAATATCAGTTCGCGCACAGCATCAATGGTTTTCGGAACAACAACTGATTTTGGACGACCTTCACGAAACTCGTCTTGGAGTGAACTACGACCACGATTGAATTCACCATACCATCGATAAACACTGGTCCTTGATGGAGCTTTATCGCCAAAAAAATGAATTAAGTTCATCCATGCAATGTTGCTGAGTTAATCCACGTCGAGAGTTGTAAAAAATAATCGCACGAAAATGTTCACGATTTAATTCCATTTTTGGACCGAGATGAATCTTTTAAGTTACTGTAAACAACACAAATAGCGCTGGTATTTCAAAACGTTCTGAGTATGTAAAAGCCAAAAAATGTCAAACTTTGCGATACAGCTGTCATTTTCCAGATTGCCACACCAGGGTTGCCAAATCCTGCCAAATAAAAGGCACCCCTCGTACGAAACGTACAGTTGTAACATATTTCGAAAATCGACCCTCTGTGAAAAGTGATCATCACACGCTCAGGCTAACTTATGGTGTACATAACCGTCCTACCGAATGCACTTAATGGCTACGTCAATAAGCAAAATTGCCGTATTTGAGCTGAACAAACAATCGTTTGGAGCGGTCTATGCGCTGGAGGAATCATCATAACATTTCTTTAAAGACGAAGCTGGCGCCAATGTAACAGTGGTTGGCGAACGCTATCGCGCCATCATAATTGGTGCCAGAAATTGAAGCCCGAGATCTTCAAAACATTTGATGCCAACAAGATGCCGCTATTTGACATATAGCCCGTGAAGCTATGAATTTATTGCGTCGTCCTTTCGGTCAGCAATTTACCTTGTAATATCACACCTTTAGACTTTTATTAGTGGAGATGTGTCAAATATAAATGCGTTGTGCATAAAACAACTCCGATTGAGGCATTGGAAGCCAACATTACTAAACTTATTCACAAGATGCCGACTGAAGTCTTACAGCGAGCCATTGAAAATTGGTGTTTCCGGATGGCCGAACTATGGCGCAGTTGCGGACAACATTTGAAAGGGATTATCTACACAAAAATAATAAAGATTGCTCAACCAATTATTTTATTTCAATTTAAAATCCGATACTTTTAAATTGATCACCTTTTATTACTACATACCTACATGTATATGAAAGTATTATGAAGCTATTCGCAAAACAAGACTAGATTTGGGGCAAGGCAGTGCTTGGCATTTGCATTACCATAAAAATTTGATCCGTATAGCTGAGTGCACTAAAAACCGATTCTGAAATCCAATTCAGCATAACTCGTTGGCATAACGAGATGAATTACTTTGGAGAGGACGAGATGGCAGGAAGAATAAATAAGAATTGGGAAAGTATGTATACTCGTACCTACATATATATTCCTATACCATTCACCCGATTCCGAAACTGGTAAGCAATTGTCTAGGACCCTTCATGAGCTTATGAATTTGATTTATGAATTAGATTAGCGCGGGTCGATTTAAAAATCGCTCATTGCTCTGTGAAAATCATATTCTAGGGATCAAAATAAGAAACTTTGCCGAAGGAACCATACCTCTAAAACGAATTCTGATGTCCCCCAATTTTTTTTTGCCTCGCCACAAATGGCACTAAAAGTTCGACCCAAATTGGGGGACATCAGAACTCGTTTTAGAGGATTGGTTCCTTCGGCAAAGTTTCTTATTTTGATCCCTAGAATATGATTTTCACAGAGCAATGGGCGATTTTTTTGCCTCCCCACAAATCGACCCGGTCTAATGTAGATATGCATTAGGGTGCCTCACCAAACAAAAGTTGCTGTTCTACCGTGATTATAAAATTGATTGTGAATTTATTTGAACACATCCGCCAAAATATTTCAGAAAAATATAAAGATTTACATGAGCTGGCCAGATTCAAAACTGCATCCCAGTTTTTCATAATCAAAATTAGTTGTTAAAACTATTTTTTTCAAAAATAGTCTCGGATAATAAAAGCGCTTAAGTTTAAAAGGTCTGTGTAAGAATTTTAGAAAAATTTTATGAACTGTCAATATTTGTGACCTTTATTTTAGATTTAAGATAAATTTCAATAACTCTGATAAATCTTGACCGATTGAGACTTTTGAAGTATCATTGGAAAGCCATTTCAAGTCTCAAATTTTTTTTCACATATCAAAACTTGAATTATATTGATAAAATTTTACATGCCAAGGTGATTTTTTGAAATGGATTTTATTATAGAAAAAACTAAATTTTTTAAAATATTATCAAATCGGTTCCGCGCTCATAAATCTTATAATTTTTCCGAAATACGAGGGTTGCTATATATATTTCTGGCCGTCGGCACGCAAATTGTTCTCAGGCGCCAACAAACGTTTCCGTTGGAAAGTTTGACATATTTTACCATAAACGCACCCAGAACGTTTTGATGTGTGAGCCTTATTAGTGTTGTTTTCAGTGGTTTTAAAAATTCATCTCGACAAAAAATTTGAATTGAATCAGGAACATTTTCGCGAGATTATCTTTCACACTTTTCGACGGGGGCTAACAAGACAAGAATGCATCGATGAACTAAAATTATTATCATTATTTTCTAACATCGTAAAAAACTGGTAGACTGAATTTTTGCTTGGTCGCAGTTCGCTGACTAACGACTTCTGGGAACGTCGCTCAAAACCAGGTATTGTGCCAGAAAATACCGCCCTGGAAACGCTACTGGACAAAGTGCTTTGAAAATCGGTTGAAACAAATGCAAAAGGGTTTTCATTATTATGTGATATTTTGAAAAACAATAAAATGTTCATTATTGATTATTAGGAAAGAAATATAATAGTAAATAATAAATTTTATAAAACGGAAAAACAAAAAAGCAATTGTTGTATTGAGAGAAAAATATTTTTTATGGTCTAAATATTTTGAAAATTTGTTTTTAAGGTTGATTTATCGAAATTTTTATAATATTCGAAAAGCTAGCTTAAGGATATTGCAATTTATATTGCTACATAATGGCCCCTATTATGAGTTGTATTCGATCTTCGATATTCGCTGGTTGTCGAAGATCGAAAATCGAATGTCAATTTGGTATTATGAGCGGTGCAACCCTATCGAAATTTTCGTTGTTTACCGAATTTAGAGTCGAATGCAATTTTGCTTTCGATCGTGTGGCGTATAGTGGGAAAACTTGTTAAAGTGTAAGTTGTTTGCGATTATTTATGGTTTTATAGTAACCAAATAATAAATATATACTAATTTTGTTAATATTATGCAGGGCGAAAGTCGTGAGTACCAAACAACAATTAGAAAGGCGAATCCACAATTCGCAAAAGGGATTTGCACCAAACTTCAAGCAGCAAAAAAATGGGAGGAATTTACAACGGAGCTGAATTGCTTGGGACCACCAGTGAGAACGGCAGCAAAATGGATTAAGCTTAATAACGGTTTTTTTTTTTTTGTGATGTTTATAGAAATACATTTTCATATTTTTTTCGAATGACGAATAATTGAATAAAGAAAATTTATAACAAAAATAAAACAGAAAGTGTGGTGTAAAGGTTTATATTTGATACTTTTTAGATTTTTCTATAATATTCTCAAAATTTCATTTCTTATGTTTTCTAATTCTCCGTTATTTGACTCCACTTCAATATCTTCAGCATCATCCTACACATTGGGTTGACCATTGGGCATACCTTTATTACCAATACTCAATTGGTACGATCCCTGAGCACAAACTCGCAGAACTGTGGCTAGCTTTAAAATATTTGGAATCAATTTGGCTCGGGTGCACTGCTGCAACTGGTTTTCTGTACTGGACAGTAGGTTCACAAACGGCTCTTTAGATAATCTAAAGTTCTTTAAAAATCTGTAAGGAAATTTCTGTAATATTAAGTACGTCAACACATTTTGAAAATTCTAAATTTACTCAGTGGAAGCCATTTCTAGGTGGTTGGATGCGTCCCTCAACTGTTTTCTACTTCTAGCTAGTTCCACTAATCTTTCATCGTCCGATGAATCGTCGAACCACAACTCCGTTGTACTCATTTTCACAAAAAATACTTTTTCTACCTTTTAAAAATAATGTTAGCAAAGAATTTCAACACAATCGGTTTTTCTTTTATTTTGATTTGCTGTATCAGCTGAGAAAAAATTATCTATTGTAAATGCGTCGAGCGATCGAAATTCACAATAGTCCTATTCTTCAACGAATGAGCACCATAATACCAAATGAAAATTCGTTCGATCAGCACTTTCGACTACAGTCGAAGATCGAATGTTGCTCATAATAGGGGCCAATATCTTTATATTTGTAGTACAGCGTGAACTAAAATACCCAAACGACCGAAAATGCTTCTAGTGAATGATTGCTTAGTGTGACTGTTGCAGCAGATCACATGGAAAATTATTGTCCTCGTACTTTTTTTGGATTCCGTAGACTTAGCCAATAATAAAATAATGTTCCTAAAAAAAGCTTAATATTTCCCCTTTAAGTGTAATATTTAAATAAATAAAAGAATTTGCATACACACATACAAGCATGTGAGTAAACAAATAAATAGTACTACTTAATTATTCCGCTAAATAAATTTTTACTACATAAAAGGAAAATCATTAACACAAAACCATCGGAGTCGGAGCAAAAAAAACGATTGCAAGATGCATACATAGATAATACCCATAATAGCCGCACCAGAGCTAGAGAACTTAATAAAAGAAAGCAGTTGGAAAAGAAGGAGCAGTGAAAGAAGAAATTCCAGCATGCACTATTTAAAGAAATAAAACAGATTAGGCGATAAAATAATCTAAATAAAATGCCCGCGCTTTACCATCAACTACCGACAAGAGCAACTGCTTCACAATCGCGCGAGAAATAGCGTGCTGGTTCTACGATTGTGCGCCCCCACTCACAGCTTTCATTAAGCCATTCTATGTCGTTTAATTTGCGCAGAGACACACGTCAAATTCAATTTGTGTTGTTGGACCAAACAAATTCCGCCGAAAAAAAGAGCGCAAAGGATTTTTTTTCGCATCAAGCGTAAACAATTTCCAACCGCTCCATCGCCGCCACCTAAGAACGTAAGGACTTAAGGTATCCTGAGTGCTAGAGTGCGCTTTTGTAAAACAGGAGAGGCGTTGAGTGGAATTTGTTTGTGAGTGTGTTAAATGTTTGCATGGCGTTACGTTTTAATTTTATGTCCTGGCGCCACTGATAAGATTATCCTTGCCACAATTCTTTACGTTTGCCATCTTCGTACAATACTTTCACGCGTACAATTAATTTGTTGTTAGCTTTTTTCTTGCTTTATTTTTTTATTTATTTATTTTGGTTTTGTTTTTGTTTTTATTTTCGTTTTATGATTATTTGACTTTGATTGCGTCGCTTTTTCGTGGAGCAGATGAATGGCTGAGCAACAATGGTGGAGCAGTGAAAACTGATGCTCTGATTGGCTGTTGGCGTAATATCAGCAGTTACATTTCTGTTGTGCTTATTTCGCCTCGGTTATTATTGTTTTTCTGCTTTCGTGTTCATTTGCCACCAAATGCCTTGCCTCCTTAGGACAATTGTTAAAATCAAATTAAGTAGCACTGGAGTATTGTTGAGGTGCTTTCAGTTGGCACGTATAAATTCATATTATACGTGTGTATGCGAACATATGTATAGGGTCTAGCGTTAAGAACAAAAATTTATAGAACCTCTATGAACCGCAACTCCTAAATTTGGGTTATAATACGTAATCGAAACGAATAAATGACTTTTTTAACCATAATGATTAAATTAATTGAAGAATTAATAACATTAACATTATACCTTATCATGCAATTTTATGTGGCACTGTATTCACTTTTTTATGTTTTTTTTTTATAATTTTTTGGTCCAATTTACGTAGCACTATGACGAAGATGACCGCCGTAGCCGAATGGGTTGGTGCGTGACTACCATTCGGTAGTGAATGGGCTTAAAACTCCGGACATGAAAGAACTAATGATAAATACATTTTCTATTAAATCTATTTTCTGAAATGAAAAAGTATTTTCTAACAGCGCTCGCCCCTAGACAGGAAATGGCAAACCCCCGACATGAAAACGTTCGTCATAAAAAACTATCCGGAGGTGGCATAAAACCGAAGGTCAAAAAAAAATCTGGTGAAAATTTCCATAAAACTCGCAAGGCAAATATTAAACTCTGACATGATGTTTTTTATTTGATTTTCTATAAATAATATAAATCATAATCCATCAGGTATTCACACTCACTGTTGGCATATCTAATGCATTTTACATCATATAAATTTTGTTGATACAAAAAAAAAACAGAATCCGGTCACATAAACGTAACTGGTTTCAATCTAGAAATATAGAGTTTAGTAAGTAGCTTTCTGTTATTTTTTGGTCCAATTCTTTTCAAAAAATATCGACTCCATATCGATCACAAGCATTTTCGATTGATATTAACAAAGCTGTCAGTACATTGGTGTAAAAATAAATTACATTACATACAGATTGGCAATATTGTTAAACTAAATGAGATCCTTGCCTCAAAATGTAGTTACGTCTTTCGTCTTTCACTAAACACATCCAATGTGACAATTCTCATATCCCTGCTGCGTACCATGTTACGTATCACCAAGTGGCAAATTAACATGGCACATCAGCGCACTTTCTTTTATTTTTTGTACAATATTTTCTTTTTGTTTTTGTCTTTGAATGGATACATTCTTACTATGTTAAGCTAATGTACAACAGTTTAGAAACTACTAAGAAAAAAACGGTTTAAGATGGTTGACTAAGATGCCATACGGTCATGTAAAATCAGCACAACAGCAAAATCATATTGAAGTCTGCACATGCCCTAGGAATCGGAGCATTCAGGCCGGCGGGCCAATTAGATGTCCTAAATTCAGTAGTTTTCGCGAAGCATTGTAGGATGAGAAAAAAAACAATTAGCCAAATGAAGTTTTGGGGATAGTTTAATATATATTTGAACTATTTAAAAAAAAAAATTTGTACAATCTCCAACAATATATTGTAAGCCGAGTTATCAATAGATTCCCAGAGCGCCTTGCCACTGAAGTATCCAACTTCTGTACAAGATACAACTTGCAATTTTCATCTGAAAACAAAAAAAAAAAGATTATTAATTTTGATGTAATTATCTTCGATGTGAACTAAGAAAATTGGGAGAAACACGTAAAATTCGAAATTTTGGGGAAGGTAGAAAAAAAAGTGGGTTTTCAAGGAAAAAAAAACTCTTCAACTGGGTAAAAAAGTCGCTTAAAAAAAGTTTTTGGATGTTTTTTTTAGTTCACATAGAAGAGAAAACAATACTGAAGATAACGCATTTTGAATGAAATGGATAGCTCGTTTAGTTTTTTTGCAATCGTGTACATAAATTAGGTAAAATCGTGAAAATGAAAAGCCGAGAAAACGCGCTTCAAAGTCAACAATAAGCGCACGGTTGCTCGACGCCGCACTACGCTCGGCTCTGTAGCTCTGCAAATACTTGGAATTTAACTCTGAAAATTTGTGTCATGTTCTTGAATATCTAAGCTATTGATTTCAGGAAAAAAAAAATCGATTTTTTTGACCTTTTAATTGGTCCGCCGGCCTTCAACCCGTAGTTGGTTCTCCACAAGCCGATTGTAAAGGTTGCGTACTGTCGGAGATTCTTATTAGGAATGTTTAATTGAATTTTACTTAAAAGCGAAGGACAATCAATAGATCCAGAAATGATATGAATAATAAATGAGCACGATAGAATATATCGTCTGCTATCAAGGGGTTTTAAGTCAATCAATAAACATCGAGAACGGTACGATGGTACAGGTTCAGTGATGGTAGCAGATCTGGATGGTTCTTAGGCAAAGACACTAAGTACTTCTACGCTACAGGACATATGGCTACGGTAGCATACTGGCTAATTGAAAAAAAGTGGCGGAGTACAGGGTGCGCAATCTTTTATGTCGGTATGCAAACGTTAAATAAATTTGTCATTTACCAACCGATCGACTTCAACATACATGTTTTCGATACGTCAATTCAGTACAATTTCAACCATCGATCGCTTTACACCGAAACAACCGAAATCGACGCTATAAAACCCGAAATGCTTGACAAGGGGATGACAAACGCAGAAAAAAGATCGCAGTTTGTGATTGCTAATGACGGTGGCTACTTGATGATTGTATTCAAAAATAGTTTTAATAAGTTGTAAATAACCAAATCAAATAGAAATACCTCACTTATACAAATCTGTTTTTTTTTTCAAAGTTATTCAATGTTTTCATACCGACATAAAAGATGGCGCACCCTGTGATGGTATTGGAAGTTGTAGTGACAGTCAAGCTGCACTGAGAGCCCTTGCTAACCGACGAAGCTCTTCGAAATAAGTTGGTGAATGTAAGACAAAACTAAACAGTGTTGCAAAACACAATAAAGTTTGTCTTATTTGGGTGTCTGGCCGTTGTGGTATTGCGGGGAACGAGTTGGCTGACAAACTGGCTAATGAAGGATCTGCAAATATACCACTAGGCCCTAAATTCTTTGTAGGTGTCATTTCTGTATCCATTCAAATATGGATTGATGACTTCATGAGGTTTCTCATAGAAGACGTTGGTCTAAGTAGGACCCCTGCATAGTAGCCAAGTGCTCTGTGAAAGAAACAAACAGGAATTAACGACCTTTCTCTTAAAACTTAGTAGGACGGATCTCAGAATACTGGTGGATATAATCACAGAGCACAATGCCTGTGGTCAACACATGGCTACCATGGGAATCATTAACGACCCAATATACCTATCCTATCATGCGAATGAGGACACTGCAAACCATTTTCTCCAGCGTTTTCTAGAATCAGGCTTAGGCTGTTGGGTTGCGATGTATTCTTCCTCTTTCGGATCTTTCAAAATTCAGCAATGAATTCAAAAAATTTACGGAAAAGTAATTCTCTCTATTCTTTCTACCGTAATCTATCCGGATGTAGTACAATGGTCTCCCTGACAGAATTTTTGGACTTGTCCAATACCCCACAAATCTAATCTAAGTTAATCTAACATGGAGGGATGTTGTTAGTATCGAATATGATCTGCATAAATTTCAAAAAGTAGCAGGAGCACGAAGATGGAACAAGATATGACGAATAGGGTCTAGACATATAAACTCCTTTGGGTTTTATAATTCTGAAATCGAGGAAAGGTCCACAGTAACGGCTAGCAAATGTCCGAGTATGCAGCGCTCGGCTGACTGACGTATTCAAAGGCGTGTGTGTAGAAAGGAATACTAACGGATACTAGACGAATAGGTTTAAGTCCTGCACAGGGATTTCTCAGGAAATGTAAAGGTGAGGAAAGGCCAGAATCCATTCAACACTTTCTATGTAAATATCCCATACTTCGATAGCCGGCATAGTCAGATCTCGTGCGAAAGGATTGGCTGGGCTTGCCAAATATATATATGAATATATTTCCAGGAAGGTTACATTGAGCGCACAAGTGCACCCTTCTCTCTAAATCAATTCACCGACTCCAACCTAACTTAATATTAAGTAACCTATTTAAACACCCTTTATATTGTTAACCTGCGTAGTGGCAAAATACTCAAAGAACATTTGTTTGTAGATACCACACAGCCAACGTGCAAGGTGAATAAGCAGTGGTCGCTGCTCCTTGTCGTTGATCCTTGTGGATTCTTTGCGAGCCAATGAAATTCTGCAGGATTGTTTTAAATTGTTTTTGCAATAGTTACACCAACACTCACTATGCAGATTCGTGGCTTTGATGGTTAGACTTGTTGTCTATTCCATTTTATAACACCCATTTGCGTATTATTTTCCTTTTGATGCTTTACTCACAATGAATAGATTGCAAAATGTCAAAGAGCTTGCTACAATTCCACACAGCTCGGCTGTCTTAACATTTCGTCGCCCTTCAAACACCGACGCAATTCCATCCTCAATTCCAACTTAAGTTGAGCGCAAAGTAATCGTCGATGTCTCGGTAGCAGTTGTCATTGCCATTGTCGTAAAGGACAAATGAAATTAAATGAGGATTACTTATTTGCTTTTGCTCAGAGATTATTCCAAAAAATAAAAATTCTTTATCCAATAAACTAAGTAATGCGGCTTATCAGAGGTGGCATTAAGATATCTGTGATTCCCCTTTTTGATTTTTTGCTATTTTTATTATATACTCTACTCTTTGTTTCTTTTCACGCCTCTTGCAATTCAGTCATGCCCAGATCAAGCGGATTTCCAAAAATCATATGCAACATTTAACTTCCACTAATCGTTGTTGTGCAAGTTGCATGCATTTGAGATTCTTAAGAAAATTAGTTTTTAATTTATTGCAAATGGAACAGTGAAGCTTTTGAGGTTGGCTCACTTTATGTAAGCTGGATTGCGTTGTTGGGGAAAATAAATAACGTTGGATTAGACAATCTCCTTTAAGCCACATAGTAAAATGTATTTGGTAGGAGGTCCCTGTAAAAAACAAAAGAGCTAAAAGGTCTTGCACAAGATCCATTAGACTAATATCAACTTAGTTGATCAAAAAACCTTGAATTACCAATTCTTTCTCTGTAGCTGAACGAACAAAAATAGGTGCCTTTTATCTTGATCAGTACCGTAAAAACGGCTTTATTTGCAAGTTTGTTTATAAAAAAAAATTTACTGAAGAAAATGTAGTCATTTCGCGATTTATTGAATGCTGAAAATTTTGGTATGGAGCTTTTAAATTGACATATCTTCGGTTCTTTTTAACATTTTCATCATTTTTTAGGATAAAATTTAGTATAAATTTACCGAAATAAAAAAGATAAAAATTGATTTGGTATTGAAAACTAAAATTAAAAAGAAAAAGCTCGAAAACCCATACTTCCCCCGACTTTCAGAATTACCAGTAGATTACTTCAGTCGCTTAGACACAGAAGAGAAAAAATCTAAACCGACCTAAGGCACACATAAAGAGTATCCGATCGCGAAAATGCTCAGCTGAACTTTTTCGATTGCTTAAATTATGGCAGGTACTAAACAGGTTGTGTTTGGAATCGATGTTTCGTTATGTCGGACTAGTTTTTAAAATAATTTGCAAAATAATATCCAAAAAAAACTTAAAAAAATGTTAATAAGGCGAAGTAATAAACACCTAGTGAAAAATCATAAGCACCAAACTTTATCATAAATTCAAAACTTAGTAATTTGCGGAACAAAGTAGTTTTGGTGTTATCCACACTTCACATATCCGCAAAAATTAATGAATATACTGGAAAACCAGAAATGATCGATTTTTATAATCGTACTAAAAGTGGCACGGACGTTTTTGATCAATGCTGCGCTTCTCACACATGTGCCAGAAAAACAAATATGTAGATGGCCAATGTCTTTTTTTTATGCTCGACCAGGCTTTTATTAAAAGCCCTATTCTTTATAATTTAAATCCTGAAAATAATATAATACATTAATTAAAAAAGAATTTAAAAAAATTATCGTTAGGATTAGTTACTCCGCATTTACATGAATAAAACAACCTTGAGAAATTAAACAAAATTACTAAGCAAAATTTCCTATCTATACTTAGTGAAGATAAAACTTGGGTTTCGAGTTTAGAATATAAATTGAATAAAGATGATAAAAAAAATGCTGGGTAAAATTCAAAAAACCTATTTGTGGAAATAATAGATACACAAGCTGCTCCGATTGTATTTAGAAAGTTTTTGAAAAATGATGCAATAAAAAATGTACATTAATTTGTTATTCAATCTTTTTTCACCATTCTTCTTCTTAATTGGCGCTATAACCGCTTACGCGATTTTGGCCGAATTTAACAAAGCACGCCAGTCGTTTCTTTCTCGTGCTAACCGGCGCCAATTGGACACACCAAGTGAAGCCAAGTCCTTCTCCACCTGATCTTTCCAACGCAGAGGAGGCCTTCCTCTTCCTCTACCACCCCCAGCTGGTACCGCATCGAATACTTTCAGAGCCGGAGCGTTTGTATCCATTCGGACGACATGACACAGCCAACGTAGCCGTTGGATCTTTATTCGCTGCGCTATGTCTATGTCGTCGTAAAGCTCATACAGCTCATCGTTCCATCGTCTGCGATATTCGCCGTTACCAACGTGCAAAAGTCGAAAAATCTTACGCAGAATCTTTATCTCAAACACTCCAAGCGTCGCTTCATTGGATGTTGTCATCGTCCACGCTTCTGCGCCATACGTTAGGGCGGGCATGATGAGAGTCTTGTAGAGTGTTAGAGTGTTAGTGTTAGTGTTTTTCACCATTAATTTACTAAAATAAAGAAAATTAGGTGTATATCCATAGAAACTTGAAGAAAACCAACTTTTCTATGAACGAAAATTTGCACTTTAGAGAGCCGCAATTAAGCATTGCAATAAAGAATATTTTTTACTCATAATTTTTCTCACATTCTATGCTCTTTTAGCTTTCACTTGGCGCAAAAATTTTCTGATTTGAATTTTTTATGAAGCTACTGCACGGTGCATGTTTCATACCATTTGTTTATGATAAAACATTATTAAAATAAAAATTTTTTGAAAAAACCTCTTCGGATATGTTCAGTTAAAGCTTAGAAGATACCTTATGAATTTTTTCTAATTTCCTGTTGGCGTTATATAGTAGGAATAATAGGAATAAGCGAACGACCCATCGACATGGAATTAGGGTTAATTGTATACTCCACTATTGTAAATGTTCAAGTCCTTTAATTTAAAACTACTACTTCTTAAGCGTGGTTGCCTTTTATACTTCGCACCCAAAAATGCAAGCACACAAAAATGCAAGCTCAGAATTGACTGTTTTAAGTTTTTCTAGTCACACAGTTGCGTCGTGAGCATATTCTTGGAAAAAACCGATAACCATTTGCTTTGAATTGTTTTTTCCGCGAATAACTTTTATTGGACTCAGCTCGTCTTGGAAAAATCATACTGTTGATTGCTGTTTTGTTTCCGACTCATATCCTCATAGATCTGAGACTCGTCATCTCTTATGATGTAACGTGCTTTGAACCTGCGCGGCT
The DNA here is from genome assembly GCF_028408465.1 of Anastrepha ludens. NCBI lineage: Eukaryota > Metazoa > Arthropoda > Insecta > Diptera > Tephritidae > Anastrepha > Anastrepha ludens. The sequence goes on along the minus strand of NC_071498.1, from coordinate 83,345,135 downwards.
GAATTTCTTCAATATTTCTTTACACCCATCGGCATGAGTCCTCTTTGAGCAATTGTCAAATTATGCGATATTCAACAAGAACAAATCTTCTTGACGACCAAATGTTCATGCAAAATTGATTGCACAGATAAGATCTCGCGATAAGTCACATGACGATTTTGTGTTGAAGAATGCACTCCTGTTATCCTAATCCACGTCGAAAATCATAATAAATCAACGCATGAAAATGTCTACGAGTTAATGTTGTTGTTGCGACCCTATTAAAAGGCAACCTACGTTCACATTTGTATATTCACAATTTGGATATCTTTCTTAACTCGAATTTAAAAATAATCCATCTGAAAATATTCTATATTCTATAAAGTCCACCTGAATACAATCATTGCTATAGGTTTTACCTGGAGCACAAAATCAATGGCAAACCATCAAGTATATGATACAAAGCATCTCATATAGAACCATTGATTCTTTGAATGCGGCATAAAGCTTTCTCTTTTGTAGAATCCTTTCAAAGATGTTTGTATGTCAAAATATTGTAAGCTAAAATATGGACAGCGTTTTTTTTTTACCAGCCTCCTTTGGGAATAAAGCTTTGTTTACATAACTTTATTCGGATTTTGCAAAAATTCGCTTGAGGTACAAGGAGATGGAGGTAATTTTAGAATGGTTTTGGAGAAATTTAATACATTTACTTTTTTTTTAAAGAACTAAATAACGGTGGCCGCCTTACCCGAATGGGTTGGTGCGTGACTACATTTGGAATTCACATAGAGAACGTAGGTTCGAATCTCGGTGTAACACCAAAATTAAGAAAAACATTTTTCTAATAGCGGTGGACCCTCAGCAGGCAATGGCAAACATCCGAGGGTATTTCTGCCATGAAAACGCGTCTCATAAAAATATCTGCCGTTCGGAGTCGGCTTGAAACTGTAGGTCCCCCATTTGTGGAACAACAATAAGACGCACGCCACAAATAGAAGGAGGAGCTCGGCCAAACACCCAGAAAGGGTGTACGCGCCAATTATATATACATAATATGTATATATAAATAAAAACAAAGATAAAATACATATTCGTATGCCCATAATCTAATAACTCTACCTTTTAATAGGTATACCTAAATACTATGTATAACACTCATACTATTTTTTCATTTCTGCCTGTTGATCTCCCTAATGCCCACAAACCATACATGTGCATGCGTATGTGGATACATTTTCATGCATATTTATACTTTATTCACTTTCCTCTTCTTTAGAATAATTGTGCGGTTTTCAAGAGGTTTAACAATAGACCAAGCATTCGGCAACAAAAACAAGAACGAAAAACCAAAAACGTCTGCCAACAATCCACTCAAACAGTTACCAAAGATTACATTTAACCCCTTTTTCATGGAAACTTATCCCAAAAGCAGTGTGCCAACAACAGGAACAACGGAACATGATGCACATGTGAGTCACTCCATTTGTCTATATGTATGTATGTGTTATATATATAAAGCGTTGTTCATACTACCTTTTACGACAAGACATGGAACATTTGCTGATTTAACAAAAGGAATTTATCTCGGGAAGTACACATGTGCCAAGGCGATAATATACACGTACCTATTTCAAATAAATAGATATGTAAGTATGTATTTTCGGAAAACTCGCAATGTTGTAACTATCTCAAAACTACAGCCCTCCATTCCATCCTAAGGAATGGAGATATGAGTGCGGGCGTTGCATGCATTGGCAGTGGCAGTGAAAAGTGTTGTCCTGCGATAAGTTGATTTTGCCTCGTGTGTCCACCACACGCGCCACAAGGCACACTCGGTCTAAGTAGGTAAGTGAATTTCATCTTAAGGTGTATGGAATTAAGACAAATTTGTGCGGCCATATATGAATACGAGAAACTCTTACACAAATGGTTAGTTGCTAGGTGCGGAGAGATCGCAATGAATTGCATCATAAAGTGAAAGTTTCTTCACAAGCATGCCTGTGCTGGTATGTATTTGCAAATGTGGTGCTGCTAGGGTGGTGCTTAAAAATCTAATGAACTGGTATTTTTTAAACTCCCCTTTCTTTTATCACATATAAATTTTGGTACCGAAAGTTAATGCGTGTTGCATATACTTTTTTTTTCGGGACAGACTAGCAAGTACAACACTCAGACACAATTACGTCCAGTGTACTGCACTCGGATTTCCTTTTTAATTTTCTTTAAATCTACTCGACCTTCGAAGAAATCTGAGTAGATCTTGTGGGGCCATGGAGCCAAGATTGTCGCTTCTTAACACATCAGTGCCAAACACCTCTAGGCTGATTCGAGCGACGCTAGGCAGACGCACAGAAAGTTTTCGGCCGTCTCATTCATTTCTCCACATGCTGGGCAGAGTGCGCTGTCTGAGATGCCTACCTTTTCCATGTGCTTTGCCCATAGAAAAAGGCCCGTCACCAGTATATATCAGTATGTACAGTCGAACTTCTCTACAGTGAACTTCCATATAATGAAGCTCTCCTTATAATGAACTGGTTTCGAAGACACTGCTTTTTCGTTCTACTTTCGGTGTATTTTTGTCTCCTTATAATGAATTTCTATATAGTGAAGTTTTCTATATAATGAACAAATTTTACAGCTGGAAATTCAAGCGTCCTAAGTTTTTGTCTCCATATAGTGAATTTTTTCAAAAGTTTTCTGTTGCAAAAAATTACAGTTAGATGTGGACAAACTGTAATGAGGGGAATCCCAAAATTAAAACAGAAAAAGCTGAGCTATTACAGTTTTATTCAGTGATTGAAGTTAAAATGACGCATCGAAGCAGCATTTCGCTTGAAAAAAAGTTATTAATGATTAACAAAGTTAATGAAGGAAAGAAAAAAAAAAAAAGATATTGCCAATGAATTCGGAGTTCTTCCCAGCACTTTATCAAATATTTTAAAAAATAAGGAAGTGATTTTAAAAAATGCGGCGGATTTGACAGTAAATACCAAACGCAAAAGACTTCGACCTTGTCATTTTGAGGATATTGACGAAGCAATGCTGAAATGGTTACTCGTTGCACGTGGTAAGAATCTCCCTTTATGTGGACCATTATTGAAGCAAAAGGCCAAAGATTTTGCGGAAGCACTAGGACACCACGAATTTGAGGCAAGTACAGGTTGGTTAGACAAGTTCAAAAGTCGGCATGGCGTTATTCAAAAGACATTATGTGGGGAAAGTACTGACGCCAACATAGAAAACCGTGATGAATGGGTAACGAACGTCTTACCGAAATTAATTGAAAATTACAACATTAACGACATTTTTAATGCCGACGAGACTGTTTTTTTTGTTCAAATGCTTGCCAACTAAAACACTGGCGTTCAAAAATGAAAAATGCTTTGGTGGGAAGCAAAGCAAGGAGAGAATAACTGTCCTGGTGGGAAGCAATATGACTGGATCAGAAAAGCTAAAATTGCTGGTAATCGGAAAGGCCAAAAATCCGAGGAGCTTCAAGGGAATAAAATCTTTAGGTGTCGATTATGAGTTTAACAAAAAAGCATGGATGACCAGTGAGATTTTTACGAAATGGATTGTAAAACTCGACAAAAAATTTTGTGATCAAAACAGAAAGGTGTTGTTTTTTGTTGATAACTGCACTGCCCACCCTAAAGATGTAAGAGACAAGTTGAGAAACATTCATCTCGCTTATTTTCCTCCCAACATGACTTCGTTACTGCAACCAATGGATCAAGGCATTCTCTCCAATATGAAACAACATTACAGAAAACGAATTTTAACGAATATATTGACTCAAGTGGATGAGGGAAATTCTGTTATGACCATAGACTTGCTGCAAGCAGTTCGAAATCTTAGCAATGTATGGAATGTCTATGTTAAACCAGAAACAATTGCCAACTGTTTTAAAAAGGCTGGATTTTCAAAAGATGCTATGCAGATTCCATTTGAGCATTGGGCTGAAGAGGACCTTCTTTCAATATCAGATTTGGCTGCTTTACAGTCTTCATTTAAAAAAGTAGCAAATATCGAAGCATCGTTTGATGACTACGTAAATGTTGATAATGGTGTGCAGACTTCGGACAACCGATCCGAAGAAGATATTCTCAACAGCATTTTTGAAAGTTGCGGAGTTCCAGCTGAACCTGGTAAGCATTTATCTTTTTATAGTCAAACAAAAATTTAATATGTAAATATTATTTCAGATAACGATGAACACGATTTGACCGTTAAAAAATTGGCAGAAACGGAGGAGGCATTACCTACGTTGATACAAGCTGCTTCATCCATTAGCGTAATTAGAACCTTTGTGGAAATGAGGAGTGACGTGTCGATTAATGTTTTCAACTCTCTACATGATTTGGAAGCTTTTATTGAAAATGAAAAATGGAAGGCTGTAATTCAAACCAAACTCACTGATTATTTTAAATAAAATTACATAAAAAATCAATGTTTCTTTATAATGAAGTTTCTATATAGTGAAGTGATTTTCAGGTCCCGTGCGAATTCACTATATGGAAGTTCGACTGTATATACAATAAGTATACTAGGTTATGTTGGTATACTCTCCATATGCACATATGTGAAGTTTCATTGCAATCTTTCAATTCATTCATTGTTTGCAGGCCATTTATTATCGACGTGTCACAGTATTTTCAACAATGGAAAAATTCAAGTATCGTGCAGTAATTGAATTTTTTGGAAGGTTTAAAGCAAAGTAAATTTATGAACGAATTTTGGATGTGTATAAGGACTTTTCTCCCTAAATTAGTAGAGTAGAGAGATGGGTTCCTGAATTTAAACCGGTCGTACAAGGCTTGAGGACGATCCACATCAAGCACGTCCAATATCAGCAACAACTTCAGAAATCGTACAAAAAAATACAAGATATTATTTTGAAAAATCGTCGAGTAGCTGAAAAAGATTTAGTGAAAACCCAAGAAATCTCATTGGGCAGTGTTAGCAATACTTTGACTGAAGTATTAGGTTTCAGAAAGCTGTGTGCACAATAGGTGCCGCATTTGCTAGCAATGGAATAGAAGCACATTCGAATGCGACTTTCTCAGCAATATTTGAAGCCTTTTCGAAGGGATAAAGTAGATTTGTGCGTCGATTCATCACTACGGATGAAACTTGGGTCTATCTGCATGATCCTAAATCAAAACAGGAATATAAAGAGTGGTATGAACCTTATTCTTCGGCTCCCAAACGAGCTCGTGCCCAGAAATCGGCCAAGAAGGTGTTAGCATCAGTTTTTTGCGATGCGGAAGGAATTTTGTTTGTTAATTACTTACAAAGTGGTAAAACAATAAATTCTGAATATTATTGTAACCTTTTAAACCAACGTAAAAAAAAGTCCCAGTTTGCAAAAGAAAAAAACTATTTTTCATCAGGACAATGCACCGTGTCTCAAGAGTATTTTGGCAATGGCTAAAATCCATGAATTAATGTTCCGTTTTCACCAGTTTTTGCCCCTAGCGACTTTCACCAGTTTTCGAACTTAAAAAAATGCATGCGTGGAAAGCGTTTTTCATCAAATGATGAGACCATACCAGCTGTGGAAGCGTATTTTGCAGCCCTTCCAGATTGTCACTTCTCTGGAATTCATATATTAGAATCTCCTGGGAACAGTTGTATTGATTTTCGGAGAGGCTAAACTGAATAATAAAATTTATTTCGAACCATAAAATTGTGTTTTTGTTATCGAAAAGCGAAACTTATTGAACAACCAAATTTATCTCCAGTTTTCTTCTTAAATGAATTATTTGCATCATTGAACTCGTCTTGAAAATACTAATATATTCATATACAATACAAAGATTGGCAAATTATAAATAATTATGCATAAAGTAGTTGCAATTTTAGATACTCGCGTTTGTAGTTCTGCAGTAATTTTCCAGAAATCCTGCAAAAATATCGCAGTGCCTTTTTTTATTCAGCCAACGGTGGAGCTTGCATACTGATCATGTGGCCGTACGTAGATACGTCTTGTTTAAAAAATATTCTTCATCGCTTAAGGTCTACGATCGAAAAGTGCAAATTTGTAGATACTCACGTCTGCGGTCACAGTGCTTTAGTATTACTCAAATACCATATCTGCGAAAATACGACTTTTGAACAGGTCTTTTCCCAAAATGCAATTTTAGAGCTTCGCATGAATACAGTCGAAAATTCAAATTTTTACATAATAAAAAGGAAACTGTTGTTTTCATTTGCACAGAAAGCATACCCTGGACAAACCAATATGAAGGTGTTTTGTTCGGTTTGACTATAAAGGCAGATACTCTTATTTTATACATATATGGGCGTGCACTGCCGTTTAGGAAAATTTAAGTAAAAATGTTCCTCTTGCATTTAAGGATCACCCTAATATACAGATGTATAGAGAGAATATTAGTTCTTAGGCGTTTAGCTGTATCTTGAACAATAAAATATTTTGTGAATTATTTTTCCAACTTGCCCAGACCCTCAACTTCCCGCAATTAATATTGAGCCCAAAATGCTTAACTATTTCTTAGATAGTATGCAGTAAAAGTCCTACCTACACTAGAAGGAATGTTCAGATATGGCATATGAGTAGGTGAAAATATCGTAAGAATTTTGTACAAGGTGGCGCAAAATTAGTCATACTATATATACGTTGGTGATGGCGAGTATCGTAGGCGATGGAACAATGAGATGTATGCTTTACGGTGATATACTCGTAGATATAGCGCAGCGAATAAAGATTCAGCGTCTTCGTTGGCTGGGTCATGCCGTCCGAATGGATACAAACGCACCGACTGTAGAAGCATTCGATGCGGTACTAGATGGTGGTAGCAGAGGAAGAGAAAGGCCTCCCCTGCGTTAAAAATATCAAATGAAGAAAGGCTTGTCTTCACCTAGTATGTTAAACTCGGCTTAAATCTCGTTATCGCGCTAGTCAGAAAGAAGGTGAACTAGACAGTTGTAGTATACAAACAGGCAAATATTGGAGCGCATAAAGGTCACTCTCACAATTATGCAAAAACAAAATTGGACGATTAATTTTGTGCCACCTTGTACCTATACATATACGTAGTAAAATTGTGTATAAACCTGAGTCCCTTTTTTGCTCATATAAATTTCAATTAAGATAGCCACATGTAAGGTGTGTAAAATTTACTTGTGGTTTACAACAAAAGTTTCAAAGTGACTGACTGTTGGCCCAGCAGGCAACAGAATAGCTCAAGGGGGCAAACGGCGTACATACATATATAATTTTGCTTAAACACTTGGAAATTTCTGGATTATACATTATAAGTAATATAGCAAATAATTTTAGCATCTTACACAAATTTAAATTTATTTTGAACATTTTGAGGCATTCGGACAGTTTTGCACGTTTTCTTTTCCTTGGTCTCTCACATTTTACTGCTGCCAAAGCAAACAAATTTATAATTTTACAATGTACGAAGGTGTACGGCACTCAAAGAAATGCCTACATACATACAAACGTACATAAATGTAAATATGTATCTGGCATTGACTCTTGATTTTGAAACTTTTTGGCAATTTGTGCTAGAATCTGGTGCTGCTCAGCGGGTGGCCTGCGTTTTTTTGACAAATATTGAGGCTTGCCCAAGGTCTGTGACATGCTAATATGTATACTAATAATATAACTTTAAATTTACGAGCGATGGTCGTTTATTTTTATAAAAGTTATATTTCTCCAAATATTGTCTCTTGGTATGGAAAATGATTTTGCGCCATATGAAAACGTACGCCATTTCAAGTCAAATAGAAATGCTACGGTAGCAACATCATACTGACCAATCAGTCTGCAGGTTTTGCGAGCCAGGTTGCCAAATCACTACTTCCAAATGTAGAAAAGCTGTATAGAGGACAGAAATGCCTATGTGAAATTCATTGATGCATGACCTGACACACAATTAAAGAACGCGAAGTTCCTTAAGGAAACTAATTATACTGAATAATACACCTCAAGTAGCCGCCGTAGCCGAATGGGTTGGTGCGTGACCATTCGGAATTCATAGACAGAACGTAGGTTCGAATCTCGGTGAAACACCAAAATTGAGAAAAACATTTTTCTAATAGCGGTCGCCCCTCGGCAGGCAATGGCAAACCTCCTCATAAAAATATCTGCCGTTCGGAGTCGGCTTAAAACTGGAGGTCCCTCCATTTGTGGAACAACATCAAGACGTACACCACAAATAAGAGGAGGAGGATTTTTATGAATTTTTCCCACAAAATTATTTACAAAAAAACAGAAAAGAACATAAACTTATTGTTATATGAATAATATACATACTAAAATTTTATAAGCCATGTTATTGCGTCCTAAAATATTTTCTAAAAGTTCAGATTAAAATGTTCAAAATATATGTAGATGGGAATAGAGAGATAGCGAACAGAGAAGGGGCGAACCGAAGAGGCCTAAAAAATCCACTCAGAAACTAAAATTAATATAAAAGTTTTATAGGCATTAATAGATACATCCTAATGCGAAATCTTTGGTTCATCGTGAAAAGTACAGGAACTTAATCCCAGGTATACCACAAAGACCGTAAAGCACGGTAAGAGTAACTTTTAGGCTTGGGAATAATATTCTTGTAATGGAGTTGGACCCATAATAAGAATATATGGTAATATAGATAAGCTTGCTGATCTTGATATTCTCAAAAAGTAAAAGATGTACCCATATTACTTTGAGTCCATGCCACTAAATTGGTTTTTCATACATGATAACGACCCAGTGTGGTGAAAAATTGGCGTTCCAAAAAAAATTCAATTCAGTAATGGACAGCGCAAAGCCTCGTCCATATCCCCATTGAAGAACTGTGGGTCGATATTAAGATTAAAAATTTTAAAATGCCAATAAACTATGGCAAGGAGTATAGGAAGCGGGGACCTCTATTCGTTTAGAGAGACGCCAAAAGTAAATAGAAAGTTTACCTCGCAAGTGTGAAGTACTTTTAAAAAATAATAAATAAAAAATATTTAAAATAAAAAAATACTCAAAAACCACTAATCAGGAAAGAAACAAAATATTTCAACCAATTTGAACTAATTTCTGTTTTTGTTTCAGATCGATAAAATTACGCTATTTCCGTTATCAGTGTAATATGTGATAAATACCCATTCGAACTCCTTATTATTGCAGATATTGAATTTTTATTTATTTTGCGTATTTTTTTTTTCTTTTTTGTTTTTGATATACTGAAATAAAATAATAGATTTGTGAAAAAACAGCCGTTTCACTAGTTTCATAAGCTTCCAGAAAAATTTGTCGCCATTATATGTTGTTGTGGGGAAGTGGGCTATTTCTCTGGCCATAGCTGTAGGTACTTCAAAAACTTTTTCAGAATCTTCAAAATTTAGAAACAATTTTAATTTGATTCATAGAGATGAACTCCTACAAATCTAAGAAAAGAATTCCCTATACTCAACATAAGATACATACTCGTATGTATGTAAGTATCTTCTCGAAATAACTGCCCTTCTACACACAGGAAATACAACACGCTGGCGTCCGAGGGTCTTTATCGCAAATTCGATGTTAGAAACTTCAGTAATAAGTTTACATCCCTGGAGGTATGAAGTCCAAATAAATAACAATAAAAACTCACAAATTCCAGCAAGAAATACGTAAATGTGTGCTTACGTATGTACATATCAAAAAGGACACACGCATATGCACATCCAAGGAGATTAGAACATTTTTCAACTGACACACAAATATGGAATTCCACCAAGTGGAGTGAGTGGCAAGGAAAATGTTAAATTTCACAAAAAGATGCAAAACAACTGACAGGCGACAAGTGTCTTTGGACGACCGTCTGCTACTGCTGTTGTACGTGTAAATAAATTTACAAGCTTCTTGCTGTTAGGGAATCAGTAAGAATACACTAAGCTGGCGAACACAACTACAGCGACAAAAGGGTTCCAAACTTGTAAAAGATTACAAGCCCAGCCTGAGGGATACGAAGGTGTACCATATTAAAGTGGCATAAAATAAATGTGTATGATTAAGAAATTTGACACAAGTGTCAGCATAGACGGACACACATTCGATATGGTTACAGCACACACACGATACATTTACAAAAAACATACGTGGGAACACCTGATACGATGTGGAGTGTAGCAGCAATACACTCTTCTTATTTCCGACTGCCGCCTTGTGGTTACTTAACCAATTAATATAACTTACCCCAGCAGCACTGAGCGGTCTAATTGTTAATGAAAGCAATAAAATCTAAGCTACTTTACCTTTTTAGCTAAATCTGGTCATAAGTTTACATGAAGTCTTATGGTATATGCTTTGTGACATGTCCTTGCAATTAGTCAGCATTTTCTTAGCAAACCATTAAGTTCCAATGTGTGTATGCGATGGTGAACTTGCAAAAGTAATGAACCGCGCATTCATCAACATTTATCAGTTCAACCATTTCTGGTATCTTCTTGAGCAAGTGATTTTAGCCAATTGTTTTCTTATTCATTGCGCATCTGCGATTTCAATTTAACTCATTTGGTTTTCTCATAAATTTGTGCTATTATTAAACGATTTAAGAGTAGTGCCGGATATAACTACCAATTGTACTAAGGGTGCTTTCAGTAATTAAATATTTTATTCGCAATTGTGGAGGGCTAAGAACAGGTTCCTTTCAATATTCCAGCCGGGAAAACTAATTTGAACTATAGGGATCAATTTCGCGTTCACAATAAAATAAAGTGTGACGGTATCAGAGCCGAATATTACACACAAATAATGGCTTTTTTACTTTATTTACTTTATGTCAGTAGCATGATATAACAGCAACTAAGGATGTGATGTATATGCAGGTTAACGCTAAGCTGGCTGGTATGTAATCTGGTTTTTAGAATTCAAAAACCATATGAGAGTGAACCCGTAAGTCACTGAGAACTAGAACAGGCTGGGATGCCACCTAAAATTTAACATTTCGCCGGCCTAGAAGCATTTTTCAAACCCACTCAAATTTCCTTACTAATCTGTCAACCGATTGGAACCATCCACAAAGGGGTCTAGCTACCTGCTAAGTTGCCTTTTAGGGAAACTAAAGCCATGAAAATGTGTGAACTTGAAGAGGATAAAAGGATCAGTGATGTGAAACTAAATCGGTTGTGAACTTCAAGGAAGTGTTTGGTGAATATTTTCTGCTCCCAAATATGAATGAAATAGTTCGAAGGTAAGAGATTCACGTCGAATGAAGAGATCAGCAATGAATTGAGTGACTCGGGAAATCGTATGCATGGTCCTATGGAATAAATACTATATATTAGTTTGGGGTAAAAGAAAATGTTTTAACACTGATTTATGATCTGTATTTGGCTCCTGGGCGATGCTTTGTTACTACCAAGCCAGTAAATTTCGACCATTTCTTCGATTTTATTGACATTTTTGGCATTTTTTTTTTAACATCAAAATTGTCTGATGCTTGTTTTTGTTTTTCGACAACATCAGGCTGAAAAACGTAGTTTTGAGATAATTGAGTTTTAAGTTTTAAGAATGGATATTTTCAAATCTGACTCCACCTGCTAAAACGGCTGTAGAATACTGAGAATATCATTCCAAAAATTTGACAGTATATTTTTAAAAGCCGACACCGTTGAAATATCAAAAAAAAAATTGATTTTTGAAAATTCTAGACAACCGGGACCACTTTATGTGAAATGTCACCTTGACAACAAGCATAAACTTTAAATTGCTTGATCGATACTTTACGAGATATTGATCCCTACTGCCATTAACTGAGAAAATAATGGATTTCTTTTTCCTCAAACTATTATGTACTTATATGTATATACATAAATTAGACAAACGTTGAAAGGTTTAAGAGCTGGCCCGCATATGGAAATAAAACGATTTTTTTATTGCCACATATTTTGTATTTAAGATATTTTTTAGTTTCCCGCCTGTAAATTCTTGATTCACGTTATAATTTTAATAAAATGTATATTAAAATTAATTTTTTTCTGGCCCAAGAATCAACCTATTAAGAATTTTTTAAAAACTTTCCAATAACGCGTTAGAAAAATTCCACCAAATTTCATCCCAATTCTCTGGTTTAAAATTATAATATCTTGAGAGATGTTTGGTAAGCTGTGATATAGCTTATTAAAGAAGATGCAAGCTTGAAGTTGTTTTTATGGAAGTTTGGTGAGTTTTTTATAACCTTCTACAAAGTTTGAAACTCTACATTTTTTATAAACTATATAAACTATACTTTCATTAAAAAATTGAATAATAAATAAATAAATAGTAAAAATTTTGCTTTGTATCGTGCTGCTGTTATTGCCAACATAACTCTTATGTGAACAAAATTATAATACTCTTGAGTAAAAGAGCGCAAGTATAATTATTACAGCATCATTGGAGTAAGTATAGTTGAGTTGAGAGGAATTATATTTAATAAAAAACTAGTTTCATTTAAAAACTCATTTTTTTTTCTTTTTTTTTCTTCTCTTCAACCAACCTGTACTCGTATGTATGCAGTACAATGAACTAAAAGCAAAAAACAGAATTCTTACAATAGTTACCGAATAACGATTTGCGATAATAACAAGCTCGGTTTGGAATTCTTATACATTCATATTCTTGTACAGAGACTGAATGCATTGCTATAATAAGAGCAATACGAACCTTGAGACGTTGAAAGTATAAATTAGTATTTATCGTTTTAAAAAATACTATATACAACGAAATACATGACCCACCTCGTGATCTATTAAGCCAGCAGAGTTTCTTCAACAGGAAATATACGAAGCTCACTTTTAGATGAGCATCCGTGGAGATTGTATGAGGTTTTGCACTGGGCTCATGAACCCATAAAGTGAAAATTATTTCGAAGCTAGATTATGTTGTTTGTACCAAAACTGCTTCATAAAAAACGAATGATTTTTATAAATAAAGGGGGCGACTTTGAAAATCCCGACCAAACACAATCTAGACAATGCTTTAAAAATCCAGGCAATATACCGTCAACCCAGTACTTAAAACAAGCACAACAAAATCCCCACCAGAAAAAGTACAAATATCATAATTTCCAGACAAAGCAAAACGCGATAAGTTACAATCCAGAGAGAAAACTAAATTTGTACTGAAAAAAGCGACAGGTGATTGGCATAATTAATAGGGAGGAAATAATGTCACGACTTCTTATAAAAAAAGTTATAATATTCGAATATACATAATGACATTCCCATCATATAGAGTAAAGTCGTGCAGGAGTACTTCAATCCATGATTTTATTTGCTGTTCTTCTTACAACTTTACAGCATATATTCACTTGTAATGGGATATCTCGGCCAAACACCTAACAGAAGTATACACGCAAAATTTCATACATTTTTTAATAAGATATCTTTCCCCAACGCAAAATTACATTTAAAATTTTGTTTACATGTTCAGCCATGAAAGTATTTTTATCAATGGTGTTTTGTACTGTATATCTTATATTTTCGATAAATGCTTGAAAGAGTAGAGAAAAGGCTAGGCTTAACCAAGTTGTCCTGAAGAATGAATGTTAGCCCCCATCAATTCATGTATGGTCTTGATTTGACTGCGTCTGGATCATTTTTGGTCGGTAATTGAATTGGAGTTTGTGTATCGGAATTTTACCATATCAACGTAAATAAAATTTAAAATTTTGTTTAAAACTCTAAATTGTCAATCTTGGTTTATAGATTTCGAAATTTTAGGGACCAAAAGCAAAATACCATGATCTTGCTGCTTGTGCTTTACTGTAGCAGTGGCTCTTCAATGTGCCTAAGGTTCTGCTAAAACTTGCATCAAAAAAATTACAAGAAAGTTGGGAAACGTAAATATCGGCGAAGAAGGTCTTAAGTAAGGCAGAAATCGATGCTTGCAAAATTTATAGATTTTCCGTTAGAATGATTAATTTTGCACCACTTTGTACACATATATGCTAAACTACTACAACTTTCAAACAAGCAATATGTTATTCATGCTTTAATCACAACTTCTTAACTATACGTAAACATTTGTTTAGCAAAATGGCTTTCAAATTCCCTTCCTTTTAATTTGTCCTAATATTACATTTTATTTCAATTAGATTTAATGCTGTCCATGCATTTCTTCAAAACAACTACTCCAGTTGTTAGCTTCAAATGCTCTCTACTTCAAATTTATGTCTCTAATCAGTCAATGCACTCAATACAAAAGTAAATATTTATAATCACATTTAAATCTGCGATAAATTCAAAATTTCATTTAACTTATGAAAACTTTAACCCATGCAGACAACAGCACATATTCATACCTAAAGGAATTGCCCCAAACACGTGCGCGTATACCATCCAGCACTCGAACTATTGCAATTGGCAGCACAATATACTGCGCTAAGCCACTCTTTCTATCCTCTGGCAGCCGGTGGCGTAAAAGTATCTCAAGCAGATAAAAGTTTTTGACGCAAAAGTTGCTGTACACATCTGTTTGCCACAAACGGTGTAACAACCAATAGAAATAAGTGCAAAGAGAGGGACTGGCGCACGTAAACTTATTGGCACTTTGCAAGTGTTTGCAGAAAAGTTTGTACTGTAACAGTGGCAACAAAAACTATATAGTACTAAATGTATTAATACTCCAATAGTTGGCTCACTCTGGCTCGCCTGCCTCAGCAACGCCAATTTGCCAAATGAAGCCCGTGAGTATTCTTAAGCCACTTTTGCTGCAACTTCACATTAATTTCAATTTTCTGTATGTGAAACTTTCACTTTACAAGTGAGTGGCAAGGGATACTATACTCCTTCGTGTAAATGCCACATGCATGTAGGTATGCGCGTGTTTGCGCTTGCAATGTTAAATTGCTTTGGGGTTATGTGCTGAAAGTTGAGGTGTAATCGCCGAAAAGTATGCTAGATAGTTTTTCAAAGTGATGAAGAGATAACTAAATGTGAATAGATGATGTGCATTGAGCTAGTGATTGAAGAGAAGGTTTCCGAAAGTATTAGTAAAAGTGTATTGAAGAGAATATTTTGAATTTGATCTTAGAAAAACTGGGATTAGTACAATATAATAACAAATGCATATGTATATATTCGGCGGCCGTCGGAATGGATTGGTGCGTAACTACCAATTGGAGTTCGAAGGTTCGAATATCGGCGAAACACCAAAATGAAGAAAAAGTTTTTTCTAATAGCGGTCGCCCCTCGGCAGACAATGGCAAACCTCCGGGTGTATTTCTGCCATGCTGTTAGTTCTGCCTTCTCCAAACTGGATAAAGAGGCAAAGCAAATGGGTCTGGTGGTGAACGAGAACAAAACGAAGTACCTCCTGTCTTCAAACAAACAGTCGGCGCACTCGCGTATCGTCACCCACGTCACTGTAGACAGTTATAATTTCGAGGTTGTAAAAGACTTCGTTTATTTAGGAACCAGCATTAACACCGATAACAATGTCAGCCTTGAAATCCAACGTAGAATCTCTCCAACAAGTGCTACTTTGGACTAGACTCTCATCATGCCCGGCCTAACGTATGGCGCAGAAGCTTGGACGATGACAACATCCGATGAAGCGACGCTTGGAGTGTTCGAGAGAAAGATTCTGCGTAAGATTTTTGGACCTTTGCACGTTGGCAACGGCGAATATCGCAGACGATGGAACGATGACCTGTATGAGCTTTACGACGACATAGACATAGCGCAGCGAATAAAGATCCAGCGGCTTCGTTGGCTGGGTCATGTCGTCCGAATGGATACAAACGCTCCGGCTTTGAAAGTGTTCGATGCGGTACCAGCTGGTGGTAGCAGAGGAAGAGGGCGGCCTCCTCTGCGTTGGAAAGATCAGGTGGAGAAGGACTTGGCTTCACTTGGTGTGTCCAATTGGCGCCGGTTAGCACGAGAAAGAAAAGACTGGCGTGCTTTGTTAAGCTCGGCCAAAATCGCGTAAGCGGTTATCGCGCCAATTAAGAAGAAGAAGAATATATATATGCGTAAATGAAATTTAAATAGTAGTATTTTTCCCCAATTTTTAGTATGAGATGTGAGGTAATCAAAAAATGAATATTTTTAAATTTTGTACTTATCGCTATGTGGAATTCTCTTTGATGTAATCAAAGATGTTTCAGTTGACTGAGAGCAAATTAGGCGGGTAATATTCGATTTTTAGCAAAATTTTGAAATTTGATAAATTAGTGTACTAAAACCTGAAGTTAAACTATTTTCATGTGATATATCAAAATAATTTAAGAGGGTTTTGAACTCGAGCAAAACTGAAATATAACATAACTATATGAAACCCTTTGCCCAACCTAGATAGGATAGTATAGAAAAAGAGGTAAATCGCCCCGTTCACCACCCACAGGGTAAGGCGACATCAGAGCTGTTCAATTCACAGAATTTTGATACGTCTGCTTTCAATGACGGGCTCAAAGCCAGACCTTTCTGAGGCTTTTGAAAAGGCCAACCACTCAATTTAATTTTCCAAATTCCATAGTTTTGGACTTCACTCCACGTTTTTATAATAGGGAAGTGGTACCTTTCATGTCATAAGTGTATAGTTGTTGTAGGCCTGGTAGTCTGGTAGGCCTCAGGGCAGTATTCTGGGTTCATTACTCTTCATCATCTTTATTAACGGTACGAGTATATCTGAGTGTTTTCAAAATTTCAAATTAAAAATGTTTAAATCAATTTTAATCTTTCCGGCTAAAGTAAGCTCCAGTCAGATCTCTCCCAATAACTTCGCGGCATGAAGCAATAAAAATCGACTTCCCCTAAATTTAACTCCAAATACCACAAAATTAACTAAGAATAAATAACTAAATAAATTTAGTATAGATATATTAATTTAACGCCTGAGTAAGAAGTGGGAGTGCTATAAATCGAAAAATTCTCAGAAAATTAGATTCGCAGGGTTTGTTAAAGTCATGGCTACCTCTTAAAATGCTCTTTCTTGGGTATCAGACCCGGATAGTTTGCGTGGTTTACATTGTGAAACTTAAATAATGATTTTTTTAATAAATTTAGCAGAAGATAACTTGGATGTCAGTGAAAGTGTCTTGATAATAAAATAAAAATCAAGGAGTCAAAACTATTTGAGGAAAGAGAAATTTCTTATGACTGAGAGATATATATTTAAAAATAAAAACTAAAAATACAATTTTTTCTCAATTTTTTTCTTCCACCAAAAAATTTGTTTATGCCAGTTTTTCACAGTTTTGCGCGCATGAAAGTTCACACATTCGAGGTACTCGAACTCGAACGAAAATTCCAATATTTTTCCATTGATTGGGACTTGAACAATTCCTCTATTATCAAATTTTTATTTTGAGTTTACAGCAGTATATCGTTCATTATACTTGGTAAAGCTACAATAAAGAATCACAATCTTTAAGTCCACAATTTTAAATTAAATAAAACATGTTTTTTTATAACACAATCGCATCTAACACTGTTTCTTCACATAAAAGTACTTCATACATCTAAAAATCCAAAAGTACAAAAATAATCAAGTAAATCCGCTAACCCTTCTATGTATATTTGCATTTCATTTTAATTGCTTTCAACAGCAAACCAACAATTGCCCTTACAATCGGCTCTTAATTCGTCTTATTGACTCAAAACAATATCGCAATCACTTCCGCCAACAAAGCATTTGGCTGCAACCCTCTTTCCCGCTCTTCCAGTTGTGCTGCATTTCAAATTGTAAACTTTTCGAAACAACAACAGTAACAAGCCATATATGCAGCTAATATCTGTTACTCGAGAAAAGTTTCGCCGGCGATGACTGAAGGTAGACTTAGCGAAAGGATATCTGTAATACTCATTGCAAATGTGCCAACAAATTGCACGGTTCAACTGTTTCAGGGCGCCAACGGAAGGAAGTTTACTAATGCGTACATACAAGCTTTGAAGTTGCGAAAAATGTGTACATACATACGTACATAGAAACATACAGAAATTTGAATAAATTCTACTTTGCAAATATATACAGTCAAACATTATATATTTACAGATATTGTAGGTAAACAGCTTTCGTTAGTGCTTGTGTGAACATCTAGCGTGTTTAAATACGGCGCGCGCCAAACGGAAATCCGTCGTAAACGCCAGGAAATACTTTACAGCAATAGCTGTTCTTTGGGTTTGTAGCTAGAATAACAAACACCTTAATAAATAAAAAAGCTTGGAGGTTGATGGTTAAAGCACTGACTGCTGCTACTAAAACGTTTTAGGCTACTTTAATTTCCAAGAAGTCATAGACCTTAAACTGATTTCTCTTGGAACAAAATAAAGGTAAACAAGCTAACAGACCAAGTAAGCAAGATCTCCATACCAAGCATTATGGCGATCAGCACTTTATTCAAACTTATAAGATTTGTTAGTATCTAAGTGATCATTAAATAGTATTATACATCATGTTTTTTATATTTTTCAAAACAACTGAAGTCAACTGCTCGGATAAAAGCTGAATAGATGTAGGTAACTTCCTTATTTTTGAATTTAATTTGTTAAACTACTTTTATGTCATTAAATACACATAAAAACAAAACATCTACATATTTATTCTACTCGGTAAAGCAAATATAAGTGTTTGTATAAGTTAATCCCACAATATGATTATAGGTGGCCACCCATCGGGTGTGTTCTGTGATGCCTTTTCAAACATCTAAAAATACTATAGAACACTTAACGGCATCACTAACAATTGGAGCAGAAGGGTGCGGCGAATACTGGAATACTGACACCTGTCTTCACAATTACAAAATATTATATTTCAACTTCTTTTATCAGCGCATCGGATAAATTATAAGTTTTTCAATTTGAGAAAGTTTGCGTAGATTAATTTTGTATGATATTTTATGCAACTTTTCCTTTAAACGTTCCGTTTCGTTCAAAAACGTCAGTAATCCTATGAGCAGAAATACAAGTAAAAACACTCCTCTTCTTCCTATTTTTTCTACCGGCATCCTAGGTGTGAGTTGACGTACACCTAGGTGTGGAATAGTGTGAGTGCTTAGTATTTTTGATTGAGCGTATTGACGAGGTTGCTATGCCTAATTAGAAGTTTTATAGTAACAATAATAAAATATCGACTCAAAAATGCAAAATAACATCTTACACTTGGAAAATTTACAATAACAAATATTTTTAATATATTTCTTATAATACTGTTTTTTTATTGAGAAATATCTAAAGTTGATCTTGTCACTTGCGAAGCGAACAGATGTGGCGAAGCGAAAGGTTTGGCGAACACACCTAAAATTTGCATTATGTGTAGCGAATGAGCTTCTTCGCCGAGATTATGTCGTTGCCATTTACGAAAAAGAAATTAGTTCATCCTCTTTTGACATTTGTATACGCACTGAAATTTGAACAGTGTGTGTTTAAGTGTTTAATAGCGTTGATCTTTATTTCGAGGATAATTACAATGTGGAGCCGAGAGTTAACCTTCTTAGTCAGAGGCGTTTTATAAGAAATGGCTCCACTGCTATGGATTAAAAATTATTCTAGTTTCATAAAAAAAAAAAATCACAAAATCAATTTCATAAATGCCGGACAAACGCAGTGAAGGTGTTCTAAAATTTCCTCAACATCCTCTCTGCATTTCCTGCATTTGTCCGGTTAGCATACCTATGATAGTTCTGCAGTCCTTTCGCGAGAGCGTAAGTATGAATTGAGTCAGTTTTTGTCGTTAGTTCTATACATGACTTTTGTTGTCACTCCCTATTCATGTGGTCGTCCGTTTCATTGTATATAGTATTTAGCGGTTTTGGTATGTCGTTCTCTTGTTCAAAAGGTAGTCGAACAGCGCTTTTTGCTATCTCATCCACTATTTCGTTCCCCATAATGCCTTTGTGACCAGATACCTAGTAGATATGCAGCCTACTGTTTGCAGCTAGCCTTTCTATGGCCTTCCTGATCCGTCGAACATTTTTGGACGTAATACAATATGAACTTATTGCTTTTATTGCTGCTTGACTGTCCACGTATATATTATTGTAATTGTTGAGTTCTTTCTAGTTCTAATGTAGGCTTCCTCTTGGAAAATACTACTGTAGTCTGGCAGCTTGATAGGCTGCCTTATCCCTTGTTTTGAGCAGTAAATACCCGCTACCACTCCGTCTAAAGTTTTAGAGCCGTCTGTATAGATGTGAAAAGTTCTATGACCAGGCGTCATGCCTTTGTGCCATCCCTCCTCTTCAATTGTAGTGCGAAACCTTCTCTCCCAATTAAAGTACGGAATCATGTAGTCTGTGCAACCTGAGCTCCACTTTCCTATTGAGCCACTAATCTCCTCTCGGATTTTGCTGCCAGATTTTTCGCCATAAGGTCAATAGGTGGCATGCTGAGTATCTTTTCCAGCGCCGCCGTTGGAGTGGTTTTCATCGCTCTTGTTATGCACAGAGCAGTGAG
Organism: Anastrepha ludens; assembly: GCF_028408465.1. NCBI lineage: Eukaryota > Metazoa > Arthropoda > Insecta > Diptera > Tephritidae > Anastrepha > Anastrepha ludens. The sequence goes on along the minus strand of NC_071498.1, from coordinate 83,324,780 downwards.
TCGTTGAATCCTTTCTAGTGGCATTAAGAATGTCAGTTTTCTTGTCGCAGTCCACCATACTAGGGCCCCATACAGCAATATCGGTCTAACTACTGCCGTGTAGCACCAATGCATCAGAGAGGGTGATAGACCCCAAGTAACGCCCAGCATTCTATTACATGCCTACAACGCGTGACTGGCCTTTTTCACCCTTTCCTCAACATTGTGCTTCCACAGCAATTTGCTGTCTAGAATTACTCCGAGGTACCTTGGATGATCTTTGAGAAGTAGTTCATTGTTGCCTAGCTTCGGGAGGTTCCACGTCGGGACCTTGTACTTCCTGGTAAAAAGTACCATGTCCGCTTTTCCGGCGTTTCTCCCTAGCCCTGCGCGAAATGTCCATTGGTGTACCGTTTTAAGTGTGTTATTCATCACATTACTGATGGTGTCCAGGTACTTTCCCGAACTACTATAGCTGTGTCATCTGCATTATCAATCAAATTTCTTGAACAGTTCATTTGCTACAAGTAACCATTTTCATTAGCTGTGGTTCTTCATTCTAAACCTATATGTTGTATTTGAGATACAGCTTCTTTTGCTTCATTTCAATCTTTTCTGTGTGTCATCTTTTTTTTAAATATTTTTCTAATGTAGTTTTTTCGCCAATGGCAATACAGAAAATTCATTTTCAACACTCGTTCGCCATTTTGTGGCGAATTCGCTGGCGACTTGCATCTCACAATTCAAGACTGCTAAATTTACCTACATTTTCATTCGCTTCGCAAGGACTCTTTGATGAAATTTAATAATTTTTAATGCAACCATGTAATATAAAAGAGCGTATTGGGATCAAGTGATCTCACCATTTTTTGACGACCAGCTTAGAGTGTTTGTACTTATGGACTTGTACAATGCCTATGAGTGCCGTAAGTTACGCTCACGCTGTAATTTCTCTTTCTTAATTGTAGTCAAAGGGGATTCGTTAGAAAAGAGAAATTTTCTGACAAAATCGTTCCATGCTATTTAATTCTTCCAATTTCTTCAAGTTAAAAAATTTTTTTGAAAATTTAATTGAAATGAAATTTTTTAATAAACAAGTTTTAATTTTTCATTCAATGTTTCCATTAAATTTTTCCAGTCAAAACTTTCGGCATCTCGGAATTAAAGCAAGCTAATGCCATGAATTTTGGAACTACTAAAAAAACCGGAATGTCAGAATTTCGAGATCACACGATTAGGGTATTTAATATGTAAATATGCATAATTTGCAAAACTTACAAGAAATTGAGTTTTTTAATCACATTGTCTAACTGTTAGCATAAATGCCATCTCCAAAAATTAATCTTCCAATAGAGGGATTAATTTTGCGCCACCTTGCATAAGCACTAATCTAAATCTAACCACGGAACCCCTTTATCTTTTGAAAAATATACCTGTATAATCATGGAACCACCTAGTCAAACTTTCCCAATGTAATCCCTGCTTGCTTGAATGGTATTTTTCCCATCAAGAAGCAGTGAAAAATTAAAACATTACATTTTCATTTCCATTCTTTTGAAAATAGCAAAAGTAGCGTCACTCTTAGCACAATAACTCACGAACCAATGAATAGAATAACATGAAATTTTAAAAATTGTCTTTTTAAGGTTAGTACCAACTGAAAAAGAGGTGAATGCAATAGAACTAGTGCCGACTTTTCAGATCATGTCTTAATTGAACGTCAGGTTGCTAGTAACTTTGTTTTGAATACTCAGTAGAAAGGCTTAAATTGAAATAAATAACCCCAAGCATCCGCTATACTCGTTGCATCCTCTATACGACTATCATTGGCGTAGGAGTTAATGTTCAGTCGTATTATTATTTTCTTAGTTAAATCGTATTGAACTAAACGTATTTAAAAAATAAAGTGGATTTATATTCTTAAACGCTGTTTCTTTAAAGACAAGTATACTTATTTTCGAAAATCCCAATATTCGATTATACCGTTTAATGATTTGCGAAATGCATTTTACAACTTTGAAATTCGTATATAAAGATGTACTCCGTGATGCTGCTGATTCAGAGTGAACCTATAAAAAATAAAAAATAAGCAAAAAGAAGTGAGGAACGCATAAATTCTTAAAGTAGCTACTCGAATTCTTTTTGCATATATTATATTTTTCAACATCAACTCAATTTCTGGTGAACGGCGCATCCAGAAAAGTTTGCACAAATTGCAGGCACTTACAAGACGAATGAATACATATAAAGAAAGCGCGCTCCACTACACACGCACTACGATCAATGTAGATATGTAAGGTGTAGGGTGTAGATGCGTGAGGAAATTTGTTTGCATATGTGAAGCGTATTATTTGCAAGGATATGCAAAAGTTTGTCGTAACAATAAAGCGAATCGCACTGCAAACAACAATCGCAATAGCAATAACAATAATTGCACTAGGAGTAACAGTTGTAGTAGTGCGAGTAGTGGTTGCTGTTGTACCTTCTTCTACATACTTCCTACTATTCCTAAACGTCACTACTTGCGCAAATACGACTTCAAGGACTTTTAAATGTAAACTATGCTGATATCCTGCCTGGGCGTGCGTATTTGCATATGCGTACACTCGCTCACATATTTGCACATATACATATGTATTTGCACACGGAAACAGTGCCATTTTACTTTGCGCTTTGTTTGTTTTAAGTAATGCACATTCTTCGCTTATTCTACTATATTATTTCAAATACTTTCTATGATTTTTCTTTTTTTGGTATGCAAAACTTTCGCCGGTGATTGCTAAGAAGTTCCCTTCATTTTGCACTTGCATAAACTTCCAGCGTGCCTTCTAAGCGGAATGTACTCAAAAACACAGATTTTTGCCTTTTATCAGTTTTCTTTGGGTTAAAATGAACTTCCGTTTGTGTTTCTTTTGCTTCTGTTTTGCTGCTGCTGCGGAAGTTCATAAAAGTGTGGTAAAAGTTTGCACATTTTTCAGGCAGTAAATTTTAGCTTGCGTATTTTTGAGACCCACCTTCAAGGTGGCACGCGTCGTATAAAGTTTAGGAAATTTTTATTGCGCGGATTTGGCTACACATAATAAATTCATGTGAATGTAAATTAAGCTTACCTTTGTGGTTGACGGTATAAAGGTAAATTGGGTTTGGAGAGTTTATGTATGTATATATGGATTCAATAAAGGTTGTGAAGAAATCTCAATTGCACAATTTTCAATTTACTGTACCTGCCTTGTCATCCCAAATAGAAATTTATGTTAACACTATATGAGTATAGGGTTTTCCAATAAGCGCTAGGCGAAATGGCATAAAATAGGTGACTCTGAAGTATTAACTAAATATATTTTTTTTTTATTAAAAGGACCGTATGCCGTTATGCACCTATAACCAGAGCACTTTTGGACTATAATAAAATCTCAAAATCAAAAAAATAAATATTGGTTTTTCATCTCCGATATCTGTTTGTAAGACTTCCATTGACGCTCTGTACTGTTAGTTCCCTTTGCGCTTTTATGGGAGATGTTATTACCTTGTACAAAGTTTTATCCGAAATTGTATGCCTCTAGTCTGTAAAATATTCCAGTCAGGTTATAGACTAAATGCATCGAAATGAAATATATATATATATCTAGTCTGTTAGGCAATTGTAGCAATTGACTTAAATAAATGAAATGAAAATTAAAAGAAATAAGACATCACTCAGATATTCGCCGCGGCTTCAAATCACAGTGACGATTTGTGACAAATTTTGCAAATAGCTACAGGATCCAATATTTGACCAATTTAAATAATTTTTTTTAAATGCTCGATATGATTTTGGAAGATATTGTCTAAGCCTGAATTTCTATTTTTTCGATTATATCAAAAAACACCCTTGAATAGGGGTATTTAAAAACAAAAAAAAAACAAAAACTTAAAAACAAAAAATTATATGTGCTCACATTCGGTTTGTTATTTTTTATCGTAGTTCTATGCAATGGTAATTCATCACAGCATATGCAAATTTTCAACGCCCTTAAGGGAAGAAACCATCCCCTAACTACCTAAACACTTAAAAACTATTTTTTTCCAAGTACAAATCTAGAATAGAGTACAAATCTAGAGTAAAAAAAAGTCGATGTATACATTTGGGGTTGCTGGATCCGAATTTGGTGTCTGTTTGTTGTTGTATGTTTGTTCTATTTTTTCAAAATTCTATGCACACATTTTTGGGTTTGCTGAGTCAGAATGCACTATCCTTGCATTATTCCTTACAACGTCGCTTTTCGCTCTATATCCATCAGGCTTTATTTCGAGGTAATCATTAGCCTTGAGACCGGCGAAAAAACCTCTGAATTATGGTGAAACTCCTTCCAAACTCAAAAGTCAGTTAAGGGTTTGCACAAAATTCACTTTTTTTTGTCTTAAGGTATATCAGGGCCAATATGACTTCCTTCTGACTAGTACTCGCAGAGGTATCCACCTGGCAAAGGGATAACAAAGTCGACAACCCCAAAACGTACACATCAATTTTTTGAAGTTCTCCTGATGAATTTTTAATATTTGTTACTAGAGGTCCTATTTTCCATGACTCTACTGCCTAAGTGCGGCTGAATTTGAGAAAATGCTTGAGCAATGCAACTTTTAAGAGCTTCCGCAAATTACGGCTTGTCGGTCTAGTATTTTTTATGTACTGCTCAATCGTGTAACTTTTCACTGTTTTGTCCTGAATGACTGAAGAAACGCAAGAATGATCGATTACAATATTGGACCATCCATGAAAGTATTTCTGGCTGGAATGTAACATTTAACCGCTTAATGGTTTTGAACGAATAGCAGTCGTATGCTGTGGACATATTCTAACGCATGAATCAGAGTATTGCTCGCGGAATTCTACATGTTTGTATTACCATACATGCGATTCATGAACGAATCCCGCTTGCCAATCGCTACTTGTCATTTATACCGCCTCTGTACATGCTTTCTTTACTCATATTTGTGTGTGTGCAAGATGTAAAATGTAAAAAAGATGTGCGGAATATTATTCCAGGCAAAACAATTCCGGAAAACGCATCCGAAGAGATAGTCGTTATTGGGGCCGCCATAGCTGAATGGGTTCGGGCGTGACAACCATTAATGGAATGCATTCGGAAGCATCCCTGCCCAAATCTCTGGGTAAGCAACACCAAAAGATAGAAAAAGTGTTTTTTCGAGCCAATTTCTGTCGGCGTTCAGCAAGGGTGTATCCTATCACCTGTGCATTTTTTGCTTGTTATTGGTGATGTCTTGGAAGCTGTCCTGCTACCGCATCGAAGCTGCGGACTGAGATGGGACATGTTTAGTCATCTTCAGCATTTCGATTATGCTGCCGATGTATGCTTCCTAGCGCACAAAATACCGGAATTGAACGGTATGGTTGAGTCACTAGAGAAAAACGCTACAACTTCCGGGTTAAAAATAAATTGCAGTAAGACAAATCCCACATTGGTAAAGCTAAAGCCGCCTTTGGTATGATGTCTTCTGTGTGGCACAATAACAACATTTCATTTCAAATCCAACGTAGTATCATTGCTACTAAATGCATTCTGTACATGGAATGTGAACAAATCCATCACGACTAGCCTTCAGGTTTTTATAAATCGCTGCCTGAGGAACATCTTTCCCATTTTGGGTTCAAAACACATTCGAACTCAGATGTACAGGACGCAAATAGAGCCAGTCGAAATGCTCATAAAGCGCAAAAAATGGAGATGGATTTGGCACACTCCACGGGAAAACGATGTATGCATTGCACAAAAGGCATTGGAGTGGAAACCTCTGTCGAATGTTGGTCGCAAGCTTGATAGACCAAGGGAAACTTGGAGGCGAACAGTTGAAAGGAAAGCTAGAAGCATCGGAAAGGGCTGGAACCAATTGAAGTACATTGCCAAAAATGGCACAAGATGGCGCGCAGGCGTGGTTGATGCCCTATGTCTCACGAGCAATTAAGGATCTGAAGAAGAAGAAAGTTCCTCATAAAAGTTCATTGTATCCGCGCACTTAATTTCGTTTTTCACACAAAATTTGATACAGTTTCTTTGATCCATCTTTTCGAATAGGTAAAAATCGACGACGAGCCGAAACACGTGCAAGCAAAGCAGCTGTCAACAATTAACTGAACATTCAAAATGGCCGAACTCGTCGACATGAGTGAGAGACATGAGTACCAACATGTCGCCACAAAAAAATTTAAATTCGAATATACGTAACCTACGGAAATTCAAAATTCGCGATACTTTTTGAACACACCTCGTACATATGTATACATTCAACTCACTCACAATGCGAAGAGGAGTTGAAAACTTGGTGCACATATTACTCTCTGCCGAAAGTAGTTTGGTATCAATAACCACGCCTACCTGCCACATAACGGCAATGTTCAAAAAACAAAAAACATGTAATATCTCTAGTATATACGGAAATACGGTACACGCTCACTTGTAAATGCGTGCATCTCGATAATTACTTCAGAAAACTTGCCCGAACTTGCAACACGTATTGCTCCCCACCTCCATTAGATCCAACATATATATTATTGAATGAAAAAAAACCGCGCCCACTTTTTACATGTTAAGACTAATTTTTCGCCCGCCCCTCTGTTAGAAGCTCGTATAACTGTAATTGTGTATGGGTTTTTCTGATTCCAAAAATTAGCAGCCAGTCCAAATTAAATATTACTAATATGTTTGCGGCTATATAAAGTTCGATCCGAACCGATTTCAATCTTCCTTCCTTATTATAAAAATATATGTATGTATATGCTTATATATTTTTAATAAGTCTGTACAAACTAACGCTATGCTGTTGAAGAAATAGCATACGCAGCACATGTACAAAGAAACTTCAGCTTATTAAAGTAGGTACATAGAGCTGCAAATATGCATTCGTAAAAAAATTCAATTTTGATTAGGTGGCAGATAGGTAGGTATGTACAATACTTTAAGCAAATCCGACTGTATGCATAAGTATGTACATAGAATGCTTGCATTTTGTGCACATATGTTGGCCAAATGCTGACAACAAATACCTACATACCTACAGAGGCCAAATCACACAAGTATTCCAATAAAGTGAAGTGATGTGAAGGGTGCACGAAGCGAATACAAACGGATGTGTAGACTGCCGACGGTTCGGCAAGCAAACGCAGAGGTGTGAATTGATTTTGTGATTTTTTGCCTTGCCTTGTATGTCATTAACAGGGGCATGCGCAGGAGGTAAAGACTGCTGAACAATAATAAAAAGTCAGCCTCTTCGTTTTCGTTCCTCATCATTAAATCTTTTGCACACATGCGTACAATATTTAATTTTCGTCCTGTACACGATACGTGTGCGAGTATGCTTTGTGCTGATCCAAGCGCCGCTCTCAGCCGGTGTGGTCAGGTCTGTCGATCATATGAGTGCGTACTTGTGCGCCTATATTGAAGTATTGACTGCCTGACTGCCTGAATGTCATATGATCATTGATCATTTGCTTGTGCATGGCCCCTCGCACAAGTCCAATCGGTCATTCATGGCTCATATTTGTGTTGTACATAATTTGTGTTGATCTCATTTGCCCATTGGCAATTTAGATAACTTTTCGTTTGCTTGTTTACACATTCGTTTTGTTTCTAACTACCTTCTTTGATGGTTTATCTTTGGCAAACCTCGTCAAATAGAATGAAAACAGTCGGATAATGTGCAATTCTCTTCAACAGCTGTGTGCAGACGCTTTGTGTAAATAAATGGGTATTAGACCACGTGATGAATACAGTGGGCATACGAATGTTGGTTAATTTCGGAGCCCTTCTTTCTTCTCATTTTTTGTGCGCTTCACGCTTGCTTTACGAGTACAATTCGACTAATTTTTTCGACTATGGCAGCGAGTTTTCTGTTTAAGTAGTTGATTTTATGATTTTTTTCTTATGTACAGGGTCTTTCCAGATGAGTAGCGCCAAGTGAGTGAGTGAGTGAGTTTCTTTAACGGAAATACTCAATTCATGTGCAATGGAATAAGTGCTCACATGCCGACCGAGTCGACAATTTCCTTAGCTTTATCGACATTTCCAACGATTTTGCCAAAAGAGCTTGCCCAACCTGCGACGCCTATTACCATGAATAGCCCACATTCTTTCGGCCGTCTGCTGCGCCTCTTCACTTTGATCATTGAGGTATTGAAGAATGTATCGAGTTTTCACATTTTGTACTTCTGCTCAAGAGTAATAAAATTTGTTCGCATAATGGTTGTATGTAATAGCATAAATCACCACGGTCCTCCAGGCCCCTTCACCCTCAAGGAGAGTTACAATCAGCGTAACTTAACAGCATAAAAGTGCATATATGTATGTAGATTTGAGGTAGATATAAGCATATACATACATACATACACACATGCGTATGTATAGTATATGTATCCCAAAATACTCAGCATGATGGGGAGAGTCTTTTAAGCCACATCTATCCGTTCGTCCGTGCGCAGGGCAATCCGAGCAAAATTTATTATAATTCAATAACATTTGGTACACATAAAACTCTTTATTTTGTTGAAATCGGTCAATAACCACGCCCATATGCCATGTAACAGTAATTTTCAAAAATAAAAAAACGTGATATCTCTGTTTACAACATAAAGCAAACGGCCCAAACCCATAATTGCGATGGGAAATTGCTTCGAGTGGCCATACGTGGGCTCTAATTCTCGTATGAGCGTTCGGTAAAGTAAACACGATCGCTTTAAGTGTTTAGGGGGCGTCCATAAATTACGTGAGATGTTTAAGGGGGGGGAGGGGGTCGAGTCAAATCTCATCTAATCTTACGTTGGAGAGAGGGGGGTCTCGGCAAATATCACGCAATTTTTTTTCTAATTGAAACAAAAAAATTGTACATGCTTAAGATTTAATCTCAAGCGTAATCGTAGTATGATTAAGATCATTCACTAATTCGTTCGAAAGAAAATAATTTCATTGATACTTCGACGTTATACATTACTACTGTCAAACCACCATATTTGTTTATACCAAATAGCTCAATTTAATCTGAATTTGCGGTACAGTGTAGCCCGTCGGTTGTTTTCGCGCCACTATGAGCCGAACGCCCTATCACTCAGGTTGACGTTTGACAATTCCGGACTTTAAAGAACATGACGGAAAATCATTTGCTCCATTTCTAATACGCGTACCGATTCAACCGCTGAATGACTTCATCAGCACGCCTATTGATCTCTATTGCCCAAGTATACGTGATGATTTAGAGAAAATATGCTGCAGTACATGCGGTATTTACTTCGCATCTATCACAAGAGCTGCAGAGCACAGGAGAGCAGCTCACATTGCACCAGCTAAGCAAGCGCGTATGTTCCGCAAAGTGCGACCCTCACGGATTGTCACAAGACGAGCTAATGAGTTACTGTGCGCAAGCGTCAACGACTTAGAGTGGCTAGATTAGAACGAAGTTGAAGGAGCACATGATTTTACTGAAAATCATATGGACATGTTGGTCCCAATAGTCTCTCTTGAAACCGCGCATGATTCTCCATGGACTGAATTAGAGTAGATATTCTTTTTTTAATCGCAGTAGTTACGATTTAAGTCTTCTATTGTTAAATTTTTATTACACTTATAACTCTCAGCAATATTGATTACTAGTCTTAACTAGTCGTAAATAAAAGCACGCAGCAAATTTTTTTTCTTTTTACAATAACAATCCAACGCGTTTACATAAGAAACCCACATTTTGAAATATCTCACGTGAGATTGGGGGATGGGGGAGGGGGTTGAATAAAAAATTGAAAAAAATACCTCACGTAATTTATGGACGCCCCCTTATGAGCTGCTCAATAGGGAAATTTTTTTCATTAGAAAACACAATGTGCACACACACAATCACACTATTTCGTTTGAATTCCATCACAGAAAAAAAATGTCAACAAACTGAGATGATGGTTGATGGCTTATAAGCACTGATGGCTTATTGAACTGTCATTAGAACAATTTTGACGTTGATGTCACGAGCTGTTTTACAAATACAAGCAGTGAGAAGTTGGTAACACTGTATATCACAACAACGATTTAATAAAACTTGTCCAAACTTCGTGCACGTATAGCCGAATGAAACAAACCTTCCGTTATGTATTAAGAGATTTTGGTGGCTGGTTGGTATGAAAATAAGAAGCGTTAAAAATGGAAACTGTTGAATTGTGCTATTTATTTTTTCCGAAAAATGATTTCGCCGTTTAATTGTGTTTACTACAAATTTAATGCTGTTTTGATTAATTCAATTTACCAAAAAGCATTATTGCCGTCAGCTGCGAAGATGTTATGGAAGATAGTTTTTACAAGAAGAATGATCCCAACCATCGAAGCCGAGGATGCGTGGATTGGAAGCAGCAAAATGCGATTGAAATATTGGATTGACCTTCAGAGTTGCGAGATGCCAACCCTATTGAAAATGTTTGAACAATAGTTAAGCAAAAACTCAAACGAAAACAAATATGGATGATAAAATAGTTAGCAAGGCAAATTTGGTTGATTTGAAGCCGATTACATTCACAACTTGCGCAGAAATAAACACAAAGTATGAATCGAAGATATGAAGCCATTGAAAACCCTATACAAGGTTACTTCTTCTTATCATATCATATCAGGTGAACTCGATCTCTGTTGGATGGTATTCGTTTTGTTCTTATGGGACTATGGGATGGCGAGTTATCATAGTGCAAAATCCGCGAGTTATGTTTCCACAAATCCTTTCTTTCTGGGCGGATTGCTTCACATAAACAACGCCCACATGATAGTCCTTATTAACTGTCTGACCTTCTGGCAAAAACGTGTGATGAGCATTATCGTTGTAATCCATAAAACCAATGAGCATAACTTTGTTTTTTGACTGAAAACGACGTGTTTTTTTTGGATTTTGGTTCATTTGGAGCTCTCCAATCACTCGCCTGATGCCTGGATTGCGTGTCGTATTCATACACTCACTTAAACCCTCGTCTCGTCTTAAGTAATCATCAGTTTAATGAATGTTCGCTCGGATTCTACCTTGAAAATCATGTATTTGGCGATATCAACGCGGCCCCGTTTTTTGCGTGACATGCATGTCTTTTCGGACCAACTTTGCAGCAATACGACGCAAAGCCATTATAAGTAACTAAAATGTCCAGCACGGACCCATAACCAACTTTCTTCCAGCAGCTCTTTGATGGTTAATTTGCGGTTATTGATCAACTTTTCTTTCATTTTAGTTTTTTTCACCAGTTTTCGAAGTCGACGCCCTGTCATTACGGTCGTCATCCTCGATGGACTCACGATCTCTTCTGAAGCATTCAACATACTCCTACACGATTGTATTCTTTAAAATATCTAAAATATATCTTACCGAAACAGTATCCCAACATTCCTAAGGTTGAATACCCTAAACCCATTAGCTCGTAGTTTGACAAAGAATTGTGATAACCCAAGCCACACGGAAAAAAATACACCTTAACCCGTATTTTCAACTTTGTTCTTGGGTTTTAGCAATTTCTGCAACTTTCGGTACATTTCACGAAAGCTTGGACAACCTATATCTTAGAAACTATAAGTTTCCCACAAAAAAGATATATTTCCTAATCTCAGGAGACCTATGTTAATCCATGTTCGAATTTTCAACATTACCATATTGTCCCCCATGAATTGTTTTGGTTGGGTCTTCCAACTTTTTAATCTGCTAATCAGAAGGTACTTGACTGATGTTAGATTTGAATTTATGCAGTTCTACAAGTCGTTCCATAAGATGTGCGAATTATTTTTCCCGGGCGAAACTCACGACAAACAGTATATGATCCAAATCTACATAAATACCTTTAAATAAAACTACTTCTTTTAATAAAAAATGTTTTACTCTGTTTGGATAGAAGCGTCAACCAAATGATGTTCTGCGTGGGGCTCATTCCAGCAAAGCAGAATTTCGAAAGACTTTGGAAATGCATCACTAGACAACTTCGCCCTCTTCCGATCTGGTCGATCTCGATCGTAGCCGAAATGTGATAAACGCAAACTTTTTCGGGTGGTTTCAGTTAAGTGCCGCACGATTTTACCCAATCTTTTCTTTTCACTTAACGCCGTAATTTTCCCACGTTTTGTGACACAACAAAACCAGTATTGTCTGGTAACTTCTTTTGCAAAAGTGTTCACTTCTATGCTTTTGAGTATATTTTCTTTAGAATTTGCTCTGAAATAAAAGTTAGCTTTAGCAAGAGAGTACGACGGATTTAAATAGCTCCAGATAACTGATGCAGGATGGAAATTAGACATCATACAACACGTTTAATTATTGCTTCATATTTTTAAATATGAATCCAGAAATGTTTAGAAATGAAAGTACACTTGCAAACAATCTCTCAAACTATATTACCATCAACGAGCCTTGGCCATTACCACCGATTGTTACGTAAGTGGATGTCGCAGCCAACAAAACGAACTACTGCTTAAAAATAATTGCTTGAAATGGCAAATTCTGAACTCATACAGCAACGTCGATAACTGCGGGCGCTAGAAAAATGCTTATGAATACAAAACCACAGGCAAGACTCAACTCCAAACTAAATGTCTAACTGAGAATATGAGGAGCATATTGGATTACTCATTCGTCTGGTTGGTTATTAAAATTAGAAGTAATGTAGATAATGAAGCATTGCTGTGTTGTCCAACATAACAGTAACCAGAAATAAAACCTAAAAGACAAGAATGGGACAGCGCAACCATAAAACACAACAAAATTAACTAACACAACAAATTGTTAATTGCGATGTTACAACATGTGGAAATTATGAAAAAAAGGCGAACTATATTCTAACCGCTTAAAACTGAAGAAACTACTCACCAGCTATTTTTAGAAGCCTTCGTCATCAACGAACATATGTACCTACATACACACATTCATATATATCTTTTATGATCAACGATCTCGCTTAATAAACTGTAGACTTTTGGAATTCCTGTTGTAATGAAGCTGCACTGCCTTTGGCTGGGCCGAGTGGTTTATCGGGTTTAAAAGTGTCAAATACTGGGCTTAATTAAAACGACGCCTCAGCAAAGGACATTGACTTCAGCATACTCCGTGAGTGGGCAAATTAAAATTACACAACCAAAGCAACTAACAAGAATATAGAACAACAAATTGGAGCCAATGATGTTTGCAAATGTGTGTGAAAATTTAATATACATATGTACATATGTATGTATGTACACATGGATGTATGCCTATATTAATTTGAGATGTGTAGGACCTTACGTGCATATACGAGGTGTGGTAATTAAGTTGCGTGAATATAGTTATAACTCGCGGAGTGGCAATACAGTGTTGTAAATATGTATATGTCTGCAAAGAGGTAAACTTCCTTTCGTTCCAGTCGAAGTTGGAAATCAATCTTGTAGGTTTTGCAATTCACTTTCGAATAAAGCAGAATCTGCTCGTTTGTGTTTTAGGCGTATTTTCCTAATATAACTTTTTTGGTGGTGTCGTGAAAAAATACTGAGTCTCTTTACAAGTAAGGTTCTTTATGAAATCTGGCGAAAAACTCTCCGAGGAGAAGCTATTCAAGAAAGAACAAATTTATTTCAGACAGTTGGCATCCAGGCAGACGCATTCTCGCTAAACCCAGATGGCTTTTGCCGCACTACAAAGCGTCAGCTAAATCTTTCTCTTATCGTTTATTGCATAAAACTTTTTCGAGAAAAAGGCAATCCAACGATAAATCGTAGCTCAGAACACTCATTGGAACGGGGTACAGCAGATCAATGAAACTTTACCAAGTGGGCTTTTAATGGTTGTGGTAATGTCGGAATCATTATGCAGAGTTAAAGGGAAACTATTATTAAGGTCGACAACAAAATTTCATTTGTAGCATAATTTGTTTGCCTTTTGTTGACAAATATCTAGAACTTAATTACCACACCTCGTATGTCTGTGGTATTGTGGCTTTAAAATCGCATGTATCATACACTTGCCCGCCCCAGTGCTATAAATAGACTAAAGTATATTCGTACATATGTATGTATGAAAAATTCCAGAAATGTTAAGCTTATGGAAACGCGAAAAATGTAAAACGTCGCCAGAATCACCATAAAAATGCGCTCGGTGTGACTGGTAGCCAAGCTGGACTGAGATAGATTTTTACAAATTGATGTTGTACATTTATTAATTTCTATTTTTGCACGTTTTGCGCTAGAATATTAGACACATCGTTGGCGCCAGTTTCTTCATGCTTACATATATAAATATAAGAGTATAAATACATACATAGGTAGATATATATGTAGCTGTTTGTTAGATCGCCGCATTAGTAAAGCTTTCGTGACTCGTTCCATAGGTTAAATGAAATCATTTGGCAGATGTATTTTTATTAAAAAGCCTGAGAAAGAGTTTCAGTCATCAGTAGATGTGATCACATTGATTCCTATTTCTTCCATCTGATCTACTCCAACACGGCATTGAATGGTTAGAAACGTGCTGCACTTACATACATTAAATGATTGCCGACTGGAGTTTATGGATGGTATGCTCAATGCATACGTGGATCTTGAAACTTGAGCTACCTGGCAAAAGGCTGTAAAGCGTTGTGGGCAAAAGTAAGGTGAATTTGGTTGTAAAATGAAAAATCTTTATTTATTCTTGTACATCAATTTCATCCCCTTCAAAATAATCCCCTCTCGATGAAATACACTTATGCCAACGATTTTTCCAATCCCCGAAACATGCCAAATAGTCCTTTCCGGTATAGCCATCAGCACCTTCTTCGTTGCAGCTTTTATCTCCTCAATCGACTCGAAATGCGTTCCCCGGAGTGGTCTCTTGAGTTTTGGGAATAGCCAGAAGTCACACGGAGCCAAATCAGGTGAATACGGTGGTTGCGGAACCATATACATGGAACTTTTGGCGAAATGGTCACGAAGAACGAGTGCAGTGTGAGACGATGCATTATCGTGATGCAAAAACCAAGAGTTGTTGGCCCATAATTCTGGTCTTTTTAGACGAATTGCTTCACGTAAACGACGCATAACGCTCAAATAATATTCCTTATTAACAGTTTGGCCAGGTGGAAGGAATTCATAGTGCACCACACCTCGAAAATCGAAAAAAACTGTCATGATGACCTTTATTTTTGAACGACTTTGACGTGTTCTTTTCGGTCTGGCCTCGCCTTTAGCACGATATTCGCTTGATTGGTCGGTTGTTTCAGGGCCGTCAGCATAAATCCAAGTCTCATCTCCCGTAATGAAGCATTTGAGCTTGTCCTGATAGTCTGAAAGCATTGTTTCACACACATCAACGCGACGACTTTTTTCCAAGAAATTGAGAGTTTTCGGTACCAAACGAGATTTGACTTTTCGTAGGCCCAAATGGTATTTCAAAATAGTTTTCACAGATCCTTCTGATATTCCGATCATATCAGTAAGGTCTTTAACAGTCAACCGACGATTTTTGAGCTCTAACTCCTTCACTTTATTGACGTGTTAGTCAATCTGTTGACGTCGATGGTCGTCCGGAGCGCTCCAAGTCATCAACACGTTCTCGACCCTCTTTGAAGTCTTTGTACCACTTATAAACATTTTTCTGCGACATGGTCGAATCACCAAATGCCTTCTGCAACATGCTAAACGTTTCCGCAGCCGACATTTCATTCAGCAAACAAAATTTGATGGCACTTCTCTGCTCAATCAAATCAGACATTGTAAAAATCGAAAAATGCACTCTTGGTCGTTTGGTAAACACAAGCGTAAATATATTACTGATAATGACATTCACATGAAAGTTGGCCCAGATGTTATTAACAGTGCCAACTCATGAAAAAAATAACTAGAGCGAAATTTTAATCCCGCGAAGTTTGACAAATAAATTCACCCTACTTTTTGCCCACAGTAGTATATATTATTGGCACGTATACCCTTTTTGGGTGTTTGGCCGAACTCCTCCTCTTATTGTGGTGTGCGTCTTGATGTTGTTCCACAAATTAAGGGACTCCGAACGGCAGATATTTTTTATGAGAAGCTTTTTCATGACAGAAATACACTCGGAGGTTTGCCATTAGCTGCCGAGGGGCGACCCTTATTAGAAAAAACTTTTTCTTCATTTTGGTCTTTCACCGAAACCTACGTTTTCTATGAATTCCGAATGGTAATCACGCACCAGCCCATTGGCGGCAAGAGAAAATGAGATAAACAAAGAATTTGGAAGTAATTTCGTACGTCGGTACTTCATCCATCTGGAAAGAAGTTCAAGGTTCAAAATTCAGCTCTTTTCTTATTTGAAACCTAGAAAGTAGCTTAGAAGTAGAGTATAGTTTTATCAAAAATTTCTTATAGTAAGCTACCTGTAGGTATAATCGAGTAAAAATATAGATGAACCAATAAATTGGCAGGAAATTGCCGTCATGAATTTATCAAATCTTAAAAAATATGAACTAGCCGAAACCACAACATCAGAAAATAGCAATGAAATAGCGTATGGCGGTACCCAACTTTCACACATATGTATGTCTAGCACTTAACCAACTAAGAAATAGAAAATCACCGGGTGTTGACATTAATCAAATAAAGAGGACCGACACTATGCAATGAAATATGCAAACTATTCCTCAAGATTTGCGAGTCAACGACCATACCAAAAGCCTGGAGGGAGAGTATTCGAAAAAGGCAACAAAAAAGAGCCAAATAATTACGGAAACATCTCTTTACTCTACGCAATGATAGTCAGAAGCAAACCTATAGAGCAGGTTCTTCAATTCACCTATCCCTTATCAAGAATCACCAGCAATCAACATCTAAGAAAGGAAGTAAAGCAAGCGACAAACAAAGCACCATCGCTGCGAAGGCAAAGTAAGAATCTATTAGACATACATTCGACCAATTAACCCAACTGTAACGCAAAAAGACATGGCAAAACATTGCACGCAATAGCTAGATACACCATGTACGACCGGAAAGCAAACAAAGAAATTAGAAACATTTGCAACGCAGCAGAAATAACGAGATGGGTGCGAACACGAAGAAAGGCATGAATAGACCTCGTGCGAAGAATGCCGAATGAACACTTGGTAAAGGTAGCATAAGATGGCAAAGTTAATCGACGCAGACCACCCGGAAGACCGCCAAAAAACACCGGCATGGGTGCTGGACGTCGGAATCTTCTGATGCTCAAACCTAGTCACACAATGTAATAAATACAGTACTATCTCGATAATCCGGACACGCGGTAGTCCGGTCACATCTATAATCCGGACAACTGCATAATTCGGACAGTTTAACATTTTTTACTCTATAATCCGGGCATTTTTCAAATTTGCTTCGCAATATGTACATACATATGTATGTATTTTAATTTTTAGTTCGCTTTGTGAGTTTTTCGTAAAATAGCAGTACTTTAACAACAATATACATATGTATACGAAATGCAACAGCATAAATCACGCGTTGTGTTTATTCTTTAGTGACAAACTGAATTGAGTGGACATTATTATTATGAGCAGTGGAAAATTTAATAAAGGGGCTCATAAAACCCTTACTCTTCAGAAAAAATGTGAAATTTTAGATCTCCTTGATAAAGGAAAATCATTAAGATGATTTGAAACAGAATTTGGTGTCAACAAATCTACTGTTTTTGACATAAAAAAGAAACGTGATGTCATTAGAAAATTCGCGACTAAATGTGAAATGAAATAGTACATACTAAATAAAAAAAATGTTTGATTATGTACAGATGTACATACATATTATTATGTAAGTATGATTGTGCTGTATTTAATAAAACTATTTATGTACATACATATATCTGAATTGCGTTATGTTCATTTCAAAAAAACAACGTTTAGTTGAAAAACAAAAATCATCTATAATCCGGGCACCCCCATAATCCGGACGACCCCTAACATTAAGGGTGTCCGGATTATCGAGATAGTACTGTATGCATTAATATAATATAAAATAATCCATAACTGTAAACAGAAGAAAATCCTAAATAAACTATAAACTAAATATCGAACACGTCCTAAAAACTGAAATTACTTATACTTGAACTTGGTCTTAACACTTGTTCTGTAATTATAACCAACTGCGTGCTATTGATATACAGCCATTCCAAATTAAGCGTAACAAGCTTCAGCAACTTTGACTTCGATTTCGTTAAAATTTTACACATAGGTTAAATTCATACTCCAATTGACGGAAGTGGACTTACAAAAAAAGTTTCAAATTTTTTTCACAGAAGTTATGCAGGTGGCAAAAGTCTAAAAAGTCCCTATCGAGCGGACCTTATATAACTAAAAATTTTCCGCTACGATTTGCATAAATGGGATATCGTTGGTTTGAATAATTTTTCCCACAAAATGTATTTTTAAAAACCACTACTTTTTAATTTGTAAAATTTCGTTCCATATTCCTAAAATTACTTTCAAATAACATATTTTCCGAGATGTGGTTTCAAAGGCTTCAGAAGTAATGGCTGAATGAAGATGCACTACTAAACCAAAAAAATAAATTATCGAAATTAAAGAAGATTATTGCATAAGAAAATTTACCTAATTTGACCCCATTGACCAAAATGTAAATAATCTTGAGAAAAAAAAATTATTTTTGTTTCTTAAAAATTCATTTAATAAAAATAGAAGTAGTTAGAAAACTAAGTCAATATGATATGAAACAATATGCTCTAAGTACCTCAGTACTAGCTTGCAGTCGCGTCTTGTAACATTTTCCTTTTCCATATTAAGGGGTTACATGGGTTTCGTGGGTTCAAAAAATCGATTTTGTTTTTTATTTCTACAACTTCTCAAGAATACTATCCTAAATTTTCAAGTCGATCCGAATAATAAATTCGGAGATACAGCCTTTGGAATGTTTGCGCTCCAAAGCACTTTTATTGTTACACAAAACTTTTCTCTCGGAACCGTGTTTTCAAAGTCGGTTGTCAAATGTTCTCGAAAACTACTGATTTTGATGAAATTTTACACAGGTGTTCGAGATAAAATTTACTCGTGCTTGAACGAAGGACTTTTTTTTTTTGAATTACAACTATTTAAAAAAAAACAAAATGTCAAGCAAATTTGACCAAAATTTTCATTTTTTCGGAAAAATGTCTGCCACAATTCCAATTTTTACTTTTTTTCTTTCTTTCGATCAAGCACGAGTTTATGGTCTTAACTAAAACACTTATTTTTGTCTCGATCCTGTCAGGAGTTATGCGGACAACGCGGAGGCACCTTTTTTTAGAGGGGTCACGTGAAATGACGTCACAATGGAGGAGTTTTAATTTTTTTTGTTTTTTGAAAATTTCAGAAATTATTCTTTAAATGTATCTATAAGACAGAAAAAATTTTGAATTAAATAAATAATTTTTACATAGAAAAAAGAATATTCAAAATAGGCCTTTTTTACCCGACGAAATCCATGTAACCCCTTAATGTTGTATTTATTCTGCCAGCGCCGGGTCTGCCAATTTTCGTATTCTTTTCTCAGCATATTTATAGAGTTGCGTGTTCTTGTTACACTCCGACTAATCAAAGACGGAACTTTTTTTACTCTAAAAAAAAAGTGAGGGTAAGTGTTGTGCAACTGGCTTGAATGTACTTATCTACGTCAAAATAATTGTGTGAAAACTTTAATTGTAACAAAAGAATGGAGGCAAATCATTAAATTTTATCAATCATAAAATTAGTTTTATCAAAATAATACAATTAATTAATATCTCCAATATACACATACACATATCTTCAATATACGCATGTGGAAGAGTTGAGTTTTTCAATTTCTCTTTACTTCATTAAAGTCTTTCGGCCTTAAGGTCTCTAATCGCCTCTCGTATGTCGGAATTGGTAGCATTCTTGGCCCGCTTAACCTTGCTAAATTTCTACTTGTCGCAGATGGGTGTAAGTCCCAATTATAAATGTTTCCACATGGCCTTCGCTAAAATTGTAAACCCAATTGCCTCTACTTATACCATTCCAATGCTCGTCTTTCCGCTGCGAATGAATTTTTGGATCTCTATGGCGTTATGCGCAAGCCTTCAAAGATCCTTTTACCAAGAAAACGCTTTATAATTGTCTAATTAGGTCAAAGTTGCAGTACGCTCAAATTTATTCCCAAAGGATCGAAAGACTTCAAAAAGTGTTCAGCTTTTTCCGTTTTACTCTGCAATCTCTTAATTTTAACGAGCCCTTCCCTCTTATGGGAATTAATAAATTTGATAAAAAATAATAAATTGTTCTCCTAAGGAGGTATAGGTACAGCAACCACTGATTTTTATCATGGCATCATCTGTGGTACTGTTAATCGTCCTAATACTAGATTTTTAAAAGCTTTAGATCTTCAATACTGCGAAAGAGTACTACCTTTTCCCTTTTAAAACAAGTCTCTTAGTGAATTTCTATTAATATAGAATTTTTAATAATATTTATATTGATTTAATTATTATCTCTAATATGTGAAGTTTTGTAACCGTAGACTTATTACATGAAATGAGATGAAATTAAATAGGCTACTATTTGAGTAGTAATTTTAGATTTTGATGTTTCATACACACTATAAGGCTTCCCATACATTTTCGATGGAATCATTGTCCCGATCATTTCTGGTTTTAGAGATATGTACAATATTAACTAAACTTCACGAAGAAGCGAAACGAATCAGTAGAAATCCAAACATTACTGCTGACAACCATAATTACAAATAAGTTCCGTAAACAGTTTTGTCAGCCTTAAAAGAGTTTTGTCAGCCGCAAAGAGTGCAACTTTGGACTGAGTAGCAAATTAACAAGAGCAGTTAGGGGCTGGAGAAAATTTGTATACAGAAATCAGCATAGTTTAGGAAATTACCATCCAGCAAATCCGTCAACAAAATCTTTAATATTAAAGCCCTCGAAAATACCCATCAGCATGAAAAAAAGCTGAAGTCAGCTAAAATTGCTTCAACGGACTTAACGGCATTTGGGGAGAATAAGACTAATTCTCTGTATATTTAAAAAAAATTTCGATAAATCCGAAACTTTGGTCGTGAGTCTTTCTACAGGTATACAATTTCTATAGAGTTACTTGGATCTTTATAGCAAATTTTTTTATCCGGTTATAATTCAAAGAAGAAAGTGAGTAAACGACTACAAGTAAAGAAATAAAACTCGGTTTAGAACTACCGAAAAGGATATGCACGTGAAATTTTCAAATATAGGAGGGACTGAAAATTTACCACCACTGGCTTTTGGAATAAGATTTCTGTGATTATTCTTATTTTATGTAGAATCAGTCAAAGAACAGATGTGTATTTAAGCTTTAAATGCATAAACTACGGCAACAATGAAATTAAGGAGTTGAAGTGTTAAGTTTTAGCCGCTCAACCGTACTTCATTTGTCAGCACGGCAGCTCAATTCGAGACGCTAAGCTACACTTTTTTTATATTTCGTCTTCGTCCATAGTAATGCATTATCCTTCCTTCCATTTCATTTAACAAATACCACAAATTTTCACACCGTGTGCTTAGCAACTAATCTTCACTATTATATGGAAATAATGTTGGGATGGAATCAAAAAAGCCGCTGCTTTGTTGATGCAAATTGTAAAACCATTAACTAAAAAAATTACTCTTGTAACATTTCAACGTCGGCACTAACACAACCGCATTACAACCACCACTATTGACTAACGCGCTTGCAGCAACATTAAGAGACATCAGCCATCAACAGTAGTCAGAAATGTCTTCATCAACAACAGCGTTTTCATCAGGGCGAAGTATGTAGATCACCCATCTTCTCACAAGTTGATATGTATGTACGGGTATGTGTCTAGTCAGCACCTTTCATGCAACACGTAAGCGTATCACCACTAAAGCGACAGCCAGCAACAAAACGTTAGTACTATAAGTGGCAGAAGAAAATGTAGCAGCGACAGCAGGAGCACAACTATACGAGTAAGGAACACCAATGTGCCACCACCTTCAGCACCATCCTCAACGCTGTGCACCGCATTTCAATCAATTAATCTAATTTAAAATTCTTTATCCCCTTGCAGCGCATTTATCATTACATACTCGTACTATCTAGTACACCAAATAGTTTTTTTAATGTATTCTTCGTTGTTGATTTTTTCTGCCCTTATAATGGCGCTTATTCTCAGTCACGAATGCAACAACTGTTCCTTTTTTGCCTTCTGCCAACAACAGCGAAAATGGAGCAAAATCAGAAAAGCTTAAGCTCATCAGATTTACACCAGCGGCCGGCATGAATGAACGCTCTTCCCTATTTTTGGTTTTTGTTCCTGCTTCTGCTGCTGTTGCACGTTACGCCGAGCGGCACAAGTGGCAACGATTATGCATAATCACTTTTTTCCAGGTTGATCGAGCGTTTCGCCGTGAGTGGCATGAAGAAGTGTGTTTGTTGAGTAAGGCAAAAAATAAATACGAAAACAACAGAAACGTGAAAGTTGCACGTGAAAAGGGTGCAGCATAGAATACATACGTACTGACAAATGTTTGCTGTTTTATTTTCTTTTTTTCCCTTGTATGCTTTATTTTCAGAATTTACCTCGCTTCGCTTTCGCGCGTGTAAGGTGTTAAGCCAAAGCCGGTTTACTTACTTCACTTACCTTGCGTCCTTGAATCAGAACGAGTAAATAAGTAAGTGTTTGTGTGTAGCTTGGTAGTTGCATTTATGTAATAAGCAACCCTTGTATGCGCCATGCAATAACTGTGCAACTTTCATTTCATTCAACGTCGGCAAATAGATGCTTGAAGTTTGATTAAATTGAGTTATTCACAGCCATTGATGCTTGTATGTATGCATGGACTCACTGTTGCCGGTACCCTATGAATAATGTCTGAAAGGTAGAAATGGCAGGAGTTGCAATTGAACATATGCGTAAGTATGTATTATAACTTTAATATATGCATAACCTTCCAATAAATACGTACATACATACACATACTATATATACCTGCATATCCACTTATACTTTCTTTTTTGCTTTTAAGTTTAGCATAAATCCGCGTTGCCCAAATCCAGCAAACTGTAGCTAAACTTCAAGCGGAATGCGGAAATCGAGCTTAAATGGCTGTTTGTGTAGCTAAAGTGCATTCAGCCGTTTGCATAAAAACAGGAACAAAAAACTAAAAAATTGAGGAAAAACAAACAAAAATCTAGGTTCTTTGGACAGCGAGGTACTTACTAGTATTATACCCAACGAACATATTAAGCCTGCTGATAAATGTTGACGAGTTTTTATTAAGATGTGATTTGTATCTTTGATATATTTTTTGTTGAATTTCACTGATGTCTTTCATACTATTAACATAAGCCTGTTCTTTGAGAGCGGTTTGAAACTAGAACACTCGCAGACAAGGAGATATTATATTAAATTTCGCTTCCATGGATAATTATAATCATCGGAGGGAGGGGAGGAGTTGAGATGATACAAAACGAGAATGAATCAATCGCAACGTAAATTTTACAAAAAAACCATTTACAAAACCGTTCATAATTTTCTCTAAGCATTCCGCTTGTTTTCACTGCAAAGTTCTTGGACATGATATTAGATTTTAAGCTTAAGTAGAAGCATGTCAAAGCCAAAGTTGTTGAACGTAATTTAAAATAAAATTTAAAAAAAATATCAAAAATAAACTTTTAATATTAATAACACTGCGTTGCAAAAACGATCTTTTTTTCTGTCCTATGAACCAAATATACTTTTTCGGAAAGGAGAGAAAAAATAAAAATACACGTGTATCGGCGATTTTCATATACACGTCACAATTTTTTTTTTTTGTATTTTATAACTTTAAACGAGCAATTCTTGTATGCATATCTGTATAGCCACACCATTTGAATGAAATTGGTCACACAGATAGTGTATCACATTTATAGACTTTTCACCTAGGTGTTGCCACTGACAATGTTTCACAGGGTTGCCACCTGTTCGATTGCAAGTTTGCGCAATATTTTTCCGAAACTGAGTGGCGCAAAGATTCATGCAGGTATTTTTTTTTACGAAGGCTTTTAGTAACTTTATTTTTTTAATGATGTGTATAATTTAAGGTGTTTTCAGTGGTCCGCAGATAAAAAAAATAGTTGCAAGTTATGAATTTTCATCAAAATTGAATGCTATCGAACAACGTGCATGGAAAGGCACAGTTGCCGTTATTGAGCAGTTTCTGGGCAACAAACGAGCTGACAATTATAAAAATATTGTTGCAGAAATGATTTCGGCATATGGCGAAATGGGCATATTAGTGTCGCTAAAGATCCATTTCCTTCACAATCATTTATATTGTTTCCCTGGTAGTTTAGGAGCTTGTAGCGATGAACATGGCGAAAGGTTCCATCAGGACATTGCGGCTATTGAAAAGCGCTTTAAAGGACAAGACATTACGCAAATGCTTGGCAAATACTGTTGGTATATTTGTCGCGATACTGTTACAATTTTAATTTTAATATAATAAAATTAATAAAAAAAATCGCGGTTTTATATCTCTATTGTAATGCGGAGTGAAATACCTTTCTTTTGATACCCACATCGGCATATCTCATGCAATATTTTTTTTTAATTTCGAACAGGTGGCAACCCCGTAAAACATTGTCAGTGGCAACACCTAGGTGAAAAGTCTAAAAATATGATACACTATCTGTGTGCCCAATTTCATTGAAATTCGTTAAGCTAATCCTGAGATCTTGTGGCTATACAGATATGCATACAAGAATTGCTCGTTTAAAGTTATAAAATACAAACAAAAAAAATTGTGACGTGTACATGAAAATCGCCGATACAAGTGTATTTTTATTTTTTCTCCCCTTTCCGAAAAAGTATATTTGGTTCATAGGACAGAATGTGTGTAACGCGGTGTAATCAAATCCTTAAGCCAGTTTGGACCTACGAAGCTCAGCTGAGGAGCTGCACTGCGAAATATAATGTTGCAACCATTCAACGTTTTCAAGATAAAGTAATTCGGGATTCCATTAAAGCCTCTTGGTATGTACGGAATGACGATTTACGCTGCTAATCATGCCACAAGGATTGGGAAACACATTAATGCTGAAGCCTCATCTCTTTACGATTAAATCACTGGACCTACTGGAAAAAGTATGCTTGCGGGGATTTTGAAGAAGGCTTAACGAGCTTCCTTTTAAACTAAGGAACCATAATTTCCCTTATTTTAGCATCTAATTCCTTATTCTGCCACCGCAGTATTCTTATATTTAGCTTAACAACTTCAATTGGTCGCTATGAACTAGTCTGTTTCTAAATATTAATCGTCGCACCAGCATCAGTCTCGTGACTAAATTACAATTAAGGTTTTAATTATGGCCCATTTCGGATGGATAAAGAATAGAAAAGCTGAGATTTTAACCTTTATTCTCACTTCTCAAATTCTCTTCTAGAACATGCTAAGGTCGAAGCAGAGTCTATATAAAAATCATTCCATTGTCATACACGCCGACATTTCCAACATGGGCAATGATATGGACATATAATATATCTCGTTTCCACCACCTCACTTTGTTAACATATTCCAAACGGACTTCTGAAGTATTGGGAAACAACCGTGAAGGAAATAATTGAAATAAACAGTAGGAAACCAACTGTAGTGCTTGTGACTTGTTAAATATATGCTTGTTTAAATAAAATAATTCTGGTTGAATTTTTTCGTAAAATCGAAACAAATGTTAAAAAGAGGTTTTCGTACAGAAGAGACACATTCTAATATTATTTAATTTTAAATAATTATAGCTATAATTTATATATATGCTAAACTTCAATTCTTTACAGCATTTGCCATACCAACAGTGAATTGCAGAAGAGTCAAGGATTGCAAGTCGATGTTGAAATCGATGGCCGAGTCAATTCAGCCCAACAACCACGATTTGATGAACACGCAACCGAAATGGAACTTTTCCACAAAATTCAAAGCTAAAGCTGCAAAGTCCGGAGCAACTCCAGTCATGTATCACAGTAGATAACAAGCAATAGGCAGCTTCCCGAAACAAACTCTAAAAGATATTTCCAAATGTCCCTTAAATAAGTAACAAAGATAAGTTAGGATCATTGACAAGTCCGAGTCCTTTCATACAATCAGTGAATCGTCATTTATCGTTAGTTACTCAGGCAAGCACCAGCCAACAAACAAGAGGATTTGTCAAAGCTATCGTCTGGAAGACAAGAGGTAAGAATGTTGTAGTTTTGCATTCAAAAAATATAACAGGCTTGAATGTACATATTTATCAACTTTACTAGCGATCAAAATTAGTAGGAATGAGGAGGAAATACACAAAAATGGCGACTCATAGAAATAGTTAAAATTTGAAGATTAAAAAATGCTACCAGCCAACAAACTGTTTCAGATTTTCTCTGCTAAAGCATATTGCAGAATATGGATCGATGAATTTAAGTTTGCTTAGGAGTCCGTCTGGTGTCAATTGGGCTGTTTTACATTACACTCATTTTTCTTAGGAAAGACACTTTCAATCTGTGCATCTTTAAGTCACTCTTTGCACTCGGTCGCGTTATTTTTTCTACTTACAGTCTTATCCACCTTGAAAACTTAAACCACTCCTGGCGAAAAATATAACCCAGAGAACGTCAAAGATTAAGAGCGGTATTATTATTCATTTCTTTCGAAGAAAATATAATACTTCATACATGCAATAAAAACCATTTTTCAGCGCGAGCAAACCTTAGGGTGTCAGCGCGAGAAGATATTCACAATTAGCAATTCCCTGAAAAAAAGGAGTAAGGAGGAACCCACATTAATATATGAAGCTAGGTAATTTGCATCCTCCAGATATCTTAGAATTAGTAAAAGCGTCGAGCTTTTTTAGTGATTCTCTTCTTTGTGTAAGTTGTGTTTTGTAGATCTTATTTGATTTCGTACGTCTAATAATTTGATGGCCGCAACTGCAAGATTAAATAAAACGTCTTCCTTTCAATTAGTATTTCATGTCCGGGGCTTGGAGCTCGGGTATTACCATGAAATCTTTCGGCTTCTCGTATCTCAAGGCTGTATCTTGTGTTATCATTATTGATTTTGTTCTTTCCATTGTCTAAGATATTCATAACATTGGGCCGTGCTCCATTTAGCGCTTCCGCTTTTACAGCACCAGTAATTTTATGTATTGGGTCTAAGACTTCTTGGATTCCCGTAGTGAAAAAGTGTGGGAATAATCCACAAATCTATATGTAGATAGATTGCGGAGAGTCCTCATACAAATAAATAAGTGGAACCGCGAACATTCCATAAGCGTTGGCTCCAAAACACATCCGCAAAAAGCGTTTACCTTCTTTCACATAGCCCAAAAGCAATGAAATTCTATACATTGAAAGTGAGCAATTTTCGTATTGCTGCTGTTGCCAACACTTTTTCTGACATTTCGCACATACATACATGTACATATTCCTATTAAGCCAAAAAAGAAATGCATATAAAACGTACATATTTTGGAATAAAGTACCAAATATAGAAACGGTGCACATATCCTTTCACATACCAGAGATAAAAAAACAACAGGATACATACACACAATGTGATATCCCATTCACCGCACTGCTACCCCAGACGAGGGATAACAACGGCAGCAAAGCTGCCATCCGCCATATCGTAGAATGCAATGCAAAGTCAAATAAAATGAATGCAACTTCTACATTGACGTGCGTACAGCGTGTGCCACAAGAACAGCCGCATCAGCATCCGTATAGGCCACTGTGGCAAAGTCAGAGTTTGTTGTGTGAGCGAAGCATTACAGATTTTTTCAAGTTCAACCCGCGAAACAAGCCACACCGTGCTAAGCCAAAGTCAAACCAAACCATCTGTCCAATTCGAAATTGCCAGCAGTCGTATGGAGTGGAAATGGAAATGTTAGAATCCGCTGATATACTCGTATTCCTTTTGTCCCTTGAAGGGGTTGTGCAGGATCATCTCACTGGCTGGTTGTCTAAATGACGTGTACATTTGATAGTAAAGTATCAAAATACAGAGATTTTTTGCTCACGGTTATATCAGCTTGGAAATGGGATGAGCGGTAGGAGTGCTTATGAAATCAAAATTCGCTTTCATAGAATTGTATAATTTTATTTTTTTGTCAATGAAGAAGTTTTTTACATGTCACGGGTATTTCTAAGATAAATCGTATTAGTGAAGGCTTTAAAAGATTAGAGAGTCCGCACGCGATAAATGAGCTTGGAGCCTAAATAAAGGTACTTAACTTACTAAGCGTAATAAGGTTGGAAAAAATTATTTGAAACAAATATATGATCGTCAAATGATGTGCAGCTAATACGAAACCTTAGACTTAGGCATAGTAGGTAACGCCGTAAGCAAATATTCACAACTAACAACTTCAAATACACGCGTCAAGAGAAAACCTAAGTCCATCTCCACCTGATCTTTCCAACGCAGAGGGAGCCTTCCCCTTCCTCTGCTACCACCAGCTGATACTGCATCGAATACTTTCTGAGCCGGAGCGTTTGTATCTATTCGGACGGCATGACACAGGCAACGTAGCCGCTGCGAAACTCCCCGCCGCTAATGCGCAAATGTCCAAAAATCTTCCACAGAATCTTTCTCTCAAATACTTCAAGGGACATCTCATCGGATGTTGTCATCGTCCTAGCTTCTCCGCCATATAAAAGGAGTGTTCGCTTTAAGTATTTTCGTTTGTACTCAATTGTCTACTTAATCCAAAGTAGCACTTGTTGGCAAGAGAGATTCTCCGTTGAATTTTAAAGCTGGCATTTTTATCGGTTTTAAGGCTGGTTCCTAACAAAACGAAGTCTTTTACAACCTCGAAATCATAACTGTTAACAACGACGTGCGGGCCGATACGCGAGTGCACCGATTGTTTGTTTGATGACAGGAGGTACTTCGTTTTGCCCTCACTCACCACCAGACCCATTCGCTTTACCTCCTTATCCAGTTTGGAGAAGACAGAACTAACAGCGTGGTTGTTAAGGCCGATGATGTCAATATCATCGGCATACGCCAGCAATTGTACGCTCTTATAAAAAAATTTGCCTAAGCGACTAAGTTCTGCAGCTCGCAGGATCTTTTCCAGCATCAGATAAAGAAGTCTCCCTGTCTGAAATCTCGCTTGTTATCAAAGAGATGATCTTCTCAATTCTGACGGGAGTATATCATAACTCGTACAAAGAAATTGTAATTATTTTTTTATGGTTTTCCTTTTCTAATTATAAATTATATACATACATATATTATAAAATAACAACTGTTACAAATTATCACGTTTTAGTGTCCATGTGCCCAAAAAACTGGCAAAGTAGAGGAAAGTGAGATTGCAAAATGACGATCCAGTTTTTACTGGATAAATTTTTACTCGAAAGAATTCGCAAGTGAGAAAAACAGCTGATCGCAAAGTAAAAATAAACACGAATTAAAATTTGCGAATTGCAATTGCTAATGGAATGCTCTTCATCTGGCAGCGATGATGAAAGGGAACGAATTATTGTCTACAAAATAAAATCATGTGATTCCGAAGCTCGTTATTTTGCATTTTATTTGCTTTATTTTTTTAATTTAATACGATGTCAGTACGGTGTAGACGTGCGTCATTGTCTAGCGAAAATACAAACATACATATGTAAGTCAAAATCATCTTTTCTGATGAAGCAAATTTTTATTTCGGCGGCTATGTTAGCTCGTGATTGTCGAAGAGTCAATGCATCCTCAGGGATGCACAGTTTTTATAAGAATTTCGGAACCTCACAGTTTGATAAGAATTTTGGAGCTAACACCATTGGTCCATTTTTATTTGAAAATTCTGCTGGAAACGCTACTTCGATCAACGATGAGTGCTACAAAGCCATGACAAATGATTTTTCGTGGTCATAAATTGACGTCATGAGCTTTGACGATTTTTGGTTGCAGAAGGATGGCGCGCCATGCCACAATAGATCTTTTGTGTTAGGAAATCGTGTTATCAGCCGTCTCGGGGGTACTATTTGACAGCTTTAGATCTTTTTTG
Organism: Anastrepha ludens; assembly: GCF_028408465.1. Lineage (NCBI taxonomy): Eukaryota > Metazoa > Arthropoda > Insecta > Diptera > Tephritidae > Anastrepha > Anastrepha ludens. Next base: position 83,294,824 of record NC_071498.1, on the reverse strand, counting down.
ATGGGTGACGAGAAATACTAATGTTATGCGAAAAATTCATTTAAGGTTCAAGCCCTTAGTGAGGATATCGAACAATCTTTTCGTGAGATAGATCCAGAAACCGTAGTTGAGGTCTTGGAAACTTGGGTTAATAGGATGCGCCACTGCGGAGCCAGCCGAGACAGCTACACGAATGAAACTGTGTTCCATAAGTAAAGGCAAAGTTAGGTTTTTCGAATAAAAAAAATATTCTTGTTAGTGAATTTTTAAAAATAACCACCCAAAGGCACTACATCATTGATGACCTTTCAGAAAATAGAGATTCGATTATTTTTTCCCCCCACCATAATAAACTAGTATTCATTCCAATCTCTTCACAACTCTCTTAATGGAGTAAAGTAGAGTTCAACACAGGCCTGCAAAATGCATTTCACCCAGTTTTTTGCCCGGAAAACTTGAAAATCCTGCACAGATAGAGAGGGACTCCGCCAGATAAATAGCAAGAGAGGTTGGGTTAGGTTGGTATGGTTGCCCAAGGAATGAGCACACTTGGACGAGGAAAAACGGATTCGTCCTTTGTGATACCATTATGAAGGAGGTGAGGTGAGAGAGGAATACCGATGGGATGCGGAGAGAGGGCGGGGAGAGGTGGTACTGGGATGGTTAGGAGGGTGGGTTAGAGTGTGTGGATTACGAACGATGACTGTACTGCGTTTGCGTCAACCGCTTAATGCTCTTGATGGAATTCATCAGATTTTTAATGTCCATACCTGCTATATCAGCAGGCGCAGCAAAACAGTAAGAGCCAAGATGCCTGGCAGCTAAGGAGCAGGTGCTGAGATCATTCCACCTCCATATATCCATCGCAAAAGGGACTTGAGGTAATTCCAAGCCTCACAGCATGCATTCCTCGCGCATAGTGACCTGTGAGAACAGCCACGAGATTCGAGAGCTGATATTTTGTCCACCTCAGAAGCTCGCCCGAGCGCCCCCGGTCCACACGTAGCCAGAAGGATTACGCGGCCTTACAAGTTTGTGTACTTGCCCAACGCTCGCTGAGTTGGCGCGATGTCCATCTTTCCAGGAGCAGACCGCAGGTAGTCAGGGGGCTACCAATTCTCTCCTTTCGCGGGGAGATCACTTCACATGTCCCTTGTCTGGCCAGCTCATCCGCCTCGCAGTTTTCCGCAATGTCGCAGATGAGGCTAATGTCAAAGAATTCGGACGCAGTCGAAAGTGAGGTCAGAAATTCCCTGACCAGTTTCAAATGCACCGTCACTGACCCGAAGGCCCTTATTGACACTTGGCTGCCGGGGAGCTCCTCGCAGAAAACTCCTCTGCCAGCCTTTCCTTCCAACTTCGATCCATCCGTGAACAAGTTCACCAGACCAAGAAAATTACTACCGAACTTTTTAAATAACCTCAAAACCAGAATTGCACGCTTGGGAGAAGATACAAATGGATCAAAAGTATACCAAAGAAGAATTTTTTGTAAGAAGTTCTGAGCGGTGATTTTTTTCAACATTTGCTTAATAGAGGTAACCACTAGTGGTTGAAAAAAATGTATACACACGAAATACGAAAAGGTACAAATAGCTTTGACAGATTATTCCGAAACCCACCCCAACAAACTTGCAGCAACCACTATGCTCACCTTTATAACGGGCTTTACCGTGCATTTATTATACGCACACAAACATATTTTTTTACATGCATGCATATGCATATGTAGAATTCTAGTGATTAGTGCCGCAAAAACAAACACCAAAAATGCAGCAATCAGTAATCAAAGCAGCAGCAATAGAAGTACAAAAGGTAATAGCGCCGGCTTTGGAAATTCGTTGCTTCAGCTGGCGCCTGTTCGAAGCATGTAATGCGGCAGCAATACGGACACACATAGCATGCGCTACTCACTTCTGTTAGGGGATGCAAAACATTTGTTGGATTTTGCGAAATATAGGTAAACCTGGGCAGACAAAAGTCGCACGCATAGCACGAGTCATACAGGCATTGAACTCTTGCTGCTCAAATTCAAGTGAGCATATCCTTAACAGAGTGTTAGAATAGCGCACGGAGCGCAAGGCTTCAATACAAAAGCAGCAACGCTGCGCCGCCGTAAACAAAGTCTTGTCGCTGCCGCAATCACATTCACACAGCTGATGCTCGCTTCAGCATCATCAGCAACCTGATGTGAGCAATGTGACTTTCTGGCGGACTTCCTCACCGCTGAGGTAATGACGGAGGGTGTAAAATCTGCGTTAGGATTTGCATAACTTATACGAGTACGACATTTTTGCTGGTATTTCGTAGAGTTTATGATGAGTTTAAAATGAGCAAAATGTGGTATTCCCCTTCACTAACAGACATTTTTCAGAAAATATTATACATATTTGTGAGAGAAATCTCCATAACAGATCACTTGGAGCCGTCAAAATATGTGTAGTGTAAGGAAGTCATGAAAAAAAAAACCTACATATATTGTGGTAAAATTAATACGGTTCTTTGGTTTTTGTTGTTGCAGCAGCATAAACATGACCCATGCACGGGAAATGCAGCTGGAGTGACAGTTCTTGGACGGTTATTTGGTCTCCATTCCTGCTCAGGGCCGATAACTTTGAACTATACAGTAGAGTTGAGACTTCTGGATACTCATTGCTTCTACTACTTCAAGCTTTACAAACATACATATGTACGTATCAACTTATAGTACAATGCTTTTAAGATTCAATTGAGAGAGATCAATGTCCGATGAACTAACCATGGATGGAACTGAATTAACACTTAGAGATGAAAGTATAGTCCTTGCACTCCTAAAATCTTTGCTGAGGTAAATCCAAGGCGAATTCATTGAAATAAGGTGAAGTTACTAGAGCAGTTTATTTGTTTTTTTGTTATTTTTGTTGGTGCGGATGTTGGTATACAAAATTCAATTTTTTCGAAATTAAATAAATTAAAACATAAATTTTTTTTTTATTATAAATAATAATCAGAACATTTTTTCCTGAATATTGGGATATATTTTTATTCAAGAGTAATGTTGGGAAATAGGAACAAAATGCGAAACAATAAAGATTTAAGTTCAAAGATAATTTCCTTAGTCATTTTCTTATACATATTTGTATAGACTTTCTCGTATTAAGCCCCAAATATATTTAAACGCTCTTATATTAAACATAGTAATATAGACAAAAACAAACTTCAAGTTTAATAAAAATACAAAAATATTCTTGATCGTATATCAAACAAAATTTTTTTCCAAATCAGTAAATTCTGCAGTTCGAATCGCAACACACCTTTAGCGAATAAAATCAGACAACAACAATTCGTTTTCACTTTACTCTACGTCATATGCCACGCAAAGTTACTGATTATGATTACTTATCTCCCGCAAACGCCCTACTTCCCTCCCCTTCTCTTCCCATCATGCTTCTCCATCACAGCACTCTACCCCTACGGAGACATTATACACAATAGCCAAGTGATTCAGGTTTAATTTCTGGAATCCCGCATGCAATGCAGTGACGTGAAACCAATATGTGACGGTGCTGGATTGCAACAACCCCTCGTATTAAGCAGAGAGAGCAATAGCCCTTCTAAATCAATAGCAACAGAGAAAAAGAAAGACTAGTGTAAAATGCAGTTAAAGTATGAGTGCTAGTGATGCTAAGTATCAAATTGAAGTGAGCTCGGGTAGGCGAAGTTCATGGGACTGATGCTTCTGCAGATATGCTAACGCCGCTGTAGCAGTTCTTCTAATCGATGTACATACATATGTATGTAACTGCTGCTGCCTCGGATGCTGCCACTCCTGATGATGTTGATGACGGTGATTATATTCGGTAAAAGTGTTCAAAAGGTGGTAGACAAAGCATCAAAAAAACAATCAAAACTACCCCGTAGACGTATTCATTAATGGGTTGTTTGCTACACGCAGCGGAGAACAAGTATTAGTATTGCCTAAGGGTACGGGACAAAAAACTACTGGAGTGAGTATACTGTTATTGTTTAGCAAGGTGAAATAAAATCTGAAATTCACTAAGGCAAGGTGTATAAAAATAGTATGATTGAGATTCGTACAATTACGACCACCATCAACAGTTTTATTACCTTCAGTCCAAAACAACCCTCAAGCAAATTTAGTATTTCAGCATTTTACCTTTACACCACCAGCTTTAATATCATCAGCAACATCATCATTCTTATAGCAACCCACCGCTGCTGCATTGCTTTGTGGCAATGAAAAAATCGGCGCATTTGCTGCCAGAAAGGTGTCGTCCTTATCCTGCTTGATTTCGTTGATATGTTTATGTTTTGCAACTCATAGGAATGTACATGTGGATGTGTATGTGTGGATGCAGGTATAAGTATATGAGTATATGTATACATATATTATTAACGTTTTCTTTGTTGATCGCTGATGGTAGCAGTTGCTGTTATTGTTTATTCTCTTTTTAGTCTCCTTTTGCAGCTTCTGCTGCCTCTCTGTGTCACTAGACATACATACATACATACATACATACATACATACATACACACATACATATAAGTATCCTGATTACGGGTAATTGTTCGCATGCCGTGCGGCATGAGGTAGGTCGTATGTCGTGTGTCGCAATAATTCATAACAGAAAGAATATATGTATGTATGTAAATTCATTTTTGTTTACATAAATAATCGTACATTTACATACATACAAAGTGATCACCGCTCAACAAATAGCTCTAATCAAAAATCCTTCATGCCTTTTTTATTTATCCTCTTAAATCAATGTCACTGACAAAACAAGAACTTAAAAAAACACAGTGGCTCTAAATTGTATTCTATTAGGAGCCAAATATAGCCAATATTCACTATATGGTTAGCAGTCATATCACTGCCACACGAGGATCACTATGTACATACATACATACATATGTACATATGTATATCCTAAAAACCCTTAGTGTTGTTGGATGCTAGCAGAAATTTCCACTGAAAAGTTGGAGATTTTTGGTTATAATTTTCTTCTTAACAATTCATCATTTGCGCACAATTTGTGTTATTCACTAGGTCACTACGAGGATTTGCTACAATTCTTAATTTAGTACGTAAATTATCAACATCATGAAATTACTAAAAGTGTTAAACCTTAGTTACTTCTCACTCTTAGTCGGTCACCTTGAACTCCATCTTAAAGACAAATTGCCTCTTTGAAACACTACTTTTTATTTCATTCCGCTTCAAAAAGTATTTTTTGTATCGATTATCAAGAAAATTTTGCCGATGAAGCTCCTGCTTTTATCTTTACATTCGCCAGCTTTTGATGGCATTCGGTCAAGGCGAATTTCGTCAAGGTTGTCTAAAGTTTCCATATAATTTGACAAAAGTTCAGAAGTAGAATCAGAAAAAATGGATTTGTCCATTTTTGAAAAATTTACCCGAGTTGCTTCAAAAAGTGAACGCATCATGGACTTGCGTATTTTATAAAACTTTTATTAGTTAACTTATTTTATAAACACTTCAACAGACACTTTTCAAGAAGAGACTTTTCAAATTTTGGAAACTTAAAAAAACAATAAATCTGTTCGCGAAGTTCATAGAGCACTGATGCCGAATCGGTTCTTATTTATTTCGAAATGAGAAAGGAACTGCCGCTACGTGAATGGCGAGGGCTACCGGGCCATGCTGACTGAATATTAGTTCCAACAAGACGGCGCACCTTGCCATATGGAGCGCTTAGCAATCGATTGATTGCAAATTCAAACCCCCGTTGACGAATACGGCCAGATTTATTGGAAAAAGTACTAAAAAAATGGATTGATCGAATGGAACGTGTAACTCGTAGCCGCATATTCAAAAAATAAATGCCATCAAATTATCTACCTGATTATAATAAAAATATGATTCCAACATTTGTATTATTATCACATTAAGTTCTCAAGCTCTTAAAAAAACACCCGATACATGCATGAAAGGTGTGATAATTATTCAATCAGTAGGGAATACTTCGTCGAATACTGAAATTCTGGTGAGAAAGATAGTACTTCGCTGCTCCACCAGAGCAAGGTAGGTGAAATGGTTGAAGTGCACCTGACACTCCTCAAGTAGTACTAAAGCGCCGTTTTAATATCATTATGATACCTCGAAGAGGTAGATATCTACAGCCAACCAGAGCTGTTGATATAATGGAGAAGATTGATTGGATTTGGGTTGGCGCACTGCCCCTGACTGTCGAAGAAAGGAGCTCCCAGTGACCTTAGTCTTCTAGCTGCCAAACTCGGACATTTACAGAGAAAATGCTCAACGGTCTCCTTCTCTGAAAGGTCCCCACAGCTTCTGCAATGGGGGTTAAATGGTAACCCTAGCTTTTCCGCGTGTGTGTCGATCGTCCAGTGACCGCTAAACACAGCTACGAGTTTGGAAATTGAATGGCGAGGAGTCCAAAGAACTTTCTGAGTTCTTCGTATATCGTACTGGGGCCAAAGGGTTTTCGAAATAGCACATGAAGAAATGGAGCTCCATCTTTTCTGCGCTTTCCTGAGCAATCATTTGTGCAGTTCCCATTTAACAACTGTCAAGGGGATGCCGATGACCGGGTAGGACGTCTCTGAGGCCAGTCCAGCCCCCTTCCTGCCAAGCTCATCAGCAATTTCATTTCCCTCTATGTTCCTATGTCCTGAAACCCAGATCAGAGAAATGTTACCTGCACACCCAAGTGATTTTATCTCCTCTTTACAGGAGTTTACTAATTTTGATCTGCACCATGGCGACGTCAGAGCCTTAATCGCGGCTTGACTATCGGAGAAAATGTTAATATCTCCCTCGCTCCCGCGTTCTTTAAGCATTTTGCATGCCTGCAAGATCGCAAAGACTTCTGCTTGAAAAACACTAGCAGTGTTCGGCGGTTTAAAGGAGATAGATAAATTGACTGATTTAGAGAAAACCCCTGCTCCAACTCCCGATTCCATCTTGGAACCGTCAGTGAAGACAGAGGTGCAAGCTTCGGTGCAGATTTTCCCCTCGATCCAATCCCGCCTATTTGGAAAGATTGCTCTAGCACGACCCTCAAACTCTAGTTTGCGGATAGAGAGATCTGTTCAAAATTCGGAGAAATACGGTGTTAACTGCCCGAAAATACTTCCATGTCCCTTGAGAGATTGTCTCCAGAGACCAATCTCCTTTAACCTGATTGCACTTTGAGCTGCGATGGAAATGACGATGGGAAGTAAGTGCAAAAGGACATTCAGGGCAGCACTGGGGCAAGTTTTACATGCTCCGGTGATGCCAATGCATGCAGTCCTTTGCACCCTCCCCAGTTTAGTGATATTATAGCCCTTCCGAAGAGCTTCCCACCAAACCAGGCATTCGTACGTTAAAATTGGAAAAACCACTGCGTTGTACATCCACAGCACGCTGTGGCTTGAGTCCCCATTTTTTAATAGATTTGCAGGAGTAGAAGGCTATACTGGCCTTCTATACCCGATTTTCAATGTGTAGCTTCCAATGGAGTTTGGAGTCAAGTATCACTCCAAGATACCTACCTTCCGATGAGAGCGGGAGAACGTAGTACCAGCTCCGTTTTGTGCACCCAAAGACCTTTCCAAAATCTCAGCCATGGCTGAAGGAAACGGTCCCGATACCATCAAGACCAAGGTATCGGCGTATGCTACTACCTTAACCCCACCCTTACCAGAGCAAACTTGTGCACCTTTTTCCCCAGGTGTGGCCTGGGGTTATGAATTAGGGAAGTTATTATCACCACGTTTCACCAAGTACAGGCCATCCGACTAAGTGGCGATATTCAAATAGAGAAGCGACAATGATGACAATTATCAAATGTCAATCTAATAACAATTTATCAAATTCTACCCACAATTAGGGCAATTATTTGACAGGTGATTTGTAGAGTTATATCGTGTAGAAAGAATGTATGATTGCGAAGACATAAAATCTGTACAGGCAGTTAGGTATATCTCCTGACTAACGACGATTCGGGAAAATAATACTCCACCTAGCGGCGAAGGAAGCGTAGATGTTACAATTAGTAACAGAACTGCTTGGGAACCGCGAAGAAGAGAATTCGGTTATTTTTCAGTTGATTAAAAACACTTAGCTTGTTTACATATTTCTTCATTTCATTCATAAGTTGCAAAAGCAAAAAAAAATTTAAATTAAAAGTGAAGAAGCTGTTTTTTTTATTTTTTGATTTTGCTTTTGTAATTTAAGAATGTTATGAAGAAATAATTAATTTTTTTTTAACTATAAATTCCCGTTGTGTTTCTAATACTTAAGCTTAAAAATATTTACAAGCTGATCGCAGACTTTATTGGCTAGGTGTTTGTATACTATATTTTCCTGCCAACAATAAGTTGACCGGATTTTATTTGATTAGTTTTTACTTGATTATATTCCGTCGTTCACGTCACAACTTTTAACATTTTTAAGCCGTTAGAATGCGTTCATACAGTGCAACTTTTTTTGCTTCGACTCGTAACTTGGGGAAGATGACGAGAGGTGGAAAGAAGGGGGAACCTAGTTGCCCGTGCTCGGTTCACAGGCTTTGTGTTCTCGTTATTCTAAATGTTGTTATTGGCTGTAGTCTAAAAACTGAAACAATTGCGCGCAACGGAGTTACTGTTGTGAACACGACGGGCAACACGAAAAGAGAATTCGCAAAGTTGAAGCAACAAAAGTTCTCCTGTATGAGCGCGCTCTTTTAAGACCACACGGTGGAGAGAATAATTTCTTATTGAATTATTTAAAGAAATTTTTATGCGCGAAAAATTTACTGTGAACGTTTTTTAATAAATGGGTTATAGAACGTATGGAAAAAATAGAGTTTTAAAAATCCATCCTTGTGTTTAAAACTTATGTTAAGAGAATATCTGTAAAAAAGGGCCGAAGAACACTTTTTTACTGTATTTGAGGTTTTGTAACAAGATAAGGCACTCTCTTTTTCAAAAAGGACGAATTTTTCTTGGAGTTTTTTACTATAATTACACCTCTATGGCTTTAATTCCTATTAAGTGAATTCAAAGGCTATAAATATTAAGAAGAGTTTAGATAAGTAGTTTCAATATTCTTGCATAAGCTCAAAAGGAGCAAAAAATGAGATTTGCATTTTCAAAACATCAAGTTTTATAAGAATCGACAAATTTTCATTAGCACCAAAATCTTCTCAGAGTGGCCTTTTTAAACCTTTTTTTAATTAAACAAATCTTTTTTTAACTTACAATTTTGGTAGCTTCAAACTAAAAAAGAAACAAACACCAAACTCAAACATTTTCGCATTTTGAGTATAAAAAAGCACTACTTGTATGTTTATTGCCAAGATCAAAGGGTTGGCAACACTGCACAACTAGGCTAGGGTGACGTCACGCACTCTCTGATAGGCGCAATCTTGTTTCTATCACTCTTGTTAAGCACACATACATATAAGTACGTATGTTTGCACTAGGGATCTCTCTAAATGATAGTTATACGTACATATACATATATATAAGGCGTTTTTCAATAGGTGCGCTTCAACTTTTTTCCGATAGGGAGGGCGAACGACGCAATATTTTTTATTTTTCGCTTGTCATTTGTAAACTTCATTAGTATACATTTCATCATGGAACGCTACACACTTGAGCAACGATTCCAAATCGTGCAAATTTTGTATGAAAATAATCGTTCTGTTGCTGCTACTTTAACATCATCCAAATCAAAAAAATCATCTTCAGTGATGAAGCTCACTTTTGGCTCAATGGCTTTGTCAACAAGCAAAATATGCGTTACTGGGCAGAAAGCAATCCACACGAGATTCATGAGGCACCGTTGCATCCCGAAAAAATCACTGTTTGGTGCGGTTTACATGCCGGCGGCGTAATTGGCCCATATTTTTTCGTTGACGAGAACGATCGCCACGTTACTGTGAATGGAAATCGATACCGCGACATGATAAACGATTATTTTTGGCCGCAATTGAATAGTATGGACTTAGACGACATGTGGTTTCAACAGGACGGGGCCACAAGCCACACAGCACACGCTACAATTGATTTGTTGAAGAGTAAGTTCGATGAGCGCATTATTTCCAGAAATGGACCGGTCGAATGGCCGCCGCGCTCGTGTGATTTGACGCCTCTAGACTATTTTCTTTGGGGTTATGTGAAGTCATTGGTCTACAGTAACAAGCCGGCGACGATTTGTGAGCTCAGAGCCAATATTGAACGCGAAATTGCTGGAATTTCGGCCGATTTATGCAAAAGAGTGGTCGAAAATTGGGTTCAACGATTGGACTTCGTAAAACGTGCACGCGGTGGTCATGCAAAAGAAATCGAATTTTAGACTTACATACATATGTATGTAAATGTATATGTTCAAACTCGATAATAAAAAAAAAATTAGTTAAAAAAGTCAAACCGTTTGTGTTTTATACAAAAGTTGAAGCGCTCTTACTGAAAAACGCTTTATGTATGTACGTCTGTACAAGATCCCTGCAGGGAAAAGCCGAATCAGTATGGAAACATTTAAGTTCAGATACTGAAATTTGTTAGAAGAAATCGTACTAGTTCGTCATTTACTAGAATATTAACAGTAGTAAAATGATCAATTTGTCTGCAAATTTGGCGATTTTTCTTTAGATAAGGAAGTAAATACTTATGAATACATTTTTTGAAAAACACCATATCCGAGTCTATCAAATAAAAGTAATAATCAATTTATATTTGCAAGAAATTTAATCACTCTGTTTTTTAGCCTCACATGAAAAGCTGGAAGATTGCAGGAACGCATTTATAATATTGTTACACTAGCCCAATTTAAGCTTTAAAACGTCAAAAGAAATAATTATTATGTCGGTAATGTCGTCGCGGGCCGAGCAAAAAATAATAATTTATTTTGTTTCAGAATCTATCATAAGCTTTACCAGCACCGAGGAACCAAAATGCAATTAAGAAAGGCACTTCAATTGAATAAAAAATAGGTTTTTCAAAAAGTGGAAAAATACTCGCTATAACCGGCAAATAAAATATAAATCCGAAATTTAACTAGCATTAATTTTATTTTATTCCTAATTTGAATACATTAAATTTTACTTCTTTATTCGTTTTGTTAAAGAATTTGTCGTAGTTTTTTATAGCAATAACTTGTAATTTACTTATAGTGTAAGTTTTGACCAAATTTAGAATGCTCAATAAATTACTGTACCTGAAAAAGTGTAACCTAATTTTATGAAATAAAAATTATATGTACACTTTTATTATAAAATAGAATATTTTAAAACGTTGGAATGCGACGGAACATGTACTTTTGTTTAACTTTAACTGGTATAAAACTGGTTACTCTAAAAATATATTGAGCCAGTTTTTCTTTTACTAGTATGAACTGGTATTTTGCTGAAAATTGAGATTTTGTAGAGCATCGCCGTGTTAAAAATACCACTAGCTTACATGGAAGAAAGATAGAGTACGAACTGACGAAGCTTAAAAGTGAACAGGTTTTATTCTAGTTCAAAACTAGTATCATACTTTTCCCTGCAGGGATGATATCGCGCAACAAGAGAGGGAAGAATTTAACTTCACTGAAGGATTTTGGAAACATGCCTTGCATGAATTAGCGTATATAAACAGGAGGACTTTATTTAAAACGAAAGCGTCACCTTTTAAAATTTTACAACTGTTTTGTTTTTATTTATTAGATTTTTTGTTTCAACAAACTCTCAGATCGCTGTGTACTTTTATACAAACAAATAAAGTTCGTGCTGTCTACTAAGTGTGCGCAATAAACAAACACAGGATCAAGGTAAATTTGCCTTTGGCAACCACTGTCGGACTAGCTGGTTATCTGACATGCTCGTACACTCCGTTGTGCTAACAGCTTCTATTGTTGTTGTTGTTTCAGGGAGAGAGTACTTCGGATTGTTTTTATTTTGGCCGCCGGCAAGATGCGATTTATTGTTCTACCCAAACCAAAATATAATTTTTTTACTTAATAACTGTATTGCCAACGTATGTATGTACATATTTATTTATGTATGATACACATACTAACAATGTAGCTGGAATTGAGTAAGCTCGTGCTGAAAGTGCTGCAAGGATACGCATGTGCCAAAAGAAAACAATTGTCAGCATGAAAGATAAAGGCAATAATATTTATTTACAAAGAGCTGATACAAAAAAATTTAGAAAGAATTAAAGACCAGTGCTTTTATTGGGAAGAGAAACAAGAAAATTAATATTAATACAATTTTATTTGTGGTAGTAGTTAGATAGCTATAAGTTGCAAAAATACTTTTCATTAAAAAGATTACATAACTTTGGCATTTTTTTACTTTAAAGCCGTTGCAAAATTCCTTTTAATTAACCACCCTCAAGAATAGTTGCCCATTCCCTCGTCTAGGATTACAAAATTCACAACCACTTCACTCAAATATCCTTATCAGCTGTCCGTGCAAACGGAGTACTACAACCCAGCTGTGTCTATTTGAATTTTGATATGTGTATGTATGTTCATATCTACAAGCAAATATATGTACATATACATAAGTATATATATGTATGCAGTACAAATGCGAGTTTTATTAGTATATTGCACGAAACTGTGCCACGATCTAAGCATTTTTCCACTATCTTCGCTGTTTTCACAATTTTCAAGTGTTTTACAATTTTCACCGTTGAATAAATATTTATTTTCATTTTCCCCCTTCCCATGAGGATTCACTTGAAAATATCCCATTACAAAATGATTTAACAATACTGCAATGAGGCAGTCAGGACCTTATATGCAGATATGTACTTAGGTATGTAAGTATGAATGTGTGGATATGTATGCATTCAATAGCGTGTGTGAAAAATGGCTATAGCTAAATCTATTTTATGGTGTTTTATATTTTGGAATATACTCGTATGAATTATGAGTAATAGTTATATATATACATATATAAATGCATAAATATAAGCACACTACATATCTTAATACATGTACATATATAATAGCGTTTAAGATCGCACATTTCCTCCTTTTTTTATTAATTTGCTAAAAATTAAAATATGTTTCACCATATTATTCAATAAGTAATGTACTTCGTTTAATGTAACATAAGGCCTCTTCTTTTCGCCAAGTCTTAGCAAGTGGCGAATAGATGAAGGAACTGGTATAAATTAACATACATACATATGTACATATGTTGGCAACGCGGCAAGAGAGCTGCCTTAAATTGCATGTGTTGGTAGGGCAGTGTCATAAAGTTTTAATGGCACAAATTCAAACTCATCATTTTCATAGTCCTGCTAGCGACAAAAAAATATGAGCGCATTGCATTGCCACCAATTCCAAGCGAACTTTTTGTGGTAATAAGTAGTAAGGCGAATGCGAAATTGTAAGATCATCACACATACATACATACATACATACATATGTATCTAGATTCGTTTTTGTGTTGCTCGTTATTTTTATTTAATAAGTTTTTAGTTTATCGGTATTAAATAGAGTTCTGTGGAGAGCCCCACAATGGAAGCAAAAGAAAAAAAATTGACGTTGGCGGGATGAAAACCAAAATAAAATTATGGTAATAAGGTCAAAACTATCGAAAAACAGGAAGAACAACAGACAGAGAATGGGCATCAATCAGTTGGGACAGTAATTCAAAAATTACAAAAATATCAGATTTATAACTGCAAGGCCAAAACGCTCCAAATGTTGCTGAGAAAATCGCATTCAAATGTATTTTGTTCCATTGTTAGCGATTGCGGCACCCATTGTGTATCCAGCTTTCAGAAGCCCATTACTTTAGTCAAAGTACTGCTTACACTACCCAATGAGACTCCTAGGGCTTCTACTAAATCTCCTTCAGTCACTCAATGATCTTCCAATACGATATTCTGTATTACAGGTATTTCTGATGTTGTTGATGCTTTTGGACGTCCTTGACGTGGATCGTCTTCAAGACTTGTTCGACCACGTTTAAATTCAGCACCCTATATTCTACTGTACTAATTGATGGCGAAAAGTCCTTATACGCTTCAACATTCGTTCATAAATTTCCTAAATAAATTTAAACCTTACAAAAATAAAAATTCAATCAACGCACGATACTTGATTTTCTCCATTGTAAAGGGTTTTTCAATTGGCGCGGGTCGATTTTGGCGCCCTGTGGCAGCCATTTTGTTTTGGTGACATCTGTCAAATCTTTTGTTTATTATTCAGTTGTTTATGCCAAATCATCATCGCAAGTTACACGTGCTGTTCAATCGCACGTTCAAATGATAAAACTTTATTATCAAAATGAGTGTTCATTAACGCAAACGTTGCGCGCCTTGCGCCCATTTTTCGGTAGACGTGTCGGTCCTTCCAATTTCTTATGCCCCATATTGAACCATATGGACCTAGACGTGGTTCCAGCAGGACGACGCTACGTGCCACACAGCAAACGCCATTTTATTCCATTTCAACACCCGCCCTTATTGAAAAACCCTTTATAAAATATTGCCGTTACGTCGTTACTCAATGGCTTGCAAGCAAAGAATTGATAGCAGATTGAAATGAAACTTCATATATGTATGTACGTCCATATGAAGAGTGTACCAACATAACAAAAAAAATGTTGGCTAGTATCAACGCCCTCTCTTATCACCGCAAAAATTATTGAACAACCTTTTTTGAGTTGAAATCAAATTTAAAGAATTAAGAGTTCAATTACTAGTTCCGAATACTCGTACGCGTAGCATTTGCATATGTACATACATATGTATATGCAATTATAGCCGCTCACTCCTCATTTGATACAGATACGATTTTTTGGTAAAGTGGTCTATATTTCATAATATTTTGCGAAAATCGATAACAAATCTGATCTTAAAAAGGTGATACTTAAGGGGTGCAACCAAATTAGTCCAGAATACGCAAAAAAATTTATTCACTCCATGAAACGTAGACTTCAAGCTGTAATTGATAATAAAGGATACCCAAAATTGATAATAAAGGATACCTTAAAATTTCAAAAACTAAAAATAAACAGTTTCTCTTTTTTATCTGTATCATTTAAGCTACGGCGTGAATTCTCTGTATGTTTTTTTTTGGCATTACAATGAAATTTGTGAAGACTATTTTGTATTTTATGTTGAGAAATGAAATAAAACAAAATAAATAAAATATGTAAGTGCACACTCTGTGTTTCCATTTGCTTAAAATATTGTGAAATATAACACTTTACAAAAAAATCGTGTCTGTATTAAATATGGCGTGAGTGTCTGCACATAGTTTTATATCCAGTCTACGTTTTTTCTCTTATTATCGATTTTTATTTGCAGAATCAGTATGATGATCAACTCGAGCATATACATACATACATATGTATCTTTTAACTAACTTTACAACTACAGTACAAACGGGCATGATCGAAACACCTTTACCCTCGCTATGGGATCAACGATGCGCTGACAAGGAGATGAAAAAGAAATGTCAAAATAGGAATTTGATATTCTGTAGCAATTTGAATCAAGCTGCAATATTCGCTTTATTAAATGTACGTATGTATGTATGTATTTATGTATATAGCAATTGAAATAAATTGACGTTTTATATAGTAAATCATATTGAACATTAATCAATCTTGTTATTCGCACGGTATTGTATTGTGAATTCGCGCGCCAAACGGATTGTAGTTGCACATTTTATTTGATTGCATACGGCAACCCCACTGAAGGATAATGCACCCCTATGCGTATTGCTCATTTCAATCAAAAATATCCTTTTACTGTTAAGTGACTGCTCACATGCTTGTCAAAAAACCAAGCACACGCATTTGTAAGTACATTTGAATGTATTAAATAAATATAAACTCGCGCATAACGGACTACCTTTGCAAACATGCACATACATACATATGTAGGTATGTATGTAAACGCTTCCTCCAAAGCCATATCACATCGCATAAATGCACATTTTCAGTTAAAATTGCATACGTTTTTGTGTGTATTCCATCGTGCATAAACGCGTACATACAAATGAATATTCAAATATATTTCCAATTGCATGTTTACGAACGTGCGCCTTCTTATCCTGTTATATTTCAGGTAGATAAAAGTATTTTGCACACAATTCATTGTTGCCGTTGCAGCTGAGTCTGACACATGGCCAAAGAGGCTGCCAAAGAGCGACCGCAATTACAGCAACAGCAACAGCAACAATATGGCAATAAGCTACGTTTAACACATTTCCCCTGAGCCCGATTGAGGTTTTGTCGTACGCTGCTGTCATCTCATGAATGAAACTTGTGAATGTGCACAAGAAGGATTGTAAGAAGGCTAGATTGTTATTGTGCAGCCGCCAAGCTTTGTAGTTGTTGTGGCATATTCATGTGTATGGTTGTTAAATGAGCAAATATTGGTGGCATTGACAGATCAATTGACATTTGTGGCACTGTTTGCGGGAGATGATGCCTTTTTATTGTCACACTTTTTGGCAAGGATACCCTCGTATAAGTGCGTATGCATATCCATATGTATGCAAACACACTTAAATTTTTTTTTTTTGCAGGAAAAGGATTGCGGATTACGGAGTTTTGCATTTATGGTTTGGGTATTAGCAAAGGTGGAACAATGCGGGCGAAGGGCGCGTAACAGAAGATTGACACGAGACAGGCGTTCATATATGCGGCTAGATGAAGATGATTTTCATCGATTTAAAGCTTCTATAAAATAACAATTTTAATTCTCTTCACCTTGCGTTAATGTGCTGACAATAGTGGACTTGTGTTCGCTTAATTTTTTTTTTTTTGGAGGGGAATTGGACAAGATGGATGTACTGTTGCACACTGAATTGTATGTATTGATAAAGTTTATCTGTAGAATAGTTGAACAGATTTTTCTTGCAAAAACCCTTTCAAAATACTAAACTTTTGAGTACTTCCTTGCCTCACATCTATTTTTTCCTACCGTTCAGAAAGTCGCAACACAAAATAAGGATTAATTGTAGGATATGCCAGTGGATCTGGTACCTTAGAAAGACACTAAACTGCTTCATTTTGAATACATCGATTTGAAAATATATCCGCTGTTTTTTAGCTGCATGAGAACTATCGATATCGATAACTATGGTTTGACAGCTGAGAATGGCAAACTGTGTTACCATTTCTTTTCAGTAAGGTTTGGCAAGTCATCATGAATCGTTTAACGACAGAACAACGCTTACAAAGTGTGGAAATTTAAATAAATAGAAAAAAAATCTGTTCGCGAAGTTCATAGAGTTGTGGCGGAATCATCGGTCTTTATTCCTTTCAAAATGAGGAAGGAGGTGTCGTTACGGTGAATGGCGGGCACTATCGAGCCATACTGAATAAATTCTTATTTCTCAAAAGTAATCAGCTAAACACCGACGCCAATTGGTTCCAACAAGACGGCGCAAATTGCCATACAGAGCGCTTAGCAATGGATTTATTGCACTGATGGAATGGAGCATATAACTCGTGAACTTCAACGCACTTGACTACACTAGTTTACTGGGGCGCAACCATTAATCGGGAAAAACTCGATCCATTCCGATAATGTAGAACCGACTGCAATAGATCGTTTGATAGAGTCTGAACCATCTCATAGGCAAGCCGGAAGGCATCTCGACTACAACTAATTGATCGCACAGTAGATAGACATTTATCGGGCGACTCTCACCGCCTTTCTAAACTCCGGACCCCCGAATGCCGTTATGGGAGTCCCATTATAGACGAAGATTCAGACTCGACCCCGACATGCTCAATATATGTCCAACATGTGCCCTCTTAAATTCACTCACCTAACACCCGTCTCCCTCTGCACCCAACCTATCGAATTAGCATGCTTCCTGGGCTGACCGTTACATAAGTTAGACGATGACGTTCAATGACTACACAGCACTGGCAGGACATAGTGAACTGCTACCAAAACAATAACAACGATGTAACTCGAAGCCGTGGTGGACATATGCCGAATATCATATTCAATAAATAAATGCCATGAAATTATCTACCAGATTATAATAAAAAAAATTCATTCCAACAACATTTCTGTTTGTATTGCCATTTTAAGTTCTCAAGCTCTTAACAAAACACTCGATGTATTTCACGAAGTGTTTCTGAATTTCTTCCAAGGATAGCTATAGATAGCTCTGAAATACACGCTGCCAGAAATGTAAAGGAAATTCTTTGCCTAAAAAATAAATATCTCTATTGCAGTTGAACAATCTTCTTCTTCTTGATTGCCGCGATAACCGCATACACGATTTTCACAAAGCGCGCCAGTCGTTTCTTTCCCGTGCTAGCCGGAGCCTTTTGGATACACTAAGTGAAGCCAAGTGCTTTTCCACCTGATCTTTCAAACGCAGAGGAGGCCTTCTTCTTCCTCTGCTACCACCAGCTGGTACCGCATCGAATACTTTCAGAGCCGAAGCGTTTGTATCCATTCGGACGACATGACAGTTGAACATTCACAAAATTATATCACAGAACATGTAGGCTCCAGCACAGTGCCGACGGTATTGCTTATTTGGAATGCTATATAATCTCTTTCTTCCTACGCCTATAACTTTCTTTGTAGCTACTCAACTCATTAAGAGGCATATTAAAAAGTCTAGTATCAAAGTTGTTGGCGCAGAATTCAGTTCTGTAAAGGAAAAAATTATTCATGCACATTTCCAGGTCTTCACGACTTTAACTCCAAGTGCAAAATTACGATGATTCTTATTATAACAGTCGCGGTGTCTATGGACTATTGGGTATCTGTTAAGTTAATTATGCTATGTTCCCACTGCACGAATGTAATTCGCTTCCCATTCGTAATTCACTTCCCAATTATCTTTCGAATTACGTAATTAGCCATACAATAGCGAATTATTCCATTTGTAAATAATTCAGTCTCAATTACATTGCGAATTACGAACAATAGGTTGCCTTCCCTAATTTTGATCGGAAAGCTAAATTTTAATAATGGAAGCAGGAAAAGATATTGTGAAAAAGTTACTATGTCGAGAAAGTTGCTGAGCACCTCAAGAATTATGGAGAAGACCAAATCATCCTTTTTTTTAATTTTGTTCAAATGTTCATGTTTTGATTAAATTTTACATAAAGGGAATGGGCAAAAATTAAATTTTTTTATAATACATTTAGCGAAAAGCTCATCCCTACTAACTGAGGTATAAGAAAACAACTTCTCTAAATATTTGGCTGATGAGCGGTTCATTTTTTATGCAATTGTATTTCCCGCTTTGAAATTAGGCATTTCCCAATTGAGTGAGCGACGCATGCGCGAGGTTTACATGGCCCTTTTCTGACCGTTTTCTGCAAATATTGCTATTTAAGAAGCTTCCGTTTACATTCATTTCCGCATGTATGTATGCAGTAAGTTGCTCTTTTGTTTTTCAGCAGAGTACTGCATCTCTCACAGAGCTTATGAGATGATAAACTTAAAGCGTCCGAGTACACAGCGAGCATGCTAAAAGCATGACGACTGCGCATTACGCATCGAATCACCAAACTTTTCTCTTAAGAGCGACTCACCGAGCCACAAATCTTAATGATTTCGTCCAATGGTGTATAATAGATTACAAGGTTTGGGCGTCCAAAACAAAATTGTGAGAGCAACTCCGGCGGCCACATCATCGGAGGCTCGACAACAGAATTCTGCCTACTCCTTTCACACGTACTCTTACGCACTTCCAAGGGATTATAGATGGCGTTTACACGGCAACAAAGTGGCAATAGTTATGGCTATGTCAATGTAAACACAAACGCAGTTTTTTCGTAAAAGCCCACCTTTACAACCCTCATGACTTAAGCAAATCAGTTGATTCCTTCAAAGCCACTGAAAGCCGGTTAACGTTCTAATGTTGGCCCCACCTCTGCATTGCACATGTTCTTCCAAAAAAATGAGTAGATACGCTTATACACATACATACAAATGTATGTAAAGATTTGTAACAGCTATTATTCAAAAATAAAATCATTTAGCAATAAAATATGATCTTAGCTTAAGGGGTTATATACAGTTCTAATACGTTCAAATATAAGATCATCTACTTTTTCGTGCTTAACTTCCAATCCGTAATTAAAAAGCGAAATTTCTCATACAAAATTTCTCTCTCAAAATCTGAGATTATAAAATAATGCTAGATAATAACCATACAACCCTGTGTTTTCTGTCTAATAGGTCGTTATTTTTACGCGTGTACAGAAAAACCGTTAAAGTAAAAACTAAATAAAATAGATGCCGGCAAAGAAAACAGGTTTGTAGACATAATTCTAATAAAATGTTTATTAGGTATTATTAACTATGCATTCATATTACAGAAAACGCGTGAGTCCATAAACGCTTTGTCCTCATATTACTTGTTATAAAAAATAATATAAAATTTCGAATGCATATTGCTGCCATAATTTTCTGAAACCTCAGTAAATGTCGTTTACGGATTTCCTCCAACTGTTTATTACTAGTAGCCAATTCCGCAATTAAATTAACTATTCCTTCGTCTTGTCTTTTCTTCATATCGTTAATATTAATTAAGCAACCCAACACACCGAAATATTCCATCAAAATAATTTCTCTGAAGAACCTTTCAGAACAGTATTAACAGCTGATTGTCAATTTTACAGATAATCTGCCATATGTGAGCGGGTAGATTAATTTTGTGGATTTATGGGAAATTAATGCATATGTGAACGTACTTTTAGAAGACCGAAAAAAGCGAATTTTCCAGAATTGTTTCTGAGAAAACTTTTAAATTTTTTGATCTAACATACATATTATGTTATCTTTTAACTGTATTTTAAGACTTAGTATTAGTACAAATACTTATTTGGAAAGGAGTTACAGCTGATCTCCGGGAGCTCCTCTCAAAAACGACGTTTTGCGGTGACCACTATATATCTGAACTGGCTCCTCTGAAATTTAAAAACCAAACAGAATCGTTAAAGTAATGTTAAATCTAGTAATTAATCGAAGGAATAAGCAAAATAAATTTTTTGACGTGATAACGTCTTATAATTCGATTCAGCAGGCTGCACGCACGAAAAAATGTGTCGTTACCTTGCTCATTCGTCGTTACCTTGCTCATGGTCGTTACCTTGCATGAACTGCAAGCGAAAGCGCGGAACGAACGACAAAGAGCACAACGTTCGGCAACGTTCGACATCTTGCTCTCTCCTACTTAAGTGAGCGTATATACATATGTAGGTATGTATATGCGCATATGTACATATATAAATTCACCTATTTGTATTTGCATATGCCTTCTTCCTGTGTGCATGGTAATGAACCATTTCTCTGTTGAGAATAGGACGATGATAGGAAAAGTAGGAAATGAAAGTGGGTGTTTCGAGTGTAATGTGTCTTGAAAAAGGCAAATCGATGATGTTGCCTCTTAGTGTTGTTGACTTATTAACGTCTGATGCACAATCGAAATTGAAGATATCTTTCATGAATTTGACAAATGTTTCGTAATTTTTCACGTTTGTGTAAATGTAACTTGACCTATTCTATTTCGATTCCATTTACCTCCTCCTCTATATCCATACAAAATATCTATCAAACAAATGAAATTAAAATTTTGTTTTGAAAATTGCAACCCTTACATCAGTATTTTCAATTGACGTTGTCACGTTAAACTATCGTCGGTAAACCGACTTTACAAACAACCTCTTTTTAACAAAATGGCGGTTTCTCAACAAAAAAAAACAATCGAGTTTTGACCGAAATTTCGGCCTTTAATTGTTTATAAAAAAAATATTTATCGGTGAGAAAAAATTTTCGATCCATTAATAAAAAATATATATTATTTAAGAAAAATTAATCGGTTTTGCCGTTTTCGAGTAATGTTGGTCATCGACTTTGAAAACACCATTTGGAGAAAAACGCGTTTAAAGTTTGAAAAGCACTTTACATAAGATAAAAGCACTCTGAAGCGCCTTTTCAAATTTTCTTGTAATTTCGAAAATATTCACTGGAAAGATATTACATTTTCTGTGTTTATTCTTAAATATATGTACATTAAGAAAAAAAATCGATTTTTTGAAAATTCTATCTGCATATAACCCCTTAAAAGTGGGTGCTTAAGCATGAAGTCGATTTAGCATTTGCAAAAAATAATCGATACCATGCAAAAATCTCTAAAAAAGGAATCAGTAAAAACTTGCTTCGGGAAAAAAGTATCGAGTATTTACTTGCAAGCACAGGTATCTAAGGTACTAAATATCCCAAGACTTCACACATACTCATTCCTCAATCCACTACCTGATCTTGGTAATTGATATTTCGTGTTTTAGTATCTAAACGCAGCATCTGTAAACCTTATATGTAATTATTAACAGAAATTCTACTGCACGAAGTGTCCACATAAATGTTTCATCATCACCACAGCATCACAGTTCGGGGTGAACCATTGCTTCCGTTACAATTCGCACCCACTTCACTCGGCCATCAGCTTTTCGTTTGATATCCGATATGCCCATAGCTCTAAAGTCGCCTTCAATGTCATCTCTCCATCGTTTTCTTCTTCTGTCGCCTTGTGGCTTTGTTTCCAAGACCTTTTTTATAAGTCTGTCGTTGCTCATTCGTAAAATGTGATCGTACCATCGCAACCTTAGCGCTTTGATGTACCTGATTATATTTATTTATTTATTTATGTAGTGTATCTAACTGGTCGTTGTACCGAATCCGGTAAGTACCGTCTTCAAGCCGTAGGTACAGGTATGTACATATATTTGTCTTAGCTTCTTTCTTTAACTGTTCGGTTTCATTGGATTTCAGCCCCCATACTTCACACCCGTATGCGAGTGTAAATGTTATGACAGTTTTGTATATTCTTAGTTTCTGTATTCTAGAAAGTAATGTCGACTTCATCAACTTTGAATCCGCGAAGTACGACTTATTTGCAATTTGTATCCTGTCTAATATGGCAATAGATGTATCTTTATGTGCGTTCAGTACAATTCCAAGATACTTAAATTCATTGACTATTTGAAAGCTGTAGCTGCCGATTCGCAGGTTACGTGTTGCGTTGCGCGCGGCACCTTCCATGTAATTAGTTTTTTCTTCGTTGCTGGTAAGTCCTACTATCCTAGCAGATGATTCTAGAAGCATAAATGCAGAGCCTATTTGTTTCTGGCTATGATTACGATGTCATCCGCATAAATACCAGGTTGAAAAGCAGGGATGAAAGGGCATCTCCCTGTTTTACCCCTGAGATAACTTCTGAACGGTCGGTAACATTATCTTGCTTAGCTTTTTGCAATAAAGATTATAATTTACCGAATCAAATGCTTTAGAGATATCCAGAATGCATAGAAGAGATAGATCACTTTTATCAATCCATATCCTTATGTCGTCCTTATCGTATTTATATCACATCCGTTGAGTTATGCTTAGGTCTAAACCCAGACTGCAGTGGGTACATTAAAATTTCCCATCAGCGACTCGCACACCTTTGAAAATACTGGTAAAATGCTTACAGTTCAGTAATCACTAGCATGTACCTAGCATTGCTCTTTTTGACTACAAGAATGATGATAGCCTTTTTTCACTCTGTTGGAAAGCTTGAAGTTGTGAAGCAGTGATTAATAATAATGCGTTACAAAAACGAACTTTTTTTCTGTCCTATGGATCACATATGGGCATTTCCACAGAAATGTCAACCGAAGCCAAAAAATTCAAAGTCTATAAAATTATGTTGTTTTAACATATTTTTATAGGGAATCTATCAAATGTAACTAATGTAAACAAATTTTACATTTGTACAAACCACATTTTGAAATATTCGAATGCAAAGTCGAACCAGTGCAAAAGTTCCATTTTAAACATTTCTGTTGCATGTTTTGTTTTGATTAATGATCTTGATAAGATATATTATGCCGTGACATTTACTTTTCTAAATCTCGGTTTATATGTAAAGAATGTAAGAAAAATGTAAAAGGAACGATGCGATTGCCAATTATGGTAAATTTTTTCTTTGATTTACCGTATAACTCGATGTCGCGTGCGACATTGAAAAAGAACATTTGTTATCAGTGAGTCGAAGGTAGTTGTACAATTTGCATCAAATATTAGTAGCAAATAGATATTTTTATTGCTAATTAAATAAACAAAACTTTGCTGGAAAATAATCAGCCCTTTGCTCTTTTAACTTATTTAAAACTTGTAGCGTGCGACATCGTAAGTGTAAAATATACAGATTCAAAATAAATTTTCGTTCGAAAATATCTTTATTAGTATATGTAAATACAAAATATAAAATTTTTGAATGTAGATGAGTAAAAACGGTGGCGAGAAAAATAAGGCGAACTGTAAACGGTGGAGAGAAAGGTTAAAGGATGATGAAACAAAATTACAAAACTATAAATTAAGAAACAAGGAAAGAATGCGGAAAGCTAGACAAACGTGGAGAGCACTGGCTGAAGGCAAAGAAGATATAATTCAAGAAAAACGGAAATATAATCGCATACGACAACGAGAGAGGCGCCAAAAACTCTTAGAAAATGGAATGCCATATGCACGTCAAAGCCGAAACGCATCTTACGAATGTAGACAAACCTTGGCGAAAGCTATTAAAAAAGTGAAGAAAGCGATGCCAAAAGACATGCACAGAAGGCTAAAAGTTCTTGAAGTCCTGGTAAAAAAATCCAACAGAACCGTACCAGAAAGCCTAATTAATGCCATCAATGCTTTTTATCAGAATGATAATATTAGTGTGCAAGCTTCAGGAAAGAAAGACGCCATTATAATTGAAGGCAAATTAGTAGCTAAGCGCTTTATGTTAATGACTAGTAATGCCAGTTCTCACGGAAAAGGAGCCGTTGATGGAGTTGGAGCCGTCATTAAAAGAAAAGTGTGGCAAATAACAAAATCTAAAAACGTTGTTTTACCAGATGCACTATCGTTTTATCAATGTGCACAAAACAACACAAATGGAATTAAAATGTATTTTATGCCATCTGCTCAAATTGAAAATTTGTCTCTTCATTATAAGTTGGACGAAAAATGGAAGGAAGTGAAAAATATTCCAGGTATATCCTAGTTGCATTCGTTTTGTTGCGATGGCCAACAGTTAGAAGCAGCTAGGACTGCATATTCCATTAAAAGAACTTTATTTGACATTAGTAATACTATTCTCAGTTAAGTTAGTTTCCGTTCTTTGCTTTTACATAGTATATAAGATTAATATACTTATTTTTGTTTTTCTTTATTGAAGATATTTTGTTAAGTTTATAATTTTGGTTGTTAAAATAAATATATTGAATATATTAAAAATCATTTATAATCATCTTTTGCATGTCTAATTACATAAAAAGTAAAAAAATAAACATAAAAAGTATGATGGAACAAAATGTCGCATGCGACATGTCACGTGCGACAGTGATTAAAATTAAATAAAAAATAAACTACTTAATATTTTTGAATAAAATAAAAAGCATTATTAAGATACATCAATGCATAACATTTAAAAATTAGTCGCATTAATATATTTCTTCAGGTTTCGCTGAAAAAAGTGTTTGATTTTTTTGCTTTGAAAGCGACTTCTGTTTTTGTCGCATGCGAATGGCTTGATTTTTAGTAATTATCTTGAAAACGAACAATTTCCCAAAATCAACCTTGGCACCAATCATAGTGCTAATCAAGTGCTATAGCTTTCGCCTTTTGGCAAAATAAAATAATGTATTGGTATATGTTTTTTTTCAGTTTGAATGCGTACGAATGTCGCATTCGACATTGGAGAAATGCCCATATATAATTTTTCGGAAAGGGGCACGTGTATTGGCGATTTTCATGTACACGGCAGAATTTTTTTTTTTATGTATAAAATATAGAGCTCGTAGTCCGCCTGTGTGAAAAACTTTGGATCAATTTTTAACCCTTTCTCCGTGATCCAATCGCACTGAATATCCGCAGGCAGACTCGTGGAAATGTTTTTATTATGTAAAATAAAAAAAAAATGTTTATCAATTCTCAGATTTTCTTGAATTTTTTTTTTTCTAAAAAAAAAATTTTTTTTCTAAATTTTCGGCATAACTTGAAGGGACTCCAAATTTTTAAACAACTTATTAACCTTTAATTTATTGTTTCATACAACACACTCTGTGCCGTTTGTATGTTTGTTCCAGTTCCGGAAGCTCCGATCATCTGACAGTTGCGCTACTAGAAGACGCATACTTTGACAATTGTTTTAAGTTCTCTTGCGCGAAAACGTCTTTCTGTATATTTCATCTTACGAAAAATGCAGTGCCCGACTCGAAATAACTTTTGTTACGTTTGTGGCTTATTCGCACCAAGTAAAAATTTTAAAAATATTACGAAAACAGTGGTTAATTCGTTTCAGAAAATATTCAAGACTGCTTATGTTCCTTACTTGTGGTATACTCCGGAAGTCGTGTGCGACTATTGCTATAGAAATTTATGCAAGTTTACTGATGGAAGGTCCACAATAAAGAACTCTGTACCAACAATTTGGCTACCACGTACGGAGCACTGCAGTGAACTGTGCTACTTTTGCGTAACTTTTACTCAAACTAAAGGGTACCAATACTTTCGCCACAACAAAATTCGCTACGCTAATGTAGAATCGGTTATTCCAGCGGTTCTGTACTCACCAGAAGAACGTATAGCGGCTTCAATGGAGATTTTTGATGATGTTCCCGAATTAAGGGATGGAGAACCAACAGTAGCACCAACAATGCTATCAACATTTCTTGCATCGAATGCGAGATGCGGGGAACCAGAAGTATCGGAATTTGTACCAACACCCAGTGAACTTGGGACTGCAGTGCCGCATTTACTAACGCAATTGTAAAAATTTTTAATTTTTATATAATAAAATTAATAAAAAAATTCGGGGTTTTATATCTCTATTGTAATGCGAAGTGAAATACCTTTATCTTGATACCAACATCGGCATATCTCATACAATTTTTTTTTTAATTTCGAACAGGTGGCAACACCTAGGTGAAAAATCTAGAAATGTGATACACTATCTGTGTGCCCAATTTCATTCAAATCCGTTAAGCTAATCCTGAGATCGTGTGGCTATACAGATATGCATACAAGAATTGCTCGTTTAAAGTTATAAAATACAAAAAAAAAAATTGTGACGTGTACATGAAAATCGCCGATACACGTGTATTTTTATTTTTTATCCCCTTTCCGGAAAAGTATATTTGGTTCATAGGACGGAATGTGTGTAACGCGGTGTAATAATGCGTTAGAGTGCGTAAAAATATCAAGGATATCCCCATTCTCTTCAATGGCATTTGAATTGATAACCATGACTCAACTTTTATTGTAAAACTTTTTTTTTCTTGATCACTCCACTCGGGAGCACAGGGCCTCAACAAGACTCAGTCTTGCGTTGGTTTCGTCAATCTATTTTACTTTCTGGCAGGGTAGGTGATTAGTCTACTATTACTATAACTCTTTACCATAGTAAAACTTACAAAAATTTAAATAGGAAAAAATATATTATTTCTGAAGTGAACGAATATTGATTTGCGAACTGCAATTAAAATCCAAATATAATTCATATTTCAAATGCAAATACAAATCGTCGAGTAAAGAAAATCGTTTACAAAAAATATAGGTATAAGTATACACATATGGAAAATCCATTGTAATCCAATTGAAACAAAATTTCCAAAAACTATTTCATACCAACGATTCACACGATTCTTATCTCTCATTCAAAAGTACTTCGTCAATTAAGGTTCGATGTTTAGGCATTTCAATGCAATCAGCGTTTTTCGCACACAATACGCTGCTTATGTCACTTCCTCATTAACTTCACTTAATCCTATATTCAAAACTGATTTCCTCACATGCATATGTATGTACATATATACTCAATCTGCTGTTTTCACACTCCCACCGTCATTTTTAATCAATACTTACAATGAGTTTTCATAAATCCACCCCGAAAACTCGACAAACCAATGTAGAGCACTCAAAGCTACCACCGAAAATAAAAACAAAACGCACACTGAATGACTGAAGCTGAATGGTGATGTCTCCGCGTACAAACACAAACACAGCGGTTGGTGATCATTCAATTGATCCTCGACTTGGTGCTGCGCTGTGATCGTGTGGCGCATTTTAAAATGCAGCAGGAAAAAAAATCGATACAAACATATTACATACCGTACATACAATTGCGTGTGTGTGTGTGTGTACTCAGCCACATATCCTCTCATTAATGATTATAACAAATCTTAAATGTGGAAACCTTTCAACACTTTGACTGGCTAGCGAAAATTTAAATTTTTTCAAATCAATTTATTTCACTTAAGATTTTGATGAGTGTACCGAATTCACCCTCAATAAAAGTGTTATAATACCCATAGTACCCATAGTACTTGATAGTATCTCAACGGGCCGATCGCTGAGCCCATAGCTGGCGCACACATGGGTGCCAACCGAATAACGACGGTAGCAGTTTTCGAAGAACGTGAGAACGGCACACACCCCTTTCCACAATTTTCGCCACACCATTCGAATTCAATTCAAGTATTAACGGCCACTTCACAATTAGCTACAAACATACATATGTATGTGCATACATAGTCCGAAAGTTGGTACCTAATACTGCACATACAGCCATACATTCATTCAGCGAAACAAACATGCAACATCTCAGTATTTCGAAACCAAAAAAGAGAAAAATTCCAAATTAAACTGGAATCACTTTGTAGTTGTAGATATTTTTAGCTCCAGTCATCTACCCTTTTTTCTATACAAAACACAAATTTCACACATAAATTCCAACCGCATTCAAGATTTAAACTCACATGTTGCGGTTGTAAGCCGCACCAGCACCGGAGCCATTGCATTGTGGGCGAATTGAAAGTCGGGTTTACTAAATTTACGACGAATTTTTCCAAAATGTGCGCATCGCCACCACCGCCAGCGCTTTGAAAAATCGACGCCCAGCACTCACCCCCAATTAGAGGAAAATACCGCAACTCACAATCCTCTTCTGGTCCAGTTTAAAAATTTTCCAAGCCACTTCGGGTACCAAAAAGGCAAAAGAGTATTGAATTGCGCATGTTTTGTTCAAATTCTTAATTAGCAGTAAACTTTTGTTGTCATTAGTCGCAGTTTTAATGCACGACACTTAGTTACAGTATAAAAACAAACAAACTCACGCATACATTAAAGTCCACTTTGAAGTCATGTGGGAAGAAATTTGTGAGTTTGATTGCCTGAGAGTGTTAAAAGGAGGGAATGCCCTGGACGACCACAATATGAGCATACAACATACAGACATACATACATTCATTTAGTAAATTTAGCCTCACAAGTGTTTGAGGGGCAATGGAAAACCGCAATTGAATTTCGAAATTGCCGCAATAATATACGTTTGACACTTTATGTGACAATACAAAATAAAAACCCAAGTATTTGGAGCAGTACAACAACGAGTCACTTGAATGCACTTGAGGAGAATCCAAAGCGACTTGTTTTGAGTGTGAAGAAAATCGGTAAATATAAGAGAATAATTTCGTTAATCAATTGCACTTACATACATATATAACGTCATGATGCATTGACTGACAATCCGTCTCAGAACTTTTTTTGTACAAAATTTACGGTGGAGAGACTACAGGAGGTGTTGGCATCCGCGAACCGCTATCCTGCTCTCAGTGAATTTTCAGAGTCAGCTGATTGTTTTTCATTTTTATTGTTATTCACGAGCAAATTCCATTAACTTTCTTATTTATTTTTTCTTATGTCATAGACAGAATGCGGAGGTGTGGCCAACATCAGACCGTTAATCGGCCCTCAGCGATTTTAAAGGAATCAGCTGATTCGTAGAAGTAACCGGGGCTATAGCAGCCTTTTTTTTTGACGAAACATCTGAGACTAGGTTGGATAGAGGTTATTCTTGTTACTTGTCAATACACGCGAAATGAGTGAACAGAATTCTGCTACCAAGTTCCCGATGATGTGGCAGCGGAAGTTGCTCTCACAATTTTGCTTCGGATGACCAAACTTTGTAATCCATCATTCATGGACGACATCCGCGTCTCACTGTCCTGGGCTCAGTGAATTCGTCAAAAGGGAACTAATCATATTGTCATAATCAACTGACGTAATAATTTAATATTTGTATTAATGTTATTGTTGCATTGTTTTCCATTTTTATTGTTATTCACACGCAAATACCGATCTCTTTCTTGTTTATTTATTGTTATGTCAAAGCCAGACACTTACGGATGTCGCAGTCTTCTTATCTATTCAAAGGGAATCCACACAAGATGAGTTCACTTCTTCTATGTTTATTTACATTCTCATTGAAATTTTCACATTCGAGCAACCAAATTGCAAACACAAAATACATGCAAATACATTGCTCCAGCGAAGTCACCTTCTGTAAATTCGCTTTGCTATCATTATTGTAAAAAATCCATGTGAAGAGTTTAAGTAAACCACGCAGTATTACTTATCTTCGTTGTTGTAGCAGCATAAACATTCTCCATAAATATTTGTGAAATGCTACTTTAGTGATAGTCCTTGGCCGTATGAAAATCCAAAATCGAACCGGCTATCGTGGAAGCGCATAATACTTCCTTAATCTCTTCTTCATATTTCTCAACGAGAGTGAAAAGGCCACGGCCTTTTAGATAGGGAGAAAATCTTAGATAAGGACTATTTCTACTTAGATAAGGAGTATTTCTTATGCTTTTACTAAAAATTACTAAAAAACACAATCCCACCGGATACCTCCAAAAACCGGACAGGAGTTGGACTACTTCGAGTGACGAAACTTTGAAGTTGCTAGTGGACACACACTTTCCCTGCAACGAATCATCTAACGTAGTAATCGACAATGGTACAGATAGACCAAATTCTGACATTGAAGAAATAATCACTGAAACTAGGATAACCTGGGCAGTGAACATGTTCAAACCATTTAAATCCCCGGGCCCAGATGGATTATTCCCGGCCCAAATACAACATTCACTCAACTACATCATGGAGTGGTTGACGGCCTTATTTAAGGCCGCTCTGAAACTGAAAAGTGTCCCATCAACATGGGAAGAGGTAAAAGTGGTCTTTATCCCTAAAGCGGGAAAAAGTTCACACACAACACCTAAGGATTTCAGGCCAATAAGCCTATCCTCCTTTCTGCTAAAGACATTAGAAAGAGTTTTAGAAGAGCATATTAGGGCTTACATCAGCCCTAATAAGCTCAGCATCTCACAACATGCGTACTGTAAAGGGAAATCAACTGAAACAGCACTTAACTCACTTGTTACAGAAATCGAGAAGTCAATGTATAATAAAGAATTCACACTGGTAACCTTCCTAGATATCGAGGGCGCATTCAACAACATCCTACCGGATACCATAATAAAGGAACTGACGGATTTCGGGATCTCTGGCGCTCTGGTTGAGTTCATCAAAAACATGCTCTTGAGCAGATTTGTGATCGCAACCCTAGGGGCCTCAGAGATCAAGAAAAAAGTTAGCAGAGGAACACCTCAAGGCGGCGTGCTGTCCCCTCTCCTATGGGTGCTGGCACTAAACTCATTGCTAAAGAGCCTAGAGGAGAGAGGACAACACGTAGTAGCATATGCGGACGATGTTGCAATGGTAGTAAGGGGGGAATTCCCCAATACACTCATAGAAGTCATGCAGGATTTACTAAATATGGTTGAAAACTGGTCAAAAGCAAATGGGCTAAGCGTCAACCCCAATAAAACTGAACTAATCCTATTTACCAGGAAACACAAAATACCAAATATAACTCCTCCGACTCTAGGTGGAACGGCACTGTCATTTAGTGATGAGGCCCGCTACTTAGGTCTAATACTAGACCGAAAGCTAACATGGAAGGCAAATGTCGAAGATAGAGTAAAAAGGGCGACAATAGCACTATACTCTTGTAAACAGCTGATAGGACTGTTCTCCCCATCTATCGTATACTGGCTTTACACGGCAATTGTCAGACCTATCCTAACATACGGCATATTAGTATAGTGGCCAGCTTTAGATAAATTGTACATTAAAAGAACCATGGCACACGTACAAAGAATGGCCAGTCTTTGCATCTGCGGGGCCCTCAGAACCACACCCACAGATGCACTAAATATCATGCTTAACATTTTACCAATAGAGCAGTACGGTAAGCAAACAGCTGCCAAAGCAACTCTCAGACTAAGAGAAATCGGCCTACTCAGAACGAACCAAAGAGGACACTCCTCAATTTTAGAACAATTCCCCTGCATTCCCAACACAACAGATTTCTGTAGGACCAAGGACATCAATTTTAATAAATCCTTCGTCACAGTATTTCCTTCCAAAGAGGAATGGGATAACGGGCTCATTGTAAAGATAAATGACTTAAACATCTACACAGATGGCTCAAAACTGGATAACAAAGTAGGTGGAGGGGTCTACTCCGACAAACTCGGAGTATGCCAATCATTTCGCCTACCTGACCATTGCAGCGTATTTCAGGTGAAGTCACTGCCATAAAAGAGGGACTTACAGAAATGAGAGTATTATCCACAAATGAAGTCTTCATTTACTCGGACAGTCAAGCAGCAATAAAAGCGCTGGAATCAAAAACGCACTCGTCAAAAACAGTTCTAGAATGTTTTAAACTACTAGATGACGTATCTAAGTGCTACAAGGTGCACCTTATCTGGGTACCAGGCCACAGGGACATTCCAGGAAATTGTAAGGCGGATGAACTTGCAAGAGCCGGTACAACGCTCGATCTCGAACCGGATAAGGCGCTGATACCCATGCCTATAGCCACTTGTAAATTACTTATAGACAGGGAAACCATCAAAAAGGTAAATACAATCTGGCAAAACCTCACAACATGCGAACTAAGCAGACAGACATGGCCGAACTGGAACAGCGGTCAATCGAAGATCTTGCTAAGATTCAACAGGGAATCTATAAGAAAAATGATAGGTGTATTAACAGGTCATTGTTTAATAGGCAGCCACGCTAGAAGGTTAGGACTACCTTACTTCGATTTCTGTAGAAGCTGTCTAAATACAGAAGAAGAGGAAACAGTCAGACACCTTTTATGTGAGTGTGAAAGCCTAGCTAGGAGAAGGCTGCGCACCCTGGATACAGCATTTCTAACCGATGTAGCGGATATAGCCCATCTAAAACTAACGAAGCTCTGCTCGTTTATTAAAGCAACCGGATGGTTTGAAAGGGAACACGTAGAGTAAGGATAAGCTCCAGTGGTATCACAATGGACCTGCCGAAGGTCTAAGTGTGTCTTACGACAACCACCCTACCTACCTACCTATGCTTTTACTTGTTCAGTGCCCTAAACTGTTTCTCTGCAACTATATAAGGCGTATATTGCCTACTTACACCTGGATTTTTCTTCCTGCCCCTTTAAACATACCACCTTGATCAAAAAGTTCCCGGAATATATTCAGAAAATTCAAAATACAAGTTTCTTCGTCAAAAGTGATATTATCGCCCTCAAATTAGTCCCAATCAACTGCAACGCCCTTATGCCAGCGTTTAATCCAGCTCTCGAAACATCTCTAGAGCTCTATTTTCGGTGTGGCCGTCAGAGCCGTCATCTATTATTATCTTATTCCATTACCGCCTCGGAAGTAGTGATTTTTTGACTAGATCAAAGAGAATGAAGGCACAGTGCAGCGGGGATTATCATGATGTCAAATCTACAAGTTTTTTTTTTTGCCACAAATCCTATATTTTTTTCGAACTGTTTCACGTCCACGTCTCATAACGCCCAAATAATATTAGATGTCTGAACTTTTGACATCCATGAGCATCGCTTTCTTTTTTGACTGAAAACGACGTGGTTTTTTGGTTTTGATTCATTCGGAGCTCTCCAGCCCACACTCCGTCTCCACTAAAGATGCGTTTGATGAACGTTGGCTCGGATTAAGTCTTGGAAATCATATATTTGGCGGTATCAACTCGGACCCTTTTTTATATTAAATTCATGTCCTTTGGGACAAATTTCAAAATGTCCTGAACGGATCCATAAGCAGTGTTTAAGTCCTCTGTCAGCTCTCTGATGGTTAATTTGCGGTTATTAATCAATTTTTCTCTCACTTTATTGAAGTTGTCATCAGTTTTCGATGTCGACGGCCTGTCACTACGTTCGTCATTCTTGATGGACTCACGATCTTCTCTGAATCGTTCATGCCACTTGTAAGCGGATGTTTTCTTTAAAATATCAGTACCGAAACAGTTTTCCAACATTTTTAAGATTTCCGCACCATTGAATCCATTTTTAGCGCAAATTTTAATACAAGTCCGTTGTTGCGAATTCAAATCTATTTTTAAAACTATAAACAATCGAAAACACGTGCAACTTTGGATTTTCTTAAGACGGCGTAACTTTTATTAATGTCAAACAATGGCAATACAATTTTGATAGGAATGTTTACCACAGATGTGGCAATCCTAGCAAAAAAAAAAAAGGAACTCAAATCAGTTGACTTCGAGAGTCACCTGGCGGTTATTTCGAGAACTTTTTGATCAAAGTAGTATTGCTTTTAGATCATTTCCCTGAGCTTTAGCTCAAGACGCAAAAAAGCGTATCAACAACACCAATAATTAAGTGAAGCTCTGGCGGCGAGATTCTCTCTAATGGTGCTTCATTTATACCATAATTTTTGATATGAGGTGGTTCAACATTCCATTTTGGCTGGCTTTTTAAAGTACCTAGAGAATGCCACTTCTCATAGTTCAGAACAGAAGCATCTCAAGTGTCCACAAAGATGAAGTTCGTCTTTTTGGGTGAAGCACTAAGTCACGAGTCACATTCATCCAACATTCAAATCAGTCGCGAAAATGGTGCTAATAAAAGAGCTAACATAAAATAAATTCAACAGTGGCATTACTTTATAGGCTTTTTCTTGTGAACCGATTGCCATTTCTAAAATAAAGAATTTTTTACACCCGAATCCTACAATCTATTAAGAACAACTTCGTCTTCATTCCTCGCATATTTTCTTAAATTCACTTTAGATGACAATGACAGTGCGCTGACATGCACATTTTGAAGAATACGCCTCCTTCAACGATACCATATTCCAAATGAATTTGGAGTGAAATGAAGTAGGTAGCTATGTTGAATAAAGGCAGTTATATTGATACAATATAGCTCATAGCTCTTTATATTGAAACAAATTATCTAGATCGTGAGCTTTAGAGTGAAGTTTTATCACCATTCCTGGCTTGAAAATGAAATCGATGGAGTGCTGCAGAATAATGTGCCTTAGAAACTCCCGCGATGGTAATTTACCTGAAACCATTTCGTTCTCATTTACCTGACACCATTGCTTTCTCTTCTTTTCGTTTGCTTATTTTCTGTACTGACGTCACTACCTTGGGATGGCGCAATCTCGTATTCTACATCTGTATGTATAGGGCTCGTTGGAATCTCAATCAAAGCGCCAATCAGTGATGTCAGGCCTTCAGCATAAGACAACGTCCCAATTGATCTGAATAGTTCCAATTGGTCAAATGCATATTTGTTTTTATTAAAATATTTTTTTTTTTTAACTATCAGCTGACACAAAACTTTGAAGACGGTACATACCGTATACGATATAAACGAGAGCTAAGTGTTTTGATCGCGGGAGGAAATGTAACTCGGTTTATAAAGTACCAAAGACCAAGTCAAGATGCAGACCACAAATATGAGGCGGGGCTCGATTAAACACCCAACAAAGGGTGTAAGCGCCAATTATTATTGTATTATTATTATTCATACCTGAACCTATAATATGCATATGTATGTATATAAGTAAAAGACCTTCACAGCATAGACAAGTTGCATAGTGCGCTCAAAAGTAAGTACACTACCACCAAATAGCTTGTAATAAGTATCACTATGCTACTATGCGCCTATGCGGGGGAATGGCAACTGTTTTCCAAACAGAAGTTTTTCCCATCCTAAAAGTA
Source organism: Anastrepha ludens (assembly GCF_028408465.1). Lineage (NCBI taxonomy): Eukaryota > Metazoa > Arthropoda > Insecta > Diptera > Tephritidae > Anastrepha > Anastrepha ludens. Next base: position 83,258,956 of record NC_071498.1, on the reverse strand, counting down.
GCCGAATGGATAATCGAGAGGAGATGGAGCGGGAAACAGATTGGAGTCTTCAGTGACAGTCAGGCTGCATTGAAGGCAATGGAGAACGCGAAGCAAGCCTCAAAGATTGTTCAAGAATGTAAGAAGAAGCTTAATTCTGTCGCAAGACAAAACAGGCTTGCACTTATATGGGTTCCGGGACACTCCGGTGTTCAAGGAAACGAAATTGCCGACGAATTGGCCAACCGTGGATCAGCGGTGTCCCCACAGGGGTCAGAGCCAATAATCGGAATCAGTCCCGCAGGAATCAAGAATTGGATCAGCGATTATGTAGGCAATCTACATAAAGAGTGATGGTCCGGTCGGGAACGCTGCAGAACTGCAAAGTGTTTTCATACAAGTCCGAACAGAAAACTGTCAAACTTTCTACTAAAACTTAGAAGGAAAGATATTCGGTTGATGGTCGGCATCATTACAGGACACAACCCATGGGGTCAGCGCATGAGCACCATTGGAATCATCGAGGCATACCGCCTGTCATGCTTGGAGGAGGCGGATAGCACTGAGCACTGAGCAAGGCTACGAGTATTGGGTTCCGATGTCATGAGAATGAGTAATATTTGTTCTCTAAAAGTGGAGGATATTTACAGATTTGCCAAAGAATCTGGAAAATTCTCAAAGGACTAACTATCTCTATATCTGTATCTATTCTTTCCTATCTCTTTCTCTGATACTTTTCTCCTTCCCTCCTTGACTATCTACCCCTTTCCAGAGCTTTAGCCTGAGTGTTTTAGGAGCCACCAAATCTCCTGGTGCTCCTTGGCTCGACCTTTTCAAATTCAAATTCAAACCACCAAATAGCACGCAAGAGATGTGAAGTTTTTTCGCGCTAGTTAACTTTTCGCTTTGCATTGACAAAAATCATTATGAAGATAAAAATAAGATTTGTAACCCAAAAACAGCCAAAACGTCACCAAACTACGAAAACGTCCAAAAGACGGTAAGCACAGCAGCGATAATATTGTGAAGCACCATATTCCTTGTAAGAATAAGCTAATTATTACAAATTTCAAACGTTCGATCAACTCAAATTTTAACATATCGTGCACGCAAAAATGTATAAAACCGGCGTTAGAAAAATTAGTGATAGAATAATAAATCGTTATTTACCTTATTTTATATTTATTATCATTACTTATGACAATAGGTGTCAAATAACATATGATCTGTATTCTTTTTATTGGAAGGAAGCTTTCATTACTTGATTTTTTATAATTTAGTACCAATCCACTTTCACTGATTTCCTAGTTATCCACTGCTAAGTTAATTAAAAAAAAACCATGTTTAAAATTAAAGGTTAATATCGCCCAAAAAAAATGTAAGTGCTCTTTATCTGGAACATTGTATTGCACGAGCAATTTTTATCATTGAACAGCAGGAACAAACATATTTTTAGGAAGGGACCTATAGTTCTATACCGCCTCCAAGTAGCAGCTGGATTTTTTAAAGATGGTTTTTCGTGGCAAAAATTCACACAAAGTTTTGAGTTTGCCTGTCAAAGTTTACCGTTTTTAAAAACAACTTTCTATCATTTGATGTTTTATGTCCACAGTGAGCATGTTACTCCGGGCGAACCGAACGACAGCCTATTAAAATGGAAAACAAACAACAAATATTTTATTAAGAGAACTCAAGCATCAGCCTCATTAAAAAACAGAGAACGTATTGAAGCGCATAGGCAACTAAAACCTTCATTAAGTTTTGAAGATAAGTGGCAAATTTCCTAAAAACTACAAAGAAATAAACGAAGCTTTTACGCCCCATGTCACAAAGCTCATCAAACAAACTAGTTTGGTAATCGTTTTGTCAAGCGCGGTAGTGTCATTGAAAATCGATATTAAACTGATATTCCAGAAGCTTTATGAGAATATCGTCCAAATCATTCATGAAACAAAGCAAGAGCCCTTCAACAATACAATACCTAGATGATGCAACTGGAAATATTGTAAACATATGATGTTTCTATTTTTATTTCTCTTTCGAATTTCTTTTTTCAATTGAAGAGACGTGAACTATTTAATTTCAGTTTTATAAGCTTGAACGAGACTTTTTATTTGTGAAACGAGTAAACCAAAGGAAACATGTATTAAGTTAACATCAACTACCGTCGCCATACTTATGTTCCGCAGTATACCAACACAAACATCTTCAATCAGGTGTGCGCCCATAATTCCATTTTTTACGCTGCACACACACATACACGCAGGGAATGTTTATAGGTGTTTGGCTTCCCCTCCCACATCTACACTCAATTCTTAAATCAACAATATACATATTTTCTCACACACACCACAATGGCGACGAGTGTGAAGAACCGTCGATGAATCGTAAGCTAGGGGAGGAGCCCCAATACGGGCATAACACACGAACAAATAAGGTAGCTTCCCCAACAAAGCATTCACATGCGTACACATATGCTCATACATATATATGTATATGTGGCTATTTACATCCATATGTCCAAGTGCTCGCACGCTCACCGTTGCGCCCACTCACTAACACGAACCAGTGAGATGACTGAATAACCGAGTGTTGTGTTAATGATTTCAACATGAAATGTTTAAATTACGGGCAACAGAAATGTTGTTATTGTTGCGTTTAATACTGAGAGTATAGTTTTACTTGTTTTTATTCTTTTGTCTTCGATTTTCCCCAATTTTTAATGTCTGGTTATTGTTTTCTTGTTTTCGTTTATAACTTAATCGCTGATATGACGCACACTTTGTTTTTGTATAAATTTTTTTTGTTTGCCTTTTGTTAATTTTTTTCGTTGCCTCTTCATTTCCACGTAATTTTATAGACGTTTCAAAGAGTGCTTAAAAAATACTGAGTAGGTATTGTTTAAATGCACTTATCTGCAAATAAATGAGCTTACATATCCGCAAATATATATACATGTGTATGTATGTACATATGTATATCTCTACATATACATACACACTTGTGCATACATACTTGTACTATATTACTTTGAGGAAGGTACATTTACTCGTACATTTTTTAGTCAAGTACACACATTGTTTTCTTGCACTGTTGCATTTCGATTTAATTTGTTTCATTATTTCCCCCTTTCCCAATTTTTTTTTCCACTCTTATTTTTATGTGCTTCTTGCTCTTGCGATTGGACATCCAAGCAAGTAAATGCCATAAAAAATGGACTTCGGCATTTTTGTTGATAAGCAACACCGCTGCTCGTCAACTAAGGTCCAAGTGGCTGAGGAAAGGAGTTCTAAAGAAATACATTTTCAACGGGTAAAATGAGTAGGTGCATACATATGTTTGTTTGTGTGGATGTACGCTGTTTTTGTAATACATCTTGGTTTCACTCATGCACGTACATTTCGATGTACATATATATTTGTGTATTTATATATGTATGTGTGTGATTTTAATTTATATACAAGTATACTCACATTTACATATACTCACGAACGGTGCACTACTTCGGGACGTGTAACTCGGGGCAAAGGTTGAATTTTATCGAATAAAAGTAAAACTTGTTCACCAAATGCTGCGATAATTTAATAGTTAACGCCAATGATTTCTCTGGAAATTTTATTTAATGGAAAACATTATTTCAGATAAAACCTTAATCGGGTAAACCCTTATAGATAGTCGTACGTATACCAGGGCATATGTATGTACATACATATGAAAATTGTGTTGAAAAATATGTATATGCATGGCTGTACTTACTTACATAAATATGTACTCATACAATAAATTTAGCGACTAGCAGCCACACCTTCACCACGGATCAAAGATCAAGAATCAAATCCGAAGTCTAGAATACAGCACAAGAAGTTTCTAGAGATTTAACCCTTTGCACTCGAGATGTGAGTCTCGCTCGCTAATTTTAACGAAAATATCTTCGTTAAGATGTAAAGATACAATAAATATTAAAATATAAAACTTTTATGTGTTATTATTTTCTGCCGTAGCCAAATGGGTTGGTGCGTGACTACCATTCGAAATTCAGAGAGAACGTAGGTTCGAATCTCGGTGAAAAACCAAAATAAAGAAACGTTTTTTCTAATAGCGGTCGCCCCTCGACAGGCAATAGCAAACCTCTGAGTGTATTTCTCTTCTCCATCTTAATTGGCGCGATAACCGCTTACGCGATTTTGGCCGAATTTAACAAAGCGCGCCAGTCGTTTCTTTCTCGTGCTAACCGGCGCCAGTTGGACACACCAAGTGAAGCCAAGTCCTTCTCCACCTGATCTTTCCAACGCAGAGTAGGCCTTCCTCTTCATCTACTACCACCAGCTGGTACCGCATCGAATATTTTCAAAGCCGAAGCGTTTGTATCCATTCGGACGACATGACCCAGCCAACGTAGCCGCTGGATCTTTATTCGCTGCGCTATGTCTATGTCGTCGTAAAGCTCATACAGCTCATCGTTCCATCGTCTGCGATATTCGCCGTTGCCAACGTGTAAAGGTCCAAAAATCTTACGCACAATCTGAGTGTATTTATGCCATGAAAAAGCTCCTCTTAAAAAATGTCTTGAAACTGAAGGTCTCTAAAATTGTGGAACAACACCAAGACGCACGCCACAAAAAGGGTGTACGCACTATAGATCACTGTGCATCATTTTAAGTTAGAGGTAAGAAACTCACTCAAAGCGCTACGAAACGCTTCGAGTTTCTGTTTAGTTCGCGCGGAAACGGTCTCGAGTGCAAAGGGTTAATAACAAACTTTTTGAGCCGCCAGTTACATTCGCCTGGATTTCGAACAATATTGAAGAATCTGAAGATAGCAGAGTAATTGTTCGAGTCAAAGTATGGTATTTATGTTTGGTGAAACTAGGCCTATTCACTGCCTTAGCATATTAACGGAAACATCTCATTTTCCCCACAAAGGCTGCACAAATTATTCTGAGGTAATATGTATATAAGTTCCTATGGTTTCGTGAGGACACAAAGGGCATGACATAATAACTTAAAAATATTTTTAAAAAAGTTAGAAATAAATTTTGCTACCACTGTTAAGTAGATTTATTTTGTACCCCAAAGTGATCTGTTAGAAATGTGTCACTGATGTTTATTTTATTAACAAATGCCTGTGCAAAAGTTACACATTATTCGTCTTATTATTTGGTACTACAACCATTTGTCACTTTAGACGGAAACCGAAATACTTCGCCAACAGCCTCTGTACTTTGCAAAGCTACGCAAGTTACTCCTTCCAAGTGCAAAAAGATCCTTGCTTTCGCTGCCCCCCTATGGGCAAAGCATCCACACCGGAGCATCTCATCTTTCATGTCTACGGCTTATCCAAGTCAGTGCAATTATTGTATTTAAATGCATTTGACTACCTCCATGGGTACTCGTCGCCCACGTAAACATGACTATAAATCTTGTGAAGAATAACACGTCTCGAATGCTCTGAAAGCATTCTCATTTCTGCGCCTTGTATAAAAATGGTCACTCTTTAAATAGCGTGAATTTGGCTCTTCGAGGAAGAGATCTGCTTTCCACTCACCTACCAATCACGAAGTAGTACACCTTGACAAGAGTTATTCTCCGTTCATCTGCCAAACTGCCTTTATTAGTCCTTACAACGTCGAAGATATACCTGCCAACAGTGACGTGTATCCCAATACGCGAAGTCTAGTAATGCGTTGCCAAGGGATACTATAAAAAAGTAATTGGCACTTAAACTTCAGTTAGGAGTTTCTATTTTTTCTATAATTTTGTGGTTCATGCACGGAGATTTGAATCTACGCACTCTCGAATCATAGTCACGCACCAACACATTCGGCAAAGGCGGCAATAGATACTATACTTTCTCATTTTTACTCGGGTTTTAAAACAACATTTTGGAAATTCATTAACTCTATACTCTCCTCTTAGGTAACAAACAAGTATATATTTCCGTAAAAGTAAGGAATCAATTAACAATTTTCAAAATCAAACTTTGTGAATAATTCAATTTCCGTATAAGAAACTTAAAAATCTTAAACCAATTTTTTCAAACTGTTTTGTGTATATCTTCGTTTGTTGATGAATTTTTTTATGCTGACATCGGCAGTTCTCCAAGAAAATATTTTGGATCCTCTGATTTTGTTGGTCACCCGATTTATGTAGTAGATGGTTTAAAAATATTAAAAACAAAGAAGTTTTCTGAAATTGTCAGAAGGTGATCTACATATATAATTTTGCCTTGGTAATAGATTTAAGATTTTAATGTTATTTTTGGCCTACCATTCACTTTTGTTCAACATCTGAGTTACATCACTCTCAAAACATTCTCTTGACTACAGAAAACCCTCTATGTATGAATCTACATGTTTTATCTAAAATTTTCCAAGACAAATTGTGCTCTAAATTAACCAATTATGAGAATTTTATGTGAGTTTAATTTATTATGTAAAATTGAGATTACTCATTTCTTTTTCCAAGCACAAAAAGTCGAAATTATTTTCTTAAACAGTAAACACGGTCGCTTCTCATATAACAGCCACCTAGCAGATAACGCAGGGGTAAAAATAGTACGTATGTATGTGTATGTATAAGAGTGGGCATGAAACATGAAATGATAGAAAAGAGTTTTTCTAATAGCTGTCGCTCTTCAGTAGTTAATGGCAAGCCTCTGAGTATATACATACATATGTACATATTTATTATGAAAAATCTCCTCCTTAAATCCCTCCATTTAAAGCGTACACTACACATTGGAGGAGGAGCACGGTCAAGCACCCAACAAAGGATGTATGTATGTAAGTGTAAAAACCTAATGTTGCTATTTTTATATCTATGCGCGTCTATGCATACCTACAAGGGTATTATAATTTGTTGCTTTTCACTAAAAACTTTTTTTTTGCGCGAAAGTGTTACTTCTATACATACTATTACATACATAGGTATGTATATACATACGTATAATTAAATTGAAGGTTTTTGCTATATTGTGATTAAATTGTAAGTCGCTATCTAGAGAAACTCAAGAAAAGAGAATTTGATAAGGGAGATATAACACGTAAAAGCAAGGCCTCCGTGCAAGAAAATTTAAAAAATCCCGTCGTTAACTTGCCCAGTTTACCGTTATATGCCAAATTAGGAGAGCATGCATTTGAATTTTTTCAGTGAAGCGCTTTCGTAAAAGTAAAAGTAAATTTATTTTCAATGTTTAATATTTTAATATCCCAGTCTAATCTCTAACAGCTAAACTCTGTTGTCATTATATTGAATACATTTCACACTTTTCTAATTGTGCTCACATTATGCCGAAAATTCTAAATATACAGAAATATAAAATGAAAAAAGAATGCAAAATTAATCATTTAATTTTATTTTTCACTAAAAACCAAAACTTTTTACTAAAATACAAAAAAATATGTTGAGTGATTATGTTGACCTTTTCGCGCTCCATTGCTTGTATGTTTCTATAAATATGCTGCAGCGGTGTTGTTCATAATTCTCAAATATGATTGAAGAACGACGCTGTTTGATTAATTTGATCAATTTGGTGCCACCTTGTATGTAATACGCAGATACAAAAGCGTCTGTACCAGTTTACATGATTCTACAAAATTTCAACTCAACCGCAGTTTACTAAATTATTTTCGTAAAACACAAGCAGAAACAAATCCATAAACTGTTCATTTCTGACTTATGTCTTTTGAAACAAGTAAACACTCCACGAACTGGAAATTCCCTTTTTTTCTATACAAATTATACGGAATGCAAAAACAGACAGTGAAAAACATATAATAAAAAGTGCATTGAGGGGAGATCGCTATTAGAAAAAAAACCTTTCTATCATTTGAGGTTTCATGCCCATAATAGGTTTCTAGAACGGGCCCTACCAAATAGTAGCCATTCAACTCATCTAAGGGGTTACATGGGTTTCGTCGGGTAAAAAAAGGCCTATTTTCAATATTTTTTTTTTCTATGTAAAAAATTATTTATTTAATTCAAACTTTTTTCTGTCTTATAGATGCATATTTAAACAATAATTTCGAAAATGTTCCAAAAAAAAAAAATTAAAACTCCTCCATTGTGACGTCATTTCCGGTGACCCCTCGAAAAAAAGGTGCGTCCGCGTTGTCAGCATCACTCCTGACAGGCTCATCAAAAATGAAAAAAACAAAGTGTTTAGGTAAGACCATAAACTCGTGCTTGAACGAAGGAAAGAAAAAAAGTTAAAATTGGTATTTTGGCAGACATTTTTCCAAACAAATGAAAATTTCGTCAAATTTGCTTGACATTTTGTTTTTTTTAAATAGTTGTAATTGAAAAAAAAAAAAAACAAAATCCTTCGTCCAGCACGAGTAAATTGTATTTCGAACACCTGTGTAAAATTTCATCAACCGACTTTGAAAACACGGTTCCGGGAAAAACGCGTTTAAAGTTTTGAGTAATAATAAAAGTGGCTTGGAGCGCACACCTTCCAAAGGCTGTATATCCGAATTTATTATCGTCTATTATCGGATCGTCTTGAAAATTTAGGATAATATTCCTGAGATGTTTTAGAAATTAATAAGCCAAAAAAAAAATAAATCGATTTTTTGAACCAACGAAACCCATGTAACCCCTTAAATATCATAATGTTTGCTTCAATGAATTAAAACTCTGAAAAGGTATTTAAAAAAAGTTCAAAATTTTATAATATTAATTGTAACTTTGAAATAAAACTTACATTTAAATAGGTATTATTGAAATATGTCTATCTATTAAAATACATTTTTTATAATTCCTCTCCCCCGTCGGTAAAATCGCGAATTCTTCTTCCGTATGGCATTCAATAAACTACTTACTAACTTTACCCTTTACCTATCTACATACATATGTATGTATGTACAATATGTTTATAACACTGAACTTCTATGACTGCACTTTCTGCTCAAGTATAGTATAAGGTATGTATGTACATTGTACCTTTTTTATAAATGACAGAAGTGACTTTATTATGAATTACAAGAAACAACATGCAATTTTTTTGAATTTTGAATTGAGTGTAGATGCGTATATCCATATGTACAAGTACATATGTGGGCATATATGTAAATATTTCCATATACATATATACATACATGCATACACATAAATATTTTTGAGTATAACTCTTTCCAAGTGGTTCTAATGGTTTACCTTGTTGCAACGCACAAGGGCAGGCAATTCGACAACTACTAGTTGATAATCAAATTCCAAACATTGGTGCCATATGGTATTTGGTATGCAAACGAGTCAAACGCCGTAATATGAGGCGTCATTACATTAAATGTTAACGTAAAGTTAACATAAACTCTCCCTAAGTTAGCAGATTGGTTGTTTACAGGCGCTCTGTTTGTAACATTTGTATGCAGATGCGTTAGGCGGATTAACATTTACGATAACAACCAGTTAGAGGTACATTATATGTGGCATTTTCCCCTCTATCCATAATAGAAAATTCTGTAAATGCTTCAAATTAGAAGCAAAGCAGTACATTAAAATCTTTTGAGGATCTTTCAAATTTAGCATACGACAAGGAGGCACAACCTATACATACATATGTATGTATGTACGTTATTCATAAGTGCATTCATATAAATATCTCCATATGAGTTAAAAAAAAATATTTACTCTTTCCAAACCCTGTATTGGAAAACTACCGTCGGTGTTCTCCTGACCCAAAGAGTCTTCTGACCCTGCAATTATTATATAGGAAATATCTACTTAAATTATATTTATATTATTCTTTGTTTAAATTAAGTTTATGCTCTAAATAGACGAAATCGGTCGATAGCCAAGACCTATCTTCCATGAAATTGTTTTTAAAGCTTATATTATGTTCATATTGCACCATACACTCATGTTTACGGGCCATTTTAAAGTTAAAAGTTAAAATACTGTTCATACACATGTAGTTTACCATAGAAATATGTAATTCAATTTTACCTCGCCTTGGCTTAATTTTATGGTGGAATGTCAGTATCATAACAAACTCACATCTTACGCTCTAGTAAATACTTTTTTATAATTTGTAAAAATTTGTAAACAACAAAGCATTAGGACTTCGAAATTGTAATATATTGTTACCACATTTTGTAATAAACGAGTTTTTACTTCTTTCAATGCGATGTTTCAAATTTCACAGCATCCCAAGATTAATAATACGTTCACATATGCATTAATCACCTATAAATCCACCAAATTAATCTACCCGTTCACCTGCAAAATTAACAATCAGCTGCCAATACTGCTTTAACAGGTTTTTCTTCATAGAAATTACATATTTTGATAGAATATTTTGCTGGTTTCTTTAATTATTACTAACGATATGAAGAAAATACAAGGAGAAGAATTAGTTAATTTAATTGCGCTATTGGCTGCTAATAATAAGCAGTTGGGGGAAATCCGTATGCGACGCTTATTGAGGTTGCAAAAAATTATGGCAGCAATACGATTGTGGATATTCTATATTACATTTTATAATAAGTAATAAGTGGACAAAATGTTTATGGGCACACCCGTTTTTCTGTAAAATGAATCCATAATTAATAATATTTAAACAAACGTTTTATTACAATTATGTTTACAGACCTGTTTTCTTTGACGACATCCATTTCATTTAGTTTTTATTTTTATGTTTCTCCTTACATTCGTAATAATAATTACCGATAACACAGAAAACACATATGTATGTATTTATTCACAAACATGCATATAATGTCAAACACGTTTATTTATTGCATTAATCAATAATTTTAATTAAATAAATTTATTTTAAAAATTTAAAGAGCTGGTAAATAATAGCTAATAACGTTTAACATTCCTATTTAAAACGATAACGGCCAATAACGTACCAACTTAACAGCAATTTAAGTTCTGTCTATTCTTGTCCGAACGTGTTCTCAGCGCCGCCAACGTGGGAATCAAGTGGGCTGTGCTGCTGCTGCTCTGCTTCTGTTGTTGATGTTGCTCAATCAGAATAGGCAGAGAACCAGAGAGAAAGTCAACAACAAATTCACACATGCACAAGGCGTGCTATACCGTTATTGCAAACAACAAAAATAATAATAGCAACGCCAACACAACCACCACCATTTGTATTTACCAGTTCTCTGCCGACGGCTCTCCACCGCTAAAACAATTTAAGTTAGCAGCAAGCACCTTTTAGCAGAAGAGCAACACCGCCCTCTCAGCAGGAATAGAACAACAACAAAAAGCACTACAAACTCTAGAATAAGGTGGTGTGTAAATTTGAATTTATCGTACTCGAAGCAACAACAGAATCAGCAAAAATACACAACGAAATGGATGTACATACATACATATGTATATATGTACTTACATACCTGTACGATTATACAGGAAAGTAATATGGTAGCGGCCACCGTAGCCGAATCCTTTGTGCGTGATTACCATTCGGAATTCGAAGAGAACGTAGGTTCGAATCTCCGTGAAACACCAAAATCGGTTTTCTTTTAATAGCGGTCGCCCCTTGGCAGGCAATGGCAAATCCCCGAGTGTATTTCGGCCATGAAAAAGCTCCTCATAAAAAACCATTTGCCGTTTGGAGTCGGCTTACAACTGTAGGTCCCTCCATTTGTAGATCAACATCAAGACGCACGCAACAAATAGAGGAGGAGCTCGGCCAAACACCCAAAAAGTATGTAAGCGCCGACAGATGTAACAGGACTGTAACGGGAATATAACGGTGTACAGCCGGTGTTCTAGTCTGTTATATAGTGGTAATTTTTGCTACAGAGTGCACGGCTACAGCAGCACACATCTCAAGAAGAGAGCAACGTAGATTCGGAATCTTGATGAATCGGTGGTGTTGTTGCAGTTGTTATCGTGTTGGTGGTGGCAATGGTGCTGTTTGCAACTGTGGGCAGTTTTAGTGCGGTGGTTCTCTACTACCTACACTGTCGCCATTCACATATGTATGTACATATGTATATACATAAGTACTCCTTGGCACTTTAGTAAAAATTCTGTTCCTGGCTTATCTCCGCTATGTTCACACACACGAACGCTGCGAGCAGTGGTAGCGTCTGCGCCGACGGAGCTGCCAACTGGCACGATGCTGTTGACGGTAATTGCACGGCGATTGTCGACTGTGGCAGCCAGCAGTCACGCAGCACGGCAGCATGCCTGCGACACAGCCACACAAAAATCATCACAAGAAATTGTAGTAGCGACTAGAACGTCGCGCGGTTAACACACGCGTTGTTTCCCAAAATAATTGAATTAAAATTCATATTGAAGCAAAATGAAAACTTGGATTTCAAAAAAGGGTTAAGCAAATAAAATGCATGGCAACAAAGCGAAAGATTAAGTTAACTTAAATAAAAGAAGAAACAAAAATTATTTGATAGAAGAAATAAACAGTGAATGTTACAAAGCGAATTTGAAAAGAATTCATAAAAATTACGGGAAAGTTTTCAAGAATTAAAAATTTGGAAATGAAATAACTGAAAAAGCGCGGGTTTTATGAAGATTAAGAAGTTTTCTGTGCGATTCAAACACAAAAATTATAGTGTCACTCTCCCATATTTCAACTAAGCAACCGGTTGCGTTGCTACAGAAAAATAACAACATTTGAAGAGTGACTAGAAAAGAATACAAAACAAATTAACTAAATTGTTCGTAATTGCAATAAGCAACAAAAATAAGTGAATACATATTAGTAAAACCCAATTAGTCAGCTGAAGATGCACGCATACATAGAAAAGAAAGTAGTTTCCTTATTCAACGTGTCGCCATTTTCCCAACAGAAATTAACACGTCGGTCACTATAAACACCAGTGCTGATAAAAACAAAAACTTAAATGAAAAAATCTAAACAGTACTTATTCAAAATTTTCGTTTAATGGCGTCGGCAATCAGCTATCACGTTTAGAAGAAATAAAAAGACTTGAAAAAATCGTTGGTGCAAAAATGAATTGACACAACTCAAAACCAAGCCGTTGCCGCCGTCGTATTGCCGATTTTTGCTGTTCTCTTAGCAATAAACTAAGCGTTAAAACAAAAAAATCTCATTCCAATGTTGTCTTGCCTGGTGCCGTCGACATCACGTTTTGGCCAAGAGGATAATATAAATCAAAGTATGCCATCGTCACCAGCGTTCGCCGTGCAATGTAAGTGCAAAATAGGATAATAAATAATAGCAGGGGAACAACAGAAACAATCTTATAATGCAATTCATATTAAAACAATACAGATTTTATTTCAATATATTATAAAACATAGCAGGTATCCTCCATTCTTCGAGAAATCGTTGCCCCAAATAAGAAATTAAATGTTTTAAAAGAACTTTCTCAAGCTTAAAATTGTCCATTTCAAATGAACTTGCAAACAAAATTACAGAAATCAATCAAGCTTTCTGCATTCCTTAAAATGTCTATTGTCCATTTTTTTAACTCCGCCGCCTTACTTTTTGTAAGTTTAATAAATAGATTATAGAAAAGGTTACAAAAGCGTATATTCACGTTTTGAAAGTAGTTAATAATTAATACTTAATGATGATTCTTCGCTCTACTCTAAAATTCCACTAAAAGGAGGACGCGGCGACTACGATATGGCATTTTTACCGACGATCACCTTCATTAATAATTTCAATGCCAGCACGGATATAGAGCCTGAAATATGAAATATTACACCTATGCACTCGATGTAACATAAATTTTAGAAAAGGTGAAAAATCTTTTCCAAAAATATTATTTATATGGTTGTTATAACATCTGCCTATTTGAAAAAAAAAAATAACCTTTCATTACCACTTTTCAACCAAAATCGCGGGTCGTTCGAAAAAGAAGGGCTATTTTTCAGACTTCGGCAAATCCTATTATTCGGAAAGTATCAACAAACTAGAACAGCGTTGGACGAAGTGTAGAAGCCTAAAAGAAGACTATGTCGAAAAAGGTTTACCCCAGACAATTAAGTAGTTTTTGTTTTTTACACCGACTTTTCAAACGACCCTCGTATTAAAAGTACTTCATTAGATAAAAATAACTTTTACATAGGGAGGCATAGTAAATTGAACACTTGAAAGTGACATCTAGGTATTTTGAGTTATGGCACTATTGAAGAAAATGAGCAATATCCCTTGGGCAGTTTTCTGAAACACTTACAAAAATACTCTTTCACACTGGTAGCAATCAAAATGCAGCGAAAACACTTTCTCTTCATAGAATAGAAGAGAAAAAATATGTACTTATATACAGATATATGTATATACTTCGCATCTGTATGTATGTACATAATAATAGTTTTCAGCTACCCATACCGGATGCTTTTTCATAAAGAAATTTCACAATAAGTAGTTTATAGAAAATATTCCATTAGTAATTCCACCTAAAGTGAACCTTTCATTAATCAAATATCAAAGACTTCATCACTCAAGCAATTGTTTCATCTTAGCAAAGTATCTTGTTTTGGTAGAGCTTAAAAGCTTACAGGTATACTAAAAAATTTGCACAAACCCCTTTGATTGTTTGCTTCATTAAGGCACATTTTAATACTATTTTGTTTAATAGTAAACGTCTCCGTTTATGTAGTACGAGTGCAAAGGTCTTTGTTTTACTTTTTGATTTACTTTGAATATTTATTAAAATGTTATCAGTAAAATGTATTCCGTCTGTTTATAGTGATTTTCATACTTCATTAGAGAATGTTTTGCCTCGAATAGATGCCTTCAATAATATTTGTCTACGTGCGATTCATTCATAATTCTTAAAAATCACCGCAACTTGGTTTTTATGTCGTTTCGCATTATTTTCGTTTCGTTTTTTTCATTTCATTTTTTGCTAATAAATATTTTATCAGTTAGTACACATACACATTTTTTTAATATATATAATTATACAATTTCTTAATTTTTCTTTGCTATTTCCGTTTATTTATTCAGTTTTAATAATTTTTTGAAGTAATCTTTTGTATGTAGTTTTTCTCTTTCGAATGCAGTTCACCGCCTTTGCCTTCATACTCTTTGACCATATTTCACAAACACAAAACGTCACTTTAGTATTTGCTCATTTTAAAATAACTTTCTACTGACGTCATGCGGAAAGTTTTGCTACTACTAAAATTTCCTATAAGTCAGCTTATGGTAACTGTAAATACATTTTCAAATAATTCACGCGCTCTGGTGTTACTACAAATAACTGAGTTTTATTATATACTGTGCTAAAATTCCTTTAACAAATTCGCATCCAACAAACACGCATACAAGTATATAAAATTTAAAATATGTGCGGGTAGGGTTGCCAGATTTTATATAGTAAAACTGG
Source organism: Anastrepha ludens (assembly GCF_028408465.1). Taxonomy (NCBI): domain Eukaryota; kingdom Metazoa; phylum Arthropoda; class Insecta; order Diptera; family Tephritidae; genus Anastrepha; species Anastrepha ludens. The sequence continues at coordinate 83,243,694 of NC_071498.1, read as the reverse complement.
GGTACTTTTTTGAAACTCTTCTCAACTACTTCCGATTCGCGCAAAAATCTAAAATAAAAATAAAAAAAAAAATGTATAAATTTTTGATGACTATATGCGTATATATGTGTCGTATGTACAGCTGTGTTAAAATATTATAAAAAATTAAGCAAAAAGCGTGAAATAAAAGGTGTACTCAGAGGGCGTAAATTATTTGAATTCTTGAGAATGCAAGAATAAATTGTGTCTTGAGTAATAAATAATAAATACATAATACATAAGAGCGTGAGAACTTAAAATGATAATACAAAACAGAAATATTGGGAATCAATTTTTTATATTATAATTCGGCATATGTCAGCCACTGATACGAGTTACATGGTCCATTCTAGTCTAATTTGACTACATTTTCTAATAAATCTGAATAATAAAAAAATGAGCCTTATCAGAAATGTGCGACGCAATCGATGGGTTCAATTCTTGCACGAGCTATATTTTATAGGCGCGTAAGGCAAGATCCCTAAAGCTACGGCGACACGCTCATGCATTTGCTGTCCAGCAGCTTATATGTGTGCGTATCGGGTGCATGATGCTTGCCCTTAAAAAAAATTAAAATGTTTGATTTTCATCATGCAAAAGCCGACAACAAGTATGTGTGACATGAAACAAGTACGTGTGTCACCCGACACGCACACATATAAGCTGCTTGACAGCAAATGCATAAGCGTGTCACCGTAGCTTAAGTAAAAGTTTCCACGTAGTACGAATAGAATGATAAAAGTCCATGGGATTTCGCGAACAGATTTTTTTTTCAAAGTAAATTTCCCCAATTTAAAGGCGTTGTTTTGGCGTGAAATGATTCATGATGACTTGCCAAACCTTACTGAACAGAAATGTCAACACCTTTCACAGTAGCCAAACCAAAATTACCATTATCGATAGTTCTAATGCAGCCAAAAACACCCCATATACAAAAATTATAATAAAAGGACTATAGTGTTTTTAAACATTTCGGGCCATACTAAATATAGAAATGTCAATAACAATAATTTATTTTTAGTTGTACAGTTCACTGATTTGCAATTCTTACAAAACTGCCAGTCTATCCTTTATATAATTGTAAAACATTCAAATTCACTTCACAATGAACTTATTTTCTTTGGTTTATTGATATAAAATAGGAAAAGGGATTCTGCACATAGCATCTACGTATATCGATAATGTGAAGCTCAATCTTCCTAAGGTTGCAACTTTTTCAAATTAAATAAATAGAAGCTAATTTTGATTGGAAAAAACAACTCTTCTTTATAAAAGAAACTTTAAAGCCAGACTTTTGTACAGTAAGATAAACCAAGACCCTCTATAACCAACACATTTTCCATTGAACCAAGATCTCTATGCGGTTCACCCATCATAATCACAGCATTCAATAAAACACCGTCCTTAAACTAAGCCACATTTCTTATAAGGATCACCAGAAGTAGGCTGCATTCGCTAGGGCATACAAATATGTATGTACATGCATACATATGTATGTATGTATGTATTTGTTATGTACTAACTCTACTATTTCCTATTTCTGATCACTACTCTTTTACTGATTTTGCTATTAGTCATCAGTAATTCCTATTTATTGCGCTATTTATTTCGTGTCTCAACAGCTGCCAACTGAATCAAAAATCCAATATCTGCCTACACTCTACACTTGGAAGCACGTCGTTTATGTTTATATGTGCATATGTAGATACTCATTTTGTGTTTGTTTGTTGAGATCACCACAACCCACTGTGTGGTCCTTCAATCCAGCACTGAGTTAACATCAAGTACACAGTGCCTCTAAGGGGCACATAAGCACATAAGCATATGTGCATAAACAATATAACCAAATCATATTTATATCCTCACATACATCCAAAAAATTCACCTTAAACCGTAGTTGCAGAAAGTTTACAAACACACACTCACACATGCCCTGATCGTGCATCAAATTACAGATCGCAAGAACAACTTGCTATTTCGTGCTGTGAGGTAAGAAAACAATGGAAAGAGTTTGAGCCAAGCACACTTTTGTCAATACCGCCTATACATAAAATTGAGCAGACCAAAATGCACATACAGATGCATACATATATATATACCTACATATCCATATCTTTAGGTGGCATACAATGTTACCTCAAACCGATCACTCTGTGAAAAAGTATAATAATAATAAACACCTTAAAATGCTGCTTCAACGAAATTATGAACCACAAGCAAAGGCATCATGAGTGTGATGAGTAGCCCGAAAAATGGAAAACACTTTATTTGTAAACAAAAAGCATTCAATTTTTAAACAAGTCTTTTTATTGTATATTGTTGTTATCGAACACGAGGGTCTTTCAACTCGTTCTAGGTAAAGTAAGAAATCCTTTCGAGAGCAGAGTACCGCATAAGTATTTGTTTAGATTGCAGCAAAGTAGGGAAGTGTAGTAACTGAAACTGTCGTCTGATTTATTGGAAAACAATAAAATACGGTTTATCCTATTTTAGTGATTCGTGTGGAAAAAAGCGCGTATTGATAAAGGTATTTTAATTAGAGTTTATTTCAGGTTAGCAAAAATGTGAAGTGTTCTTAATGTGGTTGGGACACTTTAAGTGACTGAGTTTTTGGTTTTCAAATAATAGTGTAACAATTTTTTAAGTGGTTGAAAAATGCGGTAGAAATTTATAGTTTGTATTGTACCTTAGAAACTTATAGTTGTTACGAACCCTTCAAAAATTTTGTTATACGCCATGCGAAAATGTTGCATATGTATTTCACAAGAGATAAAAAGCAGAATTTAAAAATATATTTACATACATACACACTTCTATATAGAATATAATAAAATTGAACGATTTACCTCTATTTGAGCTTAAGTACACAGATAAATTGAAATACGCTGTACAACGTTCACCCTTTAGCGGTTTTAAAGGGGAACTAAGGTCATCAAACTGAAAGCGCTGCGATTTTCACTGATCACCGCCATAGGAATTTTGAACAATGTCAACGGATTCATAATCAGGGACCCCAAAAACCGTCGTTAGCTCACAATATTATGCAACTCGATCATAACCACTGAACGCTATAGAGTTAGCCCCATTTCATTTAAAGTCGGTTACTTTTTTCCTTTGAACTTGAATATGCATATAGTTTTTATAGTGGAAGATTCAAGCTTTAATTTAAGTATAGGTTGAAGTCTTCTCCCACGTCAGGTTTACAGAAAAGGAGAGATAAAATACCTAAGAAGACTTTTTTATTTGTTCTTCTGCCTCAAAACCATGGCATAATGAGCAGCGTGTTAAACACGCAAAAATCATCACGAAATGGACTTTGTAGTGTTGTGTTATCTATAGCAATTAACTTTATTGAGTGTGACACTCTATGAATGTCCCGTCTCCGACTTACTAACATTATTAGTAGAAAATAACGGTAAGGGTATCTTATTATACAGAATGTGTAGTTGTATTTACTTAAAAAATGACGGTTTTCCCGACTATTTAGTTTTCTCTAATGCAGCGTCTTCTAGCAAACGTTATGAGGAAAATATTCCATATTAGATAAAAGTGGACCCTAGGCCTATAACCGAGCTAAAACATATTCTATATTAGCAAAAAAATGGACCCTAAGCCTATAAGTGTGAAAAAAGAATATTTATTTTTAATCTACATTTTGTTTAAGATCTCAGTATTTTACGCAGTAACCTTATTATATCATATTTTTTTAAGCCCTTTTTGATTCGTTTCGAAGCACTTAATGCGTATTAGTATGACTGCGTTCAGTCACGGCTAATCGAGTTTCCTCGCATTTGTTTTTGTTCAAACCGAACTAAAGCACCATTTTGAGACCTCCAACGGGCAGAAATCCACAGCTAACCGGAGCTCTTAATGTAATGGAAAAGACTGATCGGAGTTAGGTTGGAAGAAAGGAGCACCCAGTGATCTTAATCGTCTAGCTGCAAAGCACGGACATTTACAGATAAAGTGCTCAACAGACTCCTTCTCTGAAAGGTCCCACAGCTTCTACAATGGGAACACACATAAGTAATATACATATGTATATAAACATAATGTTGCCACTATACCACATTTAGGCGCGCTCTCCCATATCTTGTGTCATTTCACGCTCGCTGCATGTCTTCTAATTTAAAAGAGGTAAATTATACTCACACAATGACTTCTCCACACATTTTTACTTTTTACACATTTAAAATCAGTTGAAACACATTCTTGTATTGTAATTGAAATCAAGTATTCTTTTATATATAATACATTTGAAATCAAATAAATCAATCGATTTGCGTATTGAACCATTTCAATTCTCCAAGTTGTTTTCGAACAGTGTATATTTGTGGATGGTCCTTTAATTAGAGATATCAAAAAATCGATTTTAGAAATATTACGTATGAAAATTTATTGCAGTATTGAAATAAGCAGCACACAATTGAAATTTTTTCAAACGAAATAGTCCCAAAAACGCATTCATAAAAAAGCACAGCAAGCATGTACGAGTATTTCACTTAAAATAAATACTTATGCACATACATAAGTGTTTACGCAGATACGAAATTTTTTATTGTTTTTGTGTTTGTTTCATTTTCTGTAAATTTATGCATCTCTTTCTGTTTCGGCCTGTACCACACAGAAGTTGGCCAATTGAATCGTGATTTGGTCACATACATTAACATTAGCCATTGTGTGTGTATGAGTGAACAGTTTTCGATAGCCTTGTAGCTAATTTCATTTAAAATTTTATGATTTTTTCTCTTCCCACAAACATTGATAAAGTGCAAGCAGTGAAAAAATGTCATTTAGCAGTAAACAAAAACAAAAATAATTAAATTGGGTGAAAAGTGATACTATCAAATATATATATGTATGCGATTTTTTGCATAAGAGACAAGTAATTTACGCAACAAATCGTATTTTTACTTATCTGCGCCACTGCACCATTTAAGCGACCATTAGTGCCACCATCTTTCAATGCGCCATTGTTGAAACACCACAATAACAACCTGTTAAACCGTCTCATTTGTTACATTAACAAATAAATGCACAGGCCGCTTGTACATACATTCACACACTTGAAGGCGCCTTTGCATTGAGCATTGGTAGCACCTCCTACCAATTATAAAACAAAAGAAGCAACCACAACAAGTCAAACCACAAACAAAGAGACAATTCGACGGAGGCAAGCCAAGCAAACAAAGAGCACCTGCGCCGGCAACTACCTCGCCCATATACGAACGCTTGAAAGGTTGGCATGAAGTCAGGTAACAAGTCAACAGGTTTTAACCCTCATTGCGCCCACACAAGTGTACGCCTAAATGACGCTCTGACAAACAAACAAACGAGCCATCGCGTCTAGTATGGCTGAGGGTTTTGACATGCGCACGCGAACAGGTAAATAAGCGCCAGCCACATGCTGCCTTTACATACAGTCACGTGACGTACGCAATACAACTACAAACACACCTGCGCAAAATAAAACCAGTAATTTAGCCAGCTACCTGTGCTTGTTGCCGTGATGTGCGAATGGAGTTGCCGGCAGCCAAACGAGACCACAAGGAAAAGGTAAATAAATTTGTTAAACAGAGTTGCGGGGTATCCTGAATTTATTGCCAGACAGCGGTCAGACAGCTAGGACGATACTTAACTACATAGAAGACAGTTAAAAAGTCAACGAACAATATGACATGCACTTGCTGTGACTTGCCGTGTTTGTTTGGAGTTTTTCTATTTGTGCTGCTGTTGATCTATGGGTCTCATCGCTAATGCACCCAAACACTTCTATTTGTGTACTTACTCACTGTTGAGTGCGTCCTATCACAGATATTTGTTTGCTTGCTTTTTGGTCACCTTTGTTAGGTTTATTTGTGTATTTGCTTACGTTACACTTGTCATAATCTCTTTGTTGTGTCCCTGGAACAGTGATTATTGCTATCAGCTGGTGATAGGTGGACAATTTATTATTGTCGCTCTTCAAAAGGCTGCAATTCCACGAAAATTTACTCGTATCGTTGGGACAATTGATTTATTACTGTTTTATCTATGCGCTGTTACTGACGTGCCATTCTCGTAGTCACGTAAATTGTTTGAGTTTAGGATTTGGAGCGATAGATATAGATATTCACTGCTGTAAATAAGTACCGATGCCCACTGTAGCAGAAGAAGTGGAGTTATGCGTAACTGTCATTCCTTTGGTCTCGGGTTCAAAGTTCAAATTTTGATTTGATGTAACATCAAAAATACATGCCATTTAGTTTCACCTGCCAATGGTTCTAGAAACCAATCAAATGCCGGTCGAGATGCAGATCAAACCGTTAATTAACTGAGTTACTCATCTTTCGTGGAGCAACGAGTAAAACAAGCATTTTCGGCAGTACATCTTTTCGAAAAAAAACGAAGTGCTACAAATTTCGGCAAGGCAGTCGGCTGTAACAGATCAAGAGACGTGTCCTACTATTTATCTGTATACTTTTTTCGCTTCTTAGACGAATAAAAAACAAATAGTTTACTAGTTCTATTGGCTGTGTTTTTTAAAGCTTAAGAATATTAAACAAAACAGAAATATTGTTGGAAGGAATGTTTTTTTAATACAATCTGGTGATATCCGGCATATTTCCGCCGAGACTTCGAGTTGAATAGTCCATTTGATTAGTCCAAATTTGCCACTACTGAATAGAAATGTCAACACAGTTTGCCTTTCTCAGTTGTCAAACCATAGTAATCGATATCAATAGATCTCATGCAGTTAAAAAAACATTTATAGTTAAACTACACACAAAAAAATGATAGCACCTCAACATTTTGACGATTTTGGACTCTTTTAATTTTATGTTTGTTTGTGAATGTGAATTATTTTTTACAAAAGTATAGCTCATTGTCTAATCAAGCCCAATTTAAAAATAATATAAAAAAAATTAGAAAAAGACCCACCAGTTCAAAGTTCCACGGTTTTTAATTAGAATTTCTAGAAAAATATATGGTATGCAGTTTTACAGCTTATTAAAGTTTCTGAAAAATTCAGTTGATTTGTTATAATTTTTTTAGACTAACATGACTTTTGTTAAGAACGAAAATACACAACATCATCAGGGAAAAGAGTTATCAAAAATCAACAAAAATTTGATTCCCTTCATGATGGATATTTTCAACAACAATTCAAAATATTTGCAATTACATTTTATTATATATTTATGTACATACACCTAGGCAAAGAACATCAATGGCAGCATAAATTCGCTGCCAATTTGTTTTATTTCGTATAAAAGTATTGTAGTTATTTTGGATATTTTATTGCACTCAAATTTAATGGGCTGTGAAACTGATATTTTGATCAAAATTTGTAAAATTTTTATTAATTTTGTACAAAGCCTGTAACTGCGATTACTATGCTCTTTGTTATAAAATGAACTGTGTTTTTCTGTTTTTAAATTAATCAAATGAAAAAATAAATAAATTAGTAGTTAAAACTTGACGAAATTCTGAGGCTATAAAAAGGGTTTGAAAAGTCTCTGAATATTTATCCAATTTTTATCAATTTTGTACAAAGTTTGTAACTTAGATTAATATGGTCCTTATTAACATATTAACTGTGTAATTTTATAGAAAAATTAGTGAAGTCAAAAATAAATAAAGAAATAGTCAAAATGCAGAGGTGCTATAGCTTTTTCGCGGGCACAAATATCCAGTATATATAAAAAAGATATAATACGAAGTACTCAAACTGCTGTTTACAATTGCGGTTAAAAAGATATCTGTATAAATTTTATATTGTAATATATTATATTGTAATACTAGACCTAATACACTTATAATACTTGGTTGGAGTTTAATCAATAAAATGTACATGAAAAATTGTAACCACATGTGTTTGCATTATGAAATAAACCTGTAACGCATGAATTTTCTGAAAGAGTTCTATACCTCACTTAATAATACTCTCTAACCATCGCGGCACTATGAAAATATCTAAAAGTATAAATTAATGTTTCTTTGCATTCATCTACATATGTACATACCAATGAACTTAATAGAAACAAATTTTATATTTTTGCTTGCAAAAAACTCGTGGCGCCAAATGATTGATATTTTCGACAACAACGCAGAATGTTTACGAGTACTTTTTATTATATACAACTTAGACAAAATACATCAACGGCAGCATAAATTCGCTGCCAATTTGTTTTATTTCGTATAAAAGTAATATAGTTATTTTGAATATTTTTTAAACTTATAAATAGCTTTTGTTTTTAAATAAAAAGTATATGTATGGCAAAAACGCCGAAACACATGTTTAGCATAAATATTAGATTTGAGAGATAATAGAGATTAAAGCAATAAATTGAAAAATATTATTCAAGTAGAAGAAGAGCTATCTGCAAATAGCCAAGCCAAACGGGCGGTACAAGGATTACTGAAAATGTGTACGAATTCGACTTAAGCGTATTTGTTTATAATATTTACTTATACTCATGCACAGGCACATGTACATATTTGAATGTGTGTATGTATGTATGTATGTATATTTGAATAGTTTTAATAACAACGGTAAGTGCTCTCACGCAGCGCTCAGATGGTTTTGTAATTATTGAAAATTTAATACGATTTTCCATTAAGGCAAACAAGTGTCGTGCACCTACATACATACATACACTCATATGTGCACATGTATGTACATGGGCATTATTGATATTATTGGCTTGTGCTGATGCGATTGGCTGACTGACAAACGCGAGCACCGACAGTGAAAAGTAGAGGTGGATTTGCCTGGAGCACCGTTCATACATATGTATGTACATACGCACAAAACTTTGCGATGGCAATATCGAAGTTGAGGGTAAACAAAACATAAACCTGTCAATACGATAAACTCATTCCAACAAAGTGAAGGTGCGAACTAAATGGTTCCGCCAACAATGTACTCCAAAGTCCACACACATTCAAACGCATATGAATTGCTTTAGCTGCAGTTGCATGTATTCATAGGTGTGAAAGAGGTGTACTGCACGCGCTATTGGGTGGCGTTGGCGGCATCTGCAATTCTAATTCGTTACCCACGATTGGAAATTCACACAGTTAATTGAATTTCAACGCCACAATGCCGCCAAAGCAATTAACGTTTTGTGGAAATTTATGAAACGCATGCAAACGTAAAGGTGTGCATAGTGGTGTTTATGGACGATGTAGAAACCAACAATGGCTTAAACTATAGATGAAATATTCGTAGCAGAACTATGAAGAAAAATAAAAATAAATAGTCATAACTAGAAATTGAACGGATGTAGAATATGGAGCAATTTGTTACACGATGTTAATGGAGCATTTTCAAAGCCCGGTACTGCATTTGTTTACAGGGTAGCAAGTACGAAGAGCCATATATTTATATGTATGGATATGTCATTTGTAGAACAGCATCAAGACGGAGGAACAACATCAAAAATTACAGAACGGAATTGACGTATGCAAAATTGCGCGTATTTCTCTGCTACAGTAGTGGCACAGCAAACTAATATTTTTAGTACGAAATGTCACCCTGACAACGAGCACAAACTTTACATTGTTTGATCGATACTTTACAAGATATCGATCACTACAGCCATCTACCGCGAAAATAATGGATTTCTTTTAAATAAGGAAGCATTTAAAGACATTTTTTTTGACAGGATCTTGTTCTCTACATTTGAGCATGGCAACGTATACCAATGAGGAATATGCATATTAGGCCGGGTCGATTTGTGGGGAGGCAAAAAAATCGCCCATCGCTCTGTGAAAATCATATTCTAGGGATCAAAATAAAAAACTTTGCCGAAGGAACCATACCTCTAAAACGAATTCTGATGCCTTTTGTGGGGAGGCAAAAAAATCGCCCATTGCTCTGTGAAAATCATATTCTAGGGATCAAAATAAGAAACTTTGCCGAAAGAACCATACCTCTAAAACGAATTCTGATGCCCCCCAATTCGGGTCGAACTTTTTAGTTTCTTTTCTCATGTAAAGGCAAAAAATGGTGATATTCTGAAATGATTGTATGGGGAACCCCCCATGGGAGTTTCAGGGATATGCCACTGGCATGGGTGGATCGGCCGTCCAAAGTTAGTGGGGGTCGGTCATACATTTGGGCTCGATTAGACCACTCTAAATGGGTCAAAGTGGGATTTTTCGTTCGACCCAAATTGGGGGGCATCATAATTCGTTTTAGAGGTATGGTTCCTTCGGCAAAGTTTCTTATTTTGATCCCTAGAATACGATTTACACAGAGCAATGAGCGATTTTTAAATCGACCCGCCCTAATGCATATCAATACGCCGTCTCACAACAGAACAAATTTCTCACAGTCTTCTGTAAGTTCCATTACAGACACAATACATATGTAAGTATTGCTCAAATTCTGGATGCTAATTTTTCGTATTAAACATATTCAAACAATAAGAGTTACATCTTTTAACATCAGGCCGACGGACACAAATTTACTCTTAACATATAAAACAGGGTCTGGTTTTTATACGAACTCAATAATATTTAAGTGGAATCTAAATGAAGTGGAAAGAAATATGGCAACCAAGTTTGGGCGAGTTTTAATAAATTGTTATCGAGATATGTATACTCATTTCCCTTGCATCATATTCATTTTTTTGATTCATCCTTTGTACCAAATTTGACAAATATCGCGTTTTTTGTTTTCTTAAAAATTACCGTTATAGATGGGTGTGGTTATTAACTGATTTCTCCCATCTTCAACACCAACCTACCATGGATAAAAAGTAATATATGTGCCAAGTTTAACTGACTCTTCGCGTGCATGAACGGACAGACGGACAGATATGCCTAAATCAACTCCTCTCATTATTCCGAGCATTTTGATGTATGTCTATATCTCTCTCGATATCTTCATGACATTACATACTACCGTGATGAAACTTGTGCACAAGTGTGCGGGCGTAAAAAAATAACAAGTTGGCAAAAAATTTAAAATAAGTACAAGAATGTCAATTCAGAGATATTTTGATGTACCGGTAACATCCGGTTACTTATTCTGTATGAAGGATATCTAGAAAGCCTTTCAGCTGAAGAATGCCTCTATGCATTGATTTGATATCTGCGCTTTTGACATAAATAAATTAAAAATAAATAAATAATTGGCGCGCACGTTTCTGTTAGGTGTTTGGCCGAACTTCTCCTCCTATTTTATTTATTTATTTGCTTTATTTTATTTTATATTTCCTTGCTTGGGCTACACCAATTTGTTTCTGCTGCTTTCCACTATTTCTCCTTAGGTATTTGTACACTCGCAGAAAAGAATACAAGAAAATTTAACACACTACAAACACCTTAATCTAGCGCAATTAATTTTACTCAAACGCTTGCAGATTAATTCCGCCCATCCACGCGCTGCCGTTAGCACACACAAACAAACCCATATTAGCTACTTTTAGGCGCCTAGCACTGCAGATGCTCAACCCAACACTTGTATCCTTCGCTGGTATTTTAGTTGTTGTGACACTATTCTAAATACCAACCTTCGTTCGGAATGGCAGCTGATGGCTGAAGGTAAAAGATATGTTGCTGTTGCGTTATTTTCTCACAAAAGCACAATTTTAACTAATGAACACCCACCTCATACCGTTGACAAAATTCACGCTCCAAATTATAATTTATAAGCGTTTATGTCATTACTTGTAAAGCAAACTAACCAGACACTGGACAGAATATTTTAAAGATTTCACTATTCGAGCAAAGAAATACGCACTCAGCAGGCATTGACGTTGTAATCGATCAAATGAGTGTTCGTAAATTAAGCAAAACGCAACGTCGCTTTCAATTTGTTAAACAGATCAAAATCGCTGACGTGCCATATTTTACACAAGGTAGTGGCGAATTCTGTCTACGACTACAATCAGTTCTAGTTAATATGCTTCTACCATAAGTTACTTAAAACTATGCTAATTTTGTTTTTGGTGCCACTTGAATTGTTTTTTTTTTGTCGTCAAGAAATTCAAGTTGATTTTATTTTGATGGCGTTCAGCAGCTGAGAACGGTGACTATACACCTTACAACAAAGAAAACAGCCAGAAACTTTGAAAACGTTGTCATTTTATTTTACTTTGTAGAAGAAAATTAATTATCGATGTTGAAGTAGCAAATGAAATGCATACAAATTTATAAACAAAAAATTTACAATTTGTTTTAAAAAATTATGCCAGCAATATTTACGCATACAAATGACATACAAACGCACTTGGAAAGCAATGTATAGACCCATACGTACATACAAACTTTATGAGTGTGAATATGTACATACATATGTACATATATACACATATATATAGTGCATATGTATGTATGTACGCCTGTAGACAAGTTCTCTTCGTAGAAAAGAAAATTTTTGTCGAGCCAGCAACAATAAATCAGAATTTAGTTCTTTCCTAATTTGTGCCTGCTTCGAAGGGGTTACCTAGTGACGTCCGTGTAAATGTTTATACATGTGTTTGTATGGGGAAGAAGTGTATAGGTGCTCCATGTTTATACAAGCATGTTTGCCAAAAGCCAAAGGTATTTAGTGGTTAGATTTAGATTTGTGGCGCGCATAATGCGGAAGGCTTTTAAGTGGACACGTGTTTTAGGCAAAATCCAACGCATGCATTCATTCATGGCTGTATGTATGTGTACATTAGTGTATAAGTATATTTATGAGCAAAGTGTCGCCATATTTATAAAAAAATCAGTTATAAATTGGTGGTGATGATTGAAAAAGCTAACTTTCCAAAGTTTCGCGAATAAAATTTAATGACACACACACATAACCACATACCACACGCCCTCTTCAAAAGTGGTGCAACTCAAACTTTGACATTTTTTATCATTTGGTTTTTCGTGCCCGGTGTTTCGAAGCAGTCCACTTCCGAATGGTAGTCCCGCACTAACCCATTCGACTACGGCGGTCTTCGTACTTTCTCTAATCACTATTAATTCGGTCCCCTACGATTTCTTTTCATATATACCCCGTTGCAAACTACAAACTTTTCAAAATTTTTAACTTCTAACTAGAGTTTTAGAATTTGTCTGCGTATGCAGTTTTTAATAAATTAAGTTTTTCAATATCAAATTTCTCAATGAATTTTAGTATTTGTCCTATTTCATTGAATTTTACTGCCTTCTCTGGTAAAATATGTTTACCCAGGTGTTTGTCCCCTTATACGCCCGTGCTGGGCACATGTTAGCGGTTTCATCTTTCTCCCTACAGAACCTGCAAATTCCATTGAAGTATAGTACCAGGTTAGTAAAACGATAGTTCCATCTACACTGTTAGAATTTCTGTGCTCCTGTGATGTTCTAAGATTGTGCTTATTTAATTCCATACAGTTTTTAAATCGGATTAAGTTAAGGTACCTATAAACCCGGTAGATTGTCCCAGCAGAACTTATTTGTCTTTCCCCTACTTCCTGAATGAAATAGGACAAGTTACCATTCCCTAGGCCACAAAATGAGACAAGGCCTATAAATGAGGAGACCGTTCCTTTCCTGGCTAATTTTTTTGTCATTTCGTTCCCGGTAATTCCTATATGCCCCGTATATGCGCCTGATTGTTCTAGCTTCGGATATTCATCTTAACGAGACATTCAAGCACCAGTTTTGATGTAACCGCGAAAGAGTTGAGAGCCTTAACTACTGCTTGGCTCTCAGTAAGGTTAGCTATACGTTTGTTATAGGTGCATTCAAGGTTAACGTAAGCACATTTTTCCACTTGAAATATACTTGTATTCTTGTCTAGCGCTTCCGAGTATCTCTTCCCCGATCTCTTCCCCGTTAACATGTTCTGTGTTGTCTTGTAGATTTGAGATAACCCTTCCCAAGGCATTTTATTGGCCAGTTCAGTCTTGAAGCTTTTGACAAAACTGAACATCGGTAGCATCAGGTCCCATAGCATTAGGATATCTCAGAGGTTAGTTCAGCAAGAAAAACTTTCTGCGATGTTGGTGAACGCCGAAGCCAATGGTAGATTTGGTTATTCTTAGGATAGCCCACCTTGCGTGAATTGGATATGAATCAAAGTCACATTCGAGTTGATAATTTTATGAGTGTAAAATCAAAAAACAAAATACATGAAAAAAATTAAATTAAATTAATACAAAATAATACAAAAATGTAATACCGCATTATGAAAAACATTGGCATACTGTTTTAATTAGTTATATCTAAAATAAATAATAACATCTGGCCACACTCATGTGTATATATGCAATACTTTTGCTAGATGGTCCGTCAATTTCTCCTTTCAATAGCCATAAATCAAGCTTAACACGCTAACTTATTTTTCTTTCCAATTCTTTCCCTTTTTGCATGTGTATGTGTGTGTTATTTTTCTACATATTTATTTTTCTCTTCTTCACATGTTGCTGACTTATTAATTCTTTTGTTAATGAAAATATTACTAAATAGTAATTTTTCATAACTTTTCAAAAAAATAATTTGTCATATTTTTCGCTGCTAACATTGAGTAAAGCCCACAAAAAAATTAAAAGAATAGTAAAAAAAATAAAGATTTTTTAGAAGTGGCTGCACAACTGAATTCGCAATGGCTTTAGGAAATATAATTTCATATAAATGTGAAACTTCTATATATATCAGTGAATGCGTCAAATGGGAAACACAGGCTTAGAAAATAAGCTTGAGGAATGGGTAGTATTATACATACAGTGGCGGTGAAAATAATTACAGCGCGACATATTTCAAACTTTTTACTATTACTTTTTTTTTTAACTTTTTTTATAAATTGTTGGTTAAATTATAGTTAATTTTACTACGAAAGTATATTGTAAATTGTAGAATTTTTCAATAAAAGAGTACTCGTAAAAGCTCTGTTCTTGATAAAGCAAAACAAAATGTCTGTGCCTCATAATTTTCGTACAGAAATTTAGTAATTCACTGAGCTTATTCTTCTAATTCCTTAGAGATATTTAAACATCTTTCAATGGGTTCCTTTTTTATTTGCTTACTGCCCTTACTCTCCATTAACTTAATATGCTCAGTAATTAATCATTTGCAGAGTTTGTCGGCAAGTTGACGTTGACTGTCAGTTTAATAACTGCTTTCCTTGCAAGTGTAATGTTGTAGTATTGTTAGTGCTGTTAATGCTGTTACTGGTATTGTTAAATTGCAAGGTGGCAACTGCTTTATACTCCTACTTTTGAAGTTGCTGAAAGTCAAGGAAAATTTTGCACTTAAATCATAAAGATGGAGTCACCAACATCCAAGTATACGAGTACCATATACACTGTTGGAACACAAAATAATCTATAACATTTTCAAATTTTGTAAGCATACAGTTTATTTTAATCTTAAATACATAAATATGCCTTGCTGGTAATTAATTTACTCAGCCTCTTTAAATTTACCCAACTTCCTCTTGTAATGCTTAGATCCTCTTTAAGTTTCTCTATTCTCAAAGGTAAACTTTCTGTAGCTTAATTTTCATAGGCAAAGGCAAACAGTGAAAATATGCTAACAAGTTTGAACTTTTCGTTGATAGTAAAAGGTTTTAGTCTTCTTATTGGCGTTTCAGCCGCAGTGTCCAGCGTCTGCCAAGTGAAAAACTTTCTTGAAATTTTGCCAATTTTGTATGCCGCCTGCTAGTTTGCTATTTTAGTTGTTTGTTGTTTTTGTTTCAATATCATAGCTTTCGCTGTGTTGTACAACTTTTCTACCTAATTTCTTGCGATCACGACGCGCATTCTAATAGATGTGCATTTTCGATTTAGTTGATTTGCACCATCGATTTCAAATGCTATGTTTATGAGAAATACTTATAGATACATACTTAGGCATAGAAATATTTTCAAATATGAATTAAATAAATGGAAAGTAAAATAAAATATAAATCTGCTGTAGTGTGCCGACACGCGCTGCTTTTTATTTTGACTGAAATTAAATGCGCATTTTATGTGTGCAATATCGCCTTTGGTATTGTTCAATTGCCTGTACCTTTACGTATTTGTATATGTTTATTTACATACCTTATGTATATGTAGATATTTCCAGCGTATGTGTTTTATTTACATATAATTGGCACTTACCCCTTTATTGGGAATTTGGGCGAGCGCCTCCTCCAAATGGAGAAAGCTACAATTTCATGCGCCTCCGTACGGTAGATGTTTTTTTTCATAAAGAGCTTTTTCATGGCAGAAATACACGTGGAGGTTTGCCATTGCCAGCTGAGAGGCACTCGCTATTAGAAAAAATAAAACGTTTCTATAATTTAGTATTTCATGTCCAGGGTTTCGAACCTGGGCTCTACCGAATGGTAGTCATGCACCAACCCATTCGGTTTATGAACACACATCTATGCAGCTACCAATGACCTACAAAGAAATTAACTGGATTCTAACTAGTACCATTTTGACTAACTAAACTGACTAAACTAAAGTTCAGTTTTGATCGATCAGCGTCTGCTGTGGCGAAATGGATTTATGCATGACTATCATTAAGTTTATCCTCTGGTTTATTGAGAAGATCACAACAAATCTACTCGCATGAATGAATGTATTTTGGGGATGTTTATGATAGACTACTGGAGAAATTTGGAAGCGTGTCAGGTGATGCATGAACGAATTAAACTCGGAGAAGAGGTCTGCCCAGTACATGAGGCTTTTCTTTCAACATGTGAGATGGACTATTTTGGAGATTTCGGTCCACTTAGTTATCAAGTTAGGTGTGAAATGAACGAGTATAAAAATAGTGAAGACGTTTGGGCTACTCGCGTGTTATCAAAGTGGAGAGAGAGTGTGCCTTTTTTTTTGCCAGTTCCTTCCCAAGTCAGAAGAACGGGTTTGTTATGCATAAGCGGTGCTCTTTCTTTTTTTAAATGTTGAAAGTGATTGAAGCAAGATAGTTAGTGTGTCCAATAGGGCGGGTCGATTTAAAAATCGCTCATTGCTCTGTGAAAATCGTTGTTGTAAAGAAAAGAGGATTCTAATTTTTAATAGCTTCTTTGATTGATGCTTTAAAAAACCTGTAAAGGTATTTATTTATTT
This sequence comes from Anastrepha ludens, assembly GCF_028408465.1. Lineage (NCBI taxonomy): Eukaryota > Metazoa > Arthropoda > Insecta > Diptera > Tephritidae > Anastrepha > Anastrepha ludens. Next base: position 83,226,661 of record NC_071498.1, on the reverse strand, counting down.
TATTCTTTTAGTTTTTACATATTTTTTACAATTTGTAGTTTAATTATATTTCAGTTTTTCTTTACCTTAGTTTTCCTCTCTTATCCTTTATTTCTTTCAATTAGGCCTTATATGTGTCCGCGAGCACCGATAAAAATGAAATGAGCGATATAAAAGAGCAAAGCTTAGTTATAGTGACAAGTCATAATTTCGCACAGAGTTGCTCTATTTCGTAAATTTTTACGGGTTGCTTAAGTCGGCAACAATGTCCCCCCGGTAAGCGGACGAATCTTCGGAGCTTGCCTTGTCTTTGCCGATGTCGAGCACTGCAAGCTTTACTGCTGGTCGTTCTAAAACACCTTGCCTCGTTTTTACTTTAGCACGCCTTACTTGTCCATCTTTTGCCATCGTTGTTTCGACGACTATACCTTTTAGCCAAGTGTTCCTTTCTGTGTTTTCATCGACAATCAATACGATGTCACCCTCGCTTATGGGTTTCACTTTTTCAAACCATTTACTGCGACGTGTAAGTGATGGAATCATTTCACGTACCCATCGACGCCAGAATAAATTCGCAAACATCTCGCTTTGACGTAAATTCATTTTTAAGCTAATTTCTTCAGGTTTACAAAACGGCTTGGCTCCATTTGAACTGCCCAATAAAAAATGGTTTGGGGTAATCGGTTCCTGGTCTTCATAGTCGAGCGATAGATATGTCAGCGGTCGAGAATTAATGATCATCTCCACCTCCAGCAAAGCCGAACGTAAACTTTCATCAGAGAATCTCTGCGACGGCGAAATCTTATGCAGCACTGCCTTTGTTGTTCTTATTAGGCGTTCCCATGCTCCACCCATGTGAGGTGCAGCTGGTGGATTAAACTTCCAGGCGATACCTTTGTGAGCAAGTTCACGTTCTACGATAGAAGCATTCAGTTTAAGTAGCTCGTCTTTTAAAAAGCTATCTGCCCCGCGAAAATTCGTACCGTTATCGCTATATATTTCAACAGGGCAGCCACGGCGAGCAATGAAATTTCGCAAGCACATTAGACAGGAGTCAGTACTTAGAGAATGGGCTATTTCTATGTGTATAACTCTTATTGTCAGGCAGGTCAGCAATACTCCCCACCTCTTCTTCGCCTTGCGGTTTTCAGTAACTAAGATCGGCCCAAAATAATCGATTCCAACATATGTAAAGGGACGAGAATATGCGGCAAGCCGGGCTGTGGGTAATTGCGCCATTTGTGGAGCTTGCGGAGCGGCGTTCGCGATTTTACATACTTGGCAATTTCGCCTCACAGCTTTAAATAACGATCGCAGTTTTGGTATAAAAAACAATTGTCTTACCTCATTCAAGGCTGTCTCGTGCTGAATATGGTAAAAGCGTTGATGATAGTGATCTACTATAAGATAGGTTACTCGATGACCAGGTGGTAGAACAATGAAATCACGTTGAGGCTGGTCGCATGACTGAAAATATGTTGCCCTATTTTTCACGCGAATGAGATGCTCGTCGTCCATATAAACTTGCAGGTTTCGTAGCGGACCAGTTTTACATACAGGCTTACCAACTTTAAGCAATGACCAGTCGTCAAAATGTTCCATTTGGATTGTCTTAAAAATAAACAGTTTTGCACGCCGAAAATGACATGCGGTTAGATGACTGCCTTCCGATGTGATTTGGAGCCGTTGTTTAAGTTTTTCGATGTAAAGCACACAGTTTGCTATAGCTCTATATAGTCGAAGCCAATTCGAAAAATATTCAAAGTTGATATTTACCTTTCGCACGTTGTGAATTAGAAGCTTAGTTCGAAATTCGCTAGGGTTCACCGTACCCAGATCTTCTTGTTCCGGCCACTCTTTAGTAGGTAAAGTAAGGAAAGCGGGACCATTTATCCACTGATGAGCTACCTCAATGCAAGGCCTCGTTTTCGTAGCAATATCAGCGACATTCATTTTTGTTGGTATCCAACGCCATTCACTGATAGCAGTTGCTTCTTGGATTTCAGCGATACGAAACATTACAAATTGTTGAAATTTACGCGGATCACCATGAAGCCACTTTAGAACGGTTTTTGAGTCGCTCCAGATGCAACGTTTCTCAAATTTTATATGATGTGCTTCCTCAACCATGTTTGTTAAACGTGCACCAATTACCGCAGCCTGTAGTTCCAGTCGTGGTATTGAGAGCGGGCGCAACGGTGCGACCTTTGCTTTAGCTGCCACCAACCTACTGACGACGTGACCTCCAGCTTCAATACGAAAATATGATACGGCTGCGTATGCATTTTCACTTGCGTCTACGAACGTATGCAGTTGTACTTTACAGTCATCCTCGTAAAGGAGTGGAGAGTAGCAACGCGGTACCGACACGCTAGTAATAACGGGAATGTATTCAATCCAAGTTTTCCATTTCAATGAAAGTTCATAATTTAACGGTTGATCCCAGTCTATTCCACTTCGCCAGATATCTTGAATAAGAATCTTTAGATATGAAGTTAAGCAAGCTACTAGTCCCAGCGGATCGAAAACTGACATGAGCACTTGCAATACTTCTCTCTTTGTAGGGACGACCCTGTCCGCGAATACATTGCGCTTAAGCCGAACAAATTTGAGCACGTAGCTGAATGTATCGGATTTTGGTTCCCAGTACATACCAAGTATTTTTTCGAAATTTATGACATCCTTACTGCAGTCAAATGATTTAAGTTGTGGCTCCCCATCTCCATTAAGCACTGCTAAAACATCTGGCGAATTGCTTGACCAATTACGCATGTTGAAACCACATTTAGAGTGAACATCTCGAACATTTTTTGCCAATTTGATAGCTTCGTCGACGGTTCGAGCCGAATCAATAAAATCATCGACGTAATGGTGATTCTTTATTGCACACGCTACCTGAGAATTTTGAGCAGCGTGTACCGAAGCATTTAGATTTCGCACGTAATGCGCTATACATGGAGAACAAGAAGCACCAAAACTTAAAACGTTGAGCCTGTAAACGTTTATCGGATCATTCATGTTAGTACGCCAGAGAAAACGCTGAGCATCTGCGTCTGGGTGTCGTAACTTAATGCGGTGGAACATTTCTTCGATATCACCGCATATTGCGATTCTACCCATTCGAAAGTTGAATAATATATTTACTAGTGGAGTTAACATATCTGGCCCTTTCAGTAAGAAATTGTTTAGGGATACATCTCTAGATTTTGCGGCTGCATCCCACACAAGTCGAATTTTATTTGGCTTGTGCGGATTACGGACAATAAAAACCGGCAAATACCAAATTTTGTCACCACGGTCATTTATAGCTTCGTTCGGTAACTTGGTCGCATAATTTTTCTTAACTAAGTTGTCAATTTGTTCCTGCATATTGCGTTGTAGTTCAGGATTGCTAGATAACTTACGTTCCAGACACTTAAAGCGACTAAGAGCTGTTGGCAAGCTGTCTGGCAATCGTACATTATCATTTGACCACAGCAAGCTCGCGGTGTACTGACCCTCATGCAACTCGCAGTTACCCAAAATTTCTATGGCTCGTTGATCTTCCATTGAAACTGGATTTACCTTTGGCACTGAAATTCCAATATTTTCATTCAACATGAAAGACTTTACGAGTTCATGCAAGTTGTTATCGCTCTCGCAGTCGCATTTATGTAAGTTTAATCCGTTACCTTTACTCTGATTATTACCGCCACCAAAAATTGTCCACCCTAATCTGGTTTTCGCCCCTACGGGATCTTGCCATCCACCTTCACGTATCTTCTGTGCCATTATCAAATTGGGGTTATTTACACCAATAATTAGCTTAGGAACTATGTCAATAAAGTTTGGCAAGGGAATGCCTTTTAAATGTGCATATTTTGTTTTCAATTGGTCAGCAATCAATGTTGATGATGACATATTTAAGCTACTAACCGTGTAAACACCTCGGAGTGGATATATTTTCGCACCTTGAATATTACCTGAAATTCGTAAATCGAGCCGTTGCGAATCAGCTTCATATCGGTTTATATCTCCAGTCCAGTGAATGCATAGAGGATCGGGAACGCCAGCCTCACCCAATTCATCTGCAAGTGTTTGATCTATAAGTGTTAGTGTAGATCCATCATCCATAAACGCGTATGTGGATATTGTTTTATTGGGAGGTTGAATTAGTTTTAAAGGTTTTTTTCGAAGATTTGGGGCTTTATTGTGAAAAAACGGTACAAAATATTTTATTTGAATTATTGTCCATCGCTAGCTACAACTTTCGCCCATCTTTCGGGCTATTTCCGGATGCCGTTTCTGCAAAATTCTGGCCGCTGCTTGGCTATCCATGACTCAACCCATATTTTGGTAGCCTCGTACGAGGAGAACCGCTGGTCCGCCAAATCGAGACTCATATGCCGGAACAAATGATAATCGGAGGGAGCTATGTCTGGACTATACGGCGGGTGGGGTAACACTTCCCAGCCAAGCGTTCCAAGGTATTTTTTGACAGGTTGAGCAACATGCGGCCGAGCGTTGTCATGTTGCAAAATAACCTTGTCGTGCCTTTTTACCGTTTCCGGCCGTTTTTCTTTCAATGCCCGGCTTAAACGCATCAATTGCAGTCGGTAACGATCCCCCGTGATTGTTTCGCCCGGTTGGAGCAGCTCAAAATATACGACGTCGACCTGATCCCACCAAATGCAGAGCATGATTTTCTTGCCGTGAATATTCTGCTTGGCCGTCGACGTTGATGCGTGGCCGGGCAAACCCCATGATTTTTTGCGTTTTGGGTTATCGTAGTGGATCCATTTTTCGTCGCCAGTCACCACCCGATGCAAAAAACCCTTCCGATTTTGTCGCTCGATCAGCAATTCGCACGTAAAAAGTCGCCGTTCGACGTCGCGCAGCTTCAACTCGTACGGGACCCAATGTCCTTGCTTTTGGATCATTCCCATCGCTTTTAGATGCTTGCAAACGGTTGATTTATCAACGCCCAATGATTCAGCAAGCTCTTCTTGGGTTTGGCACGAGTCGTCGTTTACCAATTCCCCCAATTCCGCGTCCTCGAACTTTTTGGGCTGGCCAAGACGCTCCTTGTCTTCGGTATGAAAATCACCACTTTTGAATCGTCGAAACCAGTACTCACATGTTGAAATCGACGGAGTATGGTCTGGGTAGGCCTCCTGCAGCAATTCACGGGCTTGGGCTGTATTTTTTTTCAAATTGAAGCAGAAAAGCAAAGCTTCCCGCAAATTGCGTTTCGACGGCACGAAAGTTGACATACTCGGAGCACGAAAACACTGCATTGTTTATACTTCAGCGAAATGACAGATACTGATAAACAAAGCCTAGGGATGAGGCTTTGTCATGAATATATATTCAGTATTGCCAACGCGATAAAGTGATAAATAGCGCCATCTGTGTGTCACCTTTAAAACTAATTCAACCTCCCAATATTTCTTCCATACAAAACTATCGGTAAGATTCGAAAATATGTGGTGTTGTTGCTGGAAATCGAACGGTGGTTATTCAGCATCGTTGAAACTTCACTATTTTTGTTAACATCAGAATGAAGGAGCCTGTGGTGACGTATTGTGCAGCTATCCACCCCACACGACTTGTTACTCCAGCAGCGGCGAGAGTGTGTTCCCAAACACTGGCGGCATAGATTTTTCCTCTTAACAAAGTCCCATCTCTCATTCATAGTGAGTGCTTTAAACCGGTCACACTGAGGAACCTTATGCGGGTTATTACATACTGCGCATCTGGGCATAGATTTTGCTTCTTCGTATTGTTTTAAAACGGCATCAGATTTATGCGTGTGCAAATGAGCTTCACGCTTGTTAAGTTTCTCTGAGAGTGATGCCGGATTCGTAACACGGCAAGCTGCTTCAGCCAATGTGGACAACCAGGTAGAAAAATCTTCCAAGCAAGGGTTATTCATGCCAGTTGAATAAATTGCCCAGTTAAGTTTTGACTCCTGAGAGAGCTTCTCAACGAATTCCTGCAATAGTAATGGGCTGTTGAGGTAACCGCTTAGTTTGCTTGCATGAATTATTGCTACTATATTCTTGATAGCAAATGCAAAGTCGATGAGTAGATCAAGTTTACCCTTAGGCGATGGTAATTGACGCGCCCTATCAATAAGTACTCTAAGTATTTGCTCAGGACGTCCAAAATACATTCTGAGCGTATTTATAATATCAGGTACCATCTCCGGTAATACCAGTAAATTGCGCACGACCTCCCTAGCCTTACCACGTAGACACTTTTGAAGGCGAACTAAATTCTCATGATGAGAGTAACCAGCCATTTGTGTGCTCTGTTCATATGCACTAACAAAAATATGCCACTCTTGGGGGTCACCGCTAAATACCGGCAAGTCTTTTGGCACGCATTGCCGCGCTGCAAACTGCGAAGTCGTCAAATTACAGGTTTCGGCTGATTGACTTGCGAATACCTGATTTGGCGAACGTGCTGTACTTGTTGGTGCTGTGAACGTTGTAAATATGTTTGGCGAATTACCGTTGCAGTCTACATGTAAGGCCTGACTACGCTCTGCCGCAGTCCGCGTCGACGGCTGACGTGGTGACTGCATAACCGTATGTACCGGTACCTCACGCGCTGGACATATGTTGGTTCTGTTATTTTGTACAGGCTGCACTGGAGTAGGCGAAAATGCTGTGTTACCGCTCACATTAGTTCCACACATTTTGGTGGGGCCAATAACACATGAACCTTCTATTTCCTCGTCTGCATCTTCTGCGTTTAAAATGCGAAATTTTTCCCGTAAATACTCTTCTCTTAAACGCATGGTCTCTTCCAGTTGCTGTAAACGGAGCTGTTTTTTTCTGCTATGGATTAGCAATTCTTGTGGTGCGCTGAGACTGCCACCGTCGCCATCTAGATTTATTTGTAAATTTTGATCTGCAGGCGGTGCAGGACTAGTGACGTTATACTCACAATCATTTTGCACTACAACTTCTTCAGCCATTGTGTTTAGCGTTGCTGGAGCACCGTTTAATTCCGCCATCATTTAATAAGGTTTTTTAAAGATTTTGTTGTAAAGAAAAGAGGATTCTAATTTTTAATAGCTTCTTTGATTGATGCTTTAAAAAACCTGTAAAGGTATTTATTTATTTTATTCTTTTAGTTTTTACATATTTTTTACAATTCGTAGTTTAATTATATTTCAGTTTTTCTTTACCTTAGTTTTCCTCTCTTATTCTTTATTTCTTTCAATTAGGCCTTATATGTGTCCGCGAGCACCGATAAAAATGAAATGAGCGATATAAAAGAGCAAAGCTTAGTTATAGTGACAAGTCATAATTTCGCACAGAGTTGCTCTATTTCGTAAATTTTTACGGGTTGCTTAAGTCGGCAACAATCGTATTCTAGGGATCAAAATAAGAAACTTTGCCGAAGGAACCATACCTCTAAAACGAGTTCTGATGTCCCCCAATTTAAAAATATCACCATTTTTGGCCTTTACATGAAAAAATCAGCTAAATGGCTATGTTTTTTCTTTATTTTTATTTATTTACAATATAATAATATTTATTATTTATTTATAATAATATCTATTTTTTCTCTTAAGAAATTTATTTAGTCAGAACATATGTAAATGAAAAAATTAGTTTAAGTGAGTTATAGAAAAGAAACTAAAAAGTTTGATCCAAATTGGGGGCATCAGAATTCGTTTTAGAGGTATGGTTCCTTCGGCAAAGTTTCTTATTTTGATCCCTCGAATATGATTTTCACAGAGCAATGGGCGATTTTTTTGCCTCCCCACAAATCGACCGGGGGCCTAGTGTCCAATCTGCACTGATAAGTGATACTAAAATATTTGCATTTTGGGGCGCAGATTTCATCAGTTTTTATTTTAAGCACCGTAAAGTCGACCAACATAAAACACACCGAACTCCGTGCAACTAGTTTTTAAATAAATTTTTTACTAAACAAAAAAAAAAAAAAAGAAAATGGAAATCTCTATTTCTCACTTTACGCACTCCATTGCTTGTATGTTTGTATGCTGCAATATGTTTGTATACTGTATACGTACGACGCCAATTTGGGCTATAATATATAATGATGGAGTGATTAATTTTGCGCCACTTGGTATATACAAGTATCGTAACCTACTCTAAACTAATGAAATCCCAAATTCCTTCAGACATATTCACATTTGTATCGGCCCTTCAGTTAAATCTCTTTCTGGCAGGGCACACGTCTGCCACTAACATAGTTAAGGATAGTGCAACGCGTTAGCCAACCGCCAAAAGAAAAGCGATTAATAAATCAATGTAACTCACAGAAACTGCAGCACGTAGCCAAGCATTGGTATATTTAATTTTTTTTACTTGCATTATTTGTGTTTTTTTCTACAGCACAAGCACAATGTGAAAATTACTTTCGGGTAAAGTGTTGCGGTGCCCAACTTTGGCGTGTACGGTGCCCGAGAGCAGCTGTTAAATATGCAGAGGCACATTTCCATTGGCATTCATACATGTAAATGCACGTATATATATATATATATATATATATATATATATATATATAAGCATTGGTAGCATTCGGTGTTGTCAAACAGACCAGCGCTGCTGCCATAACACCTACAATCGTAGATATGTACGTGATATGTAAAAACAGTATATACTGTGCTCCTCCACTCCGCCGGCTTCTCCCTCTTTGCTGTGTGCACCGGAGTCCGCCTGTGTCAAGTTCTTTGTGCAAATTATCTTCGTTTCCTCCTCTCATTTCAGTTGGTTCGTAAGTTTAATTGTTGTTTTACTTTGCGTTGAAAGTAAATTGTTTGCCAATATTTCTTTTGTTGCAATTATTTTAATTTCATTTTTATTTCACTTTATTTAGCTTTGGCGAAGTTGCTAAATAAAAAGCGGCCTTGTTCATTCGTGCATGTGAGTGTATGTGTGTATTTGCATGCATACATAAATATGGTATGTATGTCTACATTTTGTCTGAACTCAACCAAACCGACAGTTGGTTGAAATTGTCTTTGATACAATTGTGCAGTGAAAATTGCATGGAATGTTACCCCTTTCCTCCCGTGAAAGCACCTTTCTTGCGCCGGTACCGAAAAGTCGGCATTGTTTTTTTTTTATTGCAAAAATTTTTGGTTTATTTTTTGGCTATTGGAGCAACATATGCACATATGCAGGCAGACAGAAGCAGTCGTGTTGGAGCAGCAATAAAATACGAAATAAAATAAATGCATTGGAATATATTTAAAAAGCGCATTTTTTGGAAATTGTTATGCGAGCACAAAGCCAAAACAGAGCCGTTTCACTTTACTATTTTTTTTCGTTTATTGTTTAAAGGTTTTTTATTATTTGATTTTTTCGGCACTCACTCAAAGCCAACATCCTTTGTGCCTTGCTGATGGCATCTGCCGAAAAAAGGTACCCAAAGGGTATTTATAATTGTAACCGAAACACTTAAACAAGCAAACATGTTGTGCACATGTGCTCACCTATACAAGTACATTCATTGTTTCAATTTTTTCCTTTTTCGAATTTTTGCAAAATTCGGCAAAGTATTTTTGCTTGCGCTTTTCATTTGTCCAATTTGCTACTTTTGTTACTTGATTTTTTCACTTGTTTGTTTTTGATTTTTTTCGTACTTTGTTTCGCTGCTGGTAAAGTAATTTATTTATTTTATTTTGATTTTGTTCATAATTTCCATTGCTGGCATTGCGTTTGCGCCAAAGCGAAGCGTAGAGGAGAATTAATATGTAAACAATTTCTGTTGCTCCAACAGACACATGCATGCATACACACATGTGTACGAAAAAAGGTCCACAAGGGTGGAGCTCACTTTGTGCTGCTGTAGTCGTTACGTGTTTTTTATTTTATTTTTATTTTTTGTGGTGTGGCACTACGGTTCAATTGCAATAAATTTCATGCGATTGCACTGTAATTGTTGCTGAAAATACCAAAATAAATGCCACTGAACAACTACTGCTATGCATCAAATAAAGTTTTTAAAACCTCTTTTTCGTTGCTGGATATTTTAACGAATGATTTTCTTACTTTTAAGCGGTTAGGATTTTTTTCTTTGAGTGCTACATATATTAGAACAATGAGACTATTTTTGGAAAAGAAGCATATTTTATCTATATAAATGCTTCCTTAAAACTGCGCTAAATTTAGTAACTGCAACGCCATTATGGAAAAAAGCTTCACAGCTTTAGGTAAAACATTGAATTATTCAATTGTGAATAGGCGGGTGGCATAAGTCTAAAACTGTAGTGAAGTTTAGCGAGTGAATGGCAGCTTAATGCATTTTAATTCAGAAGTCATTAATTAAGAAGGTTGCCATCTGCCTACCAAGTTAAAAGTCTAAAATTTTTCTTTTACGAGCTCTTCGTGTAAATTTTTGAAGCGGGTTTGCCACCTACCTGAAAAATAGAAATGGCTTATGTGTAGGCTACGATAATGATTGAAAATACGTTTCCAATGCGTCTAAATAATATGTATGTATGTATGTAGGTCACTTTGCTCAAAAATTTTCGTAGATATGATTAAATATTAAAATACTATTTTTTTTAAATAGGTGAATGTTACTGATTTTTTAACTTTATTTGAAAGGTTTTTATAAAATATGTACATATTCTAGATCTCAAAACATAAGGGCAATTACTGATCTAGAAGCATGGACACACTACTTTAAAGAGGCGGTCAAAATTTCGAAAATTCCTAATACCTTCTTCCACTTAGTTACTTTTTTCATTTTCTTTATTAATACCGCGTTAAATGCGAAATAACTGGTCTGGTTTCTTTTAACTCTAGAAGAATTTGAATCTTTTATTTATTTGTTCTATTTTAAGCGATTCTATTTTAAAAGAAAGTAACAAACATTTTTCAACCAGCTTCCTTAAAAACATTTGGCGAAACATCTCCCGAAATAACTCAACTTATTCTCGCTCTTTTTGACATGCTTCGTGCTATCGAGTTTTTTCTCGAAATACACTTTCACTTTTTCGAACTTCGTTTGTGATCGGAGGAAAGATAAAAGATAGAAAACTCTGAAAGAGTTTCTATTCAGAATTGGACTAATACAAAATTATCCCCGTGAATTTTTTTCTGGGTGAAAGTCATGATAAGGTTGAATATTAATTTTGACTTAGTATACTTAAAAGAATTTATCCCTTTCATACAGGCCTTAATATATGTAGAAATATATATTATATATAATATGTATGTATTTAGAAATGGATGCCCTTATATGTATTTGTAAGTCTACGATAGCATTGAAAATCACCTAGAAAATCCATTAATGTCGACATTTTCCTTTATTGTTCTTCTTTTTGCCATATCTTTGCACTCATTATCTAGGTATTAATTCTCATTTTACATTTACCAACTAAGGAACTCCACTTCAAAAAAATTACGCTCACCTTGAGCACTTGAACACTCAAAGGAGGGAACATATGACCAACATATGCACATTTGTATGTATTTATGCCACCACAGATGCTTAGGTATGACGATACCTACTATTTAAACATTTCACTAGGTAGGTGCACAGGCGCGCAACCAAAGGGGGATTTTCGGGTTCAAATTCAGATATAGTTGCATTAATTTATGCGATTAAAGCAGCTTGGTCCATGTTTTCTATGAACGACCTTAAATGGCTTTACGACTCTGTGCCCAATCAAATTGTTGATATATGTAATTGTAAAGAATGAATAAATACAAATAAAGCAAATAACAGTTAACAACCAGAAGGTATTTTATCTTAATATAATATTTTTCTCTACAGCCTTAACCAAGGAAATCAAAACTTATTACTTGACAACTACTATTGAGAGAGATTTTTTTATTAACTACTTTTCTTAAAGTCAATAAATTATTGGCAAACACTAATTTTCTTCTAACGGTTCTGAAAAGAAATTTAACGCAAAAAACTTATCATGTGAACGGCGTCGTATTTAAGTGATACGATGCCACAAGAGCATTTGAATGGGGCAGCACATCTTTATATGCATCTACTATATAGAGACAACATTCACACGTTGGAAAGGGTTTTGGAAAAATTAGCTGAAAACAAGCGAAGAGTCGAAATCAAATTTTCAGCTATTTTCATAATTTGCTTTCTTGAAAACAAAACCTTTTTTTACTACTTACTTTTATCTTACTACTAATTTTAGTTTTTTAGAACACTCAAAGAATTTCATACAAAACCCCCACCCAAAAAAAATCCTGGTTGCGTGCCTGTAGGTGCGTCCACACATGCATATGTGCATCAAGAGTTTGCTTTACTATTCAAAGTCAAATGCCAATGCAAACAAACAAATACAAAGAAGAAGATTGTAGTGAAGCCCGCATCAATAATGTATGCTCACGCCTCTTCTGCCCATAGGCTAAATTTAGGCATACTTGTAATATCACTGCTTGAGTTTACCTACCTGCTTATATATTTTTGTTGTTGTGGCTGTTAGATGGCGGCTCTCAAGTGGCATTTTCGTTTCTGCTGGGCTATATATTTAATGCAATGTACCTTAACAATTGAAATAAAAGGTGACTTAGGTAACATATTGTAAAACGGCACAGCTTGAGAAAACTTACTTGAGAAGAAGAGGCTGAAAGACATTAGGAAAGAACAAAGTCAACTATAAGCAATGGACATGTGCGGCAACATGCATGTATGCATTTGGCTCGGAAAGCATCCCATTAGGAAAATGGGTAGTGTTTTAATTTCTTCAAATACGAAAAAATGCATGAAAAAGTTTTGAGAGGAAACAAGCACTCCAATGGAAGCGAAGAGGTAATTTGTCGTTGAAATTGTTAAGTTAAAATTTTCGCTGAAAGCGAATTTTCAAGTCTACGTACTATGTTTACGAAGTTTCGAAGCATAAAAATATGTTTTAATCCTAAAAGAATATCTTAAAAAACGTTTTCTCAACTAACCTCTGATTTTATAGGCCGATTTATCGACACAATAAACACATTTCCGTCCTTTTCAGTTCAGGCTGATAGGTCTTTGAAAAGTGACGCCTAATCATCTTTTTTTATGTCAATTTTGATATTTGTCAAGTAGACAAATATACAATTTTACATGACCAAACAACACGTTAAAATTATTGAAACTTAAGAAAATATACATATCGCAAAATTCGTAGATTTTTTGGTGAAAATAATCGTCCGAATAAGTCAACCATTCAAAGGTTGGTGAAAAAAATTAAAGAAACTGGTTGTTTCGAGGATAGAAAAAGGACTGGCAGATCAAAAAACTGGGCATTCTGTTGAGAATACCATATGGACATTTAAATGATGTCTGTATTCACATATAATTCTGAAGAACCATATTTTGAATGAAAGTAGTCAAACTTGAAAGAATCGAAATTTTCAATTTATTTTAAAACAACATCTAGGCGCACCTTTTGGAAGTTGTTTACCAAGTTTTTTTTTTTTGGAATTTAGAATTTGCTTACACAAAGAAAACCGCCTTTAGTAAATTTGAGTCCAAATTGTAATTTTCAAATAAACTACTCGTGTGTTGCCATAATTTCGCAATGAACAGATTTTTGTTTGACGCATGGCTGAGAAAACGAAAAGACTCAAAGCCACTTTAAAGTGGGGAATAATTTATAGAACAGGTTGGTGCTCGTAAAGCGTACTCTATTGGCGAGTCGAGTAGTTTTCCATTCAACTACCTAGTGTTTCCTTCAGAATCGATGCCCAGCAGCAGATGAACTCTCAAGTTTACCTAACACATCGGCAGCCATCACCGTTTCCCGCTGGGATGTTTTCTTATAGTTCACAACATAGTATTCGAATTTTACGGCCACTCTTATATGTATGTCTGTATGTACATATATGCAAATATGTAGCTCAAAGTGTGTCTTGGTTACTCTTTATAGCTGTTCCCTTAACCAACTTTTACCTCCTTTTGTTTTTGCATGCTGTTCATCCATCCTGCTGTCTGTCCGTTTACTGTGTCCATTGCATGCTTGAATTACATCCAACATACTCGTATTTACACATTTACTTTAGGTAGCAACATTACGTTCGCCATCAGCTCCATTTTCAAAAGGTGCATCACGCAGTCAATCTGCCGCTAGTTCTCAGCATTTTACTTGCCGTTACATACTAAATACTAAATATAGAAATCTGCATTCATGATGTTCTGCATGAGAAATGCACATTTTCTGTGCCCTTTGTAGCTGTACAGCTGAGTAGCGGAGGCTAATACTGAGACTAAAACGGCGCTGTTGCTGACTGCCGCCAGTTGCTGTTTTTTGATTGCCAGCTAAATTTTTTTATTGCTCGTATTTTTGCATGTATTGAATTTGTTTTTTTTTTTTTGTTTGGCTTAATTTTTTTTTCATATGTACTTGTGAGTATAGCATTTACTTGCTTAACGGTTTGTCGCTTCCTTTTTGCTTCCATGACTTTGTGTGAACCGTTTTGCTTCGCCGCCTGAAATGGATGCAAATTTTAATAGTCTCCGGGAGTTCTATATATGGCAAAAATTAAAATGGTAGCGAAGACAAAATGTGTGCGCATCCCGATTGGCCTGCATTACAACATATTGGTGTCGACAAAATGACATACTAAGAGGAAATGAAAATAAATGAAAAATCTTTAATTCATACATGCATACATATATATTTGCAATCAAGCATTCAAACCACCTTGAATAAATACAATACCTCCCACATTTTTTATTTTCATGAATTCTTACTGCAAGTATTTACTGCTTTTCATATATAAAAGTTTATTACATCTTCCCACAAGCTACTGAGGTGATACTTACTTAAGCCTATAAAAAATTATTTTCAATGTCACCTCTGGCAGAATTTCCTTTTAAAAAATATGCTTTATGGTGCACACCATTTCATTTTTGCCGCCGTTCACCTGTTCGAACGCGTATGATCGTAAATAATATCGCGTATTTCAAATAATTTTTTTTTTTAACAAAGGTAGCGCGCGACCGAACCCCATCAGCTTACCGCCGCTGCCACCTTATCCACCGCCGCCCACATCACATTTTCTATACACACCTTTATTAGATCGTAAAAGCTATTATAATAAATTCGTTAAAAATTATAGCATGGCTTACGCCCAACAATACAAAGTTTAGAAAATGCTTAGTATATTAGAGAACAAAGAAAATTTAGTAAAGAAAATACAAAAAATGCAAAAAAATCAGAAGCACTCTTTTGATAAAATACACAAATAAGCGAAATCAAAGCAAAAATTTAAGCAAAGAAAATTTATGCATTCTCAGGAGACGCGCCAAATTGCACAGACGACAACAACAAAGTATCATAGCTTATATTTTGTGCTGAAATTCGAGCGTATTTATGAGTACACAAGTTGGTCGCCGCAATACATATAAATGTAGGTACATATCGAAATACATGCTTACACTTTTCACATGCTTTCAAATAGGTGGCAAACTACCTATATACCGCCAAAGTAGTCATACATACATACATACATATGTAGGTACGTATGAGATATGCATTGCGTAGGCGAATAGTGTGTTGTTTTCTGTGAGGTTGGGTTAAGAAAAAAATAAATGTTTAACTCATTATGCACCAAAAACCATATAAACCGTTTTTTCGAACTTTGTGCAAAAATTATAAAAATTCCGCAAATTTTTACCAAAATTTCTAATTATAATATTTAAGGGGACAGATACGTGTAAACGCCATATTTTCCCTGATTTTCATTAAAATTATTTAAAATGAAGAAGTCAACATATTTTTTCAAAATTGGCATACAGTTTATTTATACATTAAAATAATATAATTTTTTTTTTATTTTAATCATTTAAAATGGCGGATGTACACTCAATTCTTCCAGGAAGGTCGCAGAGGGGTTTCTCAATCGGCGGGCATTGTAGCATCGACGTCCGTGACCTGAATACAAAAAGCCAAACATTTTTTTGTTTATTAATGTCATAATTTCTATATGAATTTAAAAAAATGTAAAAAAAAATCTCGAAATAAAATGCATCAAAAAAAACAAGAATTTTGGGGCGATTTTGCCTACTATTTTTGCTTCGAAAATATAAGCTAGACGAAAATGGCAACGAATTTTCAATACTGAGCGAAGCTTTCAAATACACATTTATATACATAATATTTAATCAGTCAGTCTCCAAAGAATTATCCAGAATCATTATGAAAAAAACTTTTTTTTTAGTGTACGAAAACTTAAATTATTCAACCAATTTTCGGATACATAAAACGTTTCTTTTTCAATCGACACCTTTAGTTAGTTACAGATTGGTGATTTTTAATAACCAAACATAACTTTAGCTTGTCTTATAGCGCGATTTAGTGATAGTTCTTTTATAATATAATATATTAAAAATAAAAAAACACCACTAAGCCATAAATGTACAATATATGAACTCATTTTGCTTTGCTGTTGCGAACGCAAATTTTTTCAAAAAAAAATATATTCTTCAGATGCTTTCGAAATGGGACATATTTTTATTTCTTCATTTTTTCGTTTTTCATTTCATCGCATTTTTATTTTCATTGGCTGTTATGTACTCTAGTGTACTGTTCTAATTAACTTCATTAAATATTATTTGCCAAATTTAAGCATTATTCTGTGCCTACTTCATTTTAATGCTTTCCGTGCTCCTTTATTTCAGACTCAAAACTTATGGAAATTAATTTCATTATATTTATTTCACATTTAATAGCTAATAACCCACTGTATATTGCCCATTTCGATGTCGCCAATGTATCGCCTCTTTCATCTCGAGCACACAAATTGTGTCTCTTCCATCATTTTTTGTACTTAAGCGCTAATGCTTTGCTAAAGATCAATTCGCACCTTATTGGTGAATTATGTGCGACAATTTCCGTCGCCACGCACTTTGCGCCGTTCAGAAAAAAGAACTACACACACGAAATGTTTTGATGTTTTGTAGCACCTTCTCATTAGAAAAGAGAGACTCCCGTTTTTTTTTTTTTTTGTTTTGTTTTTGCTTAACACGCAACGTGCTGCAATTTTAAACGAACTTTTACAAGTTCATTGTTTATTTTCATATCCACCGCACACCCGTTCCTCACAATTTTACGCACAAATAAACAAACTTCCTGGCATTTCCCCACACATAAATTAATATACGTAATAATGGTGCACTATAAAGCACATATCGAACGATTGTTTATGGAATTGTGTTGTATGTACAGTCCGTCTGCATGTCCGTAAACAAAAGTATAGGCCTACCTAGTAATTCGCTTTTTCTCACAGGTATTGCAATTTCCGCTTTGTTTATGACTCAAGCGTATAAATAATAAACAAATAAACACAAAGGTGAAGCTCAATGAATTATGTGCCAATAAATCAAATCTCTACTCTCTCTCTAGGCAAGCACACACACACTTACACAGGGAGACCGAAACGCCAGCAATCAGTTGTAATTATTCAAGCGTCGCTGCTGCTCCATTAGTTTTTAACAAATTGCAATTTTCAAATGCACATTTCGTAAATGCAATTTTGCGAGTTACATGTGTACCTACATACATTCATATGTACATATGCAGATGGGCAAATAGGCGCACGAGTTCGTTTGTTTGCTTGCTTTTATTTGTGGGATTTTTACAAATATCTGTATGTACTCTTTGTGCAGAAACGCTAATAGTCACACGCAAATTGCAGCCGACGCGTCGGTGTTGGTGTCTCTGCTGCTGCTTTGGCGGCGTGCGCCACTTTCCATTTGCAACAAACGCAAACGAGCGTACGAAAAAAACACATCGTCATAATTTTATTATTTATGCAAATGCTTTAATTTTCAATAGTAATGTTGGTAATTAAGTGCTTTAATTTATGGCTTAATTTCATGCACTTGGATGTTGATGTGAGTGCGTTTACGTTTTACCAGTGAAATTTACTTACTATTACTATTACGCCTTTCGCGTTGTTATTATATTTGCTGGCATTAATAAATATTTGCTTAAAATTTGCGTGAGTGTAATCACTTACATATTTACGATATTTTTGCATTTCGATATTGAATTTCCAAATTTTAGAGCAGTGCTTACCTATTGATTCTTCGCTATCGCTTTTTTTTCGAAAATATCCTAAAAGTAATCCAGAAAATAACTTGTCACACTCCCTAATTACGAACTTTATTATTGTAAGTATATATGTACATATGTATGTATGTAATTAAAATTTTGTAGGGTTTTTATAGATATCCTTTACGTAAACGATTTTTCTTATTCTATGTACATATATACAGTGGCCGACATAACTACGAATACCCCTTGAAGAAATATTTTGTTATGGAAATAAGTCCGTAAGCTGCTCGTCGAGTTTAAGATTGTACACATTATTTTTCTAAGTGTGAGCTAGCAAACCAGCGCCGTTAAAAATGTGCCGTTATCTTTTCACATGGCAGAACAATTTTCACTAATTGGGTCTCAGTTGCTTTTCGGATTCGACATAAGTGTGCATAGCACTAAAATATCCGCGTGTGTTGTCCTTCGTTTTAAATAATATATTTCCCGAATTCGTAGTGGAAAGGTAATGGAAACAATCTTTTGGTGTTTATTTTACCTTGTATTTTACAACAAATATACATACTTTTAGCATATTGCAATGCTTAAGTCGAAGAAAATAAGCATTGATTTAAGAAAACTAATTGTTCAGGACCACAAAAATGGAATGGGGTATGGCAAAATTGCTAAAAAATATAATAGAAGCAAGTCAACAATCCAGAGAGTTATAAAAAGTTAAAAAAAAAATAGCGGCTTTGCGAGCGCTCCAAGAACAGGTCGGCTAAGGGTAACCAATTCTCGCGATGACACGCAAATAGTAAGGGAAATTAAGAAAGACAAGGCAAGGTTTATTAAAGAAAGTCTTCAAATTAATGTAAGCGAGCGTTGAATTCAGCGAAGAATTCCTGAAGAGGGGTTTTCTAGTCATTACAAGATCAGGAAACCTTTCATCAGCAATAAAAACATGAAAGCGCGACTAGCATTTGCCAAAAAGTTCTTCAATATGCCATTGAGTTTCTGGGAGAGGGTTATATGGCGCTATGAGAGTAAGTTTGAGTTTAAAAATACAAAAAGAAGAGAAAAAGTGTGGCGAAAAAGTTAAGAGAGGTTCCAATCAAAGCGCGTGCAAAGCACAATTAAGTTTGGCGGTGGAAGTGTGTTTATCTGGGGATGTTTTTCCTATAGCGGTATATCAGATCTGGTACATATTGAAGGAAAAATGACTGGGGAGTCCTACGTCAATATGCTAAGCACATTCTTCGAGCCCTCGTCACGAAGAATGGGTCTTGGACACAATTTCATCTATCAACAAGACAACGACCCCAAACATACCAGTCGCGTAGCAAAGGAATACTTTAGACAAAACTCAATAGAGCTTTTAGAATGGCCCGCTCAAAGCCTCGACTTAAATCCTATCGAGCACTTATGGCAAAGACGAAAAAATCGTTCGATCAAGTTGCCGCTCAAAGAAAGCAGAATTTTTTCAGAAACTGCAAGAGACCTGGAATAAAATATCTGAAGAGCTTCTTAAGAGATTAGTTCACAGTATGACACGCCGCCTTTTGGCTGTAATTAACGCAAAAGGCGGCAACACTAAGTATTGAGTCATTTGCATAACGTTATTACTTTTACTATTACTAGTAGGGTACAAGGGTACGCAAATTTTGTCGCTACAAGTTTCTGGGCATTTATAAAAAAAATATATGAAAATAATATTTTGTTTTTGGAATAGAAATATTTTGATTTGTGTTTTTATAATGTTACTATATTATAAATAAATTAATAAGTTAATCGAAATTTGAATGATATAGTCGAAAAAAATATTTGTGTTTGAATTTTCCCTTAGGTAGGGTATGCATAGTTATGTCGGCCCCTGTAACTTGTACAGGGCCCATAATTGATTACGGTCCAGTTTATCAGTCGAAGTTTTACGCTGGTGTACAGCTAACAGGAAAACGGCAAATTTAATTTGAATTAACATTTCAGTGGTCCTATCCTGTCGTTTAATTTTCGTTTTTTGCTTTTAAATTTTTTGCCCTATTTTTGGCTATTTTACGATCTTGCTAGAAATCCAAACATTTCGGACCGAGTATCGAAAATATTGGATACTTTTAAAATCGGTGTCGGCAAATTCTTAAAAATATCGACTCAGCTCATCTCTACTAATTGCAAAAAACGGTTACAAGTCCAGCTTTGCAAATACAGTTTTCATAAATTCAGAGGACTTGAACACGAGCTAAAGAATTTACATTTAAAAAATCTAAAAAATTCCTATAAAAACTGAAGGTGAAGCGAATTCAATCTTTCTAGACTAGCTTTGCAGATTTTTTTAGACTAGATTGCTATATTTTTTTGCCAATTTTTACCTTGCAAAATTAAACATTTCAACACTTGCTCTTCATAAATTATTTATTATAAATGTTTGGTTTAACGCAGCGATTCAATAATTCAAAACACTTACTATACACTAATTTGAGCGTTCGGTGAGAAACCACATGAGGCGTGACTGAGAAGAAGTCGAGCATACACATACATACATTTTGTGATAGACGCTAGTTGTTGTAATTAGTTGTGTCATGCACATTTGAAGTGATAATAAAATATTTGTACGCTATGAGGTCCACGCGGAGAATGGCGTAACAATGACAAAAAGTGTATACTATTTGAAGTGACTGGATGTTTTTATATTTAATATTTTAAAAGAAAATGCTTTTTGATATTTTTTTTTGTTTTGAAAAAAAGTGGAGAAAAATCATGTCGTATGATTTAAAACATGTACATACATACATATGTACCTTGGTGCTGAAGATTCACACACTTATAAACCAATTCCAGAAAACTACAGGGAATAGTATGTGAGGTCTCGAAATCTAATTACTTGAGCCACCTTCAGCCGCAGACGAATTGTTAAGAGAACGATTTTCAGAGTCCCTTTCTAGCTCTCGAGCTTCGTTTCTCTCCTATTTGTCAGGCCCGACGCTCTGCGTGGTCATATTTTTAGGTGGTAGTAGGAAATTACAAATAAGCTACTACTGCAAACTGGAAGATCTAACAACCAAAGAGGATTATAGCTACACGTATACGTAATGTACTACAGAGTGGAGAGTCTTCAGCCACATAGCCTTTCCTTTAGCAAATCAAATGTACTTGCATTCCCATCAATAAATTCAATGACATTTGTCGCCTAAGCATCTTTACTTTACCGTCTTTGAAGACCCTCAGCAGCTATAGAGCTCAAGTTTCCTAGTTTCACAACTCTATTCACTATATTGAAGTACTATACATTTTTAGTACCTTCCAATAAGACCTTGTCATACTATCCGTTCTATATACTCACATTTCTCGAAACTTCTTTGTGCTTAATAAAAATATCATACTTATAATATTAAATATGTATTACCTAAATTTTTTCCACCACCCACCGAACTTAAATTGTCAACAACGAAGGTGTAATTAAAGCGCTGTCATGCCACCTCATTTCACCTCTGCGTCTTGGCCGTTTTAACGCTCCACATGTCGCCTGGCGGCTGCGGTTAGTAGACCTCATTGAAGAACTGTTTGGTGCTTTTCATTGCATAATCAGGTTAATTGCTGGCCCGCACATTACGCTTTATGACATTTGCTAAATAGCATAAACAATTTTCTTTAATAAAATTTATAGACATACACGTGTTGTACTTTCTCATACGTATTCACATACTTGTACGCAAATGTATGTGTATCATTCCTACAATCGAGTACTTTCGCATGTAGGACTTATGTCGCCAACTGTCGCTCTCGTTGATGATCTTCAAACACGGTTGCTAAGCAACTGTCACATGTGCGAGAGAACTAAAGTTGATTTAAAAGTATGATTGTATGTATGGATGAGCGTGCGTACGTGTGTGCATACACGAACATGGTTAGGTAGGTAAATTTTTGATGCATGCGCTTCAGTAATATTAAGTACACAAGTTTTTCCTGGATCATAATTTATCGAAACTCCTTATAAATATGTCATTTCCTGGTTTGCATACTAATTTGTTGCATGTCTCTGACATCGGCTTCTTACAAAACATAACCTTTCTTTTTTAACAATTTTTTTTTTATATACTTTGCCGCTTTTTTTCTGTTTATTAATTATTCTATGCAGTATATGCACAAATATATTTACATATGTAAATACATACATACGCATTTATGTATGCGTACACATGTATTTATGTTTTCTTCATTAATTTATAGCACTCGGGTAAATGTGTCAGCCGCTCATTTAGCTCAATCAATTTTGAATAAAGGTCTTGCACGCTGAATAAGCAAAGATATTTGGCTATTTGTTAACAATATACTATATAAATTGTACATACCTACATAGAGGCATGCATATATACACATATATTTTTGAAGCTTAAGAAAAACAGCATCTTAAGTAATAAGAGAAACTTGTCAATAAGTTATATAATTTGACTTGAGCTCAATGAGAAAGTAATAAACCAACAACTTAAAACGCTACAGCTAGCGTGAGAAAACAAAAATTTCAATAATCAATCATGTTGTAATTTTTTTATATTTTACTAATTATTTATTTATTATAAATTAAGTGTGAATAAATTTACAAATTATTTTCATTGAGAAAACTGGCTGCTAAGACCTCCGTTCCATTACTAGATTATTGATTGGCTGTTTGTGTACTGATCTATTGTGCAGTTTACTTTCTTGCAGTAAAATGTGCTGACGGAAAAATTATAATTTTTGCACAAGGAGGCAGCTGCAGTATACAAGCCAACAAGCAATGGCGCACGTAAAAATCAAAATAAAGTTTTCCATCGCTCAAAATGTGTCTGGCTGTGTTGATTTTTATCGCATATCACCAACACAATCTCAGTTTTTTTTGTAAACACATCCCCTGTTACGTCAGCCCATCAGCTGATTCTGTCAAATTCGCTAAGAGCCGGTTAACGGTCTGATATTGGCCATACCTGTAAAAATCTTTTCACCATGAATGTTTCTGTATTAGCGGGGCGGGGCTTTTCCCTGTAGGGAAGTTTTAAGCATAATACATAGACCACCCGTCTGACATTTTAATTTTATTTAATTGGCTATCAAAAAAAAAGAAGCCGGCAAATTTTTAAGGAATTTTTTTGTTGGGAAAAGTGGAAGTTGCTGTTAAGTACGGAATGACTTTTCTTTGAACTTTCGCCCAATTGGCTTTCATGGCTAGTTTCAAAGCAGCCAAACATTTTGTTGTACATTTTCTCGAATTTCCGCACTTATCTCACCAACTACGATTTCATGTCTCAATTCGTGTTTTATTTATTTGGCGCTTCACAAAAAATAGTTAAAAGGAGTCGAGTCTCTGGCTTGGGCGCCTATTTGATGTCACCGTCTCAGCTGAATACTCGATTTCAATTATTCTATGTTTATAATATCCCAACTTTGTTCAAAATACATACGTATAAGCATATGGATGTGATGAAGAATTGTCGCATTTGGCAAATAATTGGATCGAAAAAATCCATCATATGATCTAAAATGTTTGTTCATTCACCGCTACGCCCCACTCCACTTCTTTGATCCACGTTTTGCTTCATATTTAACGTCAATTTCTTTCAAATTATACACACATTCACATTTACTCATGCAAATCAATTGGGCATGATTGATAAGTCTTGAAATATTTGGACACTGCGTACATAGCGCTCAATTGAAATTTATGATTCATGATGGAAAATACATAAATTTTGTTCGTTTTTTTTTCACTTCATTTGTGTGGATCGGGCTATCAAAGGTATCTTTGAAAATGTAAAGCAATAAAATGGTGATATTATTTGTGCTTTTCAAGTTTCTTAGCGGAAGCTTTGATTTCGTGAAATTCTACATTAGGTTTCATCAAGAGCTCCTAGAGCTTTCATTTAAACAAGTTTTTTGCAAAGTTAAACTTTAAATGAAGCTTATTGCCGGAGTGTTGGATAATTTTACTTGGAATTTCAAAATTTCAATTTGTTTTGTACAACTATAACTTCGATACTTTTATTTCAGTATTGCCTTTCCAACTGTAAAGTATTTGATGGGACATCAATGGGACTAGCACTAACTACTTCTATAACAATAATTTTCAAAAAGGAAAAATGTAATTTTTCTGTTATAAATTACGCAAAATTACTCAAATTTGGTATAAATAATGAACCTAAAAAAAAACAATACAACGCCAGTAAATTTTTGCGAAATGGGAGGTGCTACACCTACTTTCAGTTTGAGTCTCGCTAACGACTCAATAAAACTTGCCAAAACTTGACCCCTGTTTCGCTTCCTTCCTCACAAATACTATTGAAATCAGATAAAACTACGCCCTCTTTTGATATATTAAGACTAAATTTTATTAAATTAAAAGCTTTCAAAAAGATACTTTAAGCCCTTCAGATAATTTATGTTATTCTGGTAAATCTTTCCTGGCGCTGGCGAAGGTTGAAAGCTGGCGATTGCTTTAAAATGAAGTTTTTCCTCATAAACGCATTTCGAGAATATTTGTAATCATTAAATTTCGATATCGTGTAAAAGTTTTCAAGTTTAGTTGAAAATTATGAATGACTAAAATATCTTTTTCGTATTCCATGTAAAGAAAAAGCGAGAAGAGCTTGACTTGAAATTAAATAAACTATTTTAGCTCATTGGCCGGTTTGGGCTTACGGTATAAATTTTGGACATGCACTAGCCGAAAGTACGTCACCTCTATCTAACGTCTGCAAAGCAAATCCTGCTCAGTATAGTAAACGAGTCATACTATATAAGGCGCGATCTTGTCATACCAACTGTGACTGAAGTAACGAAACAATTTACAATAGCTCACAAACAACGACTAAAAAATCATGACAACGATACATCCAGCATAGTTCGACTGAATTCTTCTCGAAGACGGTTAAAACCGCACAACGGTAGAATACCTTGTTGAGAGCGATTAGCGATTATATGTAAAATGTTTTTTTTAAAACAAGTTAAATTATAAATTAAATTGTACAATACTTCTAAAAATAAATAAGAATCGAAAACAAACGGAAAAAAATGTCTTAGGAAAGTTGGGAAAGAAAACAAAAACAAAAGCCTCGAACCAACCGAAAATTAAATTACTAGTTTGTCCCAATTCACAAGGAAAATTACTTGCTCGTCGAAAGCTGTTAACGCTAACAAGCAAATTTAATATTTAAATAAATTTTCGTTGTTTTTGCCCTTGGTAATATCTGCTTATTAACCACGCTTCTTCACTAATGAACAAATGTCAAATTCAATTATCGTATATGTCACACACATTAGGGAGAAGCAAATTCCTGCGTTGCGCGCAGAAAAACACATTTAAGCTTTTAGTCAGCTTTATGAAGAAAAGTAATATACAAAAAAAGCCAAAAATTAAAAAATCAGCACATCAAAAACTTGTTTATTTAAAAGAAATAAAATGTTATTTTAATTGCTTATATATTTTATTGTTTAATGATTTTCCTCTGTTTAATGCTTTTATTTCGCTCATAATTTTCCTAAATACCGTTGCTTGTTAAACATGGCCGCAAGAGATTTGATGGCGGACGATCGTTTAACTCTCCCAGGGTAACTTTTTTTCAGCGCCGATACACGCTTCTTGTAGACAATTGTCTAGCGGACACTTGTCCGCAACAACACCCACTATCCGTGGTGCTGTTTTCAGTGCTCATAGCCTCATTTTTGCCTGTGTGGCTCATAAAACTGGCACCTTTACGATCGCATTTATTGTAGCCCACACAAATAAAATATGGCAAACAAACGGAATGTGACTGAGACGATGAATTGGAACTAAAAACATTCATACGTATCTAGTGAGGGGATTATTTGCTTAGCTTTAACCGAAAATAAGAAGAGGAAACGAAACTAAAAGCAAATTAAATAGGTTGGATAGCTACGTCAGCATAAATTCATTGAAATAGCGAAATGAAAAACCCCACCTGAAACAAAAGAAAACATTGAGATTAGTCGCTGACATGTCTGTGCCGCCAGAGGGGCTTAAGTGTCCGCACACTTAGCATTCTTAGCTGCATGCGAGTATTTTTATGTTGATGAGCTTATCCGCTGTATCTGCTACTGCGTCGCACTCACCTGTATTAGGCTATGCAGCCAGCATGAGAACGTTTGTTGCAGCGCAAGTGTTCAGTGTTTATCCATTTAAATTCCAAAAGTTTACAAGTATTTTCCAAAGACCACTTTTAGTTGGATATTTATTCATATTTTAACGTTTATAATATACGTACTAATCACTATAACCCGCCTCCTCAAGTTTAGCATGCACGCCAACTTTACTACTTTCACTTGACGCTACTAAATTAGCGATCTTGACATCACTAGCTCGCCTCATACGTAATAATAATTTATTTACTTCGCACTTAAAAGTTGACAAATCTCGGAATTTCTTTATTGGTATTTAAAAAATATTACGACTTTTGTTTGCACCTAAATACAAGCATACCTATGTGTATGTATATTTGTATGTGTGTGTATGCATCAAAATATTAAAATTTTCTGCTTGTTTGCCATCTTCACCAATTACCCTGAAAATACGCGAAGCGCTAAAAATCACATTCGAAGAAATACAACGCAAAAAAGTCACACAAATGAAATGCTCTCGAAGGTGAGAAAAAAGTTTGGCATAGTCCAAATGAAAATTGTGTCAAAATAGCAGGTGCGTCTGGGCAATATTGATTGCCAGAGCAAACAGTCGAATTTGTGGCGCTATTGTCAATTTTTTCTACTACATACTCGTTCGTATAAGTAGATATGTTCATTGCATAGGTATATTTGCTAATCCACTTGAAATATATTTCCATTGTCTCTTGCAAAATGTCGACTTTCGTCGATTTACTTCCTGGCATTATAACTGTTGAAATAAAGGTAATTTTTAAGTGTCAGCACCTAAATTGTGTGAGAATTTTTCATTGACAGCAGCTTGTCAAATTAGATGACACTTCGTTACTTTTTTAATACAACACGTTCGTTTTGACATAAACTTGGCTATAATTTTGGTTTAAATTTCTTTCTTTTTTTCTAATTGAGTCACGGAAATTATAGCACACGCTATGGGTAGTTCAAGGCCTTCACATGACAAATGATACGCCACTGACGCAGAGCTGACAGGGCACACGTTCTCAAATATTTGAGGAAAACTTGTTAAGGATTTTTGCTTAAAATTAATTTTGAATTATTTTTCATTGCGGCTGAATGCAATATTATGCTTTTCACACGTGGTTAGATGCGTTAAAGAACAATAACCGCTCGCAGGGTTTAAAATTACTGCACTAAAGGAAGGTTTTCGTTCAAATCGGTGCTCGTTTCATTGAAGTCGAACAAAGTAAATTTTAGCTCGTTGCGCAATTTTCCATATTTTTGCTCTCGTTTTAATTACGTCACGTTTGCCATCACGATGTTTTTTTTTTTTTAATTTAATTTACTGAGTCACTTATAACTAATTTTTAGCCTAACAGCAAGTTTTTCAATCCTTCTTTATTTTGTCTGTTTGTTAGCTCATTGGGTGGGCTCATTTTTGTCCAAGTTTTTACAATTACCGCGGATCGATCCTTCCGTTGTAGACATGATATGCCGATTGTGTGTGCGAGAGAGAGCTGTAGCAATAGGGCCATACCCTGGATCTGCCGTTTTTTGAGATATTTTGCTCTGCAATTTTTAACTTCGTCATCTACCATCGGCATTTGAAGTCCTCTATGTATGTTCGTATTTTTGACGTAGCAAACACGTTGCTGATTATATTGTTCCTAGTACCTTAGATTGCACTCTTTGTACCATGCATCCATAAAGGATTTATAGTGGAATTGTGTTAAAGGACATTGTACTACAGATTTAATATAGATTTTCGGTTCATTAGCCAATGTGAGTTCAAAGTTTTGAAACTTATTTGTACCTTTTTGGTCCCACGATGAATCGCGAAAATTAAAAAAAAATCATCACTGACTTATCTTTTCTTGTGGCCACCAGCTTCAAAAACTATGTCTTTTCAAATATACAAAAATGGTTTAAGCTAACATTTTGACGCTCATTTTTCAAGCATATTTTCTCTAATCAATCTGCTTTTTTATTGTAAAATTATATTTTATAAAAAATAAACAAATACATTCCTAAGTTTGTTGTTTTACTTTCTTTCATTTAATTTCACTTCTTTCGTTTTCTTTTAAATGATTTTCCTTGGCAAATAGGAAACAAATATTTGCCACTATTATTCATCGTTTCCAGTTTTTCTACTAAGCGAAAGCGCTATTTCCATTTGTGTGTTGCTCCGTAAATTGCATACACAATTTCCAGCATTTCGTAAAGAAAGTGAAAATAATTTCTTCGCTGTCGTGCAACGAACTTTTGATGACGCCGGGCACATACATACAAATACAGTGCGCTGCCATAACAAACAGTTGCATTCATTCATTCATCGTCGAAAGCTAAACGACTGGGGCAGTCGTAAATACAAGTACAATAACATCAACAACAACAACAATAACAGCAACAACAGTAGTGACACGGCCAACAATTGCCACAGCAATAATAACAATTGTAATTGTAAACGTTGCACTTCAAATACAATCAACGACCCAGCAACGACAACAACAATAACAACAATAAAACAATAGCAATACCAACGTAAGCAACAAATTAATGTTTAATAGTAAACTGACCATACTTTATAGCGGCATAGTTATAATATTGTGGCTTTTATTGCTGTGTTGGTGGAAAGCAAAAACTATTTACATACATTTAGCAGCACGTCAATATGTGAAAAGGTATAAACAATATCTTTTCGTGTACATCATTGTGGATTTTTTTTGAGATTTTTATCATTTACTTTAATTGTTATTGTCGTCGTTGTATTTTTGATTTCTTATTTTTGGTTATTATTGCTGTTGCCAATACATTGGAAAAAAGTCCCTATTCATACATACATACATATTTACGCTACGAAATGAAAACTTCAATTTAATATCGCTGTCATGTTGCATGTGCGTTTAAAGGGACTTTGACACGCTGCTGCTGCTGCTGGGGCAAATGCAACAACAAAACACTGCGTGTACACAAAATGGTCATAAACACAATCTTGCATGGGTATGTATGTAGCTGTGAAAGTGTGCGCCTATTCCTGCGCCCGTTCAACCTCTGTTACGCACGTTGATCAACAATGCTGTTGTTGTTTTATTGTATGTCTGCCTGCCAGCCTACGGTTAATTGAGGTAAATTAAGGTAAACTATCAAATGACAATAGCAACAACGAACAAAAAAACAGAAATAGGAATTTGAGTGCGCACTTCCACACAAACATACATATATATAATATGTACGCATGTAGGTATGCCAATAAGAGACCGAGCAAATTGGCTGTGTCATATGGGAGAGAATAGCAATTGAAGAAATACATTTGTTAAGGCAGCGCGTCAAGAAGGCAAAGTAAACAAAGCAGAGGGGATTCAGTCTTCATAGCACTTTTAATAAAACGTTAACGAAATTAATTTCTTTTAATAGTAGAGAAGCAATGACTTACGAAGATCGAAGTGATAAGAGTCACAATGTTTCGTGCTTATAAGGAAGCATACACACATACATATATGCACACAGCTGCATACAGCTTGGAATTCTGTGCTGACTGCAAGCGTACTTGCAAGTGGCAACTCAATGCAGCTTAACGATACCTACTCATCGGCACACTACAGCTCGTTACGTGAAGTATTCGTTTTAATTGAAATTAATGCCGTATACCTACTCAGCAGCCACACAAACACACCAAAGTGCATTGTATCAATTGTGAGCGCAGAATAACAAAAAAAAACAAAACAACGGTCAACAATACAGCGGTACTTTATTCAACGCACTTAAGCTCAATTTCTAGCGCTTGAAACTCCATTTTGTACACCATTTTTACTTTTACGATTTTTTACTGAAGTTTTGTTCTTGTTTTTATTTGCTCTCGTATTGTGTTTTCCCTCCGACTTCAATCAGTTAACCATCATTGTACATATCATGTCTGCTTTTGGTTTCTTTTTGCTCGCTTACTCTTATACAAAGCGAGCGAGGCACTCACATATTCATTCCGTTTACTCTCCATCTCTCTCGCGCTCTTCAACTCTGTTAACTTAACGCTGTAGTTTATAGTACATACATAAGTCAATACACACGCCGATAGTTATACTGACTCACTTTGATTTGTTGTCTTCTTTGCACGCAGCAGTGATGGAAGACAAACATTTCAAATTATGTTTGATTTTAATACGAAATGTGCTTAGTTAAAAGAGAATTTACCTAAAGGGGGGAAATACGACCATTTAAAAAAGTTCCAACCATTTTAAAGAATCGAAAGTAAAGTCGGTAATTTTATTTACCACACAAGATTCGGACCGTTGATAGAACGCTTATTTGATATGCGTAGTTTATATTCTCACTACTTATGGTACATACATATGTAATACTCGTATACATGTAATATGTAGAACTTCCTCTCACTTTGGAACAGTTAGCATGAGTAAGTAGTAAATAAGTAAGGAATCATAGTGCAAAATTTCAATAATAATAAAATAATTTTTTTTTGGATAATATAAATTGAACTTTGTGTTAAAAAATATAAAAAATTTAGTTACAAATATTCGGTTTGACCACGTCGTGTCAAAAACGATTCGATTTTACCTGAAGTATCTTCTGACTAGTAAGCGATTCAATACCAAGTTTGCCAATACTGCGCATTATTTTCTACCTACTCTCCATTTACCGTTGCCGTAGTGAACAAAGCAATCTTTCTGATAGTTTTCTACTGTTATTTTTATTTTTAATTATATTGTTATTGCAGTTTACTTGTTTTTTATATTGCATTCTTTTACGGTTTTGCAATTTTTCCTTATTTAATCGTTGCCCAAGCTTGAGTTTGAATCTCACGTCGACGCTGGCAGCGAGTAAGAACTTCCTTACCATAAATACTGTTTGACTGTCTTGTCCGTTTGTCAGTGGTTTTATTCGTGGGCATGTTGCTGTTTTTTCTTTATTATTTCTTGATGTTGTTTGAGACCTGAGCACAAAGACCTGACGATGAGATCATCATCAACTTATGCGTATCAGTACGGCAGATACACATACTGACGAAATTATAAAAAACAACATGCATAGAGCCTCAACTGTCTGACTAAGTAAATATATACACATATGGAAACATACAAGTTAGCTGTACATATTCGTGCATAAGTAATTATGCCTTCATGCAACAGTTGTACTGAAGGCATGAAGTTTGTATGTGTTTCGTGCGAGTACACTAGGGTGGTCCACAAAAAGTTTGTTTTATGTAGAGTTCAAGGAAATTTGTGTTCCCTTTGCTAAAACATGAAAGTAGACAGCTTGATTTAAAAAAAAAAATTAGAGGTCAATCAAGTCCATTTTATACACAAACTGCTTTTTAATAACAACTGTTTCCGATTCATCAACCACCTACTCGAATAGTGAATAAAACCAAAAATTTCCATTGAATCCATCATTGGATTTGATTTGGCAGCACTGTTTTATTCTCGTTTTGACAAATTGTTGTGTAATTCCATTTGATTTCAAAGCATCGCCCTGAAAGTATGCAAAATGATCAAAAGATAAGCATCTACTTCCCGCCACATGATGCCCAAACTGTTCTGTAACTCCATTCCTTTTCTCTCCTGAAAGTATGCAAGACGATCAGAAATGTCTCTATCTTTCACCGCATTATGCACAAACTGTTATGTAACTCCATTCCTTTTCAAGTATTTCCGCCTGAAAGTATGCAAAATTTATTTAAAAAAATATCGCTGCTTATACCTGAAAGCACTGGCACTTGTGAGCGCTGCGGCTAAAACCCAAGTTGCTTCAATATCGCCAAGCTATTGTTGCTTTCACACACAAATTTTTCGCTGAGCGAGCAGAGAATTGATGATTCGAAGGCAGCTAATGCGCGTATGACCAAAATACATAAACACAATTCTTTTATATTATTTACGTAGGTTTTTTTCTACTATTTTTCAGTAATACTTCAACCAGACTGAGATAAAGTTAAACCACTAAAATGCTTATTAATACATCGCTCACCCGTACTTCTCTGCTCACCGTACGCTGAAATGCTGAAATCAACGGATGACTCAACTTTCTTCATTCTTCCAAACCACACACAAAACCTTTTAAGTCATTACCAAGCATACAAAGAAATGTAAATACATGTGTATGTGTGTATGTGTGTGGTATTTTCGTCTCTTCGTTTCAGCTCAGCTTCATTCTCAGCCTATCTGCTAGCACAAAGCCACACAAATTCCTTCAACGACTTATCGCTCGAAAAATATCTTTTACATTTCATTTGCTTATATTTTTAAACCCGCGTGCTCTGGAGTGCACAAGGGCATTATAAGTTTTTCACATAACTGTAATATGTATGGCTTAGCTGTAGCTGTATGTAACAGAATAGAATCATCGAGATGGATATTGAAATATACGCCAAAATGTTCAGAATGACGGGAGGAGTCGGGTTAGTAATGACTGTTCGCCCACCTGGGCGTACTATAACGCAAGCAAAAATTAATATATTTCAGGAAACAGAGATCCCTCTCTCTTCGCCGTCCGCCCTTCTCCCACGAACAAAAAGTTTCCCTTCCAAATTTTTCCCTGTGTAAATCGGGACTTAGTTCAAAATAGGAATTATTGTTCCGCTTTAGTTTCATTGATAAACAATTTTAACTGTTTTTGCCTTTGATAGCGTCTACTGAAAATAGATATTATAATCACTTAGCAACAACCTTAGTCGTCAATCATTGAGCCAAATTCATACAATATAAATAACTCATTTCCAAGAAAGAGCTTCAGGTAGCTAAATCAAATATTCTGCTTTATGTCGGCTAACATTGGCGTTATTCCGTTTCCGCAATCCATCGTTTTTAGTTATATTTTGTTCTCAAGTGAGTGCATTGCCTGAAATGCTTGCTTAAATAAAGTAAAATTCGTTTAAATTATTATTAGTAAGAAAAGTGCCAGAATACACAGGAACAAGTGAAGTGAAGTGAAAAATACCCAGATTATTACAAATTGCCCCCAGCAACATTTGTGATCCGCCTAAAGCGCATTTTAAACCGAACGACAAAAAAGGATTATTCATCTCTAAACAGGAACATATTTCTGTAATATTTTTGGTACAAATATATACAGGCGTCACATTATATTTTTATACAACGTGCACTGGTACTAATTTATTTAGCATCATACCTACAGAAAGTTACCAGAAGAATACGACCTCTTCGCTCTGCTAAGCAAAGTAAGGTTTCTCCTCAGCATAGATCTCGTCACAAAAATCAAAAAGCTCACTCTGCTGGGCAAAATAGAAACTCTCGCATATGCGAAAATTCCATAACTTGTATTTTGAAGCAAAATATGGATGCATTTGAACACAGGAATCTATGCGAAAACTTCATCAATTTCTCGAAGACTCTCACAATAGTTCAGGTCGTAGAATGCTGCGCAACAGAAATGAATATCGAGATATCGTGCCAACAGCATCGCAACAAATAATGATATGTCAGAACGATTATTTAATGTTGTCCTCCGATATTTTGTAGTTTGTTGAAACATGCAGTTTCCCCTAAAAAAATTCCGATATCTCTGGTTTTTCTTTAATGTTTGCAAGATCTGCTGCCTCTTTTTCATGGCCTATAACCGTAGCACCTCCTTACTTTTTTATTATTAAATTTATTTTCATTTATTAATTTTAACTCCAACTGTATATATTTTCATACTTTAACTGCAACCTTTTAAAATAATTCCTTTATTTTATATCTTTTTAAAGTTCCCTCATTGGCATCGAGTTTACATCATCCTCATCATCAAAACAGTTCGAAAAGCAACAGTAACGTCGAAGAGGAAAACACCTCGATGCCGGGACCGATTTCATCACATGCAGATTTCATGGTGAACTGTCCGCAGTGTCCAACACGCTTAGGATTTCAAGTAAGTAAATAAATTATTGATATGCTTTTTGTATCTGATCTGCAAAAGAACACTAGGAAGGTAGCGATTTACGTGGAAAGCAACAACCCAAAATACTTGTGTTTATATAACCGGTTTCAGTTGAAAGGGCTCAACTATATGCGATCTGATTAGTACAGTTGTAAAGTAAAAAATAAGACAGTATTATAATGAGCCCCAGGAAGTACTTAGAGAAATTCCTGCTAAACGTCAAACTGCATAAAACCGAGGTGATAGCAGTGATAGCTCTTTGGTTTTTTCTAGCGATTTGATGGTTTAAATGACAAAGTGATTGTGGTTGTTTCTTCTGTTTGCAGATGCAAAAAACTGCATCAATAACTGATAAGTAGAGATCGGATTTTTATGCAAATTGAATATTTTATTATGATGAGTTTCTACCTAGGTGCGAACTTCATGTGATGTTAAACAAAAATATGCACTTGCATAAGAATCCGATCTCTACTCATAAGCGACCTATCAGTCGCCATTAGGCACTAACGCAAATAGTGACTACTGTATAAATCTCTGCTTAAAACTTTTCACAAGGTTATGTGGTTTACGTTTTTAACTTAAAAATAATATTGGATGCAGTAAACACATAGCTTTTAATAAAAAAAAAATAGTTTTTGTTAAAATATGTGCCCTTTCTCTTTACTAAAATAAAATGGATAAGGGTTTTGGATATAATATTATATTCACCCGGATATCCGGAGAATAGTAATAATAGTAACTTGAGGATGTTGTCTAAATTAAAATTTATATACAATAATATTCAAAAAAACCTGTACTCGTACACAGATACACATTTCTTAACCTTACGTGCCCCTCAAATATTCCTTCCATCTTTTTGCAGTCTCTGCGCGAACACATCTCTACCGAGCATCCGCATGAGAAACTTAATGTCGAAAACTTTCCATCCAGCCTTGTTTACCACAACCACC
This sequence comes from Anastrepha ludens, assembly GCF_028408465.1. Lineage (NCBI taxonomy): Eukaryota > Metazoa > Arthropoda > Insecta > Diptera > Tephritidae > Anastrepha > Anastrepha ludens. The sequence continues at coordinate 83,191,786 of NC_071498.1, read as the reverse complement.
AACATAGCCACCTACAGCAACAATACCATCAAAAACACCAACAATCATACTCACAACAGGGTGCCGTCGACATTGATGATGATAACGAGGGGAACGACGACGATGACGACAGCAGCAGCAACAGTAACAGCAACAGCAGCACTGTTAAATTCACAAATTCACCTATTCAACACAATAGCAACAGCAGCAACAACAACAATAACAACAACAACGATAGCAATATTAAAAATAATAATAATAGTATTACAAGTATTGAATATGTGCGACGTTCACCTGCTCCACCAGTAGGTGCCAACGCCATCACCACCGCCGTCAACAGTCCCGTCTCACCCAACTCCACGCCAGGTAAACATCAATCAAAAATGATACCAAATGCGGCGCCCATCGTCTTACCGACATCTCCAAACGATCTCAGCGCCGCCACATCACCATTTGCCACAGCCGCAGCAGCAGCAGCAGCGGCTGCAGCTGCCGCTCAACATCAACTACCACATTTGCCGCCACATCTAGCACATCCACATGGCATGCATCCACATCTGCCCGCTGCCGCTCAACTAATGGCTGCCATGGCTGCCATGCAAGCGCAACAGCAAAATGGTCTGACCAATGGTTTGAGCAATAGCAGTATAGGAGGCGGAGGTAATGCTGCGACCGCGTTAACGTCCACCACATCCGTAGGCAATTCACCCACCAGCCAATTGCTGGCTTTGGCCACAAATGGACATCATCATCCACATGCGACGACGCATGCACTGGCGGGCAACATCAATAATGGTGGAAGTACTGTTTATGATTTGGATGCGGCGCGTTCAACCTCAAGTCCTGGTTCTATTGGAGGCAGCGAAATGGGCGCCTATCACTGTGTACAATGCACGGCGACATTCCAGACACGCGAGCAATTGGAGAAACACGAGGTGCTGCATTCCCCCAGTGCGCAAACGCACACGTCAAATCAAGTGAGTACAAACAAAGTTTTTTCTTACTTATTAGGATATACTTATACATACACGCATTTATGAGTATTCAAAAGTTAGTAGGAGAAGTTAAACTAAAATGTAAGGAATTTCGTTTACTGAAAATTAAATGGCGCATGACAGATTAAAGACGTTTTGAATTGGATGTCTGGGTAATAGTTGGAGACCTTATTTTCTTATAATCTCAAATGCGAAGGGAATGCTAACACCTAAATACAAAAAGACGAACAGTTTTTGCACTTCCAAGTGTGTCTTGGCTCCCTTCTAGGTTTAAATAAGGAAATATTATTTTGCAATATCTAACATAAAAGAATTTTAGAAAATATTAAAGCAATAAATTTTGATTTATCAAACATTGGTAAGCCTAAAACATAATGTTTAAGACAGCACCCTGTACCGATTATTAATATTTTTTTTTATTGTAATATTTCTGCGCCTGAGACTTATGATCATTCGCATTTTTATACGAGTAACGTAAAATCGCGATGGCCAATGTTAATTTATACCTAAAAAAAGCTAAAAAAAGCGAAGAAGCCAAAGTACCTCACGGAGAAACAAAGAAACGCCATTGTTCCACAAACTACCGCCTCTACCTATATTCGCATATGGAGAATAAGAATTAAAGACACAAATATACTCTTCAGAAACTCCAGATATATAAGTCAACTAAAAAACTCAATAAAAAACTGCCACTTAAGAATGAAGGCATACAAAATGCCAGTACGGAAGAATGAAATTGATTGAAGTCACTTGATTGCGAAGTAGCAAGTCATGGGGTTCAGTTAGGCAGTGAAAATGGCAGGAGAAAAAACGTTAAAGTTCGCATATGAAAATAAATAATGAAGGATGCACATATGTATTACTGTATATATTATGTATATAGATACATATACCTATATAAGTATTTAAGTGTAAGAGTAGCTTGTTTATCATGCCGACGACTATGCATTGAAGCTCTACTCAATTTTAGAAAAAAATAAATGAAGATAATTGTACGTATGTACCTATGTTGATCAGTATACTTACACATAGTTTCTCAAATTTTATGTATATATATAAATATATTTAGGCGGCCGCCGTAGCCGAATGGGTTGGTGCGTGACTGCCATTCGGAATTCACAGAGCGAACATTGGTTCGAATCTCGGTGAAACACCAAAATTAAGAAAAAGATTTTTCTTATAGCGATTGCCCCTCGGCAGGCAATGGCAAACCTCCGAGTGTATTTCTGCCATGAAAAAGCTCCTCATAAAAATATCTATCAGAAGTGCGTCTTTCCTGCACCCGTAGCTGCTTGCTGGATAAAGAGCCGCTTGGCTTGAGAAATTTACTCTTTGAAGCTCTTCAAATCCGCTGGCCCACATTGGTGCCATACCTGCTCAACCCCAAAAATCTGCGAAGATGTCTTGTCATTGGCTAATCTCTACCAATCCGAGCTGCATAGGCAGATGTTATATACCCAGGTCGTGGAGGTATGTAAGATTAACTTTCTTATCGAAGGAAGGAAAAAGCTCACATGTACTCCCTAAGGATTTCAGATCAATGAGTCTTTCATCGTTCCTGCTGAAGACTCTTGAGAGATCGATTGATCTAGGCGTTCGATGGAGATTCAATGATCTTTCATCAGTAGAAAACCGGTTCGCACAACCGGTCTTCTTTCTAACGTCCAAAATCAAATAACTTCTCACTATTCTTTATTTTCTGTCTTTCTCCCTTTCATTCTCACAGTGCAACACCACAAAATGAATTTTTCACAACAAATGAAATTTTGCATATCCGTCCATGTGGGTCCCCGCATGGGCAACCATTTTATCTAACCTAATCTAACAGTCGTAATAGGGTGAGATTCTGTGTGACTGCCAATTGGCTGGCACCGAGTTTCAAAAAACTTTGCTGCGGTTTGCTTGGTTAAATAAAAAACTGGACTGAACTTTGTATTACGACGCTCACTTGAGCAAAGCTTTATTTGACTTGGCTATTAAATTTTGGAATTATGCAAACTCATAGCCAATGAGAATTCTAGCTTGTAATATTAGATGGACGGAGTGGAATTTATACATGAAGAATGTAGCTCATGGCATGATTAAGATGGAGAAGAAAAAATTTCATAATATCCACAATATCAATACTCGAAAAACGTGATAATAAATATTTAATGGGGAGACTTCCACCTGAGCTTCAAACGCTGCATAGCACGGAGGTAGTCCAGTTTTACCCATATTTACCAAAGTCATCGAAAGGTCTCATAGTACTTCACAACCTTTCGAAACGCCTCTACACTCGTGCATTTTTAATGGTTAAATAAAATCCAAAATTTTGTCAGATATATATCAGATAGGTGGAATATTAATACTTTCTATATTAGAGCCACTAAATATTTTCCTCAAAACTAACTAATAAAACTGATTAAAATAAATTACAAAGAAAAATGTTTTCACTTCCGATATTTTTAAAGTTCTATGGGAGCTGTAGCCGAATGGGTTGGTGCGTGATTACCATTCGGAATTCACAGAGAGGTCGTTGGTTCGAATCTCGGTGAAGGCAAAATTAATAAAAACATTTTTCTAATAGTGGTCGCCCCTCGGCAGGCAATGGCAAACCTCCGAGTGTATTTCTGCCATGAAAAAGCCCCTCATAAAAATATCTGCCGTTCGGAGTCGGCTTGAAACTGTAGGTCCCTCCATTTTTGGAACAACATCAAAACGCACACCACAAATAGGAGGAGGAGCTCGGCCAAACACCTAACAGAAGTGTACGCGTCAATTATTTTTTTTATTTTTTTTTTATGGGAGCTGTTCATCACCAACAAGTAAAACTAAACTGTTTCTGCATTATATATATTTTTTTTTCTATTTTCTGTATCACATACAAATTTTCCTCTTACAACATAGAAAAATGTGGATGGCACAATTTTTATCTACGAAAAACAAAATTTATTAAAAATATAGAGGCAGAAACAAAGAGACTTTAGCCATCATAACAACCATCGACGTTCAAGTAAAAAACTCAAATAAACTTAATGTAAAACATTTATTACAAAAACAAAACAGAAATAGTAAAATTAAGCCTGCTATCAAAGGAGTAGCCTACTCACAGCCTCCGTATACATAAGTTTATATGCATTAAATGTGCCCCTAGTATATATTTAGTACTTACACCTCATCGTTTCACTAATACTAAGAGTGGTTGGAGCTGTGGCTGCGTTCGGGACTGTTGTAGTTGTAACTGAAGCTGCCGAGCATAGCAATCTATCTGTTCTTCTTTTCCAGCCTTCCGCTTTGTACGAGTACGTATCAGCCTTTGTCTTACCATTCTATTTCTGCTGCTCTAGTAGTTATAGTAAAGAATATTTTTGTTGTAGTTTTTAGTATTGGGCTGGCGCTCTTATCTAGCAGTCAGTCACAGTCATAACTCTCAATTGTTTGTTGTGATGTATGCAATGCTCAGCCATAGTTGACGATAAGCGAAGTTATGAAATAGAAGTCGAATGCTTAGCGTAGGGCATTTCACAAACACACACGCACCAAACTCGCACACTTGTACCCACATGTAAGCAGAGCTCACTCTTAAGATAAGGCATGAAATGACTGCTTTCCAACGAACTGATAAGAAAATGAAAAAAGTCTATAAGCAACAATAATGCGTACCACAAAACAAAAAAACGCCCACTGTTGGGCAATAAAGAAAGATAAGTAAAAACTAACTCAATGGCTTCGTAGGCGGCTGGGAAGAAACCTTTTCCCCGCCAACCTAAGGCGCAATTGATATGCAAGGTGGCAATGGTGGCTATTACACTCTGCGACAATAAAAGTTATACAGGAAAAATTGCATATGCATGAGAAACTATTCATTTTATAAAGTACTGCTGCATATTAAGTTATTCATTTTCCCATTGATTACATTTTTGAAGGGCTTCAAAATTTCAAAGGACTACATTTTCAAAGTTTTCAATTGTTTTACTAACTCTATGGATATTACACGGGAGAGGATACACCAGACTATTAAAAAATTTTATTTTATTTATTTTTTAACTTCGTTTTCTTATTGTTTTATAAAAACGCAAAAGAGTAGTTGAATTTGGAGCTATGAAATAACTTTATTTTAAAAATCTGAATATATATTCTTGTGTTTGGTATCAATAGAGTGAGCATAAAAATTAAAAACAAAATGGAAAATTTACTCCTTTGAAACTTTAATGTTTACTGTATAAAATTGGTAGTTCCACACGCGTATGAAATTTTTCCTGAATAAAAAAAAGTGGATTTTTGTTGCACAGTGTTGTATACATATATTTCATTGCTGTATGTAATTTTTCTAAGTAATAGGCCTATATCACCTACTTGGCCCCAAGTTATTAAGGCTTGCTCTCTCTCACAGACATTATCAGCGTCGGTTATGGTCATAAATTATGATTTGCTTTTCTCCGATCAAACTTTGTTTTTTAATAAAAGCTACCAAACAGAAAAACATAAAAAAAGTATCTTGCAAAAAGAAAAGTAGACTGCTTGCACATACGAAGCATGTGGGTCGGAAAACCCACGAGCTTCATCAGCCACCCTCAGCAGCCAGCTACCAATTATCATTTTTTCTAATAACCTGCTTTGCCCCCTTGAGGTGTATACTCGTATGTGCATGGGTGTGTGTGTCAAGGAGAATGTGCAGAAAACTAATAAATTCATATGCAAGCCACTAACGGAGGGCAAACAAAAATAAAAAAGCAGTCTGCGAGCAACCAAATCTTTAATAAACGCTTGGCTGTGATTTTTACCTTCAGCTGCTTCTCTGATTTCACCACTTGTACATTTTTTTCGTATAAGCCGTTTTTTCTGTATGTCTGTTTTTTTTATACATTTTTTATCGCAAACACTCACTCCCTGGAGTATACTATACATGGACTTTTAACGTTTGATCTGCATCATCTGTAATGCTGTTCAGGTCCACCTACAAAAAACTTACTCACATACATACATGTGCATACATATAAACACATATTATGTGGTATGTATGTGTATTCGATTTACTGGAGGCTAGTGCGCCTCAAAGCATGCTAATATTTTCTGTGCAGAAGCGTGAAAAAGTGCTAATATTGCTTCAAGTACCCCATACATTCATGCTTGCATGCTTAGACATTTGCATATACGTACTCCACTCACCAACTAAATTTCTTGTTTTTATTTTTAACATTTTTATTAGCACGAAAACAAATAGCTTTAACTCCACCGCTAAATAATGCGGACATTCATAAACACATCTGGCCTATATGCTCCAATGCTTATATGTTTTTAAGTGTACGTAGCTAGCATGCCTGCGCTTGATATATATCTCGCTTCCTAGCTAGGTTTTTGGTTTTGTATGCTAGTGAATCGCATTTGTGCGTTTGTGAAAACTAATATCAAAAATGTTGCCCGTAACTTTAGTTCTTCAGCGGCTTCCGTGTGCTACTCACTCCACTTACTTTTAAAATAGTAATCTAATCTTCAAACATTTGGTAGCTCAAAATTTGTTATGCATAAAAGTTGTTTGAAGTGTTCATAAAAAAGTTTTTGCATAACTACCTTTTGTAAGTGTCCTTTACGTGTGTTTTATGCCACCTACTTCTTTTACTTTTGTGTTTGTGTTATGCTTTGAAAAATAACTTAAAGTATGGAAGAGCGAACTAAAAGTTAATTTCTTAAATTTAAGAAATGCTATACATTTTTTGTAAACTTGTTAAAACTAACAATACAAATTCGAAACGCAAACAAGGCTAAACTGAAAAAGGTCATAAGCAAAGAATTTCAATAATTAATTTCAATTAATTTTAATAACTTTCGAAAAATAATTTCATAAATTGCTTTATAAAATGAACTTTTCAGTGAGTGAAGGTGCTAAAGATTTATTAAAAGTAAAATAAAAAATGTATTATTAGACCCAGTAATTCAAACCAAAAATGTAACAAATATTTTTCTATTGAAAATATAATAAATATTCTGCATTAGAAGACAATGAGCCAAATTAAAAAAAAATATTTACAAATAAGTGACCTAAATTTTTTCCAAAGCGTTAAGACTTATTGCAAATCAATATTAAGCATTGTAATGTAATTGAAAATAATACAAATAGAACAACAAATTGGCATTTGGCAACTCTCCGCCCAAAGTCGTCATTCAGAGTTGATTTTAACCGTTTTAAAGTAAATATATTTGATAAAGGGTTTTTCAATTGGCGCGGGTCGATTTTGGCGCCCTGTGGCAGCCATTTTGTTTTGGTGACATCTGTCAAATCTTTTGTTTATTATTCAGTTGTTTATGCCAAATCATCATGGCAAGTTACACGATTGAACAGCACGTTCAAATGATAAAACTTTATTATCAAAATGAGTGTTCATTAACGCAAACGTTGCGCTCACTGCGCCCATTTTTCGGTAGACATGGTGGCCCTTCCAATTTCTTATGGCCCATATTGAACCATATGAACCTAGACGACATGTGGTTCCAGCAGGATGGCGCTACGTGCCACACAGCAAAGGCCATTTTATTCCATTTCAACATCTACCCGCCCTTATTGAAAAACCCTTTATAATACTTAACTTAATGGCGTTTATAATAATGAATAAAATATTGCAAAACTTAAAATTGTTCAGAAAATAGGTAGAAGAAAAACTTAATTAAAAAAAAACTTTTAATATACAATAAAAAAATAAGAAAATAAATTTGGTTCTTGCTTTTTGGGTGAAATATAAAAGAAAACATTAGTTAAAAGTACAAATGTAATAAGAAATTTCAGGCATCCTTGAAATGCAATCCTTCTGCATCGTGGAGAAAAATTTCAATTGTTTTTGTAGGAAATACTTTTTGGAGAAAATACTTTTTTTTCGTGATGAAGAGATGTAATTACATGAGAAAAACAACAAAGATTTTTTTTTTTTTAAAATTGTAAGAAAAAATTCAAAATTATACTTCACATAGAAATATATGTATTTAAACAAACTTTGAAAACATTTAAATTCATTTTTCACTGCTTTTCCAAAAATGTATCTTCTAATATCTTCTTCTTTTATATATTAGAAAAAGATTTAAAGTTAAAGTTTAAAATAAAAATAATTTCAGTATTTTAGAATAAAATTATAGAAAACATAAATTTGTATAGCTATTGATTCATCATCAGCCAACTTAATAAAATCAAATAATTATTTAATATTCTTTTACTTTATTTGCGCGTAAATTTTCAACAATTTTAATTTCTTCACGGTAATTCCAATAAAATTTATTATTTTCCACAAGAAACTACAAAAGTTCGGTACTCCATTTTTTATTCAGAATTGCTTGCATACAAACCTCCTGGCTAGCACTTCCGCTTGCATATACATATGTATTTTCTCTGCTTCTTGCTTCTCAGCAGTATTTTTTCACCACATCCAGCTTCATATATTATGCAAAATAAATTGCTATTAATTCTTTACTTTCACACACGCGAATTGTACAAATGGCAGCACAACGACGCACTGGATAAGTGCATCCATGTACGTAAATATAGGCGTATGTGACCTTTTGACTGCGTTGAGCGAAGTTGCGTTGAGTTGAGTTGATGGTCAGCACATTTATTTTTACACACTTTTAGCAGCAATAAATACCTTACGAGTGTCTGTCTACACACATACGGGTATGTAGAAGGGGGCATGTGACTGCACATGAGCAACTCCGTCAATATGTGAGAGACAAGAGAAAGGTGAATAGGGAAATATACTTTCTGAGCTTTTTTCGCAAAAACGGTGTGACCGCGAGCCATTAACAACACACAATTGCAATGGAATGCGTATGAACTTGTAAATATATGGAAGTGCTGTGAACAACCCAACAAGCAAAATAGGTAAATTGTATTTTAAGGACCTGCACAGATTCTGAATTTAATGTTCGAAAAATCGAGTGTTGAGAGTTCGCGATATTTAATCGGCATTGGTGCGAGTTCATTTATTTTTAGTTATGCTGTATTCGATTTTATAAAACCATTATAAATCTAAGTAAAAAGTGAAAAAATAAGATTCTTTAAGGTTCCACAATTTTTAATCAAAAGACAGCTCTTACCAATTATATGTGAAAAATTACGAAATTTATATGACCACCTTGAGCAAGTCTACAGGCTGTCATACGAGAATTAAAATTTTCAAGGACTCACACATTAAGGCATTGAGTTCGGCAATCTCGATCCGAATGTTGAATTGCAGCTCTGGAATCGTTCTTGACTACTTCACATAGACTTAACTTTTCAAAAACCCCAGTCTGGTCTGTCAGTTCTTTTTCTATCCCGAACAGAATCAGTTTTTGACATTTTTCCACCAACATTTGATTTGTCGACTCATGAGGACGATTATTTTTACCAAAACATCACGATTTTTTCGATATGTTATTCTTCTTAAAGATCGACCATCGTCATAAGAAGTTTCAATAACTTTAACGCTTTGTTCTGTCGTGTAAAATTGTACATCTGTGTACTTGATAAATGTCAAAGATGGCATGAAAAACAGGAATTATTCATTACTGAGACCTATGCGGCATTTTTGAAAGATGAAATGTAATTCCTGATGAGTAAATCAATTCTTATTGCTCTACGCTTTCAGTATCATTTCGACATAATTTTGATATCCATTTTGATTCACTTACTTAAGTCGTAGAGTATGCATAGAGGCATCCGCAGTGTGGGCGTTGAAAATCGAGCCGAGCATAAAGTTGATACCGATCGATTCTGATTAGATTAGGTATCCCATAGTGAATGCGAGAATCAGTACTGAATCAAATTGTATTCGTCAGATGAAGTATATTATGCATCAAGCTCGTATTGAATATATTTTTTAATGAAGAAAGTGTTTGGAAAGCATCCAGAACGAATTTCACTTCTAACTGATTTCCAAAGTTTTCAACTATAATTCGATTGTGATAACATTTATTTGACATGGATGACATAAAAAAGATACCGGGTAGGAATTATTCACTACTGACATCTAGGCGTCACTTTTGAAAGACGCTTTATTTTGAAAAACAATAAACCTCCACCATCAGATGAATTGGAGAGCAATGTTAAGTACGAGCTCTCTCTCTCTCTCCCAAAGGTTGAAGAAATTGTTTGAAGTATTTTTTAAGTATTTTTTTTGTATCAGCACAAATTGTTTATATACCGCCAAAAACATGAAGATTGCAATTTGCTACAAATTACTCACTGGGCTCTTTCATGAACGAGTGTTATTTGTATGCACATACATATGTACATATATGTATGAATGACCTCTCCGTAAGGCAACAAGCAATTGTATGCCCGTCTGTCGTTTTCATTTGTGGCAAATATTTTCACCTAAAGTGCATGCAATTTTTCAATTTGATGCCATGTAGGCAGTATCCGCCCCTAACAGCACACACTCATAAAAATCATTGCCTGCCGATGAGTAAATAACAATGTAGTAACTTTCATGCAATTGCATGCATGTGCATATATGTACGTGTGAAGGTGCTGGAGGTGCATACAAATGAAATGTGGGAAAAGTTGATTCCAACAACAACACGCGCGTGAAGAGAGGTTAATTTAAAAAAAAGAATTTAAACTAAAAAAAGGATTAATTGTTGCAGTTTTTAAACTTTTCCACCAACGCCGTATTAAATTTGAATGTGTCGGTGCGTATATGGGTCTGAGAGCTTCACTTGAGCAACAACGTTGACCAATAATTTATGGCTGGCTATTTGGTCAACAGTTATGTGTTGTGTGACCTTTTTACAGAGACGATTTTTGCCATAATGCCGTCAAGCTTGAAGGGACGCATACAGTGAATGGTTTGGCAATTCATGTGAGAGTACAGTGAGGGAGGCATGCGCCAACGAAACTTGGTGGCACATGCACTTGTTAATGACTTCGATGGCCCAGTGGGGCAAGCGGTTGCTTGTGGCGTTAAGTACTAACAGAGGAAGCAAATATGTAATAACAACAACATTATATACGCTGATGCTAACAAACATCAAATGGTTTTTAACTACTGCTGATTTTGATCTAAGCGCACCCAACTAAACCCAGCCACCCCTACCACACCACTACCACAGCAATTATCCGGCAAACGCACATTTTGAGCGATTTTATTTGCCACTTGAGCTTTTGTTGATGCCACAGAGGTAGCTCTGTCAAAGCGGCTTTACTTACCATAAATACTTTACCATATGAGAGTGCGGCAGTGTGGGTGCATATTTGCGCGCTTGCGGTCAAAGCACGGTTAACGCAAATGCTTTTTAAATGTTGAATGCCACGCGTGAGCGCCATACACTAGGTGTTTAAATGTCACCGCACTGACCACTGGCGGCCACATGGGTGTGCAGAAATAGCCGGAAAAATAGTGAAAAGCTGGAATGGGAAAAAAACTGCACTGTTCTTGCCGCGCCGCTACTTAATGACGGCAGCTGTTTGCACTTATCACAACTAGACGAGCGACATAAGACCCATCAGAGGTCATACATATGTACCTACATATACGCAAGCGCACATTTGTATATATCGCCTATTTGTTGGCATGTAGAAGCATATGTCTAGAATAACTAGGTTAACCGTTCTTATCGAAACAAAAAAATCCTGCGTATAGTGCTAGCAAATCAGCTGAGTGCGTCAACCGCTAAAGCCGCAGCCACCGACAATTAGCAGTTAAAGCTTTAAGTTTTTAACAAATAATCATTAAATCGGTTGCCAATGCATGCTTTTAACGTAAAAAATACCTCTACATACCATTTAATTGAGACTACGTATAGGCAATGTCGAACTCGTACATATTGTCGCTATACACGTGCAATTTTTTCGCTCTGCTTCTTGTTCGTGCTTTGCCATTCTCCACCAATTTCGGCATGAAAATCGCATAATGCGCAATTAATCTGTGCAAATTGGAATTTTCACTTCGCCGCGCTGCAGCTGCTTCCAAGCTCCACGTTCTCGGTGTTCAATCGCCGAGTGTGGCAAGCAGTACATAAATACGTTTTGTATGTATGTATGTGTGTTTCCACATATTTTGCCATGCGCGCGACTACATATTGTATTTGTTGTACTATAATTAATTGTTTTCACACATAATAATTTAATTGTGTGCATTTATTCGCTTATTGTTGTTGTTTTTGTTGCTTACGTGGCAATTTAGTGAATGTGTAATTGCTGGTGTTGTTGTTGTTGTTGTTGTTGTTGTTGTTGTTGTTGTTGTTGGAACACTCAATAATCGCACATCTTTCTGCTTTTATATTTACGCTAGGCATGCAACAGTGTCGCGAGCGCCAAAAAAATTGCAATTATAATAATAACAACAACAATACAACTGCACTATATTCGAAAAATTATAGTTACGAATTAATTGTTGTCATTATTGTCGCTGTTCGCACACACAAAATATACATATGTACATGCATAATACAAAAACAACAAAAAACAACAACAATATCATATAGGAAATGGTGACAAGGTGTTTAAATGTCATTAACAAAGTTATAAATTATCTTAATGAAAAATAAATAGCAATAATTTAAAAGTGGCGAAAGTCACAGGTGCCCAAGCGCCATTAATTATGCAACGCAACTCCGGCTGCAGTCTGGTTGGGCTCATTCCCGAATGTGAAGTTGGATGATAGGTTGCGCGAGTAGTTCACTTGTAGGAAGAAAAATACTAAAAAAGTAATGGATTAATAATGAAAAAAATGGAAAATGTTTGCCTAATTTTAAATTATTTTAAATAAATATAAATAAATAAATTTATTTTTCGTTTATATTTAAATTATATAAGCGCGTTTATTTTTTATATTAATAATTTTTTTAACTAAAAATATGAACAAATAATTAAATTAAGAAAATATTGTCATCTCGATTTTTTTGTTTTTGTAACTTTTCTAAACATTATTATAATACAATCGAAATATTTCTTTGTTTCCAATACACTTTTATTTTTAATAAATACAGCCATAGTGTACAATTTTTAAGTATTTTTCTCATTTGAAAATTTTGATTCCTCAGGCAAACGCAGCATTCACCGGTAGCTTATTAGTATTCATTCAAACAAAATGAGTCTATGAAAAGAATTACCACAAAATTGCTTTCTTGAACATTTTCCTTGTCCAAATTTTATTGCACACTTGAGATTTGTTTCAAATTTTTCAAAAATAGACATAAATAATTTTCATTCAAAAATTGCTGAGTATTTTTCCCTCACTCTGGTTGCTTAAGTGTGTGGGTTCGCGCATGCAGAGGTGTACAGCAGAAATATTTATTCAAAGACTCTCTCCATAGATTTGAAAATTCAATCAAGAGCAGGACGCATTTGCCTACGTAAAAAATTGACGTGTATACTTAAATATATATATACATATATATACATATATTTAAAGCAAGAATAAAAGGGAAAAATAAAATTATATTGTAGTATTTTGGGCAATGCTGTTAGCGTCAAAATTGTCTAATGACTTCAGAACTGATTGATTATATCTTTTATTGCAAACACATTAATTATTTATATTTTTTTTTAACGGTGCTTTTGACGAAAATCAAATGATAAAGGTTCAAAAATAATTTAACCGGTACTAATTAAATATATAATCTATTATTTATATTTTTCTTTATTAAAAAGATTGTTTTCATTTCAACAGAATAAGTGCAATATTCTTATATTAATATAGGTATGTATATAATTTGCGCTTGCACCCTTTTTTGGGTGCTCCTCCAAAGATTTGTGGTGTGTGTCTTGCTGTTTTCCACAAATGGAGGGGCCTATAGGGCCACCTCTGAACAGCAGATGTTTTTTCACGGCAGTTTTTTCATGGCAGAAATACTATGCACTCGAAGGTTTGAAATTGCCAACCTACTAAAATTGGTATTTCGTGCCCGTGGCTTCGCACCTGTGTGCCTCCGAATGGTAGTCACGCATCAAACCATGCAGCTACGACGGCCACCTTACTACTTACTGACGTTGAGGCGAGGTATTAATAAAACTAAAGCTCCATACTATGCGTCCCAGGCGTCCTAGGCAGATTCTATAAAATTATTAGTCTCATAAATTTAAACGAATTATTTTCCCATAAACTATTCTTTAACCTAAAACTTTTTTATAATTTTGATTTATTTTTTTTATGACACAGGCTTATACAAAATTAATGATTTCTTTTTACCCATGAACCAGACCAACCAATGCCTACATAAAATCGAACGCATATACTCGTATAAAATCCACATAATTCTATTTTATATATAGCTTTAGAGATATTCTCAAATAGTGGTTTTGGATTAAAGAAAACAAGATAGGTCATAAAAATGTCTAATATCTGCATAATTCGTTAACTGATCAAAACAAGTCAATTGTATGCATCAATTCACAATTAAATTTTTTTATTTATTGTAATATTTTTTCTACTAGGAAAACCAACTGTTGATATCAAAAAATATATATGGAGGGCCACTTTACCAATGTAAAAATGAATATCAATGGATCAAAATTGTGTGGATTTTCGGACTCAAGCTATATTTTGCGGGCACTTTCTATTTTTCTAAAGTTCTTTGTCCGGCGCTTTTTATTTTTTTGGCACATGAAGAAATGAGTGCGCAATGTACATATGTTTTACATGTAATAATATGTAATATATTTCATGTTTTTCACACGGAAATAAAAAAATGGGTAACATGGGTACTTGTAAATGTATGTAAAGTAGCACCGACATGCAAGTGCCGCTATAAATGCCTTTGGAGATTTTTTCGAGCTTTAAAACAGCCAACATTGCATAATTTTTTATTGTGCTTTCCACACAAATAATTTAATTAATAATTTAAAGATCAGCAAACCCAAAAAGTAAATGTCAGATGACTTTAAATTTTTTACTGGCAAATGCATTTCTACTCACGACTCTCAGTTCTAACGCAGCTATAGGCGTTTATAAGCATATAAATCAAATGCAGCGCCACAAAATTTTACCAAACCACTAATCTACTATTTTATTCATACTCGTAAATCAAATTAATTTATTTTTTATGCTTGGGATTTCGATTTATGTACAATTAAATTTAATTTCTATCTCAAAGGTGTTTTGCATTTTCCGCCCAATTTGCTGCTGTTGTCAGCAGCGAGCCGAGTAAATTTAAAGATGTATGAAAATGTTTGAAACCAAAAATTTATGAAGAAAAATATAAAAATAATAACAAAAAATCGGAAACAAAAATTATAAAAAATTAAAAAAGAGAGCGGTAACAAATCATATTCTGCACATACACACATACACATAATAAACGTACTATACCAGCAAAGAGAACCACTAATTTAAAAAATGTGCACGCCCGCCAAGAATGCCCATTAAATTAAAGACAGCAAAATAAAAGTATGCGTATTAATATTAAAAATTCATAAATTTTATTTAATACGTTCCTCAATAAATTTGGGTAAGAGAATTTCTTTCGAATTGACACTTTCTGCTCGTGAAAACACAACATTACTGGGTTTTAAGAAAATAAATTTCTCTATACTTTAAAGTTGTAGCTAAAAATACCTCCAAAAATGGGATTCAATAAAAGCTAAACAAAGTTTTTTCTGGAGCAGTTCCAATTTTTTTTAAAAAATTAATAGTAAAAAATGTTTTTTTAATGAAAACAAGTTAATTGTTGTTCCACAATTGGAAGGACGTACAGTTTCAAGCCGACTCCGAACGGCAGATATTTTTATGAGGAGCTTTTTCATGGCAGAAATACATTCGGAGGTTTGCCATTGCCTGCCGAGGGGCGACCGCAGATTACTGATTAATTAAAAATCGTCTCCCTCAAGTAGATCGAGTAGTTGTGATAGACAAATTTGGTATTTTTTAACATAGGTACATAACTTTCGCGCTTTCCTTGCTCTTTTTTCAGTGAGTTGAGAACTCGTCTCGCCCAAAGGAAGGAATTAACCCGTGAAAAATGTCATACGATGATTTGTTACGCTTTTCAATATGAATTATCGAAGCGGAAATGCATGCATGCTTTGACTTGTGTCATTCCTGCACCACATTATCCACTTTGAAACGCTGGTGCAACCAGTTCTAACGTGGCCGCCGAACCTTGCAGGCTGAGCTTCGTGCGTATGACCACATTTATTTATAATTACCTCAAAAGTGCTACTTGGTGGAGTTCGACGACCTCGAAAACTGTTTTTGGCTTTTGCTAGGACTTCCTATCAGAATTTCCACTAACAAAAAAAATATAGGTACTTTTTGGTTACACGTGCCGAAATTGTCATAGCTATTTAATCCATCTTCAATTTATATTGACACTTATGTATGACTTTAAATGCTCGATGAAGCGGTCATATTTTTTACTATCAGTATTACATAAGAAATTTTTTATTAATGAATTTTACATATAAATAAACAGTAAATCGAAGGTGTCATAAGAATGTATGCGTCTGAGAATTTCGTAAAGTATCAGGGTCAATGCCCTGCTCATTACAACTGCACGCTTCGCTGGGAACACACTTACATGCATGTACACACACATATAGTTCGTATCCATTCATATAAAACTCATTGACTGCTTGAATGCGCGCAATTCGATTTTTGTCTTATCTGAATTCGCACACAAATCAATGACTCCGTAACTGAGTGTGTCTAAGCGTGTTGATAACCTTTGCTTAGAAGAAATTTTGAAACTTTTCACTTATATCGCCCTGCTTTAACTAAGTTATCTTCTTGCGTTTGTTGACAAAAGTATGTGCAAATAAACCTAATTACATACATACAGTTACATATACACCCAACATATACATCTATATTCGCTTGCTCTAATTCACTGGTGATAACGTTAAACCAAAATCGCTAATACCCATACTGGTAAGTGAGCAAGGTAGCACTTTCCTCTAAACAACCAATTGTGGCATCCGTTGACTCCCCAGAATAAATGATCGGCTGCGTCTAAGTGCGTTAACCGTTACTTAACATCACTTCAGGTATATTACTTAACATTTTTTTTTTTTCAAAACCTGTGAAACTCATTTCAATGACTTTCGTATTTTCTAAGAAATTTGTTTTAGTGAATTTTTTTCAGATCCTAATTTTTTCTTTTATTCTCATTCACCCTCGTCACTTTTACTAACCCATACAAATTGTTCGCATATTTCTATAATTGAAAATTTATCGTTGCGTCTAAAGACTAGCAAAGAAAAAATACTGAAACGCTCTATTGAGAAGCCATACTTTTTTCTTGCCCATTCGGTTAATTTTGCTTGTGTTTCCATTTTTCAGTATTGCTTAATTTAGAGCAACAGGTGCGACAACTTTTTGTATTTCGCCGCAGCAAGTTTTGGTTAAATTTTTTTTATCACACTGCAAATGTCAACTCACTTTAGCGCATTTCATAGCAGTTTCACTAGTAGTATATGCGTGTGCGTGTCTCGCCCCGAAGTACAACAGACTTGTCCGGCCGGCAAGGCGACACTTGGGAGCATTAAAATAAACACCCAAGAGAGGCAGGATGGGATACTAAGATGGTAAACGCAAAACAAAAAAAAAATATATCACAAAATTTCGATTTGAATTGGACTGACTGACAACCTGTCTAATGTGGCCGCCCCTCTTAAGTGCTGGCATATGAGGCATATGCGGCGCCGGAGGTAAACATATTTTTTACGCAGACATTAAAGTGTTTGTTATGTGTTTGAGTGGCTTGCATTATAAAGCCAATTATTTAGACGCTTTGCTGTGCGTCAGTCATATGCCATGTTGACAAGCAGGCGAAAGTATGAAACGCAAACTCAATTTATTTTTTTTGGGCAAATAATTAGCGCGATTGACAATTTGCAAAACAGATAAAGGTATATTTGTATAGATGTATAAACTGAAAAAAAGTAAAAAATTGTGAACGCCCTCAGTTTGCGCAAGTTTTTATTTTTTATTTTAATAATTTGTTTCTACAATAGTAATTAATAAGTCATTTCTAATTTGTGTTCGATTTTTGGTGATATTTTTTTTTATTAGAAATAAGATGGGGTAATCAAAATCTCTATGCCTTTCTGCTAACTTGCAACTACGAGCTTTTAACTAAAGAACTTAAAAAAAAAAACGGTATGTTTTTAATAATTTAAATCGTCAAGGAAATTCAAGTCAAGCCAAGGTTTTAACTGAAATTATAGAAAACAAGCAAATATTTTGATGTACTTTCTTATCTTTTATAAAACGCAAATGAAAATTCCTTGTACTCATGATTCGTCGGAAAAAACAAATACCTGCAATCGTTTTTCATATATGGTAACATTGATCCAGCTGAACTTTAAAAGAATTATATAAACTGTACTAAAAAAATATATATGAAAATTTATAGCGTAATACAATATAACAACAATTATTATCTTGAAAAACAACACCGACAAATTGCTGCCAATGACGACATTTCGCTTACGAACATACATACATACTCGTAGATGTAGATATACTCGTGTGCACATACATTCGACTACGAATAGGGGTATGTGTGTATGTGCATATACACGAATTTAGTACGTACAACAAAATGGTACCACAGCCAATACGAATACCTCACACAATTTGAAGTACGTATTACAAAAACAATAGCGATAAAGTCGCGCTTACGAGAATATATAGAATTGTTTTTATTTTGAAAACGCTTAAGTTTACGTTTCACATTAACATAAATAGCACGTAAATATGGCGGAATAAAGGTTTTTGCTTGAATTCTCTGTCATTGATGAATTTTATGCGAGCAGTATTTTGTAGATTACCGATTAATCTTAGCGCTTGTTGAACCATTTTGTGCGCTTCGCCTGCACAAATAAGTAGTCAGTAAGAATGTAGTTGTGAGGAAGGTGAGCGAACCGCCATTGCCACTCGCACACACAAGCTCAAAGAAATGTATGTGAGTTAGTATTCACTTGAAGTTATCAAGAAATTTTAATTATTGTAATTCCGCTTAATTTGCGCGCCACATATAAATCAACTACGGGCGGTTCGAGTGCATATGGGTAGGTGCTCGCCCGACGAAGAGGTTATGTCGCGTAAGATGATATGCTTGATATATACAGTATTGCGATAAACTTAAGCACCCACTTAGTACATTTTATAGGTAGTGCTTTTTTTACGAAGTCAACGTTTTTGAATTATACGCATGTAACGTGTTGTAGTTTTATTTATACAAGGCGCCTTCGATTCGCGAAACTTTAGCGAGTGGTGAATACATGAAGCAACTGGTATACATAAACTTGGCAGCACTGGAAAGGAGTTGCCAAAAATTAATTTTGTTTAGCAGCACTGAATGAGTAGGTAATACTAAGACCACGTTCATACTGGGCAACTTTTGTTGCTTCAACTCGTTATTTATGAAGCTCGTTCTTGTCAACACCATTTCTGTTCACGAACTTCTCAAGATGTGTAAACACGACGGGTGAACGGGTGACGGGTCAAAGGTGATTTCGCAAGGTTGGAGCAACAAAAGATTGCCTGTATGAAAGCGGTCTAATGAAATTGGCCAAATATCATAAAAGAGAGTTGGCTACATTTAAAATAGTGAGTTATACTAGGTTTATTAGGCATAACCATACTCGCTGGAGTTGAATCTTGCTCGATAACTTTGTTGTTGCTTGCAAATTTTTTGTCAAGTAAACAGAGAAATTGTGAATTGGGGGCGCCTATATATCCTGATCGTTGACAGACAAAAAAAATATTTAGAATTCAACATTTCATAATAAATTTAGATCCTCAATATTGTAGAACTACTTGCAGAGATACCGCTTAAATAGACAAGCAACCCAATGACAAACCACTATGATACATGAACTCTTGTTTCAGCGCAGTAGAAAAAAAGTTCTTGACTGACCTGTCTCATAATCCAATCATAATTCCATTGCGAACTTATGGAAGATCGTGGGCATGAAAATCCTTGGGGTCATATTCAATAGCACATTGACGTGAAACAATCATATTTTTACCCCGAATAGACAAAGTACGTATATGGAATGTGAAGAGCAAGAAGTTTTGGATTGTAACACGTCCAACGTTGCTTTACGGCTGCAAACTTTTTGCGAATAGTGATAGTAGTTTTTATTTGGAGTTTCATATATGGAGATTCGAACCTACGTACTTCAAAATGGTTGTCACGGCCCAAGCTATTCCTTACATCTGAATATTTCTGAAGATATTAAAAGTTTAATGATACTACGTAGGATTTTGGTAAATAATGAATCGTCTTATTTCAATGAACGATTTCAACTTGCACGATCAATGCCCCCTCCATACAAATACTGCAAACGAAACTCACAGTACGTATTTGCAACATTTTACTTCTGGAGATCAGAAGCATATTGCATTTCATTGCTTTACTTTGCTAAGCAAATTTCAGTATCTGCCATCTTTATATATTTTATTTACATACCTTTCCCTTTACCAACCTCATTATCCCTTCCTTACTATCTGCCAAACTTGTTTGCTATGTTCGTATCTTTTATCACCAAAGACTGCAAAAGAACTCATACCTTAAATAAATAAACAATAAAATATTACAAATACAAGAACGCGCTATTAAAGTTGTGAAGTTCGACATAGGAAAGGATATGAAAAAAGGAAATATAATCCAGAATAATACGGCTGCTTTAGTTTAGGGCAGTATTGTATATACATACATACTATATGTATATATGTATCATTTGAGCTAGTTGTACGGAAAGCGAATATACTTCAAACCAATATTAATAACAATAACTTGGAAATAAGCTAATAAACAAACAATTGAATTAATTGTGAAGCGACTAATTAATTTACCACATGTCGCTGGTGGCTGGTTGGCTGTTACTGAATACGGCTGGCCGCTAATGCTAAAACTGTTGCAGGAAAGCGGAAGCGATTCTTTTAATTCAATGCATTCTCCCCCTTTTGGGTGAAGCACAGAAATTATGCGGACAAACTGCTATGAAATATAAGTTCTCAAATACTTTTAGTTATGCATGTGTATATACATATATGCAATAAATTCTTTAGTAATTTTCGTATGGATAAGCATACACACTTATACATATGCACATATATGCACATGCGAGTTTGTATTTTATTTTTTTTGTTATTTTAGTTTGCGCTGATTACTACTTCATATCGCTCCAGAAAATACACTGTGCCCTGCAAGTCGTTCATCAAGGTGGTTACACAATTGAACACATCCGGTCGTTGACTGTGCACATGCGGTGATGTACTCACCGTTAAGCGGTCATAAACCGTATGCGCAGTGCTTGACTCATGCATACCTTTGCGATTATGAATTCTGGAAATTATATATCAATTTTCGCTTTTATTTCTGCCATACCACTTTTATTTTGAACATTTAACTCCAAATTGTACTTACCATATGTGTGTGTGCATGTCATTGCCATTGGCTTCACTTTTCGGCAGATAATTGCATGTGTAGATATGTACATAATTATATGTACATTCATATTACAATTATATGTACATTCGTATTGTATGTACCCATTATACAATCTTGCCTCGTTCCTGCATTTGTTGATGCAGAACCCAATCCAATAATGGCGACAGAGGTGGGCGTAATTTCCAATAGATACAGCCACACAAGTGTGCATGTATCACTTACCATTGATTTGTTTGTGTCAATGACTTACTTGCGCGTGAGTGGGCAGACACCAATAAATGGAGAGCAAACAGGTGCTATATATAGTATATGCATATGTATTGAGCCGACTACTTGTAGCTTACCTTTAAGCTGCACTTTGCAAGAAAGAGAAGAAAAAGGCAGGTAAGTAAATTGAGAGACAACTGCTGTGTTCGCCAGAAGCCTGGTTTTGTAAAGTTAAATGAAGAAGTAAACAGGTGCGCCGCTACAAAGAGAGAGTGAGGGAGATAGAGTTATATTGAATGTATTCTTAATCGTTAAGTTAATTAAGTGGCCCCAGTGGCACTAAAATTGTAAAAGTAAAAATTGAAATGCACAATAAACTTCGAATTGTTAGAAAATGTAATGAAGATTTCATCAATGGAAATCATCAAAAAGATTAATTACAAATCAACTTTCTTAACATTCAATCAAATTTTTGGAGTTTTTTCCATTTTTTGAAATTTTATTCATAATGCGAATCAAAAAATTGTTTACGGAATATCGCTGATTGTCTTCGCGAAGGAGGATTCGTCTTTGACGGTAGGTTTTCCTTAATTCTCCGAAAACATCTGGCAAACAAATGGTTGTGTACCACTCAGAATGGACTGTTTTAAGTTTCTCTAGTCATACAGTTGCAACGTAAATAGAGTTTCTGAAAAAACGGCCGACCATTTGCTCAGAAGTGCTTCTTCCGCGAACAACTTTTGTTGAGATTTCGATGATACTTTTTTTATGAAATCTGAAAATTTATACGCTATAAGGAAGGAATTTATTAATTTTTCTTTTTTACTTAAACTTTCAATTTAATTTTATACCACAAAACTAAGTTTTCTACTTTTATAATAGCCATATCGCTCCCCTGCATGTCCAAATACACTTACGGACAAAATATTTGAATCGAGACATTTTTACCAGTAGTTTGTTTACTTTTCTTTTTTTCTTTCTTTTCAATTTTTTTTTATACGGAGAAAATGTTTATCAAATATCACCGAGAGTTTTGAGCCACTTTAAAATTGCACTTTAGTGTACTAAAATTTAATTATGATTACAAATTTAAAATTTTGATAAAAATTTGTTGAATTGTCAAATTAAAAGTAAAACATTTAGGCACAAAACACATAAAGCACAAAAACTAAAAAATTTAAAATTATTTTGAATTAAATAATGGACTATGGTTTCACTTATATGTAATTTGACAACAAGTTGTATTTGAAATGATGTTGTGCATTCAAAGTATCTAAGTTTGTTGAAAGAGATGTTTATAAAAACAGAAACATAAAAACATTAATAAAAGCGACAGTCACGTATTATGTGATGTCTCCGTGACGATGCCAGTAGAAAGGAATTTTCGCGATGTCTTTGATGTGCATGTAGTATGTATGTAGTTTAATAATGGAAATCAAAAATGGCAATATTCCGTTTAAAGTATAGGCGAAAGTTTCGTTTTGAATAAAATAAGCGTAATTTTGCTAATTAAAATATATTCGATATGAAATTACACAATTATCTTTTAACACTCAAAAATATGTATCGCGCTAAAAATAACTTGTTTTCTAACGCTCGTTTTTTAATTTATTAAATACGTATATAAATATAAAGAATTGACTCTTTGCACCTCGAGTTTTCCAACTCCATAAAACTTTACAGGATTTATGC
Source organism: Anastrepha ludens (assembly GCF_028408465.1). Taxonomy (NCBI): domain Eukaryota; kingdom Metazoa; phylum Arthropoda; class Insecta; order Diptera; family Tephritidae; genus Anastrepha; species Anastrepha ludens. Next base: position 83,168,564 of record NC_071498.1, on the reverse strand, counting down.
GCTAATTTTGTGAAACGGCTAAGAGGCCTTAGTGAAGAGAAATTGCAATCAGGAAAAAGATACACCCAACTACTACTTTACACGGTATTTCTTTACGCCAATAATTTTTACACAAAAGTTTCGTTCTGTTACGAGTATCAAAAAAAAAAATGTTGTTCTAAATAAAACATAGCTCCTAAATGAATTCCTGAATAACGAACAAAATTCTTAATTTGTATCAAACCTAACAGAAAGGCTGGATATATTTAATAAAAAACAATAAACTTATAAGAGAAACGGATTTAATGTTTTACATAATATTTTTATTGGAAGTCAATGCACTTCTGCATTCGCTTGAAGTAATTTTCAAAGCACTTTAACCCCTCAGTAGTGGATACCTCCAAATGAGCTTTAAAAGCTTCTTCAGTCGTCGGAAAACGTTCACCTCGCGTTTTATTTTTGATATTCGGAAACAAAAATAAACCATTGAGTGCCAAATTAGGGCTGTAAGGCGGATGATCTATTAATTCGACATTCTGAGCTCGCATTGACTTGATACCATCAACCTCCAAAACTTCTGGCAAATAAATGGTTGTGAAACTGAGTAAGTTTCTCTAGTGGTACAGTTGCAAATTGACCAGAATAAAAAAAAATGTATTTCTTTATAAAAACCCCGAAAAGTGCAGTTACTTCGTTTTTTTATTGGTTGTGGATTCATACTGTAGATCTTTATTTATTTATTTATTTATTTTTGATATTTAATTTTTACATACATACATTTAAGTACATATGTACATATATTTTAATATGTAATATATTTAATATATATTTTTAACAATAAATCATTTTTTGTTAAATGAAATATCTTAGTAATTTTTTTTTTAAATTTCGGGTTTAGTAAATATATTTTTTTTTTATGAGCCCAGCCAACTTTTTTATATACTGTTATATGGTCACACACAGCTCTTTGTAGTTTCTTTCACATATTAGTTTTAACGACTGCATGACTAATTCTCACTTCAATTAACAGTTCAAAAGCATTACTCACAATTTCATTACACACTTAGGAAATGTGCACACACACAAATATGCATATCTATTCAACGCCCGCCCGAATGCCTCTTAAAATGTCTTACACTGCAACAATCAAGCGGAATAATAAAATCATATGACAGCTTCTGAAACTTCTGCCAACCACCCTCCGCTCGGTATTTTGAATACAATCAACATAAAAGTGAGCTGTTAAAAAACTACAAAAGGCATTTAAAGTAGATACAAGTTGTTTACGTGCATATGCACATACATATGCATAAGAGGTAGGCATGCGAGCAAAGCAAAGCGCCACGATCACGCGCGAATTGCATATTCGCCCAACAACTAGAGACATAAAAAATTTGAAATTAAAAACAAACAAAAAAATAGAAAAACTACTACAAGCCCTAATAATAATATAAAACAATTTGAAATACAAATATTTTTATTAAAATTGTTTTTGCTATAAAATAAAAATAAAAACAAAAGCACCAGACGCCACCATAGTCATGCTGATCATGATCGCCAAAATAAACAATCATTCACTCACTCACACTGAGAGTTCGCAAGTAGTGAGCACGTTGGTCAAAGTGCTAATGAATCTGCCACAAAGGCACATACATGGGGCCATACATAGCTGAATACTTTAATATGTAAACATAGTATGTATGCTTCAATTAAGTGCGCCCGTCGTATCAAACCTTCCATCCATCTGTGCATTGATCTAATTTGTTTTCCAGCGCATCACGCCGTCCGCCCATTACGTCTCTCACGTTGATGATGAGCCACTCAACTGGTTGCTGCTCCGGTGAAATATGATTCACACTTTCAATTAAGACAACCGCCGAGCGGCTCGTACAACCCAAAAACAAAAAACAACAAATGCAAAAAAATAAATTACATGTAATTATTATGTGAGTAAGAATTTAATTGAAATGGCTAAAGCCATTTAAATGAATCCCTCTCTGTATGTACAGACGCGCATTCTTTTGTGCGGGTGTATGGGAATATGTTGGCATTACATTTTGACACCTCCATTGAATTGGGGTCGCCGACTGGCGCGCAAACGCAGCTGGGCGTACACTTGCTGCAGCCATAGAATTGTCATTGGACTGTGAAATATTGGTGGTTATAGTTTACGGTTAGATTGGGTTAGGTCATAATGACAGTGGTGAGGTAAAAAGTCATTGAAAAATAAATATATTGGACTTGCTATTGAGATGTGACTGCAAATTAATGACTTGTATTTTTTACTGTAATTAAAGAATATCAATATTTCTGTAGTTTAAAATACCTACATAAATAATAAAATGTATTAAAGTGTATTATAAAGTGCTTAACTACTATCGCATAGTAAAATCCAACGAAAAAATTGATGTGAAAATAAATAGCATTTTTTGCTAGAGTTTCACACATAAAGTTTCTCTTTTTTTCTTACTTCATGATTTTCGTTTTTAATAAAGATATACGCACTAGTTGGCATGTACATTCGGTGAAAAAAAATGCCGCTCTCCGCGATTATAAATTTTGTGATATATTTTTTTAAATTTAATGTTAACTAATTTTCAATAAAAATATAGTTCACTCTTTAGCAAAAGCCATATGAATCAATGTTTTTGACTTTGAATAAAATTAAAAAAAAATCATTGAAATTCCCAACTTTTTAATCAGAACGTCGATAAAATGCTAATATCACTAAATTTCCCGCAATTTCGAAATTCGTGAAATTGTTACTAAATATTTTAGCTTTGAAAATTTTTCGTAACAAATTGAGACGAAGGCTTTTTTTCTCAGCAATGAAAACGATTTAAAATGTAAATACTGTTCTTTTACTTAGTTGTCTTTTTAAAATAGCACAAATTCGATCTTAGTTCAAGTGGTTGGACACGCTAACTATGAAAATGTCGGAATCACTAAAAGCATTGTTCGCAATTTGTGGTGAGACTCCCGTTCATTCGTAGTATTATGGAGTAAAAAAAGCTTTAAATCATCTTGAATTAATAAAGAGTGTTTATAAGTGAATATTGTAATTTTACTGTGTCTGCGTCTGTAATAGGGCATTTTTCCAAGCTTATGCAAAAAAAAGAAATTTTAACGTTAAATATTGCTATTAATTATTAATGGTAATTTATAAAAAGTACTATAAATCAAAAGGCTGATATAGTGACTATGTACATTTGTGTGTTATAATACTTTCAGTATTTCGGTCCAAGCACTTAGACATTAAACGCAACTTTTTCGTGGTAGTAATGAATAGCTAGCAACTTAATTTAGTATTCTAACAGTATTTACTAATTTTAGATTTTCATATTTTTCTTTAAATTTATATATACTTTCCTTAGAATTTATGTACATACATACATAAATACTTACTTCGGCTCTTCGGCTCTTTATAAAGTTTACACAACAACTTCGCTCGCTTTCTCTTTCAAAACATTCAATAATTAATACCATATCCAGAACAACCAATTACTTCACAGGAATTGAATACCTCACCTCAAAACGAGCTCAACATAATCAACACAAATATTTCGTCAATATTATCAATATCATCATCAATTTCCTCTTTCGCTTTTCCGCTCATCATCAGGTTCTGCATGAACTGCATGTTTTTACAGTCAGTATGGCTGTCTGTCACTGTCACTTCTTTGTCTGCGACTTCTCCGTCTCGTGTCAGTGTCACTGAGCGTCCGATCATAACCTCTCGCTTCTTCCCTCCTCTATCTCCTACATCATTACATCCCCCTCTGCACACACTTTCTTTTAAAGTTTGTTTTTGTTTATTATTGTTTCGTTCTGCTTTGCTTAGTTTTCATTTTACTGCATTAACTAGAGCAAATTGGATTGTTGTTATTGTTGTTGATATTGCTGTATTCTTTATTGCTGCACTTTGTGTCGATCTTCAGTGAAATTCTGTTTTCATATGCATCCACTTGTTGGCATATTTGATGTTTGTATATATTGTTTTTGTTGTTGTTGTCATTGTTATTGCTGTCATTTGACTGTATATCAAAGTGTGCGCATTTTTCAAAATTAGCATTCACTAAACACGACCACGTTTTTCCCGAAGGTGTGTAAAAAATGCCACACGCCAAGCAATTTATTACATTCCTCGCTATTTTATGGATTCTTTGCATGGTAGAAATTTATTGCGACTTTTTAGCATTCCGATTCTAAAAGCCGAATGACACTGTTCCTCCTTCTTTTTGTGTTAGTTTTTAAAATCGAAACGAACTATACTTTTCATTCCGATAACTCGAAGACAAGACTTTTGCAACAAACTATTTTTTTTTGCGTTGCAAATTGTGTGATGTCTAGAATTGTTTTTTTGTGGAATTTATAATTTTTTAAATATCTTCATATCCGTTAAGTTAAAATTACAAGATAGCGCAATCGAATTAATCCATGAATTATCCAATTTTGTTAATAAATAAAAAAATTATTCTGCAGCTCAAATTCACAAGCGTCAGATATGATTGACGTCAACATCATTTACAGAAATTATATTGTATATCTGCCGAGAGAGTCAAGATGCGCCACCTTGTACTTAGTACACCAACGCTTGTTTTGTCCCCTTTCTTTGTACCTTTTGTTTTTGAATTAAGTAAATACATATTTTTTTATTTTTCACTTTCTTCATCTCTTTCTTACTTTCTCACAATTCCACTTACTATCAAACCTCTTAATTTCTCAGAGTGTAGCCATCATTCAACACTTGAACACCAAAGAGCGCACCTTGTGATCATTAGTCGCTTCCGTGCCAGCAACAAAAATTAGAAGCAGCGCTCTTGCTTGTCTACCCCCACATCTCGCTTTCCGCCATTCAAATTATATTAAGATTTATAATTGAAGCACAACGCCAATTGCAAATATTACAAATCTTCCAGTGGGATGATTAATTTGATGCCACCTTATATATCTCTTTTAACTAAGCAAATAATTTAATTATATGCCTCCAACGAAAAGAAATATATTTCCGAAATTAGTTAATTATATGAATATTACAGCTGGGTGCATCTGTTCTACTCTGACTAAGAATCATGATTCAATAATAAAAGGTTTGCTCAGTAAGCAGCTTTCTCATTCCCTCTTGACAAATCGGCTCCCTTAGCAAGACACTGGGTTGCTAGCTCTAGAAATTTTGACTAAAAGTGGAGGAAAAGTAAAATTTGTAGAAAAAACATTTCATTTTCAAAATGGACTGCTTACGAGCAACAACTCGCTCAAGAGTTTTCATCGGTATGTTCAGGACTATGGTAGTATGACATGGAATACATACCGCTTAAGTCAGGACATGATAGAGTATTTGACGCAATCCGAGATCGAGATGGAGAATTTACAAAGCTTTATTTCTTATGATGTGGTGATTTAAACGGAACTCATGTTTTGCAGCTAGCGTTTGCTAAAGAGTTACAGCAGGGAGAATTATTGAATAGTTCCGACGCAATCGATTACATTGCAGACCTCATTATAATAAAGTTGGCAGAACTTGTTTCCAATGAGCCCACCTTCCTATGGATAGGTGAAGTGTCCAGAGGAGGCTTAGAAAAGCACAGTACCAGTATGAAAGAGCTTCTCATAAAAAACCATCTACCGGAATCGGCTTAAAACTGTAGGGCCTTCCAATTGTGGAACGCGCGCTACAAATAGGAGGAGGATCTCGGCGAAACACCTAACAGAATTGTACGGGCCAATTTTTATTTATTTTTAACAAAATAGTTTCATATTGGCGAAACTTCGCGATTGGTTTTAAATTTAAAAATTAATTCACAAAATAAAATCTTGGATTATGTGAAATAATTTCTTGTTTCAATATTAGACTTGGCAATTTCCGCTAACCACTTCTATCTATACCATTATTTACATTCAAATATTAATTAAAATTTATTTTTTAAACCGTTCGCAGTTTGTTTCCATATAAGTAACAAAATACTATTTTGCTACCATTTTTCCCAAAAAGGATTTAATTTTTTCCTTTTTATGCACCTTCTTAAATACAACCTTTTGTAAGGGAGTGTCAAAAATCGAATGTCACTAGTGAGCAAACCTTTAATAATTGAATCATGACTAAGAATGATATGAGTTATTTTCTTATTAAAAACCTGCCGACAATTTTTGAAACAAAAACTGAAAGTGTCGAAACATGTCGATGTTATCAATCAGAGGTAATAGTTCGTTTATAATTAAACGTTTAAAGAATTTACAATATAAGTATATGTGGGTCGACTATTCAAATCAAGCCTAACGATTTGTTAATTTTAATTTGTTTTGCGCCTAGTTTATATTTCAAAAGCTCTAACATCTTTTTAGGAAGAAATCATCTAGGAAAAGGCCTTTTAATCACTGGATCACTAAAAGTTTTTCATAAACATTACTGCAGGAGCGTCGTAAAAATTCATAGTACAAGTTTCTCCAAGTTCTCAATTTCACCCCTTTCTTAATTTCTTCACATCATATTTTTGTCATGTCCCACCTGCCGTTACATACTTTCCATACGTATAGTTCAGCTGCTAATGAATATTAATCGAAGGAGATTTCACTCTACTGCAATACAAATCACACACTCATCTTTCGTCAGACGGTGGGGGACCTCCAGGAAATCATGTCATTTACCTTTACGTGAGCAACCGGTACGCAGTGCACTTGTCTGCGCAAACAATATAAATATACATACATGCATAAGTATTATACTTCAACGCATTACCCATAAGTGCTCATGTGTAGGTACGTACATACATAGTATTCTAAAAGGGAAGCCACAGCAACTGTCATGGGAATAATTTTCTCTCGCTGCTTTGACACCTTCAACTTTGCTCCCATTATTCATTAGCCCCAACGCATTACAAAGGGGCTTGTAGAGCATGTGCGCTCTTATAAGTGAGTGCATTGGTTTTTGGAAGGTACTTTTTTTTAATTGTTTACTGCTTTTAATTGTTTTCTTACTCCAAGGTGTTTTTTTCAATTTAATTTTAGAATATTGTGCCTTTTTAGAGTTACATTTTTTCGTATCATTCAGATTTGTTACATGCGACTGCATATTTTTTTATATTATACACTCCATTTATTGAGCATTTTCTTTCTTCCTATTTTTTATGGCTTCCTATTTTTACTTATACTTTTACTTCAACGCTAATGATCGACTATTATATTGATAAGTTGGTTTGCTTTTTGCTATAACTGCATTTTTTGCAATTTTTTTATTAAAGATTTTTAAAAGCATGCGGTATAATAAATAACGCGCATTCTTGTTTTATATGTATATCAGCAGCGGCAACAACAGTTTTCATGTGGTAAATTTTATGAAGTATTTTGATTATTTTCCCATTTTTTCTATTTTGCTATTTGATTTCGATTTGAGAGAATAAATTTACATTTGTGCTGACATTCGCCACATATTTCTATAATGTAGCCACAATTTTCATTTGTTTCAGTTTTTGTTGTTATAATTTTCAAAGTGAAAGCAAATTTTTTTATTTTCAGCATACATTTTTGCAACAGTTTTTTTATAAATTATTTATACTTTTTTATTAATGCTTTATTTTATCTTATAAATCATTTGGTTCTGCGTTAAGACCATTTTATTTAGTCTGGATGATTTCGTTTGTTTTGTTCGGTATTTTTCATAAAATATGCAGATTCATGTGGAGCTGCATCACTCATAAAAAATATTCAATTTGTATGAGTTATAATCTAGAGAGCGATGTTAAGTGTAGTAGGCTTTGATCAAAAAGCGCAAAAGTCGGGAAATTTTTGAGTAAAAATTATAGTCCCGTGAGAGCAAATCATATAACCGTTTGCATTACAACGCCTGAGCGATTTTAAGCGGTATCAACAGTATTTCCGATTTTATGACTGTGACTTCGATTTTTGTTCGGGCAAAGACTATCTGTCCAACAGCATTCCTTAAAATTTGTTTAGGAGTGTCTTATGTTGTTGCACCAAAAACAGTGTAAACAACGCAGATCATTCTTGTTTTTATAAAGTCATGTCCTTCTGCACTAAACAGTATCTGGCTGCCTAAGTGGTTAGTTGTGTTTGAATAAAAAATTGCAATTATAGAATCCAAAATTAAATTGTGAATCAAAAACTAACTAAGCAACCAGCCGCCTTCATGAATATGGCGCTTGTGTTTTATGGAGCTATAAAATAAAGTAGTAGCGCCCGGGATCGAAAATTCGTTTAATAACAATTCTCACTGTAAGTAGTAGGTTTTATCCAATTTCAATTGAACTATACAAGTTCCTGTGATAAAATATGCCCTATTTTGAAAACCTATTAGCGTTCCATAAAAATTGTTTTAAGATTTTTGAAATTTCCATTGATTCATTTATTTTATACACATGATATGAGATTTAATGTATGGGAAGTGCCCCGCCCCCTTTTTCAATACCTTTCAGTACTTTAGCATAAGCGGTTTCAGAGAAAAGCTGTAGGAACGTTTCAGTTTGTAGGAAAGGTGCTATGCGCCCTCTTCTAGGTATTGGCAATTTGTGTAACTGTATCAAATTTCATTATCTTTACTTTTGTGGTTGCGGAGAAAAGGATTTGAAAATTTCAGTTTATAACGGATGTGTCACGCCCCATTTTCCAATACTTACCAATTTACACCATATACATATATACAATTTATGCATTCATGCCAAGTTTCGGCTCTCTCTAGCTTAATTAGCTTTAGAGATATATTGGTTTCCACACTTTGGTCCACATGTCAGTTGTCACGGGCCTTTTATAGAGCGATTAACATTTCTGTTATTTCCTTTAAATCGGTGCATATTTCACAGGCGGGAACGGTGCACTCAAAAGTTTTTAAGTGTGACGTATTTATATAATGGTTTATAAATTTATCTCAATTCAAAAGTACCAAATAACTGTTTGGTGAATACCCTCATTGAATTTATCACGAACTCCATTTGAAGTCTACTAATATATATCTGGAACCACTTCCAAGAACTAACTGCTTCTGGAGAACGCAGCTTATCAGTTGAACACGGTATTCATGAAATTTCACTACTAAAATCACTACTTTGCTAAGTAACTAACTAATAAATTTAAAGGTACACAGAAAAAATAAATACTTCTACTTTTATAATATTTGCCTTTTCTATTAAAATTCCAGCTACGCATTTGAACCCCCGTAGCAGAAAAATTGTGATATTGCTTATCAGTAACCTGCCTTTGTCGCCAACTGAGCCCAAACTATTTTTTTGTAATTCACCATTACTCTGCTAAAATGTTCAGACAAAATTCGAAAAAATATACACGTGTAAGTAGATTTGTAGGTACAAATCTGATAAGCAATTCGACTATACTATACGTCAATGTGTTGATAGTTACCTCAATTTAATGTGAATCTTTTAGAACTTTTCGCCCTGTTTTTTGCGCTTTATCAGTTTTTTTTAAAGCGGGGCTCATAACACACTTCAAATAATTCCTTCTCCGACGATACCTTTTTGAAAATATTTTGCTCAACTACTGTATAGGTATGAGAGGAAGAAATTTTTTATTTTTTTTTTAATTTATATACTCAAGTTTAATGCTATTACTAAAGCAACGAATGAGAATATCAAAATGTAAAATTTATTAAAATGCATTGCCATTTAAAAAAGAGCTTTGCGAATTGATAAGTAAAATGGTATTTTCTGCCTCTTGCCTTCTTTTCCCTTAACTTGACTTTTTCATTTTTAGTACTTAACTTTTTCCCTCTCTTATATTTTAAATGTATTCGTTTTAGAAATAAGCTTCAGATTTAAAATTGAAACTCATTGTTGTCTTACTTATATCCAATGCTGAAATATAGCCAAAGGTTGTTGTGTTGGATATTAATAAATAAAAAAATACGCCGACAATGCAAGTACAAATGATATTACTTATGTATATACATCTCTTAACTTTAAAAATCGCACATCTCAAAACTCTCTACAGTCATACTAATGTCATACTGCTTTACCTCGCTCTCTATCTTTTCAGAGCTGTAAGATTTGCAATAAGGCATTTGCGAATGTATACCGTCTGCAGCGTCACATGATCAGTCACGATGAGTCCGCTTTGCTGCGCAAATTTAAGTGTAATCAGTGTGACAAGGCCTTCAAATTCAAGCATCATCTTAAAGAGCACGTACGCATTCATTCCGGCGAGAAACCATTTGGTTGTGATAATTGCGGTAAGAGATTCTCACATTCCGGCTCATACTCCTCCCATATGACCTCAAAGAAATGCATCAGCATGGGCATGAAGTTGAACCCAAACCGTGCTATGCTCAAAGCGTTGGAAAAGAATGCCACCGGTCAGGGGGCATTGACTACGAAGCGCAATAACTCCACTGGAAGCGCTTTAAAACCGAACGGGCTCACAGACTCTTCGATAAATGCTGCCGCCCCGTTGGTGCCTGGACTGCCTCAACACATGAATTACTATGCCGGTGATGCGGGTGCCAATGGCAATGCGACGCCCTTTTATCAGCATTTATTGCCCAAGTATGAGGATTATAATATGAATGCCATGAATGCCGCACTCTTGGCCACATTTCCGAACCCCTTCTACAGTTTGGCGCTGGATCCACGCTTACCCTCATACAGTATACAACGCCTGCTGGAACTTACGGCCGTGGGTCAGCAACATCAGCAGCAGCAGCAGCAGCACCATCAGGAAGAACACCACCAGCAACAGCAAGAGGTACAGCAACGGGAAGAGGAACAAGCGGAAAGGGAACAACAACAACGGGAATTGCGGGATGAACATACTGCGCATATTGAAGATTCCATTGACGAGATCAACGAGGAAGAGATCCCAGATGAGCCCAAATTGGTAATGGATCTAGATGAAACTGATGCCAAGGAGGAAGATGAGGAGGAGGTTGAATCGGACAATATGGAATCAGAGATTGGAAAACATTCCAATCACGGTGAGGAAGCAGAAGTTGAAACACGAGAAAAAGGGGAAGGAGAAGTGCATGGCGAAAAACCAAATTTGACGGAAAGCGCACAAAATGATATTTCATTCGAAGAATCTGACGCAATAGAATCCCCCGAAAAAGACGCTACAATAACACAGATCAAATTGGAACATAGTCGTCCTACAACACCGGCAGAAGAGGAAGAAGCTCATAAGGTGGAGAGCGACGGAGCCATAACAACTGTTAAGCAGGAATTGGATAACATGGCAGAAATTGAAGAATCACGTCCAATGGAAACCTCCACACCCGCCAATAAGATTGAGAAGGAATCGCAAATTGACGCCGGTATTCCCACAACACCCGAGCTACGCTGTAGCCGCTGCGGTACACAGTTCAACCATCAAACAGAGCTCGTCCAACATGAAAAAGTGCTCTGTGGCTACATTAAGCAGGAGCTGCAGCAACAGCACGAAGAGGAGCAATTAGAGCATCATACCAAGCAACAACATCAATTTGAAGGGGAAATTCAGCAATCGCAGTCAATACGGCCGCAGCACAATTTGGATGATTCCGCCGAACAGTCTGCCACATCAAACACTTCTCTATTGCATTCTAGCGATGCCGAGGATTTTCAAGACGAACGCGATTCCTCTCCCCGCAACGACTGTAATAGCGAAGGCAGCGAGCGTAAAGTACGCGTGCGCACCGCCATCACCGAGGAACAGCAACATCAACTCAAGCAGCACTATGCCATCAATGCACGTCCAAGTCGAGAAGAGTTTCGCATAATAGCCACACGCCTACAGCTGGATGCGCGCGTTGTGCAAGTTTGGTTTCAGAACAATCGTTCACGTGAACGTAAACTTCAAAGCTACCAGCAAGCGAATGGTAAATTGCCGTTCACTTTGCCCACAACTAACGCGAGTGCCGCTACGATAAGCGCATTAGACCGCGCCCCAATACTAGCTAAAAGCCGCACAGGTGAGGAGCAACCGCTGGACTTGTCACTGAAGCGTGATTGGGTCATCGCGGCAAAGCGCAACGGTGTACAGCAACAACATTCTCCGCTTTATGGGATCGCACCAATGCAAGGCATCGATGGTAGTGATCTTAACGAAGCAATTAACCTGAGCCGTAAGATGTCTGCCTCGATGTCGCCCCCTTCTTCACTCTCGCCATCATCCGCCGCATCCGTGCCTCAGTCGCTCAAGCATCAAGCGGCGTTTTACTTTGGCGCACCGCCTACAAATCATCACTTCCAGCGACAAACGCCTTCGCCCAGTGAAGCGCCACCGCTGCCCCAACAGCAACCGCTAACGCCACGTAACAGCAATAACAACAACAACGGCTTCTCAGCTTCGCTGGCCGGTCATCTACCACAATACATGTTGCCCTCCGGCGCCCAGCGAAGCCTAATGCCTATGGAAGCTATCTTCCGCATGACGCCCGGCGAGTATGCATGCAATCCGCTCATCAACAGTATTAAATTCCCCGACTATCGCGGCACGAGTCTTAGCCCAGGCGGTTCGGAGAAGCGCTCGTGGCGCGATGATGATTCGCGCATCTCACACGATGACGACTACATTGCCAGCGGCTTGCTACCAAAACCGAAACGACCCAAAGCAGAAACGCACGGACATGCTGGTGACCCGGATTTGCCCTTTGTGTGTGATCAGTGCGACAAAGCGTTCGCAAAACAAAGTTCGCTAGCGAGACACAAGTACGAGCATTCCGGTGAGCACAAGCGTCGCAAATCATGCGTCTCAATCGTACACAGTACGAAGTTTATGAAGTTATACTGACCGCTACATTTTTTCATCTCTTCAACAGGTCAACGCCCCTACCAGTGTATGGACTGTCCGAAGGCATTCAAGCACAAACACCATCTAACCGAACATAAGCGGTTGCATAGTGGCGAAAAGCCATTCCAATGCACCAAGTGCCTCAAACGCTTCTCCCATTCCGGCTCTTATAGTCAGCACATGAATCACCGTTATTCGTATTGTAAACCCTACAGGGAATAGGTAAACGACAATTCAGCGCAACCAACATCCGCCTCAACAAAATCGACTGGAACAGCACCTTCGAATGTCAATAAATCAAAGCATAGGCGCAATTCAGCGGTCGCATCGAGAAATCTGCTGAATATTGTTGAGTTTCGGAAGAAATTTGGCAGCCACGCCAATGGCACCTTATACCAACAACAAACAACCGCAGCAGCAATGGCGGCCGCAGCCTTTCAGCAACGCCATCAGCAGCGACAGCAACAGCAGCAACATAATGAAATGCAACAACGCTTGCAAGCGCAACACTTGTTGCCGCCACCCCCACTGCCGCCTCCACATATGGTTTGGCCGCCGTTGAATGGCGGTGGAATGGCTAGTATGTTGCCGCCTCCACTCAACCAGCAATTACATCAACAGCAACAGCAGCAACAACAACACCAACAGCATCGTTCATTAGTGGCGCCTTCGTTGCCGCCGCCGCCCCTGTTGCATGGCACGCACGAAATGCCTCATCTAGGTGTTGGAGATTCGTCCTTATACCACCAACAGACGAACCATATTGCGGACCAAGGTCTGCTACCGCCGCCCTTCGGCTGTCCTCCAACGATGCAAACCATGCCGCCCACGCATACGCATCAACAACAACCATATTTTGATTTTTTCAACAATAAAATGGGTCTGCTGAATTGATGGTCAATATAGTGGAATTGATGTCATGATGTCAAAGTATAGCTGAATTAATATGAATATGCAGCTGAAGAATTCTAGTTGCAACTGAATGATCAGCGCTCTTTTCATGGCTGAGTAATATGCGATTTCATTCAGCGCTCGGTTTGAAAAAGCAAAAAACCACATAAGCGCCTGACAAATGTGTGAACCAGTCAATATGAAATTTATAGGACGTAAATGAAGTTCCGCACTTAAGCTCGTACTTAAGCCAAATTAAATTAACGTTTAGCTGAATAAGTTCAACAGCCTATCTGATAATAAGATTCTTATATCATATGAAATGCAAAAGTATAGTGAAGTACATATGTAAATGTGTAAAGGCAAACAGTAAGAAAATATTGGTTTCCTTATTTTTTATATTCTGTATTTTATTTTAAGTTTTTAATTAAGTTTCATAAAGTGAAAATGAATTTTAAAAATATTGTGCAGGCACAAAACACAGGATATGCAAAAAGGCGTCTATTGTTTCAAGCAAAATTTTTCGATTTTTTAACGCCAAATTTAACTCTGATTATTACCTTAGCTTTGGACTGTCATCCTTCGTCAAACTGACGACACGCGTTCTTAAATTCAAACTTTCTCATGTTTTCATCGTTTGGCTCTAATTTTGTAAGTTATAAAAACGATGAAATGATATGTGAATTACATATTTTAATAACAAATTTAATTTAATTCGACTTAGTTAATAAAAATTAATTAAACATAAAAATAAAATCGGATGTGAATATTGCATATGTATATGTGTATGAAATAGACCATCGTCAGAACGACTAAGGAGGACGTTAGTGTACAAAACAATAAACATTTCGTTCCAGGGTGAAGCAAAAATTTTGATGAGTTTTTTTTAGTATAAGTTTTTTCTGTAAATTAAATTTGAAACCTTTCGTTACATTGAATTTATTACTATTATAGTTTTTGATATATATGCTATATATTTTAAGAAGTGATTTATTTTTACATATACATATTACTTTTAATTTTAAATTCGTCAAAAAACATGTCAGTTCTTCCATTTGCTTTTTTTTAAATATTCTCATTGCGTATGGCAGATTAGCCAGCCAGTACCAAGCAAATACTCTAAATTTCGAAAATTTACTTCGAAACTATTTTTTAGTTTTACTTTTTGATAATATTAATTTTTTAGTTTAAATAAAGGGGAACCGAAGTATTTTTATTTTAAACCCATTTCGGGTTTTTTTTCTAGTTATATCTCAAACAGATTTTTGGGCTTAATTTTACATGTAACGTCAAATCTAAATGATCGGAAGCAACCAAATTCACAGAGAGTTCTTCAAACTATGAAATAAGCTAGCAGATGAGCTGGGTAGTTTAGCAGTTATTATAAAAGTTATTACAAAAACGAAAAGTAAATTTTTTTTTAATTGTTTTGTGTTAGTTTTATTTTTCAAAACACATTTGAATGTATGTAATATACATACTATACTTCAGTATAGATACAAAGTGGCACAAAATTAATCATCCAATTTAGCTTTCGAATCATTTTTTTTTTTACTACATGTATAAAATTTGTTTGATTTTGAGTGATGGACATTTTTATTTTGGAATTTACCCGCTGCATTGCTTGTCTGTTCGTATACTGCAGCTGTCAAGTTGACACGTGTCAAATATGACGCCATTTGCAAAAATTATAAATCTTCTTCCGCCACCTTGCATACATACATATGTACAAATTTCAATGTCTAAAAAATTTTATCAGAGAATTTTAAAAATGTCATCAAATTATACAACAAATGCCAATTACTGCAATTATAATTTTTTTTTTTCAAAATCAATAAAAAGTGAGAAAAAACAGTATTTGAAACTGTATTTTTTAAGCACATAAACTGTATTACACAATATGATAAAAAAGTGCAATAGTATATTTTCTAACCTAAAAAAAAAAAACAAAATGTATCGAATTACACACACATGTAAACCTTTTCAAAACTACAATTTATAGTATGCTATTTTTCTAACTCATTTTTGGGCTTTAAAAAACAATTTACACCCACCGCTTGAAAGAGAAAATTATTAAAGAATGCTTACTTTGAATTTAATAAAACTAAAACATGAAACACGAAAACTTTTCACAAACAAAATCACATAAAAGCGGGCATCACTACGACGAGCATTCCACTAGCAGGCCCTGAAAAGTTATAAGTAAAAGTAAATTAAAAATTGAAAAATGAAATTGAAAAACAGCGCAACAGCTTGCATTTAAGTGTCTGTCACACCTCCGCCTCTGTCGTGGGCGTATATTGCATACACAAAGCAGAAGTATGAAGTAACTGTACTAAAGTCGTAAGTTTCGACGTAAATAAATGACGCAATTTTAGTAAGTAATCTAAACAAAACAAAAAAGAAACATAATAAAACACAGAGAAATTCATGAAATTAAAATAAATCAAAAAAATTAATATTTAAGTAAAACATTGATTTGGCCTTATTAAGTAACTTATTTGAATCTTTAAACATACTAAAATTCAAGAGCCTAACCTAGTAAAAAAATGGTTAAAGTTAGTTTTTTAAGCTTGTAAAATGCGGCATTGCGTTGCTTAAGATAACAATTAATTAACTTGAAGTAAAGACGGAAAATGTGCACGTACATAAATAGGTACACAATCACACCATTAAAAACATACAATTTTCTGGACAAGCACAAAACAAACCAAAAAGAAACAAAAAAAGCGTTTGAATCAAATAATATAGCCAATTTTTTCATAAAACTTCCAAACACAAATTACTACACAAAAAACGTAACACTTTAAAATTAAATACGAAATTTCTTAAAAAACCAAACAAACAAAGTTTGACTACTAAGGATACTTGTAAAAATTCATTGACAATAAGAAACAAAATATAAAGAGTTTCGAGAATTGTAAAAGAAAGCACACAACCAAAAAAGCAAAAACCAAATTTACACAGTTATTTTTTGTGAATGCATACCCCATCTCCAAGTCCAAAAATATAGTAGCACCCCCCGCTTATGTTGAGCGCCGAAAATTTGAAAATTATGCTTAGCAGTAACACGAAATAAGCTAAAAGAAAAATACAGGAAATGCAATTACAACGAATCTAACTAGATTTACAATAGAGACAGCAAACAAACGCAAAAAAAAGCACAACTGCAGTGAAGTTTTATTTTTTAAAATAAGAATACAAACAGCAAAAATATGTATTGAAAATTGAAGTAATTCAAACTACGTGAAAATAAGGTTTCCTAAACAACGAACACATTTCGTTTTTTCTTTTGTGCACCAAACGAGCACCACAATCAACGGCAAAACCGCAGAATTTATTTCCGAATAAATTTTACATATAATTTTTTTTTTAATATTATATAATTCGAATGTCAACGTAACTTGTGGCTAATTTGAATGCGCCTCTATTATTTAAATAAGTAATTTTAATTAAAAATTTGGTCTGTAGGTTTGGAAATTTTTTCCCACTAGAAATCATTTTCCTCATACCCTTACCACTACAAAAGCTAGAAAATCCAAAGACACTACGTATCATAAGCAACAAGCAGGTCAGCCTCCACGAGGGTTGCCGTTGCGTACGTACACCTAGTTTAAATTAAGTTTTAAGCCTAGTTTTCCTAAGTTATCCCCTACTATATATTTCCTATGTCCAAGTGCTGAGTCGTACTTGTCTGTAAATATGTAGATTTATATGTATGTTTCTTTTTTTTTAACAGTGAATTCTAAGCGGCCATAAACTCGACTCGAAAGTGAAACCAAAGTAAAATGTAATGTAATTAAACACACACATATTTACAGTAGTTAATAAATAATGTAATTTAATATCTAACATAAACAAGTTTAATAAAATAAAAGTTAAAAGTTAAATGTTACATTAAAAGAGAAACTTAATTACTAAGCACAAATTTTTCGGCAACGTGCAGACGGCTGAAATAATTTGTTTTAATGCCTTATAAATCGTTAGTTATAGCAACAGGTTATATTTAATTAATAACAAAGCCAAAACAAAAACCAATTAACCAAAAAACAAAAACATTGCAAATTTCAATGAAAAGTTAAGTCAATAATAAAAATGAAAAAATAAGCACAGCAACATTAAAGTTATTTTACAGCAAGAGTGCCATACAGTTTTGTAAAGAACAAAAGCAAAAACAATATTGTTTTAAAATCGAATACATTCAAACATATTTGTATGTCTGTTTGATGCTGCATATACTTGCATTAGCGGTTGATTTTTCTTAAGGTTTTTTTAATTATTGTTTAATAATTTTTTACTGCTTGTTTCGTTTAGCTTTTTAAACTTTTATTGTATGTACATTGTGCGTATGTATTATTAATTTTAAGTTAGTTTAAAAATTACATTTACTTATTCTTAAGATTTTTTAATTACACTTATTGTACATGCATGTGTGTGTGCATGTGTATACATACAACCGCGTAAAATCGCTTGCAAGCCAATGTTTTAATTGAATAAGCAAAACTTAAGCATAATTATAGTTTTTTTTAAATACAATAAAGCATTAAACGTTATGCAAATATACTTAAAAACAAAAACAAAAAAAAAAAGAATAAATAAATACTAAATAATAATAATATATGTATTAAAGTAAAGCAGTTAAGCAAATAAATGAATATATATTATATACAATGCATTCTTGCGTAAATGTTTTTTAATCAAAATAGTTAAAAAATAATGAGCGGAGAAATTGCGTTGACGAGCACAGCGACATAGAGCGATGTCGTAGGGCGAAACAAACCACACCCATACACACACATTTTTTGTCTTAATAAATTTACAAAATTATTATTATTATAACAATTATACAATTTACAACATTAAAAGAATACGAATGAATGGAGGACGTATAAATAAAACAAAAAGTTTATTGAAAATTAAAGACGTTGTGATTTTATTTTGAATGAGGGGAGAGGGGTGAAGTAATTTCATGGTGTTTTAGGCTTGTTCGAGCTGTTTACATTCCATGTGAAATTCTGGCCACTGTTGCGCGTAAAATTTTTTAAATCGGCATCATACAAAATTTTTTTGCACGATTGCTTCATTATTTTTTCACCATTTTCAAGCACAAATTAACGTTGATGGCTATGTTCAGAAACGCATTATAATGCGCAGTACTTGCAGCGCTGGCAGCACTGTCAATGTGACAATTCATGCAACTGATAGATTTGTTGAAAAATTGCAAATAGATTTGTTGCATTTATGAACGCGCTGTGCAGTAAAATGGAATTGTTACTAAGTTTGGTCATGGACGATGTATGTGAGGAAGAAACCGATAGTCTTTTATTAAATTTAAGAAAAAAAAAAAAACCGTGTAAAGCTTAAAAGAAGGACATATCTTGTCAAAAGTTTAATATCAAAACGGAAAATACCCAAAAATAAGTATTTTTTTGAAACAATAAAATCGTTTCCCGAGCTTACCATGGTGATTATGTTAAACGACGGATGAACTGCGGCGGGAGTTGACTCGATCCGCACTCGACTCACTTTTTTCTTTAAACTGTATTATGAACACCGACGAATTCACTGCATTACAATCCGTAAACTTTGTTATCAACACAATCAGCTGTTTAAATTTTCAAAGCACAAATAAATTTTTGTTTAGCGCAAAATATGGATACTATATTCTTTTACCTGGATTTTGGTGAAAATACAAGAGGTAATTTAAGGCGAAGCCGCCAAAAAGTTAGGGATACTGCTGATGATGTACTCCGGTTGCCTGATGATGCGTAAGCTTTTCGTTGCGGTATATGTACGTAGAGTTACGATAATGTGAGCTCCTTTTGAAGGTTTTTAAAACAGTTTCGGCTTAATAAAGCAGCCTTTGAATATATTTTGAACATATTGAATGGAAAAATGCCTCCCGTTCGAAGATCATGGTTGATATCACCAAAGCTTAAGCTTGAAGCATGCTTAAGGTTTTTGGCCGAAGGGGGCTATCAAAATGGTACTGGACAAGATTTTAACATAGGAATGGCGCAGTCCACAATTTCTACAGTACTTTCAGATGTTTTGAATATCTTAGAGGCTACATTATGTCCTAGATGGATAAGCCTAGTCATGACGGACAGTGAAAAGCTAGAGGCCAAAAGATATTTTTTTGAAAAAACGACAATTCCGGGAATAATTATGTGTGTAGACGGTACTCATACAAAAATTTTAAAACCAACTGGAGAGAATGCGCACCTTTACTATAATAGAAAAGGATGTTATAGTATAAATGCAACGATAGTAAGTTAATTGTTAAAGTCAGACTAAATTAGTTCACTAATATATTGTGCGGCTTAAGATATGTGACCATAAGCAGCGAATAAGGTATGTAAACAGTAGGTACGCAGGTGCAAGCCACGATTCTTTTGTTTGGGAAAATAGTGATGCTTCGACTTATTTTCAAGCCTTGTATGAAAGTGGAGAAAGAAGCACGAGATTGTTGGGTAAATATACACCAAATAATTAAAAAAAATAATATAGTTTACGTCGCAATATTTTACATAGGAGACTCCGGATATCCACTTTTACCCTGGTTGATAACACCCTTTCGTAACACTCGAGCAAATACGCCAGAAAGTCGGTTTAATAAAAGCAAGGGCCGCAACATTGTTGAAAGGGCAATAGGAGTCTGGAAGAATTGGTGTCGATGTTTGCTTTCTGCTCGCCAACTACACTATGCTCCAGAAAAAGTGGCGCAAATTGTCAACGTCGCGGCTGCACTTCATAACATTCGCATTCATTACAAGATTTCCGACGAATATTTAGATGGGGTTGAAGAAAGTGATGAATATGTAGGCGAACCTATACAAACCCAACGGTACTCAGCTGAGGCTACTCAAATTCGCAATGAGATGTTACGCAGCTTTTTGTAATAATAACTACATTCATCTTAATTCATATTCATATATATTTCTTAAAAATTAAATTAAAAAACCTCCATGGTATGTGCTAAAAACTAGTTACAAAAAAAAGTTATCCAATAAGAAAGCTAGTATTCAGTCATTTTATCAGTTATTACAGACCCAACTGTTTATCTATTCATCCAAGCTGGAAAGCTCTCTGGTGGTTGTGCGTTTCCTAAAAAATATAAATTTTGCCATTTGTATAAATTTTGCCAATATATATAATCCGAAAAAAAAACAAATAAAAATGTTTTTCCTTACATTTTATTGCTCTCCATCTTAATTATAATAATATCCGCAACACAATGACCTGCGGATGAGAAACGAGTAAATTTGTTTGAAACGCGTATTGAATGCGTTGTTGGTAATGCCATTTTTTTTAATCGATCCGTAAACCACATTATCGATCCGCATACTGCTTTATCCGACGTTTATTATGATACCGAATACTGTCGGATCGAGTATAACTCCCTCCGCAACCATCCGGCGGATACCATAATAGGGGTGTACATTTTATTCTCACTTTCGAATGAATTGGTCCACTTTTGAGGTAAGTTTTTGATATCCAGTTGCATCAGTACTTCATCTACGACCTTAGCCCAGAGCACGCTCTTTTTCCTCCTTCCCGACGTGAACTCGTTCTCCATGCTCAGTCGGACTCTGAGCAGTAATTTTATCTCCGATGTACTAAAGTAATCACTAAAACCAAGAAAAGTAATATATAATAAAATAAAGTTTAAATATCGTATTTTTCATCAATTTTTGTATTAAAAGCTAAAACAAATAATTAAATACCCACTTTTCATCAGACATTGTACTAGCGTATTTATTGGCAGTGTGAAAATTTTTGCTGCAAATAATGCACGACTTTTGATACAAAAATGACGTTTAAGAACGCGTTGCAATTGCCGTACTGCCATATTTGCATTTTTGAACGCACTGCTCACTCTGAAATGGTATGTTGCGCATTATAATAGTCTAGCGTAAGTGCACTAGCCTGCCATCCCAGAGGTTGTGGGTTCGAGTCCCCTACTTCCCCTGTTTCTAAAAAAAAACAAAAAATCATTCCTCAACCCTAAAAAACGTATCCTTTCCATCCTTACTCTCACACAATAGCGCATTACTTGTATTGTGGCTGCTAAAACAAGCAAAAAACAAAGAAAAACACATAGTTACACATTGCATCAGTGGCGCCAGCAAGAGGAAGCGGACGATAGCGGTAATAGTGCAGACACACGAAATTTAGCGAAGTCCTCAACCATCTGTGCGATCCCTTTGCCAAAAAAATGTGAAACTCAGATGGCGCTCCAAGCAGTAAGAAGGCGTTGTGCAACGACAGGTGCGCATTTCCACCATATAGAACTGTCAACTACCCTGTCAGAAATCCAAATAGGGGTGTGTACGAGCTGTGAAAATTGCGGTAGTGTTGCTTTTTATGACAGAGCTTCACGTTCTACAGAACAAATTCGGCAACACTGGCAACGTCACGCGTTCGTTGAACAAAATGTTGACAATCTGTTGCTCATCACTAGCAAATCATACGCAACATAAAAATTTTCACTGCGCAATTGAGATGGAGGAGGAAAAGTAAGTTAATTTTGCAAAAAATGTTATTTGTATGTCTAATATTGTTTATTATTTCTTTTTAGCATAAAGCTAAGCTTTACTGAAACCAAGTTGTTGGTCAGGTGTCGATTGGATATGGAAGATGAGTTTGTAAGTGGGAGGAAAAGGAAATCTGTTCTTTTGGGCAAAGTTCTGGATAAAATGAAAACTGATGCTCTAGATCTCAGCCCTACAAGAGATCAATTACAGAAGACATTTTTAAATGTGGTCGCAACCTACAAAAGAATTAAAAAGAGAAACAAGTGTACAGGACGAGATGCCACAAATTGGAAATTGTTTAATGAATTCGACGAAGTTTATAGCAGTATACATTCCATTTCTCCTCCATCTCAAAATCTGTAGAGTTCCCCGGATATTCCTTGCAACGAAATTATACAAGATAATGGAGAAGTTCATGAATGTCCAGGCAACAATCATCAATCCGACATTGATTCTGATGGGGAAACTGATCACAGTCTCTATATAATTATAGAGAGAAGGATGTAAATGTTCGTAATAAACAACGTAAAATACCAGGAACCGAGTTACTGGAGTTTTTGAAAAAAGAGGCTGATATTACCATTCAAAAAAACTGATCTGAGTAATTTTCAAAGACTTATTAGTATTGAATACTTATTTTTTGAATGAAGTAATTTTTTTTTGTTTTAGTATTAAGTATTTTATTTACGTAAAATAAAGCGTTTTAAATGAATTGTTATGAATTAAACAACATTTTCAACTCATTTCGTCTAGAAATTCCTTTATTGGTGTCATTGATATTGTCTGTAATTTCCGCTTCAGGATTATTCTCGCAATCGCCATTAGAATTTCGTGTCGTTCCAATATCTTCGAAACTGTTTTAGAGATAATATATCAATATGATTAGGTATTTTGAATTTTTGCCTTAAAATGCCAAATGCTTGCTCTATTAAAACTCAGGTAGAGCTAAAGTGATAATTAAACTTTTTGTCAGCAGTAGTGAGATGTCCGTTATCTCTATATGGTACCACTCAATATTTCGACAGTGGATAAGCGGATTTTAGCTGATAGCTCCACTTGCAATTTCAACCTGACCAGTTGTAATGCCTTTGTAAATTGGACTATTGCTCCAATGAGTTAGCGTCGTGGCAGCTTCCAGGAAACCCGATAAATACGTCTAAGAAACGAAGCTTACTATCGCAAATAGCCTAAAATATCTCAATAGAGAAAAATTTGTATTAGTGTATACATATGCATTTCTGACATCCATGGAATATGCCACCAACCTGCATGATTATTGAATAATTTCCCTTACGGTCGTAATAGCTTATAGCGTCATTCTTTGGTGTGTTAATCTGAAAGTGAATCCCGTCCATGCATCCAATAACGAATATAAAACAGTTCGTTCTAATTGTTTGAAAACTTTCCATTAAGTTCTGCTGTTGAATAATGCTCGGCGAAGAAATTTCAGTTTTGAGGCAGCATATTGAAAAATAGTTTATGTGCTGTTCCTTTTCCAACATTAAAGCGGTCGGAGATTTTCCTACTGTTGCCAAGTTTCCACAAGGTGATGTACAACGATTGCTTCAACGAATACTTGATGTCAGCTGTGCACTAGAAAAGGCTTAGAGCCTCACGTAACTTTTAGTTTAGTTTCAAAAAGTATTTCAATTTCCTCACTTTTCTTTGTTTGGAACAATGGTTAAACAATAAGCCTTTTATCATATGCCTTCTCCTCCTTTTTTTCCCCCATGTTTATTAAAAAATTATCACGACTGCTTTCCATCATCTCATCTGCTATCAACTAAGTTAAAATTTCCATTTTTTTTAAGCAACAAGTCAACGAAAAATAAACATTGCAAAATTGCTGCACAGTATCAGCTGAGTATCAGCTACAGGGCATCAGTAAAGTAACAGGGTTGCAATATTGCAGTAATTATTTAGCGGCTCGAACACACTCTAGATTAACGAAACCAACGCAAGACTGATGCTGAAAACAGTGAACGACGTACGCAGTCCCTTACCACAGCCCCTAACGAGCACAAAAACTCATCCCGTGAGAACAACTGCGTTCTACGAGTATTATGCTGAAAACAGTGAACACCGCACGGAATCCCTTACCGCAGTCCCTTACCGTGCACAAAAACTCATCCCGTGAGAACAACTGCGTTCTATTAATTACATATTTACACAATACATCGGTTTGTGTGTGTATGTGTTTGGTTGTATCTACACAATGTTGCCATTGATATTTTTGCTTACACACTTTTTCAAACATCCGCGTTATCAATTACAATTTTTCATTGTTTAATAAACCAAAGCCAAAAACCAACAAATGCAAATAGTTCATTTATCTATAATTAACATTATTCAACAGTGTTTTTAAGTTATTTTAATAAAAATTAAAATTTGTCTAAGTTTATTTTGTAAATGATTTCGAAATGTAGTGCATGGCACCACTGTGTGGTGAGAGAGCACTCAGCTGACAGGGTTCTAAGGGATTTTTCAAATATCGTGAAATAAAATCTACGATACGGAAGGAAGGAATTTTTCATTTACATGGGGTTCTCATTAGTTTGATCGTAACAGCCGAAAAGGGACTGCGTTTACGTCGTTCACTGTTTTCAGCATGAGTCTTGTCGAGGCCCTATGCTCCCAAGAGGAATGAACAAGGAAACAAAAACCTTTATTGAGAAAAATGTTTATAGAAAACTCTTATTATTTTTATCTGCATATTCACCTTTACGTACATGTCTATGCAAAATAGGCGCCGAACAACAGAAAAGTGTTAGCTTAGCATTTGCAGAACAGTTGCAAACGTTTATAAAGGCTGCAATATAATTTTACATATAATTGGCTCTTATACTCTTTATTTAATGGTTGGGCTGATCTCCCCCTCATATTTGTGGTCCCCAGTGGAGCGACCTACAGTTTTAATCCGACTCCGAACGGCAGATGGTTTTTAATGATGCGTTTTTTTAAGGCAGAAATACACTCGGAGGTTTGTCATTGCCTGTCGAAGTCCGACCGTTATTAAAACAAACTTTTTCTATCATGCTGCAATACTGCCGCTTTTATTGCGTGCCTCGAACAAGTCCGTTCATTCCAAAGTGCTTAGAATGTGTGGGGCACTAGACAGGGCTAGTTTACAGGGGCGTCAGCCCTTGGCCTGGAAAACCCCGAGTCATTCCGGTAACGTAGAACCGGGTGCCATGGGAATGAAGGGTTCGAAGGGAGGAGTCGATTTAGCCATGTCTATCTGTGCATGCATACGACAGTTCGAGCAGAATTTATTATTTTTCAGTGAAACTTGGTGCACATTTTATTTTTTTTTTTCAGGTAAGTTGATTTTTAAAATAGGAAAAATCACCCACTTGCCATTTAAATATAATTTTCAAAAACAGAAAAACTCGTAATAAATCTGTTATAGGTGCAGCAAAATTATTAACATTTTATGAAAGTGAAAACCTGAGCAAAAAAAATATGGTGAAAAAAAAATTTTGGAACATGGAAATCTCCAATTAAAAATGGAAACAACGAAGCACTAACAGAAACACTTGAGAAGAAAAGCGGAACTAGGTAGGAGAATTTATTTGAAGAAATAATTAATCCAATTTATAAATATTTTCCTATAAGCATTACTTTTATAAAAAAATTCACAACCAACAAGGAAATATTTAGTATTTGCTTTCACGACAAGAACTTCTATATGTTCATTGGGGTACTATGGTACGTTTTACATGTCACGTCAGTCAAAAGCGCTGCCGCAACAGACGCAAAGCACCCATTGTGACAGCCCTATAACTTCGGTTGTTACGTCACTCAAGGATGGTGTATTAATTGGCTTGACCTTCAGCTAAGGTGAAAAATGAAAGTGAGCGAGTAACTTCGGCTTCCACGTCACCGGGGACTCGGCAGCGGAATTCTGCTCGCTTATTTCACGCGTAGGTCACAGTTATGAAAAATATGTTAAATAAAATTATTAAAGTAAAAAGAATCAAGGCACTTTAGCAAGAAGTGGAGTAAAGTGTGGAGTGGATAATTAATAATAAAAAAATAATTTTATACGTTCTCTAAACTGTCAAACTTTGTTTTCTTTTTCCTTTCCTGTTGTTTAGAGATTTGAATAATAACAATATACATACCACTAACAATGTCAAACTCTGTTTACCTTTCCCTTTCTTGTTGTTTAGAGTTCAAAATTCATGCCACGGACAAATTTGATATTGTGCTTAAAAAGACATTTTATGCTTGTGACTAATTGGACCATAAATAAAAATCCACGGCAATAAAAATTTCTTATGACACCCTGCACTTAGCAACCGTGCTTTCCAACTGACATTTGCATTCACACATAAATGTCAATCCAGTAAAAACATCTGGCATTTGTGTTTATACGTTTTTGCTTTTGGCGAACTTTTTAATAGAGAAGTAATATTTCTAAAATTTAATAAAATGTTGGGCATAAAGAACTATGGCTCTTCATCAGAAAGTGATACAGAAGCAGAAGAAGGCACCAATAAATCCGAGGAAGCATGTGATAATACAAATTCCATGTCGCATCTCAAGCCAGTCAATCCCGCACTGTCGCTCGCCAAGTCTTTGGCAATTTGCGCAGCACCTCACGTTGTACCAATGGGTGCTACTGCAGTTTCGCGTACCATCGATCCCACTGTGAAAGAAGTGATGTATAATCCAAAATTTGAAGAATTGTACGCACCTATCCAAGGTCCAGAAAACCCAAATTTGACAGAACAAATGCGTGCTCCTCGAAACACCCTTTCTGGATATGTGGAAAAAGCACATATTAATGCCTTTGAATTTGAGAACCAGCGACGCACATTTCACACTTACGGTTATGCGTTGGATCCTACAGTCGACGAAGCTGCAGATGGGAAATCATTTGTAGGTGATTTACAATCTGCCTACAATGACGAGGGTAAAACCGTATTTGAGTCACCAAAGCCGAAAAAGAAACGTAAACAAGATAAAAACGACAACCCAGAAGATATCGAAGGTTTTGTCGGACCATGGGGTAAGTACAAAGATGAACAATCGGTAGCGCGTCCGAACGAGCAGGAGAAGGCAGAATTGGAGGAGATTTTAGCGAAAAGACACAGGCGCAATCGTATTGTAGAAGACAAACCGTTGGAAGAAAAGTCAGTGCTACATAGTAAGTTTAAAATACGCACTCTATTTTGCGAGTTAACATATATGTATTTATAAATTCTTTACTTGCTTATAGTCAAAGACGCTTACGATTACCAAGGGCGTTCGTATTTGCATGCGCCACACGATTTGGGTATAAATTTACGTTCAACGTCTGCTCCCAATAAATGCTTCTTGCCGAAAGCGCACATACACACTTGGACGGGACACACCAAAGGTATTTCATCTATACGTTGGTTTCCTCAAACAGCGCATTTGTTGCTGTCCGGTTCCATGGATTGTCGCGTAAAATTGTGGGAGGTGTTTGGCGAACGACGCTGTGTGCGCACTTTCTCTGGTCACAGGCAAGCTATAAAAGATATTGCATGGAATAACAAAGGCACCAAATTCCTCTCCGCTTCCTATGATCGTTATATAAAAATGTGGGATGCGGAAACTGGCGAAGTTATATCACGCTTTACAGCGCGAAAAATGCCCTTCTGCGTCAAATTTCATCCGGACAATAACAAGCAACACCTATTCGTAGCAGGCACCTCTGACAAGAAAATTATTTGTGTAAGTATTTTTAAAAAACGAAAAAATATTTAATTTTATTTATTACTTACTTACAGTGGGACACACGCAGTGGCGACATTGTGCAAGAATATGATCGTCATTTGGGCGCTGTCAACACAATCACATTCGTTGATGAGAATCGACGTTTCGTTACCACCTCCGATGACAAATCGATGCGTATTTGGGAATGGGACATTCCCGTCGATATGAAATACATAGCCGATCCTACAATGCATTCCATGCCAGCTGTAACGCTTGCTCCAAATAGCAAATGGTTGGCATGCCAATCACTAGATAATAAAATTGTGATATTCTCTGCATTGAATCGTTTCAAAATGAATCGTAAGAAAACATTTAGTGGACATATGGTTTCTGGTTATGCTTGTCAGTTAGACTTTTCACCAGATATGAGTTATTTAGTTAGCGGTGATGGAGATGGCAAATGTTATATATGGGACTGGAAAACAACGAAAATGTACAAAAAATGGCAGGCACACGAGGGTGTCTGCATTAGCACAATGTGGCATCCACACGAAGCGAGCAAAGTGGTAACAGCCGGCTGGGATGGCCTCATCAAGTACTGGGATTAAGTGGGGAGCACGTAAATGTCAATAAGAAGACCACCTAACAGAAAATGTTAAGTACACCATATTAAATAATATTGTAAAAGATTTGTATAATAGTAATAAAAATAGAATTTTATAAATTAAATGCAACGATTATTAAATTTATATGCAATTTAGATCATAGCATAGAATTGAAACGTTCAGCACTATGTTAAAACCAAAATATTGGCTTATAATTACATAGTTTGCGATAAGTAAGCCGAGGCAAAGATGCTCCGAAACCAGCAACCGCTTATGCAATCGCGTAAGGATGTTAAATGGCCGAGTTCCTAAGTTATTTTTACTTTACTGCCACTTTATTTACTTACATATTTAATTTGAATTATATCATCACTCAGTTGGTTTATTTACTTTTATTTAGAAGTGTAGATATGTATACATGTGATATGATAATGAAGGTTCTGTTGTTGTTGTAGCAGTACACTAGGTCCTTCCAGGGCGGTGTAGCCACCGATTGTCATCGTCTAATTCATCTAACAGTAGGCCCAGAAATGAAAATTAGTTCTTCTTTTGATATCTTAATTGAAAATATTATTGAGTACGTAGTTTCTTCAATTTCTTCTGTTCTAGATCTCTATCTCTGCGCCTTCTCAGTACTGCATGGTGCCCATACTAGTTGTTCTCTTATTTCACTTTCGGGCTCTTACGAAGTATTGCTCAATTCTAGAAATATTATTATAAATATATCCCTCACGGGCAAGTACTGTAATTCACTTCCGATTGAATTTCAATTCTGTCGAGCTTTCACTCAATAAATAAACTCAATGCGTTTAGCCGTCTTACTGAACTCACTAACCCGTTTGTTTATTTATGTATTTCTGCATTTGTTTACAAACAATCGCTAAATATTGCGGCAAAGCCATGATTCGTTGCAAAATGACTGATAACAGCGGGGCCTGCGCACTGCGGCCGCAACAACTGTCAAATATTGTGTGTTCTTTTATGCAGCCAAACAATAACTAACACCCCTATCGCTATACCAAATGCAAAACTGGTGCACCATATGTGTAATATCTACAAAGTGAAAATAATCGATTTTAACCGTCGCGAAGATTGTACCTCGAAATTTATAGAAATTTGTTAAAAATACATTTCAAAATAATCATTGCCAAACGGAAGTGACACAAAAACATATTTTGGCTACTTTGTATATAAATTTCTTTCTGTGGACCGTTAAAATATTGAATTGGAAAATGTAACTGTCCAATATCAGATTTGGAGTTCACGGCCAGTTCAAAAACAGTTTTGATGAGAAAGTGGAAATGAAGTAAACACCGTGTTAATCATAAAAGCTCGTTAATAAAGCAGTTTTCGAAGCATTAAAATTCAATTGACCCTTTTGAAATTTGCTTAAAATTCCCTTTACCAAATCATCTCATTCCCTCCACTTCCCTCAATGTGAATTAAGTAATAGTATTTAAGTGCACTCAACACCACCTCCTCCCAAAAAAAGTCAAAGCAGTCACGTTCATTCAAACCATAACTGCCGACAGCACAAATAACAACTCAACCACTCAATCATCGCCCTCCATAGACCATCACACGCACCAACACCAAAATCTTACATTACTATCGCTACCGCTCTAGATAGATCTTGCTATCCCAAACAGCACCATCGTTTGTCTGTAAACGCTGCTACAATGTCCAAACCGCCCACAGACACCTCCGGTCTGGGTTATTCATACCACCTGCCATCCGGTGGTTTACTTTTACGTCTCAAGAATTCCCTCTCACAATTTAGCGATCTGTTCAGTGAGTTCAATAGATACATTGCGCCGGCCTACCATCATGACCGGTGCGAGCGTTCTGTACATATGCGCCTCTATTCGATGCAGAAGCGCGAATTTGTCATGGTCTTTTTGGGATTTCTCATATGTTTCGGTTTGGCAATTGTAATTGGTCTCACCGGACCGCCCATCACCAGCACATCGGCAATCACAGCCAAAAGTATACTTGCAAATACATCGTTGGCTAATAGTAAAACAGTGCTGGCCACAGGACCATTTGCAATGAAATCACCACTGATGACCACATACTCGCAGCAACTGTGGCTAATTGCCAAATTAGTGACAGACAACAATGATGGTGAGTTGATATGCGATATAGTAAGATGATGCTACTTAATGATTTTCCGTACAATTAAATTTTATTTTTAGATGAAAAATATGATAAGAGTTTTCAAGTGAACATCGGTATAGATGGCATAACAGAGCAGCACAAGCCTCTGAGCATTCTGCGCGCAGATTCGGTTCGCAATCGTACGCGTCACTTGTCCTGCATTCGGAACGATTGTGAGGAGTTTACTATTCTGCACTTGGGATTTATAGAATATGCGCATTACATCATCACTGTACGCTTCTATGGGCTGGAGACATTCCATCTGAAGTACAATATAAGGAGTATAACCTTTTACGTAAGTTTTTGAAGGGATCAAGTGAATGCTCAAGTTGCCTATGTGGTTGTTGAAAAGGTAATTTTGAAAGTGAACATCTTTTCTAAAGCGACCCAAACTATCACGCATTCCCACGACAGTTGGTTCTACTCTACCGGAAGGACCCGAGTTTATATCCGGTCAAGAACTGTCACTTCAGTAGCATTCCACAAACATTAATGGGGAATGTTTAGGCTGTTACAACAAAAAGAATAATTTGGGTTTTAACTACGCAGCGCCAACTTAATCGCCGGGAGTAATATGTGTAGCTAAGTTGCAAACTGCCAAAGCACTCCCCCGAATATCGCCTAACAACCACCTATGTGTGTAGCCTTTATTTGTGCTTAATCACAAGATTCTCAAATAAGTACATCAACCCCTGGAACCGGCAAACGTAGTCCCGATTGTCGTGGGAACGCGTATATGAGTTCTAGCAGCCGCGTGGAATCTGCCTGATATTAACGAAATAGTGCTTTAGACAAAGTAGCGGGTTACTACACAGTCGGGCATATATGGTCCGAACCCATCGAAACAGTTAGTTTTCTATACCTAATCGTTTTAATCTTATTGTTTAAACTGCTTTAATGGCCTCCAGACATTTAGTTTTCGTATTTTTATTTGGTGAGCTCAATGCCGGTTTAACAATAAAATAACAAATTAAATTGTTACTATTATTTATTTAAAATACGAAAACTAAATTTTATTACAATATATTTTATCCTATATCAACAAGTAATTAATAATTTTTTGTATTAATTATTTCTAATCTATATTTTCTAACTAATTTCACAGTTCAAAACATATAGTCCCGAATTCACACAAATTGAAATATGGTTCCGCTTCATATTTCTTCTCTTCACATTCATTGTAATTGTAAGTTAAAAAGTTAAAACTTTTTCTTACTATATACTCGTATGCATATTGAATGCTTGTTTTTAACATCAACAGTGCTGGTATGCGCACACATTACGTAAATATCCCATCTACGATTGGTCCATCGAACAGAAATGGATGTCAATATTGCTGCCACTGCTCCTATTATATGATAGTAAGTCTCACGATTAAATAAAATGTATATAAATAT
Source organism: Anastrepha ludens (assembly GCF_028408465.1). NCBI lineage: Eukaryota > Metazoa > Arthropoda > Insecta > Diptera > Tephritidae > Anastrepha > Anastrepha ludens. Next base: position 83,136,587 of record NC_071498.1, on the reverse strand, counting down.
TTAAACTGGATAAAACTCTTCCTCGTTGCAGACCCTTTCTTTCCATTGATTTTCCTGATGAACTCTTGGCTCCCTGGCATGTTGGATGCCGTGCTGCAGGCCACATTCCTCTGCTCGTTGCTGATGTTCTGGCTTTGTATATACCATGGCTTACGTCAAAACGAAAGGCGTTTCATAAGGTTCTACCTGCCAAAGGTCATCGTTATACTACCTATATGGTTGTGTGCCATTGTATTGGCCACTTGGGAGAAATGCAACGAACTACGCGATCCCACCTACAGTCACTTTGTGGACACTCGAAATTATAATGTGTGTGAATGCATATTTGATTTATAAATATATTTGAAATTATTTGTTCCTTAATTTTAGGGCTTCAAGCTGTTCTTCTACATTGCTGGCTGTATGTATATACTGTACCTGGCCTTATTAGTTTTACGCGCCTACACTGAGCTTAGATCGATGCCTTACTTTGGTATGGTTGACTTTAAAAGAATAATATTGTAATTACAATTAATTTAGAGAATCACTTATTTTATTTTATATTAAAAAGTTTCAATGGTTGCTAACTTTAAATTTAACTTTGTTTCTTCTACCAGATATGCGTCTGAAATTCTTAACGCTGTTAATGCTTTTCGTCATTTCGATTTCGATAATTGTCACAACGTGCCGCTTTGGCTTCGGTATATTGGAGGATAATTTTGTGGCCACACTTAATACCACCTATCAAAGCTCGGCGCAGTTTATGTGTTTCTATGGTCTTTTAAACTTCTATCTGTATACCATGGCGTATGTTTATTCGCCAAATGGACGCTTTTCGCAAGGTGATTATGAAAGTGTGCCATATAGTCGCAGCATGACTCATACTATGATTTACTGTAAAGGGAGTTAACAAAAATAATTACTTTTTCAGAAATCTCTGTTACCAAAGATAATCCAGCATTTTCGATGATTAACGATTCTGACGAGGAGGTAGTTTATGGCTCAGAGGATGAATCACGACGTCCTCTTACCGTTGGAAACAAAAATGATTATGATAGCGATTAAATAGCTTTCAGATTTTCGTAAAAGCTATATGTATACATATAATATTATATATAAGCAGATAATATTAGAAAACAATAATTTTTGGGTAGGCAAAGAAGAATATAAGAATTTTGTTTTTCCAACTCGTTTGTGCCATTGAGTAAATTTCTTTTATGGTTTGAATTTACTTTGCACAAATAACTATGTCCTATTTTGTTAATTATTTTATATTATATTTGAAATTATTTTCAATAAACTAATTTTTTACTTTTTATTATTTAATCTAATCTATTATTTGTTCTAATTTATTTATTTATTTACTTTTTTATTACACCTTATTTTATTCAAATTTATTATATTTTTATTTAATTTTATTTATTTTAAATGCTCAACAAAAATTTTTAATATATAATTTTTTAACCCAGCTTCCCTAATTTTGTTTCATGACTTACCTGTAAAACTGCTACTGAATAGAAATATTTAAAAAAATGTTTAACAATCCGTACTTCATTCATACAATAAGTTGTAAAAACAAATTAACTGCACATGAATTCAATAGCTATTCAATTATGAAGTTCATCTGAAATACTGGTATGATGTATTAAACTACATACAAGAAAAGCTACTGTTATTCCTGCTATAACAAAACATTATTTGTATTTGCAAAACATTACAAATGACTAATATACACATATATACATACAGCCTTGATATTTTAATCATAACGGATTAAAAACAAAATAAAAATGTATTGATTTAAATCGTCCGTTATATAGCTTCCAGGGAATTTTAAAATCACAACAGTTTGTCCGTCGTGTTCTAAATATTTTCTACACGACTACGGGCTTCAAATAACATGTTTTTGCTGTCAGAGAGCGTCTCCAGCTCCGGCAGCCCTCCGGTTGTACAAGGTACAAAATTTTCAAATAATGAGATTGACTCTGCTGTAGAGGAAATACGCATGTGTTACGCGCCAGCGTAGAGGCGTGACACATTCTCTTTCTCGCGCTGTAGTGCGGCTAACAAATTACTTTTCGACAGTTTTCGTATCGTTAACTAACGATTGCGTCAATTTTCGTTAATTGCAATGCTCGAGCACATTTTTATCGATTGAGAGTTTTATAACGACAATAGTTAATAGCTTAACAACGACTAATTTAAAGTAGAAAAGTCTAATGATAAAATGATATAGCATTTTCAATAAGAAAACCCAAGCGGAAATCTACAGGTAAGTAAGTTTTAGTAAAAATAACTATGTTTTAGTCACATATAAATGGTAAATCTTCCAACAGCCCAACAGCTTGCTTCAACAAGGACTGCTTTGCTTTTTTAAGCAACGATTGCTAATTACGAGCTTGGCTTCATTGGTAGGATTGTTAACACTTGTGCAGTTCTGTATAAAATGAAAGCTCATAAGCAATGACGCCAGTGAAAACGAAGAAGTAATTGTCCAAGCAATGTCAGATGATTCGGAAGAGGCAGCTCCCTCGTTAACTTTAGCATAGCGTGCATAACAATGACTTATAACTGCTAAATATAACCATCAGCACAACCATTAAATAAAAGTTTAAGACAATTCATATGTATATTATTACACTTTTTGTTTCATTTATTTTTTAATAAATATGCGTATATCATTAGTTAGTTTTTCGAGAGATGATGCCACTCGATCAAACGCTTGCGCTTGCAGCAGCATTGCCTCTGCCTGCAATTTTGCTGACTCGGCATGTATTTTGGCGGCTTCAGCCTGCATCTAAAGTAAAACAAAAAATACAAAATTGGAATGAGTGGAAAAAGTATTCATATCTTCACCTACTAGCATTGTTTCTGCCTGATGCGTTGCAATTTTTGCGAAATTGTCTCCTGCATTTTCATGTTCGGCGTTTCGCTTATTTGCTCTCATTGGGTTGGGCATATCGACATCGTTTTTTAGTGTAGTGAGCTCTGTAGTCTGGACTTCCGCCTCATTTGAGACCACTGTATTCTCATCTTCTAAAGCCATTTGCAGATTCTATAATGTTTATACAAGATTAATATTAGGATCACACAACAATTAATGAATTTTCGTGCCTACATCATCTTCAGGAATAATTTTAAAACATTGACTGCTTCCTTTGACATAATCCATGCCTAGTAAGCTCAACACTCTTTGTTCCAGTTCTGTGAGTGTTGCTTTAATGTTTCCAGTGGCAGCCATTCCTTTTCTCCTTTGTCTTGCCTTCAACGATGTACGACTTTTCAAATCACGCCAAGCCTATTTAAAAAAACGCATTATTCTGTTTTTGTGCGGTTATGAAACGAACTTACCACCTGCCATTGAGCTGCAGATTTTTCTGCCCCATTTACGCTATTAAGTAACTTTGCTAGCTCCGCCCATTTCTGAGAAGCCTTGATCTGTCCGTGAATGGTACTAAACTTCCCATCCGCCAGACCTTTGTTTTCCAAAAAAAAGTCGATCATTTTATTGTATTGCTCTAGCCTCGTCCTTCCACCACGGCTTCTTTTATTCATTTTTGTTGTTTTTTATTAATTTCATTCACGAAATCGCCAACGAATAAATGTTTTAAATTATCTCTTTCAGATTATAAATATCCAATAATAAATGCGAATAGCCAAAGTTGCCACATAATATTTTGAAGTTAACGACGAACATCATTATCTTTTTCAACGATGTACTTAACGAATTTTGTCGCTAAGGGTGTTTACTGCAAGCTACAAACGTCGCTCGACAACAATAACGAATCTCGATCGCTAGTAATTTGAGAATCGCGTTACAGAGTAGGACAATTTGTTGTAAACAAATCTATAGGTTTTGTTCGCATTAAAGTGGTTTTTTGTTCTGTTTTAGAGGAAATGAGACGGATGCATATCCGACCAAGGACTGCCACTCCAGTAATATTCCCTATATAATATGTATGTACAACAACAATAGTTTGTGTGAGTGTTGAATATTTATTTTTCATGTTTCAAGCAACCTTATGCAGGTACGATGCTTTTGCTATATATGAGACCTTATGTAAGAGAAATAAATATTATGGTATGTATACATGTTGTTTGTCCTAACTTCATAAGTAAAACTTGAACTTACCGTTAGCTGTATCCGTTGACAGTAAAAGATAGTTTAACTTTACAAAAAAAAGTATTTAATCCAAAAAGCTTTAAAAGGTGAACGCCCCGAAGAAATGTTCACTAAAAGCATTTCACAGACTGTGGCAGCACGGTCACACAACATGTTGCTCAACATACAGGGTTGCTTCAGACAATGTTGAAAAATATCTGTCAACATTCTCCATCATAATTTTTTTGTTTGTTTTTGCGGTTTGTATGGTTGTATGGTTTTTGTTTGACAATAGGTGAATTGGTTAATTGGTGAATTGGTTTTTGTTTCGTGGCTTCGCCTGCGCATCGTCAATATTGCGCGCAGCTTTTAAAAAAATATGTATTTAATTAAATTATAAAAGTAAACTGAAGATAAAATAAAAATAGTTAACGAGGTAATATTTTGTGCGTGTTTTATATAAACATCGACGCTTTAGGAAATTTTCGGTAGAAGAAACAAAGAGTTGTTTACTAAATTGTTTAAGCAGGAAAAATTGCTAACTTCTACAAATTTATATTGAATATTTGTGCTGGTTTTCGCATTGGAAACTATTTTATTACTGATTTCGCGGATTTATTTGTTCATATTTTGCCTGTTTTGCACTTCTTTCGATTCGTGACATTTGCTAATATTCGTAGAATTCTCTGATTCTGAGCTGTGTTACAAGTGCCGCGTTTCGTGTGCGTCAATCGTTCATTCCGGCTCCAACTCCAAATATTTATCTAAACAGGTGTTGGAGACGCGCGCAGGTGAAACTACGGCAGTGCATTAAAATCAAGAGCAAAGGACTGCAGTGGCATCCACAAGAATAAACCAACAAGTGGAGCGTTAAATAGTTACAACTTCTGCACAGATCAACAGGTAAATCATTTATAATTATTTGATTGCTTTTTTGTTAAAGAATGTTAAGTTGGTTGGAAGTGGCTTAGATTTAATAGACCAGTCGCGCTGCCTTTTCGCGTATGACTTGTATGAGTTTTGTTCTTTTGTTGGGTAAATTTATGGTTTATTTACAGTCAATTTTATGTTCTTCACCAGCAATGATCATAACAACAACTTTAAAGACATAAATATTGGAAACTCTTTGAAATAAGAAGGAATATACATACATATGTACATATATCTTGTACATTGCAAAAATGTATATGTATTCTCACCGCACAAGGTAACTTGAGTCTTCTTCCAAAGATGTAAGAGCCTTCAACCTATAAGAAGAACGGCAAGTTTTTTCGGGCTTCTATTGTTTTCCTGTTGATTGTTGTTCGGCAAGTATTTGATATTTGCCAAAAAGTGAAGTGCGTGTACATCCATACGTCTTTACTCCTAATATGAACAAATACTTTTTTTTATTAATAAATAACAAACAATAGAAAATATGTAGCAACAGTTTTATATCAGTCCCCAGCAGCAGAGTTAGTTATTTTAAGGATAAAGTAAAATTAATAAATACAAGATAAAATTTTATTTGTTTAAGGTGATAACGCCACATTTGTGAAACATTTATTGCGCTCATTGGATTGTGTGAAAAACTGGTTGTGTTTTGCTGGCCTCTGTTGTAGTGCATATGCTAGCATCGGTCGTGAAAGCAGCTCGATTCCCTTTTGTGTATGAGTTTTTAGTCAAATCCATGCTGTATTATTGCAGCAACATGAAGCATTCGCCATTGGTCGTAGGTAGGTTAGATAAGTTTAAATTATAGTGGTTGTCCACTAAGGGACACACTCAGGGAAATTGTCCTTATATCTCCTAAAACAATGGTGAAACGTTCAGAAACTTTAGAAGGTCACTGATTTCCACCGAGTTCAGATCTTCTAACTCATTGTCTACCCAAATGTATAAATCTGTGTCTGGATAAAGGTGCAAAATCGTCTCCTCCTCATTTAGACAGCTTCTGCAAAAGTCATCTGTCTGCACGCTCATACTGTAGGCGTGTCTGCTTATTAGGCAGTGCCCTATTATAACGTAAATCAGTGTACTAAGACTGTGCTAATATAGACTTAGTAGAGATTCTGTGCGGCCACAATTGTCGGGGGAATTCTGCAAGTGTCTTTGTTACGTCATCTTTCATTCGCGTTTCTTAAAATTTTCTCATAAATTGTAAGCGTATGCATATGTCATTTTCTGTGTACTGATTAGTCAGCTTTCTGCCTAGTCTCGCTTGTTTATCGGCCCTGCAGGAACCCAAATTACCTTTGGTTGAAATGACTCAGCCATCTCGTTAAGCCACATGCAACATTTCATGGCTACCTTAAGGTTTTCGACTGTTTTGTGAGGGATTTCATCGCCGCCTGTCTATCAATAGCTGGCTGATAATCCTGCTGTATTTGATAGAAGGATCTCCAAGACGATGTTTTCTCCGCTCTTATGGCATACTTAAATATGTGCCGGCGACTTTATATCCGCCCCAAGAGAGGGACCTCCTCGTTTCATTAAATGTAGTCCTGCGTTTCCTTCTCAGGTTTGCTATATCAGTGGACTTACATGGAGATTTCGGGTTCCACCTCCCTTCTCGCCCTTGAAAGAAAACTGGTTTACCGACCCAGCGTTCTTCCCTCTCATTTCACTTCAACGATATTATCCGGCTAGCTTTCGTTCCATTTCAGGAGGAATTCAAAAGGTGTAGATCAGCATCTTCACTCTGTCTATCGCCAGATTTTTTTAAATCATCCCAACCATTTTTTGATGAATATTACAAGAGGTACTCAAATTTGAAATACTATTCCACAAATATTTTACCAAACTTCTTTGACTATCCGGTATTATGTCAATAGCTGTTTCTTAATTCTCGTTTACTCATTTATTATTCACTAATCATTTTTCGGAGACTATTGCCACTTCAAATGCCACAGTTTTGCTAAATCACAAAAATATTTTTGAGGGCACTGAGCTTGTCGTAAGTTGGGAATATTTTTTATTGAACAATGATAAAAAAATTTACTAAACACCAACTTATATGAAATCTTCTCTGAACAATTTATAGAAAAAATACAACATGGACTAGTTCACAATTGTGAATTTATATACATCTAAAACATGGACTGAAAAGTCCCAGGCCTAATATATAGATGGCACTAGTTTTATTGTATCCACCTTTTTTTCGGTTAGTACAAACTTAAAAAAGACAGTTGTTAAAATTTCATGATATTCTATTCATTAGTTCGTAAGTTATAATGTTTTATTATTTTCAAAAAGAATTTCGTATTTTAATTTTACACTGTTTCTTGATGGAAAAAAATACCGTTCAAGCGAAGCAATGGCTTGAAAAGTGCTGAGAAAGCATTAAAATATGCTCGCGAGTAAGAAGTTTCGCTCGAATGAAGAGGTTATCGCTGAAACTAAGGCCTACAAAAGTGGTATTGAAATGTTAGATCGACGCTTGAATGATTGCGTTGTTCTTTATGGAATTTACGTTGATGAATAAAGCTAATTTTGAACAGAAAGAAACGTGTTTTCCTTTTAGGCCTGGAACTTTTCCGCCCATGTGCTACTTCTTGTGCAACTTGCACGATGCTAGGTTCTTCTTCTTCTTAATTGGCGCGATAACCGCTTACGCGATTTTGGCCGAGCTTAACAAAGCGCGCCAGTCGTTTCTTTCTCGTGCTAACCGGCGCCAATTGGACACACCAAGTGAAGCCAAGTCCTTCTTCACCTGATCTTTCCAACGCAGAGGAGGCCGCCCTCTTCCTCTGCTACCACCAGCTGGTACCGCATCGAATACTTTCAAAGCCGGAGCGTTTGTATCCATTCGGACGACATGACCCAGCCAACGAAGCCGCTGGATCTTTATTCGCTGCGCTATGTTTATGTCGCCGTAAAGCTCATACAGCTCATCGTTCCATCGTCTGCGATATTCGCCGTTGCCAACGTGCAAAGGTCCAAAAATCTTACGCAGAATCTTTCTCTCGAACACTCCAAGCGACGCTTCATCGGGTGTTGTCATCGTCCAAGCTTCTGCGCCATACGTTAGGACGGGCATGGTTATTTGCTCTTAATTCTGAACTCATTTTGGTTAACTTTTTAGTCTAAATTCAAATGAATCAATAGCAAGAGAGAGAGAGAGAGGATTATTAACAGTCGTTACCGTTATACAGGTGATAAATATAATATATGTTTATCATTTACCTTTTTTAACCTGTTAAGCGCTGTTAAGTTTTTCTTAGACAGCTCGATTTACTGTGCTGAATTAATTTCAAGCGAAGACGCGTATTTACGACATACCGACAAACCGGGTTTCAGCCAAATATTGGATTCACCGTGCGCGTTGGCTGAACAATTATGATAACGATTATCAGGAAATTAAGTGTTCATGCTTACTTAATAATGTCAAAATAACAGGGAAATTTTCGTTTTTTGCATGCAATTTCCTTTTTCGGCATGACGCACATATACGACATTAAAAAATTAACTTTTGAAATTGACGCATATATGCGACATAATCACTTAACAGATTAAAAAAATGCTTGTATTTCATGCCTTTTTTGATTAAAGTATTATATGTATTTTCAATACCAATTTATTTAATCGCAAACGTGACAGTCGACGTTGAAACGTGACTTGCTTACTCAACCACAATTCCAAACTATATTCAAACATACATTCTTTTGTGCGTAACTATCCATAGGTACATTCCCACTCTCTACGATTAAAAGCACGACAGGGCGGTAAAGTGCATAAGCCACTGGCGACGCAACTCGGACAGGAGTCCACAAGAAAAGTCAAAGCAAGTGATATGTAGATGCATAGGTCCATACACATAATGCACACAGTCGATGCTACGCATTTTAATTTAACGAATGCAGAGGCACAACAAATATTTTAAATTATTTGTTTTTGCTTCGCTTGATTCTTGCTGGAGTTGGATGAGTAAGGCTTGAAAGTAAAATGAAGCCTTGTTATAAAAATAGCCAAAAATTTGTCCATGGGTGAATGCGTTTTATTTCTATGCACGTACGTTTGTATCTCACGACGCTCTGGAGCGTGTCACTTAACAACAACAAACACTAGCAATTGACAATACTGGCACTTTCCTGAATCGAATTCGGAAATGATTCCTCTGTGGTGGAGTGAGTAAATAAACAGGGCAAACGCATAAAGCGTGGGTGTTCAACCACCGTAAATATAGAACCCTCACCTCGCCAGTGCGGTCAAAAGTTTTCGTGAGTAAGTCGCTGCCCTTTGTATTGGGCATTATTATTCTCTGCAATGAATCGTGCGTCATGGGTGCGTATGGCGGTAAAAATTACTCACCAAATAAACGCCTAAAAGTGAAGGTGGAATAAATATACAATTGAGAATGAGCTATGAAGGCAGAATCAACGAACAAAGTGCACAATTTGAAGTACATATTTTGTTTACAGTCGCAAATGTGGAGAAAATGCCGGCCGGCCGGTTAGCTGAAAACGCGCTAGGTTGCTTTACTTCTAAGATTATTATTGCGCGCATCTTTGCTTAACTCGCAGTACATTGACTCTTCTGACTCTCTTCCTAAATGTGCGAGCATTTCGTTTAAATAATATTTTAAAATTAAAATAAACCGTATTTATTGTTTCTATTTATAAACCACGCAAAGCATTCTTTTTTATTAATGGTTTTCGATCACATATCGAGCTAAACCAAACAACTCATAAATCCATAGCAACACAAAATATCGAGGGTGTTTTCTAAATGGGGTATGTACATTTGATATATATATTTTCTCTTCTCAACCTACAACAATCAGCAAGGGTGTCTCAATTCTATCAACATATCATCAGCTGTGCTGGTTGGGGTGGTCGGCTTGCCAACACAAACTCTGTTTGAGTGCGCGCCTATATCGAAAATCCATTTATAGTATAAAGTGTGTATGTATACTTCAGTATATCTTCACACATCCAACAGTGGGAACGGTTATGGTATTGCACTGTTTTTGCTTTATGTTAGTTGTATTATATAATTTGGTGAGTCAACAGTCGGGCCTCACTTCTAAACGGTTTCTAACTCAAAATGTCTCCGGTTTTGTATACAAAATACAAATCAACGAGTAACATGGAGAAGAGTGAGCTTTGTTTTACTTATTTTTTTATTTTTGTTACATTCATTTGCTAGATCAGGCTTTATTGTAACTAGATACATATAAATACGTCTAACTTTGATAAATTTATTAAAATAGTTTTAAAAACAGAGTGATATGCCAATAGTGCAAAACCGTTTTAGTGCTGATGCAATAAATTTGTAGCATTTTTTTTTAATTAAAACAATATTGTTAAGATGCAACAGTAAAAAGAAATCGGGTTTCTTCTTAAGTTAAGTCTTAACTAACAAGACCTTAAAAGCTCTTATTTTATTTATTACTAGCAAATACCCGGCATGCAATGCTTTGCGTTAAGGCAGCATACATACATAGATATAAACAAATGTGTTCTAAGCAAACATAAACCAATTAGACAAGATCACGTATTCTGAGGTAAAAGAAAAAAGTAAATTTCTGGCCATGACATCGCACTTGTGACACCAAGTGTGTTGTTGTAAAATGTAACAAATAAAAGAAAGCAAAAAAGTTCTGTGATTGAGAGCGTTTATTAATGGTAAAATATAATATATGTATAAATAAATTTGGTTGAAAATTTACAAAAAGTTTGTATAAAATATGATTTTCATTATAGAAAGTGGTTTACAATTGCGCAGCGTCCGGCTCGATTACGGAAAATGTAAAAGAATAATGAAATGTAAACAAAACGAAAAATTTGAAAATCACTACGACACCAAATTTTTCTCAAAATTCAATTACAAATACACCGTTGGCCGATTACTTGACCTTTAGTAATTATTTCATAGAAATCTGAGATAATTTTTCACTTACATAAAATATCAAGTTTTTGAATAAATGTACTGTTTTTATCCAATATTTTAGTAGTAATAAAAAATAATAAACACATTTGATTAATGCAGAGTGATACGAGGGTTGTTTTTTTATAATTTGCGCCCAATAATTCAAACACATCGAAATAATAATCAAAAATGCTTTTTTCAAAATATTCTCCTTGGAAGTCAATAACCTTCTGCATTTGCTTAAACCAAATTTCAAAGCACCTTTGCCACTCAGAAGTGGATACCTTAAATTTCTTCAGATGTTGAAAAACGTTGACCTCGCATTTAATTTTTGATGTTCGGGAACAAAAAGAAATCGTTGGGTGCCAAATCAGAGTTGTAAGGCGGATGACTCATTAATTCGATCTTCTGAGTGCTCAAAAACTTTCTCATTCGATGTGTGAGAGCTCGCATTGTCTTGAGGTGCTTCTTCCGCGAACCACTTTTTTTTTTTTTGGATTAAGCTCGTCTTACCGATGCTGAATATCGTCAACATTTCTTTATACTAATAGACAATTGGGAAATTGTCAAATTATGTGGTATCCAATGCGAACAAATCTTAACGATCACATATTCATGCAATATTGAATGTACATATGTTCGTCCCACTAATACCCAAGTATGGCTCTATCTCGCGATATGTCACATGACCATATTGAGTTACCAATCGACACACAGTATCGATTGTTTCTAGCACAACAACCGCTTTCGACGGCGATGTCAATTGACTTTTTGAAGCCCTTAAATTTCTTTTGGGGGTGCCGTAAAGAGGCACTGCTATGCAAACAATCCATTAACGATTCGAACAAGCTATTCGTGAGACAAAGCCAGAAACCGTCATCAAAGTTTTGCAAAACTGCGTTCATATAAGTGAAATCATGCTCCCCAAATAATGGGAATATTTACTTTTTTGAACGAATCAATAACATATCGAAAAAATTGATTTTTTTTAATTTGATTGATAAAGATTAACCACTATATGAACCACCCTGCACATTCATATCATTCGTGTGCGTGTTTATATTGTATAACTATTCTCTTGATGTCAAAATTCATAATGCAGTTGCGTATTTAAGATGAACTTGCCCGGCTTTGTAATTTTCATCATTTGTGCGCTTGCATGTACGACTATTTTGCCACATGACGACAGTAATTAATCATTTAATCGTCTAAACATTTAAGAGCTGTCATTCGAGAGGCATTGTTTTAATGTCGAAACAAGTGTATGTATATGCATATACACTAGGCCGGGTCGATTTGTAGGGAGGCAAAAAAATCGCCCATTGCTCTGTGAAAATCATATTCTAGGGATCAAAATAAGAAACTTTGCCGAAGGAACCATACCTCTAAAACGAATTCTGATGTCCCCCAATTTGGGTCGAACTTTTAGTGTCTTTTGTGGGGAGGCAAAAAAAATCGCCCATTGCTCTGTGAAAATCATATTCTAGGGACCAAAATAAGAAACTTTGCCGAAGGAACCATACCTCTAAAACGAATTCTGATGTCCCCCAATTTGGGTCGAACTTTTTAGTTTCTTTTCTCATGTAAAGGCCAAAAATGGTGATATTTTGAAATGATTGTATGGAGAACCCCCCAGGGGAGTTCCAGGGGGTGTGCCACTGGCATGGGTGGATCGGCCGTCCAAAGTTAGTGGGGGTCGGTCATACATTTGGACTCGATTGGGTCAAAGAGGGATTTTTCGTTCGACCCAAATTGGGGGACATCAGAATTCGTTTTAGAGGTATGGTTCCTTCGGCAAAGTTTCTTATTTTGATCCCTAGAATACGATTTTCACAGAGCAATGAGCGATTTTTAAATCGACCCGCCCTAATATACACATATCCATATAGATATACCTACATATGTATGTATGCACTTTTATGCATATATATACTATATGTTTGTGCGATGTATGCAGCTGATTCACTAACCCTGTTAATTGCAAAGGTGCCTAGTCTAGTGTAAAAAAGCATTTATGTACGTATATTTTTTTATAAGCAGTATCAGTGTAAGTATTTATTATCACAAAAGCAAATATTTAATTACATAAAGTCACACATGAAGCGCAGATATAAACTTGAACTTGATTATCAAGACAAAAAGGTTTTATTTTCAACTCCATTAACTTAATCATTTTTGGCACGCTTCAGTTATACATAATGAGTTTTTTTGAACCCGTTAAGTATACAATGTTAATGCGATTTGTCACTAACCTTGATATTATTTGCTACTTAATAATTCAATTATATATCTTTTTGCATTATCATTTTTGTGTAACCTGATAACTACTCGTTCAGCAAAAATCAATTAGATATTGTTTAATTGACTACACAACAAAGTGATAACCTTCTACCACAGCCTGCAAATAGGTAATTGAGTAATGTGATTACATAAATAAATAAGTCTATTGTGTTAGTAGAATTCCTTTTAGCAGCGATGACTTGTTCCTCACATTTCTACCTTTTTTGCCAATACGAGCACAACTGTCGCCCACTACGCTAGCGAAGTCTACAATGGCGTTGGCGGTGTTATGGTGTGAAAGACAAGTATTCGAGATATTTGTTAGAAAATTAATGAACGCCATTCCATGTTTACTGTTTTATTATTTTCTTTCTCCCTTTTTAACAAGCATTGCAAAATGCTTTGTTTTTCTCCTTAGTATTTTTCTCATATTTCGCTGCTTGTCTTTCTCTTATTTTCTTCTCTATTGATTACTATTAATTATGTGCTTACTTTGTTACCTCCGCAGATACACGTGTTCGCATTGGCTTTTGTGTTGCAGTTTTCCTCTATTTTACAATTTTTTTGTTAGGGGTAATGACTTTGTGATTTTTACCTAGTAGAGTCTCTTTTTAGTCATTAGGTGGATCTTTTATTATTGCAGCTCTTATTGTGTTTAAATTTTGACAGCTTCTGAGTGATCTGAAATTTGGTAGAGATTTCCCTGAGATTTGTGAGATAGTAATGATATCTAAAGAACAATTATCCAATTTCCAAGGTGGGTTGGGGAATTTATATTTGTTGGTACCGAAGACGTGTTACTGTATTTCAGGAAGTAAGTTTATGGTAAGAAGAATATCCTCCCAAATGTCTGTCACGTCCAGAGTAGAACACAATTCCACTAAGAGCTTCTTCCTTCTTCCTCCACCATACCTTCTTCTCGAATGTGCTGTTATAGCGAACGTGAAGCTAACCAAGCTCTATTTTAGGTTTATTAACAAAACTAGGTTTGAGTGAAGTACCGTGATGAGTAGAGGGTGCAAAAGACATTGAGGACGATGCGCCAATCTCATTTTCATTCCTTCTGTCATTCAAGTGCTTCTTTTCATACTTACTTACTTTACTTAGGTGGCCATAACAACCCGTTACCGAGTTACGGCCGACCTCACTAGCTCTCTCCAGGCGCCTCTGCTCCGCGCGCGCCTTCTCCAATTCTGTATACCAAGCGAGCATAGGGTTTCCTCCACTTGGTCTTTCCACCGGAGCAATGGTCTTCCTCTTCGTCGGCTCCCTTGGACTTCGCCCTCGAACACCTTCTTTGCTGGAGCTTCTTCATCCATACGCACGACATGCCCTAGCCAACGCAGGCGTTGGATGGCGATGCGTTGAACTACGTCAATGTCGGCGTAGAGCTCATACAGCTCGTGGTTCATTCTTGAACGATAGTCTTCGCCAACGCGCACAGGACCGAAGATCTTACGAAGAACTTTTCTCTCGAACACCCCAAGAGCGGCTGCATCGCTTTGTGACACTACCCATGCCTCTGCGCCATAAAACAACACGGGTATGATGAGCGTCTTGTAAAGTGTCAGTTTGGTCATGCGAGAGAGGGCTCGACTACTCAATTGCTTACTTAGCCCATAGTAACACCTATTAGCAAGAGTGATTCTCCGTTTGATCTCCAGGCTGATATCGTTGTTGCTGTTAACGGCGGTGCCAAGATAAACAAACTCTGACACAACTTCGAAGGTATAGTTGTCCGCAATGACGTGCGTTCCTACACGCCGTGTGTTCCGCGTTGTAGACAACATATACTTCGTTTTACCCTCGGTCACTGCCAGACCCACTCGTGATAATTCCTTCTCGATAGCAGAAAACGCAGCCGTGACATCTCGCTTACAGCGGCCGATAATGTCAATGTCATCGGCGTACGCAAGGAGCTGGACACATTTGTAAAAAATAGTGCCATTACGATGCACACCTGCTTTTCGGAGCACCCCTTCCATCACGAAGTTGAAGAGGTTGCATGACAGTGGATCGCCTTGTCTGAAACCTCGAACGGTACTGAATGGCTCGGAGAGGTTATTTCCTACCTTGACGGAGCTGGTTGTGTTGCTCAACGTCATTCTGCAAAGCCGTATGAGCTTCGCTGGTATACCGTACTCAGACATGGTGGCGTACAGGCAATCCCTTATCGGGCTATCGAACGCAGCTTTATAGTCGACAAAGAGATGATGGGTGTCGACTTGCTTTTCATGGGTCTTTTCCAGGATTTGGCGTAATGTGAAAATCTGGTCGATGGTGGACTTACCACTTCTGAAGCCGCACTGATAAGGCCCGATCAGTGTGTTGGCAAACGGGCTTAAGTCTTCCACATAGAACGCTAGACAGGACCTTGTAGGCGATGGTTAGAAGACTGATGCCCCGGTAGTTGGTGCAGATCGTCGGGTCACCCTTCTTCAGTACAGGACAAAGGACACTGAGATTCCAATCGTCGGGCATGCTTTCTGCTAGCCATATTTTGCAGATGAGCTGATGCATGCTCCCTATCAGCACATCGCCGCCAGTCTTGAACAATTCAGCGGGCAAGCCGTCAGCGCCAGCCGCTTTGTTATTCTTGAGCCGCTGAATGGCAACTCTGACTTCGGCATGACTAGGTGGTGGAACGTCCAAATTATCGTCGATTGGCGGTATCGGGTCATCTTCTACTGGGTCGGAATTGTGTGCGTCATCGCCAGCAAGTAAATTGCAGAAGTGTTCCCTCCATATGCCCAGTGTGGACTGTGTATCCATAACCAGATTTCCGTTTTTATCTTTGCAGGCTGATGCTCCGGTCTTGAAACCTTGTGTCAGACGCTTGACTTGTTGATCGAATTTTCGAGCATCATTTCTGCCCCTGTACTCCTCTAGCAGCTCACGCTCACGCTTCTCCTGTTCTCGTTTCTTGCGTCTGAAGAGGCGCCTCTCTTCCGATCTCTTTTCCCTGTAGTTATCTCGCACGGCCCGCGTTGCAGCTGACTGCAGAGTTCTTTTGTAAGCTGCATTCTTCGCTGCAGTAGCTTCGCGACACTCTTCGTCGTACCATTGGTTTCGTTTAGGTGGGCGTTGAAACCCAATGGTTTTTTCAGCGGCAGCTCGCATAGAGCGGGATATATGTGCCCAAAGTCCGCCTGCGTCTGCGGGTAGAGAATCGTGGAGGAGCAACTCCGAGAGGTGAGCGGAATAAGTTTCGGCAGTCCGTTGTGATAGCAGCTTAGCGACGTCTAGCTTTCGTTGCGTAGTGAGGCGCACGTTCTTCGCATTGCATAACCGCATGCGTATCTTGGCTGCGACTAGATAGTGGTCAGAGTCGATGTTCACTCCACGGAACGTTCGCACATCCTGCACACATGAAGCATGCCTTCCGTCGATCACAACATGATCAATTTGGTTGCACGTTCTTTGATCAGGGGACAGCCAGGTGGTCTTATGGATGTTGAGGTGTTGGAATCTGGTGCTACTAACTACCATGTTTCGCGCCGCAGCGAAGTCGATCAACCTTAGACCATTGTTCGATGAGGTCTCGTGGAGGCTGAACTGACCGACGGTGGGATCGAAGACAGATTCTCGCCCAACCTTTGCGTTGAAGTCCCCGAGTACGATCTTCACGTCGTGGGCTGGGCAGCGGTCATATACTTGCTCGAGTCTCGCATAGAAATTGTCTTTGATGGCATCGTCCTTTTCCTCCGTTGGGGCGTGTTTCTTTTCATACTAGTCATTAAACCAATCAATCAGTCCAGAATCGTACACCCGGTTTGCAGAGTTTTGGTAACCATAGCCAAATGGTTCGAAAGTGCCCAGGTCGTAACCGGAAGGACCCGGATTTATACATATCCGGCCAAGGACTGTAACTCCAGCAGCATTCCTCGTATATGTATGGGGAATGTTTATGCTGTTACAACAACAACAACAACAAATTTTCCAGGTTCGAATCGGGGGTCATGAAACACCAAATTATAGAAAGTTATTTCTAATAGCGGTCGCCACTCGACAGCCAGTGGTAAGCCAGCCTCGGAGTATATTGCTGCCATGAAAAAGCTCCTCTTAAAAACCATCTCCCGTTACGAGTCGGCTTAAAACTGTCGGTCCCTCTATTTGTGGAATAACATCAAGGCACACACACAAATAAGAGGAGGAGTTTGTACAAACACCCAATTAAGGGACTGGCAGCAGCGCCGTTTGAGCCAAAGTAGCACGTGAAGTGCCATTTGGTAAGACTTTCCATGGAACCTCTAATATCGCCTTTTGCGGTTCAGCGTTCAAATCGACTAACGTTAGAACATTGGACTTTATAATATTCATGGTGAACGTGATGTTAACTTCTCTGCTCTGGGCCGGGTTGTAATTAAGAAGGATAAGAAGATGAAGAATTGTATATGTGGTGCATCTTTTGTATTCTGTTTATTCTGTGATTCGAAGTATTTATAAGTATTTTGAGTACTGAAGTGGGTATGTAATTTTAAATTGATTTTTAAGCTGGTTTGTTTTTCTTTTACATCAATGCATCAATAAGGTTACAGGAATTCATTAAATTTTACTCGTTACTCTTTAACTAATCTTTTTCCACAACTTTTGGAATTATTGGTACGACTATTAACTTTAACATCTAAGACAGTTAATCGCAGCAGCTGCGTGCTTTAATTAAAGTCATATGTGTGTTTACATTCTTTTACTACTAACCAGTTTTTGAAAACATGGCAGCAATAAATATAAACAACTGCCCAACGAGTCCAACTTCTTTCAATTATGCTCTCCTTTAATAATATAATTTTAATAGTTAACTTGCGCCATATATTGTTCGACAGTTTTCAAAGCAAACGCATAATTCTCGCTGAAAGCGCAAAACATAAGGCAAACGCTTTTGGCTTTCTTTGGTCATTTTACCAGTACGTTGATGATGCAGTCGAACCATTTTAAGTGCGCCTACGTTGTTGTCCGCAATCACAAATTCGCATTTACTTGTTGCGCTCAAACTAGTATTCTCTTACGTGCGTACATTTGTATGTTTTATTTTTTGTAGAAGACAAGCCTAAACACTCAAACAGAGTTTGGCCATTGTGTACATATGCATATACATACAAAAGAAGGTTTGTCAGTTGCTTTTGTGGCAGAATGTTTTGGTCAAGAAGCTTCTCGTTAAACCGGCAGCATACATACGCGGTTCAATATCAAGTTCAACCAGTTCGACATCGGCATCGACACATCGACTTGAGTCTTTAACGGTGCATTGACAGTGAAGTAAAAATAACAGCAAGCGTTCATATGCTTGAAATCTTAATTTTTCTTTTGTTTTTACGTGCTAATTGTAATATTTTTCTTTTACACTGATTTCTTCTTTTACGGCAACTTGTACAATGCAATGCACACGACTAATGGACAACCCGTTCAACCCGTTTTGCACACTTACCAGCGGACGAAACATACGAGTGACCGACCGTCCGCCCAACACAACCTTGTTCAACTTGCTAATGTTTGTTAGCATTAGCTTCGATCGCCTTGACTTTCGGTGGTATGGCTGCAAAGCATTTACCTTTCTGGGCGTCCAGCAAGAAATTTTATGAAATGGCAAAGTAAAACTCAAAAGTCTATTGCACACGCTAATACCTTCATATGTGTGTATCTTTCAAGTACCCAGCACAGCACTAACGACGTACTTAGTTCTTATTCACTTACATTGTGTTCTTATTTTTCGCTCATAAAACGTCGAAATGCTGTTGCTTGCATCCAACAAAAGCACAAATATAAGCACGGGCATAAAATTCTCTACGAAGCTCTGTTAGTTAAGTAGTACAATTTCTTATTTCTCTTACGAGTAACGTATTTGTTTATTTACGAGTATTTGTGCTTACCTGAAAGTCGAAATGTGGTTAGTTAATTGAATACGCTTTTTGTGACATCATGGCCAATAGCGAGTTCATTTGTAGTACCGGTAGAAGCTATAGAAACAAGCTTATTGGCGAGGTTCAACTGCAGGGCAGTGCATCTTTCTCTCACTGTTCTTATTTATATGAAATGTCTCTAAAACACAGTACTGCTAATTATTTTTCCGAGCAGAGAAGATGAAATTTCCTAATAGGACTATGAATAAGTTCGTGCGGTTTTACAACAGATGGCGTAACTTGATTATTATTCCATCGATCCACATTTCCAAACATTCATTGGAGAGCTACTGTCGTAAGGCACAAACGTCAGTATAAGTTTTTTATTTGAAGCGTAAACAACAATATTTTTACCACACTTGAAAATGTCGAATTTCGTGCCAAATAATGTGTTTTTGCGGGGGGGGTTTTTGCTTCATTATTTTAATATGAAGAAAAAAGCAGCCGAAAGTCATCGTATCTTGGTGGAAGTTTATGGTGAGCATGCTCTATCTGAGCGAACGTGCCAGAAGTGGTTTGCACGCTTTAAAAGTGGTGATTTTGGCTTGGAAGACGAAGAACGCGAGGGTGCGCCGCCAAAGTTCATGGATACCGAATTGGAGGAATTGCTCGATCAAGATCCGGCTCAAACGCAAGAAGAGGTTGCAAAAACTTTGGGAGTTGATCAATCAACCATTTCCAAACGTTTAAAAGCCATGGGAATGATCCGAAAGGTAGGCCATTGGGTGCCGTATGAATTGAAGCCAAGAGACGTTGAACGCCGTTTTATGGCATGCGAACAACTGCTTCAACGGCACAAAAGAAAGGGTTTTTTGCATCGAATTGTGACTGGCGATGAAAAGTGGGTCCATTACGACAATCCAAAACGTCGGGCAACGTATGGATACCCTGGCCATGCTTCAACATCGACGTCGGCGCAGAATATTCATGGCCTGAAGGTTATGCTGTGTATCTGGTGGGACCAGCTGGGTGTTGTGTATTATGAGCTACTGAAACCGAATGAAACGATTACGGGGGATGTCTACCGACGACAATTGATGCGTTTGAGCCGAGCACTGCGAGAAAAACGGCCGCAATACGCCGATAGACACGACAAAGTTATTTTGCAACATGACAATGCTCGGCCACATGTTGCACAAGTGGTCAAAACATACTTAGAAACGCTCAAATGGGATGTCCTACCCCACCCGCCGTATAGTCCAGACCTTGCGCCATCCGATTACTATCTCTTCCGATCGATGCAACATGGCCTGGCTGACCAGCACTTCCGTAATTACGATGAAGTCAAAAAATGGATCGATTCGTGGATTGCGGCAAAACCGACCGAATTTTTCACAAAGGGAATCCGTGAATTGCCAGAAAGATGGGAAAAAGTAGTAGTAAGCGATGGACAATATTTTGAATATTAAATTTGTAACCATTTTACGTCAATAAAGTTTCAAATTTCGAAAAAACCGCACGAACTTATTCATAGTCCTATTAATTACAAGAGGAACTAATTAAATATTGTTGCTAAAGTGATTTTGCACATTGCTGCTTATACAGGGATAAGGACATTATTAATTTAAGTAATTTACAGCGACCGGCGTAGCCGAATGGATTGGTGCGTGAATACCATTCGGATTTCAGAGAGAACGTAGGTTCGAATCTCGGTGAAACACCAGAATGAAGAAAAACATTTTTATAATAGCGGTCGCCCCTTGGCAGGCAATGGCAAACCTCCGAGTGTATTTCTGCCATGAAAAGGCTCCTCATAAAATATATCTGCCGTTCGGAGTCGGCTTAATGCTGTAGGTGGTCACTCCATTTGTGGAACAACATCAAGACGCACCCCACAAATAGGAGGAGGAGCTCAGCCAACATCCAAAAAGGTGTACGTGCCAATTATATATACAGGGTGAACGATATGAAGTGTGACCAACTTCACATTGCTTGTATCTGTAAAACAGCTCATGACATCAACGTCAAAATTGTTCTAATGACAGTTCAATATATTGTTTAAAAGCCATCAAAAGCATTTGCGTCTCAGTTTTGTTGAATTTTTTTTTCTGTGAAGGAGTTCAAATGTAATAGTGTGATTGCGTTATATTTGGCTGAAAAAATCACAACCAGCCATTGTTCGTGAGCTCAGTCACCTCAAAGTGAATAAAATGTTTGTGTATCGCACTATAAAACGTTACAATGATACTGGTAGCATTGCAAAACGCTATGGAGGTGGACCAAAAAAAACCGCAACAACGCCAGAAATGGTTCGGAAAGTGAAGGCTCGACTTGAACGAAATCCACGTCGAAGTGGGAGAAAAATGGCCAAAGAACTGAAAATATCGCAAGACAGCATTCGACGCATATTAAAAAATGAGCTCAAGGTCAAGGCTTACAAGTTCCAAAAAGCACACGATCTTTCACCCCAGCAAAAAAAAAGTTCGGTGCTAGAAAGCAAAGGAGTTTTTACGCTTGCACGAACGTGGCGAATTTCCTAACATTGTGTTTTCTGATGAAAAAAATTTGCCAATTGAGCAGTTCATAAACACTCAAAACGATCGCGATTTGAGCCTACGTATGGCCACTCGAAGCGATTTCCCATCGCAAGTAATGGTTTGGGCCGCAGTGACCGCTGATGGGCGCGTCAAAGTGAATGCACTTATTATCGGGAAAATGTTTTAGAAGCTGCTTTAGAGCCGTGGACACGCAAACATTTCGGTCGTAGACCATGGACGTTCCAACAGGACTCGGCACCGTCTCTTCCGTCCACACTTCATTTCGTCCACACAATGGCTTTCGAATTCGCCAGACGCGAATCCGATGGACTATTCCATCTGGTCCATTTTGGAGAGCAAGGTGAGGACTAAAAAATATGCGAGTATGGATGCGCTGAAAAAAGTGATTACACGAGAATGGGCCAAAATACCTCAAGATCACATTCGTGCAGCATGCAACTCATTTTTTGACCGTTTGAAGGTTATAGTCAAGGCAAAAGGTGGTCGTATCGAGCTAAAGAGAACATATGTATGTTAAAATTGTAATCATTTTTGAACAAATTTATCTTTGAAATCAATAAAAATTAATTTCACACAAAAAAGTGGTGGTGTTTTGAATAGGTAACACTTCATATCGTTGTTGTAGCCGTTCACTAGCCCCTGCCAGTGCCGTGTAATCACCGATCGTCATCGTCTAACTCATCTAACGGTAGGCCCAGCCCAGGAAGCGTGTTGTTTCGACACGTCGGGTCCAGAGGGAGAGGAGAGATTGTAAGTGAGTGGGTTTGCTTTTAGTTAGATTTCGCATCATTTCTTGCCTCATTTCCTAAATTTCCGACCTCCGAATGCCGTTATCGGGATTCAACCACCACTCTTTGCAGACGAAGAGCTGCCTCGTGAGACCCGCTTAAATTTGCCTCAATTACGGCCTGGATATTGTAGCTGGTTAAAACTCTACTTATCCAGAATCGACTTCGACAAACTTAATACCATATACCTTCTGCTCAAATATGAACGAGACGTTATCAATAAAACGGTCCGCGGATGACATATGGCAAAAATAAATTTTTTGATTTTTGGTAGGACTGTTATAAGCTTACGTGACAAATTTCAGCGTGATATGTCACATAGTTTGTTTTCTGTGCTACTGTAAACAAGTCAAGCTCGAGTGTGTTCTTCGAATTTAACGATGGAAATTCAAGTTGAACAAAGAATTTGTTTGAAATTTTGTTATTCCAGACAACCTATGGGGACTCTGTTCTATCGCGTGCACGTGTTTTCCAGTGGTACAAATCATTCAAAGAAGGCCGTACATCGGTTGAAAACTTGCCTCATGAACGTCGTTCAGCAACATCAGTAAACGACGAAAACATTGGAAAAGTAAAGGAAATTGCGCTTGAAAATCGCACAAATCGCAAAATCGGTTACGCTGAATATTATTTAGACGTTTTAAAGCGTTTGCGCGAGAACATTCGTCTTAAAAGGAAGGAATTGTGGG
The DNA here is from genome assembly GCF_028408465.1 of Anastrepha ludens. NCBI lineage: Eukaryota > Metazoa > Arthropoda > Insecta > Diptera > Tephritidae > Anastrepha > Anastrepha ludens. The sequence continues at coordinate 83,113,505 of NC_071498.1, read as the reverse complement.
ACAACAAGTCATGGTTCTTGCATCACTATAATGCACCAGCTCACACATCACGTCTTGTTCGCGATTATTTGAACAAAAATAATGTTAATATCTTTCCGCAAGCACCGTATTCGCCTGATATGGCTCCATGTGACTTTTTCCTGTTTCCCAAGCTCAAGTTGCCGCTCCGTGGAAAACATTTTGAGACAATTGAAGTCATAAAAGAGAATTCGAAGAACACACTCGAGCTTGACTTGTTTACAGTAGCACAGAAAACAAACTATGTGACATATCACACTGAAATCCTACCCAAAAACAAAAAATTTATTTTTGTCATATGCCATCCGTGGACCGTTTTATTGATAACGTCTCGTTCATATTTGAGCAGAAGGTATGTTCCGTATGTGAAGGTACCCCGCACAATACTAACCACTTATTCACATGTCTCATCTAAAACCCACTACCTAGCATTAATTTGGTTATATGGCATAATGCCCAAACTTAACCGTTTTCGAGATATTCGATTTAAAAGATTATTTAAAAAATATGTTTTTGTTGGTTTTAAGTCCACAATTTTTTTAAATATTTATTCAAGGGTCCGATTTTTTTTATTTTTTTGTTAAAACGCTAAAGCCGAAGGCTACGAGAAACTGGTATGAGACTGCGTGCTGATATGGGACGATCCCGTAAATTTGACGAGGAACAAGAAAACGAGGAGCGACACCTCTTTTAGACCGATCCAACCCCATCTACAAATGCTGTGGTAGACCAGCTGGGTTTGTCGCAATGGAGGGTGTGGTTTGTTATGCATACTTCTGGACAGTATGCACTAAAGGTCTGTGCAAGTGCTAGAAGAAGATAAAAAATGTTCGCTCGACCCTTTTCGATCGTTTAAATTATGCTGGGTACTCGGTACTAAAAAGCTAGTGTATGGATAAATATTTCTTTCTGTTGGATTGCCTGCAGAGTATATTCAATTAAATTATTCTTATATTATTAGCCAGTTTTTTACATAATTTACAAATTAGATTACAATACACAGTTTTTTTTGACTGCTGTGAAGTAGGAAACACTTAGTGGAAATAGATTCAAAACCGAATCAAGTAGATATTTTTAACTTTCGGGGCATATCTTTTAACATCAGTTTTTTTTTTATTTTGTATTTACGAAGTAGCGATTGGCAAGCACGATTCGTTCGTGTGTCGTATGTAATACAACGATGTCGAAACCTGCGAGCAGCACTCGAGATGTTGCGTTAGAGCATGTCTACCGCACGTGAGCGCAATGTTCGTTCAAAACTATTTATTAAGCGGTTAAATAACAATGTCCTTATCCGGTAACTCTGTATATATGTGTGCTTATATATCTCGAAACTTACCTCACTAATGCCAACTGATATTTTTTGATTTTGAATCATGTCTGGGTGGTTGTCTTAACATTTATTCTTAAGGCCGGCGGGCCAATTAGATGTCCTAAATTCAGTAGTTTTCGCGAAGCGTCGTAGGATGAGAAAAAAAACAATTAGCCAAATGAAGTTTTGGGGATAGTTTAATATATATTTGAACTAAAAAAAAAATGTGTACAATCTCCAACAATATATTGTAAGCCGAGTTATCAATAGATTCCCAGAGCGCCTGTATCCAACTTCTGTACAAGATACAACTTGCAATTTTCATCTGAAAACAAAAAAAAAAAAAGATTATTAATTTTGATGTAATTATCTTCGATGTGAACTAAGAAACACGTAAAATTTTTGGGGAAGGTAGAAAAAAAAGTGGTTTTTCAAGGAAAAAAAAAACTCTTCAACTGGGTAAAAAAGTCGCTTAAAAAAGTTTTTGGGTGTTTTTTAGTTCACATAGAAGATAATTACATCAAAATTAATAATCTTTTTTTTTTGTTTTCAGATGAAAATTGCAAGTTGTATCTTGTACAGAAGTTGGATACAGGCGCTCTGGGAATCTATTGATAACTCGGCTTACAATATATTGTTGGAGATTGTACAAATTTTTTTTTTTTAGTTCAAATATATATTAAACTATCCCCAAAACTTCATTTGGCTAATTGTTTTTTTTCTAATCCTACAACGCTTCGCGAAAACTACTGAATTTAGGACATCTAATTGGCCCTCCGGCCTTAACGGCGCCTCACAAAAATAGGGTAAAGGAATCAAGTTGCAGCTTTTAAGCACCTTTGCTCAAGCCAAAAGCGATCCATTCTGTAAATACCCAACCATAAACTAATATTCTGACCCCTCACGGATGTTTTGTTTAGCTATCAAAGTAAAAAAAATAAATATTTAAAGTCCCGAAAGGTAAGGCACAAAGTGTTCCAGGAGAAGTCAGTAAAAGTGGGTTGTTAATTTTGGCAATTTTTTAGCTCGAAAATCATTTTCAACAGTTCTCAGAAACAAGAGTTTAGGTTGAGAGTTAATGTTTTCAAAAAGAAAAGTTTCAAGTCATACTACCGCTACATTTAATAATAGCCAATTTTTAATAGGAAATTCATCCACAAATTAACCCTTTCAAAACTTTGTTCCACTATTGCAACAGCTGAATATGGTTTTACGATATTAAACTATTGTATATAAAAAGGTAACAAAACTTGACTTTTTAATATACGTACATGACTTGATATACATTTTTTATATGTATTGTAATAAGAAGTGTTCACTGTACCGTGAACTAAACATGAAAAGTTAAGCCATTCCTTAAAAGGCACAAAGGGAAAAACAAAACAACGAAATATGAAAACAATGCGCTTTTCGGGCACAATAACGAAAATGTGATACAATAAAGTACCATTTTAGTTAGTTACTGTTACGCGAACTGGCTTTTCAATGGTTTTTAACTGACGTTAAAAAAGTCAGGTTATCATTTCTTCAATAATTTTTTGCAGCTCCTTTCCGCTTCTAACTCAACCGACTTCGATGAGCCAATCGGCAATAAAATAATTGCACTTAGTGAAAATTAGGAAAGCATTGTTATAATGAAATTACGGTCCCATCTACTTGACTGAAATAGTGAGCCTATCGCGTCGACGAAAGATATTCATAAAATTCTTCCAAATCACCCAAATGCGAATCATCAGAACTAATTCGGTCTCATACCCAGCAAAAAGCTCGGCCAACTTCATAATGAGCGTAACGATTTTTGTAAATGAAAAGCAAACCATATTTTCGGTCACCGCAATTGAATATGTTTGATTTTGTGTGAAGGTCGATCATGAAATTTTACACGTAACTTAACTTGCTTATGCTTTATTGACAAATTTCTGGAAATTTATTCCCACAGCTCGTACGTAGACAAACTCAACTAATACAACTTTTCAATGCACCACAAATGTTGTTTGTATCCAATCCGAAGTTGGTTATATATTTATGTGAAAAAGGTTTTATTTCAGTGCTTAACTTATCTTATATGAATAAATACATGCTTACATACAATGTATTCCAATTGAGTCATTTAACCCAAAGTATGGTTTTGTCTATGTTGGCTATTTCGGCATAAAACGTGAGCTAAAATTTTCTTAGTTTCATTTTAGAGAATTTGCTCCGCAAGCGAAAGGTACAAGCAAAAAGGGTTGGCGTAATGCAATTTCTCATTTTATTTCGTTTCTTTTTCTATGCATATACATACATATAGCAAAATAGCTACCACTGTAGTGCTTTGGCCTTTTAGCGTGTTGGCTTGCTTTTTTAATCATTTAACAGCGTGTTAAGTGGCTGCAAGGGGGCTTAAAAGTGAAAATGAAATTTGCTGACTAAGTCTAGTATTGTTTTAAATATCTGTTTGAATGTTACAATTTTGGATTTTTCTCATGCTTACTAATTTAACGTTACTTAAGGTGCTCCACATTTTTGAATAGTGACAATTTAGTTTTATTTTTATTATACAAGTTTCATGTACTGTAAATACTTTTTTGGACGGGCAGCTGCCGTCAAGTAATTTTCATTCTTTTAAAAGGTATAACCAGAAGGTTTACCAATTTATTTTAATATTAAAAAAGGTATAAATATCATGCAGTATGTCTATTAGAAGCGGGGCCACCATAACTGAGAAACCAATTCGATTATAAAAACTGCATTGTTTGGGCTTGTAATATTTATTATACGCAATATATGCAATTAGTAGTATAGCCACCATAATTAGCTATAGTGGCTCCATATCTTCGAGCCATATTTTGTGTTAATTTCTGCGCAAGTTGTCAGGTAATCGGCTCTAAATCAGCCGAAATTGCCTGGATAATTGGTTTACCACCCATATTGGTTTTCCTTTGAGTTTTTGCTTAACTCTTGCTTAAACATTTTCAATAGGGTTGGCATCAGGCGACTGTGAAGCCCAATCCACCACTTCAATCCCATTTTGCTTTTTCGCCTCTACACAACTGCGCCTTCGATCCCTGCGATGGTTGTCTTCTTGTAAAATCCGAGGTGGGCTAGTTGTTCCAAACAACCTCGCAGCTAATTTTAATAATTCGTTTGGTAAATTTTATTTATCAAAACTGCATTCAAGTTGGCGGTAAAGACATATGAACAAAAAAAACAGACCCCAGTTCAATTCACTAATTTAATATATACGATAGTTGTACAAAAAAAGGAAGTTAATTTTTTTCTAAACAAAATATATATGCGTACTTGTATATACTTAGTCTTGCCATAAATTCTGCGACAAATTTTACAATGCATTCAGCGAGAACAAATCCACAGAAAAAAGTTATTTTTGTTTTTGTTCGTATGCATTGGCTACTCATAAATTATACTCAGTCTCGTGGCAAATTTCGATTGTTAACAATGGAGTGGCAAGCTAAGGAAAATCGCTTTGCAGTGATTGCATTACGTAAGTGAGGTAAAAGTGCACGTGAGATTTACAAATTGCTGGAAAAACTTGATGGTTCGACAATATTTGTTTATCGCACGATCAATCGTTTTTTTCAAACGTCTGAAGTGACAGAAATTGAAATTTGAAAAATTCGAGCCAAGGAGCATGAAGTGACAGACAGAAAAAGAAGTAGTCGTCCTCACGTGGTTCGAACCAGTGCAGCTGCAAAAGCCGTTAGAGAAAGAATTCGCATAAATCCCCTTAGAAAGCAGAAAATCACGTCCAGAGAAATGAATGTGTCGACCAGATCCATGTCAAGGCTGACTAGAGATGATCTCCAAATGAGGGAAGAAAATTAGGCTCGACAGATGCAAGCAGCTTCTTTGGTGACACGCGACCAACGGTCATGAAAATATTATTTTCACAGATGAAAAAATGTTCACTGTTGAAGAAGTGTTTAATAATCAAAACGACAAAATCTATGCTAAAACTTCTAATGACTCAAAAAATGTTGTTCCAAGGGTTCAGCGTGGCCACCATCCAGCCTCCGTAATGCTTTGGGGGGAAGTGTCTTGTAAAGGCGTTACATCTCTTCATTTCTGCGAAAAAGGGGTTAAGAATGGGGGCAAGGGGCAAAAGTGTACCAGGAGGATGTCTTAGAAGGCGTGGTGAAGCGGTTGAGCAGTACTCTCTTCAATGGAGAGTGGTGGATCTTCCATATGGCTAATAAACAATATTCCTGGGTTCATAGCCACAGAAGACTGGCCGTCTGGAAATCCTGATCTGAATCCATTGGACTATAGTTTGCTGAATTATTTTTTGGTCACAATTGGAGAACTTGGCTTGTTGAAGGCCTCACAGAAATTTGGGGAGTCTCAAACAATCTTTGGTTCGAGCAGCGACGTCAATGCGGCCTACTCGTTTGAAGGCTTGTGTAAAAGCAAATGGTGACAATTTCGAATAAAAATTTAACTTTTTTCATATTTACATGATTAAATAAAGCTAACTTCATTAAAAAAGGTATTATAGGTATTTTGATACCTATAAACTACTTAACCTGTAAGAGAACTTGTGACAGGACTAAGTATATGTAAAATAACTAGTGCTTACACCGTTTTTTAGAGTATTTGGCCGAGCTCCTCCTCCTATTTATTTCTATTGTCTGCAGAGGAGCAACCGCTATTACAAAACACTTTTCTATCAATTGGTGTTTCGTGCACTCATCAACCTAATCCGCGACGGCGGCCGCTCGAAAAATGCTTCTATGTTAATCTGTTTTCCCCTTCAAACTTATCTACTAAAAAAAGGTAAAACTTGGTTATTCGTTACGCTACTATTATTTCGAACGCAGGCGTACATAAATATATACCTACATATTAGGCCGGGCCGATTTGTGGGGAGGCAAAAAAATCGCCCATTGCTCTGTGAAAATCATATTCTAGGGATCAAAATAAGAAACTTTGCCGAAGGAACCATACCTCTAAAACGAATTCTGATGTCCCCCAATTTGGGTCGAACTTTTTAGTTTCTTTTCTATAACTCACTTAAATTAATTTTTTCCTTGACATATATTCTAACTAAATAAATTTCTTAAGAGAAAAAATAGATATTATTATAAATAAATAAAAATAAAGAAAAAACATAGCCATTTAGCTGATTTTTTCATGTAAAGGCCAAAAATGGTGATATTTTTAAATTGGGGGGCATCAGAATTCGTTTTAGAGGTATGGTTCCTTCGACAAAGTTTCTTATTTTGATCCCTAGAATACGATTTTCACAGAGCAATGAGCGATTTGTAAGTCGACCTTCCCTAATACATATACTGTAATTAATTGCGAGAAAGCCTTCTTTTGAAGTGTTAATTGAAAGTTGTTAAATTTAACACAAATGATTATCTATTAAAAAAGTATGTACTAAAGGTAGATTAATTTATTCCTGGAATCTAGAATTTGGTTTGAAGAAAATAGTCCGTTCAAGGCAAGTGACCGTGTAATAGAAGCGTCTGCTAGGTTAGTTTTCTCTTAATATGGATATACAGGTATGTACGTATTTGAATAGTCTAATTCGCTTTTCGTCGATTTAATTTGTTTATTTTAATTTATTCTTTGTAATTTAAATCCGAATGCACTTAATTAATTGTGACTACTGTTTGCTGCTGGAAATACAGTAAACTTTAATATATAGGGTGGGCCATGTAAAATTTGCGTTTTGAATCCGCTATAAAAAAAAACTAATCAATATTTTTTCAAACTTTTTTTTTTTTTGAAAATTGAACATTGTCATTTAAAAGTGAAAAATAATATCGTTCAAATGACTGCCACGACTGGCTTTACAGTAGGCCATTCGATCAACCCAATTTTTAAGCACATTTTCGATTGTTTGGGCTCCAATTTCATGAATGGCAACTTCGATTTCGTGTTTTAAAGCATCAATCGTCTCTGGATGGTTCGCATAGTATTTGTCCTTAACGGCTCCCCACAAAAAATAGTCCAACGGGCTTAAATCACAGCTCCGAGGCGGCCAATTGATATCGGAATTTCGGCTGATTATTTCGGTTTTCAAAAACGGTAGCCAAAAGTTCGAGTGTAACTTTGGCAGTGTGACAATTTGCACCGACCTGTTGAAACCAAATGTCGTCCATGTCATCCTCTTCAATGTTGGAAATAACTCGTTGAGCATGTCACGGTAACGCTCGCCATTTACTGTAACCTCGGCTCCTCGCTCATTTTCGAAAAAAAAAATAGCCCGTTGATGCCGCCAGACCAAAAACCGCGCCAAACAGTGTGGACGTTGTGGATGCATTTGCTTCTCTACAGTAACGTGTGGATTTTCTGAGCCCCAAATCCGACAATTTTGCTTATTGACGTAGCCACCGATGTGAAAATCAGAAAAGAAGAAGAAGACTCACCACTTTGGAAATAGGTTTTCAATATTTCCCAATTTTGTTAAAGCGTATAGCGTCCCAACTAGTAAATGTCAAACCTTTAAGTAAATTATGAACACATTTGACATGTGATTTGTGTTACCATTCTCAAAAAAATAGGTGGTTCAAAAAGCAAACGCTATATGGCCCACCCTGTACAAGTATGTGCCAGTTGTTTTTGTTTTTGGTGTTTTTTTGTGTTTTGTTTTTGAGCAATGCATAACCAACCAAATAGAAACATATCTATATGTAAAAATGGTGCAGCATAATTAATGGTACCGAGTGGAAGATCTCCATATGGGACATCAACTACAAGGTCTTTAAAGTTCGAGTTTCTTTTTTACATTCAAATTAAACACATGTTTTGCATAGAAATTCATTATCTGTTCATAAGCGTCTGTAGGGGATGGGTCTAAACGTTTACAGATATCGATTCTTGGCCCAATCACATGAGCAAACTACAATGGGCACCAAATAATACTCAAGAGGAATTTAATGTTCGTATGTTTAGTAACCTGCCGGTTAACTAAAAATTTTCCTAATCGAACTTTGTTGATCAATTATAAAGACTTAAATATCTACAACTTTTCGAAATGCTTTCACAGAACCTCTAAATTTATAATTGAATTTCAACCATTTTTATGAGCTTCTTCAGCTAATTCGCACTAATTTTAGTAAATTGTAGATCTTCTACTTAACATCTGGCTAATGAGACTCCAGCAGTATACGCCATACTATAGTACTGCTAAAACACAACCTCGAACTTTAAAGACCCTGTGTATTGCTAGAAGTCTGCAAGCCAAGCTGACATGCATAAGCTGACGGCAGTGGCGGCGCTAGACCAAATGTGTTCGTCGGCGACATCAACTTCGCGAGGCCTCTTTACTTCGCAGTGAAAGAAAACGAAAAATTAAGGGAACCAAATTATAAAATAATTTATGAGTATACGGAGTTTTATTGTTAATAAAATGATGACAAAAAATTATTACACACAGAAATTAAAATAGTCGAAGTTTTCGTCTTTCAGACTCACTTAATTTTTTCAGGATTGTGTCGTAGTTAAGTCTAGCCGCTATTTCAGCTTCGATTGACAGAACTGATAACGCGGGTAGTCTGTCTTGGCTCATTGTGCTTCTCAAATGGGTTTTTATCAATTTCAACTTTGAGAAGCTTCTCTCAGTGGAAGCTGTGCTGACCGAAACTGTCAGCATGATTCTAATTGTAATATAGACATTTGGATATATCTCCTCTAAATTATTTTCTAAAATGTATTGGATGAGTTGTTTCGCGTCGTTGATAGAGTCTGGTGAATTAGTTTTAAAAAGCTAAAGTTCTTCATATAGTTCGAAAGGCTGTATGTCACTGTTTTCGCCTTCCCGAAGTCTTGTACCTAAATCAGTACAATGTTTGAGAAGATCCTCTTTTGGCATAGATTTCAAATAATTGATATCATAAATAAAACTAAATTGCTCAAAATATTCATTAAGCGCTGTAAATCGACATTCAGTATCGACTGTTATAGCATCTACCATTGTGTTAAAATAATTAACTCTGAACTGCATTTCAGGAGATTCAACTGGTTCATCAGTATGTTCGTAACTAAGCATTCGTTTTTTCCTGGCTATTCTTTTTTCCTTAAATTGAGACTGAATTTCATAAGTACTTTTCTCCACAAATAATCTAGCTTCTGTTACGCTTTTTTCAAATCCTGTATTTTGGAATTCGTGAATCCAGCTACAAAATGAGCGGAAAGTATCAATAGCGACTAGCAAGTTGACTTGAACCGATTGCCATAGTTTACTTATAATATATTGTTTACACGTAGCAAAACCTCATACCACACGTGTAATGCAACAATAAACTCAAAAGTTAGCATTTCCTTTAAGACTGCTTCACTGTCGCTTAGAGTTTTGGAATCATCAGTTTTATTTTTCAGTTCATTCACATATTCGATGACATCATCAAGTTGTAAAAATATTGCTTTTACTGCTCCGATTCTACTCCCCCATCTCGTTTCAGACAGAGTTTGTAAAGTCAATTTTAATTTATTTTTTACTATCTCCCAACGCTTGCTTGACTTTGAAAACAGCACATAGATTTTATTGATACGAGTAAAGCCGAAAAATGTTTTGGCTGTCGTTGAAGAGTTTGCTGCATCTATCAATAGTAAATTCCAACTGTGGCATCCGCATGGTGTAAAGAATGTTCTTGGATTTATTTTGAGTATTCTTGTTCTGATACCTTTGTTAATTCCGACCATATTGGCGCCATTATCATATCCCTATCCTCGACAGTTTTGGATATCTAGATCATTTCTTTCCAGTTCTTGTAATATTGATTTTGTTAAAATAATAATAATGTTATTTTATTAACAATTTTCTTTTTCGGAGTTATTGATATGCGCCCCGACCAGTAAATACCCCGGCTACGTCTCGGCGCCGCCCCCTCCCTTTGACTTTAAAGTCGTTAAAAATTTGAAGTGAAAAGTTGGCTTACCTGAACGTTAGGTATGAAATTAATAACAAATAACGTAAAACTTTTATCCACTAGAACTGTGCACTAGAACGTCGGGGTGATAACTTTACAATACAATAAAAAGAAACTTTGCGTTTGCGAGTCTGCAAGTTGCCGTATGAAAAAAATTATTCTCACAGACAAATGAAATATACAGTGGCTCACAGCTTATTTCGTGTGCCCGTTTATCAGAATAAAAAAGTTTAATATTTTTGTATAAACTTTATTTAGAAAAAAAACTTAAACGTACATTCAAAGATAAATTATTTCTTGTTACAAACATACATAAATGAACTTAAATTATTTCTTCTTAAGTAATATATTTACAGCAAAATCAAAATTATAAGTAAATCCACGTCACACCTTATTTCGTGTGCTTAACCAAACTAGAAAAAACATGATTTTTTTTTTTTAATTTATTAAGTTTTTGCTAATCTAATATTTTGTGGGGTAGCCTTTTTGTTTTAATACAGCTTTTAACCGGGATTGCATGGAGCTAACAAGTTTTCCAGTGTATTCAGGAGATATTTTCTCCCACTCCACTTGCAATGCTGTTTTTAGATCTTGTTTGTTGCTTATGTTATGTTTTCTAATTTTTTGATCCAGAATATTCCATAAATTCTCAATTACATTGAGATCAGGTGATTGTGCTGGCATTTTTACCACATGAGGGCAATTCCATATAAGCCACCGTTGCACTAATTCCGACTTATGCTTCGGATCATTGTCCTGATAGAACCTGAACCTGTCCCGAATGCCTAATTTTTCAGCACTTTGTAGTAAATTATTTTTTAATAAATTCAAATAAACTGTTTTATCCATAATTTCGTCGATAAAAACCAAGTTTCCGACACTAGCTGTTGACATGCAGCCCCAAACCATTACATGGCCCCCACCGTGTTTTACTGTACCACGCAGATTCTTCGGGTCCAGCTCCGCGTTGGACTTACGCCAAACGAAATACTTTCCATCGGAACCAAAGAGGTTGAATTTGCTTTCGTCGGCGAAAATAACGTCATTCCAAAATGTTTGGTCTTTATTAACATGGTTTTTTGCAAACTCCACCCTTAATCTTCTGTTACGCTCATTAACAAACGGTTTGTTTTGAGCTGTACGACCATGGAAATCAGCTTTGCGCAGAATTCTTCTTATTGTTTCAGGATTACATGACTTACCAAGTACTTTTTCAACCTCTTTTGTCAAAGCTGGCGCACTAATTCGTGGGTCTTTTTTAATTTTTCTTAATATCCACCTTTCATCAGCTTCTGTAAAAATTTTGTTTGGAGCTTGGCGGCCTTTGTCAACCACTCTTTTTTCACGAGAAAAGCGTTGAATAATGTACTGTACTGTGGAAGTACTTAAATTTACAATTTCAGCAATTTTTTTCTGCGACTTTCCATTTTTGTAGTGCGTAATCACTAATTCGCGCCTTTCAATCGACGTACGACGACCCATCACGGTATTTTTAAATTAAGCTGGACAACCGACTACTTTCAATGTGTAAACTAAATAAGGATATAATCTAATATACTATGCAAAACAAATTTCCTATAATTGCTAACCGGTTTACTGGCGCCGATAACGGTAAAAGTGAACACACGAAATAAGCTGTGACGTCAATTTACCTAGTGTTCTGTTTTTGTTGTAAATATTCTACTAAAGCAGAAAAAATTTGAATGCATTTATACATGTTTTTAATTAGAAATAATTTATCTTTGATTGTGCATTTAAATTTTTTTTAAAGTAAATCAAATAAAAATAATTTTGCAATTCTTTAGTTTAACATACAGCCACACGAAATAAGCTGTGAGCCACTGTAGATAAATAAATTAAACAACACGGGGATTCCCCGTCCAGAGTCTCGTGCGCCGTGCGCGAAATCGAACGTTTTCGCACTACCCGATTATACGATATTGGTATCGGACGCTCATAATGAAGAGCACACACACACATTATGTTTCTATATATGCTAAATTAAGATCTTTTGCACATAAAACTAATTTATTTATTGCATTCATAGGTTTACCTACACCCATGAATTCAATAAATAAATAAATGATAAATGCCACACACATTACTTACAAACATTTTCACCCAATACAGATATCGTGTCGGGTAGTGTGTGTGAGAACGCTCATTAGGTCGAAGCCAGGATGATTGGCGAAACGAAAATAAATAGGTAATTCGTTTTTCTGCGAGGCCCCCTCAGGCGCGAGGCCGTCGGCGGTGGCCGACGTCGCCGACGCCTAGCGCCGCCACTGGCTGACGGGATGTATGTATGTAAGTATATAAGTACTTATGTACGGCAAACTACTCTATGTCGGGTTTGGAGTTGTGTGCTGCTTTTGCCTCTACTGGCAGTTGGGGAGAAACGAGCAAAACACATTTATAATTAGGCATTAAACTGTAACCAAAGAACGCTGTGAATAGTCAAACAAAAAATAATGAATTTGCCATACATCTGCATCCAGATGCAGCATTCTTTACACAAATTTTCCACATTATATTTTTTATCTCTCATATCTGTTGCAATTTTCTGTGTCATTAGTGTGTCATTTAAGTGTTTCTCTAAATTGCTATGAAATGCGCAAGCTTAAAAGCATAAGAAATTTGAATGTAATGGCTCAGATGAAAAGTGCTGAATGAAATTTATATGTATCAACCTATCCAGTACTTTTGAAAAGTGACGTCTGTATATCAGCATCTATGCCATCTTTGACATTTGTCAAGTGGACAGATGGGCAATTTCACACGATAGAACAACGCGTTAAAATTATAGAAACTGATTAAGAAAATGGCCGATCTTTAAGAACAACATATGAAAAACATATGAAATTTGTTATTTTTTTGGTGGACATACATAATCGTCCACTGAGTTGACATTTATGAATATATATATATAGGTATACCACTTATGAATAGTAATACTCAGGATGCTGACATATCCAAATTTGATAACGCATGCAGCCAATTAACACTTCTAAATGTTAGTAAAGGTGCTTGACCTGATCGGATACCTAATATTTTCCTTATGAACTGCGCAATTGATATCCGTGAGCCAAGCATAGATATCTTCAGCAAGTTGCTTGAAACAAATTAAACGCTACGACGTTCGGCAAAAACCCTCATATTTATCTATGGAACCATCTCTATAAGGTCACCATAATTACGAGTATGTAGCAGTTCAGGTTCATCGGCTGAAAAGTTGGGCAAATGATAAAAGGAGTCGATTATTCATACCTATCCGTCTGTCCATCGAGAACTCGAGCAAAAATTCGTAGGTACATTTTAATGAGCTTGGTATACATAGTGAAACACTATATCTAAGGTAGTTTGGTATTGAGAATGGACGAAGTCGGAGTACACGAAATTTGTGTGCACTTGCACTTTAGTATACTAAAATTTAATGGGCTAAATTGCATACAAAAAATTTGTTGAGAAACCATGACATTGTAATGAAAAATTTGTGGATTTTTTCCCAATTTTCATTTGGAATTTGAAATTTGTAAATATTATATATGGTTTGTGTTAGACAAAAAAATGAAAATTAAAAAAAAAAAGGAATAATCGAAATTTGTCAAAATGTTGAGATGGTATACTTTTTTCGCGCATTGTACTTATATAACCAGAATATCCTGAAACTAGATCATTTAATAAATCGAGGAAATGCTTTTTATTGCCCAATTTTATGTTGAGATAGTAATGGTTCTGAGAATGGTACCCACGAGTCAGTGTAACGGAGCTTATCCACTAAAGCACAATTCGCTCCCTAATGGATCGGAAAAGTACTCACATATCTATGCATTATTACTAGCGAGCCTATACGCTATTGTAGCAGGTGAGCATGAAATTTTAATAACTCAAAAAGCTACTATAAAAATTTTTGAAATGCTGATCAGGCATTACCAACGTAAGTGCCGCTAACTGATATTTTTTCTTTGTTTACTGTCACCAACTTCCTAATGTTTATTGCGATTGCAGCTATACTTATTGTTTATGTCAGCTTATGCACAACTTATTTTTTATTATTCGCCGACATTGGAGCGCTCGTAGTAGTGAATGCAGAAAAATATGAAAAATAAATAGAAAACCGGTAAAATATTGCGAAATCAACAGTAGACTGTTAGAGATCTCAAGTTTCGAGTTGTTGCATAATTTTATACTTAAATTTGTGTTCACAATGACAGTAGTACGACATATTGCAAAGTTTTGACTATTTATTTATTTTGTGTTTAATTTCTTTTATTTTTTTATAAAAAAATGTTGTTCATACTATAGCAAAATCCATACAACTCAAAGCATTCAACTTTACTTTACTTTGTTAATATTTCTTTTTTTTTGTTGACGGTTTGTACATTTTCATCCAAACAACGAATGCTCGAATGTTTTTTCTTACCAAAATCAATGAGCTTCTAAAAATTCTGATGAAAACGCTTGAAGTTGAAATGAAAATTTCTTCAATTATTTTAAATTTTGCAAAAGTTTGAAACATTAATACATGGTTTTTGTTGTAGAAAATATTTGTATAATGTAATAATAAAAATATGCAATGCAAAAAGAAATAAATAAAACAATGTTATAAAAAAATGTAATTAAAAAACAAAAAAATAAACAATTTGAAACAAAAAAAAATTTAATAAAAAACAATGTATAAAAACATGTAATAAAAAAAATTATAATAAATAAATAACCGTAACTTTGCAATACGTCGCTTTCCTATTATTGTGAACCGTATACATATGTATTTATATATTATACAAATAATAATTCATTCAGCTTCTAGTTACCAAAAGCAACTTTGCTAATTTGTGCGAATCTAAGCACCTCCTAACACAAGCACTTGTATAGTTGTTTTTTTTTTTCACAATTAATTTAAGTGTACATTTATTACTTTTTAAAAAATCTTTTTTTCTTTGTTTTTTAAAATATTTGACATGTGCCTTTCGCTGTGTCAGGTGTGGGGTTCGAACCCACGCTCCCTCTCGGGAACCAGAGCTTAAATCTGGCGCCTTAGACCGCTCGGCCAACCTGACTTGTGTGTAACGACGCGCATAAATCGCTTCATCAGCTAGAACACTTCGTCGTCGCGCACGATGATGTGCCAACCTACCGGCAGCTATGTCAACAACCTATACATATCAACCAAACACACATACATCTTTACATATTTTCACTCGTCTACCTACCACCCTTCAGTCATTTCCCTTCTGCTCTAGCCATCGCTCTTTCCGCCCTTGCTTTTCGTATTGCTTGTAAGTACGTCAACGTTTTCCTCATGCAACGTTTGTCTGTTTCTATAAATTTGCGTTTTGCTGATTTTTCATTATTCGTTTTGAAAATTTAATGTCAAGTGCGCGCTGCCTAAATGAAACGAAGTGCATATATTCATTTATGCACGTCGTATATATGTATGAGTACGTATGTATATTTACTAAATAAATTGCGCCAACAGAGAATATGGGAATTAAACACATCAGAACGGTTGTTAGGGTAATAGCCCGCGAATTTGTTTATATATTTAATTTATTTTGTTCTTTTATTTTTTATTTGCGCCCGTATAGCTTTCGTTAAAGTTTACAGTACGTACACTCATGAGCAATAAAATAGGTGGGCGACATTTTCATCAATTTTGGCAATTTTACTTTCGTTTATTTAGTGTCTATTAATTTTTATAAAAGTTTAACTCAGTATGCAACAAAAATCATATAAATTATTATAAACACAATAAATTAATCTTTTTTTTCTGGTGCTTTAAAGTACTGGCAATTTGTTATAGATAAATAGTTTTGTAAATAAATATGTAGCTAATTTTTCATGAAGACGACTTTTAAAGTCATTGCCGTATGTTCATTTAAATGAAGTAAAAATATGTATTATAAAAAGTTGTGTAAGATTTTTTGTGAAAAATAAATAAATCTGTCTATCTATCTAAAATCATATAAATTATTTTTTCAAACTTAATACTAAAATAAAAATTTTGCAAATTTTTAAGAAAATTTCAAACTTTTTGGTTAGAGTTTTTAGACTAACTTTTGGTATTCAGTTTAATGGCCGATTTAGTTTGAGTATAAAAAAATATAAATTGTAAGTGGCTACAAGATGCCGTTGATTTTTGACAACTTTTTTTCTTCCATATAAAAAATTGTCGAACGTACTTTGCATGGAAGAAAATGCGCGACACTGCATTTTTGAACCACTCCGATATCAACTTCGAAGTATGTTTTGGGTCGTTAGCTTGTTGATAATGTTATGTTGTTGTTGTAGTAGTTTATTACGCCCTGCCGGCCACGATGCACCGTCGGGTCCAATGGGTGACATAAATGGGTAAGGTTCCTTCACATGCTAGAAATGTGATGAGTATATCCGTGACTGATATGTGATGAGTATATTCGACCTGACGCAATATCCTGAACGCAATTGTGCCAAGATTATGATAACATCATCTCAGAGGTATGTTTCTTTCCGCATTTGGTAGTACAAAATTTTGTAAAATGTCACTATAATCTACAGCGATCAATATCTCTTTTATTTGAAATAAAAGACCTATACTTTGACAGGAGAGGAACCCCCCCTCACCATTATGTTTCTAACCCCATTTTTAATTGTATTTTTGGTGCATCTAAAATCAAATTATTTCGGATGGCGCACAGTTCTTTTGGATACATATGCTTAAAGATTGATTTTAATTCATCACTAAATAAAATATTTTGACATCTTTTTGTCAGTGGGACCACACCAATTTTTACGTTCAGCTGTATGTGGGTCTTCGTAAAAGAAGAATTTTCTACTTCGATATGAAAAATAATCCCAATTAACTATTTATTCCTCAAAAGTATTGGTATTTAATATCAAAAAAAAAAATGGAATAATGATCACTTGTCTCTTAAACGCAAAATTACTAAATGAGTAATGCAAACTCTTTCGCTTTCATCATGGCGCGGTATCAAAAAAGAAATAAACTTTGTAACACCCTTTGGGAAGAAAAAAACATTACTGGCAAAATGCACACATATTATTTTGTCCATGAGTGTGTGTGTAGTAATAAATCTGCGGACTTGAGAAAAAACATTTCATTTTACTTTAGAATTTTTTAAACTTTAATAAATAATCCTAATCTTTGATATGAAACCTTAATATTTTTACTCAATTTCCCTCAAAATGGATTTAAAAGCTACTTCTGTGAGTAGTTATTAGTTTGAAACTTCTATCACAAATCACGAGGAATTAATGTTTGGAGGTGGAAAGTGCTCAGTCGGTTTAAGTTATTTTGTCAAAGGCCCACAGAAATTTCAAATAGCTTCTCAATAATGACTAAGTGCTCGAGTAAGTGCGTATTTACGCACACATTCCTCCTTATTTTTTATATGTACATATGCATGTATATAAGCGTGGTAGTGACTTTACCTGTAACACATTGACACAATGGCATGTCGCTCCACGTGCATAGTCACCGACACCACCGACGCTACTGAACTGGCTGTTGAACCGGAAGTTGTTACGTGCCACGTATACACAATGGCTTTTCTATGCATTCGCAGCCTTACTTCCCTCGCCATCCACTTCCTTCCCTCGCATTCACAGCTTTATATACATACCTTTTCATTGCATTGTTAATTCCTCTGTCCCCTCGCTTTTGTTTTTTGTTTTTGTGCTTTTACCTAGCAACCCTCGGTTGGAGTGCACTTTAGTGCATTACATAGAAATCTACTGACTTTCATGTTTTTGTTGGTTCCTAATTCTCTAGCGTGTGGCGCGGTACTCTCATCAAATAGTAAACTCAACTCGATGCGGTGAATTAGAGCAGAAATATGGAAGTCACTTCGTTGAGGGCTTTTGATCTGCTGCTCAAGCGGATGCAAATTAAACGTTGTGCTGGGAAGCGTGGCTTTATGTACCTTGTAAGTGCATGCACGTTGCCCATTAGTATGGTATTGAGGGTTTAGTGTAAAGCATTTGAAGATTTTTTCGTTAACAGGTGAAATTTCATAACATATAAATTTATTTGGCGAAAACTATGGTGTATCGCAAAACTTTCTACATTTCTTCACTTATGGCTAAAACTCTCATTGTGTTTGGGTATGTCTACCAATCGTTTTTCTGAGTACCATATCTCGATTTAGGAAACTTAAATTGTTCATGGATGTTACCAAAAAAAAAAATTCTCTATAAATATCAATTCATTTCACATATTCTTTTCCATCATTTTTTCTCTAGCCATCGTCAGCGAATTTATTTCCTTGCGGTAAACTGTACACCACATATTGATAAGTTTTGAAAAGAACAGCTTACTTTGTCCGCATTTTCATACATATATATACGAAGTATAGCTATTAAACAACGAGACTAACGATGTAAAATATTTTATTTCAATATATACCTCCGCTCTATCCCTACAACGCTCCATGCACATTTTTAATTATTGTTTTTAAATAGATCCACGTTCCTCGGCCGGCATTGGTCAGTATGAGAACCTGCATTTAACCCTAACCCTAGGATTAATATAATATGTCATATAAGTGCTTGTCATGCGATGACGGTGTATAATATAAAGCTCGAGTTGTCGAATAGCAACTTTTGCATTGATTGAAAATTGAATAGCAACAATTCATCTCCGTTTATTCATGCAATCGACTAATTTTCATTATTATAGTTACTTCAAGCAACAAAATTGTTTTTTCTATTCGTTCGAAATGAGTTTTCGTAAGCGTAGCTGGGTGTGAAATATCAATATTATACCGTGTTTAGCCAGTATAATAAATATTAAAAGCCTATTCACCGAAAAACTTATGAAATAATGAAACAAAACAACTATTCGAATATGAAGTCAAATTTAGAAAACGACCGAACTTCGTCTTAAGCCATGTTCGGCAACGAAAGATAACGCGGAAGACACTGCGGCAAAAAAAGCCGAACTTTGAACAAATATTTTAAATTTTTATTTCTTAAATCAAAAATTCAAAACAGCCTTAAAAATTTAGACGATAGCAATATTATTTGAAGTATCATAATAAAATTGAAAAAAATAATTTTGCATTAAATAACGAATTGGCACTTATAAGTATAATAATACATATTTGCTGCCAAGAAACTACGAATTTGTGAAAAAAAGCTTTAACAAATCTATCTGCTCCACCATCGATCGCTTTCAGTGATTGAGGTCAACTCTATACTGACAGACGGTGAAGCTAACAGTGTGAAAATGCCCATAATCTTCGGATATTTATTGCGGGAACTGAGTTTGAATGAGATATTGTGATGAATAAGAGGTCTGCCCCGATTGGCAATTTCATTGATTTAGTGTCGAGACGAAATCAGGCATTTACTGCACTCATTTATGACTCTAATCCAAAAAAACTAAAATATTAAGAATTTTCTATGCCTTTCTAAGTAAAATAAAAACACATTTTCATCTACTGTTAAAAGATATCGCCATGAGTTTTTACAAAAAAAATTTTGAATTTTTTTTTGTCTTGGTTATGACACTATTGAAGTAAATAAGCGATATGTCATTCTCTTCCCCATTCCAAGTCACACCAAAAGTAAAAACCTTTCTAGAGAAGTCAAATTTTAATCCGAATCCTAATATTATACATTTAATACATAATCCGAATCCCAATACATCCAGTCCGATAGCCTCAGCTGCTAGTTGCCGTAAATAAATAATTATATTAAATAACGCTGAACTATAACGAAATTATTGCACGTGTTCTATCTGTAGAAATATCTCGTGTTTTTTATATAAGCATATTACTATAATATAACTAAAGAAACCCTTAAGATTTTAACAGTTGATAGAAGATGCAAGTACTTAAAAATAGTTTAGTGGTACACATAAAATACACCGAATATGTAGAGGCAGAGTATATGTAGAGGAAAAGGACGTTTTTTATATATGTATGTATGTACATATATAAACATTGCAATTTCAATTCATAGTCGGTTCTTTTTTTAAATTTTAATTACTGTCTGTACGCATAAACGCTACTTATGTACATACAAACAAATTTTCACCTCTACATGCCCATGATTGTTTTGTTGCTATTTTGCATAAATCTGCATTATTTCACAATACAATTTAAAAAACAGTTTTTTTAAAATACAGCATACATTCGCTTTCGCTTTGTCAGGTGTGGGGTTCGAACCCACGCTCCCTCTCGGGAACCAGAGCTTAAATCTGGCGCCTTAGACCGCTCGGCCAACCTGACTTGTGTGCAAAATGAGCGAGGCGCATTGCTCGTCTTATCAACAACACTATTTCGTAGTTACGTACATATAGTATGTACGTAAATATGATATTTGATAATAAAAATTACCTGCAAAATGTTAAATTTTAAAATACTAGGCTTCAACGTACTATTATATTCTTTTTTTCTCTACTGATAATTTTTAGCTTAGTGAAATTGTGACATCATACAACCGTTGAAAAATAATTAAGAACGATGCGTTGGCAACCATATATACATATATTGACATCTTTTATCGAGAACAGATCCGTAACGGTACTTTTTGCGCTTGAATATATTTGTTGTGATCATTTATTAAAATCCGTTCATTTATTTATTTGTCATGATGGGTTTGCATTGATTTATTTGCATTTTAGTAGGATTCGGTCTTCGTCCAAAGTTGGAGAAAGAGTGCTGCTGACATTGAGAAATTTTTGTTGCCTGGAAAGCCAATAACGAAAAGCACAGTTGCATTTCGATTGGCAGAAGCAGATGATAAACGGTTCAATAGACAGGGCTAGTTTACTTGGGCGGCAGCCCTCTGTCGGGAAAAACCCGAGAGCACATATCCTGAACTCAAAATCAGTGGCGATGTACTATACAGCGATGAAATGAAAATAAATACAGTTGGTCCAGATGGTAGGAAGTACAAGCGGTGTCCAAAACGTGCAGTATTCGACCCCAAGCTTATCTAACCAATCATAAAGCACGAGGGAGCCTCAATAATGGTATGGGGCTGCTTTTCGTAGAAGGGTGTTGGCCAATTCATCGTATTGAAGGTAATATGGGTGCGGTCAAGTACGTTGTTCAACTACGTACTTCTTTTAGATAAAAAGACTGATACAGATTGAAAATGTTTTAAATTTATAAAATAAAACCTAATATCCAAAACATTTAAGTAATTTTATTAAAAAAAAAAAATCTCAAATGGGGAGTACTGGGTATCGTTATTAAGTGTTTTTCAACAGCTGTATTAAATACAACTCTCCAATTTACGGTTTTCGGAGACGTCCGTCAGATTGTGAAGCCATAACATGAGTTAAACATAATAGGAGTTACTTCTGCCGTTAGGATATAAGAATTGTTCTGATCTAACCTACTTGGTTGTTGTTATGAAAACATGAGTATTCCCCATAAATGTTTGAAGAATGCTGCTGGAGTGACAATCGTTAGCCGGACAAAAATCCGTGTCGTTCTGATAACATAGAACGGACTGTCGTGGTACCTGATAGCACTTTGCGCAAACACGAACCGATGTGAAGCAGCAAAGCAGCCTTCGGATTGTGAAGTTTATTCTCTATGTACGATGTCCAACGCTTTAAGCCCAAAATCTACATATATATACATAAATATATCAATTATTTTGCTAACAAATCTTAATAATTAATTTTTATAAAAGCTACACTTTCAAAGAGTTCGGACCAGTGATTAACTTAAAATAAATTCATTTTCCTAACCTAATCACGGTTTTACAGCATAGCTGTGACGCACACGAGTTACGTACATTGGCTTCCTTTCCTCTTTATGATGCCCATCAATTTTAAATTATCTGTAGCATCTCTTAAAGCGTCACGTTACTATGACCACCATCCACAGATTCTGCGCACTATGGAGCGGAATTAAGCAAAAGCTTTCTCCAGCACAGCGAGATGACAACGTTGCAAATACGAGGTCATTATATCGTAAACGATAAACGCTCACGCCTATGAAGCAAGTATAGTACATTTCAGTGCTCGCAAGGGCAAACATCAAAACACCCTGAATTGGACAAAATCCTAGCTATGCATTTAACGACAATGTGAATCGGTGTCAGTGCAATTCGTGACGTCGGCAAGCGAAGAGCACAAAACAACAATGCGAATAGGAAAGCAAGCTGGGAATTCGAACAAATAAACAGTGAACTCTGAACTCGGTTACTGGGTAAAATAAATACATATTCGTTGACGTAGGGAGTAGCTGCGCCTAGTTGGCAAGCGTAGTGATGACTCCCCGTACCACACAGCAAATAAGCTAACAACAAAAAGGAGTTCGTGCACTGCAGCATTATAACGCGACGCTTTATTAGTAGCTTTCAGGGCAGCGATTTGTGCTTATTTTTGTGGTTGCAAGCAAATAGAGGAGCTGATAGAATATTAACATATGAACATTGTGCTTGCACTGATGTGTGTTTGTCTGTGCGCGTATCGTGCCATATGGCAATTTTTCGCGTTGCGTTCCAGATTTTGTTATAATTTCTGTGTTTTGGTGCAATGAAATGGAAATGAAGCGTAAAATTAAAATCGATCAAGCAAACTTACATCTTTTTCGCTGCAGTATATACATACTATATGTATTGTACGTTGTGTTTGCCATTATTGTTGCCAAAGTAGCTGTTGAGTGATAATGATACTGTGCTGTGAGAAGCATTGTTATTTTTTGCAATCTTTATTGTTGCATGTTGTAGCCGTTTTCATTTTATGTAGTCGTATGTAATAGCGTACAGGTTGGAGCAGTAATGTAGGTCAGAATTGCGCTAACCAAACAATAACAACTACAATCACAATATGGGTGCGAGTACAGTGGCAGCGGCATTAACTGAGCCACCGCAACGGCAACAGTGGCTAACTTCAGTTGCAGTGACAGTGAAGAAAAATTATCTAAAAAAGCATGTTGCGGCTTTAAAAAATCAATAAATTAAAAAAAAGCGTAGAAATAAATATTTGAAGGCTGTATTTTTTCTTTTTTTTTCTAAATAACATTTCTTTTATCCTTAACCTTTGCCTCATGTCTGTTTACTGAACACGGTAGTTATATGTGCATATGTATATTGAAGCATGGCAAGTAGATTTTCCCATGATTTGTCGATAATAGCAATACATAATAATAAAAATTAGATTTATGGGATCCCATCTTGCTAAATACGCCTCTATAGGATGAGCGATACCATCCAGCGTGATTTTATTAGTAAAGAGAGCAGCACTAACTCTTGTTGGGTTAGCGGATAGCTCATTCTTATCACAGCAAAACTTACTATATACTTTTTCATGCGAAAAGCAATTTTGGTATTATTAAAAACAAGCACTATTGAGTTCGCAAAAAGGAGAACGAATTTACTATCTTCAAAGCACAGGTGTTCTCTTCATGTAGACGTTGGCGTAGACTAACTTGCACTTAAGTAGCAAATGACTGAATGACAGTCTTGTCTGACCAATGTAAAGTGACTGTTGGATTGTCCTAAAGTCTTACTTTCGAACACGCAAACACTACCAAAGAAAAGAAGAAACGTTCCCATGACATTACAGTCGGTTCTACGTTACCGGAGCGGCTGGAAAGATTTATATCCGACTAATGCCTTGTCACTCCAGCAGGACTTCCCCAACAGTTATAAGTTAAAAGTTTATTGTCCATCATGATGATATGTTACGATATCATCGGCAGTGTACAGACCCATTTCCAAACCATCTTCCTTCACTATCGATAACAAAAAATTGCGAAAAGCCGAAATAGTTAAAAAGGCAGTAATTGATGTATAAATTATGATGGGTAATTTCGTTAAGCGCCCAAGAAAATCTGAATAAAAAGGCGATAATACTCATTAAACGTGCTACCATAATACCAGAGCTAAAAAGATGTTAAAAAGTACAATGTTCCATACGAGTATAAGAAAGTTATCAAGCTTATTTGTAGTGAATTTTTTTATTTCTTTTTATTTTATTTTCTGAGATATTCTCTTTTTTCCGTCTTGTATCCACTGTGCAACAGTACGCTGAGAATAGCGAACAGACGATTTTGCGAAATGTTGCAACGACGTAATCGGCTGATTGTTTTTATTTCTTTTTTTTAATAAATTGTTGTTTAAAGTGCATTTTTATATGATTATGTCAGGCTATGTTTCGCACGTAATTGCAAGAAAAATGGATCGCTTAAGCGAAACAATGAGGAAATTGCAATTACAGAAAAAAATAATAAATTGCGAATTATCTGCCTCTAGGCGGGACTATTTGAGTGAAAGTGGAAGTTATTAAGAGAAAAAGTAACGAAAGCATCTTGCAACAACGCATATGGCAACACATTGCACTGCGCATTCATATTATGTTTAATACTACTGTTATATGTGATTAGGCTTTAATTCGTACTCGTATTAAATAGTAACGTAACAGGAAGGCCAACGCATTAAAATAATAACGAGCTTCAATCCATAAAATACACGTGAACTTGCAACGAGACAAATGATTGCAGCGAAAACGTCAAATATCTACACGAGCAGAATTTGTGAAAATTTTCGCATTCGTGTGATTTGAAACATTTTACTGAACGATAATTTTTAACGAGTTTATATAGCTGTGCTTGACACGGAGCTTACGAGAATACATACATTCATATGCAAATTTCATAGATACAAATAAATAAATGGAAACCTCGGAGATTTTCCGCTGACTTGCCGCACTCAAGTTAAAATCGATTTGTCAGTGCAGTGACTAAAGCATTCGTAGTTTGGAGCGTGGCATTTTGCGGTCGTTGGTGGGCCACCATCCATGTGTAAATGTATGCGTATGTGAAGTGGCATTAATTGAACCCGGTACTCAAGATTCATTGCTATAATTAATTAGTAATTTATTTGCGCCACAATGGATTTCTATACGAAAGCCGAACATCGCAGTGACAAAGAAGGTGGTAAGTGAGCTAATCAGTTTGTGTGCATTTATGTGTGCAGTCAACTCACGGTTGTTGACAGTGTAATACCCTTTTGAAATTTACTAGTCTTTCAATTATTTTACAGTATGCAATACGGCAATTAATTTATTACTGCTACCATACAAGACACAATTTAAAGCTTTTCTGAGGCTATTGTAATTACTTTTAATTTTTTTGTTAGCAATTATTGCAAAAATTCGACCCCAAATATTTGTATTCTCATAATTTGACTGATTACTTATCAGTCAGACCTTTTATATGTATTTGATTGCTACAGAGATAACTTCAATAAAGGCAATTTGATTGCTTTTTCCCAAGAAAGCGCTTAAGAACGGTACACCTGTGATCACAATAATATCAATTCGGCATATAGCAAAGTTTTCACCAGTTATTTATTTTGTATCTATTGTTTTTTTATACAACTATATTTTTATAGTTTATACTACAACAATATGATTTAAAGGTTCAAACTTTGAAAAAAATGTAAAGAAATTCAACAAATTTTCATCCAAATTCCAAAGTTTTAGTCAGATCTTCAAAAAAATTTTTCATATGCAGTTTTGTAGCGACAAGACCGCGCAATTTGCCTACAGCGCGCATAACAATCGATTTATTGCATTATTCAAGCCACTATTGACGTCATATGGCCAGATTCATTGGAAAACGTAGTCAAAAATCGATCGATCGTGGTCGAGTGGACCATGTAACTCGTAACCGCGGCGGACGGATATCATATTCAAAAAATTAATGCCATGGAATTATCTACCAGACTATAATAAAAAAAATCATTCCAACAATATTTTTGTTTTGTATTATCATTATAAGTTCTCAAGCTCTTAAAAAACACCCGATATTTATTCTAGTCACCAAATTTCAAGTTAGATGGGCGTAGCGACTTGGGTGATATAGAAAGCTACTTGTGAACAAATTTAGGTGATGCAAAGTTTAATCGAAAGTAAAAACTATATACTTTATACACTTATCATTTTTGTGACGCTTCTTGGAAAAAAACTGCATATTTAAAAGGATCTTGTTTTAAATGTTTCAAAAATGATTTATTATTTGTTATAACTATCATTAATTGAAAGCGGTACTCAATCTAGCTTTTAAATTCACTTGAAAGAAAACCTCATATCCGTTCTTTATATTGGAAAAAAACCAAAAATTTTAGTAACACAAATTTCACCGACCGAGTATAACTATTAATTACATGTGTTGTTGATAAATTTGGTTCAACTAGAAAATCCTTACCTTAGTTTGGGGAAAAGGAAATCCATTTTTTTGCGTAAAATTATTGCGCAAATAGTTTAAAATTGTTTTGTGGTCAATCTTTACCTTCGATTATTTCTGAGATTTTATCGACATTATCGACATTTTCTTTAACATCAAAAATGCCTGAACGGTATCGACGAAACCAAAATTGCCCTAATTAGCTGTTACAGTGTCGACATCGCAAACACCATTCACAATTTCAGCGGCTTGGCTAGTATTTTCGCCTTTATCAAAGAAAAACGATAAAATGTGCAAATTTGTCTCGTTGTTGACTTCCATTGTTAACGCCCTGTAACTCACAACTGAATGGAATAAACAAAAAACCGCAAAAGAATTTCTTTAGTCTGAAATGTCACCTTAACAACGAGCACAAACTTTAAATTGTTTGATCAATACTGTACGTGATGTCGATCACTACATTCATCTACCAAGAAAATAATGTAGTTCCATTTCCAAACTAATATTTCTTTATAAAATGCCCGGATATCCCATCTGATCTATTTCCTAACCTTGCATGCGCATTTTTGAATGACGTTTGAATTTCAAAAATATCTCTAAACTCCAATTAAAAATGCTGATTTGAACTCTGTTGCCGATTTATCAATCTTATTTAAGAAAATGACCTTCGACCAAGTTTTTGAAGTACTCATTAAACGGTATTGTACTTGCGATTTCAATTCCTTCTGTTACGCTATATTAGAAGACGTGTTAGAAATTATTTACAAACTCTTGTGCAATAATAGCAAATTATTGACGATTTTCTTAATTTTCTTCTTGGTAACAAAAAATATTTATATACGTGTAAAATAAAAAAACACCCCTTATTTGGATTTTAAATTGCTTTTAGTTTTAGTCTACTCACTGTTGCATTAAAATGGGCACATTTAACATGTCAGCCGTTACTGCAAAAAAAGTGAAAAGTGCAACAATTGTGCATATTTTAGAATGCATTAGTTAATCAGCTTCGATTTTTTGTAATCGTACACAGCCGTCGTACCACACGCCCACGCGCTTTAAGTACTAGCCTAAAAAGGATTTCTGCACTCTCAGCACGAATGTACGACATTCCAATGCTGGAAATGTTGTAAACCCTTTGGGTTTAGCACTTGGTAAGTCTCAAAGCACTTACAGCCCCACCCACGGCTGCGCTGTCCTTTAAAAAAAAGCGATGTTAAGGCTATTAATTACCATGGCTACGACGACGACAATGACGAAAAACATATGCGTTTGTGTATCGAATGTGTCAACATGGTATACTATGCTAACTGTGTAGTTCCAAGCAATATTGCATACATAGGTACATACATACTATATATAAATTTGTCGCAAAGGCGTACTATCCACATTAGTAGGTATATGCCTGCTGCATGGCTAGTGAATCCAACACACCGCACAGTGGACACAGCAATTTGCAGCTTTTAGACCTATGCCCGACGGTCTTCTCAACCATGCATGAGCCTTTTCTTTATTGCTTCTTTAGCGCCATGTTTTTGAATTTTCCATTATTCCATTTATATTGTTGTTTAGAGCCAAGGTTGTGTAGGCGGTCACTGCGAATATTCAGTGACTGTTTAGAATTTTCGCAGTTTGTGAAGACGCTTTATATCGAAAGTTGAGTACAGAATGTTTTTGTTCTTGTCACTCCATATCTGCACGTATGTATGTACTTACTTATTCCTAAATTATATACTAGTATTTGTTGGCAAAAGAGTGAACGCCTGAAGTTACAAATATTTCACGGTTTAGTAATTATGTCACACAGGCATCAAATATCATAAGCTTAACCTTAAGCTCGGCGGTGTCATGCATCGCTAGCGGGGTTTCCTCCGATTTGTTTTCTTTTACTGGTATGCACACCTTACTTTGCCCGGCAAAGGTGACTGTCTTTGTGAGTGCCTACCATTCACTTATTCTCAAGTTCGATGCCCAATTTGTAAATGAAACATTTGTATATATTTTTTTTGGCAGGCAATGGCAAACCTCCGGGTGTATTTCTGGAAATTTGACCTTTTTGTTTGCGAGTGATCCTGTACATTTTGCCCATGTAAAAATATTCGAGCATACATTATATGGAATAAAATGCAAAGCACTGCATACTCGGAATTTCTCTAAAGATTCAGATTAAAGAGTTTGTAAGTAAGAAAATGTGATGAATTTTTTTCAAATTTTACACAAAGTTGTTCAATTAAATGGTTGATGAAGTTAAATAAATAGTCAAAACTTTACAATACGACACACTTCTTTCCCAAAATGCCAAAAAACATAATATTTCAGTATCCAATAAAAATGCTAAAATTTTGCATAAAAAAGTTGCAAACCCGAAAAATATGATTATTGAGAAGAAGCTCCGCCTAACATCTTATAAAGGATGTACACATCAAATACAGAGATCAATTTGCCCAACACGCTTACGCGATTTTGGCCTGAAATATTGTGACAAAAGATTTATTCTTTATGTACATTCGTCAAAATCCAACCGAAATAAGGCTATTTATTGGACCATCAATTGTGAATGGGTTGAACATTAACTGTACCGAAATTTCATTGTGAAGTCATATTTAAAGAAGCATTCTTTGGCGTCGCCTGCATGCCGGAGGTATTATTGATTCATATGTTTCAAAACTCAAGATGAACTGTGCATAGTATGCTGAGCGCTGTAGCAAATGTTACTCGAGTTTTTGGTTCCCTTCGAAGCGATATATGTACATATATGATGATTTACCAAGACGTAGTTGGGCTAACCGTACACCCAAATTATTTGGTCTTAAATACAATAGCGAATAAAAAGAATCAATTTGTAAATAGCTATTTTATGGTGATTTTGTTTCTAAGAAAAACATTTTGTTCTCCATTGCCCTCTACTTTTTCCGTATTCGATTCTAAAATAAGTGTAATCCGGCAAGAAAATGCTGTGTTTGAGTCTAAAAACAGGCCAAAGGGCAAATTTTCTCCTTTGAGAAGCTTTGTCAAATGAGTTGGTTATGCTCTTTTCTGCGTAGGCATTGAAAAATGTTTACACCGTGAAAGGCTACATTTTTTCATAGAAACGAAATCAGTATTAGACTTACTTTCGTTATACATTAACCGAGTAATATTAAAAAACTTTGCAACTCTCCCCTACTTGTTGCCGAAATTGGCATTAAAATGTGTAGATTACAATTTACGTAAAAAGACGGCAGCAATGCAATGAAGCTAAGGTAATATAACCTGTTCGTTGTTAGGAGAAGATGTCCCAAAAAAGCTGGGAAAATAAGAATGGAATGGGACGATGGTTGTGTTGTTGCACAATCCATCTTAAGTTGGAAGAGATTAGAACTAATTTCGAAACTTTGGCGTCTGACTTCGAGTTTTGTGAATCTCAAATCTGGGCCAAAACAGCCAAAGCATTAATACAGCTCTGCATATTCAAATTGCATAAGTCTACATGTGTATATAAGCATATACGAGTAGTATAAGTACATATGTACATATTTATCATAAATCGTTGACATCCGACTAAGCACTGAGTGCTTAGTACTTCACCGTCCAGTCAATGTCAACGCGCTTGTGACTCAAGCATGAATAACAGAAGATGTGGAGGGCATGGTATTTGACACGGCAACATATTTACTTTTCTTATATACATATATCATGGTACACAAGTAAAGGGACATTCATTAAGGGCGCTCGATATGTAAATGTAAATAAAAAAAAATATTTATATTCAGTGAACTATTGTCTGTTTGCAAGAACATTTTAAGGTATTAATTGTATAATATCGTATCATGTAATTTCCACGCGGTAGGAACAATTTGCACATAAATCTGGCCTAGTTCTCTGGACGACGTTCGTATGTTGACGTTTCTTCAAAAAAAGAAATGTAAAAGCATTCATCTCGGTCGCCAATTTATATATTATATACAGTAGGTTCTGTTTTTATGCGGTAGATACGTTCCGCAAGAAACAGCATAAAAAAAGCTACTAGTTCTATAGTAAAATTATAGATACGTTTCAAAGTGCTAAAACCGCATACATCTGAAATAATGTAATAAAATCGCATAAAAAAGGGCACTAGTCCCATATTATAACTATAGATACGTTCCATAGACCGCATGAATCTGAAATAATTAAATAAAATCGCATAAACAAAATATTGTATTTCTGAAAATTATATCTTTATTTAAGAAACGTCAGAATCGCAAAATAAATTTACATCGTCAGAAATAGAATCAGACAATACCCGCATGTTGCGCATTCGTTTAGGATTTGGCGTAAAATCACTTCCGTCACTTGAGGAAATGTACACGTCTGATCTGGATGGTGATGCAGGCGGTTCCATACCTGTAGGGTTAGCATTTCTGATGTAATCTGTGATGAGTTTTTGCTTAGCTGGTTTAGAATCTTGTTTATATGTACAATTCCCGATAGGTCGACATGCATTTTGTAATTTAAAAAAAACCGCACTATTTCAAAACCGCATAAAAAAAAGCCGCATAAAAACAGAACCTACTGTATATAATTGGCGCGTACACCCGTTTTTGGGTGTTTGGCCGAGCTCCTCCTCCTATTTGTGGTCCTATTTGTGTCTTGATGTTGTTCCACAAAGTTTATATCGACACAAAATTCGCCACCTGTATTTGAACCTGTATAAGACGTAAGATCTTGTGAACGACCATAAATTACTTGCCTCGTATTTTCTCATACTCTCTCTCTCTCTCTCTTTCCCGCACTAAGCACTAATATTTTTAGCAGACGTTCTGATTGAGTGACGTGCGGGTGTTGGTTGCTTATAAAAAATGTTCAGTGCGTGAAGTTATACAAGTGATTTTTGGAGAATAAATTGAGAACTTGAGGATGTTAAAATGTTTATAACACATTTTTGGGAATTACTCGAACATCCCTGCGACCTGCACTAGGTCACTTAAAATAATTTGTATTGTTATTTTTTACAATAGCAACCTATTATGTATCGCACCGGTTGGCTTGATGTTGACTACCAAAAGTCAGTTAATCACCTCGATAGTATGGTTGTGGAGAGGTGTGATGAAGGCAGCGTTTTTCGCGTGATGCACGCGATATTCAACGCTGAAGTTTTCGATGATGATTTGCCATATACTAAATAACGATTTATTTATTTATCTACGGTCCTCACATATAAGCAGAGAAAATGGGCTAAATTTACAAAAATTAATCAAAATACAACAATTGAGAAAATTAATTGAAAATAAAATAATCATTAATTTTAATTTTAAAACATTCCCTGAATAAAAATCGGCATAGTTACGAATTGATGAATAGAATGGCATAGACAACGTGGAAAATGTGGGCTTATTCGAGTTGCAAAGAAATTAGCTGGTTTTCTGAGGTAAGAACGGTCATGGTAGCGGTTTCTTTACAACAGAGGTCGGAAAAAACTGAGATTGGATTGGAGATATACGAAAAAATTAAAGCAGCCACTACTGATGTTATTTCGTCTCCGCCTAAACAATGACTGATTGGAAGAGCGTAAAGCTGCTGGCCCAAAGCAGATTGACTTTGCTTGCTGTTATTGCTCTGTTAGGCTTTGAAAATTTCTATGGCCAAATGGGCGCTTTGAGCGCTATCAAAACAATCAGACGGTTCGTAAAAGGGAAAAGGAAACAGAAATGTTAGCCACATTCAATAATATCAATAATACATTTTAACATCATTATGTTAACTAGAAGCTGTGAAAACATATTGCAATTTTTTCTTTTGCTGTCTTATCAAATGTACGTAAGTATGCAAGACGCCAATCACGCCAACGACGAAAATTTTGGGTGCACGAATTATTTTTAAATCAACAAATACGTGGGCACGGTCAGTTTGCTCAAGCTTGCAAGAGACGAGGAACAATTCAAGAATAATATAAACATCTATGCTTTTCAATGGCATTTATTACATTTTCTTCAAACATTCGTGAAAAGCAAATGGAAATAAACAATCTTTCTAATATGCCCAAAATGCCCAAATGAAGCTTAACTAAATCAAAATTTATAACAGAACGACAGGGGTGTTCAATTCCTAATGTCAAAATGCTGCAAATAGAACATTCAGCTATTTGAAACTTGACCGTACTTCAAGCGCTTCAAGTAAAGCTGCCACTTTGTACTCATTTCATATATTTCAGTGTTGTTCCATTTATTTTTTACAGTTATCGAAGCCAAGAAAGCTAGGCGAGGCTTCATTGGGCCTGCACCTTACGAATACGTGTGAAATGAGCGAGCATGATTCTGCTGTCAAAATCTTGTAATCTGTCATTCTTGCGATATAACAGCTCGGTAGGAATAACCAACAAATTCAAGCATCCTTTTAAAATACCCTTTATATGCAAATATTAAGAATAGCCTGTATATGTATGCCTTAGTTGTTTTTAACACTTCTGCATTTGCATAACCATTCGTTACGTTGCAAATGCTACATAAATTCATACATAACTCTTTTGCATTTGCTTTTGATGCTACTATACTACATCTACTAAATTTTTAGTCGTATACATAAAGATCAATGTACACTATACATATATGCATACATATGCACTCGAGCATGTCACATTTGACTTTGTGAATATCCATCCACTCGCATTTTCAATTAGCAAATACCAAGTATTCGTAATTCTTGGGGTTTCCTTAGCTGCTGCTCTGCATACCAACCAACCAACAAGCCACTGTCAATGTCGCCTTGCTTGCTTGCTGTACATTCATCAGAGTCAGCCTATCCAATCCGTAGCGAGCATTGCCATTAAATTATCTGTAAATGTCTAAAGCAAAAGTAGAAGTTGAAGAAGTGCGAGTAGAAGCAACAGCAGCAAGTTGCACTCGAGTGCACCTATTGAAGAAGAGAATACGTGAAATGTGTTGCAACTGCAACTTATGCAAAATGTATACATTCATACACTCACACATCAACTGGCTGCACGAAGTATGAAAATGAGTTATGGCGTGAATTGAAAGAGCGGGGAAAATATGCAGCTTAATATAAATTTATTTTTGTGGATTTGGCGTTGTTATGAATGGCGACATGTGCGATGTAGTGGCTACTGTATGCATGTTTGTACAACAACCCTCTACCATCAACTTAACACACTAGGAGTGTAGACGCTTTGAAAGTGACTTCACAAGTGTTTGCTATTCTATATATGTGTAGTGAGTATTAAGCTGAAAGTATGCTTTGAGCAGCATCTTTCGGAAACGAGTATTTTTCTTACAATAGGGATGTCTTTATTTTGATTTCAAGTCGTAGCCCAATTACCTTTTACGGAAACACTTAAAGCAAATTTGATGCTATTTTTCTACACAATTTCTTACTGCCACACAAATAAAAAAAAATCTTTATTCATTTAATATAAATTGTGACATAATTCTAGTATTATAGGATACTAGCTTTAACCCGCGGCCCCGCTCGCGTAGGAGTAGTTTTGAGGGATTTAGGATATGGAATGTAAAAGAATTACAAACAATATCTTCATAGATTATAATTTTTTATTAATAACCATAATATTACAATACCTGGCATCCGTTGCTATGCCTCGTTGAATAAAATAAAAACCAATCAGAAAAATATCAAGCAAAATTATTTTTATTAATTTTCTATCTCAAACCGTTTTTGAACTTTGTATTTGGGTCATAGTTGAACAGATTATGCGGATTATGAAGTCTAGAGTGTACTATAAATAGTGGGAAATAGGAAAAAATAAGATTTTTTACATTAAATTTAAGCAAATATTCGATTATTAGTGTCGAATGAGAGTGGTGGCGTGGCCTGGGGGCTGTGGGAAGGGGTTCCATCATAAAAACATACACCCCTTTACTTAATCTTAGATATTGTTGCTATTTAGTATTTAGTTGGCCCACATCAATAACCGCTGGAAACCGACACGAAATCGTCAGCTCTCCAAACGTTATACTGTTCCAAGTTTCTATTTTGCGCTCTTTGAATATAGCAGCGCTAGAAAACGGGTTTTTTTCTAATTTTGCGTTCCAAAGCTCTTGAGCTTTCCTTAACAACATGTGCGTGTGTCTTGGATCGTTAGCTTGGTGAAAAGTCCAAGTTTTGCACTAAGCTCCAAATTATCCATAGAAAGTTTCAAATTATAATATATTCCAGTAAAAATTTGTATTTATAATGATCCTGTTATCCTCAATTAATGTTATTCTTTCAATTCGGGATACCGCAACAGCTCACCATTATGTGCTTTGGCAAACTCCAAGCGAAGTTTAAGGTTTTCTACTGTGGAAACCGTTATTAGTCGCTTTTATGTTCGGCTAATTTTGAAGCATTAACTTTTAGATTTTTGTCCATTTCTTTGAGACTCAAACTAGTGTCTCTGCGAGATAGTTTTAACGGGCGGCCATTGCGCGATTTACTTTGGGTACCACAAATATTTTTACAATGGTTTGCACTGTTGGCGGACTCAAGTTTAAATTTTTTAAATTTCACCATATGACTTTTTCTTTTTTTTTTTTGGATAACCAAATTTCTAACGTCAACTGATATTTCGTTTCGCCCTGCCATTTTTGATGCTTAATTGTTCTAATCACGCCTGAATTTAATATAACAATAACATAATAAAAGGAAAGAAATTATCTTACCTTATAACACAGCATACCAGTATACAATCTTCGAACTTCGTTTGGCATGTAGACTTTTGTCAACGCTGGTTTTGCTGTTTCCCATAACTTTGTTATTTTATGTTAAAGAATGCATTTTTTTTTAGTTTATTGTGTTTAGAAAAGGATTTCAAATAAATATGTATCAACACAATTTTCAATCAACTTTACGGACTATCATACCAACGAAAATAAGCGGTGCATGTAGACTTTTGTCCATAACTGTGCTTATATAGTATATCCCGTTTAATTGAAATAATAAAAATTTAAGATATAAAGATAATTTCAGATATGATACCAGTGTGACATTTTGAACGGGTTTTACGTTTTTTATTTAATTTTTTTGATATTTTTTTATTTTATTAAGTATAGGTCATACACGAAGAGAGCAACAAACACCATGTAACTCAATGTTTCAAACTTTGTAAAAATTAAAAATCAACAAATTTGCATCAATGTTTCAAACATAGTTTCGTTATAGCCCTTCAATTTTGATTAACATTATTCAAATTTAAAGTGGCAAAAAAGTGGCGTGTGGCGCGTGGCGCGTTAAGTTTTAATAATGTGTTTGTTGACAGCGTTATGCATTTTCTTCCAATATTTGTATATGGACAAATAAGTGGGACAACATTTTTATCTAAAAATTCCGACTAAATAATTTCACATTTTTGATGAAAGTTTGTCCAATTTTTTAATACTTTCAGTCATATGATTTTTGTTTTAGTATGGACTAAAATTTATAAAAAACACTAATAAAAAATAAATTAATAGTCAAAGTCTTGCAATATGTCGACTTCGTTCTTGTTATTTTATAAAAGCTTAAAAAAATACGCAACGTATACTAAATATATGAAATCTAACGAGAATTTTTGTCCTGGCGAAAAGCAAACAAAAATTTTATTTAATAGCTGAGTTTATCGTCTTTCGTTTGATATCCATATTAATATCATAGAGTAAGTATAAATATTTAAACCATTTTTTTTTTAATTTAATTGCACATACCTATGAAATTTTTCCGGCATAACAAAAAAGGGGATTTTTGAGGCGCGACGTAACCATCGACTGATATTAACATTTTTTAACTTTTAACATTTAACTTTGAAAATGTATGCATAGTAGGCTTAAATATTTAATAATACAAATAAAACAAACATCATAAAAAATATATATATATATATAATAATATGTATGGCATTAAGGGAAATGGGAAAGTGGAAGGAAGCTAAAACATCGGACGACCGAGTTTAGACTGCATGGAAGAAGCGAAAATTATAAATATGTTACTTAAGATTTCAACAAATCATAAATTTTGTCACACGGCTCAAATGAAAGTGTTAACCACACCTAGGTTCTAAAATCCTCTTTCGGAATTATGAACTGGCCTAAAACAGATATTACAAATTTAAAAATAACTACTCAATACAATTTAGGAAACACAGAATTTTACACCAACGATAGAAGGAGAACGAGAATTGATGTAAACTACACTACAAGAACTACACAAAAATTAAATCTCTGAAATGTTGACAAAAACATATCCCGAACAGGTGATTTATCTGTTGTTTTTCATCAATTAGATTTTGTACCACTTTATTTATAATACTTGTATTCCATAATATTCCCTTTAAACACTTACATTAAACCACAGCGAGTCAGCCAAATTTTTGTAACAGTCAGCAAAGCGAAGACTACAAGGCGAAAACCACGAATGCAACGAAGTTACCTGTTATGTATTAGTAGTAGTGTTGTATTTCATAAGTGCATGTACGAGTACTTTGTTATTGGAATTGCACTACATTTACTAAACCCATAAAAACCGCAAATACAGAATACAGAGGCATATACAACAAATCTCTAATACCCCTAGAACAGAGAGCAAGGCAATGAGAAATACACCCTATATTGGGTACAGAAATAGATGTACACTGGTTAACAACATATTCAAAAATAGAGCAGATAGCACTTACAACTCTTTTTCAGGAGCTGCTTCATAGCAGATATACA
This sequence comes from Anastrepha ludens, assembly GCF_028408465.1. Taxonomy (NCBI): domain Eukaryota; kingdom Metazoa; phylum Arthropoda; class Insecta; order Diptera; family Tephritidae; genus Anastrepha; species Anastrepha ludens. The sequence goes on along the minus strand of NC_071498.1, from coordinate 83,076,493 downwards.
CCCGGAGGTTTGCCATTGCCTGCCGAGGAGCGACGGCTATTAGAAGCTATTTTTTAATTATTTGGTGTTTCATGCACGCATATTCGAACCTGTGCAACAATGTGGAACAATGTGGAACAATGTCAAGAATAGGAGGAGCTCGGCCAAGCACCCAGAAAAAAAGAGTGTAAGAGCCAAGGCTATATGTATATAACACTTAAAAACAGTGAAATTTAAAAGTTATATAGAGCCTTAAAATTTTAAGGCTAAAACTTTTCTCTAAATGCGAAAATACTTTTCCTTATATGGTTACATACACATATACGGAAATATTCTAGGATGTGATCAAATATAATCTAAGTTTTTTGTCAAAGTTAGTAGAATACGATTGCAACCACACGTAGGGTTCTTCTTCAACCAGGCATTGCCGAGAGCACCTCTCATTGAGGTCGAAATATTGTTAAGTAAATAACACCAACTGAATTTGTTGTTTTATTATTAAGATAAAAATACGAAAACTAAATATATATATGTATCATGAAAATCAAAATTAGCAATAAATAATCTTCGAAGTTGGGAAAAATAAAAAAAGGCAATATTTTTGGAGTTTTCTCCATATTAACTCACTCAAGAAACCCCTGGGTGAAAGTGCATGCTTCGAAAGCTTGAATCTTCCTTTTTATAAAAACGTTTCAAAATCTGAAATCGGCCTGAAAATGAGCGAAGTTGTAAATTTACATTTTAATTTGTAAAAAAATATCAAGTACCGCAAAACCGGTTCTTCAATACTAAATAATGATTTTGGGGTTGTATGGAAAATATGAAACATGGTTTTGTGTTGCTCAATCAAATCTGCATTGTAATGCAACAATAATAATAATAATTTTAGTGTCTATAGTGTGCCCAATGGCCGACACTAAAACCTGAAAGACCTTTTGTGACCTACTGCATGTTTTAAAAGTAGTTAATGCAAGTCCTATTGACTGGCCCTACTATTATTTAATGTATTACATCAGGTTCTATTTAGCCTAGATTTTCTCTGCATCAGGCTGAGAATTGGTTGAAATCCAAAATCTTGTAGTAATTTTTCCACCCAACATTCTTGATTTCATTCGAATCGCGATGAAAGATGTGCAGCTCGTCTTTGCCAAGGCAATACAGTTGCGCAAGATATGATCTGTGGTTTTATCATACTCCAGACAGAGTCTACACTCAGTCTCATTCCCAATGTTAATTTTTCAGATATGGTAATTTAAATAATACTGACCTGCCCCTACTATTTTCCTGATGTATATTTTTCATGTTATCTAGTTCCCTATTGTAGGTAAAAGATCTAATGAGCTTTTTGGCTGGACGAAGTTCTTGTGTGACTTCTCAATCGGTAATTCTTTGAGTATTCTCCCAATTATTTGCCATGCATTTAGTTTCTGCTCAGTTGATACCACAGTATAGTTTAGGACCATGAAAATCTGTTGCCGGGGGTCGGCGAGTTCATCAGCAATTTCATTAACTTTTATTCTGGAATGGCCCGGAACCCAGCAAAGTAGAATTTTATTTGTTACACCAAATTGTTTTGGGTTGCTAAAGCTTTCGTACTCTAGTTTCGATTCAACAGAATGTGAAGCAGTGTACAGAAGTACTACGTCATTTTAAGGGCACAAAATTACTGTAACATAGTTTAATTTGATGGTATTTGGTATTCGGAATTATATTATAACTATATAAAAAAACTTTAATTTCAAGTTTCGAATATAATGGCGGAAGTGGAGATAAATACTTTGACAATAAAATCCTAAAAGAGGGCAGCCCTAATGCTTACTAATAAGCACATAACCGCGTACACCTAGCAATTGCTGCTGTAGCTAATAAAATAGTTGTTTGTTCCGTACAGAGCAGCGACCGCTATACCTACTCTTTACTAGAAGCCATACTCTTTACATCTAGTTGAATTTTTGCTTTTAGCAACCAGTTCCACTGCATGATTCTACTTTTTGATACTCGTATCGTATTAAAGATAATATGAAAATGCATAATCAAGATTATGTTAAATTGCCTGAAAAATTGTTGCTAATTTGTTGCGCTTCTTTCAAGTACTTGAGTGAAGATTATGGCAACTTTATGCTCCTTTTAGCATAGAAGCTCTGTATTTGTTATTTTAGGAAGTACTACCACATTGGAGTCTAATGAATACCAACTGCACTGTACCATTTATTAACCTGTTAAGTGTATATATGCGTCAATTTCAAAAGTTAATTTTTTAGTTAATGTCGTATGTGTGCGTCATGCCGAAAAAGGAAAATGCATTTGCTATAAAATTTAAAGTTAAGCAAAAAACAAAATTTCCCTGTTATTTTGACATTATAAAGTAAGCATGAACACTGAATTTCCTGATAATCGTTATCAGAATCCAATATTTGGCTGAAACCCAGTTTGTCGGTATGTAGTAAATACGCGTCTTCGCTTGAAATTAATTCAGCACAGTAAATCGAGCTGTCTAAGAAGAACTAATCGCTTAACAGGTTGATCGCTATTTGCAACATAGGTAACAAAATGGTTCGCAAACTTGCTGCCAGATTGCATGGATTCAAGGATTTTGCAGAAGCTCTGAAGGTATTGAGTATCTTATTTCTCGAGACACAAATGCTTTTAAATTTGGAACTTATTTCTGAACATATCTGTGATGTGGATCTTAATTGTCTTAAAATATTAGTTAAGGCCAAGAAGTGGCCCTTTCAGTGCCGGAGGCCAATATATCGGCAAGCGCTTTACTATTCGCATTGCGAGAGCACTCCATTTCTCTATCTCAAATAATAATGCATTACACATTTTCAATATATAAATATTTGTGTTGTAATAATGAAATATTATGCAAAATTATATCACAAATGTATTTATGACAACATAATTCGTATCATATTACCTATAACAATTACGTATTTCGGAAGAGATAATCCGTCGGGAGTTTACCATGTCGAGTTAATTTTTATAAAGGGTCCGCCATATAACTTTACGGAATTAAAAATGCTATAAAAAAGAAACTACTCAATATTTTTCCAAATTGTTTTTTTATTTTGAAGTACAATTCTTCCGGTTAATGATGGAACACAACTTCATTCATATGGCTGCCTCGGCTAGCCATGCACCATCCCATACGATCGGTCCAATTTTTCAACCCATTTTCGATTGTATGCGGCTGTATTTCAGCTATGACATCGCGTATGTTGGTCTTCAGTGCATCAATTGTTGCTGGTTGCCAGCTAGCAATATTTTCGGTTGTACGCACGGTTTTTGGTCGGTCACGCGTTGGTTTGTCAATAAGCAACCCAGTTTCTCTTACTTTTTTCGCAAAGTAACGCACATACGCTTCATTCGGTGCTTTTCTTCTTCCCATTGCCGTACGTAATTTTCGTACACATTCTGCAACATTACCATGATTTTCAAAGTAATATCGCAATATTTCCCAGCGTTCTTTGAGCGTATACACACCATTTTCGTTCAGCGGAAGAATAAAACTAATTTTCTGTCAAATGAGATGACAGCTATGTAAGTGTTACCATTCTTCAAATAATACCTAGCTCAAATCCGTAACGATAGATGGCGGGCCCTGTATTTGTTATACATATAATATTATTTATCTTTTTTTTAAATATATCGGAAATGCAAAGTATATACTTTGTAATATAATAAATGGTGCGGATAAAATTATGATAAAAAGATTACTTTGTTTGTGGAAATACGTTTTGTAAGAGTGAACAGGATTTTTACTTTCTTTATTATCTTTGTTATTTATATAATTTTCAATGAATATAGAAAAACTAGTGCCATTGTTTTGTTCTATATATCTTCCCTAGGATATTGGCTTTCGAATCATGGAAATATTGTTTTTTGCTTGGTTTTAGGAGCATTTTACCAAACCTTAGTAAAACTGTGAAATTCGGCCGGTTATTCTCGCATAGGTACCTCTTTTTCGTCTGGCACAAGGTTTAAGTGTCCTAATTATTTTCATTTTCTCAACTAAAAGACATATCTGCACATCTATCTCAACTTTTCAGCAAAGACGGAGGTATTCTGAGAAGAAGAAGATGAGTAGAAAATGATAAGAATAAACAATGCACCCATTTATTGTTTGTAAATAAGTCAAAAACTGAAGTTAGCAATACTTAACTTCTAGCAGCTTAACTGACCCATAAATGTATTAGTCTGCCCCCCCAAGCGCTTCAAGAAACGAAAAGTAAAGTTATGTTAAGTTAAAGAGACGCTTTCAATGTTTTTCTTTGGAGCTAGTTTGTTGTTTGTATAGGGTCCAAACATATTTTTGAAATCTAAAAGCCAAGACGAATATTGACACCAAGTTTACTTAAATTTGACTGAAGGCTTTTTCGTTATTTAGCCAAGCCTTTTATTTTAAGGTTACATTTTAACCGTTATTATTTCCCTGAAAAAATAAAATTTTACTTTTACCTGTATTTTTTATTTTTTATACAAAATCAAAGTCATAACTTTTTTGCAGAAGCTTGAAATCCCCAGACTCAAAATATCGAAATTAAATTATGTAATTTAAAGTATATTAAAAATAATAGGAGTATTCACACGAAGCTAGGTACTCGGTAGCTCGGTGTTCGATAATTTTTCCCCGTGTATTTTGTTTGTGTAAAATTATTTTATTTTCGGTTAACCGATTACCGAACTATCTTGGTAGCAAACTTGGTAATTTTTTTGGTAGTAGGTAAACTGCAATCAACATAAAATGTGCCATTATTTATATTACGGGTCACTTTTTGCTTTCTTATCGCTTCATTGTAAATATGTTCAATAATCAAATTCCTACGTGTGCAAAAAGCAACATTCGCAGGAAAATATGGAAATGACACTATTTTCTGTATGGAGATCCGCATGTTGGAAAGCTTGTCATTTGTTCCTTCTGAACACGTGTTACTTTACAACAAAAAATTAATTGTCAGCACTAGAGACTAGGATTTTAAAAAGGTGGGGATTTGGTTTAAAGAAAATTATTTCACTGGACAATCCGGATCTTACAATCCTAAGCATGATCCTAAAAGTTGGAATGTAGCAAACTCCTTTAAGGATAACTTGCCGCGCACTCAAATCTGCATTGAGGCCTACCAACGAAGACTTATATAGGGTGGTTTTTGAAGAGCTATAGGAAAGTTTTTCAAAAAATCACGTAAAAATCAGAAAAATGCATGCAATTTTTATTTAAATCGATAGTACAGTCCATATAATTTAATGTTTGAAGATTATTTCATGCAAATGTTGACCGCGACTACGCTTCAAATGGTCCATCCGCTTAGTCCAATTTTGGCATACTCCTTCCAATGTTTCGGTCGGTATCTCACATATAATATAAATGCTTAAATGTTTTCTTCCAATGCGTTAATTGAAGCAGGCTTATCTGAATAGACATGAGCTTTAACATAGCCCCACAAAAAATAATCTAAAGGCGTTATTTCGCACGATCTGGGTGGCCAATTGACAGGTCCCGAACGTGAAATAAAATGTTCACCGTACTGGCCTCTCAACAAGTCCATTGTTACGCGTGCTGTGTGGCATGTGGCACCGTCTTGCTGAAACCACATTTCATGCAAAAAAATGTAGGATATCATTTCGCATTTCATCATTTCGCTCACAATTCACAGTTACGTTACGATTCGCAGCATCTTTGAAGAAGTACGGTCCAATGATAACTCCAGCCCATAAACCGCACCACACTGGCACCTTTTCTGGATACATTGGTAGCTCTTGCAATTCTTCTGACTGATCTTCACTCCAAAATCGACAATTCTGCTTATTTACGTACCCATTGATCCAAAAATGAGCTTCGTCGCTCACCAAAAATTCTACGTTGCGGTAGGTCGTTCTGCTTCAATTCTTGCACCAGCTGTATTTTGAAAGGCTTCACACCTAAATTCTTTCGCAAAATTGTCCACGTTGTTGAGCTGTTTAAAAAGATTATAGCTAAATGGCATCAATTCCATCAGAGGATCTAAAAACTTCCCTCTGACAATAAGTGCCACGTCATCCGCGTAGGCAATCACCTTGCAGCCCCGCCTCTCCAGCTCCTCCAGCGACCTATTCTAAGAAATTTGAAAAATATTTCAAGCCGCAAATATGATTTATAATTTCATTTAATCAATTTATACGTCATCATAAATGTTTTGAAGTAAAAAAGCATGTACTTTATTTTTCGTTAAATTCAAATGGATCATCTAGGTGAAACGCTCATTACATTTTTACTTATGATACACACCCTAACATAACACAAGCCCGTAAATCACCGACAACAATTTAATATCGCAAACTGACAGTTTTAATAAATTTCACCTTGTCAGATAGTTTAGCAAAGAATTGTCAGCGTCATCAACAGAAAGACTAGCAAAAGTTAGCAACAACGTCATTGAACGACCACCACCATCACCATCAAAAGCAACATCATCATTAACCGCAGCAACACCAACAGCCTTCTATGATTATTTAAATGATTCGCATAAACGGTTATAGATTGTTTTGCTCACTTGTCTACCTCCATACATACATATTTCTATATGTATTATAAATACTATTATGAATAGCATACAAGTATACAATGCTTATATAGTATGCATGCATATATGTATTTTTTGCTTACTTTTGCGGTACTCTGAATTTCATTTGTTTGCCCAAGCTTTGCCTTTGTTTCTCTAATTTATCCTCATAATTGAAACGCGATCGGGGGCAAGGGGGCATGGGTGTCAGATAATAGTCTACTAAGTGTGTGGGTGACGTTCAAACTAAGTTTGCTGTAAATTAACTACTCATTACTCAATTTTCTCTATCAGCAACTAAAATTTGGTCTCCGAACATTCAGCGTTGTCATGTATGAGTACTAAATATTCGACTCGTAATTGTTCTTAAATGCACACGTAAAGCTCTTGAACGCTCACGCATGATCACTAATGATCGTTGATATTTAACTTTTATTATTTTGCTAGAAAAACTTAAGAATTATTTCTACTACGCCAATAACAACAATGGTGTAAAAACCAAATTCCGAAAGTGTCTTAACACTTTGTAGAGTAAAAAAAAGCTAAATAAAAAATAGTAGGTATGATGTTTAATCTTATCAGGCCGCCAAGAATGACTCAGAAGCAGAAAAATAATATAGCAATATTTAACGGAAAATACGAAACAAAGGTTGCAAAATTGCTATAATAGTAAAATTAAAGCATAAAAAATGAAAACCTGAAGCGACCTGCGGAGCGCGAGAGAATGGCTATAAACGATTGTGCAAAAAGCAACAGAACTTGATTAGATTGCCACACAACCGAGGAACCAAACCAACCAACCAGTTAGTGCACTGGCCAATCAACCAGTCAGTCAGCACAGTTACGAGTAAACGAGTCAACGAAACTGAGTGAGGAGCATTCGCTTCGTACCTCAGCAGATCGGAGCGGAGCATAGCAGGTTGTGTTATTTGCCGACACTGAACCCACCGCCACCACAGTTAATGTTGAGCTGACGACGCTCCAGCTGTGGAGCGAGTAGTTAGTTGACTTTTGCTAGCGTTGCGGAACACTTTTACCTAGAAAAGAATTGTGTTAGTGGTTTGTTGATACTCGTATTCGTAAATACATACGCAACTATCGGTCGGTTTCATTCTGTTGCCCTTACTGTATTTTCGATAAGCTTGTTGCTAATTTTGCCATAAAAAAATAAATTTTTATAAATTGTTTGAGCAACACATTTTTTAGCTTTCTTAAATTATCGCCCGTTTTGAATGTTTAATTATCATTTAATTCATTCTTTCCTTTTTTTAGTGCGCAAAATGGACACACAACTGGTGTGGGCACGCGATCCCGTCGAAGGCTATATACAGTGTCGCATTTCGGAAATCGGTGCTAAAGAGTTCGAAGTAACGCCAATTGATCGGAAATATGCGAAACGCTCTTGCCATGTCGATGACATATTTTCGTCGTGTGATGGAGTGCAAGACCATGATGATAATTGTGAGTACTGCAAAATTAGTTGAAAACGTTTTTTAAGCTTAATAAATTTCTTATTATATCACTTTTTTGCTAAATTCATATATGGTATGTCGCGGCATGTATACAACTGGCGTCAGAAATAGACACACCTGCCTTATCAGCGCGTCAGAATCACGTGCTTACTCAGCGTCAACAGCGGCAAGATTTACAGTTAGATTTTTATATGTGTACATTTTTTTTGTTTTTGAAAGTTACAAAGTTTTACGTGAATATGTTGCAATTAAAAGCACAAAAGTAGCACTTACAAGCGGGCCCGCAAGTATTAACTATCCACAGAGTTTGGTCAATACGATAAGTGGGGGGCATGGCAATGCATTATCGCATATTTTTTTTTTTTTTTTCAAGTTTAAATTTTTTGAGTTTCTCATAGATTTTAGATTCTCAGCGGTTTTTGTTTTTTGTCACCTGCCTACCCGCTCCTCTTAACATTTTCAACTGACGCTTCGTTCGGCACACTTTTATCACTCACACATTCTTAGCCGCAAAACCAAGAAATCTTGGCCACAGCTGTGTGAACAGTGGAGACCGCAACGCTTACAGAAAAAAAATAAAAAAAGTCTAGTTAAGTATGTACGGCAAGTTACATATTTGGTTAGAGGCTGCTTTATTATACAGTGCACGCATGATAAAATGAACTAAATAAATCCAAGAAAGTTCACATTAACAAAAGTGTGCACGTTTTCGCGTGCTAAACAGATATAAAGTCAATACATATTCACATACACAATTAAATTGACATTTTAATGTTGTATGATATAAAATATAAATTTTAAAACACTCAAAATTTTAAACACTCTAACCCTTTTGTAAAAAAAACCTAGGAGATCCGCTTTTTCTCATTTGTCAAGCACAAAAAAATGTGTACCTCTTGGAGTGTTCACGTTGTCGAACTTGCTCTGTAGTTCGTTTGTTTTTTTGTTTTTAAATTTCTTTCAGTACGTGATATGCTTTCGTACTTAAACGTGTCATCCTTTAAAACATTAATTTATTTTATTTTGAAAAGGTAGAATTTTTTTAACAAGTGTGCGCCAGTCTAACGAGTTTTTAGGGCATGTCTGTGGACGCTTCAATCTCCTGCTCAGAGACATAATCTCGCATTCACATTGAAAGTGGCGAACCGATCCATCCCTCTTGGGAGTCTTTGTAGTGAAAATCTGTTGATATACGCCATGTTTGAAGCATTGGTACAGTAGTACGGTGGCCTGTGATGACACTGGTAACATTCGAATAGTTTTTGGCATTCATTTTTTTATCAATGTTCTAGTCAATTAGAAAAAGGCTTTGGTGGATGCCGATCAGCTTGCCCCTAATCGATGGAATTTCCTAGAACGTTGATACATTTTCCGCCTACAACAGTGTAGTAACACTTAGCAGAGCAGTTCAATCTTAAGTGATAGTTTATATTTTCCCATAGTGCCTCTGATACCTTACAATAATCTCGGCTGACCCTTACCTCGTTTGTTATGGCTATATTTGTGCGTAAATTTTCCATAGTACCTCTATCTAGCTGATTTGTATTTCTGAAACATGGTTAGCCGGAAAGAGTCATGTCGGGTCATGCTGTCTTGCAGGGAATTAGATGCCTATAACAATGATCTCTGCTGGGAGGACTCCGTAGTTGGCTGGCAGACTTCATGTTTTGCTCTTAATTTCACATGTGATCACTGTATATCCAGAGGTGGCTCGTTTCCTTTTTTTAGGTCTAGGGGTCCGTTATTATTATGAAAAGTACTATTTTCAATGCTTCACTTGTGTCTGCGAACAGAAAATAAAAAGGGTTGTTATTAAGTTCAAAGAAAGAAAACTAATTTTCATATTAAATATTACTTGTACTTCTATGGTTAAAATTATAGCTTTTCTTACAATAACTATTTAATCTGCTTAATTTACGTTTTAGGTGAGCTGATGCTGCTGAATGAAGCCACTTTTTTGGATAATTTGAAAACGCGTTACTATAAAGATAAAATCTATGTAAGTACTAAAAGGCAAAAATGCATTTAATCGAAGTGTGTGGCGAAATCACAAAGTTATTCGCATGTCGCTTTTGGTAGCTTCATGTTTGTAGAAGAAAGAAAAAGGGGGAAAAGAAGACCATTATTTTCTCGGTAGACGGCTGTAGTGATCGATATCTCGTAAAGTATCGATCAAACAATTTAAAGTTTGTGCTCGTTGTCAGGGTGACATTTCAAACGAAAAAATTCTTTTCTTTCACACTAAAAAAGTTCTTTGTTCTATTCAGTTGTAAGTTACAGGGTGTTAACAATGGAAGTCAACAACGAGAAAATTCGTTATATTTTTCAATGTTTCTTTTATTAGGGCGAAAATGCAAGCTAGGCCACTGAAATTGTGAATGGTGTTTATGGTGCCGATACTGTAACAGCTATTACGGGCAATTTTGGTTTCGTCTATCGGTTCAGGCATAAAGCAAATGTCAATAATGCCGATAAAATCACAGAAATATTCGAAGTTGACCGACATGTTAGTAGTCGCTCAGGAGCTGAAGATCGACCATAAAACCATTTGCGCAAAAATGTTACGCAAAAATAATAGATTTCTTTTTCCCCAAACTAATATTTTACGGTTTATAGCACCCATCATAGCAGAGTGTTGTGCATGTAAGTTTGGGCAGTAGATTCAGGAATTCTCAATGCGGACAAAAACACCAAATCGATAGAAAAAGCTTATTAACAGTCGCTTCCTGGAGGCTAATGTCTAAACTCTAAGAGCATTTTGCCATGAAAACACTTCATAAAAATGTTCTACAACGTGGGGGATTCAAGCCAAACCCATGAAAACCAAATAACTACAATATTAAAATAAAGTACTAAAAACATCGCATCTGTATATTAAGTCATAATAGAATATGATCGGGCTTCCGTTGGCTCGGAATTTCTGCATACTCCTACAAATTCCGCTTTTAAAAACTAAAAAACTCTTTCATGTTCCAAAATATTCCCTTAGCGCAATTGAAATTACTTAAAAGCCAAGTCTTTCTCCGTAATATAAATTTTCTAATTATACCGAAAGTTATTAAAAAATATTTTTATATTCTTTAAATCCTCTCTCACAGACTTATGTGGCCAATATACTCATTGCTGTGAATCCGTATCGTGAAATCAGTGATCTCTACTCTTCAACTACAATTAAAAAGTATACCGGACGTTCCTTGGGTGAATTGCCACCACATGTGTTTGCTATAGGTAAGATAAAAATATATCTACACAACAAATAAATAAAAGAAAATTACACCAGAAACATAAAATATAAACATCTCGATACTTGTATTTATGTATAATTATTTCAGCTGATAAGGCTATACGTGATATGCGCGTACTCAAATCGTCACAATCGATTATCGTATCGGGCGAATCGGGTGCAGGCAAAACAGAATCTACCAAGTATCTGCTGAAGTATTTGTGTCATTCCAGCGACAGTGCCGGGCCCATTGAGCAAAAAATTTTAGATGGTAAGCGCATATGAATACGATTATTTCCTACAGATATCTAACTTTTAATAACAATAAATATTATTTTATCTTTTTATTGCAGCCAATCCCGTATTGGAAGCTTTTGGTAATGCCAAAACTACACGTAATAACAATTCCTCTCGCTTCGGTAAATTCATTGAAGTGCATTATGACGCCAAATGCCAAGTGGTTGGCGGCTATATTTCTCATTACCTACTGGAAAAGAGTCGTATTTGTACGCAAAGTTCGGAGGAACGCAACTATCATGTATTCTATATGTTGCTGGCAGGTGCACCCCAACAGCTGCGTGATAAGTTGAATTTGGGAAAGCCAGATGATTATCGGGTAAGTGAGGGCGCAGTGCGTCAATGAACAAAATTTTATGAAGACCACGATCGCAGATCATCATCCTCGGTCAAAAAATATAAGTCAATAAATTTAATTAATTTACTTTAAGAATTCGTTCTTAGTTTCTTAGTTTTTTTCCCTAAAAGTCTATAAATATACTTCTTCTTCTTCTTAATTGGACACACCAAGTGAAGCCAAGTCCTTCTCCACCTGATCTTTCCAACGCAGAGGAGGCCGCCCTCTTCCTCTGCTACCACCAGCTGGTACCGCATCGAATACTTTCAAAGCCGGAGCATTTGTATCCATTCGGACGACATGACCCAGTCAAAGTAGCCGCTGGATCTTTATTCGCTGCGCTATGTCTATGTCGTCGTAAAGCTCATACAGCTCATCGTTCCATCGTCTGCGATATTCGCCGTTGCCAACGTGCAAAGGTCCAAAAATCTTACGCAGAATCTTTCTCTCGAACACTCCAAGCGTCGCTTCATCGGATGTTGTCATCGTCCAAGCTTCTGCGCCATACGTTAGGACGGGCATGATGAGAGTCTTGTTGAGTGTTAGTTTTGTTCGTCGAGAGAGGACTTTACTGCTCAGTTGCCTACTTAGTCCAAAGTAGCACTTGTTGGCAAGAGAGATTCTACGTTGGATTTCAAGGCTGACATTGTTATCGGTGTTAATGCTGGTTCCTAAATAGACGAAGTCTTTTACAACCTCGAAATTATAACTGTCTACAGTGACGTGGGTGCCGATACGCGAGTGCGCCGACTGTTTGTTTGAAGACAGGAGGTACTTCGTTTTGTCCTCGTTCACCACCAGACCCATTCGCTTTGCCTCTTTATCCAGTTTGGAGAAGGCAGAACTAACAGCGCGGTTGTTAAGGCCGATGATGTCAATATCATCGGCACACGCCAACAATTGTACGCTCTTATAAAAAATTGTGCCTGAGCGATTAAGTTCTGCGGCTCGTACGATGCTCTCCAACATTAGGTTAAAGAAGTCACACGACAGCGAGTCACCCTGTCTGAAACCTCGTTTGGTATCAAACGGCTCGGAGAGGTCCTTCCCAATTCTGACGGCGCTGCTGGTGTTGAGCAACGTCATCTTACATAGCCGTATTAGTTTTGCGGGGATACCAAATTCAGACATCGCGGTATACAGGTAACTCCTTTCCGTACTGTCGAATGCAGCTTTGAAGTCGACGAAAAGATGGTGTGTGTCGATTCTCCTTTCATGGGTCTTTTCCAAGATTTGGCATATTGTGAATATTTGGTCGATGGTAGACTTTCCAGGTCTGAAGCCACACTGATAAGGTCCAATCAGTTGGTTGACGGTGGGTTTCAGCCTTTCACACAATACGCTCGCTAGAACCTTATAGGCGATATTTAGAAGACTAATCCCGCGATAATTGGCACAAATTGCAGGATCGCCCTTCTTATGGATTGGGCAGAGCACACTTAAATTCCAATCGGCAGGCATGCTTTCATCCGACCATATTTTGCATAGGAGCTGATGCATGCACCTTACCAGCTCCTCGCCGCCATGTTTGAATAGCTCAGCCGGCAGTCCGTCGGCGCCCGCGGCTTTGTTGTTCTTTAGCCGCGTTATCGCTATTCTCACCTCGTCATGATCGGGTAGCGGAACGCCAATTCCGTCGTCAACGATTGGGGTATCGGGATCTTCACTTTCTCGGTGACATGCGCAGCTGTCACTGTTTAATAGACATAAATATACTTAGTTTACTCAAATGCTAAAATCGGTTTTCTCCCAGGACCCATTTTAAAGCTCAAGTATGTAAGTGTGTAACATTTTAAAGATAAAATATAGCAAATAAGACATTCTCATATATATGTTATCTTATATAATATATATGTATAGCCACTCCGTTCTAGAGATAGGTGCACAATATGCGACACCCTTAGTTTCGGAAATTGTTTCTTTACAGTTTTAAACATATTGAATCTGATTTCTAATGGAAGACCAAAGTTGTTGCCTACTCGATTCTGATCATCTAAGAAAAATGAAGATGATTATAGTTTGGAGGCCTTCCTATATTATCCAGCAACTTCATCAGGCTTCAATGTATTAGAAAGGGCAATTCACCACTTCGATAATAAAAACCTAGTAGTGATTGGCGATTCTCATCGTCCCCACCCGCAAAAACCCCACTCTCAATTGATTTACATTATTAGGTGATGATACCGTTAGACGACCCTAGGTCTACCTGCATACTCAAATCACTTCAGAATAGGCCCCGAACTGTGAATTCGCTCAAAGCTAATCAGCTCTTTAAAAGATACCAACAGGTACAATAACAATATCCCGTTCATCTTTTAGAATTAGTTTTTAGGGGGTATTATTGTCATCAATTTAAGTTCCACATCAATTACCGAAAGACACCAAATCCCCATTATAATTCTCTTACGACTTGTTACGAAAAATAGTAGCGCCTTTATTTTAATAATTAATTTTTTATTTCTTACGATCTCTTTCCTCCCTAGTATCTCTCTGGCTGCACACAGTATTTTGCCAACGCAAAAACTGAGCAACTCATACCGGCTGCTCAAAAATCCAAGAGTCATGTAAAGAGAGGTCCACTCAAGGATCCCATAATCGATGATTATAATCATTTCCAAAATCTTGATCGCGCACTGGGTCGTTTGGGTTTGACCGAAGTGAATAAACTAGAAATTTACTCCTTGGTGGCTGCCGTTTTGCATTTGGGTAATATTTCATTTGAAGAGATTCCAGATGACGCACGGGGTGGATGTCAGGTGTCAGAGACTTCTGAGAAGTCCCTAACTATCACATCGAAACTGTTGGGTGTAGATCCCTCTGAGCTCAGACAGGCGCTCGTATCGCGTGTAATGCAAAGCAAAGGTGGCGGTTTCAAGGGAACAGTAATCATGTAAGTAATACTTACTTCTTCAAGAAGAGTTTCTAAATTGTTATCTTACAAATATGCTATGTTAGGGTGCCCCTAAAAATTTACGAAGCCAGCAATGCGCGTGATGCACTCGCCAAAGCTATTTACAGCCGACTGTTTGATCGTATTGTGGCGTTGATTAATCAAAGTATTCCCTTCCAAGTCTCAAATTTCTATATCGGAGTCTTGGATATCGCCGGTTTCGAGTACTTTACTGTGAACTCATTTGAGCAATTCTGTATTAATTACTGCAATGAGAAATTGCAAAAATTTTTCAATGACAACATTCTCAAGAACGAGCAAGAGCTGTACAAGAGTGAGGGGTTAAATGTGCCGGAAATCACATTCACCGATAATCAGGATATTATCGATTTAATTGAAGCGAAAGCCAACGGCATTTATACGTTATTAGATGAGGAGTCGAAGTTGCCGAAGCCATCGGCACAACACTTCACGGCTGAGGTACACAAGGCGTGGTCAAATCATTTCCGCTTGGGCTTGCCACGTTCATCGCGTTTGAAGGCGCATCGTACACTAAGGGATGAGGATGGTTTCCTTGTGCGTCACTTTGCCGGCGCTGTCTGCTACAATACGGTACTTGTGGCATATTATTGATTTAAGGTGTGGGACGGTAGCTATTTAATTGTTTTCAATGGTTTATTGCGGCTATTTAGGAGCAATTTATTGAGAAAAACAACGATGCCTTGCATGCGTCCTTGGAGGGTTTGGTGCAGGAATGTGAGAATCCGCTGCTAAAAACACTTTTTCCTTCTGGCAGTAACACATCATTACGCGGCAAATTGAATTTCATTTCTGTGGGCTCAAAATTCAAAAGTCAACTTGCCGAGTTGATGGACAAATTAGAAAAGAATGTAAGCAATCATAGAATTTACCATTTATTATTTTGGTATTTCATAATAGTAAATTTGTTTTAGGGCACTAATTTTATACGCTGCATCAAACCAAACAGCAAAATGATCGATCGGGATTTCGAAGGTGGCCTAGCACTAGCACAGCTTAAGTGCTCTGGCACTATTTCCGTGTTGGAGCTTATGGAGCATGGCTATCCATCACGTGTACCATTTGCTGATCTTTACAATATGTATAAATCGGTTTTGCCACCCGAACTGGCTAAACTACCGCCACGCACATTCTGCGAAGCTATGTTGCAATCGCTCAATCTAAGCTCAAAAGATTTCAAATTTGGCGTCAAAAAAGTTTTCTTCCGCCCTGGAAAGTTCGTTGAATTCGATCGCATTATGAAATCGGATCCCGAAAATCTTTTGGCCATTGTCGCCAAGGTGAAGAAGTGGTTAATACGTTCACGCTGGGTCAAATCTACACTGGGTGCGGTGTGTGTAATCAAATGTGAGTGGAAAATGTATTAATACTCGTAGACTTTTCGTAAGAAAAGTACTTCAGTTATGCATCATTTTTATTTAAGTTAACTATTTGTTTTTACACAAATAAATTTGCATCCTAATTTTCTCATACAGTACGCAATCGTATCAAGTATCGCAACAATTGTGTTTTACTCATACAACGCACTGTGCGTGGTTATTTGGCGCGCAAACAGCATCGCCCACGATACCAAGGTATTGCAAAGATCAACAAAGTACGTTTGAATGCCCAGAAAACCATCGAAATTGCTGGCGGACTGAAGAATGGACGCGATGAGTTTGTTAGTGAAGTAAATGGTATACATCGTCAGGTGGATGAAGCCATAAAAACAATAAAGGTACGATCTTAGTTAAATATTATTAATTGTATTATAATTGCAATAACGGCAACATTTTTTTAATTTCGACAGACAAATGAAAAAATCACTTCCCGAGAAATCGATGGACTTTACACTAGCGTTATGGCCAATATGAACAAGCTCACTGTGGATTTGAACACTAAGTTGAAGGTGAGTAATGGAGTAAACTTGTGCTAGAGACTAGAAAATGGAAAAATGTGTGAAGCGTTTATTGAAATAACATATGTTAGGCATATAAAAATAAGATTGTATGTCTTAAGATTGTTTGACAGTTATAGATATAATGCATGTAATTTTAGTACTAATGCTTTTTAGCTGTCAATTTTCATTAGATGCGATGCTAAAGTGTGACCCAATGCAACGTGTAGCAATTGTTTGACTTTTTGATAATAGTGCTGGAGTTACAGTATATTGAAAGAGCCGACTTTCCAAGCATTTTCTATACACATGTTGCTATGTTTAAGGTCATACCAATTGCGTACAATTTTACACAATATTCACCAAATCTACCGATAAATAAAATTCACCAAATAAAAGAAATTTAAAATTGTAAAACTGACTCGTAAGGCATGCAGAAATCGATCTGCCAGAAATTCTCTGCGCACTATATCTGGGCTCAGCTCACTTGACGGAAATTTGAATATGAAATCAACAACAAAGTTATCGAACTAGGGAATACGGTTTTACCTCATAAAACTGGTATAACTCACTATTTTCACAAATAAATGTAATTTTTAGCAGCTAAAATTCCTGCGCTATGGTCATGTGTTTATTTATCTAATCGCCACTTGCTACCGCTTGGCGAAACGAAGAGGTCTAATATGGCTTAGTACTTATGTACCTCCTTCCATCCATGTTGCGGATTTAGAACCGCTTAACCATCTCACGGCAGTCATTTCTACGTTACCGGAATGACCCAGATGTATATCCGGGACTTTCACTTCAGCAGCATTCCCCACATATTTATGGGAATGTTCATGGTGTTTCAACTACAACAAAAACAATCGATGATTTTAAAATCGTGCCAATAAACTGCAAAGATATGTTGCCAGGTGTATGGGAGCTTATCTTTTTATAATTCACAAATGTTTCTGTTTAAAGGGATATTTTATTTAGTTGTTAGATAATTTAAGCAAAGTTTTAGCTCAGATACTATTTTAATATTCGTGACATTCGCGGTGTCAAAGTGCATTCCTGATTATTTTCTTTTTCTTTACATTGTGCTTTTTTTAATACAAAAATTCTTTGCTCATGCAAACTTTCATTTTTCAATACTCAGGAACAAAAGCAAGCTGAGGAACAAGAGCGTCTGCGTAAAATACAGGAAGCGCTCGAGGCTGAACGGCGCGCCAAGGAGGATGAAGAACGAAAGAAACTTGAAGAGGAAGAAAACAAACGACTGTAAGCATCAACCTGACTGCACTTTGAACTATAGTTGAATGACCGTAAATGCTTTTGAATGGCTTTTCTAATGTCGTCTGAAATAATTTACAGCAAAGCTGAAATGGAATCACGCCGAAAAGTCGAAGAGGTCCAACGTGTAAAACAAGAGGAGGAGGATCGCAAGGCGGCATTAGCGTTGCAAGCACAGCTGGAGAAGGAAGCACAAGATGATGCCAAATATAGGCAACAATTGGAACAGGAGCGCCGTGACCATGAATTAGCATTACGTTTGGCCAACGAAACAAATGGCGTAGTTGAGGAGAGTCCACCAGTTATACGCAAGTATGTTGAGTGATGCAAATTTTTTATTATATGTATGGAGACAGCGTATATTATGTTTGTAAATAGTTTTAGTTTCATTAATTTAGCAACCTGATTTTTTAATTACTTTATTTAGTCATTCAGTTTATTGCATTATTATTTGGAACACAGTTTATAATCACTTATCAGTCGTATAACCGATAATTTACTCGTATTTGGTAATGTGGTTGGCTCTAATTCCTATATATTGAGTTCTCGAGAAAGTTTGGTAACTAATTACAAATAGATAGCTTTAAACCCGAATATCACAATGAACATCGTATATGGTAAAACTAGAATGCAATAAGATGTCCTGTGTATTTGATGGAGAAGCTAAACAAAACTAGGCTTTTTTGTTGCATCCACTTAAATTTGTTTCGGGTTCTTAGAATTTCCTTAGTAAAGAAAAATTGAGATCAGTAAAGGTCCACAAAATACACTTTCGAAAATGTTTCGTTCAGAAAATCCAGAAACTCTTCACTCACGCAATAATGTTTCTGCCTGGCAAATGAGAGAGTATCATAATGGAATATTGCACTTTTTTTGTTTTTAAAAATTCATTAAATATGTTACTGAACTTTTTAGACAACCATATACTACAAGTAAATACTTTTCGCTCTTTCCAATGCTTTGTTATTTTAAAATTATTATTACATTTTATTATATTTTTCCGCTACCCAAACATCTGCATATATATTGTATATATTAATTTAGGTTTCAATATATCTAAAATTGTGTATATTATATTTTATATTTTAATATATCGCCATAAACCACACAAGAAATTCCTCTGATTATTCTATATGTACTCATTTTCTTGAATTTTTTTGCATATTTACAAAATTTCTATTCTCTCTACGTTCAGTGGTCAAAATGATGTTTCTCCCATGGCTCCGAACAAACTTATCAGGTACACAACTGCACGCTTATTTTTTTGTTATGTATTTTAGTTTTTTTTTTTAAATAAATGTTTTTTACTAGCATATGACGTTATTATTTTGTATTTTATTATGAATTCGAATAATAGTTTTTACTAACAAATAATCAAACAAATTGGATTTAAAGACCTACTAATAATGGATTATCCTTTTTTGAATTTTATTAAATCTATATTTTTTCGCAAAAGTTTTACACGAGGTGTTGCAACGTTTGCATCTCGATATTTCAATAAGTGAGTTGGTAAACTTTATTAAAATGTTAAAGGTTTATATTTCAAATTCATTGAAATTCACTTGGTTTTGAATTTTCATTTTTGGCAAAATTTTTCATATATATATTTTTTTGATTCTTCAAAGCTAATCAACTCATCATCAGGTCCAGTGCCAGCGAATTATGGCAGTCGTGCTGAGTAAAAAAATATACACATACGTACATACACTTGCGCTTACATAATTAAGTAACTTTATCTTCTTACAATACTTGCAATATATTTCAAGCTAAGTTTTTTTCTTTAGTATTTTATAGAAATATTGTTCATTGTGTTACAAAAACCTTAAAAGTTTGTACAAAATTCAGAAAAATTTAACAAATTTTTAAAAATTGTCAACAAAAGTATCCATTTTTCAAGCAAAATCTTTAGAGGTTGAAATCGCTCAAAAATCGTGTTGAGTTTTGATAATCTTTTTTTTTTTTTGTATACTGGTTTTGAACACGGTCGGAAGTATTTTACTTCGAAAGGTTGTCTATTTTAAGAAGTTTTCAATTAAATTTATAACATTCGAAATACATTACAGTATACAAAATATCGAAAAACTGGGCTGTGTATATAAGTCGCAAACACTTTGTTCAGACAATGATGATAATTTGTTCTCGCCAATGTAAATTTTCACACACATAATAGTTTTACACAAATAATAGCTCTATACATATGCACCCAACTCACATCACCTTACCGTTTCGTTCATTGCCAATACTGCCGTTTAACTAAACTTGCAAATACGTATTCTCAGAACTAAGTCAACATGCAGTCGGCTAGTATATCACTGAATCATTTGTTCATAACAAATTTGTTATTTAATCATTTCATTCAAATATAAATTAATGATCTGTTATTTGTCATGAATTAATTGTGTTTATTAAATTTCATATGCTCAGATCTGAGAACGTCCGCGCTCAGCAACAGGCCTTGGGTAAACAGAAATACGATTTGTCTAAATGGAAATACTCGGAATTACGTGATGCAATTAACACTTCCTGTGATATTGAGTTGCTTGAGGTGAGCGCCATGCTGAATATATTTCAAGCGTTCTAATATATTTTAAATGCATCTAAAATATTTTGATATTTTGCTTAAAGGCTTGCCGTCAGGAGTTTCACCGTCGCTTGAAGGTCTATCATGCATGGAAAGCAAAGAACCGCAAACGCACTACCATGGAGGAGAACGAACGAGCACCCAAAAGCGTAATGGAAGCAGGTAAGAAATATATGTTTTTTATAATTAAATTATGTGTGGGACAGACATCTTACTTCCATCTTTGTGGTTATGTATTTCTTGAAAGAGATTTTAAAGAATCGAATAAGTAGCTAGTTGGAAGCACAGAAAATGTATGCTGCAAGGGGATAAATTATTCTGCGTCAATATATCGCTCATAATAAAAAAAAAAAACGAAAATGCTAAGAAAAACAGCTTCAACGTTCCAATTTGCTATGCCTCTATAAGTAAAAGTAAAGACGATTCTTACAATTGTCGATCGTACTTTGTATGAAAGAAAATGCGTGACACTAATAGCAAAAAAAAGTTCACAAATCAGGTGTATTTTGTAGCCACTTGCAGCTTTCAATTTAATGGGCTACGAAAATTAAATGCGCTATAAAACTGCATATCAAAAATTATTCGGAAAATTCTGATTGGAAATTTTGAAATATTGGTGAAAAATTGCCGAATTATATATATATAGTATATACATATAATTGGCACGTACCACCTTTTTGGGTGTTTGGCCGAGCTCCTCCTTCTATTTGTGGTGTGCGTCTTGATGTTGTTCCACAAATGAAGGGGCCTACAGTTGCAAGCCGAGTGCAAACGGCAAATATTTTTATGAGGAGCTTTTTCATGACAGAAATACACTCGAAGTATTGCCATTGCCTGCCGAGGGGCGACTGTCGCACATACAGTGACAATACAGCGCCTATATTCAAGAGAACCAATCAATCAACCACAGAATTACAGCTATTGAAGTTTTAGTGTTGCGAAATACCGTTAGATGGAATAATATTTGGATGCATGTTTATTTTCGAGCAAAGTACAGTCTTCTCTTGAATTACTACATCAAATACGGTTGCTTTAATAACCATTTGCTTCCATAAAAATTATTGCCTCTAATCAAGTGAACCGGACTGTATATTTTATTGTCCAAGAGTGTATTTTCGTCTAAGTTATCACCATGCATTTTTACACATTATAAAAGCAGAGCTTGTGATAATTTCTGCATACTTATCTAAATTTATTCTTTTCGATTATGACATTAATGAAGGAAATTAGCGATATGATGACGTCTGATGCTACATAGTAGAATAGTTATATTAGATACATAGTGAGATAATGCAGCATAACTCCATGCTCTTCAAATAATTTCTGCTACAATTCAAATCATTCTAGAAGACATCTACTTTGTTCCCAGTCATAGCAGGACCTCCGTGAAGTCTTTGAAAACTTGTAATCGATTTCTACCCTCATTGAGAGTCAACTAAAAGTTTCTCACACTCTCGCCCCATTATTATAAATGCCTCCATCCAACTACAGAAAAAACTTGGAGTTAAACCGTGAAATGCTCATGAACCTGAGACAATTAGGCTTTAATTGTTGAAATCTTTAAAAATCACTGTAAAGTGGCAATTAACTTAATTATAAGTGAAACTTTATAAAAACAACATCCAAAATTTCATAAAAATTAGTTTTAAATATTTTAACTTTGGTATAAAAAATTTTAGGTGACGAATTATTTTACAATCTCACACAATGGAAAAAGCTGATAATGTTTGGAATGTCAGATTATATTTATATTTTCTACTTTGTCACGTTAATTAGGCCGGCAAGTTCTACTTTCAGATAAGAATAAGTTTGTTTCAATTAAAATTAAATTCTCTGTACAATTTAGATTTAAATAATTCTGCGTTTGAAAAATTGGTATGGAAGGATTAGGGGGCTACTTCTATGCAAATAAAGTAATCTAAGTTCATTCAGCGTTTTTCAACGAAGTGCTTTGCCTGTGCTGAAATAGTATTAACAAACTCTGCTTTAAAATTGTTAATACCTATAAAATTGTTTTTAATATCGAGAGAGCGAAAAATGCAGGTTTATATTATTTGATAATAATTATTAGGAATTATTTAAAGTATGGAGTGGGCGCTGCATAACTTATTTATCTACCGGACACAGTTCTCACAGATAAGCATAAAAAAAAAAAACAAATTACACAAAAATTATATTATTTTTTATTCAATATACATAGACCCAGATTAGATTGGATTGATTGCCAGTTTGTCTATCAGCACACACAGTTTGGCTGTTTTACAAGAGCTGACGTGATTCCCCTTCGTGCCTACGTATAGTGACTAACATTTCAAATTAGTGGATTTATAGTAATACGAAAGTATCTTTTCTTGCAAGTTCATATACTTTCTCGCCTCGCTTTAAAGCAGTGAAGTGATTCGCTATAGCTTCAGATTAGACTGTGGTATGATCACAAGCATCCAGAGCCTCTTAGCTGTCTATGTGTATTTAAATGTTTGCAATTACTCTTGAGCTAAGCGTTATTAACTCCCTGAATTGCCAATAGTTCTACTTGGGGTAATTTTCTGCATGAACAATTTCATGAACAAATTGTTCTAAGTAGCCCATTTTGCAAACTATGCGAACAAACTTCTTGTTGTCCATGCCTGTCCTGTTCAAACTAAGTACCAACTGTATCACCCTCTTTAGTGCAATAAAGAAAAATAACGAGCAAGGCGATTAGGACATGGACCTAGAAGCCATACTTTGCAGCCTGGCTTTTATGCACACTCGTGTTTTCGAAGCTGATGAGCGTTGGCAACGCTGGCAGCGATTCAGTTTTCGTTTACAGATCGTGGAATAAATACCGAATTTTTGGAATTTGATACAAACAGGAAATACATATAAACGAATTGGAAATGTTTTGCCTTGAATGGGAATGGAATTTTTAAAATTTTACAAATTCATATTAAACGCCTCAATGCTGGAATTGTGTTGACAATCTTAAAGCATAACTTAAACAGCATTACGAAGAGCAACAGCGAGACGTTGGAAATTGTAAATGCGAAGAGCGTAAACACTTTAATAAAAATTTTGCGCTCACATTGGTAGCTCTGCTCTACTGCCTTAGAATAGTTAATTTTTTTGGGAAGATGAATGTATTGATGTATTTTTTATTCATATAAACATATATTTTGTATTTATACAGCTTATAAGGCACCACCGCTCGCACATCCGAAACAGGAAATCACAACTGCTCAACATCGTTACTTCCGTATCCCATTCATGCGGGCTAATGCTCCTGAAAATAGTGAGTATAAAGGATTTAAAAGTTTTTATATACATATGTTTTCAAACTACTCTTTTTATTCCCGTTCAGCCAAACGTGGTCTCTGGTATGCACACTTTGATGGGCAATGGATAGCGAGACAAATGGAATTGCATGCCGACAAACCACCGATATTGTTAGTGGCAGGTAAGGAGTTATACTTTTAGATCTAAAGAATATAATAGATGCATCGGAATGACTAGAGATTCTGCAAAATTTGTGATTACTTAAAAAAGACATGCGTCCTATATCAGGAATTTTTTTTAGCTACATGAGAACTATCGATATCGACAACTATGGTTCGACAGCTGAGAATGGCAAACTGTGTACTATACATTTCTGTTCAGTAATGTAAATTTACTTTGGGAGAAAGAAATCGGTGCTCGAAGTTCATAGAGCAAAGTGTTAAAGAAGAGGCCAAAATGTCGATTCGTCATCGTTCTCAACTTGCTGGCATTTGTCCTTGGACTACGTGGAAAACTTTACGTAAGGATCTTGACCTATGTGCCTATCAACATTTTGGAGGGAAAAAAATCGGTGCTCGAAGTTCATAGAGCAAAGTGTTAAAGAAGAGGCCAAAATGTCGATTCGTCATCGTTGTCAACTTGCTGGCATTTGTCCTTTGACTACGTGGAAAACTTTGCGTAAGGATCTTGACCTATGTGCCTATAAAATACAGCGCGTGCAGGAATTGAATCCAATTAACTATCCTTTGCATCGCATTTTTGCTGATTGGGCTCATTTAGATGTATTATTCAGATTTATTGGAAAAAGTAGTCAAAAATTGGTTCAGCCGCTGCGGACATATACCGTATATCATATTGAAAAAATAAATGCCATGAAATTATCTACCAGATCCTACTAAACGAATCATTTCAACAATATTTATGTTTTGTATTATCTTTTTAAGCTCTCAAACTCTTAAAAAAAATACTCTTTATTTAAGTATTTAAAAATATTGACATTTAAATATGCACAATGCTTTCTTCTCTTGTAATCTATACAGGCGTCGATGACATGCAGATGTGCGAACTCAGCCTGGAGGAGACCGGTCTGACACGCAAACGTGGCGCTGAGATTTTAGAGCATGAATTTAATCGTGAATGGGAACGTAACGGGGGCAAACCATATAAAAATTTAGGTGCTAATAACTAAAAAGGAAAACCATCGAGCTTCCCAAACGCTCTTCTTCTCATCTGGCACTGAAGTGAGGCAAATGGGGGAAATGCAAACTAAATAAGTAATTGACATAAAATTCAGCTGTTCAGTTGAAATCGCAAATAAATCAAAAGTAGTTAAATAAATGATTACTAAAATTGTAAGTGTATGTATTTTTGCAAACCACTTTTTGATATCCAAACAAATTAAGAACCGTCGGTCAATGTGCTTTCAATGTATCAACAAGAGCAAGGGAAATAAATTTAGCAGTAATAATAGCGTTAGATTTGGCAAATTGCTACTCTATGTTTGGCTGCCTGATATATACATAACTGAAAATAAATTAATATAAGTTGCGTAATTTCAATTGTTGCACACTTTGAAGTAAAAGAAATGTATTTAATTAAATTGAAGTATTAACGAACCATTTGCTAGAGTTTATAAAGTTATATTAACATTAGTTGCTATAAATGAAAATGTAAAACGTTGCAAATTTTAAATTAGGGAAGACCAAATTTTATAAAATCAACAGAAAAAGTATGTAGCTTCACTATTTTCATTGTTGCTTAGATATCTTATATAATTACATAAATTGCGAATTTTAAAACCAGCTTTTGAACAATATAGAAAAATGTCAAAAATCTCGTTCGCACGCAAAAAGTTGAAAAAGTTACGTAGAAACGTTATTGTTTGATGTGAGCACAGAGCTCTATAATTACATATTGCAAACGAAACATTTCAACATTTTCTCAGAAATATTATACGCCTCCTATACAACAGTACATTACACATACATACATGTACTTTAAATTACTACTCAAATCCAATCTACAATTAAAAATTATTCAATACCTGTGTCTTCTTTCTCAACACCACAAGCACACTATGCGGGTGTATGGAGGTACAGTAGTAATGTACAACTCTAGAGAGTAATTAAATGAATGTGTCTTTTATGTGTACGTCATGAACATATGCCTGTATGTATTTTATTAAAAAGCTCTAAATCGTTTTGGCATACAAATATGGAATAGTAATTCTTATGGACTCTTAGTTTACTTTACTGATAACAGTATAAAAAAGCAGCTATGTTTTGTTATAACTAGCAAAAGATAGGGCGAATAACTTACGTATTAAGAATGTCTATTTATAATTTTATGTATACAAAACCACAGCTAACATGAATACTATGGAAAATAAATACTTTATACTTGAAATTATTATAGATGTTCACTTTTTGGTTTCACCAGTGGGGTCTACTTAATTTTCAGGAGTATGTTTTAAATGGGTTTTTAAAACCAACTTATAATATTTGTATATAAAGTGCCAGCTCGTAATCGTTGCATGCTCTACAGTCCGATTATTTTTCGTACTTCTATTTACTCCTATTATATAATATATTTCATTTCTAAGAATACATTTCTTAAAAGTAATTTTATTCTTGCATATATTAAACCAGAGGTAGAAACACCTAAAATCCATTCCCTTGGTAGTCGGTTCTACGTACCGTAAGAACTCGTGCTTTTCCCGGTCTAGGACTGCCGCGCCAGTAAACTCACAGTGAAAAGATTTTAGAGGTCTGACCAATATCAGACCGTTAACCGGCTCTTAGCGAATTTGGCAGAATCAGATGGTAGGCTAACGAATCAAGGGATGTGTGACAAAAAAACTGAATTTGTGTTGGTGATATACGAAAAAAAATCAACACATAGATCCTTTTAAGAATGTAACTAGTCCTTCCAGTGAGACATTTTGCAAATTTTCCAGGCCTTCAAAGAAATAGTCACCAAGATATTTGGCACGGCTTCTTTGAAGTTTAGGACATTCACAGAGGAGGTGTTATATCGACTCAAATTCTTCATCTCCACAGTTCCTGCAGAAGTCATTGTAACATACACCGATTTTACTGGCTAGGATGCCAATATTGCAGTGACCCGTTACAACACCTATGAAGTCGCTGGTAGTTGATCTGTTGAATCCAAGCAGACGTTTTATCCTTTTAAAATTCAGTCTTGGCCAGAGCGCTTTGAAGACTCTACAGTTAGTAGTCAGAGACCACTATCTATTGGTTTCCGCGAATACGCTCAAGTCAGTCGAAGTGTATAGTTAGTTTAGCGGAATTCTTATGTCCTCTATCACTTTTCATTGTCCATCTTTGAGCCTTCAGTACAAATATGGTGACCGCTATCATCTCCGCTCATGTTACTTCGGACAGAAATCGTCTGCCGAGAGCCCTATGACGTGGCAGCCGAAGTTGCTCGCAGAATTTTATTTTTGGGCAGTCACGCAGCTCGTTTATTTTTTCGTCCCATACGAGTATCTTAATAAACTCCCTTCCAACAGTCTATTTTCTATTTGCTGCTACTTTTTCATAATGCTGGAAAATAGAAGGAAATTAATACAATTTTCACTATAAAATGAAGCGAAAACTTCATTTTAACTCAATTACTTCTCCATCACCACTAGAACCTCCAATTACAATTATAGCTAAATTTATGTCTCTGATAATAAGCGATCAATGCATTAAGAATCGATTCACTAAGACAAATATTTCGTCAATGCGAATCGGGGTATGGACTCTATAATTTTTATGAGCTACATTATGTAAAATAAAGTCAGCGTTCACCTTACAAATATTTTTAAGTTGATTAATTAAGACAAAATAAATTTATTTATTTATTTCTCCATTGCATTTTTAAGTTACAAAAACAAAAAAAAAAAAACATAACGCAATGATTCACTTCATAACGGTAAGTAAATTCTGAAAATGTTTTGTGCTATTGCAACAACAACTTGTGGTCACATGGGATCGCTTCTGAACCTCAAAACGCTTTTAATGAGTAAAAGTTAAAGTAATTTGTAAAACGAATTATCGTAACCCTATAAACAATTTTTTGCAAGTTCACCTAAATTCGTCAGTCGTTTCTCATTTGGTAATACTAGCTTAGGAAAATTGGAAACACCACTTGGTCTTTTTAGTGCAGCCCGAGAAGTTTCCTTCCTCGAACGTTTGCAGGCTTTGTATGTATCATATTAACCCTCTAGTGCCCAAATTTTATTTTTGAATGAAAAAAATTGCTTTGGGTGGGGATTATGTAAAATTATAGGTTCTTTATCAAGAAAGTGAAATTTTGTTCCTTGATCCGATTATATAGGGATAAAACCTTACCCCGCCTGCAAGCGGCTTTGGGAAAGAACGCCCAAAAAAATCTAAATGAAAAACTTGCAAATTCAGTGTATTACGTACTTTTATTGAACAAAACAGAAAGTTTTTAACAGAAATCAATACAAAACAAACAGTCAGTCTTATTTCAAATAGTTTTAGAAAAATGTCTACAAAAGAAAGGCATGCTTTTGAGCATAAATAGGCAGTTGGTGCAAATTATTTATGGTGAAAATTGTGAAAGCAGTCCTTTTGCTGGGAAAAACAAAGATTCAGATTCCATTTTCGGCACACGATTTGAGTTTCGGAGGTGCAGCCAGGATATTCGCACCTTTTTTTACCGGTGCGTGATAAAAACTTTGCAAAATGTCCAACTCCGTCGTAGCGAACGTCGTCAGGAGGTAAGTAAGCTGTTCTTCCAGTAAATTTTACTTGAGGAGTTTGTCATGGACGACCTGGAGCTCTTGGAATTGAAGAATATTGTTGTTTGCATAGTACGTATGCGATCTCTGCCCGGAAGTTCGGCAGTTAGTACTGCCTAGCATGCGTGTCAATCTTGTTAATTCTTCTGAACAAAACATAAGCGTTTACCATGGCCATATCAAGCAGGTGATTAAAAAGTCGGTTTGTGTACTTATTGCTCTTTACCGGAATCTTATATCGCCCAATTAGTCCATCCATGAGGTCCACGCCCGCCATATATGACTATTATATTCACGGACTACATTGGGGCAATCGACATCAACAAATTTTTTTTCTGAGCGGACGAACCGCGACACCTTATTTATAACATTTGTTTCATTCTGGAAGGGCTTTTCGCCTGCGTAACTCGATGCGAGTCACACTATTTTATTGTCCTTCCAAACTGATAAAGAAATGTCAACTCCTAAAGCAGATCCACAAAATTCAGTTGAATATCCACGGGGTTGTTTCCTGAGATCAAGATCTGTCGGAAGTTTGCAATTCGGAATTCGATTTGAACGAATAGTTTCCAGCGAAAGTATTCCGCGTGATTTTAGATAAACCAGAAGTGGCAGTGACGTGTAATAGTTGTCAAAATATGTTATATGGTTTTTAAAATCTGGAATATTACGGGAAAATCGGACCACCACATTCGCTGATGCCCCAAGATCTGGTGTATCAGTCAGAACAGCATTGTCTCCTGCGCCGCAATATATTTCGAAGTTATAACAAAATCCGAAGGAGTCACACAAAACGAAGAGTTTTATACTCCATTTATGTGGTTTATCTGGCAGATATTGTCGAAGGAAAGTCCTCATCTTCGGTGCGCACATTTGTTCATCGTCACATAAACGTTGAGTCATCGGAATGGACTGAAACCTGTTATTGAAATGATCAACGAGACATAAATTGACACACACTTCTGATTCCAGCATAGAATCTGACAAATTTACCGCCCTGTTAAACACCTCGTCAATTCCAGTGTCGATAGGTAATTCTGCATCGTCCACATCTTCGTCTAAAAGATCTTCCACGTCTGTATCATCGTCGATTTCCAATAAATCCAAAAATGTTGCAATATCTTCATCATTGAGGGATGATAATTTACACTTTTGTCGTTGATCCATTTCTAAAAAACCAAAACTTTAAGCTTAGCCCCCCTCTAAAAATATCAAAATTTCAAACTTACCGCATAATGTTATTTATTCCGAGTTATCCCAGGACCGCCTCTAGACGGGCTGTCTTCAAAGGTTTATAAAATACAGGAAACACTTTTTTTTGTTATTATTTTTAACTTTCGTATTTTGAACACAACCAGCAACACTATGATAATTTTTATTATACGCTAAATACACTTCTAATATTTTTATTTAATTTTTAAAATACACCACTTTTGCAGAATAATTAATTTGACCGCTTTTCACTATTTTCCGACTTCAAATGACTATGACGGCTGATTAAAAAACAAGACGCTGCTGCAAATGCACCAGCAATAATTTTGGGACTTTCCGGAATTAGAAAGAGTTTAAAAAGTAACGAAATGGTATTTTAAAAGGGAATAAGCGTGAAATAAACTTAGGCCGTCTACAGGCGGTCTTGGGTACTAGAGGGTTAATTTGTAGCAAAGAACGTAAGTACTATTAAATTACGTTCTTTGTCTAGCACTTGTGCTGGTTGTTGACTTTGCTACTGTACGAATATTGAACGCAAACCAATAGTAGGTATATATGAGAAGGATATTGCTTAAGTGGTAACTTGTGTATTTGTGGAAATATAGTCAGGTTGGCCGAGCGGTCTAAGGCGCCAGATTTAAGCTCTGGTTCCCGAGAGGGAGCGTGGGTTCGAACCCCACACCTGACAACCGAGAATTTATTTTTATTTACATTACATTTATTTATACTTGTAAAAATTTTAATTCGAAAACATTTTAAAATTTAGAAGACAATCTAAACGCATACAAAAGCCATATTAGAGTAGAACAAATTTGCGTTCCCAATCAAACTTTTCTTTTGACAAAATTTAATTTTTTCACAACCCCAAACTATTAGAGATTTCACGGGACCAGATTTAAAGAATAAAAGAGTGAAGTGTGAACAAAAATTACTTGGCCCCTTTGTCGTTTGTAGCCAAAGGGTGT
This sequence comes from Anastrepha ludens, assembly GCF_028408465.1. Lineage (NCBI taxonomy): Eukaryota > Metazoa > Arthropoda > Insecta > Diptera > Tephritidae > Anastrepha > Anastrepha ludens. The sequence continues at coordinate 83,045,776 of NC_071498.1, read as the reverse complement.
GAAAAAGTATGTTAAATATGGTAAGTTAGCATTGTCATTGAGTGGACTTGTTATGCCATTTTTTTAAAGCTCGTTAGCCTTGCATTTTACATTTAAAGTCGAAATTTTAAAGGAAGCTACATGGACTTGGGTCGATTAATTGGGCGGAACTAGTTTAAAAATAACAAAATCAGAATTTGTATCAAATATTATTTATTTGGAATAAATTTATGACTAAGACAATGTCCAAATTTAAGTGAATGTATATTAATGAAGCGATAAAATATGAATTTAATAGAAAAATATATAAAAAAGTGTGTGAAGCGTAGTACACATAACAGAAGTGAAACTTTCAAGCCAGACAAAGAAAGAGGGAGAGACCCGAGAGAGAATGAGAGAGAGAGAGAGAGAGAGAGGGAGAGAAAGAATATACATCTAAATAAATTCGCAACATTTGCATATAATACAAATAGACAAAATTTACAAAAAACTGAGAAGGGTCGACCGGTGTAGGTAAACGCCGGACACAAACCGTGGCAACAACGCGCACTACTCCGAGCGTTTATCACCCGCACAAACGTAGCGATTGCAGGACCGCAGCAACGGCACAAATTACCGCAAGGCAATACCAATAAATCCGACGCCGGAATGGATAGCACTTTATAGTACACACAAGCACTAGCCAGGAAACGGAAATGAGCCCAAAAAGGAGGCACCAAAAAAGAAACGCCCCAAACAGTAGGCACCAAGGAAATATAACGCCTATATATAGGCACCAAAAATATATTTTATACAAGTTTGCACCAACAAACAAGCGCCAAAAAGTAGGCAGAGTTATTTCTCACTAGAAATTAGCAACCGCAAGGAAAAACTCAGAAAAAATAGCCTAAAGCCTTTCTCTTTTTCCTCTACGTTATATCTTTTTTCTCTCTCGCGTAACGAAAATGCCCAAAACGTTGCATGACCTTGAAATTTTACTCTCCATTCTCGCTCGTCCATCGCCTAAGAAGTTTCACTTCAAAATCGTTTTTAAATGCAGATTTTATTTTGGTATTAAATTTTTGAAGCATAGGTATAGGTAAAAAGTATTACTAACTAAAAAAAATAGATATAGAAATAAAAAATAAATTGAATTGTGTTTTCAACGGTTAATTAGTATTATTTGGTCTCATTGTTGCAGTGATCATTTATGAGTTAAGGTAATGTAAGCAAGCTTTTGACAAATTTTGTGTAATGAACTACTGCATGAATAAATGTAGGAAATTATTTGAAAAAAAAAAATTAAAAAAAAACTCTCTTGATTATACAACAAAAATTAAATAATATCGTTCAATAACATACAAATTCGGAGGTTATTCCTAATTTTGACAAATATGCGTTCGGTAACGCCAAAAAATTATCCATCACACAAAAATTGAGAGAGCAAAATGACAGTTAGATGCAAGAGAGATGTTCATTTTGTACTGGAGAAATTTTAGGCAGTAAAAATTATCCATCAGTAAAGCTCAACCGTAGGACTAACCATAATGATATATGTATATACGCCATCAATTATTGGTGCTATAGCTATCTATAAGCAGCTGATATTTACATATACTATCACATATTTGTGCATGCCGAAGTGCAGATAACAACAACGCAGCAAATCACAATGCAACTGGTTATGGTTGCGGCGAAAAACCAAAATTCAGTTGGTCTCTATGGCTATGGTTATGACTACGGACTTATGGCATGTAACCTCTAATCGATTACAGTGTTGTCCATATGTTGGTTCCATTAGCAAATGTATTGCATTATGGTTATGGCACCTCTACTTTGGGCTTAAAACTTAAGGCTGAACCTTTTGAGAACAAAGTTCCCATGCTTTTCGTCGAATCTGGTATTTTGTGCACTTTTGACCTTGCGACAGTTTATAGTCAGAAACGATAAAAAGGAAAATTTTAACAATGAAGAAAGTAAGTATGTAAGCCATCACAAAAATTGGTTAACGAACTCAGCTCGTATCTCTTCTTCTACCTTCTAGCCTTTGCAAGTGAAGACAATTTTCCATTAATTAACTTCTTTGCTTTTTCTTCTCATTTAGAGAAGATGGATTGATTTGATTTAGGCTGGTTTAGATTGATGGCAGCTATTATAACCTACGAAAGACTCTGTGTCACGATTTTCGCGATTTTGCCATTCCAACAAGCATTGAAGTAAACTAGTTTATTATTTAGTGTTTTCAAAATTAGTTCGAAAATACAAATTTTTCCGAACAATCCGCAATATTTTCACCGACGGTAGCTTTGGCAAGTGTTTGAGTGCATGATGCAATGAGAACTTTGATAGCAGTCTAAAAAAATAAAAAAATTGTCTGTCGTCACATCCATCTCGTAGACATAAATTGTGATTAATATTTAATATAATATTTAGTAAATAAATTTGTAATTATAATAAAAATTTCTAAGGAATACAAAAGCAGTGCTCACCAGCGGAGTGCAATTATGTTTATATGTATATTTAGGAGAAAATGTAAACCCGTATGTGTTAGACACTTTGGCCGAATCCTCCAGGCTTTCCCGAGTTGTTTAGTTTTGAGCTTTAGAGTGGCAAAATGATGAAATTTCTTTAGAAGGTAATAGCGCGGAGAAAATAAAAAAAACGGTTGTTAACATTATCAACGAAACTATACAAAACGAACTATACAAATGAATATGAAATGATATAAAAAGTGTAAATATTTTTGTCACAAGAAGAAACTGTTTCGTTTTTGTTTGTTTTCTTGCTTTCAGAAAATTTAGCAACCATTTCAGTCATTCACCAATGTTAATGAGTACGGGAACTTTGGGACTTATCTTCTAGAAATACGGATGGCATAAAAATTTTAGTACAAAACGAAGGGCAGCGCGACATATTAAAAGTTTTGACTGTTAAAGGGTGTTTTTTATCTGCACTGGAACTATCGATATCGATAACTATGATTTGATCACAAATCATTTAACGCCAAAACAACGCTTCCAAATTATAAAAATTTACTTTGAAAAAAATAAATATGTTCGCGAAGTTCATAGAGCGAAGTGCTGAAAAAGACGCCGAAATGTCGATTCGTCGCCATTCTCAACTTGTTGGACTTTGTGTTTCGACTACGTGGAAAAATTTACGTAAGGAATTTTAGCTTACGTGTCTATGAAATACAACTCATGTAATAATTGAAACCAAATGACCATCGTTTGCGTTGCATTTTGGCTCATTGGGCTCATTTACATTATTCAGATGTATTGGAAAAAGTAATCAAAACTTGAACTGATCGAATGGACCTTGTAATCTCGTAAGCATCAATCAATCAATTTAAAATTTATGCTCGTGGTCAAGGTGACATTTCACACTAAAAAAAATATTTTGCTGTTTTTTGTTTGATTCATTCAGTTGTGAGTTACAGGGTGTTAAAAATGGAAGTCAACAAAAAGAAAACTCGATACATTTTACAGCTTTTCTTTGATAAAGGCGAAAATACAAGCCAAGCCGCTGAAATTGTGAATGGTGTTTGTGGTGTCGAGACTGTAAAAGCTAATTAAGTGCAATTTTGGTTTCGTCGAATTCGTTCAGACAAGAAAATGGCCATAAAATCATAGAAATAATCGAAGTTAACGGGCATGTTAGTAGTCTTAGCATCGCCCAAGAGCTAAAGATCGACCATAAAACAGTTTTAAACCATTTGCGCAAAAATGTTACGCAAAAGTAATGGATTTCTTTTCCCCCAAATAATATATTTATATCCACATACAATACTTTCATATAATATCAGGAAGTACTATATAATTCGGGATGAAAGAGAATTAATTTTAGTTGTTGAATGAAAAAGATACAAAATTAGCTTAAGTTATAACAGGCAATATCTGTATGGAAGTATTCGATGTGGTAGCAGCTAGTGGAAAGATCAGATGGAGAAGGACTAGGCTTCACTTGGTGTGTCCAAATGGCGCCAGTTAGCACGAGAAAGAAAGTAACTGGCGCGCTTTATTAAACTCGGCAAAAATCGCCTAAGTGGTTATCGTGTCAATTAAGAAGAGAATATCTGTATGGTGGCGCATAATCATAATTTTTTTTTTCAATAAATTTTGTTTTAGATTAAAAAAGAAAAACAATAATAAAAGAACAAAAAACTATAAATATGTAAAAACAATAAATATGTAAAAATAAATAGTTAAAATGCTGTTATATAGTTGTACAATTGTAATCATGTAAAGTGAAACTTGTATTGTATATTATTTCGTTTATTTTAATTTTATCACATTTGACACTGACCATTAAGCGATGTATATAAATCCTGACCAAATTGTTAAACAACATACTTAATATCAATGGACAGATGTGTGTATAAAATAAATGAAAAAAAAAGATAATGATTTTGAGTGATGAAAAACTTTATTTTGACCTTTACGCACTCCATTGCTCGCCTGCTTCTATACTGCAGTTGACTAGTTCACATATACGTAGAACGCTATTTGCAAAAATTATAAATCTTCTGATAGGCTGACTAATTTTGTGCCATATGTAATAACATGTGTATTAAAAATGGTTTTTTTTTCTAAATTTATTGAGGTGTGATTCGAACCTGTGCCTTTTCGTCTGTAGGTTAGTACAAATTCACTGGATACAGTCGTTGCTGTACAAATCCGATTTTTTTATTCTTCAACCTACCAATGCATATTAGCATGGCTTATAAGCAATTATTAATAATTCAAAATCAAAGCAATTGATTAATAAGAGAGAAATTTGTTGATTATATGTATAATTGTTATTTATGTTTTACAATACTTGCCGAGCTTACTGAGATAAGTTTATAGTAAACTTGCAGTAAGTGTATTTTGCTAATTGTAATGCGTATGCCCAAATTTTTATAACAAAGCGCACATGTAAGTGCATGCTTACATACTTGTATACAACATACAAAAAATATGAAGTGAGCTAAATTAACTACTAAATTATTAGCGTGACTTCTGATCCATATGAACTAATTGTTGACAATGAGCATTATTTATTTTAAAGCTATAGATGAAATGTTCTTAGACAGAAACCTACAGATAACAACAAGAGAAAAAGTATTAAACTAATTAAAAAATACATAGTCATGCTGAGAAGAAGTTCATTACTGCATTTATAAAAATTAAAAGTTTTACACTTTCCACAGAATCAATTGTATTCTAAATAAATGAGCTCAACGATCTAATTCCCCCTAGTTAGCAAACACACTAATTTAGCAAAGACCACAACCAGGAAAGAAATTAAAATTTCCCTTTTGTGAATAATAGGATATTTGTTATTTATGGTGAATTTGGCGACTGAGTGAATGTAGTCAGGTTGGCCGAGCGGTCTAAGGCGCCAGATTTAAGCTCTGGTTCCCGAGAGGGAGCGTGGGTTCGAACCCCACACCTGACAATCAAACAAATTTTTTTTCATAAAATTTGTTCTTATTTTTTTTGCCTAAAATATTAAATATGATAAGAAAGAAATAACTGTTTTTCACATGAAAACATGGTAGTAGTTCTTCGACTGACTTTATGTAGGATATTCATACATAAATACATACATACGCATATAGCAGTAGTGCCTGTTCTTAAACAACTTTTATATATGTATGTATGTATATAGATAGACTGACAAAAAGTAAAAACAGTTTATATATAAGTATGTAGAACGTTAAAATAATCAAGTCAAAACCACAGAGAAAACAACTCACTCTCCTCAAATTACAATAGTACTCCACGCTCTTAGCACATCCGATTTGCTCACAACGAAATGCGTCACCATTTACTATATTACTCTGCGCATTGAACTTCTAGCCACTTATTTGTTGATTCACTACTGCTACTGGCTTTGCGTGGCTTCTCTCTCAGATATCTGCTGCCAGCCGATGAGACAGTCTTTTAGCAACATTCGTGAAGTCAAGATCAAGTTGAAATCAAGTCGCACTGCTTCATAACAGAAACGTTTTCCAATTTAATTTCCCGCTTTAAAAGTCGTTTACCCATTTCGGTCGTGATCATCGACGCGTATAGAAATCAAATATTTTAACGCGAAAAAATAAATAAAATTTTGTTATTCGTGCAAATTTATATCGAAATCATTAAGAAATTCGCATTTTTATTACTACGACGTTGCACACTCGAATACATCGATATTATTTTGTTCGAGTCTTTCTTATTAACCACTTCGATAAGTGTTTGTTGGTGATAACGGAAAAGCTATAGAATTAAAATATACATACACATATACATACGAGCACTTTATTCAATTCTAAGTTCAAGAAATTTATTATCATTTCGAAAGAGAAAAAAAATACCAATCAATAACAAAAACAATAAAAAAACAGCAAAAATGTACGTGAGCCGGTTGCCGAAGCTGTCCTTACTCGTACTAGCATTTGTTGCTGGCCTAGACTATGGTAAGATCGCATAACAACTACCAAAGATAACATTTTGTTGGGGGAATGTTTATCAGTGTTCGCACATTTGTCCAGAACGAAATTGTTTAGATATTTGTACATATGTTTCATATTCCACACATATGTATGTACATATACGAGTGTGTCTGTTAATGAATGTTTTACGCTTTCTTTTGATATCTTCGACAAAATTAGAATTGTAAAATATTCCAACATACTTTTACTGTGGCCTGTGATGAATTTTGAAAATAAGTTGGAGCTCATCTCTATCTCTGTACTTAACTTCGTATCTGCTGTTTTTCAATGGAAGTTTATTTTCTTATATTTTAGGGGGCCCAGTGAAATGCATTCATATGTATGTATGTGTGTATGTGTGTATGTATGTAGAAGCCCATTAAATAAGTGAGATATTTGGTCATTCTGTGTAAAGTGACCCCGGCGAATGATGCATTTTGCTTTTGGTTTTTTTGTTTTGTTTTCAGTATGATAATGCTTTAGTCGATTTTCTAATTTACAGAATTAGTTATTTTAGGGTACACACACTCAATATGATTAAGATTAATATAGTAAAAACAAAAATGCAAGTAGTTTTTACTTGCCCCACCCTTCACGCCCCACTCATCCGTTGCAAACGTTCACATTTTGTTTAATATTTATACAATTGTTTTACTAAACTTTACGCAACCTCGGGTCCATCTGATTTACTGGCTTATTATAGAAGCATAATTTACATAAATGCCACACAGCTATGTTATCTGTATTGAGTGGCTTGATTGTATCGTCTGTTTTTTGTCAAAAAACGAGTTAAAATGTCCCAGAAAAATTGGCAATTTTATAGCTCATTGAATTTCGGTATGCGAAGGTGCAAGTTTCAAGCGATTAAAGAGGCGCGTTGATTAAATTTTTTTTGTATTGATTTCTTTTGCGGGTTTTTCATATAACAAGTGTAATTTTTAAAATTTGGAGTTGATTTTTTCCCGAAAGTTTTTCTGTAAGTCTAAGTGATTTTTAACCGCCTAAAACTTGCACTTGATTTACTAAAATTTCAAGAACCACGTTATGGCGCACTCGAAAATTTTCTAAATATTCAAATTAAGAATTCAAGATTGAGATGAAAATTGCTTTTATTTTCCAAATTTTGATTAAATCTCGAAAGTAAATCAGTAAAGCTTTAGTTAAAGAATAAAGAAATAAATAAAAAGTAAATGATATAAAAATTACGAAAAAATTCCAACTCATGCACTCAGTTATGCTCGCCAATGTATATATTAAGTTCCAAAAAATAATAAATGCTCTTTATTTTTTTTATAAATTACAACTAATTTAATTGCTCTTAAAAATAATAATGAAAAACGTTTTAAATAACATTTTTATCCCGAGAGAATAATTGAATTAAATAATTGCAATTTGCATAATTAAGATGAAGCAACGCAAAAAAAAAAATTGCATTGAAATGTATTTACCTATGTATGAAAAGAAAACGTTTTATAAACGTAGGACATACCGTTCGACGATCTAACATAGATACTTATTCGATATGCTTCTAAACCGCGTGAATAGCTGTAAAGAGTTGAAAGAAGTTATTTTCTTATATAATATGAAATGAGAAAGTTTATTTGTAGTTTATGAGTTCCTTTACTATTTATTCGATTGCGATAGGAGCATCCCTGGGAGAGTCATGGGTTTGGTTGGCCTAGAAGTTGCTGGGATTGAGAGATTCCGAAAAAAAATGTTGTATGGTCCAATTTGATTCATACTGTGTATTAACTACACAAAAGGAAATATTTTTTCCCCCAAAAATTGGACCCGGTAGGTGGTGTATTGATATTTGCAGAACATGTTTTTGTGGTCATATTTGATGTGATCGAGATATTTAGAAAAACTGATTTATCAAAACAAAAACTTCCAAGAAACTAAAATACTTGACAGATTTCAGTGATGGGGATAAGTGTACTTTTATAAGGATAAGTGGATGTGATACCTTCTACACTAGGACAATCACTTTATAAAACGACTTTTAGTTTGGCTTTAATAATAAGATCCAGTTGTATAAAATTGCAGATACTTCACATAGGCATAGTCACAGGAGTTTCACTTCGATCTTGCTGAATCCAAGACAACATATAGTTGATTACTTATAAAAACAGGGCAATGCTATTTGCTTTTTTAATTTGGCTCATAGTAAATAGAATCCGGTCTAAAATGTTAATAGTACATACATATACGATTTTAGAGGTTTTGCCTATATCTTATTTATGTATATACATGCTTGTAATGAATCTAAATAAGCATTGAAAATATATTAACGTTGTCAGAGAAGAGAAAATCTTAATTTGTATTCAGCATTTGAGCTTTGACGCTTGGTTTTCTTTTTGCCGTTTGAAGACATAATTTTACATAAAATGCCAATATCATTTTAACATTATGCCATGGCAAGCCGAATTCATAGGTGAGTTCGTTTGAGCGACAATAACATTTACATGTATAGTATTTTCTTTTTCAAATTTGGGAGTTGGATTGTCGAAATTTCAATAAGACTACAAAGAAACGAATGAGGTTATAAAAAAGAAGCAGGCCACTTAGGCGTCCCACCCAGCGAATCCTCAGAAAAAAAAAATCAGGTGCTATAGCGAACTCACCTTATGTGGATTCGCCTTGTGCCATGACAAACCGACATGAGCGGAAATTATAGGATTTATTTTTTTAAAAGTAGTGTGGAAGCCTGTAGGCTACTAATCTTCTTTTTTAATGGCAAAGACGCTATTCTTTCGGATAGCCAAGCTGCAATCCAGGCACTGGGTTCGGCTACTACAACCACTAAAGTGGTAGAACAAAGTAGGAATAGCCTCACCACCTTGAATGAAAACCATAAAGTTAGAGTACAGTCAAGAGTACAATTTCCCAAAAATACCTCCGAATCGCGAATTATAGGTGGAAAGACCAAGCGAAATGCAAAATTAGCAGAACGTTATGGCCCACCTACAACGTCAAGCAATCGTCGGAGACTAACGGCAGTCATAACTCGCTTTTGGTCTATCGGAGAACAAGCAGCCCAAATGGGCATCCCTCACAATACCAACTGCCACAGTTGTAAACAACCGGAGAAAAAGAAAACGATCTTCCATGTCCTCTGTGAATGCCCTGCCCTATGGAAGGACAGAATGTTAACCCTGGGCCAACCGCTGCTTGAGAATCTCGAACAACTGTCTGGCTTAGACCTCAACAACCTAATAAGATTCTTAAACCGCACAACAACCGGCAACAAAATGGTGCGGAAGCGCTAGTTGGATTCTGGAAGAATCACCACTTTAACCAACCAACCAACTGCATACTTTGAAACATACCTTGTAATAATAAGTTACGTTAATAATTAGTTAAGAAAGCTCTTTACTGCTACTATATAAGTACCTACAGTAAGTCACGAAACAGTCCGAAAAGTTTTCTTAAAACACAAATTTTCATCAAGAAGTGCAAGAAAAAAGTCATTATCATCGCATGCTAACGTTGGCAAACTGCATTCTTTTGCTCTAACTGCCGTTACGCACTCAGTGGAATTCTAGGATAACAGTATTTTTGTGATGAGACAAAAATAATTCTATATATATTCTCGATGGACCAAACAGAGTTTTCAGAATGACGCTAAAAGTCCTAACAACAAGAACATTATTCCCACAGTGAAATTTGGGAAGCTAAGTGTGATGGTATGAGGTTGTATTTGTAGCAGAGGTGTTGGTGAAACTAAAGTTATTGAAGACAACATGACAAAAGAAATCTATTTAGACATTTTACGTAACAAACTGAAATGAAGTGTGTAGATAAATGTAAATTTTCCACTGTCTGAGGTACGTAATATACATACACACATGAAGTTTATCTAGCCCTACTTCCTGAACCTTCTGTGAAAAAGCGTCAAACGAACTGCTTGCAGATATTTGTACATAAAAAATAATTCTACTCATATTATGTTGATAAGGCAAATAGTACACATATGGTATTTTTATTTTGAGTTAAGATATGCCTGGAATAAGCAAGAAATTATGCGTATACTGATGCATAAGTAAATGCAAGCATTAACTTGATCTCATATAATATTTCAATGGCTCACACTTTTTGTGTGTATAATGACTGTAATTAAGAAATTTGAGTGTTAACAATTAAATAAAAAAAAAAAATTATTTTACGTAGATTTAGTTAACTTATTAATGCTTAGATATGAAGGGTAAATTTTTTGATAAGATACACCAACTTTTACATAGCAGCCTTTAATCATGGCATTTTTAATAGCTAATGATTCATTTTATTTCAGACAAACATACAATTTCATGAATCAGTTTAAATATTCTAATAGTTTCACTAATACGAATTTATAATAAATTTCCTAATGAAAAACTCGTTAGCAGTTCAATTCTTGCATTGAAAGTATGTAAATAAGCGCCTTCAACAGCCATGTTAATAAAAGCGTAATTTTTGCAAATTTACTTTCTTTACCAACAAAAAAAAGCGACAATTCGCTATCATTGCAACAGTGGAAGTTTAAAAGCGCGATCGAAGCAGGTGTTTCTGCGTAGAAGTGCGGACCCTATAAGAAAAAGAGTTAACCTGCAAAGTGAACTTTGTTTTTTTGTAACTTTATAATACATTTTGGGGAGATTTGAAGATATGTTCACATGCCGCAATGACAATTGTTTAGTACAAGTATATGACAACGATGAAAATATAGTTTTCTGTTCTGCATTTCATTTAGAAAAAATTATTGTTGCCCGTCGTTTGTGTAAATTATTGAAACAATGCCTATGCTAATAAATTTGCATAATTTGTTTTAATAAATGTAAAATTAAAATTTTGCATTCAAATTGATTATAACGCCAACATTTTCCCAACTATAGCCGAGGTAATCAATGAAAAAAGGAAAAGCCCACTCAGAGAAAGTTATTAAACTGAACAGACTGCAAGACAGCAAAACAGCATTAATACAGGGCCATTCAATATCGCTGGTGTAAATGTTGAATCCATAGATTATCTGGTGAAAAAATTGCTTGCCTTAAAAGAGACCGTAGGTCAACTTTTGCCAGGCGATTTTTCAAGAGTTTATCGCCTGCCAAAAAATCGCCTCATATAAATATAAGTAACTTAGAGGAATAAGCAATTGAAGCCAAGCCACCCTCAGATTGAACATACCATGGTGTATACCTATGAAATGAGACTTTTTTTCAATTTCAAACGTTTATTTACAAAAAATGGTTACAAATTGAATCTTCAAAATAATAGCCATCGCTAGCGACACATTTTTCCCATCTCTCAGGCAATTTGTGGATGCCGCGCCAAAAAAATTGGCCGTCTTTGGCCGCAAACCAATCATCGAGCCATTTTTTGGCTTCTTCGTGAGAATTGAAGCGCTGCTCGGAAAGCGCATGGCCCATCGATGCAAACAAATGATAATCGGAAGGCGTCAAGTCTGGTGAGTAAGCCGCATGCACCAGCGGTTCCCAATCGTACGTCTCCACCGATTCCCGGGTCGTTCTTGTTCGATGTGGCGGTGCATTGTCACATTGTCAGTTCATGCGGCATCCATCTCCCGACCTTTAAAATCATGCCCATGTCTTTCAAACGTTTGGAAATGGTTTTTTGGGTCACTCCCAACTGCTCTGCCATCATTTATTGCGTTTGACCTTCATCTTCATCCAACAATGCTTGCAATTCAGCGTCCTCAAACTTTTTCGGTGGCCTCGGTCTCCATGCTAAAATCACCACTTCGGAATTTTTCAAACCACCTGAAGCACTGTGCATGTCCACCATAAGCTTCTATAAGCATTTGATGAGCTTGAGAAGCGTTTTTCTTCAATTGATAACAGAAAATCAACGATGTCCGCAAATCGTAGTTTGAAGGCACGAAATTCGACATTTTTAAGAGCGACAAAAATGCATTGTCGTATAAAACCTAACAAATAATGAACTGAATATTGTTGACAGATGACTGACGAAAAAACAAGACATTTGGGAAGATTTAAAAATACTCCTAGCGACATCTATGTACTAATAGGTGAAAGTCTCATTTCATAGGTATATATGTTTATGGCTCATAATAAATGCCCGACAAGCAATTTAATTAAATTGCGGGGATAAAAAAGATTTAAACAGATATACACAGTAGTAAAAATTCAAAACCAAAAAAAAAAATAAATAAAAATACATTTTTTCGGTTTAATATTAATTTATTTGAAAGAACAAATATTCCCATTATTTATGAAACATGATTTCATTCATGTGGCTGCCTTTGCTAACTTCGGAGTAGAGCATCCTGTTAACCCAGTTTTTCAACACCTTGGTTAAGTTTTCTGACTCTATCTCCCGAACAGATTCCTCGATATTCAACGGAATTGATAATGGATTGTTCGCATAACATCGGCCCTTCATGACACAAAAAAATCTAATGGCGTTAAATCCCGAAGGTGGCCAATTGGTAACACCGAGACGCTGGTACTGAACGATTGTTGAATTTGGTACGCAAAATATCGAATATGGTATGCACTGCGCGCCATCCTGTTGAAGCCAATGAAACGTCTAAGACCATTCCTTCGATTTCTTCAAAAAATCATTTATCATGCCTTTGCTCACCGTTGACGAAAATAGCATTTCAAGCAGTATTTTCAAAGCAAAATAGATAAATGATCCACCGCTTCAAAATCCGCACCAAACAGTGACTACCTAGGACGCATTGGCCTCTCGGCGGTAACGTGCGGGTTAGTCGATTTCCAGAAGCGGCAGTCTTGCTTCTTAATATAGCCCCCGAGATGAAAAAGCGCTTCATTAGAAAAGACGATTTTGATTTTCTTTTTTTCAATAAACGCACTGTTTGGGCTACTCTACTTTGACTTTGGAAATAAGTTTACAATATTTCCCAATGTTGTTCAAACGTGAAGCGAATAATTTCGTTATGATACTGACTTTCTGTCATTTCTAGCGGGGAAAGAGCGGGAAAGAACAAATGGTTCTACATACATTCTCTGAAAGGTTGGAATTTTTAATTTAACTATTTTGAGATAAGTTTTTCGTATTATTAAGTAAAACGCGATCTAATTTGGCGCACCTCGGGCAGATTTATCGGTCAAAAGTGATGTACCCAGAAATATAATCAGTGGGTACTTAGAAAGAGACCTACAAGTATTCGCAGTTGTTTCCCAAAGACGCGAACCAGTAATGGTTATTTAAAAAATTGGATCTCCAGTCGATTTCCCAACAGGGTACATACTCGCATATATACATATGCACATAATTTGATATACTTTCAAACAAAATATGTATATTATACGACCTTGACGACTACATTGGCAGTTCATAACTTTTTTCGTGTAATATGTATTTTCGTTTGCAATTAAACTCAATGCAAAATTTAATAAAATACAAATTGAATTGTGTTTTCGTTTTTTCTTTTTATTGGCTATGGTAGACGTATTTATTCACACTTTTTTACATACATATGCGATTGGCTTACAAGAAAGTAAACCAAAACCTTTAAAGACAATAATAAACAAATAAATTGTAGTTCGCGTGCAGGTTTTTTACCCCAAATACATTGTTGCTGTTCTGCATACAAAATAGACAATTGAATTGAGGCACCCAACTTAAGACATATTGAGACTCAATATTCAGGCTTGCACGTATGTAGAGGGTGATTTTTTAAGAGCTATGGGAAAGTTGTTGAAAAAACACACGTAAAATTCAGAAAAATGCATGACATTTTTATTTAAATTGATAGTACAGTCCATATAATTTAATGTTTGAAGATTATTTCAAGCAAATGTTGACCGTGACTGCGCTTCAAATGGACCACCCGCTTAGTCCAATTTTGGCATACTCTTTCCAATGTTTCGGCCGGTATCTCACATATAAATGCTTTAATGTTATCTTCCAATGCGTTAACTGAAGCAGGCTTATCTGAATAGACGTGAGCTTTAACATAGCCCCGCAAAAAAATATCCAAAATATCTGGGTGGCCAATTGACAGGTCCCGAACGTGAAATAAAATGTTCACCAAATTCGCCTCTCAACAAGTCCATTGTTACGCGTGCTGTGTGGCATGTGGCACCGTCTTGCTGAAACCACATGTCATGCAAGTCAAGCTCTTGCATTTTGGGCAAAAAAAAGTTGGATATCATTTCACGGTAGCGGTCACCTTTCACAGTTACGTTACGATTCGCAGCATCTTTGAAGAAGTACGGTCCAATGATACCTCCAGCCCATAAACCGCACCAAACTGGGACCTTTTCTGGATACATTGGTAGCTCTTGCAGTTCTTCTGGCTGATCTTCACTCCAAAATAGACAATTCTGCTTATTTACGTACCCATTGATCCAAAAATGAGCTTCGTCGCTGAACACAATTTTTCGATAAAAAAACTGGATCTTCGGCCAACTTTCCAAGAGCTCATTCACCGTTGCGGTAGGTCGTTCGGCTTCAATTCTTGCACCAGCTGTATTTTGAAAGGCTTCACACCGAAATCCTTTCGCAAAATTTTCCACGTTGTTGAGTAACAGAGGCCTAATTGCTGCGAACGCCGACGAATCGATAATTGATGGTCATCATTAACACTAGCCGATACAGCTGCAATATTTTCTTCAGTTCGCGCTCTACGTAAGCGCGTTGGTGGTTTGATGTCCAATAATGTAAATTTGGTTCTAAATTTAATCACAATAGCTCGAATAGCCACTTCAGTGGGTCGATTAAACTGACCATAAAATGGAAGAAGCGCGCGATAAACTTTCTTAACAGAACACCCATTTTTATAATAAAATTCAACAATTTGCAAGTGTTGTTCGTTTGTAAGACGATTCATGGTTAAATTATATACCAAACTGAAGATGTTTGACAGCAAAACAAAACACGAAACGTGCGTCAGCTGTTTAAACCAACTGTTTAATAGCTAAAAAATCACCCGTTATGGGCATATGTGTATATTAAATTGCATGCTTCTATAATGTGACAACGCAAAATAAAAAAAAACAACAACAAAACAAAAAAAATCAAATCGTACTACACATTTCTGATAGCTATAGAAAAAGCCAAACCACATTTAAAAAGAAGCTGTCATTATCAGAATGCCCCACCTTCCAGTGGGAGGGGAATATGAAACATATAAAACAAAGGGCTTTTTTTCATAGATATAAATGATTTATTTCCAAAAACAGTCAATGAAATGAATGGCCAATATTTCGTAGATAATTTGTTACCTCGATTTATACCACATTTTCCAACAAATACAAAATATCATAAATATAATAACATCATATGTAGTTGCTTTCGATTTTCCACTTCTGTTTCGCTGTGTTTCGCTGCTCTTCGTCTGCTACCACCAACTAGTACCGTATCCATTCGGACGGCATATCCTAGCCAACGGAGCTGCTGGATCTTTATTCGCTGCACTGTGTCTATGTTCTGCGGTTCGCACGATTTTTTCCTGCATTAGATTAAAGAAACACATGGCAGCGAGTCACCGGCTCGGAGAGATCTTTTCCAATTCTGGCAGCGCTGCTGTTATTGAACAATGTCATCTGGCATAGTTTTGAGGGGATATTAAATACAGACATAGCGACATGTAGGCAACTCCTTTAGGTGTTGTCGAATGCGGCTTTAAAATCGACAAAAAGATGGTGTGTGTCCATTCTCCGCTCAAGGCAAATTTCATAGGAAATTAAGTTTTTCTAAAAGAATTTAAGGCATGTAGTGCAAATTTCAGTAAAACCTTTTGAATAATTCAATAAGATCTTTAGGGTCTCTATACAGTCTCGCGATGGCCGCTTAAACGATTCAGCAGAATTTATACGCAGAACTTAAAATATGTTACATCTGAAGATAATATTATATAACAATTTTTAGGTCATATGAAAAAATGTGTTTTGCATACATTTTTTTCCGCATCTTTTGAAAATTTAAATATATGAATTTATGTCATTTTATAGGTTCATGAGCGATAATAAGCTGATTCAAATGTGGGTAGTGTATTGTATTTCTTGTCATTGACTTCGACGATGTTTGTAACAAATATGGGGCAATATGACAATCGATAGCAATCAAGAATTCATTTTAAAGTAGAGCGGCAAATTAACAGTAAGCAAGTTAACGTGAACTCGAACTCGAACGAACGAAAAAGTATGGAAAATATTTGGCAAAAAAATTAACTTCCAAACAAAAATAAGTAATAAAAACGTTTGCTATTTTGTGCTAATCAAATGTTGCTTGGGGATAAGCATACTCGCATATGTGCATATTTACAAGGTTAAAGTTTAGCACCCGTAGATGGCCTAGAAATATCTAGAAGTGTCTTTATTACAGAAAACAAAGCTGCTTCTTTTAATCTCATATCAATTATTGTTCAAATATATACCCGAACATACAAACGTAGTTTAGTTTTCACTGCCAACTACTTACGCTCTAAATATTTAAAAATAAATAAAGCAAATAAAAGAGCACCTTCACCTAAATTGTCAAATAAGCGTAAATTTCTCAACAAAAGATGTTATTCCAAACATGCATGTGTGTGCACGTGTGTAAGTTAGTACGTTTATAGCCGGTATGTGAGTTTGCATATCTTAACATTTCGCAAACATTAAGGGGGTAGTATGGTTAATTCGGTGTAAAACAAGCATATTTTTCGAAATTTTTTTTGTCGACACAGTTGATTTATTCAAAATTTTAAAATTACTTCATTATAAAGTCATATTTAAAGAATATTGTGTGAAATTTTCCTTGATTTTTATGAAGAAATGAGTTGGTGGCAGCGAATCTTCGCGGACGTCTCATAAAAAAGTTTGATTGCGGTGCCCCTCAGAACTCATTACTGGATCAACTAAAATCAAAAAACCAAATTGATTTCATCAGCTAATAAAGTTTCGCAGGTAACAACGTCGAATTTGTTTTTTTTTTTTTTTTTAAATTTTTTAAAGCGCTTTGAAGTCAAAACACCGATTTTTCATAAAAAAAACTTGAAAACTTTGTTGTTTTAAAATATGACAAAATTTAAAAAACAAAAAACTCGACGTTGTTACCTGCGAAACTTTATTAGCTGATGAAATCAATTTGGTTTTTTGATTTTAGTTGATCCAGTAATGAGTTCTGAGGGACACCGCAATAAAACTTTTTTATGAGACGTCCGCGAAGATTCGCTGCCACCAACTCATTTCTTCATAAAAATCAATGAAAATTTCACACAATATTCTTTAAATATGACTTTATAATGAAGTAATTTTAAAATTTTGAATAAATCAACTGTGTCGACAAAAAAAATTTCGAAAAATATGCTTGTTTTACACCGAATTAACCATACTACCCCCTTAAAGCAACGGCTGTCGTCTTTCTGGCATTAAGTCGGAAAATTGCATTTAACTTCTAAGAAAAGAGAAAATAACAATGCAAGTTCATAAATACAAATATGTGTACATGCATAATAAGGATGTAATTTTTTATATTATTACGCTAGCGGGACTTTTGGGATCCCGAGATTCCGGACTTAGTCTCGGGAGTAAGATTTTCATTATTTTCGAAAAAAAATTCCATCCGTGATGTTTAAAAAGCTTCTTACCACATAATAATTAAATAGAAATTTAAAATTAACTTCTACGAAAAAATCCCGAAATGGTTATTACAGTCCCGACTAGATTACAGTCCGGGACTATAATTTAGATATTCATTTATTTCGAAAAACTCCATCAACATTGTTTGAGAAGTTTCCTTATTTAAAGTGAAAACTATTTCATTACTAGCAAAACAAAAGCCAATAGTTAAGTTCATAAGTGTTTAATAATATTTTAGATTTAGTAGATATCTGATAAAGTAACTTAAGTTAAGTCGAAAAAAATTATCCTTGCAAAAACAATGAAAAATTAAACAAACATGTTTTGTGCTTGAAAAAAGTTCATATATTCTTTAATCTCGTACAATTTAAGCATTTTTTAATATAAATGATCGGATGTTTATTTCATTATAAAGAGGAAGTATGCCGTTAATAGTGGAAAATAACAGCAATAAATGACCACCACGACCAAGCTTGCAAGACAATATCCATTTCATGAAATTTTCCATACCCGAATTGCAAAGTGGCGTCACGAATTCCATTTGAGGTCTTGAATCGACCCTGGGCTGTTGGCGTAGACCTTCTATTTCACGGGTCCCTAAAGAAAAAAGTCACAAGGTGTTAAGTCATAAGATCTCGGTGGCCAATTGTGATAACCTCTTCGAGAGATAACACAGTCCGGAAGCTTTTCCCGTAAAAGATCAATGGTTTCGTTACTTGTGTGGCACGTAGCGCCGTCTTGTTGAAAATAAACGTTGTCCAGATCAATACAATTCAATTCTGGCCATAAAAAATCGTTAATCATCTCTAGATAGCGATATTTAACACCTATTGTTGGAAAACCCTTTATATCTACCACGTCAGCTATAAAGAATCGGAAATCTTATCGCCGTCCGGGTGATGTAGTGCGTGTTGCCTGTTCTGTTGTTGAAATTATTCTGCCATCTCTTGCTTGCCGCGGGAGTCGTAGTATTTGTTGCATTGACAGTAATATGGTTATAAAAGTAAGTTGCTTTTAGACGGTCAACGACTATTTTTGTTTCTCACATTTGCATTTTCACTGTGAAATATTTGTCGCTTTTCGCAACCAGTATTCGCAATAAAGGTATTTTCAAATATAAGTTTTTATAGATAATTCATATACGAGTACACGCATTGCTATAATAATTTCTCGTTCTTAACATAATTTGAAATAAAACATTTTCTATTACTTTTTTATTGTGTCCAATCAATTATGATATGTAATGTTTATTTATTTTTTATTTGTTACAGCTACTTTGAGTCCTGTGAATGACGTGTCCAGTGGATCGGAATTGAACGATTTAAATAAGACTCCAGTGAGATCGAAAACGAGAACAGAGGTAATTTTAGTGTGGCAGGTACAACAATACAAAATAAATTAAGTTGGCTTCACAAATCCCTATTTTTCAAACATTTAAGGACCCGAAATCGACTGCATCTAAGTCCATTTTCACGAAGTTTCGCTTTAGGGCGACAAAAAATAAGCCGTAAAAACATGATATTAAGCGTTTAAAATACTCACAAAAAAATATCAAAAACCTACTGAGAATATGCATTTAAAACATACACAATTAGCGGAATTTTTATTTTGTAAAAAGTTGTTAATTTTATTTAAAATAGTACAAAAACACTGCTAAAAATAAATACTACAAATACCGAGCATATAAACCTGCTTAAGTATAGAATAAATAAGTAACAATAAATAACAAAATATTTGGATAAATTTTCTAAAATAAACGATAGCCTTTTGCCACGAAATACAATACAGAAATTTCAGTTGGTAGATATTTTTCAATCGGATTAATTATATATTTAAATATAGCAAAGCTCTTATTTTTGTTGAAAACCGATTTTAACTTGTTCGTCACAAGAGAAAAATTTACAACGTAACATTGCATTATACAATTTTTTTCTTCTAACAATTCATATTTGTGCCGATAAAGGTAATGGTGTTCCTTCTAGTTTCAGAATTTATTCTGGCGAAAAATTTATGTAGTTTCTATAGTATTTACAATCGTTGCTAAAGTATATATTATATAATACAATAAATTTTTAACTACGAAATTCATTGTTGCAAAACAAATCCTGTGCTACTTTAACCACCTGTGAATCATCACATTTAAGAGAGTGAATGATTTGACAGATCAAAGTTTAGGGCATAATAGCTGACGGCATCAATACCCTGATATAACTGTGCGCGGTGGCAGTGGTAGATCTGGAGCTGACTCTTTAAATATTTTTTTTGCGTGCCGAGAATTTTTGAAATATTTTCTTCACTTTTGAAATAAAACAGTCAACCAAAGGATGTTGATCTCCTATTTCCTTACAAATTCGATGCAGTAAATAAAATATAGCAATGCAATTTGCTTGCGTTATTTTAGCAAAAAAAATTTCAATAGCCCTGGCTACTTTTTTCATATATGGTGCCGCGTCTGTGACCTGTAATAAAATCTTCCAAAATACTCATTATTACTTAATATTAGTAGTTATTTCTAAAATATCAAAAAATATATTTATTGCTAAATAAGCTCTAACAAATATGCTTAAGACGGCTCAACCTTTTCCAATTAAATTTCTATTTTATGCATTTTGTGAAAGAATTGAGGAAAAGAAACGTGCCCGAGCATTAGACTGGATCGTCATATAAAAACAAAAAACAGTTGGAAAGTCTAAAGTGTTATAACTTGTTTGCTTATGAATTTAGCAAAAAAGTTGAACAG
Organism: Anastrepha ludens; assembly: GCF_028408465.1. NCBI lineage: Eukaryota > Metazoa > Arthropoda > Insecta > Diptera > Tephritidae > Anastrepha > Anastrepha ludens. The sequence goes on along the minus strand of NC_071498.1, from coordinate 83,025,066 downwards.
CAAATTTGTAACGAACTTACTTGAAAGTACTTGAGATTGATGAACCGAAACGGGTATCTTAAGGGTAGAACTGTGCGTACCTTACCCAGCTATGTGAAAACGACTTCGGAGCTCAAAAGGACATAAAAACGAAAAATAAAAATAATAATGACATATTGCTTTTTAAAATTGAATAACAAATAACCGAGTTATAATAAAAAATAATATTTCGGCGGTTTTTAGAAGGTTAAAAAACAATGTTTTTTAAGGTGCTGAAATCCCGTCAACATAAGCTTTAAATACAGAGGTGGACTTTTGCAACTTTTTTCGACCCATATTTTTATTTGCTTTAATCATAATAAACGTCAGGAATTTTCAGCAAAGTCAGAATTGCACTCGAGGGTTTGCTGTTGCCTGTCAGGGGCGACTGATTTATTTCTATCATTGGATATTTCTTGTTCGATGTCGATATCGAATCCGGCTACTTTGGTTACCAGGTTTCTGGAGTTTCGACACCAAGTGTCTGCTTTGGAACTTAACTTAATGAACTAACTACTGTACTGTACTACAACCAAGAGTTGTCAAAATATTCCGCAATAATTCCGTAGGAAACACCATTAAAAGTTTGATCTGACCAATAGCTTAATTCAATCCAACCCTGGATAAAGTGAAAGGAGCTGCAGCTAATTTTGGATAGTAAGGCGAGGCATTGTTGATACCCAAGAGCGTGAGTGTGAAGACGATGAATGTGTAAATTTAAAAGGCTTGCCAGACTTCCGCTTCAAATTCGTGCAAGTAAACGCATTAATATATGCATTCAAACATAGTCACCCACGTTGGGATGAATATTTGTAAATATAATTTTACGTTAATACAAACCGCAAACAGCGATTAAGCCGAAAAAGAGAAGATGTTGACGCAGATTAACTTAAGCAAATGTTACTATATCACAAATACAACTGCAGTGAAGTATTTAGGCCTGAGGAAATGTGAATCACTTCGAAGTCATACATATGCACATACTCATATGTACCTGTATAAGTAAATAAAGCACACAGAGCCGCATTTAGCGACATTTTCATGACCTTCAGTGGTAAAGTAATATATTACAAACTCAATGTATCTACCAATCACATCGAATGCACTGAGTGCATTTAAACTGTTGTAAATTCCAATATTAACTGTTTTAAGAGGAAATTATTAAAATAGAACGTGGAATAGTATGAAATCGAAAACACTTAAAATAAGCGTGATTATATTGGAATTCACACAAATATACGCAGAACAAATTATGTGCTTGTATATTTATTTCGTGTTGCAATATTTGCAATTTGACTTGCTGAGGTAATTTTCTATCCAAACAAAATCATATGAATATATGTATGTATGCATGCATATACAGTCGCGATCACAGAAAATGCAGCAATATAATTAAACTCACAAAAGTAAATGTGTTTTAACAGACATCAGCCCCTTGTGTTAATTTGATAACAACATCGCTCCATTAATTTAATAACAACATCGCTCCAATGAATATTTTATTTTATATTTACATATGTATGTATTTTTGGTTTGTTTTATATAAACATACATACTTCTTTTAATTTTCCGTTTTTTATTGTTTGAATTTAATATTTTGATGTTCAAGCAAATGGATATTTCTTACCTTGGACTGGTGCGCATTAAGATAGGCTACTAAACTGGATGACTGAGAGGGGGTTATGCTGATACCAGAAGAAAGCTGTAGTTACCAAGCTGCACTCAAGTAACGCTATGGAGCTCAAAGGAACTAATTCTCTAACAAATCGGCAAACTACTTATCCGCGTGCCACTAGAAGTTAAAAACAGGCCCAAATTTAGTGAAGATTGTGGTCAATGCCCAGAGAAAGTTGTTCTTCAAATAGCCATTAGGTAGTAGGAAAATTTCCTGTTTTTTATTCACATATTTCATTCCTCTTATCTAGCATCTACATTTTCGCATGCACAAAAAAGAAAAAAGGAAAACGCAAACTTTAGGACACTTTTCCAGAATGAAAGGTACTCATATTAGAGTGCATAATCAATAGTAAACTTATTACTTTTTTTATATGACATAAACTATTTACAATGGTAATTTTTCGCACAAAAAATATTTCCATTAATGTCCACAAAACGACCCTAATTACTGCATACATTTATCATGTTTTGACGCCGCTTCACTAATTTTTTGCATGCGACCTTGAACCACTGTCATATAAATGGATGACCTCCCGCCAGAAGATAGTTTTTAGAAGTAACTTTTTCATAGCAAATATGCACTCTTAGATTTGCTGAGGGGTAATCGTTATTGGACGCGGCCGCCGTAGCCGAACGGGTTGGTGCGTGACTACCATTCGGAATTCACAGAGAGAACGTAGGTTCGAATCTCGGTGAAACACCAAAATCAAGAAAAACATTTTTCTAATAGCGGTCGCCCCTCGGCAGGCAATGGCAAACCTCCGAGTGTATTTCTGTTATGAAAAAGCTCCTCATAAAATATATCTGCCGTTCGGAGTCGGCTTAAAACTGTAGGTCACTCCATTTGTGGAACAACATCAAGACGCACACCACAAAAAGGAGGAGGAGCTTGGCCAAACACCCAAAAAGGGTGTACGCGCCAATTATATATATGTATATATAATAGTTATTGGAATGAAGTGTTTCTTTCTATTTCATGCCTTCGTAGGCGAGGGCTGTTGCCAGGTTTATCACACTCACGGTGCAGTACCAGCAAACCTTGATATTCATTGGCCTTGAAAACATTATTTTTCATCAGAAAATATATATCCACTCACATCTTCTAGAGTTACAAATAATTACAAATAATTTTGTTTAATTGAACCCATTAAATACGGGTTTTTCGCTAGTTTACGAAGAACTTTCTCATATAGCCGCGTCCGATGTCTAACTGGAGGAGCATTTATTTATGTTTTTTTCAAATGATTTACACAAGCCCTGCATTCAATTTCGTTATTTTTTTAAGCCGATTCTGTAAAGCTATCCTTTCTATGCCCATATCCTTGGTCGCTGTGTTCACTTCGAGGCACATAAAGTTTTTCTTTTAGAAAATTGTTATATATTTTCATTATTGTTTAAAATGTTGATTAGTTAGACCTTATTTTTGCTTCAAAATTTCATACGTGTTCTCACTTGCACTAGCCAATGCAATTTTTTTAATGATTTTATTCACTTTTGATTTTCTTTAACTGTTTATTCCTAATAATTCTCACTTCTCCTTCTATTTTGAATTACATAAGATGCACGCGATATCTACATACACACACATAGCGTAAATCACAAAAGCAATATAGCAAAATGTTGTGCCATATTAACTTGGAAAAAAAAATCTTAATAAGAAATCGAATTTAGATGAAACTTTTTCCGGTTATGTTTTTTTCTGAACATAACTGTATCTATATCTATGTACATATAATATATAAATAGAATAGATATTTCAAATGCACATTTAATGGGGCTATTAATAGGGGGATAACCATTTTATACATAAATACCAATGCAGACTCCAATTTTTTGTGCAATCAGGTAATCCCAAATGCCATTCAAGGTTAACATTCTCATCCTAGTCAACATTGTTCATAAACTACTTAAAAGAAATTATTAAGAACTACTCTCGAATCTCTGTCATATGAATGTCAATATCAAATTAATCTTATCATTCGGAGAGCCAAACCTTCGGCATTCGAGACTGATATCAAATGCTGATTTGGCAAATTGTTATAAAAGAATCGATTCCTGCTAGCGATACGTGCCTTATTCAAATGAGGTATTTCAAATTCCATACTTAAATTAATTTATTGTACTACTACTATTTCTCACTTATTCTAAATTTTATGTAAATACAAAATTGTTATGTCCCTATTGAAAACCCCTTTATGTATATTATATATACTTTAAAATGTAATTATTTGCAAGAAATCTAAACGTGACTTGCTCGCAATTGATACACCCCGCAAAAACTGTCCAAATATGCCAAACACGAGCACATACACAATTAATATTATACTTTTTAGTTTGGTGGGCAATTGAATAAAGTGGCAAACTCAATAAAATTTCCATATGAATTAGATAATTTCGGATAACGCTTACACGTACTATGACAGCCGTAAAGAGACATTTTCTCACATAACAACCACCGAAACAATTCATTGGAGATTCTGCGAAGCTTAATTTAATTAACGTGTGACTCATTCAAAGGTATCGCGTAGAATTCATTTCGTCATCAATTGAATTTCCCCGTAAAACAAAAAAACAAATATATGTATATATGTATGTACTCATCTCGTTCGTGTATGAATGAGTATTTATACGCGGGAATCACTTTGGAATTTGTACTTTTTGTGGTTGGCTAAGAATGTGGCTCGGCAAGTTTTCGTCGGCAAATACTAACAGTTGTAGTAAAAAGTGTTTAAGATTTCATTGATAGCCAGATGTTGGGTGAGAATTCTTGTTGGAATCTGGGCGCAAGCCGAAGTAAATATATAATATGTATGTTAGTTATAGGCGAATATTCTGTCTCACGTCAAGAAATATGTGAGTCGCACCTGTCTTTCAGTATCTGCTAGTCTCCTGCACGATTAAGTTAAGCACCATATGCACGTACGGTACGCACGACGCGAAGTATGTACTACTGTTATATTTATTTACCTGTTTCTGCTAATAATAATAAGCTAATAAATATTGTTTATTTAACAATTTTACGACAACGTTGGCGAATTTGTATTATTGTTTTATCACACCAAAATTCATTGTAAAGAATTAAAGTAATCTTGTATTACCCCTTCGTAGTTACTCCCACAGATCACAGTATTGGCGGATTCAGAATTTGAATTCCGGATTTTCACATCATTAATGAGGAACAGCCCTGCCATTAGTTTATACTAAATATACAATTTCTAGCTGCCAGATAATCAAAAATGCTGCATCCTAGAATTTTGTTTTCCCATAAAGAAATGTGGTCATACATATGTTTTGAGGCCATAGAGGTAACGCGTAACATTTTAAACACAACATAAATTTTGTGAGATGAAATTGAGTCAAGTTTACTACATATACACAAGCTCAGAGTACATGCACGATTTTATATTTATTAAAGGATTTTTTTTCACTATTTAGTTTTAACAAATTAGTAAAAACAAATTTTTTTTAGAAACTTGTTTTCTTATTATTTCTCACATCACTTCGAAAATTGTCATATTTTTGCTAAAGTTTTGCTATTTTTTTGTTAACTTTGTAAATAATATAGCAAACAAATTTAATCACTTTTAATTTGATATTGTTTTGATCGGTTAACGCATTCCCAGATATTATAAATTTTTATGATCTACCTTATTTTCTTCAATCATATCCGTTATTTGGCTAAATCTTGGCAACTATGTGGCATGTGGATTTCCAGACTCAGTGGCCGATTTTACCTAGAAATTGGATGGCCTGGTTCTTGGATTTTTTTGGCTGCAAACTAGTGTTAGCAATTGGAGAGCTTATTTTGTTCCAGTGTATTGAGAACCCTGGTTTTATTCCTTTATTAAAAGCAAGTAATTAATCGTTTTTGCACAAATTTCGAACACTTACATATGTACTCGTATGCGTATTTTAGAAAATCATTGAACTTTGTGCGCAAAATAACATATTTTTAGCCATAAAAACCTTGATACAATATGTTTCAAAAAAACTTGGCTGCCATATTACCACATATCCGCATCCAGAGTAATCAGAAGTCTAAAAATAATAATACGAGTATACTAGATTTAAAAAGCAAGTCACTGATTTTTTCCGAATTTTGTCGCTGTATTGAATTTGATTTTGACTTTTAAAGGTTCGCTATTTAGCCAGCTGAACTTCTGTACACACGTAAATTTTAATTTGTATTCCGATTTCGTCAAACCAGCAATTTTCACCTTTGTCCCACTCTGATCATTGAGTACTTATGAAGCTTGGTCGAATAGATGTGGTTAAGCCTTGTTGTATCTACTATATATGAAAGCTGTTTTGTGAGATTACTTCTTCATGTAGATACATACATACATGCACGCAAATATAAATTTTATTTTGAGCGTTCTTATTTTTATTTATATCAAATCTTCATATATTCCGTATTTAATGGAGTATTTTTGCTTTCACGTATTCGCGTTAATGCATTTATAAAAATTCATATCTATACATATATTTCGTAAATAAAGTCATTTATGCACAAGTAAATACTATGCGGCCACATTCATTAATTTGCCCTTCCTTTGCTTTCGACAGAAGTTAATAAATTCAATTAAAGTCGAAGTGTGACCAAACTATTTTTAAACCTTTTTTGTTTAAGTTTATTTTCATCTCGCACATTAATTGCCTTTTGTAGCTGATGATCACTTATCATTACGATAAAATCGTTTTAAATAAATGTGTGGGCGTGTCTTGTAATGCTTCCTTAGTTATGTGGTGTCGTTCATTATACAAATTGTGTTATGTAAGCTCCAAAACTAATTCATGAATAAACTTTAATAATTTATTTACAAAGTGGTGCAATAAATATCGATGTTCAGGATATTTGCAGAAGTAGCAGTATGGACATTATACGTTCGTAAAAATAACAGATTACATCTTTTCATTTTGGGTGTCTTAAATTAAAATGTGACTTTAAGTGAAGTGGATTCGTGGAAATATTATAAATTTACCATTTTTGGTTTTGAGTTTTACAAATCGAGATAATTTAGTGACATTTTTCTTAAACTAAATATATATATGGATGTGTGAAAGATTGGATTGCTCTGTTATTAAAGTTTATAAGGCTGATATATATGGGCAATATACTTATATGGGTTCGAGAGAAAGATTCTGCGTAAGATTTTTGGACCTTTGCACGTTGGCAACGGCAAATATCGCAGACGATGGAATGATGAGCTGTATGAGCTTTACGACGACATAGACATAGCGCAACGAATAAAGATCCAGCGGCTACGTTGGCTGGGTCATGTCGTCCGAATGGATACAAACGCTCCGACTTTGAAAGTATTCGATGCGGTACCAGCTGGTGGTAGCAGAGGAAGAGGAAGGCCTCCTCTGCGTTGGAAAGATCAGGTGGAGAAGGACTTGGCTTCACTTGGTGTGCCCAACTGGCGCCGGTTAGCACGAGAAAGAAATGACTGGCGCGCTTTGTCAAACTCGGCCAAAATCGCGTAAGCGGTTATAGCGCCAATTAAGAAGAAGAAGATAAAGGTTGTCAAAAAAGTCTTGCGGTATTTCCGGAAGCTTGTCTTTACAAGCGCGTAGTTCTAGTTGTATTCATCGCATCGGTTCACGCTAGAGCTCTTTGGAAAGCTCTTTTCACGTGCTAACACGTGTTTGATTAATTGTTGTTTGCTTTTAGTTGTTCGTGAGTTATAGCGTCGCAAACATGGAGCAAAATAAAGAGAAAATACGGTATATTTTACAGTACTACTACGATAAAGGCAAAAATGCATCTCATGCTGCCAATAAAATTTGTGCAGTTTATGGACCCGATACAGTTTCCATTTCCATCGCACAACGATGGTTTCAACGTTTTTGTTCCGGTGCAGAGGTGATCGAAGATGCGCCACGGTCCGGAAGGCCTGTCGTCGAAAATTGCGATAAAATCGCTGAATTGATCGAAAGAAACCGGCGTAGTAGCAGCCGTAGCATCGGCCAAGAGCTGGGCATGAGTCATCAAACCGTTATACACCATTTGAAGAAGCTTGGATTCAAAAAGAAGCTCGATGTATGGGTGCCACACGACTTGACGCAAAAAAACATTTTTGCCCGTATGGATGCATGCGAATCGCTTCTGAATCGCAACGAAATCGACCCGTTTTTGAAGCGGATGGTGACTGGCGATGAAAAGTGGGTCACTTACGACAACGTGAAGCGCAAACGGTCGTGGTCGAAAAGCGGTGAAGCTGCCAAGACGGTGGCCAAGCCTGGATTAACGGCCAGGAAGGTTCTTCTGTGTGTTTGGTGGGATTGGCAGGGAATCATCCACTATGAGCTGCCCCCCTATGGCCAAACGCTCAATTCGGACCTGTACTGCCAACAACTGGACCGCTTGAATGCAGCACTCATGCAGAAGAGGCCATCTTTGATCAACAGAGGCCGAATTGTCTTCCATCAGGACAACGCCAGGCCACACACATCTTTGGTGACGCGCCAGAAGCTCCGGGAGCTCGGATGGGAGGTTCTTTTGCATCCACCGTATAGTCCGGATCTTGCACCAAGTGATTACCACCTATTTCTGTCCATGGCGAACGAGCTTGGTAGTCGCAAGTTGTCCTCAAGAGAGTCCTGTGAAAATTGGCTCTCCGAGTTTTTTGACAATAAGGAAGCGAGCTTCTATAAGAGGGGCATTATGAAGTTGGCAGCTCATTGGGAACTCGTCATCGAACAAAACGGCGCATATTTGACTTAAATCGCATTATTATAACCAATTTTATGAACAATTCAAAATTCAATAAAAATACCGTAAGACTTTTTTGACAACCTATATATGGGCATTTTTGATATTTTTTTATGGTTTTAATTTTGTAGAAAAGCCTTAATTTTCCAATGCTTGTACGAAGGTGTAATTTGAATGTGTCTTATTCAGGATGGCGCAAAGTTAAGTTAAGCTTGTTTTCGAATAACTTTTTTACTAAAAAAACATATTTTGATTGATACTGGCTCAAAAGTGTCAAATATGATTGATGTACGACGCCTTTTGCAAAAATCAACCTTCCAATATGATAATTAATTTTGCGCCACCTTGTATAAAGTATGATCCTCTTTAATTTTTGTTTTGTGGGAGACGGGATATGATTTCAAAAAAACGTGTCCCTTTTGAATTCGAGAGGGTGTATAATTTAAATTTATTTGCCATTAAATACACAATTAAGACATCGCCACTATGAAATTTGAAATCACGTAGGTTAAATTAACTGATATAGGTATACAATACAAATTTATATAACTAAGTAGGGTCGACGCCGTAGCTGAATGAACCGGGTTCGAATCTCCCGGCACGAAACATCACATTTGTTTTAAATAGCGGTCACCCTTCGGCGAGCAATGACAAACCTTTGAGTGTGTTTCTACCATGAAAAAGCTTCTCAAGGCTCCGTTCGGCATCGGTTTAAAACTGATGTAGATTGCTCCATTTGAGGAACAACATCAAGACGCGCACCACAAATAAGAGGAGAAGCTCGGCCAAATACCCAATAAAGCATGTACATATGAACATATAATAAAAACTTCAATTCCTGGCTTGAAACCAAGGTATACTTAAGTCACCGCAATTCGAAGTGTTGAAGCTGTCAATATAAAGTTTAAAAATTTATAAAATTTATAGTGAAAAGGTGCTAAGCCCACTTTTTCTAAAAACATCTATGCATTGTTTTTATCAAACGATCTTTCTTATTTGTAACCGTTTTTATTCAGTGATGAACAAAGTCCAAAATACTCACCGGAAATGTGATAAGTCCCAAAGAATACACAAACTCTCCGACAACGTTGTGAAAATCGATAACTTTGGATTTATTTTAACTTGGAATACACAAAATTTTGTTTTATAAACGTTGCGAAAAATATGTTTGACAAAAATTTATTTGAAAGATTTTTATTCTTTCCTGTAACATTTTAAAAACTAGACGTAGCAACTTTTCACTCTCGAGTTTTTATTCTTCTTCTTCTTCTTAATTGGCGCGATAACGGCTTACGGGTTTTTGGTGGAGCTTAACAAAGCGCATCAGTTGTTTCTTTGTCGTGCTAACCGGCGCCAGTTGGACACACCAAGTGAAGCCAAGTCCTTTTCCACCTGATCTTGCCAACGTAGGAGGTCTTTCTCTTCCTCTGCTACCGCCAGCTGGTACCGCATCGAATACTTTCAAAGCCGGAACGTTTGTATCCATTCGACATAATTTTTATTCGCTGCGCTATGCCTATGCCGTCGTAAAGCTCATACAACTCATCGTTCCACCGCCTGCGATACTCGCCAAGGCGTAAGCTTAAACTATAGCGATGAGAGAAATAATTCAAATGTATGTATATATGAACTCTGAAAAATTAAGTCATCATACATTTTTTTTCAAGCATTTGTTCAAATATTTATTCAATTGGAAGTTCTATTTGCTGAGTGTGACTTTATTATTTTTAAAAGAAGTTGTTGTTGTCAAAAATTATTTCCCCATTGAGTGCTTGAAAAGTTCTTTCCAAATAATAAAAAAAAAATCCGAAACTATGCGGAACCAATTAATTGTGTTTTCTACTTATTAACCGAACCGAAATTATCCACACACCAAAAAGGGAAAAAACATTTTATATATTTTTAATGTTCGTTCGACCATTTTTGAATATACAAATTTGCTCCAATTTTATTTTCTACGTTTTTGTTCTGACATTATTATAAATATTACTGTTACAAGAGTGTCATACCCAAAAAAACCAATAATTCAAAAAAAAAAAACACGGCTTCAAAGATTCCAATTAACTATGCCTCCTTAAGTAAAAGCATAAATAAATAAATATTTTTAACTAATTGAAAATGCCATGTATTTTTTATACAGAATACAAAGGGATTAGGTAATTTCTAAATACTTATCTAAATTTTTTTATTATGCTGCTCTTGCTGCAAATGAGCGACATGTAAAAATCAAGGAAGAAATATAATTAATGAAACAAATTCCAAAAATAAATCATTAAGAGATGAAATCAAATCGTTTGATACTCGTAGTATAGACCGGCTTTCAAATATTGTTAATGTACTTATTGAGCTTTTGGAATAACTGCACAGAAATGATTATACTCTCCAACGCGAGTGCATATTGACGAGGATTTTCTAGAAGATATTCTTCTCATAAATCTCTCACAATTTAAATTCATTTGTCCCCTTGCTGAACCGCCAAAGTCCCTCATGAAGCGCATATGTGTGTATATTTTATTCATTCTTTAATAATCTAAAAGGTAGTATTTCTTAAAGACTATGAAGAACTGATTAAAGCTAACAATTCAATTAAAAATAAAATTAATTATAATTTATTATTTCATTATAATGTAGACAATGTAAAATTTCTTAAAGTTGTCAAAGAAACAATTTTAGAGAATACTTAGAAAATATTTACACAAAATTTTGTAGAAAAAAAATCTAGGTCAATATAATTTGAAAGCATATAAAATTCTCTCAAAGTTCTAGAAATCGTAGCATTAGGCGTATAATTAGTTATAATCATCCCTAATCATAAAATATCATGATTTTGTAAGCTTCGCTGAGCAATACTGAAATTAATTTTCTCGAGTAGCAATGACTTATAAAATTGAAAAAGAAAGTGAGGGATAGAATAGTAATAGTAATATGCAAACACCGGCTTTTATAGGAAAGAGTTGGCTCAGTGAAATGCAAAAAACGTAAAAACGGACAAAGACTTTCTGGGCATGTTCAGGCCTACTAATATGACAAACATAATATGGTCTCCAACTAAAGACAACAACTTCGAACGCGGTATACAAGTATAACAGCTATATAGTGCATGGATCAACAAAGTTTGAACTAAAACGTCGAATAAAAGCAAGTACGGAATATGAATTTGAATTTGTGTAATTTAGAAGTCTTTGAAAAGATAATTTATAATCAAACACCAAAACATCACCAATAATTTCACTTGGATTGTATAATCTAGAACCACCAGTACGGTAGGAAGTATGTATAAGAGAACAAGATTTATAATATGATTTTGGATATGATTTTAAAATGACTAACTGTAAGAAACAGACATGGTTTAAAATAGTATAGGCAGGAGATTTACCTCGGTTTGGAAAACATCCCTTGCTTGCTCCAGATTTCCTTCTGAGCAAAGGATATTTTGTTTTTGCCCAAGATGATAAATTAAAAGCCCAAATTTTTAATTAAGTGACCACAGTTTTTTTTTTTTTTTTAAGTATAGACGAATGACTTCATAACTTAGCTGCAATAGTCTGGCTTGAAAAAATAAGCCCAAATTTATTTATTTTCAGTAAGGAACTAAATTTTCACCACACAACATCGGAATATTTTTTCTAGAAGCTACCATGTCTCTAAAATCCAATCCATGGATTATCTTAATCTGTTTAAATATGTGTATTTTTTAGTTTTTTAGAGTTATATAATACAATTTTTCACAAATTTTTTTCTTCATAATTTCAGCAAAAAACCGAATCTTCCAGTTTCATACACTATGATGAAGACTCTCTCCGTTTAGTGGCCGATCTAAACGAAGACCGAAAACTTAAATATGATGTCGAGGTGCTGGAAGTGCGAAATGTCAATAAGGAGACCGATGAACTTGAAGAACGATTTAGGTAAAATTAATAAAAGATTAAGCGCATATTTCTCTTATTTAACTTCATCTACATTTGCACACACAAATATGTATGTATGTATATTATATTGTAATATAATTAAACCCAATTATAGGGGTCCGGCCATCAAAATGGACACTGATAATTTCGTGGCGGAAAATATCGAAATGAATGGCGGCAGTGTTGGCGAGGGTGTCGTTGATGATGACGATGACGATAAATCCAGCCACATAATTCTTACAATGGTGCTCGTCTTCGTGGCGCTATTTTCGATTTCTTTGTATGTGGCGCTGGTCATCTGGCGTTCAAACCTCGAGTAAGTAGTTGAGCTTTAGCTAAATATAATAAACTGGCACACAGGAATAATAAAAAAACGCGCATACCATAATATAAAAATAGAGAGTGCATCAGACACAATTTTTATTTAAAAAAATGAAATTGATTAGAACAAACAAGCATTTCCATCATTTATGAGAAGCTGCGTGGCATGGCACGCCATGTTGCAGGAGGCGAAGGTCTTTCAAATACATACCTAATCAAATACATTCCACAAAAAGTGACAGTTGATAGCAGGAATAACAGTAAAACAGCTGATTGATTTATTTTTCTCCGATTTGGTAGTTTGGAAGACAAAGTGATTTATTTTTGTTGTTATTATTTTGTTTGCTTACACTTTAATTGAAATTTTTGTAAATTCAAATTGCCAAATCGTAAAAATAAAATACATTTAAATTTTGTTTTTGTATTCCTGCTACCACTTCATTATGAGAATTTACCTTGGGTACCGATTTGAAAACACACTTCGTCCAATGAACTGATCTTGCGGCTCATCTTACTGCGCTTAAGTGCAAATTGAGAAAAAAACAGCGAACTAGGAGGACACGAATAATATGATAAATATTTGCAAAACACTCCTTAAGCTGGTGTGTAAAGTTCAGAGCTGTTAGTTATCTTCGATATTCCTGAGCTGAGTTGCAAATTTTAAGTCGCGTCAGCCACATCGTCGCTAGTAAACGTTGTACGATGACGGAAACCGTCGTTATTGTAGGCAATGAATCGAGTCACATCTGATATCTGCACTCGCAAATGTTTCAATTCGGGAAACCTTTTATTTTTTCCCAAAAACGTAATTCATAAAAGTTGCCCAAGTTAAAAGTGTTTTATTTTGTTAAGCTCGTATCAGATATCGAGAGCGGCTAGTGTCAAAGTAATCTTAGATTAAAGAAAAAGCGTTTCCTCAAATTTTGCCAACCCTGTATACATATATGCATATGTACATATAAATATGCAATTAAATCCCTTTTTAATTGCACTTGTGTTACCCACCTTACTTAAAATCATCTATAAATTTTGCTTTTAATTTTTCCACTCACTTTTGTTCTTTTTCCTTTTAATTTTATTATCCAACAGAAGACGCTATGGGATGCGTGAATTGCTGGTCACAAGTGATGATGAAGTTTATCTGCCCAGCAGTGACACTACGGATCGACGTTGCTGATTTTAAGAAATGAAAGAATGCTGGAGACTTAATTTTGATACCGACAAACTGTTTAAAAAAAAAACGATTGACATTGTGAGTCAACAGTTAATTCAATTCAATTCATTAATGCAATTTCGCAACGTTTTTCCCAACGTCATAAATATTAAAACTTTAATTGTTTGAGATGCTTGAACATAAATACATTTACTCACATATTATATTTGTATATAAATTATAGAGCGAATGCGAATACCTCAAGTCGCGTATCGAAATCAATTAAGTTTAAGAATTACTAAAACAAAAACTTGTCTTCCAAAGTAGGCGATTCAAGTTAGTGTGATGATCATAGCAAGCTAAAACTTGTGTAAAAGCGTGACTAAAGAAAAAGCGAATGGTAGGAAGTTTGCCATATAGTGCATTGCAAAATATTGCCGCGTAAATAAAATAGATAAATAGATTTTAATTTTTGATACGGGAGCTGCTACAAGCCGTAATATTTGCAAACCTAAGCCTGCTGGGAAAGGAAAATTGAAAGAGCAAAGTAACTACTAACTTTTAGAGGAGCTGAAAAATTATTAGCTTTGGAAATTTTCAATCAGAAAAGTGTAGTTTCGTAAATACTATCTTCTTTAGCCGAAGAAAATTAAATCCCAAACCCTACAAATTAATTCCGCTATAGATAACGGCGAAACGTGAAACACCTGGTACAGTGTATGGTTGCTGCCAAGTGGTATGAAGCATTTTAAACACAATAAGCATTCGATTACTCTCCAATTTTAAGTATTGCAGGAAAATGTCAGCTATCACAAAGTATTTTATAAATTGAAAAGTACTTTATGCGCATGGTGTGACAGTTTTTTTCAGTTTAACAGACTTTCTGAAATCCCTTTCCTTGCCACGTGTGACGAGCAATGCTAAGTGTCAAATAGAAGAGCGAACATTTTTTGTTTTTATATAGTGCAATAGCTGTTAAATACTTGCATGCATACATATAAGCTCTTTGTGGTAGTTTGTATTTAAATATTGTTTCACACTGTAAGTGCATTCGCAGCTCAAAATATATAAACGAAAATATTGTTTTTATAAAACTGAGTTTAGTTGTAGTACGTATTTGAAAATAATTGTTAAGCTGTGATATTGATTTAGATCTGACAAACTAGCCCACATTTTTTCATGTCACAAATTGTTTACAAATAATATATGTACATATGTACATAAGTAAGTATGTATATTGAAAAACAAATAGTATGAATTTGTAATAATGTTTCATAGAAATTAAGAAATTGCGAAACAACAACATGTTGCACAATAGGCAATTCATGCATATTCAATCATATTAAACCAGTTATAAGTAAATATAATTGCAGTTGTCGTTTTTCTAAGGAAATTGCAACATTGTAACGTCGTTTCTGGATTTTTACAGAAATTAGTGAACAAAATAAATAAATAAAATATATTTTTTATTAATAATAAGTTTGATAGCTAAGTAATAGTAATAAAATTTATTTTAAATTTATCAGCATTTTATACACAGAAACCATTAATAAATATAAACATTCCAAATAAAAAATATAAATTTTCCTAAACTCGTTTTTATTTTAACAAATTCAAAAGTAAGTTATGGTTACCTGTTAGTTAGCATAATTACTGGAGTATTTTCTGAACATACAGGGTCAGGCACTCTAAGTGTAACGAACTTCAGACCGCTCGCGGAGCTGATGTACGGGCATCAGCTGTCTGTTAGTTGGCTAAATGACAGCCCAGAGTATTGTTTATAAGCGCGCGGAAGAATTTTGCCGAAAGTAAACGCGAAAAAAGAAAAATCGTAATGGATTGCAAACGTAATAGTGTGATTGCATTAAATTTGGCTGGAAAATCACAACTAGCGACTGTTCGTGAGCTCGAGCACCTTAAAGTAAATAAAGTTTTTGTTTATCGCACCATTACTCGTTACAATGATACTGGTAGCATCGTGAAATGTCATGGAGGTGGTCATCAAAAGACTGCAACGATACGTGAAATGGTTCAAAAAGTAAGGAAGCCACTTGAGCGAAATCCCCCACGAAGTGCCAATCAAATGACGAAAGAACTGAAAACATCTGACCGTAGCATCCGCCGCATACTGAAAAATGATCTCCAAGTCAAGCCTTGCAAGATTCAAAAGGCGCATGATATCACACCAAAGATGCAACAAGTTAGACTTTCGCACTCTCAAGGAGCTGCTTTGCTTGGACGAAAGCGGTGAATTTCCGAACATTGTATTTTATGGCGAGAAAAATTTTCAAATTGAACAATTCGTAAACTCCCAAAACGATAGGGTTTATTTGACCGACCATTCATATGAGAATTTGAGTCATCGATTGACCACCAGGAGGCATCACCCGCCACAGGTAATGGTTTGGGTTGCTGTAACCGCAAATGTGCGCCCTCTAGTCGTTTTCATCGAGCCTGGCGTCAAGTTGTACCAATAACGGCTAAAAAAACGTTCTGATCTTCATAACGTCCACACAATGGCTCTCAAATTCACCAAACGCGAATCCGATGGATTATTCTCTTTAGGCCATTTTGGAGATCAATGTCCGAACTAAAAGATTCATCAGAGTCGAAGCGCTGAAAAAAGACATTGTTCGCGAGTGGGCCAAAATACCTGCAAGTCACATTCGGGCAGCTTGCGATTCGTTTCTAGACCGTCTCAAGGCCATAGTCAAGGCTAAGGCCAAAGGTGGTCATATCGAGCAAAAGTAAATTGATTCTTAATTTTGTATTATTTTCACACATTTTTTACTTTCAATTGAATAAAAGTAATTTTCCAAACAAAATTTATCTCCTTTTAATTTGCTTACACCTGTATACAAGGCTTTTGAATCGACAGTCTTTTTAATGCAGGCTTTTGCTGTCGGGACTTAATCCGTCAATTTATTACAAAGGCTTTTATAGAGCATTTTTGTATGGATTTTTCCAACAATGAGGTTTGTTTTTGGACTCAGAAAAAAATTTGTTATAGGAAGTTTTTTGATTTATCAAGATTCCCTATATCAAGGGTTCACTGTACCCATAGTCAAATGCAGCGAATAAGAGAATACCAAAGGTCGGGCGGTTCATGAACAGCTAATCAACCCTGAATGAATTTGGCAATTCCAGCCCGCTCACAATGAATAAACTGATTTGATGTCGTTATTTAAGGATTTTGTTTTCGTTTTTCGAGTATACATATGTATTCTACAATTACTTACAAATTCCTATTTCGAGTTTCAATTGAACATTTCGCCTAATAATTTCTTATTTCTAGGTTTTTGTACAATTTATTCAAATGAGGTGCGCAGTATTGATTATGGCAATGACAGTAAAATTAAAGTTTCCGAGTGCAGTTTATTTGCTTTGCTGTAGGGGTGCAGGGAATAACAGCATTTTGCATGAAAAACAAAGACTAGATACTTTTAAGATATTTATTATGAACATTGAATCTTTTTATTGCTCTCTATTGATAAACGTAAAGTCAAACACTCGACAATTGTTATATACTTCATACTAATGTTTTGATCTTTAATAAAATTATTACATTAACTTAACCCCAGTTTCTATTGCTGTTGCGATTTTACAGTTTGTTCTCACAGCAACTCTTAACTTACGAATACCCAAATCACAATCCAATTCTTCCTTCAGTCTGCACAATATTGTGTTCTATCATTATTGACCAAATATGAATGCCTTTACGTCGTGCTCAAACAAATTTATTGCAGAAGTCGTGACTTCGTTGATATTAATTTTAATGCTAGGGGATCAAAATGAACCAATTAGAATGATCCCCTCACACACGACGTGCAAAAAAAAGTTATTTCTCCTGTATGACGCCAGAGCTTGGGCCACTAGTTTTTAATACCAACTCGCTCAGTAATTATTGGTTGACTTGTTGCTTACACCCAAGTGATAAATAGTAAACATTAGAAAAATGTGCAATTTACTAAAGAAATTTGACACAAACAATATTTACTTATTTCTAGCATATTTTATTTGTTTGTTTTAGTTATTTAAAATTTCGGCCTGTTCGAGTACGTCGTTACTAGAGTGGTGAATGGAAGTAATCAGCAAACGGTTCAATATACTCAGCTATTAGATTGGTCTAGACGCAATTGAAAAAAAAGATGTGGTAGTATTGTATTTTCAAATAGTGGAGTGTAGTGGTTAAGGGTTTTCGCACCTTTGCTAAATAAAATTGTATTCGTTATTCATTAACTTCCATCGTGCATAAATATTTGATTCACCGAAAAAATGTTAACGAGTTAAAAGATCAATGAATTTGGTCTGATAACAGTTGTGTTCACGTGTTTGCGTATGAAAACAACAAAACATGATGCTATGTAACAATTGTTGCAAATTATCGCGAACATGAACAAGACTAATGTTGTAAAGAATAAAAAAAATAAGATTGTTCGTGCAAAGGTCCAGTAAGAATTATGCATTTTGATGTATTCTCGTACTTGCAAATTTTTATGCGATCACAAAGTTTCTATAACACCTGATTGCCACGGATACATATCAAATTTCGCGCGCAAGTTTCTTCTTCTTCTTCTTAATTGGCGCTATAACCGCTTACGCGATTTTGGCCGAGTTTAGCAAAGCGCGCCAGTCGTTTCTTTCTCGTGCTAACCGGCGCCAATTGGACACACCAAGTGAAGCCAAGTCCTTCTCCACCTGATCTTTCCAACGCAGAGGAGGCCGCCCTCTTCCTCTGCTACCACCAGCTGGTACTTTCAAAGCCGGAGCGTTTGTATCCATTCGGACGACATGACCCAGCCAACGTAGCCGCTGGGTCTTTATTCGTTGCGCTATGTCTATGTCGTCGTAAAGCTCATACAGCTCATCGTTCCATCGTCTACGATATTCGCCATTGCCAACGTGCAAAGGTCCAAAAATCTTACGCAGAATCTTTCTCTCGAACACTCCAAGCGTCGCTTCATCGGATGTTGTCATCGTCCAAGCTTCTGCGCCATACGTTGGGACGGGAATGATGAGAGTCTTGTAGAGTGTTAGTTTTGTTCGTCGAGAGAGGACTTTACTGCTCAGTTGCCTACTTAGTCCAAAGTAGCACTTGTTGGCAAGAGAGATTCTACATTGGATTTCAAGGCTGACATTGTTACCGGTGTTAATGCTGGTTCCTAAATAGACGAAGTCTTTTACAACCTCGAAATTATAACTGTCTACAGTGACGTGGGTGCCGATACGCGAGTGCGCCGACTGTTTGTTTGAAGACAGGAGGTACTTCGTTTTGTCCTCGTTCACCACCAGACCCATTCGCTTTGGAGAAGGCAGAACTAACAGCGCGGTTGTTAAGGCCGATGATGTCAATATCGTCGGCATACGCCAGCAATTGTACGCTTTTATAAAAAATTATGCCTGAGCGATTAAGTTCTGCGGCTCGTACGATGCTCTCCAACATCAGGTTAAAGAAGTCACACGACAGCGAGTCACCCTGTCTGAAACCTCGTTTGGTATCAAACGGCTCGGAGAGGTCCTTCCTTCCTTCCGCGCGCAAGTTTATCACAACTAAATTAACGACTCCACGGTTCTCCGATCATAAGCGCGCATTATTTATTGCAACTAATTAATTAATTGGAATAAAAACATATTCACTTACTTTTTTGGTGATTCGCTCATTCTTATATATGTACATACATATTTGTAAATTTCAAATATTTTCAATGCAAAAAAAAGGTTTCTTTCTTTGGTCGTGAATGTGTTAAAGAACATATAACCTGCCGTGTTCCGCTTAAAAAAACCTGCCACAAAATTCACCACCCAAAAACCAATTAGAATCTATACTGATACTCATTAGTTTCAGATCGTTTCTTGTGTTAGAAGATATTTGCGGAAAAACTTATTCCTACTTACTCCACATTTATACATATGTCACATGGATATAATCCAAATTTCCAAAATTATCAGATATTCGCTGTTTTTAATGAGTGCCTCGGAAAGGGACTTAAACGTCTATTGAATTTAATGTGTATGAGAATGGGTGTAAAGAATAGTTTATTTTGTTTTTTTATTAGAATATGATACTTATTAGATATAATACGAAAGCACCGAAAACAAAATGCAGTAAGCAGAATGAACTTAATTCTCAAATCGTAATTAAAAAGCGAGATTATGCATACACAATTTCTCTGGCAAAATCTGAGATTATGAAATAATCCTACATTATTACCACACTTTTTTAAATACAACCCTGTGTCTTATGTGTTATCGATAATTATTTTTACGAATGTAAAGAGTAACGTCAAAGTAAAAACTAAATAATATGGACGCCGGCAAAGAAAACAGAAACACAATTCTAACACAATTTTTGTTAAATATTATCAATTATGCATTCATATTACAGAAAAAGCGTGTTCCCATAAGCACTTTGTCATCTATTACTTGTTATAAAATGTAATATCGAATTTCGCAGGAGTATTGATGCCATAATTTGTTGAAACCTCAGTAGACGTCGTAGCCAATTCCGCAATTAAATTAACAATTCCTTCTCCTTATCATTTCTTCATATCGTTAATAATAATTCAACAAGCCCAAAACTCCAAAATATTCCACCAATGCAATTTCTATGAAAAAAAATTTCAAAGCTGATTGTCAATTTTGCAAGTAATCTGCCAAAGTGAAC
The DNA here is from genome assembly GCF_028408465.1 of Anastrepha ludens. Classification (NCBI taxonomy): domain Eukaryota; kingdom Metazoa; phylum Arthropoda; class Insecta; order Diptera; family Tephritidae; genus Anastrepha; species Anastrepha ludens. The sequence goes on along the minus strand of NC_071498.1, from coordinate 83,004,610 downwards.
GCGTCGATTAATTTTGTGGATTAATTGCTAGTTACTGCATATGTGAACGTACTTTTAGATTTATTCAGGCATTTAAAGAAACATTTATTTATGATATGGTATCATTGGTTCCATGGCTTTCTTTCGTTTACTTTACGCTGACATTCTGCGTGCGCTTCCTTCTCTGTGTTTGACAATTCAGCAGTTTAATTTGCAGAAAACTCGAAAAGACTTTCATTTTTAACAAATTCTCATAGCTCTGAAAGTATACATTGAAAATGTCCGAAAATAATGGTAAGTCAAAAACCAATTGGAAATTGAGTCCTAATGCGGCAGATAGCAGTTTTAATGCTCAGATGTGGCAGAGGGCAGATTTGCATATTATAGAATAAGACGGTCGGCATATAGAAAATGGCAGAAAAAAATCGCGAAAATTTCTGGAAGTATAAACCGGCAGTTACACGTTTTGCTTACATTCTTATAGATACCTCTAACGAATCAAACAGCCTTGGTAGCGATTCCATCTTACAATCATCGCGGTTAACCGGTGGCGGTGTAAATCCTGTTCTACGTTCAGGTGTATTGCGACCGTCAGTGCTTGGCCCATCGGTTTTGGGCGCAGCTGCTTTAAGCAGCAGCAATAACAATTCTCTAGCTAATCTCAATGCAAACGCGATTTCCAATTCAACAGCCACAAGCAATAATGTTGAAAGAGATGAAGAGGATTCCGAGAGCAGCACAACCAACCACAATCCTTTTATGCGAGAACAGAAAGAAGATGAAGAGGGGTCAAACAATGGAACAATTGTGGAGGAGGGTGCTGCCGGTGGTGAAACAGGAAATGATAACAAGACGACAGATGACAAAAAAGCGGCGGACGATGATGAGCCGGATGAAGTAAGCATAAAATGGTTATAACATTAGTAATTGAGTTTAAAAAAATTGTGTATTTCAAAGCGTTCGGATCCATTGAGTCTGCTACGTAAAAATGGACTTGAACGAGCAAATCTCTTTGCTGCTGCTAAGAACTCGATACCGCGCGTGGAGAAATCTGGTTTTGTATTTGGCCAAAATGTGCATGAACGGGTTCTAGGGGTAAGCATTGGTTACTTACGTTTTAATTTAATACTAAAGGAATATATTTTCTTATTTTCAAAGGAAACCATCAATCTTGAAAGTGCAGCGAGATCAGATAAATCTGAAGCCAGCTGCTCAACTTCTGGGGAATTGCTTTTCTCCAGTGTTATACAAAATGCGGCAAAAGCCGGTGAGAATGACAAGCATGCCACACCAAAAGAGAATGAAACAAAAACACTAACTGATGTGGCGCGTGAATACGAAGAGAGCCGTGCACAGAAACGCAAATTTGAGGAGGTGGAGACATTTACTGGCGAAGAAAATGAAATTAATATTGTTGACGTAAGTCGCTTATGATATATATTATATATGTATATATAATTGGCGCGTACACCCTTTTTTTGGGTATTTGGCCGAGCTCCTCCTATTTGTGGGGTGCGTCTTGATATTGTTCCACGAATGGGGGACCTACAGTTTCAAGCCGACTCCGAACGGCAGATATTTTTATGAGGAGCTTTTTCATGGCAGAAATACACTCGGAGGTTTGCCATTGCCTGCAGAGGGTCGATCGCTATTAGAGAAATGTGTTTCTTAATTTTAGTGTTTCACCGAATTTCGAACCTACGTTCGCTCTGTGAATTCCGAATGGTAGTCACGCACCAACCCATTCGGCTACGGCGGCCGCTGATATGCTCGCTTATGATAAGCATAGTTTATATCATTTTGAAATATTAACTACATATCCTACTTCTTTTAAAATGCAGGTCAGTTGTAAATTGTTTGCCTTCGTCAACAGCAATTGGGAGGAGCGTGGACGGGGTAGTTTACGCTTGAATGATTCGAAAAAGGAACAAGAATGCTCTCGTGTTGTGTTTCGAACGTCGGGAAATTTGCGTTTATTGCTGAATACAAAAGTTAGTTGTATATATTATATAAGTTATTCACTGTTTAAATATGAGCCATCGGTTTCAGGTTTGGGCAGGTATGGTTGCCCAGCGTCCCAGCAACAAATCATTGCGCCTTACTGCAATGGACAATACTGGCAAAATAAAGATTTTCTTAGTAATGGGTCGTCCTGCAGATATGTCGTTGCTGCATAAAGAGTTGATAGTTCGAATTGAACTCCGAAAAGTCTCGCATCCGGAAGAGTGTCAGTCGCCGGCAGAAACGAAAAACGGTGTCGGATCTACCGAGAATCACGAGGAAGAAGCAAAAGAAGCCGAAGCCACCGCTGTACCGGATCAAGAAGAGTGCACGGAGCCAAGTCCCAAAAGATCGATGGATAGAGAAAAGCGAAACTAATACACCGATTTTATAAAACAACAAACAATTATAATAAAAATAATATTATAATCTTAACTTATGATTTGCAAATAAAAACAAGTTAAAAATAACAAAATAATGAAGTTTGGCGAAAGCACATATGAATTGCATAAAACTTCTACATGAAATCGAAAAGAAATACTCCCGCATGAAATGGGAAAAAAGTAAAAAACAAAGCAAAATTTGAAAAATATATGGTTATGTGCTTATTACTGTAAAACTAAATTGATTTTTTTTTGTATTATATAAACAACAACGAATCACGAAACGCAGTAGAAAATACTAAATCAAAACTTGTATTAAATTTAAAGAAACACAATTGTTTATACATAATTATTAGATACACAGATAGACAAAAAGGAAAGAAAACTAAATAGTAAAGCAAGTGATGGTGCCGAAAAAAGAAAAAAACTCATTTCATTTTTTATGAAAATATAGTTTTCCGAATAAATTTCTAAACGCTTAAACACATTCAAAGTATATATAGAAAAAAAGAAAGATTCGCTTTGCAATTCGATTTTTTTTTTTTCGTAAAAATCATTTTGTGATTGTACGTAACTTCTCATGATAAAAATATGCACCGTTAATAACTTGATATCATTTCATACTTGTAGGCGTTTGTGGGTAGGATATTTCAATTTTTAGAAAACCTACCGAAATTCTATATATTTGTGTTTTAAATGTAAAATCTACAATGATAATCTGTTTTTTAAATAATGAATTGTAGTCTAAATGAAAGCAAAGGTAGAGCTAAGATAAAATAAAGAATATCTGAAAAGAAAATGGAGGAAGAAATAAGATGAAAATAAATTTAGATTTCTGTTCCTTGTAAAACATTAATAGTCGGACTTTTATTCAGCATCAGTCTGTCGTGAGGATTCTAAGGGCCGATAGGAATTGTGTTTGCTCTTTTATACAATTTTATACAAAATATATAAACATTTCCGATATAGATATACACCCAACTCTATTTTTATACGGTATTTTTTTGCACGACTTTGAAATAAAACCGTTCACTAATAAATTTTTTTACACGAATCTCAAAACAAAAACTGTTTTTCTAAACAAAACATAACTCCTAAAAGAATGCCTTGTTAAGGGGTAACACCACTGTAGAAATTTCAAAAAATTTATTTTTTTTGTAAGCTTAAAAAATTCTTTGAACCTTTTAAAATACAGAACAAAAAGTTTTATACGTTACCGAAGTTTCTTTCATAAATATTTTAAGCTTTTAACCAAGCGTTAGTGACTGCTACCTAACGACTTCTCCAAATTTCCAAACTTTAAACGCGTTTTTCTCAAAACACGTTTTCTGAAATTGGCACGCAGCATAACTCAAACAATTTTAAATATTTTTAATCAGGTTTTTCACTACGTCTGTATAATAACCTTCTTAAGAGAAGAGCGTAGGGGATTTTCGATAGATTAATTTAAACGATTGTTATAATTATTTAAGTGCCGTTTTTTTAGTCCAAAATAGAGTTTTTTCCTTCAAATGCTTGCTAATTCCTCAAAAATAAATATTTTTTAAATCCCCTACGTGTTTCTCTACCTATTCTTATCTAGATTAAGAAAAAAAAAATGTTTCTTTGTTCCAGATTAAAATTTGCACCCTCTGTGCTGCGTGCCGCGGAGCTCCTTCAAGAGAAACCACATTACAAAAATGTCTCCAATGCCGCCATTTTGTAAAATTTTTCGATCAAACTTTGTAGTTTTGTATTTTAGTATATAAGTAATAACTTCCCAAATCAGAGTGGTTGTTTTCCCTTTCCTTCTATACAAAAAAATTCTTTAAAAATCGTGTTTATTTTAGGCGTGTACAGTGGTGTTACCCCTTAAGTAAAAATGTTTGGTGCAACATTAAGTCAGTAAATTAAAAACTGATCCAATAAGTACATTTTTAGAACTAACTAATGTTTAAGTTGCGTGTAGCTGGATAAGAAGTATTGTACAAGGTGGCGCAAAATTAATCATACAGTAATGATTTTGCTCATTTTTTTATTAAAAAAAAAATTGAGTAGAGGAAATCTTTATTTAACCTTTACGCACTTCATTGCTTTTCTATTTGTATACTGCAGGTGTCTACATAGTTCACAAGTGTCAAATAGGACTGACGTACGACGCCATTTGCAAAAATTATGAGTTTTCCGATAGGATGATGCATTTTGCGCAAGTAAATCGGGAAAGAGAGAATAGTCGCTAATAACAGACTCTACTACAACAAAAAAAAAAAGAGGTATATACATTCGAATGAAGATAGCTTTTTCGGTCCAGTCCGTAATAAATTTGCATGCTTGTTATTAAGTAGCGACAAATAGTTGCAAAATTGGATTTTTTCCTAATTTCAATTTAAATGTTCATATATTTTGTACTTATGGATTGAATTTTAATTGTACATTAATTTCTTTTTTTATAAAAATGAATTGTTTTTGTTTTAAAAATACTTAGTATATAATATTTATAAATACTTACATATTATTTATAATTATTACTTCTTTTGCACGGTTTTTTGGAAAAATACTTAGAGTTTTTTGGAAAAATACTTAGAGTGTTTTCATTTTACATACGTTTTTTAAGTGATTTAAGTTACTAGTTTACATATTATATGTCGCGGGTATTTTTTACACGATTTTTTTCAAGTATTTCCGTATTTTCCGTATCTAATATACCAAGAGTTGGTTATAGTTATTATTAACTCTAATCCCATGTCGTTCCATTTGGCCCCTTAATCCCATGTCGATGGGTCGTTCGCGTGCGGCTCTAATTTCTACTACAGGGTGGGCCAAATAAGACCCACTAAGGTACTGAGGCAGGCCCATAGTTTGTCTAGCAGTATGCGCAGTTGCTCCAACTTGTTGAAACCACAAATTAGGATACTACTCCGCCACTGGCCGTAAAAAGTTTTCAATCAATGCTCTGTAAGAAGCTCCTGAAATCGATTCCGGCGTTTCATCCTCATTTTCGAAGAAATATGGGTCGTAGTGGCCATAACACCTGATTGGTGCGGTACATTTAGATGGGTGCAACTGATGTTGGTGTGTTGCCCTTGGATTTTCAGAGCCCCACAATCTACAGTTTTGTTTGTTGACATAACCATTTAAATGGAAATGCGCTTCATCCGACATCAAAACATTATTTAAAAAGTTAATTTGTGTGGCTAATTGTGTAAAACGAATAGCGTATTGTAGTCGTTGTTGGTCGTTCCTTAATAAATTTCCAGCAATTCAATTATAACCTACAAAAAGAGAAAAATAAATATGTCAAGAAATAAAAAAGTTTTATTTTTTTATTTTATATAAAATTAGCTTACAACATAAATCTTTTAAGCTATTTTAAGTTAGGGGCTATAGCAGCGAGGCCTTAAGCTCGATAATTTTATATACATATGCATACTTCCATTCTTAAACTTAGTAGATACAATTTTATTTTAAATCTTATGGTAAAGATTGGTTCTTTTGAGGAATTTTGTTATTAGGGATATTGACTCAAGAGAAGGGACTGAGAGGTGTGAAATTGGGTTTGTGTTAGTGAATATTTGTTCTCTACAGGTAGCATACAGGGGGCAACTCAGTAGAAGATGAGTTACTGTGACTAAGATATCTGTGTTGCAAGTACAATATAATGGGTTTGTGTTATTCATAAGATGGCCATGTGTTATTTTCGTGTGTCCTAACCTAAGGCGTTCGAATTTTATAATGTCTAGTCGTGAAGGTTTTTTATTAGTTTTTTGTAGAAAATCTGTTATATTGGTCTTTGTGTAGTTAACGTTTTTATACCAGTCATTGGTTAGATTCCATTCAAGGAGTTGTTTGTTGTAGAAGTGTTGTTTAATATGATTTTTAATATCGAGTAAGTTGAAATTGTCTGTGCTAGTTACTGGGCTTCGATGAGCTTGTTTCGCGGATTGGTCAGCGAGGCTGTTCCCAACAATATTATTGTGCCCAGGCACCCATATTAAAATAATTTTTGGGTAGTGTTGTGTGATAATGTGTCTGATTTTGTTTGGGTAATAGTCACTGTTATTTATATTGGCTATGGAATTAAGAGCGGAGAGTGAGTCTGAGCATATAGCAACCTTTTTTCTCTTGTGCTTTACTAAATTTATTGCTTCAGATATGGCAATAATTTCGGCTGAATATATAGAACTATAATATGGAATAATTGATATTTTTATAATTTCATTTTCTAGGGTTATGCTATATGATATATTTTGGTTTATCTTTGACCCATCAGTATAAATAAAAGTATAGTTGGAGTATTTGTTTTTAACTTCGTTGAACATTGCATGATATTGAATCGGATTTGTGTTGTTCTTGTTGAAGATATGCAATGAAGTGTCAATTGCTTTTGGGTTAAAGGACCATGGGGGATGGATATGAATATCGTATTTAGTTGGCTTTAAAAGTATACCTACTGCTGAGCAAAGTACTGTTGTTCTGCTTATAGCAGGCTGCATTTTAAGGGTTAGGTTATTGACGATATTGTAAAGCGGGTTGTCTTGCTTTGTTATGAGAGCTTTAAATAGTTTAGCAGTTGTTAGGTCTCTTTGATTTTCGAAATTCAATATTTTTGATTCAAAAAATAAATTTGCGATTGGTGTAGAGCGCAGGGCTCCCAACGCGGTTCTTATTGCAGTGTTAAGTAATGACTTGATTTTGTTTATGAGATAGTTAGGAGCATATCCGTAAAGAAAAATGCCATAACTGATTTTGGGTATAAATAATGTTTTTACAATTGTTAAGATAGATTGATTGTCGCATTGAAATTTTGGGGAGGCTAGACATTTCACAATGTTTAATTGTGTGACCAGGGAAGTGCTTAGGTGATCGATGTGGGAGTTCCATCTGTATCTCTTATTGATAATGATTCCTAAAATTTTTAACTCATCACAGGGAAAGAGGTTTATGTTTCGTGAAAGCACAGTACATTGACAATTGTGCTTTCGACAGAGATGAATGTACCGATTTTTTGTTGGTGATAAGTTTGCTCCTGAGTAATCGCACCAAGTTAAGATGTCGTGAAAAAGGTTATTCAGGTCAATTATTGGACACTTTTCTTTATTTGATTTAATAATAATGTTAAAGTCATCTGCGTAGGCGCAAAAGTCAATTTCTTTATGGAATGATATTACAGAGCATAGTTTTTCATACGCAATCAAGAACACAATGACAGATAAAGGGGATCCTTGGGGAATACCATTGTCTGTTGACCAGAAATCAGAGAAATGGTTATCTATTCGTACCATAAACTTACGATTTGACATAAAATTGATAATATAATTGGTGATTTTGGGGCCAACCTTCCATTTTACGAGTTGGTCAACTACCGTGTGTATGCCTATTTTATCATACGCCTTTTCAAAGTCAAGAGAAATAATTGTTAAATGGCTTTTTTTTTATTTTATTTTATTTATTTATTTATTGTCTTTGAATGGATACATTCTTACAGACTATATTAAGCTAATGTACAATAGTTTATTAGTTACTAAGAAAAGAACGATTTAAGATGATTGACTAAGATGCCATACGGCCATGTAAAATCAGCACCAGAAGAATTGAAAAACATATTTAAATCTGAACATGCCCTAGGAATCGGAGCATTCATCCCATAGTTGGTTCTCGAGAAGCCAATTTTAAAGGTTTCGTACTGTCGGAGCCTCATATTGGGTATATTAAATTGAATTTTACTTAAGAGGGAAGGACAATCAATAGATCCAGAAATAATACGAATAATAAATGAGCACGATAGAATAGACCGTCTGCTATCAAGTGGTTTTAAGTTGGCTGCAGCTAGATAGTCTAACAGTAGTAGACTATCTGCTGTAGATTTTCCTCTCTTGAAACCCATTTGTCGGCTATTCAATAATTTGTTTTTTGTTACAAACCACCAAAGCCGATTTGCTATTATCCTTTCTAGAACCTTAGCGAAGCATATGTTTAAAGATATCGGTCTGTATGATTTTGCTTGTGTTTTATCGGACTTTGGTTTTGGTATTGGTATAATAATGCTGTGTTTGAAGGACTGCGGGATAATTTTGTTATGAAGAATCGCGTTGAATAAATTTAAAAGGCGCTTTTTAAAAATTTCAGGAGAGTTTCGCATCATTGGATATGTTATCCTATCTAAGCCTGGAGTTTTTCCTTTTAGCTTAGTTAGTGCAGATATCATTTCCAGATGATTTATATCTTGTTCTAATATATTCGCATCTCTACAGGGTTGTGCATACACTTGAGATTGTAAGGTCGCTCTTTTCCTGTTTTGAAAGCTACTTGGAAAATTTTGGTCCGAAGCTGAATTGCTGCAGTATTTAGCCAGCTCATTAGCGATATCTTTTGGATCTGTGTGAGATTGATTGGGATTGTTTAGGGACTGTAGGCAATGTATACCGTGGGGGAGTTTGTATCCACAAAAGCGTCGTATAGTCATCCAAATTTTCTTTGTGGGGGTGCTAGGACTAATTTCTGCTGTAAACTTTTGTATCGAACATTGTTTGGAGGTTTTAATTTCTCGTTTAAAGGCAGATTTTGCTTTTTTATACTCAATTAAATTTAGTTCAGTCATGTTCGATCTGAATGTATGAAACCGCCTGTTTTTCTCAGCTTTTAATTTACCTAAGTTATGATTCCACCACGGCACTGATCTTTGTTTTTTATTATTTAAAGTTTTTGGTATAGATTCATTAGCAGACTGTAGAATAATTTTCCTAAGGTTGGGTGCTTCTGCATTAACATTACGGCTGATAGGTCGGGTTGACTCGAACTGTCTACATTTCTTTTCAAATAGTTCCCAGTTTGCAAGATCAGTTTTGAATGAAGTCTTACTTGCTGCGTTCGGTTGGTTAATAGGTGTTAAGAGAGAAATGAAAATTGGGAAGTGGTCGCTTCCGTTTAAATCATTGTGAGTCCTCCAATCAGCGTGAACGGCAAGATCGGGGGTACAGAGAGTCAGGTCTATGTGCGTGAGTGTATTGTATGTGGAAAAGTGTGTTGGTGATTTGTCGTTTAGTAGAACGAAGTGAGATTGATTAATAAAATTTGACAAGATGTTGCCCCTCCGGTTGTTGACGCGTGAACCCCAGCTTTGGTGCCAACAATTAAAGTCGCCAGTGATAATGCCTGAGTGATTAGTCTGATTAAATACAGTTTCTAGGTTGCGGTAATAAAGATTGTAAGATGGGCGACAATAGGCTGACGTGATTCTGAATTTTTTTGTTGAGTGTATTTCTAAAGTAATGTTGTCAAAGTCCTTTTCAGTTTGAATTATTTCGTGTTGTATAGATTTATGTATCAGTATAGCTACACCACCGTATGATGGGTTTGAGTTGAATGAATACAAAAGGAAGTTGTTTGGAATTGGGATGTTTTGGAATTGTGTCGGAATGTGGCTTTCTTGGATAGAAATAATTTTAGGTTTATAATTATTAATAAGAATTAGCAGTTCATTATAATTATTAATATATCCGTTTATGTTCCATTGTATGATAAGTAGTGTCATGATAAATTGTATGAATGAGTTTATCTAAGTATATATGTATGTGTATAAGTATAAATGTATAATAGAATCTAAGATATAAATTGAGTAACTAAGTTATTGATCTGTAGACATTGATTCTGATGAATCAGAATCGATATCTGCAATAGGTAATGTTGAATCGCAATCTTGCTTAGAATTTCCCTTCAACTTGTTGATTTTTTTTAACATGGCTTTTGTTCTGTTAGAAATGTTTTTAGGGTAGATTTTAGTTTTATTATCTTTTGTTATTTGTTGCAAAGTGCTTTTAGTTAAAAAGTTACTATTGAGTATATCTGAGTAGTCTGTTTGCTCTCTTGGTTTGATACATGCTGGTTGTGTTGGTTGAGATGTGTATGGTGGATTCGAAGAGTTGAGTGGGAGTGTGGATTTACTGCTGTTGCTGGAATTATTTGTGCTTAACATTAGTAGGTCTTATTTGGCCTACCCTGTACATATATAACGCCAACAGAAACTTAGAAAAAAATTCATAAGGTATCTTCTAAGCTTTAACTAAACATATCCGAAGAGATTTTTCCAAAATTTTTTATTTCAATAATATTTTATCATAAAAAAGGGTATAAAAATACACTGTGCAGTAGTTTCTTAAAAAATGCATGGTTTCTCAACGAATTGGCCGGACACGAACGACCCATCGAATGGGATTAGGGTTAAAAGTAATTCACATAGCCAAATCATTATATAATATATTTTATGTTATGGTTGTCACTACGACAATATAAACTTTTATGTGCACGAGAATGCTCTCTTCCTTTTGCAAAATATCAGCGCTATTGTTTTTAAGTAAGGGTTTGCAAATGATCACATAAAAGTTGCTTGTGAGCAAATTGAGCAATTTTTATTAGCAGAAACTGCTCATTACTCACAGTTGTTGTTGTTAACTAATGTACATAGATCATATTTAAAAAGCTATGTATTCCTAAATTTGGTTCATTTCTGCGTTCAGTACAAATTTTGAAAAGTTCAAATAGCTCTGCCACAAAGTCAGATTTTCAGACTTATGTTTATACAGACACATACATACATACATATATATAAGATTATGAAAACTCAAAAAAATACCGTAGATAACTGTAAATCGGAAAATTATTAATTCTTACCGAAAAATGCCTAATTGCTATTTTTTAGGGGCAAAATTGAAAGAAGTGTTTGATTCTAATATATTTTAATTTTTATTTAATGTGCATCTTTATCATTAGCCTTAATTCTTATCCGTTCACATGAGCTCTGGCGTCAGTACAATAATACATTCTGTCAAAAAAAATATCGGGAATTGTTCATTTAAAAAGCGCGCGTTACACATATGTATGTATGTCTAAAATTTTTTTGCTGAAATGTTGGTACAACTGTCCTGTGTAGTGTCGCAGAGTTTGAGCTTGATCTGTCAATTAGCTTGTTTTTGGCAACCGCTGGTGTGCGATTTTCACTATGGATAAAAAAATTTAACAAAGAATTTATCTTAAGTTTTGTGTTTTGCACGGGATTTCGTGTGCCGAATCGTTGAAAATGTTGCAGAAAGCCTATGGCGAGTGTGCTTTATCAAAAACACGGGTCTACGAGTGGTATAAAGCTTTTGCAGAGGGCCGAGAAGTCGTAGAAGATTTGCTCCGATCTGGTCGCCCTTCAAAGTCTTCAACGGATGAAAACGTCGACAAAGTCAAGGAAATGGTGCTGGAAAACCATTGTTTAAGTTTGAGAGAGGTAGCTCGTGACCTTAGCGTGTCTCACGAATTAATTCGCAACATTTTACACCATCAATTAGGCATGAGACGCGTGGCTGCTCGACTCGTTCCAAGAGAGTTGAATTTCTTTTAAAAAAATCATCGGAAGAAGGTGGCTGAAGACATAATTGAGCAAGTGAACTCGGACGCAAAGTTTATGCAGCGCATCATAAGAGGTGATGAGATATGAGTACACCTGATTCTGTTTTTACACGGTAGATTGGTTCCAGAAAAAACCGTGTAAAAAAAGACATTGATCGTATGCAAAAATCGGTGATTGGTTCCTAATCTCTAAAACCTATTAAAATTAGTGAAAAACAAGAATTTTTTAAGAACAAGTATTCATGTTTATTTAAGTAAATCACATATACAATGTTTATTTTTACAAGCATAGTTATTGAATTAAATGTATGGCAAGTTCAGGAACTAAAAATAATTATGTTAAACAGCTATGTTGTTAACGAAAAGAATAGGTTATTCAATTTTTAAGATAAACAAATCAAAAAAAAAATCAGTGATAATCATAAATACAGGAACATAAATTTAATTGCTGTCATCATCAATTACTCGCATTCGCTTGCTTCGAACGCGTATACAATCTCTATCATCGCTTGAATAATTTTGAACTGGACTTTCTCTTGCTCGATCAGCATCTACATTTTTAACAATGAACTCTGTTATGAGCAGTTGTTCGTCAATTCTTGCTACCTCTTTGTATAATTCTTTGTAACGAGCCATACAGGAATTCAGCTCACGTTGGAATTGTGCAGCTCTTTCGACATTGCGATCATTTGTGATGAAATGGTGTCCTAATTTCTTTGCAAGCTGAGGTCCATCTTGAATTAAATTTGTAGTTAATTTTACAGGTTCTTCCCTATCACTGCTTTTTGTAGAATCAGCATTCTGTGAGGCAAAATGTAATATTTCCTCTTCGCTAAGAACTTTATCAATCATCAGTTCATCAATGTCACCGAGTCTTCAAAACCCTCCCCACCAACTCCGTGTGCCAAATCAATCATATTGGGATATTCTTTTGTATTTGGATCCACAGGATTTTTACTTTTTACACATTCTGGTCAAAGTGCTCTCCAACATCCGTTTATGGTTGATGGTCGTAAATCTGATAATGCTAAAGCAGCATGTTTAACGCAGTCTTTAATATAAAACTTTTTCCAAGCATAAATTACTTTAAGAGTTTTATCCTTATCCAAAGTGTCCAAATGTACTCGAATTTGTTTTTGATGTAGTGAGTTTTAAATGTTGCAATAATTCCTTGGCCCACTGGTTTCATTACGGATGTGGTATTCAGTGGCAGGAACAAAACTTGTAGATTTTCGTGTTCCAACTGAGGATGCCCGGGTGCATTGTCTACCAACAGAAGAACTTTTAATTCTAAGCCTTTTTTATTCATATATTTTCTAGTTTCTGCTACAAAATATTTAAAGAACCATTCTGTGAAAATTGTAGTTGTCACTCATGCTTTTTTAAATTGGTCGAGCCCAAATTCGAAACCCACTGTGTGGATGAAATAGCAAATGATAGATAATAGAGGTAGCCCCTCAGGTAATGACAAACTTCCGAGTGTATTTCTACCTTGAGAAAGCTTTTTGCAAAAAAATTGCGGCGAAAAAAATTGTGTTACAAAAACAATATGTTGTCAGTATTCGAATAGGACATTTCTTACAAACTATAAATCCGAGGTACATAAAAACAGGGGCTAGATCATTAGGATTCTGTCTGTGTGGTTCTGCCTGTTGTTACTAATCGATTTGTGCCGTAGTATTTTCGCGCATATGTATATTTAACATTGTTTCATTTTGCTATTTGAATTTAAACGTAACTAAATTTTATTGTAAACAGAGTTAAAATTCAAATAAGAATAATTTTATTACTTGTATTAGGTTAACACAATTATAATTAGTCGCCGTTCGGCTGCCATCCTACTCTAGCTCCATCTTCCTTTTTACCCATGTTCGATTATTCTTCCCCCCTTTGTATGGCATCGCAACGAACGAGTTTAATTATTTGCCCAAGTGGGCTCTTGCATGAGCAGCCATTTAGTCTAACCATTAGGTGAAGTAAAATGCTTTTAACGTTTTTCCACTTCTTCCACTTCCAGACAGCAAAAACACAATGGATGCAATAATGGGAGTTGCTAAATCTCTAGGAGGAGAAGGTTTTGGCGATATGGCTTCACAAGATATCCAAGAATTTCCGGTAGAAGAAGAAATTGATGAAGCAGATTTGGTAGAAATGATATCAAGAATCCATGATAAGTCAGAGGATGGTAGCATAAGTGAAGACGAAGAAGTAAAAAAGTTTACTCTGGGTATGTTCAACAATGCATTATAATGCGCAACATACCATTTCAGAGTGAGCAGTCCGTTCAAAAATGCAAATATGGCAGTACTGCAAATGCAACACGTTCTTAAACGTCATTTTTGTTTCAAAAGTCGTGCATTATTTGCAGCAAAAATTTTCACACTGCCAATAAATACGCTAGTACAATGTCTGATGAAAAGTGGGTATTTAATTATTTATTTTAGCTTTTAATACAAAAATTGATGAAAAATACGATATTTAAACTTTATTTTATTATACTTTTCTTGGTTTTAGTGATTACTTTAGTACATCGGAGATAAAATTACGGCTCAGAGTCCGACTGAGCATGGAGAACGAGTTCACGTCGGGAAGGAGGAAAAAGAGCGTGCTCTGGGCTAAGGTCGTAGATGAAGTACTGATGCAACTGGATATCAAAAACTTACTTCAAAAGTGGACCAATTCATTCGAAAGTGAGAATAAAATGTATCCTGGGGAAACGATTTTATTGTTTCAAAAAAAGACTTATTTTTGGGTATTTTCCGTTTTGATATTAAACTTTTGACAAGATATGCCCTTCTTTTAAGCTTTACACGGTTTTTTTTTTCTTAAATTTAATAAAAGACTATCGGTTTTTTCCTCACATACATCGTCCATGACCAAACTTAGTAACAATTCCATTTTACTGCACAGCGCGTTCATAAATGCAACAAATCTATTTGCAATTATTCAACAAATCTATCAGTTGCATGAATTGTCACATTGACAGTGCTGCCAGCGCTGCAAGTACTGCGCATTATAATGCGTTTCTGAACAAAGCATAAAAAAGGCCTAGGCATAGCCGAACAGTTAGTCATATTTCTTAAATGAAGATCCTTCAAATGAAAGGAGCACAAAGTTTAAAAGAGAACTTCATAAGGGCTTAACACCACATAAGGTAATGTATAAAGATATTTTAACTAAAAGAAAGCAATCTAAAATAACAGCTTTTTTGCAGAAGAAGAGCATGGATCTGAAGATACTACAGAAAAATGCTCAGAGGATGAGGATACCTTGCCAAAAAGAAAACACCCGCGGTTAACAGTGCTTAGTGATGACGAAGAAAACATTGTTTAATTCATATTAATATGTATTACTTCTTAAGAAAATTTTAATAAACGTGAATTTTTGGAACGCAACTACGGGGTTACCTGTACTAAAATTGAATGTACTATAAAACTGAAGGGTGATTAATTTAGAGTTATCGGATTTTAAATTGAAATGAAACAACGAAAATTCAAATTGATTGGGCAATTTTATTATTTTTGAGTAAAACCATTCATGGCATTAATTTTTTTTAGAGATAATCCCAAATGTTGGCCGCAACTGCGCCGTAATTCGGCCATCCGTAAACACCAATTTTGAAGGACTCGCTGGAGGGCTTCGGTCGGTATCTCGTGAATAACTTTAGTAATGTCTCAATCGAAGCTGGTTTATTCATAAAGCAAGCCTTGTCTTTGAAGAAATATTGGCCGATGATTCCTCTATCCCATAGGCCGCACCAAGTGGTTGTTTTCAATGGATGTAATGGCTATTATTGAATAGCCAGCCCAAATTAGGCAATTTTGCATATTGAATGGTCATCGCTGAATGGTTGGTCTGAGCGCGCGAAGAACACTTTTCAGAGAGCGTCGATTTTCGTAACACAATTGTATGATTTGTAAACATTATTGAGACGTAAGTGTGTCCATGATGAAATGTCAATGAAAAATTATGAATTTAGCTTGACAATAGTCACGCGTGATCTGACCAAAACACCCAATTGAACAAAGTACCTCCAATCTGATCACACTTTACATACCCGAAAGTTTCTGATTACAAAGAAATTCTGATTGAAAAGTTGAACATTTTGATCATAATGCCTATTTTTTCGCTAAGACTTAGCAAGTGGTGAATAGATGAAGCAAATGAACATACGTCGGTAACGCGGGAAGAGAGCTGCCTTAAATTACATGTGCTGGTAAGGCAGTGTGGCCTAATGATCTATAGCCATACTCACTAGCGGCGAATATTACTCGATAACTTTGTTGTTGCTTTCGCATGCAAATTTTTTGTCAAGTTAATCGAGCATAGAGATAGCGAGCGGGGGAATGGCGGATAGAAGAGGCCTATAGTTCCGTTCAAATGTGTTAAATAATTTCTTTTAACCCAGTGTGACACTTTGAGATATTTGGGTTTTTGTTGTAATATTGTTTCCACAAATTAATCAGCTAAATATCGACGACATTTGGTTCCAACAGACGGCGTAATTTGCCACACAGCGCGCTTAACAATCGATTGATTGTAATATTGAAGCCACCGTTGACGCCATACGACCAGATTTATAGGAAAAAGTAGTAAAAAATTTAACTGATCGAATGGACCATGTAACTCATAGTCGGGGTGGACATATGAACGCCGGATATAATACATATTCAAAAAATAAGTGCATAAAATTATCTACCATATTATAACACAAAAAAAAAAAATTTTCAACTCACCTGACTTTTTAACCTAATACACTTTTATACAGTAAAACCCCGCTTGTTTATCGTTTTTTTTATTTTCTCTTTTAATAGTAAAAATATGTATTCCATATCCTAATGATTTTCTTCTTCTTAACCTCAATTTCTTTAACTCTTCTAATCCGCCACAATAATATTTAAGTATGTTCTAAACATACATATATATAAATTTGCTGTACATATGTATACATATAATAGGTGTATAACATCACTACTTTAAATTTAACAATTATCAGCACACTGAGTGAGAATAAAAATTATACATTTACTGCACAAACGAACAATGATAATAACTGCATAACAAACTGATAACAGAATTCGTTCGATTCAAATGACCATGAATTAAAGCGAAATAGTTTTTGCTGAGCAGAATCCACTTTTTCCATATTTTTTCTAATACTAATTAAGGTATTCTTTAAAAGTTTAACAATGGATTTACTATTTCTTTCGTTTTTAAACTTAAAAGAAATACCTAAAATAACTTAAAAAATACTTTTTACAATTTATTTACCTTTTATGTGTAATTGCTTAAATTAAGTAAAATGAAAAAAAAAAAAAAAATAATAAAAATAACATTAAACGGTTTGAATTAAAAAAAAAACAAAAACTATTTGAAAACTGCTGTTGCAATTGTGCTGAACTATAGAACGCAAAAGATTTGAGCGATAATGGGAAAAGCTTCTGTTTCACTTGTATGACGCACGCTGCAGAGCAGCTATTCGGGCATAAGCTATGGGTACATGCGTATGCGCTTCTAATAAATAGTGAAATTTTACTCTTGATAGTTCTCAAAGTCCCAAAATATAGTAATATGCCATTTGGGTATGATATTAACAGCTACGATTTGTTATACAAAAATTGGTATTAATACCCCACCGCGTATACATAAATATATATAACTTCTACTTGAACTTTTAATTGAACAGTTCATCTTTGTAACGCTTCACTACAAATGACTACGAGGCATCCCTAAAACCGCTAGTACATTCAATTAAGTATATATGTATAAGTATGTAAGTATTTCGCGTTTCTTTGACATTATCTAGTTTCAGATTTAAATTTTATTTGAAGCTCTTCTCTACGCTTAAATGCCACACATTTGTATTATTGCACAGTTATGCTCTTTATATTACGACTGGCGGCTGATAAGGTCGTAACCTGAGGTACTTAGCGATGAATCATCATCTCGCTACTGATAACACTAATTGCACGACTCATTATTAGTTTAAATAACTCCGACTTTATTTATATGGACCATTAACAGGTTTCCCTGGAAAGCGGAAATTGGGAATTCATTGTTACAAAATCCACCTTACAGTTCGGACCCGGCTTACAGTGACTTTTTGGTTTTTTTTTTTTTTTTAAATTTAACAAAAAAGTTACGGGAATGAATGAAAGCAGTCGTAGAAATCTATTTTGATGATGAATAAAAAGAATTTTCCTTCAGAGATAGAAAGGTATTATGTTCACGACGCGAATAGTATATTTCACTCGGGGTGTTTTACATTGAGAAATTGAAAAATATAAAAACGCACTTTTCATTCATTAAGTACCTTAGGCCGTGAGTTATCAGGCGCTCTCGTATCTCATTCTCACTATACTAACTATTGTTAGAACATCACTTCGTATAGATTTAATTGTCGTTGCAAATTTAACAAACTACTATTTTTTTTCTTTTTCGAGTTTAATAGTGTCACATATATGTACATATTTTGCTTGCTCTCTTTTTTTGGAGAAATAATGTAGATAGATGCTTGACTTTTTGGCCTCTTGTTTTCAACGCATAGTTTTTACTCATAACGTTTGTTTTGTATATCTAAAAGTAGGTATGCACAATCACAGTTCGCGATCGCTCGTTGCTGCTGGCCGCTGACGTTGTGCTTTTTTTAACGAAATTGGTGCTTATAACTCTTGCCTGAACAATAAATGTAGAGTCAAGAAGTGTTGGTTTAATAAATGGAGCTTATGTCGCAGCCTAGCTAATGTTACTACAACTCGACAGGGTCACGTTGAGTGGCATCATTTTGCCGTTGACTGCTACGGAAGACCTGCAAATACGAGCACAAAAAGCGTTGTATACACATTAAGCAAGTCAAAAAAGTTGATCGGTGTTTTCTTTATTCTTACCTATTGTGACGCATATGGCTTTTTACTAAATCACTATTAACCAGTGCTGCCATCAAACTCAGTTCGCCCGCCATAACTGTGGCGCACACGATTTGTGCCAGTTTCTTTGCATTCTCACCAGGATGCGCTTGATTCGCACCGCGTACGCCTAGCATATCGAGACATACACCCTGACCAGGTAGACCGGTACCACCACCGACGGTGCCCACTTCCAGCGAAGGCATTGTGCAGGTCATATATAAATCTTCGTTGTTATCACCCCAACATTCCATGCCGGTGGAACAATTACTCGATGTCACATTTTGCGCTGGATCTTGGCCGGTGGCGAGGAAGACGGCCGTCACCATGTTGGCTGCATGAGCATTATTGCCTGTGGGAATATGCCAAGAGAAAAAACGTTTATTGACTAAGAGCAAATTTAATTAAAATTAAATTAATAAATTAAATTAAATAATATAAAATAATAAATAAATAAGAATAAAATATACAATTAAACAAAACTGAAATATATTCAAATAATGAAAATGCAATAAAAAATAAACAAAAAATATAAATATAATAAATAAATGAAATATGCACAATAAAGCAAAATAAAATACAATATAATACGAGGTGTGTTCAAAAAATAAGGTGAAGATTTCAAATTTCGCGGGCTACGTACATTCGACTTTCGATTTTTATTTGTTTATGTTAGTATACTCGTCTCAAAGATATGTTCACGATTTTAGCAATATAGCATGTTTAGTTTGTTTGTGAGAGACATAAATAAGACAAGTATTATGCGTGTTCGGCGAATTTCTGTTATCGAAAAAAATTTGTGTAAGGAATGGAATTAACTAAAACTCACCTTGTTTTTTGAACACACCTCGTATAAGAAATAAAATAATCATGATGAACGGTATTTCAAAAGACACGCCTGAATGTTGTTTTAAAATGAAACATGTACAAATTTAGATTCTTTTAGGTTCCATTATTTTATTTAAAATACGGCTCTTAACTATTATATGTGACGGACGACATCATTCAAATGTCTACCATGAATTCGCCGAACAGTCGATTCGAGATATCGACGTTGAAGGTTATTCAGCAAGAATTTGCGCTACAGCAGCAATATTCTCAACAGGACGTCCAGTTTTTGATCTGCCAGTTCTTTTTCTATCCTCGACAGAACCATCTTCATGAAATTTTTTCACCAACCTTTTAATAGCCGACTCATTCGGAGTTTCAACCTAAAAAAGTAACGAATTTTGCCATATATTGTTCTTAAATATCGACGATTTTCATTATAAGATTCAAAAATTTTAACGCGTTGTTTTATTGAGCAAAATTGTACCTACATCTACTATCTACTTGGCAAATATGAAAGATGAGATAAAAAAGGTATCGTCTAAGAATTATTCACCATTGACAACTAGACGTCACTTTTGAAAGACCCTTTATAATATAATATTAAAGAATATAATATAATACAATTTAAATAATTTAAATTCACATAAGATTAAAAAATAAATCAAATATAAAATTTGAAATTCAATGCCGTATTTTCTCGTTCCACCTACCTCCTATGCTACCAGCCATAGCACTGCCGGACATATTCTTCAGCTTATTGCATTCCACCAGCGTTTTGGCGTCCGTTTTCAGTATAGTGTGCAGAGTTTGCGCCGAAATGATGCATTCGGTTACCACACGCTTACCACGCCCTTTAATCCAATTTATTGCCGCCGGCTTTTTGTCGCAGCAAAAGTTTCCACTCAACGATATGATCTGCATGTCGGGAAATTCTTCTTTGATGCATTTCAATGCCATTTCAGCTCCCTTCGATACCATGTTCATACCCATGGCATCGCCTGTCAATGCCACAAAGCGTATATATAGTTGTGGTCCATCCATTGCGATTAGACACTCCTTCAAGCGGCCGAAACGCGATGTGGAATCGAATTCAGTTTTGATTTTTTTGTAGTTGTTTTCATCATTGATCCAGCTTTTTGCCTGAGCAGCACGCGTAACGCTTGAGAAGCGCACACAAGGTGCACGTGTCATGCCCACATCTTCAACATACGAAGTCACTCCACGCACAGATAGTGCTTTACAACCCCGATTAGTAGAAGCGACTAATGCGCCTTCAGTAGTGGCCATAGGCACGAAATATTTATTGCCATCAAGCAGCAGAGGACCTGCATAACCTACTGGGATTGGGACATAGCCCAGCACGTTTTCACAGCAGGCATTCATTACTTTACGATAGTCGAAGTTTAGGTAAGGCAGACATTCCATACTCTCTGTGGGTACCTTGGCACGTGCGCAAATCACTTGTCTGCGTATGTGAACTCCGCGCACCGGGTCATCCAGTACTGATTCGATCTTGTGTAGCGGGCAATGATGACTGGCTGTGTTAACGATTCTGATAATTTCTTCATCTGTAAGATTGGCGGCTCCACCCCATTCCTCGGTGGACTGAAGAATTTCTAAGCATTCTTGGAGCGGGCGCGGTGGATGTGGTTCGGCTTTGCATGTTTCCAGTGGCAGACATTGGACAGCGCTGTTTATGAACTCGGTTTGTGTGGACGCATTTACAAAGTCTTGTTCGTCGATTGTGAATAGGGGAACACGATGTGGACGTGAGACGGCGTCGGGAGGCGTCACAACCAATTCAGGAACTATAATGGCAAGTTCAGTTTTATTCGAGACGTCGGCAGTGGTTTCCAAAGTAGAAGCTAAGGCATTTGATGATTTTGCTTCCATGGCAGCAATATCGGTTTCGTTCAAGGGATGAGTTTGAGATGATTTTACAGCTAGAGCGACCGTGGTTTGGCGTAGCTGATCGTGCAAGTCATTGCGGTGCTCAAAGAATATGAACTTCACCACCAAAGCAATGAGAAGGATGAGAATGACAATCTGGTCAGCGCTCATAGTAAGCCATCTAAAGGAGAAAAAAGTAAATAACAATTTTAGAACAGGGCAAACAATTTCTATTCTGAAGACCTCTTTTGATCGCATCTGTATAAGTATACTTCGCTTTCAAGTTAATGGGTATCAGCTCATGGGGGATTACAGGAAACAGTATGATTAATGAGCTGGATGGCTGAACACAGTTGGCTGTTTCTTCTTGCAAAGAGAGGGTGGTGGTTCCCTTGACTACTTTTGATCTCCTCTTAAATAGGTGGGCTTCGAACTAGGGCAGCCGCCGCTGAGCCAGGGCGGGGACAAGAAAATACGCGACGACTTCCTGGCCAGGTGCAGACCGGAGGCTTTCGAAGAAGCAAACAACTCTCAATACTGCTGAGAGCCTTAATACCTATCCGATGAGAATCCATGCGATTTTCAACATAACTTTGAGTCCCATTTTGAGATAGCTATCTGGAGGATGATGAGGTGATATAATTTTAGCGCCTTAGCGCTTCACGGGACACATTCACTTTTACTTTTTAACCACTCTCGAGGAAACACTAAGCTTAGATATTAGCCGACTGCGTTTATTCTTGTTAACACACACTATTATTCTAATCTGGACTAACATGGACGCCCTATGCTCCAACTAGGAATTACAGGATATAATATATATATTAATCCTACCGCAATTTCTAATCATTATCAAAGTAATATTTCTCAATTATTAACACATCTATATAAATTTTTTTTTTTAACAATTTCGTCTCTTTCTTTGATATCATCACATATAGGTACAAATTAATCCTTCAAGAGCTCTTTGTATCATTTTGACACAATTTTCAAATTGACGTGCTAGAGCTTTATTTTGATTTTGGCTCAACGTAAAAATCATAGATGTAACTGTAAGGCTGTACAACAAATTAACGCTTGATGGTTAAGCTAAATTGATTGAGTTTGTGTTTAAGCAACTTTCATTGAATTTCCTTACTGTTGTAAGTTCCGCTATTGCTTATCATTTTATTTGCCGAGCAGATTGCTGCATCCTCATGGGCTTATGAAATGGAAATTTGAGAGCGTACATTGCATGCATACACTGATTTGTTGCATTAACGAGCTCTTTTCAATATGAGCAACTCCTTACAGGATTTTCCCTTTAATACATTCCATCAAGCGCTCAGCTCGAAGCTCAAATAATGTATCACATACACCACTTTCTACCCATAGGAGCAATACTCTTTTCAATGTTGCCCAGGAGCTAATTTCTAATAATACATAAACGCGTCGCATCAAGAAGAGCGGCTCCAAAATGTCCCGAACCACAAGATTCAGTAAATTTATCAAGAAGTGATTAGCCGCCCCACACTGATGCACGCTAAAAAATCTTACGAGCTAACAAACTCAAATAAATAAAGCACCGAACGAGCTCACCCAGAAGCACAGGTAACACTACCGCTATCCTCGGTTCTCATTATAACTGAGTTAAACAGTTTGAAAGTAAGTTGGTATTGCATCAGCTGTTTTGTTTCTCATTAATTGTAGGTAATTACTTATTCCCTTTAACTAAATTATTAAGGATAAAATTCAGTTTTTATAGGAAATATTTATAAAACAGACTTAAATTTCAGTGAGTTTCAGCTGATTTGTTACGTTACCGAGAACCGAATACCGATTAATAAAGTTACCGAAGTCGGTTTGAATACCACTTATATCTATCTCAATTCCATTAAATGTTTACAAACAACCATAAAAGGAATAAAGCTATTTTGCCCTAATAATGCTCACACGGACTTTCCAGACTGCAAAACAATAAAGTTTTTATATCCATTAAATTGCAATGATCTAGAAAACAATTAGACGTAGAGCCGAAGAATAATTTACAATGACAGTTATTTTGTTTAATCACAGGCACTGTTTCAACAAATGATATAATGAAATTATCGTCAATTTGCAATTGTAATAAAAAATAAACACTTAACATCTAAGAATATTTTAAAATACAATATAATTACGATTTAATTTGCGTCGATAAATTTTATTAAACTAGCATATTTTATGATTTGTAGAAATTTTATAAAAACTTCTCTGTAGCGCGCAAGCACAATACGTCTTTCTATTCGTACGTTCTTTAATCCACATAAACACCTTAGTTAATATCACTAGAGCATTGACACCTTCTAAGATAGTCTACGGTTTAGCTGTGTACGGATACCGGCAAAACTAATATTTAGCTAAAAGGTCTTTCAAAAGACGCGCATGGATGTTGTTTTAAAATAAAACATATACAAATTTAGATACTCTTAGGTTTCACCATTTTTGTTCAAAATACGGCGCTTAACAATTATATGTTAAAAGTGACATTATTTTAATGTCTGCAGATAAAATCCGCCTAATTGTTGGAAACGACGAGAAGTTGTTTAGCAACACTTTGCGCTACAGCAGCAATATTCTCAACAGAACGTTCAGTTGTTGGTCCGCCAGTCCTTTTCCTATACGCGTCTTTTGAAAGATCCCTCAAAATATGTGTACAGTTGGCGCACTTGTACATTTATATTGTTTTTTGCATATGAAGTTAAGTTAAATATCAATAAAAAACTAAACCATATTTAATAAGAACTTAATTTTTTTGCAACTAACAAAATATTTTTCCAATGTGTCATAAGGTGTTGGAGCAATTAAGTATACTGCATTTCTACAATATTTGTTCCTTTTTAATATAACTAAGTATTCATTTTAGAGTAACCGCATCTATTCGCATCAGATGCCTGCATTCGTATACTCACTTGATAATCATATCCGTCAGTTCACCAGATTCTGTACGATTACTGTTCATATTTAAATTCAGTTGTGGCGTCAACGTCTTATCCACCGTGTCATATTCAGTGCTCGAGAACACCATGCGACTATAGATGTGCACTATCATCAGACCGGTGGTCATTATGATTTTAACACGCTGCACCACCGGATTCGTTTTCTGTTCTTCATCGTTCAGCGCCTTCAGGAGTATAGAGTCTTTTGCTTTGGCACGCACCATCGACATGTCCATGCCGTTGCGTGACAAGTCGAGTATGAGTGACAAACAGGCTGGATAGAAGGTCATAAAGACCACATAATTGACAATCACCGACATAACGGCGAATGTGCAAAGCACCTCGAGACGCTGTACGCCCGACAGCGTGCCCACGCCGATTACAAGCGTTTCCACAATCGTATCCAACGAGATGGCTGGCCCCAGCAGCTCTAAGCCGCGGGCAATATTATTCGTCACTTCAGCTTGATTTGTGCCAGAGAGTGCCAATTGTGCAAGTGTGCCTGAATTTGAGAGGTCGATAAGCAGGAGCATGAAGAAGAGGGCATCTCTATGTAACGGGGAATATAATTGAAATATGTAGAAAAAAGTGTTAGTGGCAATATTGTACAAAACAGATAAGTATTTAATGTATCATATATGCATATATTTATATAACGTCATAAGGAAGTACTTTTTGTAAATTGAGTACCACATGTCTGCTCATATTTAGCATGTAATTGGTTTTTACTCACTTCAAATCGGAGATGTCGCTGCCCAGGAACTTTATTATAGTCGTTGTAAATATAAAACTCGAGAAAACCATAAATAGACCAGCGATTCCTGCAAAATAAAATATTTGTATTTAGTCTTTTACTACATACTTCTATACTTTTATGTACCCATATAATGTCTCATGTTGTTTGCATGCTGAATTTGAAATTGAACTGAAGCTGATTTTATAGCAAATTAAAAAGTACTCGTATATGTGTATATGTTTGCATATAACAACTGAGATTTTAGAGGTATAACTAGAACTGTTATGCAAAGAAAACTTTTGATAGCACACCATTGATGACTGTTTAAAGGATTTTCTTTATAGAAATTGGTTTGGTGGAATATTTTATTATTTTTGGTTTGTTTAATTATTATTAACGATATGAAGAAAAGGTAAAGAGAAACAATAGACATTTGGAAATCCGTAAACGACTTCTACTGAGGTTGCAAAAATTATGGCAGCAATACGAATGCGAAATTCGATATTATTGTATATTTTATAATAGCAGAACAAACATTTTTATGCGACTACGGCAGTCGCCGCAGCCGAATAGGTTGGTGTGTGACTAACATTCGGGAGTACGCATGTTCGAATCGCCGTGCATGAAACGCCAAGTGATAGAAAGTTTTTTTTTAAAGCGGTCGCCTCTCGGCAGGTAATGGTAAACCTCCGAATGTATTTCTGCAGTAAAAAAGCTCCTCGTAAAAACTATTTGCCGTTCGGAGTCGGCTTAAAACTGTAGTTCCCCCCATTTGTGGAGCAACATTAAGACGCACGCCACAAATAGGAGGAGGAGCTCGGCCGCTTATTTTGCTTCGTTCTTAAGTATTTTTCTCGAAGGATTTTCGAATTGTATTAACCCTTGTAATATGCAAAATATTTAAGTGATTTTATTGAAAAATGTCTCAAATGGAGAAAACCGGATATCGTTCTTAAGTATTTTCCACGGCTATAGGTGAGTCCCCTCAACATAACCTGTAGGTTAGAAGCAGCCGCAACGAAATAGTATTTCAATTGCATTAGCAAACTGCAGTTGAACAGATCTGCGACCACTACAAAGAAATAAATGGCATTGCAAATTTTTTCGATTTCAACACAGCACTTAAATTTGTTTAAAAGAGTGTTAAATACGAGCATGAACATAATGAACATAAAATGGCCTTCGTTGAAGTTTGTAGCTGCCACTAAATGGGTTTTTATGTAGACTATTTAGTACCTGTGTGCAGTGTTAAAAATGTCGTTTCACTAAAAAATACTCCAGTTTTGGTCGCAATCAAACTAAAGTGAAAAAATTTAATTTCAAACGTATTACATTTATCATAAGACACGTAAGCGTAATTAACTTGATTTGCCTTTAAATACTCGCATTCATTTTGCGATCGAGAATCTGATGCATTTCAATTGCAAAAAAAATGTACATATACATGTATATGTAAGTAAGACTACTGACATTTTCAAATTTGTACACATTGGATCTGAAAATAGATGAAGGTTTTGTAAAGCTGAATAAATATTGAAATATCTGTGGCCACAATCAATAACCGTCCAAGTTAGTTTGAGAAAGATTCGAGTTATAATGGTATCTGCTATCGTATTCTACCAACAGAGTTCTATATTTACGTGGTGGATGTAGACAGCTTTTCCACCATATTAATAAAGATAATACTTAATAAATCTCTGTACTCTGGGATGATTGGATTTAATAAATCTACCCTTTGAATGACTGGGAGGAAACATCCATAAAGCATATTTTTTAAAAATGACATTTAAAACAATGTTCGAAGTTATAGTCCGATCGCTAAGCTTTCGAACGTTTCAAAGATCCTTGGGCACGCTGTTAGTGCCAAGTTGAATTTTGCTGTTAAATCCACAATTTGCCCTTACCAAACGGGTTTGTCGCCAGTAGATCGACAGTTTTTTATCTCGCTGCATTGAGTTAATATTGTTTCGAGTCTTCTTTGTCTGGTTACTAAATCTACTGCATTTATACAGACTTCTCAAAAGCATTCGACAAAGAATCAAAAATAATCGTAAGCAATAAAATTGCTTCTTTGGGCTTTTACTCCGCCTTTTCGCGTTGGATTAGCAACTATTTGTTCATAGACTTTGCACTGTTGAATGAATGAAGTGACTTTGACCTGTTTTGTTGCTTCCTCTGGGGTACTATGAAACAGTCTTTGGTGGCCCTAGTGTCCTTGGCTCGATTTGTTTCCTTTGCGAGATTACCACTGTACGTATACGACTTAAAGGTATTTTCGGTAATTTAAGGCCTTTTGTATATTATTATCTAGCATTTAATTTTAAAGTTGTTGACAAAAACATATTGGCTTAATGTATAAAAGTGATTTTTCTCGAAAGTATGAATTTCGACTTAGGCGGTTACTGATTGATTTACATATACGAGTACTTATATGTATTCAGCATTAAAAAAAAGTGTACGAGTACACTACACATTGACTAGATTTGACTATTTATTTTAAAGTATTTTAATTTTTTAGATTATTATTATTTTTTTTTATGAATTATTATCAAAAATTGACGCCATTGAGTATTTGACCGAGCTCCTTCTTCAATTTGTGGGGTTCGTCTGGATGGTGTTACGCAAATGGACGGACCTACAAATTTTTGCAGATACCGAAAATAACCGGGGCATTTATCGACTTGCCACAAATTGCTATTAATGTTTTATTTTTTATCTTTTGCTATTTATTTTTTGCTATAAAAATAAATAACTCGCTATAACTGTTATAAAAAGTTTTTAACTTATCTACTTTGGTTAGATCTATATCTGATTTGTAGTTTTCTTACGTTTCGCATTGACCTTCTATTTCATTTTTTGTTTCAAATACATCGGTTCTTCAGTTAGGTAAATATCAGGTCAGTCCATAAGTTCGTGGGTTTTTTAAAGGTGGTTTTAAAATTAATAAAAAAGATGTTTAAAGTATTTATTAATCAATAATATATTTTCTTTCATTATTTACAATGTCTTCCCAACGTTTCGGCAAATTTTTAATTACCTGCTCAAAAAATTTGTTGTCCTTGGAGCCAAAATACGCTTCGATATCCCTTTTTATAGCTTCTTTTGAGGAGTAGTTCTTGTTACTCATATGGGATTGAACTCCACGGAAAACGTGATAATCACAAGGTGCAATATCCGGAGAGTATGGTGGATGCGGCATTAGCTCCCATCCGAGCTCGTTCAGCTTGCCTAATGTTTGCCTTGCGGTATGAGGTCTTGCGTTGTCGTGGTGAAACAAAACTTTGTGTCTATTCACTAAAGACGATCGATTTTTTTTATTTGCCTCATTCAGGTTTGATAGCTGATGGGAGCAGTTATCGTCTGGTTTGGTTCCAGAAGTTCATAATGAACAATACCGGCTATATCCCACCAAATAGACAGGAGAATCTTCTTGGGGTGAAGGCCATCTCTAGGGGTCGGTTCTGGTGTTTCATCTTTATCTAACCACTGGCGTTTGCGAACAGGATTATTGTGAAGGACCCATTTTTCATCACCAGTAACGATACGGTTAAAAAAAATTTCATTTTAAAGCCGTTACAGCAGCTGAGAACACACATTCACTCTCTGCTGAAGGTTGGCGACAGAAAGTCTATGCGGAATCCATTTTCCCAGCTTTGAAACCTTTCCCAACTGAACCAGGTGCCTGTGAACTGCTCCATGCGATGAATTTAACCTCTGAGCTATCGTATCGACTGTCAAATTTGGCTCAGCTGCCACGAGTTCCAGCAAGGCGTCGGAGTTAAAGACTTCAGGACGACCAGCGCGCGGGGCATCCTCCACGTCGCAGTTACCATTTCGGAATTTTGAAAACCACTTTTGCGCAGTCCTTACATTCACGGTATCCTCCTGTGAACAGTGTTTATTTTTGCAGCAGCAGTTGTTGCACTTTTACCACTTTTATAAAAAAATACAAAATATACCTCTTATACGCGTTCAAGCTTCCATTTTATTTTTAACAACATGTGCTTCTATCCGCGATTAAAATCACTTGTTGAATGCACAATATATCAAAGAAAATATAAATAGTTCCGTTATATTCCGCGAATAGTTTTTTGTATGCAAAAATCGTACAAAAGTGAAATTATGGGTAAAATACGCACGAACTTATGGACTGACCTTATATATATTATGACAAATACTGAGCAAAGTACATAAGGAGTTTTTTTCTAATTACATAGTATATTTTATTAATTATAGATAATAATGTGAACCGAAAATGGAGCATTGAATTCAGCGGCTTTTTCGAATATGTTGAATTTTTACGAACAGATTTTTTTTGATTTTAGAACAATTTATTAAAAAGGATGTGAGCTCGACTTAGCAAAAATCTGAAAAAGCAAGGCATGAATTATTCAAAAATTTAGATTTTTAGGGTCGACTCTTCACCGTTTACTTAGGAGTATAACTATTCTTTAAGCTCTTTTTTCACAGTTTTCTTTGGTACCTCTGGTCCACGCAGTGATTTAGACGGTAGTTTTTGGACCCAAACAAAGGTTGTAATGTTTAAAACTACTACAAATACATTTGCCATTGCATCAATTTGGATAAAAATCGATTACCGGCTACTGCAG
This sequence comes from Anastrepha ludens, assembly GCF_028408465.1. Lineage (NCBI taxonomy): Eukaryota > Metazoa > Arthropoda > Insecta > Diptera > Tephritidae > Anastrepha > Anastrepha ludens. Next base: position 82,974,949 of record NC_071498.1, on the reverse strand, counting down.
TAGCTGAAAAAACTTGTCTGAAACAAACAAGCTCTAAGTTCATTTGCCCAAATTCTTCAAATCAAAATGACAGAACAACCTTTCCTAACGCGGCTTCTATTCAGCTAGCAATGTTAAGCCGCTGAAAATGTGTTCTATAAATTTTGGTCGCGAGTTAATATTAAAATATATCTTTGTTACACGTAGTATTAATTTAAAATAGTTCAATGTCTAAGCGTCATTCCAATAGACAGACGGTGTTGCACGCATAATAGTGGATACACTCAAGTCAGTAGACTCACTATTGAATGTTCCTATACCAGTAGGACAACATACCAATCGATGGACTGACGGTATCGCAGTCATAAGTGTTTCAGTCCTAAGTCTTCAGAGCCCAGTCACTCAATAGCTCATCATTTTCATTAATTGTGCATAAAGTATCACATTAACTTAAGAAGTATAGCATCTCAATTTTTTGAAGAACCGAAGCATCTCAGGGTTTTTATTTTAAAATTTTAAATTTAATTTTAAGCACTCATCAAAATGGTGAAAGTTGGGTTTAGATTTCTTGCAAAATTGGTTGGATGTTGAATTTGAATTAAGCAGCCCAGATATCTTTCGAACTGCTCGACCTCGACTTAGATTCAATGGAAATGTAATATGGTAATAATGGCTGTATTTCTAGACATTTTTTTAAACAATTATTCTAAAGACGGATTATTTCAATATTTTCGGAGTATTCTGTTTGTATGAATGCGTGCCATATAACTACAGAATAGGCTTGGGAAGTCCGTCTCTGCCCAACCTTAGACTTCTTTATTTGCTCTTTATAGGTTTTAGTATAGAAATCGAAACTTCGCCATTAAGTTTTTTGTTTAAACTTTGTTTACTTTCTAAGGAATGTTAGTGTATTCAATCAATACCGAGTCTCACCTGTACTTGCGAAAGAATTGTGAATTGCTTTAACAAATAACTGCTGGTAGTTCATTGATGGAATTTTAAAAAAATTAGTAAATATAAATACGCAAACACAAATTGAACACTGAATATTGATAAAGAAAACGTCGATTCACGGGTAAAACTTGAACAAATGGCAATCGGCAAATAGTTAATAAATAGCATTTCATAGTCTAAGTTGAAGGTCATCACCGACTATCCGACTAAGCGAATCATCCGTAGCTGAACGTGTGTCCAACCAGACGTCTGTCCACGTGTGTATTAGTTAGTCTCTAGTGCAAATTTTACACCTCAATCATAATTTTCGAGGTCAATGCTCAATCACTCAATGATGACGGCCACCAAAAAAATTGTGAAACTGCGTTGATGCGTTAGAAACTCCAATATATGTATAGTATGCGCACATAAATACATACTTATATACTTGTATATGTGTTGGTGATCGAAAATAAAAGTGGTGCAGCCTTACCATTGTCGGTGAAGCATTGAACTGTGATTACCGCAAGCTAAGTCAATTTTAGCAAAATCGTTTACGAGCACTCGAATATGCAGAAGAGATTTCAAGTGTCTAAGTAAACAAACAATTGGTGTTGGCGGTCATTTATTTAGTCAAACTACATAAGTTTAGGTGATCAAGGACGTAACCTCAAGCCCACGGCTAATTGATTGTGATCTATCGCACGCATTGGCGCAATAAAATGCTGCAAAATGGAACATATTTTTTTTGGGGATTCGCTAAACATAATATACATATCTTTGCGGTACAGCTTTACAATTAAAATATAATTTTTTTAATACACGTAAGGGAGGAGCAAAGTACGGACTTAAAATTTTTATTTTTTACAATTATTTACAGAATATCTAATGTTATATTATATCTTAAATGACAGAAAATGTATTAAACAAAACAAATTAACAAAAAAAAATTATATTTAATTTTCATGTACAAAATTTCGGGCATACCTCATGATATTGGCCATTGATTTCTGAACATTCGCTCTGGAGACCGGAGCAGTGGACAATTAAGCGTAAATTAGAGAAATTTGGTGGACAAAATATATTCGGCACTATATCCACGCTGTTGGCTTCATACCAATCCCAAATAATAAATGATATCCAAACTCTTGCCAAAACTTTACTGCAAGCACTATTTTCTGAACATTTCTGACGTCTATTACGTGTTGGCACATAACCGCGTCTTTTGAAGCTACATCTGCAAATCGTTTGCCTCATTACTTTTTCAGAAAATTTTTTAACCTCACCACGATTCTTTGCAGTATAAACTATATAAATAGTATATAAAGAAAAGAAGTGACGCCTAGATGCCATAACTGAATAATTCCTAGAAGAACGATATATCGCAAAATTCGTAGTTTTTTGGATAAAATACTCGTCTAAAGGCTGATGAAAAAATTTCAAGAAACTGGTTCTGTCGAGGATAGAAACTCCAAAAATTAGACGTTCTGTTGAGAATATTGCTGCTGTAACGCAAAGTATTGCTGAACAACCTTCAACATCGATATCTCGACGGCATTTAGCAATTCATGAATCGACAGTTTGGCGGATTTTACCTGTACACGTGTTCATGGTGGACATTCAAATGCATTATAATTGTGAAGAGCTGTATTTTGAATAAAAAATGGTGGAACCTGAAAGAATTACAATTTACATGTTTTATTTTAAAACAAAATCTAGGCGCGTCTTTTGAATGATCCTTTATAAGAAAGTGTGTGTTTTTGTGCTATTAAATTTCGCTTATCTGACCGATTTTAGTATTTAGTAGCTCGATAAGATTTATATCCTGCTTTAATTCGTATTCGCTTAGCTGGGAATGTGCTAACTCCAAATTTTTGAGCACGACCAGTATCAGATAAGCCGGAATTTCTTTTAACTGATGCATTTAGTTTTAGATTTTAGTTTTATCTTTCTTTCGTGGCTTAAGGTAGTTTTATAACGCTTTATAATTCTACAAACAGTAGTTTTTGCAACTTTCATGTTTTTGCGATTTTCGATCCCGACGATATCGGATTTGTTCACCGTTAGTTTCGAGCAGCCAAATCCATTGCGATACAAATCATGCATCTATTTTCTAATAGGGTGGCCTAAATTTTTTTTATGTATGTACTTTTAAAATTGTCTTCCAGTTGTTGCTAAAATGTGTACCAAATTTGAGTGACCAGTGCTTTAACATGAAAAAAATCAAATTTTTTGGGCTTGTTATGGTTTTATTAGTAACACCCAACATTTCCATTAATTATGGTATACGACTAGTTTGACTGGCAGTAATTCATCCTCTTAACATAATTTTTCAAATCCCTTTTTATGATTTCAGCGATTAATTATTTCTCTGGTTAGCGAAAATCAAGCGTAACAAAAATCTCGATGCCTAATTCGAGCTATTATAAGATCCAACTGATAGGCGACAACCATCGAATTGCTGATAAGAAACTGATAAAATTCTCATTAGATGTTCTTGGGTTGACTTGCTTACTCTCAACAACGCTTAAGAAATGCTCAATAAATTTCTTGTGCCCAGTTTTCCTATGTTAGTACGTAATTCAAAAGTAGGTAGGAGGGGACATGAATCGGCAAAGGACTTCAGGCCAATAAGTCTTTCGTCTTTCCTGTTAAAAACTTTTGGATATACACCTCAGAAGCTCTTTGGAGGGCTCTGGTATATCAACTGCACAACACGCATACCTTAAAGGCTAATCTACGGAGACAGCGCTTCACGAGGTAATCCGAACAATAGAGGGCTCTCTAGAGAGCAAACATTATACCATGGCGGCATGCTTGGATATAGAAGGCGCCTTCAACAATGTTAGTACAGATGCCATCCAACGGGCGTTGATAGACCTAGAGGTGGACAGTTGCATTAGTAATTGCTTTATATGCCTGTAAACGTATGCTTGGAAGAAGATGGGGTCTGCAACCTAAGCATACATTATGGCTGTATAAGGCGATTGGTTATGGACCTATTCTATCGTATGGCTCGGTAGTTTGGTGAAAAGCTCTAGGGAGAGAGTACAATACCAAATTACTCGGCAGAATACAAAGATCAGTCTCTGCAATAACGGTCGGTGCAATAAGATCTTGTCCTAGAGAGGCTCTCAATGCACTGACACACGTTATTCCAATAAACCTACATATAAAGAAGACGGCAACCATGAGTGCATTTAGGTTAAATGAAGCGGGTCGCTGGAAAGAAAAAACTTATGGTCACGCTAGTCTATTGTTGCGACAAGCTCAGTTAATCTCGGTGAGGACTGACTACATCGTCCCGACGGTAACTTTCAATAGGAATTTGGCCACTCTCTTTCCATCTAAGGAAAAATGGAATAAGGGATTCTCTCTAAACAACTTCGACACCACAGTCTATACAGATGGCAGTAAAATGGATTATGGTGTTGGAGCTGGTATATATTCTCACAGACTTGGAATTGAAAAATTTGTGCATCTCCAGGGTCTTCCAGGCGGAAGTACTGGCAATTGGGGGAAACTTGTAGGCTACTAAACACGGATTTCTCTTTTAAGGGCAATATCGCTATTCTTTCGGATAGCCAAGCTGCAATCCAGGCACTAGAATCGGCTACAACAACCTCTAAAGTGGTGGGGCAAAGTAGGAATAGCCTCACCACCTTGAGTGAAAACCGTAAAGTAACCTTAATTTGGGTCCCGGGACACCGGAACATAGAAGGTAACGAAAAAGCCGATGAACTGGCAAGAGGGGGATCTGCCCCGAATAACGTTCTTGCAGAATCGGTATTCACACCATTAGGAGCAGTCAATAAGGCAATTTCCCTAAAATACCTTCGAATCGCAGATTGTAGATGGAGAGACCAGACGAAATGCAAAATCAGCAGGACGTTATGGCCCACCTACAACCTCAAGCAATCGTCGACATTGATAAACATGAAACGACGGGACGCCTGTAGACTAACGGCAGTCATAACTGATGCTTTCCATTTCAATTCAACCGGGCTATTCGGGTCTGGTTCTTCGATTTCGATGTAACTCAAATATGTTGCTCTCTGGTTAAAATAATGAGACACGTATTTTTTTGTTCGCCCCGAAAAATTTTTTTCAAGAGTTATCGGCAATTTTGTTTTTCGGCTCAAAATCGATTTTTTTAATTATATATGAAGAAACAAAAAAAAATACACTTTTTGAAATATTAAATTTCGAAAAAATTTCAATTTTTTTTCTTTTTTGCTAAATAAAAAAATTTCAACTACTTTTTTGCAATTGTTTCTACATGAAGTCGCTCGTGTAAGTAATGACGATCATTTTGAACCCAGAATTATTAAAATCGGTTCATTTTTGACTAAGTTATGGGCATTTAAAAAAAAAATGTTTCTTATATAATTAAAAAAAATCGATTTTGAGCCGAAAAACAAAATTGCCGATAACTCTTGAAAAAAAATTTGAGTTACTTCGAGATCGAAGAACATGACCCGAATAGCCCGGTTGAATTGAAATGGAAAGCATCAACTGGCTTCTGGTCTATCGGAGAACAAGCCGCCAAAATGGGCACCCCACACAACACATACTGTCACAGTTGTAAACAACCGGAGAAAGAGGAAACAATCTTCCATTTCCTCTGTGAATGCCCTGCCCTATGGAAGGCCAGAATGTTAACCCTGGGCCAACCGCTGTTTGAGAGTCTCGAGCAACTGTCTAATAAGGTTCCTAAACCGCACAGATTGGATATAGTCTTGCTGTAAGTAACTGTTAAACAAGTTGGTAACGAGGATGTGGCAACAAAATGGTGCGGAAGCGCTAGTTGGATTCTGGATGAATCACCACTCTAACCAACCAACCAACCAACGTAATTCACAAAAGCCTTCATTTGCTACTACAGATTTGAAAAGATTTCTAACGTTAAGTGTGAGTTTACACAGGTTTGCTGTAGCAATTTACAAGGAGTGGGCAAAAGTGTTTTAAAATGTCAACAGCGCAAACTAGAATTTAAGTCAGAAAAAAAAAAGCTGGCGAAGGATTTTAAGAACTGGCCTAGGGTTAAAAATGGATCAATAAACAATTTTGGAATTGATTTTAAACATTCCCTTTGCTTTGCTCCCGTTAATGTAAGGAATTCGACACTGAGCTAGTTCTCTGCGAGCAATTTATCCCATAGCAACATACATATGTACATATGTACCTGTAAACTAGATTTATGAAATATTGAAGAACTGTCCTAGGATCTATGTATGTATATATATTATATATTCGAAAGTATTTTATAGGGAAGAAAATATTCAACATCATATGCACGGGATTGAGCTTTTTTAAACTTACACTTTATTATATTGAACTTGAATGAACTGTGAACTTTTCGACAGATTCTGACTAAAAAATTGAATATCTTGATGAAAATTTTTTGCAATTCAATAATTTTTTTTTTAATTTTTTACAAAGTTTGGAACTTTCACTTATTCAATGAACTTATTTTTATAAAAATATACCAAAAATATCTTGTTCATATTTAGAAACATTTTTTAGAACGGTAAATTCCACAAATCTTAGCACTTATAAGTTGATCACATAATAAAAAAGATGTTTGCATACCTGAACCTCAAGTATTTTTAAATTGCTTAGATCACCATATCTTTTATCCTATTTTGATACTTTTATTACTTGTGACGCAGAAATTGTGTTAATCACTTATATAAATAAAACATTAACTTAGAGGATGGTTAGCAACAGAAAAACGCTCAAAGCCAACAAATTAAATATTTGGCGAGAGAAAAGCAGACATACATAAGAATAGCTGACTTCCTAAATGTATGTTGCTGTGCGATCGAACAATGTTTCACGTTCCTAATGAAACTTCTGTAAACTTTGACAAAGCAGTGAGTTTGTACCCAATTGAAATAGTGATGCAGAGTTTTCTTACTTAAAGCTTGAACTTTGCAATGCCCAAACGTAAAAACGGATGGTTGAACAAAAAACTGAGCGTATGCCTTTTTGAAATCCCCAGCCCAGTGTGAATATCAATTTTTCAAATATTCAAAACATGATGTTTCATAAATTTTAAATTTTTTAATTGCATTAAATGGCATACGCAATACCCACCATGATAACCTTATGATAGATATATTATAAGCAGTTTGAATATCTGATAAATAATAAGTAGAATGTTTTAAAACCAAATGTCAATAAAAACAAAAACAACTAAAATAAATTCAGCATATGTGTAAATTATAATTGTGTATGCAAAAATTTCCAACCACTGTACTAATTTCGTATACTCATCGCATTTACTTACCTAGAATGTACTTGGAACCGAGTTTATGAAGGCTGCAAAACTGGTAGTAGCAATAGAGGACTGCCGTGCAGCGTACAATCGTCATTAGTATCACATCGGCGGCATTGTATTCGGCTTCCAGGCCATCGCACGACTGACTCCAACCGTGGCACGGTCGTTGTCGACTAGATGTTGCTGACGAGATGGGTATTGAGGGTGGCAAAGACGATGATGACGACGACGACGATGATGCAGTGGAGGCAGTACCCATGCCAGCAACGTCAGGACCAACACCAACGCCGACGCCAATGCCGCCGGCTTGTTTGTCAACTGTCAGCATGCATGCCGTCAGTGTTAGCAGCGCCACAATCACCTCCCACGGATGGGAAGCACAAAATTCACCGTGTGCACGAAATAAACGTCCAATCATTTTGGCGAAGAATCTCTGATTTAAGTACAATTTTGGCGGCGATGTGCGAAATGTGTGGCCTGAATAGAGAATCTTGGAGTACGCGTTGTTGTTGCTCTTGTTGTACACGTTGCAATTTGCAATCGTAAGTTTGCTGCAACGTTGCGTTGTAAATAATGTAGGGCGTTCTTGTCACTGTTGTTTTTTTTATTTCTTATATTTAACGTGAATGTCAGCAATACAATATATATCATCCGACCACAAGGTAAATATTGGTGGAGAAGGCGTAGAAGGAAATCGTTGAAAGCAACAAATTATTTCAGTGATAAATAAATATTTTAGTTTTAAATGTCAGTCAATCACATCCAGTGCCTCTAATGGATCACCACAGCTGGTGCAACGGCGTGTGTGCCTGGTTGTGTGTGTGTGTATGTTGCGTGAGGGGCACGCGTAAGGAAAACTTCGTATCCGTTTGCAAACAATTTTGAGTGTTTGATGTCGACGTTTTTCAAGCGCAGGTGACGTTTTACTTACACTGAGCAAACAATCACAATTCACCGTTTCCTATTTGTCTTCTTTTTTGATTTCGTTTACTTACAATTGAGCTTTTGCAAATTGTTTTTGTTATTACCATGACATTTGACTTACAATTGTGAGTCAGTAGTGATCTGTGAATAAAAGATTAAGATTTATTTGTTAATAAAAGCAATAATAAATCGTTGTAAAGATTTATTCCTTTAAGAAAAAGAAAAGTAAGAAATAGAGCAGCACAAAACTATGTATACATAAATGTTGTACATGCATGCATATCAGGTATGACCCGGGTTCGATAGCCCTTGTGGGTATGAATAACCAAATGACACGGTCGCCATTCGGCAGGCAATGGAAAACCTCAAAGTGTTTTCGTTATGAAAAAGCACCTCAAGAAATTATCTGTCGTTAGGAGGCCGCATAAAACTGTAGGCCCCTCCATTTGTGGGCCAGCATTAAGATGCACACTACAAAGGATGTGCACACACATATGCGTATACTTTTTCCGATATTAGTGACTTCGAATGTACCTAGCCGCAAACGAAAAAAGTCAACTTCGTCAACTTTGATTGTGACTATTTACCTGATTAAAAAGAGAGGAAATGAAAGTTATTCAATATTATTGTATAAACCCACTAGGCGATATATGCTTATTGTACTTAGACGGGTATATTGATTTGTCGCTTATGAAGTGTTAAAAGTAGGTTATTACTATAAAACACAAAACTTGTATGAGAGAAAATGCTTTGCAGAGTTCCCGCTCTAAGTAGGAAATGAGCTGTTTATGACACTCAACACTGTTTACCGGTAATTTTACGCATAATCTATCACATGCCACCACCGGCTATTATTTCTGTGGAAGTGAAGCAATATAAATTTATTCAATATAATGAATTGAAATGAAATTTGGGAAATATATTTTATATAACTTTTAATTGAAATAACTAACGCAAGTACACGTGTTAGCTCGTGATGGATCAACAGTGTTAAGTAGGTAGAAAGGCCTCAGCATGCCGACAATCAGTCCTATCTATTCAATTGTAACTGCTTTTTCAGAACAAAACATTTTCCTATTTTCTATAATTAGATATTATTTTCAAAATTCCTTTGTATGCTGATAAGAGTAAAAAATATGCTTCGCGAAAACTTGAATACAATTTTTTTTCGAGCTCCGAACAAATTTATATTCTTTTACCAATTTAGATTAAATATTTTTCTAAAAGAAAGAAGAAACTTATGAATATCTGGTGAATAAGTTTACAAAGTCAAATTTTGACAGATTGAATTTTGTTGTACACACTTTTTGGAAGCATTACTAACTAAGTAATCATTTTGGAGTCCCCATAACCTCAAAATATAAAAACCTAACTCAAATAATAAAAATGAGCTTTCAGCAATAATGAAGGAACAGTCAAATTTTCACGGCCAAATGTTTTTATATTAAGTAATAGCCAGGCTGTTAAATATGTGGACAAACATGCCCAAAATAGGATCACTTAAGATCATTAAAAAAGTATGTAAAACTATGTTATTCCCAAATACTATTAACATTTTTAAGAAGCAAAAATAAATTAATTTTTACAAAGCTTCCAATTAAGTGTAAAATAAGATTAGAAGGTAATAATTCTATAATTTTTTAGCCTCCTTCGCTTAGACACCTTTCGTTTTGAGAATTACATTTATTTTAGACTAGCAACCCGCCCAGCTTCGCACGGGTATAAAATATATACCCTATGTCACTCACTGAAAAAATGATTAAAATCGATCCAGTAGTTTTGGCTTATTCATTACTGCCCGTGGCCCGCACGCGTTAAATTTGGAGTAAAACAATTCTCCTTTCTTTATAGCATGAAGATTTCCTGCTATCTTTGGGATATCTAAATTCATACCCTACATTTTTGCATATTAACTTTTTGCATTTTTACATATGTATTTATTTTATTTTTACAACAATTACTATATTACAGAATGTCTTTATATACAACGTTCATAGCCTTCTTGTCATTAGACAATACAAACATGTTTTCTCTAGAGGTTACTCTTGAAAGAGCGACATACAGTTGGCCATGTGAAAAACAGTCAACACTCAAATCTAAGCCTGCAACGTTGAAGGTCTGACCCTGAGATTTATTAATGGTCATTGAAAAAGATGTCTTTACCGGAAATTGTAAGCGTTTAAATTGGATACATACCATACATCTTCTCTTACTTAGGACTTAGGTTTCTTAATAAAATAACAGGACAACCTATTTTCAGCTTCATTTTGTGAGGAGGGAGTCCAGACGGGTTCAAAGAATTTAGAAATTCTGTAGGAAAATGAACAGCTTCTTCCAAATCGAGAACAGTATCGACCGAGTAGTATACTTTCGTCGGCGCATCAATCTTTGAAATAATCAAGTTATTTACTTTATCTACTTGTTCGTTAGTTGGTCTGTCACCAACTCTCTTTCTCTCTAGCTCTTTCTTTAAACCAAGATATTGTCTTATAACTTATGTTATCAATGTCAGGATAGACATTGTTGACTAACTTTTGGATGTTGTCTATCAAAACACAAAGGTTTTCTAGATTAATCCTTCCCTCACTTTGTGTTAATTCTCCATTACCAACTTTTTACAGCATCTCTGGAAATAGCCTGTCCTCACGTGAAGATGACGAAACCCTCATATTAGTTTTAAGCTCTAATTTATTGACATACGACTAAAGGTGGGATCTTTTTAGCGAAGCATTTATTTCGTCAGCACGTGTTCCTCGAGTCACAACTGGTAGGATTTGACGGAAATCTCCTGAGAACAGAATTGTACATCCACCCATAGGTGCATTTTTGTTGCGCAAATCGCGCATTGTCCTATCCAGTGCTTCCACAGACGTCTTGTTTGACATGGTAGCTTCGTCCCAGACTATTAATGAGCAGTCACGCATCAATTTTCCTGTATTGCTCTGTCTAGAAACACTACAGACGCTGTTATCATCATCGGTTGCGATTTTCAGCGGGAGCTTGAATGTAGAGTGTGTGGTTCGGCCTCTTTCCAAAAGAGTAGCGGCAATGCCGGATGACGCAACAGCTAACGCAATTTTTCCGGTAGATCTCAATTACTAATTACTGATGTAATATCTTGAAAAATATTGTTTTTAATTATATGCTGTAAAGAGCCATATACATAGATTTATATGAAAACAACAATGTATTTAAGGTATTTAATTGGATAAGGATTAATGTTGTACCTATTTGTTGAAATCGCTTCGAAAATAAGCTATTAGTTGTCGTAAAAAGTAAGTAAAATAAACTAAACGCGCTCCGAATCAATAAAAACTATTCAAAAACTGTATTTTAATTATGTGCGATTTACTAATATAGAACGTGAAAATAGCGTTTTATTTCGCTGTAAAATTGTATGTACATATAATAACATGGAATTCAGTACATACATATATACATATGTACATATGGCCGAAATGAAATAATGCGAGCGATTCGTAAATACATACATACATACGTCACCATACGATGTAATTCAACATTAATGAGGTGTGGTGAGATTATCGCTTAACGCCTGTTGCTTCATTCGGTTAACAGCGAACAAACACACAAACAGCTTTTTTTGAAAAAGAGCTGCTTTTGTTTAAACAATTTTGGTTAAATAACAAATAAATCAATTATTTTTTTTGATGCAGAACGAAAGTAAATATTTCAAAGTTAAGCTTCAAGAAAGTTTCATTTTAATTGGTTGATTCGTTTATGATTTATGGCCGTGAAAACAAAAAATTTATGTTTTTTTGCCACATTTTGACCGATTGCCACGCCCCCTTTATATATTTCTTCACATTATATAGATATAAACCTTCCTCTTCAATCAATCTATCTTTAAAAAAAACCGCATCAAAATCCGTTGCGTAGTTTTAAAGATTTAAGCGTACATAGGGACATAGGGACAGAAAAGCGACTTTGTTTTATAATATGTAGTGATGGTACACTGTTGAAATGAGGCCGCCTTAGCCGATTGGGTTGAAAAAAAAGTTTTTTCTCATAGCGGCCGCCCCTTGGAAGGCAATGCCAAACCTCCGAGTGTATTTCTGTCATGAAAAAGCTCCTCATAAAAAATATTTGCCGTTCGGAGTCGGCTTGAAACTGTAGATAACTCCATTTGTGGAACAACATCAAGATTCACACCCCAAATAGGAGGAGGAGCTCGGCTAACACCCAATTATATATACAAGTATATACTGTTGAATAAACTTTGTGTAGTGTTATAAACTTTCAGGGACAAATCCTTTTTTAATGTATATGCGTCTAAGGCAGATGTCGGCAAAATTGACTTTGCGAGTGTGTTGGTGAACAGTGGCTTATATTTAATATATCTTTTTGCTTGGAACAGAAATAATAAAAATAATTTGTTCGCAAAAGTACGTGGAAGGAAATTGTTAATATTTTAAAAGAAAACTCTTTGGCGAACTCCTCGCACGAGTAGCTTTACCGGCCTCTAGTCTAAGGCATGCACTAACACACTCCAATAATTTACTCAACACGAACAAACGCCAACAATAATGAAAGAGGATATCACCATGATCGATTTTTTCGAAGAAGTACCAGACAAGATTGATAAAATTACTGCAAATGTAATTTCTGTCCTCAGAAAAAAATTTAAAAAGGATTTTTTGGAAGTACATTCAAGTCCTCCACCCCCTACCAAATTGATCGATTTGTATAGAAACAAATTTTTTGGCTTACTGCATTCACATACAAATACATTTTAAGTAACTTGAGTAAAGCCAGCTGAGCTCTTGGTAATTACGTCCATTGTGCAAAAGCAGACTTCCTTATCGGCTGATACAACGGAAACATAATGCACCTCTTTTATAGTCTAACTGTTCAATATATCTATAAAGTTCATATCCATATGTACTTGTATGCAGGAGCATCAGGATATCTAAAAATGTGGTCTCTTTATTTTTTTTTTTTTTGGATATACCATATACTTACATGCATATCATATCAACCTGCTGTAAGGTAATAAAAAATATATTTTTTATTGTGTTCGCTTTCCCGCATAAATGTCATACCAACTTATGCAAATGCATCTGAATAATTGTAATATCAGATTATTTTCATCAGCAGCAAGTCCCAACTACTTAAATGATGATAATTACACGTGATTGTGAGAATATTGACAACGTTGCAAGAGTTCACTAACCCAAAATGGATAGCTTATACCGTCACAAGGACAACAGAATCCGACAATCGAAAACTTACAACACCGTGCAACAGACATAGGGCATGCAACACTGTATCGCAGTTAATATAATTTATCGATGATCGCTTGACATCATTTCATTATACGAGTACTATTCACACTTGTGACTCTGTTTTTTGCCAACGGCAGCAGCAACGAAAGCGGTTTACTGCAGCGTTGGTGGATGGTGCCATTGTTCGCTGCCAATATCAAGTGGCCACTGGCCGTTGGCCAAGATGGGCAAAATGTTGAATTGGCTTGGCAAGCAACATCGCATTATTGTAAGCGGCTTGTAAGGCCGATAAGGATGCACAGGTATGTAAGTTTGCAAGGAAATGAAGATTATAAAAGAATGTTAAATTATCAATATGAACTTGAGCAGCTTTAGCTTAAAAAATAACAATAGTAAGAGAAAAAAAAACAAGAACAAAGACAAAAAGCAACACATAAAAAGTATAAGGCTGGGGGCTCAGTCAAACCGATTATGATTGCCTAGCAGAAAATAAGGCGCTTAAAGCAATTGACTTTGCTGCATTGCAAGACTATTTTGTCTAAAGCTAGACGTATTTACATGTGTATGCATATATGAGTTAATGTGTGCAAATATATATATTTTATAAATAAACCCAATACGTTGTCCTCCGGTGATGAGGCCCGCTGCAGTAAACATAGTTTCCCGCGTGTAGTGCACATAGAACAGACGAGCCGACTTCTCGTGATCACTCAAAGCAACCTATTGAAATGTTTCTTTCTAATATTTTGTCACACCCATATTTTAACATTAAATCGCTTTGTGTACTAACAAAACACTCTACATACGTATGTATATGTTTTGATCATTATGGATAACACATCAATTTATTTCAAGTGAAGTACTTTAATGCAATGCCTCACAACTGTCTAAGTATCATATGCATACTTATATGTATAACGGGTGCTTTTTTAGATGCATAGAATTTTCGTAAAGAAAAATAGATACATGTTTGTAGTTTACGGCTTGGTATTGCCTACAAATACAGAAAGTAATAGCACTCGAAGTTTTGTTACTGCCTGCCGAGTGGCGACTACAAAAGCTTTTCCTATCAATTGATTTACATTTCATACAAATAGTGTGCATTTAACCCCACATCTACACTTTCTATGTAGTAAATATGTCTTCAAATCTGTCAAATTTCCATATTGACCTGTTGCGTTTTCTCATGTGAGCACCTTGTTGGCTTAGCCTTTCATTTTCAAAATTGTCAAACTACGAAATGACAGCTAATGTTAAGACTGTGATGACAAGAAATTCGGTAAGACAGATATACATATTTTAATAGCAAAATTCGCAGTCCCTACCTGATATTTCTATTTTAGCAGAGGTTTATTCCCATAATCTTTAGAAGGTGGAGTAATACGCGATCAGCGGAATGGATCGTTTCCTTTAATGTTTAGTGTTCTGTGAAAAGGTTCATTTCTGTGCCAGTGACTTTGTGAGTAAGAAAAATTTCGCGAACAAGTTATTGTATAGTGTAGTTTATGTTTGTTTTAAAAACGGAGCTAACGTTACCGTCAATGGTGAGCTTACAGACAAACGGACAAACCTTTGGTAGCTCAAGAAATCAATCAACCAATTAATTAATAAATGTTGATGAAACTGCTACGATTGTAACCTGGAAGTCAACATTCGTCGAAATAAGTCTGATTACGCTGGAAAAATTACTAAAAAATTAGATCGATCGAATTGTCTCTATATAACTCAATTGAGAATGTGCTCGAAACTATTTACTAAAACTGTCTAAATGTCATTAAATTTGAAAGCCAATAAAATATTAATAAACAAAAACACCCGTTAAATTAAAAATGTGTTTATATATAAAATGTACCTACAAAAGCGGATGAGTGCGTGTGTCGTATGCATGGGTCTTTCGAAACGATCCAACCACAACGTGACTAGGATCTCTAAACACCCACAATGACGGTACTCATATCATCGTCAAAAGTGAGCACAATAAATTGAAATAAAAAAGCTGTCCCCTTTTTTTTGCAATACAACAACAAATGGCAAACGCTTCGAATAGGTTACGAAAGAGTTGCAAGTAGCGAAAGCGAAATGTAATATAAAAGGATTGACAGCCGCATCGACTCGACGATGGCAACATATATGCACTTAGTAATAAATCATTAAAGCGAACAACAATCGGCCGCTTCTCAGTGACGTAAAATCACATGCACATTCGGGTGCGATATTTGGTGCATACACAACTCAGCTAAACGTTATACGGATGCCCATAACTACATATCTACGTAGAACCGAGAGCTGGCACCTTTTACAGAATGAGTAGTAGGGTATTGTGACTGACAATATTTTGTATCAGTCCACAGGATTATTTGTATGCACATTATGCATTTTTACATTGCCCCATATGAAGGCCGTAAACTCGCATAAGATTAAACCAGTCTGACATATTGCTGGAAGTCTAACTGGTCGCGACACTTTGAGAAAATCAACTTACTTTAAATTAGCAAATCCATTAGTCACACAGTGTTCTTTCGGTTCATTCAGATCATATCACATCAATCCAGTTTGGTCGTAAAACCAAAAAACCCTTAAGCACTTAAAAGCAATCAGATAGCGTCACACTGAATTAGTTCTCGGTTTACGATCACATGTTTTTTAATAATCAAGTAATGCAATTTCAAATTTCAAGATGTGCCACTTGGTCATTGATGAAGTAGTGAAATTTAAATGCTGATAATAATATCCTCATCACTCATTAATAACTTTAAATGTGGAACTTTATTGGATGTTGGTGATGTTGTTCCGCAAATAGAGGGACATACATACATTCGAAGGTTTGCCGTTGCTTGCCGAGAGGCGACTCACGGTGTTCAGAATGCATAAGTGTAGCCAACACCAGACCGTTAATCGGCTCTCAGCGATTTTGCAGGAATTAGCAGATTTGCTTACGTTATGGGAGATGCGACGGCGGTTTGTTTAAGAAAAAACCGAGATTGTGTTGGTGATATACGAAAAAAAGTCAAGAGAGTCTACACTCATGTTACTTCGTTGCCGTCTGAACAACGACCGATTGGACGAGTTTATTAATAAGTGAGAAATTCTGCTCCCGAGTTCCCGGTCACATGACAGCCGAAGTTATTCTCACAATTTTGCTTCAGATGACCAAACACAGTAATCTATAAACACTGGAGACGACCGCTCTGAGAAAAAAAACTTCTCCTCGCACCCGAGCCTTACCGAATGGTAGTGACGCAAAAACCCATTGGGCTACGGCAGGTTTGCTTCACTATTATGCCAAGCCCCTATTACGCCCCTATATATATTATATCTACATTCTTTGTTTTTAAAGTGTACACTTTCCACCGTTTTCCTCCAACTTCGTTTCCATTTATTTGTCATAACGGGAACGTAGGTACTGAAACAGTCTTTTTCTAGTGCTTCTATGTCGCTATGACCTGGTGCTTGAATGAGGTGAAATTTTTCCTGTCTGGCTATATCCTTCCCTTTCGGCCCTAATAATGGAATTCGTGTATTAAAATTACTTGCAGGAACATTTAATAATGCGTGAAATACACCACATGCATAGAAAATGGGAGTGGTTCCACTCACTTTTTAATAAACGTGACCAAACCCATAAATTAAACCAAACTTGATACATATATTGCAATTGATCTTAGGTTAGGTTAGGTTGTAGCGGTTGTCCACTACGGGACACACTCTGGCTTATATCCCAACTAGTCGTGACCTCCCTAACACCAATTTGAAATTTTCAAATACTTTAGAAGATCCGTGATCTCCACGTGCTGAGGTCTTCTAACTCGTTTAAGTATTGTTTACCCAAGTTGATGATTTTTCGGCTAGTTAGAGTGGGACCGCCGTAGCCGAATGGGTTGGTGCGTAACTACCATTCGGAATTCAGAGAGAGAACGTCGGTTCGAATCTCAGTGAAAGATCAAAAATTAAGAAAAAGTTTTACTAATAGCGGTCGCCCCTCGGCAGGCAATGGCAAACCTCCGAGTGTATTTCTGCCATGAAAAAGCAAAAATATGCAAAATCGTCCTTCCTTTCTCCATCTAGACAGCTTTTGACGAATTCATGTTTCCGCGCATATAGACTCTGGGCGTATCTGCCTATAAGATAGTGCCCCGCTATAATAGAATTCAGTGTGCTAAGGCTATGCTTATTTTAGCTCAGCAGTTACTCTGAGCGTTTAGCATTGACAGTCGGAATTTCGAAATTTTGATGATATTGTAATGTAAGGTACGAATAGGATAAAATCGTAAACCATGTTTTCCTAATTACTCCTCGATTATGTGCAAAAATTGAAATAGCTATGAAAAAACTGATACCCAAAAGGATTACCCGCTTGGTCATTGACAACAAACATAGCTCAAGGCCAATCACTAAAAGCATGTGAATTAAATCTGGCGAATCCACCTTTTTCCCACCGTCAGCCATATGAGGAGTCTCACGGGTGAGATAATACAGCTTATTTTTTTTTTTTAACAAAATATGTACAAAAAAACTACTAGTGTTAGAACAATACATGCATTTAATATGAACAAAAAACTGTTTTCGCGGCGTAGTAGTGCAATCTGTGTCTTTTGTAAGTTTATAAACCAAATATAAAGTTACAAGACGTCACAATTATATTAGGCAGAGTTTATTAGAACCAGAAATTAGCCCATCTTTAATCAAAGCGCATGAGCACTTTAAGCATTTAAAGCGCAACGAGTTAAAAGGTAATTATTTTATTCGGTACAATTCAAAACAGGCATTTAAAGCACTCGTTAAGGTAGTAATCAGTGGAATTGACATTAACTTTACGGGTCGCCCGGACATCGATCCCAAAATAAATGCATCTAAAAGCCGAAGTGTAAATTAATTTATTTCACTCCTTCTTTAAACCACATCTTGCTAACTTAACCAACTAATTAAAGTAGGAGTAATAAAAAAACTCGTTTCATTTATTATTACCTGTAGGATAATTACACATGCTGCGACCTAAAAGCAAAAAAAAAAAACTGAAAAATTATTAGATCGTTTTGCGCCGATTACAGATTGCACAATTAATTTTTTTATGCTTTTATGGGAAAGTAAACAATTGAAGGCCGATTGGAAGTAGAACAGATGCTGGAAAATTACGCAGAACTTTTCTATAATAAATTAAGTAATTACAAATGTTCATATAAACGTTTATGGCGAAAAATGGTCTCACACATTTTCAATAAATTATAAACAATTAATTTTCACATATGAGTTATGAAAATACATCTCTTTTTGCGTACATACAAATATTCTGCACCGATATATATACAAAAACGTAGAACATTTCTTCGATAGAGCATCACTCAAAGACTACTGACCCGATTTTAAAATTAAATCGTAGGAAAAGCATATGGGCCGTAGATGGTTCGTATGCAACTCTCATTTTAGCAGAGTGAGCCACCTGTTTCTATTTAAAAAATTATAACTTATTAAAAAAGACTTAGACTTACAGAATGAGTATTAAGGTAAATATATGTATTTTTTGATAGCGTTGCCTTCTGAATTTTATTTCAAAAATGGCAACCTATTACAAATTTCAATAAATTTAATTGAAAAAAAAACATATCTATGCATACGTACATATGTGTATCAATGTAAAGGTTTGTAGCTTTACTACGATAATATCTTTAAAATTCGTTGCCCTTTACTTTTAAAGAAAAAAATTTAAATAATAACTAAATTTAATTAGAGGTTAGGAAATGAGTATGAAACACAGTGTATTGAAAGGTTATATAGGTATAGCCCGTGAAAAAATAGATCATCTCAACATTTTGCAAAATGTGTTGACTATTTATTTCTTTATTTATTTTCTAATTTAAATTCCCTTTTTTTATAAAAATATAGTTCATTCATATCAAAATGATGACTTGCCAAATCTTACTGAACAGAAATGTCAACACAGTTTGCCATTCTCAGCTGTCGAACCATAGTTAGTTATCGACATGGATAGTTCTCATGCAGCTAAAAAATCTCCCGATATGAAGAAAATACGCAACACCGTCAATGAAACAAATTATAAAAATTTAACTGAACTTTCCAGCACTTCATACACGCACATTAATAGGGTACAAAATTGATGATGAAAACTTGTCCAGTTTTTCTAATTTTTATAAAAAACGTGAAATTCGGATTAATATGTTTTTTTGTTTGGCAATAAACTATAATAAAACAAAAAAAAAATACATTAAAAAAAAGAAAAATAGTAAAAAAGTCAAACGTTGAGGCGCCACAGTTTTTCCACGAGCATTATGTGCATGACGTTGCCACCCAACTCTTAAGCTGAAAATGGTAAATAACAGTTCAGATGAATTAAGTTTTAAGATGTGGGTATTGAGAATGCTTTAATTAAAAATTATTTTTCGAATGGCGTTGCCACTTATTTTTGATTCCAAAGTATTGGAATTACCTTATGATATAAAATAGGTACATCTATATTACTATTTAAAGTTTCTTTGGACCAAAACGACTATCGAACAGAGAAACTCATGGCTTTGTGAACGACCTGTATTAATGCTGTAAAATTGGCACTCAGCATTGTAACATATAATATAATAAGCAGCACAATTCTGGGAAAAATAAAAGCAGATGAAGTGGCACATATCGTCCCCCTTAAGACAGAAACATGAGTATGTAAAAAAGAAAATGTTGAGAAACCAAGTTTGGGCTAATTGCTCTATTAAGATTATAAGGTTTGGTTTCTGATATAAAAAAATATTTGCGGTTTCCTTGTACGCATGGTATTCTGGATTTTGGTATAACATAGAACATCGAAAGTTCAATCATTCAATCAATTCCACTCAAAATTGGAATCCGATTGGACATGCATACTTCTGCCTTAAAGGGCAAATATGTACCATATTTCAATAGATTCGGCTGTTGAACTTTTATCCAGTCGAATATTTAAATAGCCTGAAAGTTTAAGGGCTACTAGCACAACAAATCACATTTATAGCTGCAAGTTGTTAGTAAAAAAACTACAAACGAATATTATTGCACAAGTATCCTGAATGATTCCGACACAGAAGATTTCCAACAAAATACAACAATTATTCCAACAAAATACACATTCAAATTCAAGCGACTTCAATTTCCGTTCAGTTTATGTTTTCAAATCACAATTAACAAGGCACAAGGACAGACTTTTATAAAGGCAGCTATTGGTCTGCGTACTGACTGCTTCTCTCACGGTCACGTTGGTTGTTCCGAAGTAACTAATATAGTTCAAACGATTTACTTAAATGTACATATATTTGCACTACCACTAATAAAACTACCACCATAAAACTAAAAAAAAAATGTATACGGGGAGGCACTTGAATAAATATGTGCACATACTTTAAAATAAAGGAATGCCAACTAAAACCAGATATTGTTCGCCTTTCTGCAAAGCGAACCTATTGAAGGTATTGTTTCATCAGATAATAGATCTGATTGTCAAAGTGAAAGTATTTGCATTTCTGCTCCCTTTTCTTCCTTCAGGGAACAATAACAGAAAAAAATTATCGTATTTGTAGAATCGAATGATTATACAAGCATCTTGTATTACTTTGCCTTGACATTTCCGTTTCACACATTCATTGTTGGTAAGTGTTTTACTGAATGCATTTCATTTTCCACGCAAGCGAAGTGCACCCACGAGTCATGTGATTAGATTATGACTTTACTGAAAACTGATATATATATATACGAGTACACAAGTAGATAATCCAGAGCCATGATCTCGGTTGTAAGATGTTTTTTTATTAAGAGAAAAAATTAAATGAAATAAAACATATGTAGGTATATTAGATTATTTTGAAAATGGCCAAATGGCTCAAGGTCTTGTGTTTTGGTTTTTGTTGTTTCATATACAACTTACATGCTTTAGCTTTGTACCATATACGTGCACTTAAAACGAATAAAAAAATAATAATAATTGGCACATACACTTCTGTTTGATGTTTGGCCGAACTTCTCCTATTATTTTTGGCATGCGTCTTAATATTGTTCCACAAATGTAGGGACCTATTTTAAGCCCATTCCGAACGGCAAATAGTTTTTTATGGAGGCGTTTTCATGGCAGAAATACACTCGGGGGTTTGTCATTGTCTGCCGAGGGGCGACAGAATTTTGCTGTTTATGCACGGAGATTCGAAACTAAGCACTCCCGAATGGTAGCTATCTATTCTGCTACGGCGGCCGCGGTATGTGCACTCACTTAAGATTAAAAGCGATCCACGGTTTTTGTTTCCATTTACCACTTAAGATAGTTGCCCAATCAAAAAGCCGCTACGCATCCAATAACTTTCTCTTATTCCCACACTTCACGAATAAATCGAATATGTTTCGTTGGCTATGTAGAGCAGCATACAAATAAAGGTCATCATAGATAATCCAGTGCTTCGCTAGTGGTTTCTCAGGTTTCAATTAGCATGTGGGGATGACAATTCGTTGGATAATATTTTAAAAAGCAATTGTATTGGTTTGCGTACTGACTGCTTCTCTCACGGTAAATTATTCGTTGGTTCTTCCCAATTAAGTAACTAACCATTTTCGGTTTTCTGTTTTCGATTGCACTGTACTGATGCTACAATGACTGTCAATGAGTTTTGAAAAAATCATAATAATAATAAACTGAGACTTGTTTTTTCCTAAAAAATAATCCATAATTAACTTGTGATAAGATAGTGCAGACCTAAAATCGAAATATTTTGAGAAAATAACCTTATCAAGAAAATCGGATCTTAAATTTACGTGTTATGTCGTGTTTTTGTGTAATTTCAGAATTTGATATTTCACCTACAGTTTTAGAGATATTTCCTTTTTTTATACGCATGAACATAAATGTATTCTCAAGTAAAGCACCAAATGGCACCCTCGTATTGCTTTTTGACCCTAGAAACTCTTAGAAATACAAACAAAAACATATATTTTAAAATTCCAATTTTATTTTACAATTATTTTTTTAGCCATTGACGCCCTGAACCAATTTTTTTGATTTTTTGTGCACCCGCTTCTTTTGGCCTCTGTATGCTAAAAGTAGTAAAAATAAATTTCTCACCACGCCTATTTCCCAGTCCGTATTTTATAAAGTACAGCCGACATTAGTCTATAATAGCTCAAACGCTTAATCGTACAATACATACAGATTTTCAACACATATTTTCGAAACAATAAATTAATTTTATTTGGAAAAAGGATGTTTTTCATTTATTTATAATCTATTCAATTTGATTACATATAAACAGTTATATTTACATTCAACATTTTAAAATGGGAAATAAAAATAAATAAATTCGAAAAATGCATATCAAAACGAATAATTGCACATAAATTAGGAGCGACAGGTGGCTGTTTGAGATGATAAACATAGTCCTTGCTGAATGGCTCCGTCAGGAATATCCGATTGCTCAGTTTCTCAACTTTTTGAGAAATCGGCACTTTAAAAAACTGTGCTCGTTCTACAATACATAATACAATACAATGCAATACATAATTCGTAGATATAAAATTGACTCTTCGATTGCAAATAAAAGCCAAAGGCAAAAGAAAAAAGCTTAATAATCGCGAATCACGCATGGCCTAAAACGAAGTTAAAAAAATCTCTTTTTATCAGAAGTAAAACTTAATAAAATGTTTAGGGAAATATTAATAAAGTTGTTTGCGATGAAACAGTTCGAAAAAACATAACTTCCATGAACGAATTGCGCGAAAGAAGCAATTTATTAGTCCGAAAAACATGAAATTTGTCACTGAATATACAGGGCGGCGCACGAATCGTGCTACAAAAACAAAACGTAATAACTTTTTTTCTGTGTGAGTAATCGGCTTTTTTTTTTATTTTGCAGATTTGTATTTAGATTTACAAAAAATGGAGGCTTGGGATACCGAAAAGAGGATTTGGATAGTGCAGCGGTACCATGCTTTGCAGTCCATCATTTCCGTCCAAAGGCAATTTAGGCGGGAGTTTGGCGGCACTCCCCCGAGCAGATGGACCATTATTAGGCTGGTGAACATGTTTGCTGAATCTGGAAGCATCGCACGCAGACCGTACCATCGAGATCCCCATGTTCGGGTCGAAGCCACAATCGCGGCTGTAGCATCGTCAATTCAGGCAAATCCAAGAGTTTCGACTCGTAACTTGTCGGCGCAAATTGGAGTTAGCAGACGGTCATTGCAGCGGATAGTTCATGATGACTTAAACTTGTTTCCGTACAAAGTTCAAATCACAAGCAAATTAAACCCTCTGGATTTGCCTATTCGCCTGGAATTTTGCCAAAAAATTATTGAAATGGCCGAAGAAGACAACAACTTCATAAATTGCTTGTTTATGTCTGATGAGGCCCATTTTGATCTAAACGGCAATGTAAACAAGCAAAATTGCCGTATATGGAGTCAATCAAATCCGTAAATACTCCATGAGATGGAACTGCACCCAGAACGAGTCACAGTGTGGTGCGCAGTTTCATCAAGGTGCATTGTCGGGCCATACTTCTTCGAAGAAAACGGTGTAACAGCGACTGTAAATGGGGACCGTTATTTAAACATGTTGAAGGAGTTTTTTTATCCAGAACTGCGGCGAAGACGTATCCCTTTTAACAGCATTTGGTTCCAGCAAGATGGAGCAACTGCACATATAGCCAGACCGGTTATGGAGGAGCTCCAACGAAAATTTAGAAATAAATTGATATCCAGAAATTCCACTTTCCGCTGGCCCCCAAGGTCACCTGACCTCACTGCACCAGATTTTTTTTTATGGGGTTATCTCAAACAAGAGGTGTATAAAGCAAAACCAAGTAATTTGACTGAATTGAAGCAGTCCATCACAACAATAATTGAGGCGATCCCGACTTCAACCCTTCAGTGCGCAATGAACAATTTTCTCATCAGGTGTCGCATATGCGTGAATGAGCATGGAGGTCATTTACGTTCTATTATTTTCAAAACTAATTAGTTACATAAAATAAAATTGAATTATCTATACAATAAAAAAACAAAAAGTTAAATACATTGATTAGAAAAAAAGTTATTACGTTTTGTTTTTGTAGCACGATTCGTGCGCCACCCTGTACCTAGATGCTCGTATAGGCTTGAGGAAAACGATAAAATATAACTAAATCACTACTTTTTGTACTCATTTTGTTATTTTAAGGTATTACACACTAATGGAATCAAACATAAGGTAAATGTGTCGGATTGAAAGTGTTATGAATGGAGAAAGCCCAATACTA
This sequence comes from Anastrepha ludens, assembly GCF_028408465.1. Taxonomy (NCBI): domain Eukaryota; kingdom Metazoa; phylum Arthropoda; class Insecta; order Diptera; family Tephritidae; genus Anastrepha; species Anastrepha ludens. The sequence continues at coordinate 82,950,338 of NC_071498.1, read as the reverse complement.
AATTTGAGTCGAAGAATGCAATGGCTACTGTAAAGCCTGGACCTGGTACAAATCGGCAATAGCTTGTCCATTAAAATTTTCGAAAAGCACCCCATTTTTCTCTACTCTAAGGAATGGGTTAATCATTTGAGTGAAAAGGCAGACAAGTTCGGAATTCTTGATACAGTCATTGCAAAGTCTAACACTGTGTGCAGAGTATTTAATATAGCTGTTTTGATTAAAAAGAACTTTTAAAATTTACGAGGATTAACTTTGTAGTTAAAATATTTTTCTTTTTTGCTTTAACTTTGTAAATTTTTACTTATTTAAGTACGAAAGGAATGAAAAACTTGTGTGTTTACTTTTAACTTCTTAATTATTTCAATTACTAATACATTAAAATTTAAAAACATGTACATAGATAAATATGCACTTGTACTTATACGTTTCTTACCTCTTCTTACGTACACGGCTATTCCTTCAAATATTTCTTAAATCCATACAAACAAGCTTTTAACCAAATTAATATTAAGAAAAATTCTATAAAGAAAAAAAATTCAGTTCTAAACGAAACTGGTGTTTATGACCCATACGCAAGATACACATGAGCGAGTTTTTGAAGAGTTCATTGCAGCACTAAAAACTTTCTTTTTTAAAATCAACAACACACACAACCCAGCTATTAAATCATATGCCAAAAACGATGAAATTACGAAACGAGGCGAATTGTTATATGCATCCATACATATATATGTACATACATATGTGAGTTCATCCATAGATGCATGCATACACACACTATGTAAATTTGTACACAATAAGGAAAACAAATGTCAACAATTTCGCGAACAATTAAAATGCTTTGTGTACCGAAGAATTTCACAGCAATCGAGCACGCGAATACTTGACGACAACAACCGGCGCTGAAGATAATCCACAACAGCAACAGCCAAGAGCATTAAAATTACATATCGTGAAATGAATTCACAAAGATTTTCAACGATGCGCGCTGTTTTCATTTTTCGAATATTGTTAATGAGTAATCAACAATTAAAGAGAAGTGTTTTCCATTTTTGAAAATTCTCAAGAATCAAGAGATAGCAAACAACCATACGAATACATAATACGAGTAACATAAATAACAAAAAATGAAAATAACACACGTAGGATGTTGTAAGTGTGACAGAGCATACAAATTGAGAATATTGGATCCAAGGCATGGCAAATTTATACATACATACATACAGATATGGGCATAACATAGACATACATACATATACATATGTATGTATTCAAGTATTCAAGTGCACGCCAGGCAATTGATTTTTTTGAGTGCCATTATTTCTGGGTACTATTAGAGTCAGGCGGCAAAATCTGAAATGTGAAGACAAGTTAAAAGCAATGGAGGACTGGAGCACCGGCCAGTAAAGGCGTACAAGTTAAGTAAACTGATACGGTTAATGATGCCGTGGATGACTGGGGAAAACCCAAACTGAAATGTTCTAAGAAACTACATACATATTTACATATTTCATGTAATCCACAAATGTAGGCTTTGCATAGGCATTTCACTCACGCGTGATAAAGATGTTTTCTTGGTATCTCAATGAGCAGATAGGAAGTATGCTTGTATGGAATCAGTGAGTTAAAAGTATAAATTATGAATGAAAACAAAAACAAAAACGATGAGACCAAGTATCTACAAACTGGAAAGAATTTACAGCGAATTTTTCCGAATCCAATGCCAAGTATGCTTTGCTGGATACGAATATTTGCTGAACTGGTTTAAATGTTGATATGCGCATTTAAGTGCATAGTTTATATTGGTAGTCCCAGGCCTGGATTCGTGGGAAATCGAGTAACTACAGATACTTTGCTTTTCACAAATGCTTGGCTGATAATGCGTGTTTTGCTCTTAGTACCACACATGTTTGGTTTTGCGGTCCTTTTTGAACGACTTAAGTATCGCTTCACATGGGAATGGCATTGCACTATAGGAAGACACTTAGTTAGTGACGTAATTTGTATTCATATTCTTATGCAAATAACTTCTGACTAAATATAAAACTGTCCAATTTTTTTTGTTTGAATCTGTGTTTTATAACAGGTCAGTAACACCGCAATCATGTTCGATATGCGCTTAACAGGATATATTTTTGTGGATACAAAAAATAGTAAATATAGTGTACTGTCTCCTAACGAACACCTCTCTTAAGCGGACACCAGTACTAAGAAATTCTTAAGGGGTTTTGAGAATTTTTCCCTTTTGAGCGGACAACCCCCTCATAACAGGACGCGGGGACTTGTTTTCCATCCCAAAAGGTATTTTAAGTCCCCATAAGCGGGCAGCCTATCTACCATATTCGTACACCTGTTGCTTATTCAATAACACTTGTAGGTATAGAGGGGAATCCCCAAATACGAAGAACTTTAATATTGATAAATTGTGCTACGAATGGTTTTGTGAAGCCAGTAGGAAATAAAGGCATTCCTTTGTCAGGCACACTTATAAGGAGCAAAGCTAAATAAATTTCAATAAGACTCAATTACCACGATTTTAGTGCATCATCCATCCATCAAGATGATGTCAAAATGTACCATATTAAATTGGAGGATTTGATTTGCGAAACATTTATAATGCAGATGAGACTGGCTTGTTTTCCGAGCATTCAACAATTCACCTGTTACGATCAAACAAAAAGTCTTGGATGATGTCTGATTTGATGGCATATTTTCTGGTGCAGTTCAATACAAAAATGAAACTTTAAGAGCGGAGCGTCGTTCTACTTCTATATAATGCGGCTTTCCTTCCTTGAAATCTAAAATTGAAAAATGTTAAAGTTATTTTTATCCCAACAAACACAACTGCATTTTGTCAGCCCCTTGACCAAGACGTTATAAAAGACTTTAAGTTCATGTATAAATTGTTATTTTTAAAACATATTTTGTTTCGGATGGAAGAGACAAATTATGCTATGTTGACAAAGTCAATTTATTAGATGCTGTTTATTTCATGCACAAAGCGTAAGAGCAAGTGAGTCCACAGGCAATACAAAATTGTTTCATTAAAGTTGGGTTTGGGAATACAGATATGTATGCCCAATAATAATAGCGTTTGGACCGCAGAAGCTACGCTTCCGCTATCAGCACTTGCTCAATTCTCCAACATTATTAATAGAGTTCAGAGCGAAATTCAAGTTGAAATGGAAGACTATCTTAATTTAAATAATGAAATGTCAATTAATGATGAAGATTTGGAAGATATCAATACTGAAATGTTAACTGTTTCCCAAGAATCGTTGGCCATCTCGTCTGAAGATGAAATACAATAGAAAATGAGACTGACGACAAGTAAACTTCCTATAAAGAAGCTTATTTAGCATAATAAATTAAAAGCTTTTTCTCTAAACCACAAAGGTGGTGAACAGCTTACTGATCTTAAGATATTAAAATTAAAGGAAAAACTCGCCATGCTAAAATTTCTATCTTTTTGAAATCTATTTGAATATCTTGTTTAATAAATTTTTGTTTTTCAATTGTTAAAAAAAATTGATGAAAATTCTTTATTTGTCTTATATGTAAGTACGTCCTTTCTTCTTCTTTTGGATATGAAACTGAAACATTTTTATGAACTCTTTTTATATTCTTCTCATAAGCGGACAAATTTGTAAGTCCCTTTGGCGTACACTGTACAGAGAGTACACTGTATTGCTTGACTAATTAAAATGTCAACTTCTGCAGTCAGGGATCGCATCAACGCCGCCAACAAAACGTATTATGCCTACCTTAACTTGTTCAAGTTCCGGCTCTTGTCTAAAACTACAAAGCTAATTATATACAAGACCCATATCCGACCAATCTTAACGTAGGGAGGTCAGGTATGGACTCTTAAAGTTGCTGACTGCGCGCTGATTTCTAGAATAAATTTCAAGAATGGATGATGTACGTACCTATAGAATCCGGTACAACTCCGATCTAAACGATCTCAATCAGAACGAGGCAGCTGTGCGTTTTGTTAAAGCGCAGTGCATGAGATGGCTAGGCAAAAGCTCAAGACCGACCGTTTTGGAGGAGCTTTCCATGTGAAGGAACTGCAAATTTAGCTTTGAAAGTAATATGGGAAGCCATAAGATATTTGGATGGAGATAAATATGCTATAAAGTGCTAAAAAATTAAACATTCGGATTTTGGTGGAATCGGTCCCAAAGAGGTTCCCCAAGGCTCGATTCTTGGCCCTTGCTTGTGTTATACATATATAAATGATGATTCATGTATACACAGATGAGATTTGATGAGTTTGCCGTATGCTGTCTAACGATCAACACGTACTGCTGAGAAAAATATTCAATTAGCCCGTGCGAATTTCTAAGCATAAGTAACTAGATTAATTTGTTTTCGGGAGTGCTAGATGTGGACTAAAACCATTCGTCAGTGGTTTCATAAATGATGTGTGAGCGCAATGCGCTTGAATTTGCATTTAAAAATGCTAAAAACCCTCCAAGCAGTGACTTAAATAGAAAAAGAAAAAATGACAACGTGATAGAGGACACAATGTCAAAACATAGCAAAAACAATTACTATGCTATTCTAGACAATGAACTAGAAGAGTGTAATGAAGTGATAAAAAAATTTGAGCAGTACTTGCATACCAACAATCTAAGCAACGAAATAAGTGAACAAATAAAAACTGGTGATACAACAAATAATACCACTGTTACACCAACAAGTGCAAAGTCAATTACAAATCCAGTTGCCTCTACTAATGTAAACAATGACAGTGAAACAAAAACAAACAAAAATGTCAAACACAAAAACAATAGTAAAAATATTCCCCCTATAAATACATTTGATATAGAATCGAAACAAATTATAGAACTAATAAAAGATGGTTTAAGGATAACACAATTCACAATTAAAGAATATAAACAAAACAAATTAGCAATTTACCTGAAAAATATCGCCGACTATAAAAGAGTTCGAGAATACTTAGAAAAATCTAAAGTGAAATTCTACTCATATACGCCTAAATGTTTGAAAACAAAAACTATATTAATGAAAGGGCTAAACAGTAACACCGACACCAAAGACATTTTGAGTGAGCTTTACAAATATCAAAACGAAAACCTTGAAATCCTCAAAGTAACACAATTCACTACTAAAAACTCAACACAACAAAAAATAAAACTACCAATTTTTATGGTTCAAATAAGTGCGGAAAGCAATGTTAACGAACTGAAACAAATTAAAACCATTTTATACCACTGCATTAAATGGGAACACTTACGTAGGCCTGAGATAACTCAATGCAGGAATTGCCAAAGCTTCTTCCATAGTGCAGCCAATTGTAACCTACCACCAAGATGTGTCAAATGTAGCGGAACACATAAAACCGAAGACTGTTCTTCCTCAAGCGGAACCTTGACGGAGAGGGAAAATGTGTACTGTGTCTTATGCAAGAAGTTTGGACACCCAGCATCTTACAAAGGATGCGACCGATACAAAGAACTGCAGCAGAAAATTAGATTAAGAAAACAAAACCTCATTGCTGCTAAGACAAGCACCACTTCAAAATTCACTACCCCTAAGTTTAGCTATGCCGACGTAATTAAAGAAAATATTGGGACAAATAGTCCTACTAACAATCAAAGTTTAATACTGCTAGAATTAAAAAACACAATGTTATCTCTAAGTAGGCAAATTATGGCTCTTCAGAAGCAGCTCGAAATACAAACTGCACGAATCGATGCAATATGTAGTCTAGTAGACTCAGTATGAATTCGCAATCGCATTTAAAAATAATTTCCATTAATGTTAACTCAATCATTAATATAAATAGAAGAATAGAATTAAGTAAGTTCTTAACAGATAACAATCCAGACATAGTTTTGCTGAACGAAACCAAACTAAACGCAAAGCACAAGCTAAAATTTAATGGATATAATCTAATAAGGAGAGATAGATCTAGTAGAACGACAGGTGGAGGAACTGCGATTTTAATTAAAGAAAATATGAAATTTACCAAAGTTTTTAATTATAGAGTAGACTCCCTCTCTTATTTAGAAGCATGTATAATTAAAATGCATATGCCCCCGAATAATATCATGTATCTAATTGCAGCTTATTATCCATCAGGAAACAACAACGATGCATTCAAATCAGAACTTAATGTAATATTTGAAGCTCTTGACCTTCAAAACCCAGATCATTACTACATATTAGCAGGCGACCTTAATAGTAAGCACTCGGACTGGGGAAACACGCAAAACAATACTAAAGGCAACGCTTTAAAAGATTGGCTTACTTCAAATGCAATAGAATTTAGATGTAATATGTATGCCTCCGTAACCCCGTCTTATGAAAGAGCCCACTCCTTCCTAGATATTTGTATTGCTGATCATAGAATAGATATTCAAAAGGTCAATGATACAATTAACTGTTTAAAATGCATCGACTATGATAGCGACCATTGCGCTATCGAAATCAACGCTACCCGTAGGGATGGCACATTCTATCTTAACTTGGCAGGCAATCAAATCCAAAGAACATTAGACTATAAAAAAACCAATTGGAAAAAATTTCGAAATACCTTAAACACACAGCTTCAGAAAGAGATTTTGGCACCAAACAATAGAAACTTAACTAATTCCGAAATTGATCTTCACTTGCTTAAGCTAAATAAAATTATTTTAGCAGCTGTAGAAAAAAATGTACCAAAAGTTAAGACAAAAAATCCTACCAATACTCTTGTAAACCTACCTATCATAAAAACACTACTAAAAGAAAAAAGTATAATCCTTACTAACATCAAAAAACACAACCGTCTACAAATATACCTCCCTCCTAACATTCTCCAACAAGAAAAAACAAAACTAAAACTTATCAAAAAATTAATTAATGACAATATAAAGATTCAATTTAATAATCAACTCGAACACACACTTATTTCCCTTAAGAATACCGACCCCTCAAAATTTTCAATAATTAAACGAACTTTTCTAAAAAACGACAACTCAATTAGTCATATAAACGTTCCTTTTAACTCATCAGATATACTTCAAAAAGCTGGCCTCGATTGCAATCTGCTAGAAAAAAATTTTACAACAGGCAACTACTGCATCAAAAACAGTGAAGATATACCCGATATAGTAGGGCTTCATTTTGAAGCAATTCATTCTTCAAAACAGTGCAAACCTGACAATCTCGTTCACTTACAGGTGCAAGAATGCTTCAATAAGTTTTTAGAAACAAAAACTTTATTCGACAGCTTTCGAGCAACCAAAACAAGATTTGATGCCATCAAACAAGCCAATAATTTAACCGAAGAACAAACAGGCAACTTTTTTATTCGTTTCGATGATCTCTCAGATATATTTTCCAATCTGAAAAGTAAACTGTCCTCAGGCTTAGACCAAATACCTAACATCATTCTGAAAAACTTATCCCAAGAACTAATTTCAGAATATTGCACACTATTCAACAACATGTTGAATAATGCCTATTTTCCTCCTATTTGGAAAACAGCTAAACTGATCGTGATACCAAAAAAAGAGAGAGACAAAAACTGTTTGAAAAATCTCCGACCAATTAGCTTGTTACCAAACATTAGTAAAGTTTTTGAGGTCATAATCAACATAAATATAAATAAGGTCACTAAAACCAACAACTTAGTGAATTCTAAGCAATTTGGGTTTAAATATAGACATTCAACTATACACGCAATTAACCTTTTGTCCTCCGAAATTAACTGGAGCTGGAATAAAAAACATGTCACAGGAGCTTGCTTCTTAGACATTGAAAAAGCTTTCGACAAAGTGTGGATCGAAGGCCTGATGTCTAAACTCATAGGCTATAAATTCCCGGTTCACCTCGCCATTCTCATTTATAACATGCTGTCAAATAAAAAATTTTCAGTACATATAAATAATATGAAAAGTAAGCGCGAATTTAATATAACAAATGGTTTGCAACAAGGGACAGTAAATGCGCCAGTACTTTTCAATCTCTTTATACTTGACTTGCTGGATAAAATAGACAATATCATAGCCTTTGCTGATGATATTGTCATTTACCATCCAGACAGAACAATAGAGGATATTAACAGAAATCTACAACTGAAATACAATATCGTAGAAGATTTTACAGCAAACTGGCATCTTAAAATAAATACAAAGAAATGCAAAAGCATTTTGTTTCGTCCACCCATAAAAAGATGCAACTCAAATATCAGAAAAAAATGGAAAAACCTAAATATTATATCGAATGAAACCAGAATCCCTATTCAAACCACTGAGAGAGTCAAATATCTCGGTATTCACCTTGATCAATTTTTATACTATAACGATCACATTAACCTCCAAGTCGAGAAGACCGCAAGAGCTTTCCATATCTATAAAAGAATGTTTTCATCGAAACTAGTACACAAGAAAGTCAAAATATTAATGTATCAAACCCTGGTAAGACCGATACTCACATATGGTTGCTCAATTTGGTACAACATTTCACCCTCATATATGGAAAGACTAAGGAAGCTTGAGAGAAGAATACTACGATCATGTACTTCCTTATATAGATCACAAAATAGTAACTATACCAAATACATCTCGAACTCAAAGCTATATAACACAGCGAAAGTGCCCAGAATTGATTGTCATATTATAAATTTAATAAGAAAACATATCCGGCGTTGCCTATATAATACCAATAACATATTAATAAGAGCGTTTTACTACGAAAGCGACGATTATTTCTCACTAGCTATTTCTAATGGATTTCCACCTCCCGAATCCTTCTTATACCTCGACAAAAAAGGCTTTATACAAAACGAAAACCACACGCCAATAATATATCACATATTCAGAAGAGCGAACAATAAAATAATCACATCAAAAACACTTAATGCAAATAATAAACGTTTTGATACATATATTTCAAGCTGCGACAAAATCGAATCCACCCTTACCATTAAAAACTGCTGGTGGTTAACAAATGACACGCAACACTAACTCATACCACCTTTCTAGTCTGACTACCTTCTTTTACTACTTTTAAACCTTTTATTATAAACAATAATCTATGCATCGTTTTTGTTCCCTTTTTCCCTGCATCAAAGTTATAAAATATTTTAATAACTTCTAAGTTAAAACAAAATTAATTTCAATACTAAGGAAAAGTTACTCGACATCAGATAATATACGTACTTGAGAGCTCGTCTAGAGACATTGTACGACACATCATTACTATACTAATACTATTGTTTATTGTAGTACTTAATAATATAATATTAGTTGAAAATAAATAAACAAAAAAAAAAAAAAAAAAAAAAAAAAGATGAGATTTGATTTCGATTTGTCGCCTGTTTTCAGCAATTTTTTCTAAAATTCTTTACCCCGTAAGAACTTTGAATATCTTGACGACACGTATGTGGTAGCGCAAAATTAGTCATCTTTTTTTTTTGTAAATAAATTTAAAAAAATTGAGTAATAGAAAACTTCAAACGCTTCAATGCTTGTCTGTTTGTATACTGCAACTGTCTAGTTCACAAATATCAGATATACTTGACGTTAGACGCCACTTCCAAAAATTATGCATCTTACGACAGGGTGATTAATTTTGCGCCACCCTATGTAAATATGTGTAGCACAATTTAACCGCTCTTGCCTTGGATTTTTTAAATAAACCTTTTAATTTCAGCTTACTTCCTAACATTAGCGCATTAATTTTTAAAATCCCACTTCTGTATTGTATCTCAGAAGAAGAAGCACTTCATCATGCTTACGCATCGATATTGCTGGTGTAGAAACACGAAGGCAAATTGCAAAATTCGCATGTTTTGGCTGGCTCTATTTTAGAATTCTTTGAACATAATTTTTCATTAATGGTTGTATCTTTTATCTATTTTTGCTTACTATAGCATGAAGCACACATAAAAATTCCCGATTTTAAGGATTTACCTCATATTTTTTATTTTTAAACCCATAACTGATTCAGCTTACTGTAGATGAATAATTAACTTAAAAAAGAAATTTAGAATTATTTTTAAGCTTGTGAGAGCATTATTCTTCCTACATTTTGTAAACAGGAATGTAAGATGTACCTAAATGGCTCTTTATTTACATTTTACCCACAATAGCTGTTATTTTTGTATTTTGTCATTTTCCTTACCTTTTATCATTTATCGACAAGAATTTTAACTTAAGGTTGAGGTCAACCACAACATCCGCCGCATTGTATGCAAAACGTTCGCATTCAAATGTAAAAAATGGTCATGATAAAACAAAAAAAAAAAAAAAAATACTGTAGTACTGTAGTTCACATGTATAGTACATACACATATGCATATATGACTGCTCAAAATAAACTTATGTCACCCTATAAGATACTGCTGAGCACTTAGCCCCTGTGGTGTTTGTGATGACAACAACGAGCAATTTTTAGTAATCATAAATTACAGAGTAAGCATAAAAAGTATAAGGTATTTCGCCTTTCTAGAGCAATACAGATATATTTTTCACTTATATGGAATTGCTATAAGAGGAAAAGAGATGCAATATCATAAGGTGAAAGTACTAAGTTTTTTCCCGAAAGTAGAACAAAAATTAGTAGTTTGCTAAACACTTTTGTAATTAATGATAATGAGCACTTTCTTGATTCTCCACTGCTTTGCTAGGATGTGCCATACATATATATATACATACATGCATACATCTGCATGTGATTACAGTGCACGGTGGAAAGACTACGCAAGCCACTATCCTGTGCTCAGTGAATTGGCAGAATTAGCGGATTTGCTGACGTAGTAATATAATATTTGTATTCACTTTTATTGTATTGTTTTTAATTTTTAATGTTATTCATGAGAGAATTTCCCCTACAACGCCATTCGCTCACTCTATGACACATTACTCTCTCGACTGTTATAGTATAATTAATAGGCAAATACTTTTTAATCAGAATTTTTAGGAAAATTTGCTCATTAGCCCAAGTTTTAACAAGTAGCGAATAGATAAAACAACTGGTATAAATAAACATATCTTGGCAGAGCTAGAAAGAAGCTGCCTAAAATTACATTTGTTTGTAAAATAGTTAGTTATACCCGTTTTGAGATATATATATACTCAGCAGCGGTGAATCTTGCTCGATACCTTTGTTGTTGCTTTCGCATGCAAATTTTTCGTCAAGTTAACCGAGCAGAGAAGTACCGAATAGAAGAGACCTAAAACCAAAGTTCGAAGTTGTTCAAAAATTGCATTGTTTTTTGAAAATTGTTTTTTTGTTTTGAAGAAGCCTTTTAAAAGATTCTTACTTAAAGATTGAACATTTTTATCATCATTTTCTGAAATTCGTAAAATTTTTGTAATTTTGTACAAAGTTCGGAACTTTGATTTAGGAGGTTTTTGTTATACAATGAGCCATATTTTCAAAAAATTTACGAAACAAAATTTAGCATAAAAAATAATGCGAATATTGTAAAAAGATGAAGTGACTCAATTATGTGAGCACAAGTGCACGTAGATGGTATTTTAAAATCACTTATATTTTCATAAAATTTGTATTTTCAAGAATATTGCAGTTGGAGACCAACGCTACCGCATCAGCAATAATTTAGCTTAACCGTATTAGAACCAGCACTCATCGATTCTACTACTCATTTGGTTCTGAGTAATTGCAGTAAAAGATGGGATGCAGTGCCGATCATATTTAAACTGCTTTATTTTTAAGAAAGCTTTGAGTCATAAAAATGGCAGCTCAAGCAGATGTCTAGTAGAAACATGCATATCTGTGTACTATACATATACAGCGCTTTTTGTGCTAAATTTAAAGATTTCACCATTTCAGAAAGCATCGCCCTCATAGTACGCCGTAAGTTAAATGAATGAATTGTATGAATGAGCCCAAACTCATGCATATGTATGCATGTACATAGTATGTTTTTGTTTAGTACGTAGGTGCGAGAGTATTTTTGCACTCTCACTTAGTTGATGCTACTTGCAACAGAATAAAAATGTGGACGAAAACGAAAACCACCATAACAATAACAATAACAATTTTCACTATTTGCTAATACAAAAATAAATACCGACAAAAATGTTTGACTTAACAACAGCAACGTATCAATGTTGAACAGTCACATCTCTTAACACTCTAAGTACATATGTATGTGTGCATATGTGAATGGACTTATATACATAGGTATATGTATCTATGGCAGGTTGAAGATCGCCCTCCGTATCGGACATGTGCTTATCCGCACATCCGCATCCGTATCAACTCCAGCGAACCAATCGCTAATGGATTTATAATATGCCAACAACAAATATGTATTGTGCATACATGCATGCATATGTTTTGTACTTATAGTTATTTTGATACTATTTTATTGTACATAAGTACCCTGCAAGGAAAAGCCAAACTAGTACGAAGCATTCTATTTAGTCTTGCCATAAGTTGTGTGACAAATCTTACAATGCATACGGCGAGAACAAATTCGCAGAATAAAGTTCCGTTATTTTTGCTTTTGTTTGTATGCATTGGCTACTCATAAATTATACTCAGTTTCGTGGAAAATTTCGTTTGTTAACAATGGAGTGGGGGAGGAGCTAAGGAAAATCGCATTGCCGTGATTGCATTACAAAAGTGTGGAAAAAGTACAAGTGAGATTTAGGAATTGCTGGAAAAACTTAATATCTCGAGAATGTTTATCTACCGCACGATCAATCGTTCTTCCCAAATGTCTGGAGTGACAGACAGAAAAAGAAGTGGTCGTCCTAAGCGTGGTTCGACCCAGTGCTGCTATAAAAGCCGTTCGAGAAAAAGTTGTAGAAATCTCCTTAGAGAGCAGAAAATCAAGTCTGGGGGAATGAATGTATCGGTTAAATCCATGTCAAGACTAATTAGAGATGATTTCCACATGAAAGCCTTCCGTCGCTCGACTGGTCATCTTTGGACAATGCACTTCGGTGGCAGACGGTTAACGGCCATGAAAATATTCTTTTCACAGATGTGACAATTTTCACCGTTGAAGAAGTTTTTAATAAGCAAAACGACAAAATCTATGCTAAAACTTCTAAAGACGCCAAAAATATTGTTCCAGCGTAGCCATCACTCAGCCTCCGCAATGGTTTGATGGATAGTGTCTGGTAAAGGCATTACATCTCTTAATTTCTGCGAAAAAGGAGGGGCAAAAAGTGAATTGAAGAACATGGCCTATCGAAAACCTCACAGTAATTTGTAGAGTCTCCAACAATCTTTGGTTCGAGCAGCGACGCCAATATTCATGGAAATCGTGCATGCTGTAACAGCTGAATGGCCTAATCATTTGAAGGCTTGTGTAAAAGCAAATGGTGATCATTTCGAATGAAAATTTAAACTTTTTTTTTAATATTTACATGATTAAATAAAATTCACTTCATTATAAAGAGTATTATAATTTCATATCTATAACATAAAAAAAGAGGTTGTCTGTAAAGTCGGATTACTGATGATAGTTTAACGTGACAACGGCATAAGAAAATACTGATGGAATGGTTGCATTTTTCAAAAGAAAATTATAATTTGATTTGTTTGATAGATATTTTGTATGGATATAGAGAAGGTAAATGGAATCGCAATGGAATTGATCAAATTACATTTACACAAACGTGAAAAATGACGAAACATTTATCAAATTCATGAAATATATGTTTAATTTCAATTGTGCATCAGACATTAATAAGTCAACAACACTAAGAGGCACCAATCGATTTGACTTTTTCAAGACACATTACACTCGAAAAACTCCCTTTCATTTCCTACTTTTCCTATCATCGTCCTATTCTCAACAGAGAAATGGTTCACTACCATGCACACAGGAAGAAGGCATATGCAAATACAAATATGTGAATTTATATATATATGCGCATATACATACATATATATGCTCACTCAAGTAGGAGAGAGCCAGATGTCGAACGTTGCCGAGCGCGGAGCTGATTGTGCCTCTTTGTCGTTCGTTCCGCGCTCTCGCTTGCAGTTCAAGATAACGACACAAAAAACTACTACTACTACGAGAACAATCAAATCTAAGCTTATTTAACAAGCAAGTATATGCATCAATAATAAGACCGACATGGGCAAACGATCTAGAAATATGGGGGACTGCCAGTAAATCAAACCACACATACACATTTTTCAGGGTATCAATCTAAGATGCTAAAGACAGTCACAAGTCACTGAAATAGTAAAGAGAAGTAAGCAGTAAGCATATCTTGCAACTACTAGAGCAGGAAAAGGGAATGGAACTTCAACCAAGAAGACTAAAGCGTAAAACACCCAACAATCTCGCTTGTATTTTAATATAAATATAATTATAGAAATCCATATTACGTTAGTAATAGTGTAATAGTATAACTAAATACCACTTAAGCCTATAATACTCTTTTGCAAAGGGAAGGGACATTTCAATGCCAACCCCCCACACCAATTACTTATTGTTAATATTAACAAATTGCATTTTATAAATTTATAATGGGGATCGATTAAATCTAATTTTCCTCTAAACTAAGCAGAAGTTTACTTAAAATTAATGAAAACAATGGTTTGGATGATTTGTATTATTTTCAATCACAAAAAACAAAAACCAAGTATTAAGTTTATTTTTCTTTCCGCAAAAAGACGTCTACTTCAGCATTCTATTAGCAAACATCTTAAAAACCTGTCTAGCACCAATAGAATGATGGAGCAAAACATAGACGGGGGTAATGGTAACAAGAGCCTCAAGGAAAGTCGAAGAAGCAGAAATGTAGTTCAGAAAAGTGCTTCAACAGAAAACATTGTAGAAAAATCCTCGGATCAACCAGACACATAAAATATGAATACGAGATTTATTTCCGTTCTTAAAGTAAAAATCTTAAATTTTATTTCTTTATTCATTTTTTTCTTTTAAAGAATTTGTTTTAATTTTTTTAGAACTAATTTTTTTGAACTAATTTGTGAAAGTTTAATCAATTACTGTACCAATTGTATTTAATTTTGAGAAAAAATAAATTCTGTAATTATGTATACATACGAATTTAAATATTTTAAAACATGGAACGGAATGTGTTTATTTTACGTTATATTTTAACTGACCTAGAACTAGTTATTTTAGAAACATATTGGACTAGAATTTATTGCTTGTATGAACAGGTATTTTGCTGAATCATGGTCGCACAACTGACATTTCGTAGGGCATCACCCTGTTAAAAATAGCACCTGCTAATATGGACAAAAAGATGGAACACGATCTAATTGAGCTGAAAAATGAACTGGTAGTATTCTAGTTTACACTACAGGAGTATTTTTCCTGCAGGGTATTTACGTACAAGTATTTGTATTGAAGATTTTCTACTTGGCTTATTATTTAGTGACTACTCTTCTTTCTTCCTGCCAAACTTTTGAATGCTTGGTTAAATTGTGCAAAATTACTAAAGCAATTTCCGCAAAAGCAACATACATATAAACATATCAAATCTGAAGATACATATATGCAGATATATTCATAAGTGCATACGAAAGCAAGTACGTCGCATCATAATGTGATTATCGGGTTAGGCCGGGTACATAATATATGGGTGCATGGTTGTGTGGATTACTGATTCTGAAGGCAAAATATGATGTTAGGTAGTTGCTAGAATTTGTGAGGTTACGCTTGAAGAGATTAAATTATTAAAATGTCTAGCAGGTGTTCACATATCGGTTGGTAAAAAATGTAAAGAATTTAGAAAATTTTGTTTATAATTTTTGTAGCAATAATGAAATACACATAAGGTCAAAATAATAAGTATAGTTTTTCATTTGAACTTAACCTTTTGGTTTACAATTTTTCATTCGGTCGTAACCAAATAGGTTAGTGCGTGCAAACCATTCGAAACACCAAATGATATCAAAAATTTTGCTTCTCATAGCGATCGGCCTTCGGCAGGCAATGGCAAGTCTCTGAGCATATTTCTGTCATGAAAAGGCTTCTCATAAAAAACCATCTGCCATTCCGAGATGGCATACAACTCAAGGCCCCTCTATTTATAGAAAAAGATGAATGCGCATAGCGCAAATAGGAGTAGAATCCAATTATATATTGTATTATACCAATACCAATATATAAGGTGCGCAAAACTAATCACTCTATGGGAAAATTTATAATTTAGGAAATGGCATCGAACGTCAATCATATTTGGCACTTATAAACAGACAGCTGCAGCTAAAAATAATTTTGTTTATTTAGTAAAAAATAGTATTCAAAAACCAAATTGGATGAATAATTTTGCGCCACTACTAATATACATATGTATATTTATTTAGCTCAAGACGTGTATATTCTAATATTTTTTAGGCATTTTTTAATAACAGCTTTGTAGTTTTTTTGTTGAAGCAGTTAACAAACCAACTTTACTCTATCGCAGCTCTATTCATTCGTATGGATACGCTGGTTTCAAAAAGTTTTAAAAGTATTGTAAACTTGTTTATCAAATTATTTCATCAGTGGAACAATAAAGGGATGGATGACGTATGCATGAGAAAATTGTTTAAGAATCCGTATTAACAAATTCTATACTCACAAAATGTATGTAAATTGCAATACAATTCTATTCAAACATATGTTCACATGTGCATAGGTGTGTACAGGTATGCGTGTATGATTTTACGTATTTTTATTTTTGACTTGGAGGCCAGAACCATCACTGAAGCGATTCAACGCAATATTTATTTGAAATGCGCATACAAACACACATACATGTATTACTTACAAATGTTCTCATGTGCTTGTAGATTCAAAAAAAAGTACATACGTACATACAAAAGCATTCAGTAAGAGCAGAGAAAAGGAGTTTTTTGGAACGAAATTTACAAGCATTCATTTGAAAATGAAATTTCAAAGCATGAAATGTAAATATGTATGTCAACGCCAAAAGTTGTAGAATTATGCAGTAGATTGCGCTCGTAAAGCTACAAACAAGCATTCTCTAATATCGAGTACAGCAAACAAGAGTAAAAAGCACTTAAACTTGCGTGTGTATGTACATATGTGTGTACTAAGAGATTTACAAATCAAAATGCAAGCAAACAATCCATTTCTTAACTAAAAATATAACAGTTATTCATACGCTTATGCAAATGCATTTCTTAAGTACCCAGAGTAACCAAAAGAACACTCACTTGCTAGGCATAAGTGATGCCACACAAGTAAGAGAAATAATGAAAGTGTTGAAAATGTACGAGTGGATGGGTGCTTTAAAACGATAAGTGCGTTGCACCACAAACATTCGATAGAGCAAAAAATTAAATATGAGAAAAAATAAAATTGTTTTGAAGGTCCATGCATTATTCAAGAACAAACACATGCACACATCCAAAATGAAGCGTTCGACAAACACGACATTACGTCGTAGAGAAGATAAAATTTTATCTCATTTATGTGCATGCGCACCAACCTTTTTATGTTTAGCTTTAATCCGTGGATGCATTTAGGCACGTCGACTAAAGAATATAGAAGCTAAAACAAAAGAGAGCAAGAAGCAAAACATTCAAACCGAATTCGAAAATTTATGTCGACTTTTATGAGTCCCAATTTCATCGAAAGAAGCAACAGATTTTTGTTATTCTAGAAAATACTTTTAAATTATGTTTATTTTAGTTTCCAAATCGCGCAAATTTATATGTCTGTCATTTTGCTTTGCCAATTTTTTGTTGTTTGCTTGGTAGTATCTAGAGAACGGCTGAACATTACTTTTTGAGGCTGTAGCCGAACCAAACCGAAATTCTGCTAATTTTGTTGGAAGCGAAAATAAAACTTAGCTTTTTTATTTATAATAAAGAACTATGACATAAATTTTAGTTTATATTCAGAAATGATAAAAGAAAACTGCAGAAACTTCACATAAAATATTTACATCCATAAACTACTACTGATCCTGGCGCCGGTTAGCACGAAAAAGAAACAATTGGCGCTTTGTTAAACTCGGCCAAAATTGCGTAAGCTGTTATCGCGCCAATCAAGAAGAAATCTACTACATACCTTTACACAACAAAATCTAACTTTTTATATTAAAGTATAATAGACTACAATAGAAACGTTGCCCAGTTGATAATAGGATCATCAAATGTTTTTTAGACTTTCAAGAACACTATTTGAAGTTTTGCCCTCCACGGTCGCTTGATTATTTCGATCGCAATACATGACATTCAGGGTTCGAATCCGATATACCCAAATCTACCGAAATCCATTAGCCCCTTCAGAAAAAGCATGCAACCTTGCTTTAATTCTTTAACACAGAAAATTTAATAATTTCATATTAGGGCAGTTCATAATTAAGCGGAAATAAATTTAATAGCGGAAATAAGTAAGGAACAGAATTGCTTACTGGCCATACTCAATGTTACAAGAAGTACAGTCAGCGAAAAACTACCAGATGGCGCAAAATTATTCATTCATTTTTGTTTTTTGAATAACTTTTTTGCTAAATAAAATAACCTTTACAAGCTCCATTGCTCAATTGTTTGTATACTGCAGCATTTTTACCAGTTGTAAAAACTTTACTTTTCTTTTAATTTTTTAATTTCTTACAAAAATATAGTTCACTCTGCAATGAATACCATATAAATCAGATTTTAAAGATAAAAAAATCGAAAAATGTTCATCAAGATTTCCAACTCTTTAATCAGATTTTGGGTAGGCAGCTTTACAGCTCATCCAATTTTAAAACATCTAATAAAGTGCAAATGTGAAGTGGCCCAAAATTCTATTTGATTTTTAATCATTTTTTCCATGCGGAATATTATGCATTTTCTCCGTAAAACGAATGCACGAAAAATTTATACAATTGCAGGAAACAGAGCTGAACTTTTGTGGTCGAAGTCGAAGTTTGGTGGATCTCTAATGGTAACAAATAATTTGTATTTAGAATTCGCATTTGTAAGAGATTTGTATATTTTATATTTCGAAATGAATCACGCACTCATAAACAACAAAAGCAAATAGTAGCGCACATAGGTACATACATTCATTAGCGCATCGATTAAAGCTTTTGAATGTACACAATTCCAATGAAAATAATACAATTAGAGCAGCTAGAATTAGATCAATTAGAATCTAAATAAAATTAGAGCTAAAGCGAAGGAATGAATTTAATTGCTCCGAAACGGTGTATGTATATAGAGGAAATTCCCGATATTTATAAAAAACAACAACGTGGAAAAAACTGTGAATTGTTACCAGTATCGAGTCCGCATTTGAGGCGTAAGAGCTTTTGAGTCTAAATACCCATTGTTATCCTCTTGCTATAAAAAAATGTTATTTGTTTATAATTAGTAATTATTATGCACATATAACTTTAATTTTTAACATGTATACATATGTATTTAATATAATTCTAGATTTGAAATGCAATGCAAGTTATTAGTAAGATGAAGATATCTACTTTATTTAATACTAGCTTTAACCCGCGGCCCCGCTCGCGTAGGAGTAGTTTTGAGGGATTTAGGATATGTTTATAAAAGAATTACAAACAATAACTTCATAGAAAATATTTTTTTATTAATAACCATAATATTACAATACCCGGCATCCGATGCTATGCCTCGTTGAATAAAATCAAAACAACCAATCAGAAAAATATCAAGCAAAATTATTTTTATTAATTTTCTATCTCAAACCGTTTTTGAACTTTGCATTTGGGTCATAGTTGAACAGTTTAAGCGGATTATGAAGTTAGAGTGTGCTATAAATAGTGGGAAATAGGAAAAATTAAGATTTTTTATAATAAATTTAAGCAAATATTCGATTATTAGTGACGAATGAGAGTGGTGGCGCGGCCTTGGGGCTGTGGGAAGGGAGTTCCATCATAAAAACATGCCTATAACCTTCATTGGATGAAAATGTGAATGCATAACAATTTTTACGTCATTTGGTGTTGTCGTTTCGTAGTGATGCGCGGACAACGTACAGACATTCACCTTTATATTAGTATAGATTCCTAATAGAAAAAGTAAAATTTCTGTTGAAAATATATGACATAGCAATACAAAATTTGACTTCTTGTCAAATTCACCGGCAAGGCGATATAGCAGGAGATTGGAAGATATTTATGAAATTTTGCTGTCTATGGACATTTTTACTACCTTCAAAGATTCAAAACATCAAAGTTCGTCTTATGCTGGTACTGCTTCATGAACCTTAACCCTTCTCGTAGGACATGAGAACGGTCCTTAATTCTGTTTTACTTAAATAAAAAAAAGTTAACCAAATTACTTGTGCCGATTTCTGTACATTTGCTTTGCAGATATTATATTTGTATCATTTCTGAAATTAGCATCAGTTATTTTAATAATATTGACTTTCTGATCATTTTTTTCTTTGACAATGTTTCGCATTTTCTCAGTATAAAAAAATGTCATGCATTCGCTATATAGATAAAATGCGCCAGGGGGCTATGCCTTTTTCAGGGATTATGAAACTACTTACCTACTTTTTTTATATTATGATTAAACCTTCTTATATTTCATGAAAATTTGTCCAATTTTTATAAATTTTGTACAAGGTATGAAATTTGGATTATTATGGTATTTGTTAACGAATGAACTAGGTTTTATAAAAAATAATTCAAATTAAAAAATAAATAAATAGATAGTCAAACCTTGTCAACCTAGTACATTTGGCTCATATGTTTGCAAAGGTTATTTCCAAAAATTTCCAACATGACTTACTTTCCAAGCTTGCACCGTGCACATTTTTCCAGATATGAGTTTGAACTAATAATAGATACTAGAGTCCGCCTATAATTCACCACTTCGAGTTTTATATGCGATTCAGAAGAGCCGAGTTTAGAGATCTCGTTAACAGTTTACAGACCTTCATAATGAGCCTGCCATGATTTACTTTCAGCGACTTTAGTTTTTCAAACAGACTGAACATAACTTATTCGAACGCGACTTTTAGCAGCATTTTTCTGAAACATCCTATTCCAACTAGGATAAAGTAGTTTCTGCCTTCTTGCTCGCAATTATGATTACTGTAGACGTTGTGTCGAAAAAACGTTCATTTAAAAGGTGGTCTCAATGTATAAGCATATACAACTACAACTCCTAAAAATAAATAGTTTTTTCACAACACACGCCGTTTGTGCGAAAGTAAGATTTAGTTTTAACTAGGATCTCAATGTTTAGCACCTAGGCCAGAGCTAATTCACTGGAATCAGAAGTTTGTAAGAAAAAAAAGACCTTATCACTGAACACAACTCAGAGCCGATATATTTTTGATACCCGATATACGATTTAACACAAATCACAAGATGTTTGTTTATATGCCCCCCTAAATACTTCCAAGAAACGATAATACTTTGCCCGATTTCGCTCTCAACCGGACGGAAAATTTTAATTCGAGAAATAATGATTAAGAATACCCGAGAGGGTGGTTGAATGAAAGCGAGTGATACTTTCTACACTAAGGCATAACTATTTTTTAAAATGTCTTTTGTCACAGCCTGACTGACACACACTGTAATGCCCAAACATCTAAAATTACGAATCATTGATCTTCAAGTCATAATGCACACATATAACCACAATAGAAATCGTACTCTGATCTCGATGAATGTTCCCAGTTGAGCTCAACAGAAAGAGCAGTCAATTTACTTCCAAGGTCGATAAAAACGTGATTGCGAGGAACATCGTTTTAGAAATTTCGATTTATAATTTTATTAATCTGGTAGACGTGGGTGCGGCACAAAAGAATTTTGCATATTACCCCACGTATCGTTCCACATTCCAATTAATAATATAATAAACTAGTCCTCATCCAATAAATCTTAAAATGAAATTAGAAAGAAATAAATTTGGTAAAATTGTTGTCAATAATTGTTGTCACTGTGCTTTAGTTGTTAAACGGTTTGTATATGAAATTTAAAAGCATGCCTCAAGGCTTATAAAAATTTTAAAAGAATTTTTGGAGAACATATGTATCTAGAATTTGAGGGCACATTCTTTAAGTTAAAAATAAATTCTTAAGGGGATATTATTCTCAGTTGCTCTAGTAATAATAATTATACTGATTATTCAAGCAACCACATTATGATAAAATTTTAAAAATTTCACTTAAAAAAAGAAAGAATCGCATTGGCTGGTTCTCTCTAGCGTAACTCGCAAAACAAAAGATGTGATACTACAATTGAGAGAGGATCTTTAAGATTTATATTCAGATCACGATACTAAGAACTCTAGATAACACCCTCACTACAATAATTTAAATAAATGTTATTTGCATAAGTTATGGTTTTTAGAAGTTATACATTTTATTTGCAAAAATTAACAAGTAACCTTAATACGCCATTATTTTGAGTAAAAATAATTGCAAGTCACTCGGTAAGTTCAGCACATTTAAATTTTTAATTTCGTATTTTCCAGGCGTTTCCATTCCCAAAAGTAAATATTTCAGACTTTTCAAATTTTAAGTACAATGCGCATCTGCTGTATGAGAATGTGTGAATGTACGTACTTATACATATGCAATGCATACTCGTATGTTTACTTTTATAAGGAAAATATTATTCCATGGTTTTCTCGATAAGCACAAAAAAAAAAAAATTAGAAAACAATTAATTTTTGGAAAACCAAATTAATTGCCTACGTTTGAGTAAACAGTTTTCAAATTATGTATTATTAAAACTGCTCCATTAGGTGTGAACGAAAGTAGGTTTCGGCAAAATTACGAATGCTAAATGTGTGCACTCATTTTGCGCTAACAGAAATTTCATAGATCACAGAGAAAAAGAGAAGCAAGAACTCCATACCAAGCGTTGCAGGTGTTATAGCTTTGTCAGCTGAATAAAGCGCTGAAAGCCTTTAATGCTGCTGCTGCTTCTGCTGCTTACGAGGAGTATTAAATTATTTCGAATATATGGCTTTTTCGTGAGCTTCTGATTCAGAGGCATAAATTTCAACCACTTTTTCGAGCATTTGTGAATGGCGCGCTCGATGTTATTCTATATGCCTATAAGAGTTTTTAGCTGGATGAAATTTCTTTTCTAGAAATAATGGGTGGTTGAGCACTTACTTGGCGATTAATGCCGACCCAAATTCGACAATTTTCGAAGTAAGTCCAGAGTCTTGCGTAAACTTTTTCACAACGTCAAGAGGCGCAGCCCAAGTTCTTTCTTGAACACCATGACAATCCAGTGATATTAGATCAACTGCCCTCAAAACGAGTATGCTTTTCTATTGTTGCGAATAATTGCCCGGGTTGGCTGGCTGATGGTGTGAAATGGAAATCAAACAATAACTAATAAAAATTTAGTATGGCAGAGTTTCAATCTCTTGAAAAGATATATTCCAAAGCACGCATTTTCCATTGCAGTGGATTACAGTATAAAATTCCCAACTGGGCTTATGCGCAAGCGATTTGGTAACACAGCAGGCGGGTTAGTTGTGTATTGACGTTGGCGGTCGTGCTCCTGTATTTTCTCAATTTTCGTGCAGGGGCGAAAAATATTTATTTTTGTTTACACTTGCGGTTGAGCTTGGCAGTGTAAGTGGCTGGAGGTGAGTACGCCTAATGTCAATAATGACGCCGCTACAATCCAATAGAAATTGGCAATATCCGAATACACGCCTGTACCAAAATTAAATTTGTTTTGTATTTTTTCTTTTTTTAATTTTCCACTTAAAGCAAGCGTGGTGTAGCAAAATATTCAATTTATGTGTGTTTACATGGGTTGAAAATCAGCTCTTTCTTTTTATAAATTTTATTCACCAAAATGTGAAAACAATCAACTCAGAGTGTGCGAGTGCGAGCCACCTATGGCAAAATCTTAATTCGCTTGAAAATTTTTTCGATGTTTAAAAAATGTGTGTGTATGTTCTCCTAATTTCTTTCTTGCTCATATACAAACACATACACACACAACCCTATATAAGCGTGGCTGTTGTATTTTTATTACTATTGGAATTAGCGAGAAAAAATTCAATGCATTTTCATTGCACTCGCTAACAAATGGACAAATGTCAAGGACTTTTCAGCATTTCTATTGGAGCTATGACCTCGAAAGTAAGTGCATTTGCAGCGGATGCAGTTTGCACGTTTCTTTTTTTTTTTTGTTCCTACCCCGCTTTGCTATTTTGAGGATGTGCAATTCGAACCGATTTCACATACGTAAGTCCATACATATTTAGATACATGCATACATACATACATACATACCTATGCACATATTTAATCTTCCCCAAACTTAAAATTTGTTTAATATTCGTTACACCTGGTACCAATCATTCGATTTTACGTTTGCAAATTATTGAGGCTATTTATAAATATTTCGGCGTGATGGTTGCCGTTTGGTGGCCTGGATACACATTTTTGATTTGTACAAAATATTTCTAAATAATTAAGTGCATGTTTTAGGCATTTCGAATTATTTACCAAACAAGCCTTCCAAGCAAAATCATCTTTTCGACATTTCGTCTTTGTAGACTATAACAAAATCTTATGTAAAGATTTGCATCAGAACAATCTTTACAAACAGAAGCTTAAGCTACATATATGTAGATCAGTTACGATTGACGGCTTGACACGATAACTCGTATTAAGTTGGTGGAAAAAGAAATCCATTATTTTCTCGGTACATGGCTGTAGTGAGCGATATGCTCGTTGTTAAGGTGACATTTCATACCAAACAAATCGTTTGCTGTTTCTTGTTTGTACAATTCAGTTGCGAGCTCTTGAGGGTTTAACTTGTGAATGGCCCCATAAGATATTGTAACGTGTAATTTTGGTTTCGTCAATTCCGGTTAGGAATTTTGGATCTTAAAGAAAATATAGATAATGTCGATAAAATCACAGAATCACAGAAATAACCGAAGTTGACCGGCATGTAAGTGGTCGTAGCATCGCCCAGGAGCTAAAGATCGAACATAACACAATTTTAAGCCATTTGCGCAAAAATCTCACGCAGTAATAATGGATTTCCTTTCCCCCAACATTTCAATGAAATTAGGTTCAAATTCTACTTTTTGACCAAGGTGAGCTTGTATGGAAAATGTTCGCCCATATTTCAATTTTTGAAAAAGCAAAAAAATAACGAGATATATATCCCTGTTAAAAATGGTGCGAAATTACTCCAATTTAGTGCAAATGATGAACTCAAAACAAAAAAAAAAAAAAAAGTACGACGCAAACAATTTGAAAGTAGACGGTTTCACGCCTACTTTTGGAGATAAATGTGTGTATCTCGATAACAACTTAATAAAACTCCCCCACTCATTTAGATGCGACATAAATATTATCGGGAGTGGATAAAAACCACGCCTACTATCTATATGTTACGACCCCGTCTCCGTTCGTCCATCTAATGTTACAAGCTATAACGCTCATTGGACATTAACTTGTTTGACTCCAAAAATTAACAGCCAGCCCAAATTAAATTGTACTAAAATGTACGCGGGCATACTCGTGTAAAGTTCGGTCCGGATGGAATTCAGCACTTCCTTAGTTGTTGTTTTTTTTTGTGATTCGAAAAAAGTTTTAATACTTTTTAAAACAGCGCCCGTTATTTTAATAAATATTGTACATAAAACTTGCCAACCTTAGCAGAGGGCAAAAGATAAAAAACCACATCTAATTCTTCACTTAGATGTAAATAATTCGTCTGATTCAACATTTAATTAAAAGTTTTTGTTACTTAAACGAGTTTTGTATCGTCACTTTGTTAATTTAAAAAAAAAAACATTGAAGAAAACTCCCACTAAAGGATGCTCGATAATTTTTTTATTAAGTCATCCTGCAGAAAGTCTGGTTAGTCATGAACGAAGTCTTTACTCCGACGTTCTATTTTGATGAGTGCGCCATATTAGTGTTGTTTATAGTGGCTTTAAAATGCATCTCCGCAAAAAAATAGAATGAAATCGAAAGCATTTTCCGTTATTTTTCACAATTTTCGACGGACAAGATTGCATTAATGAACTAAAATCATTGCACGGCAAGCAAGCACGATCTCTCAGCACTGTAAAAAAGTAGTGCAATGCATTGTCTCATAGCCGATGTTCGCTCACCCACAAATCCCGCGAATGTCGTCCAAAATAAGTTTTTGTGCCAGAAAATACCGATGCAGTGCGCGCAATGATTTAGCAAAATCAGTATGCCAAATACCGTGAGATTGAAGCAGCCTTGACTATTAGAATGACGAGCATCAATAAACCAATTTTAAAAAAATACCCTGGAAACGCGACAAACTGCTTCGAATGAATGGTTCAGACGAATGACAAAGTGTAGTATTGAATATTTTAAAAACAGAGAAACCGCTTTCAACCACCAATGTTAAAATGTTATTTGTCTTTTTTCAAAATACTTTTTGATGTAAAATGCCCCTTCATTTGTCGACCTAATTTTTATAAAAGGATTTTAGCATTAAACACGTACCGTTAGTTTCGGCGGTAGCTTATGTTGAACTTTGTTTTCATTTACCTGTAAAGAAAAAATTTAAATTTAAAATTATTTATTGTATAAAGAATTAGATGAAAATTTAAAAGTAAACATTACGAACATCAGAGAAAATAACCTTCCTTTGGTCGAAACTACTCGCAATACAGCTTTGTTCAAACTTTTTTAATTTAGTGATTATCAAAAACGAGCCTTTTATCTTTTTATAGCTGCGCTCATACTTTCAGAAGTGCATATATGCACGTACATACGTACACACATACATAATTTTTGTATATACATACATATAGACCTCCACACCCTGCTGGAAATCCATTAATTCGGAACTGATGCGGTGCCTGTGCGTTAACAGCCACATTCTTACGTTATCACAAAACTCACACCGGGCAATAGAGATATTTATCTCATTTGAAATTGTTGTGTTATCCTAAACCAGGGTTGGGCATTTTTTAGTGATAGTTAAAATAAGGGTTTCATTATCACTACTTTTCAGTATTTTAACAATCCGCATTAAATATTTAGTGCGCTACGCCCAACTCTGTTCTAAACAAATGTTCAGCGCTGGTGCTGTATAAATCGAGAGTAAAGTGAACACCAGAAGGATGATAGACTACCAGGTTTGGTAATACGTGTTAAAATGAAGAAAAAAAACTTCAATACCCATTAGCTTGCCTTTAAACTGGCGATTATCCAGACACTAGTGATGTGGGTCAATTTTAAACAAATGGCTACATATAACAGTGAACCAGAAATGTATCTCCATGATTCGGGTTTCCTTGCAGGCTATACACATAAAAAGTACATACATATGCACATATGTACCATATTTATATGCGTGTGGGTATTCTTAACAAAGTTGAGTTGAGTATTTGTTTTTAAATCAAATAAATTTAACTTTTTTTATACTCGCTGCCAGCATAAAATTGCAGTGTTGCACAATAAATTCACAACGAATTTAATCAGTTTAATTCAATTTAATTAAAGTGAACAATCCAGTTTGGCAAAAAACCCGCATTAAAACTTTTGCAAACTTACAAAGTATGTAGGTAGGTACATCGCACGAATACGCATACACTTTCCGCACAAATAAAATTTTTAACGCGCACATCAAACACACATACACGCATACATACATACATGCATACGCACTTCGACATACATACATACATATGTCCATCTATATTTTAAAGTGTAGAAAAGTAAAAGTTGGCGAAAAAACTAAAATAAAGTGACGAGCTGCTTGCTTAGCCTAGAGAGTACAGTTTAGTGAGTGAATGAATGTGTGGCATGGGCAAGTGGCAACTTGACAACTGAGGGGCCATCAACAATAATAACCACAAGAGCATAAACTTTCTAAAATGATCGCTAATTAATTTGTATTCAAAAGCGTGAAGTACAAAAGATTCGCTTCGCTCCATTGAGCACGTCTTCCGGTACGTGTCTTTTTTGTTTCGCAATGGTGGCCAATAAATATTTACTAAATTCATGTAAGCACTTGCTAAATGTGCAGCTGTGCAAGTTTACCATATGAAAAGTGTTTTTATTTTTGCTTCTTAGAAAAGTAAGGATTATTATTTTAGTATTGAAATTAAAGGATGCTTAGCTGTTGCTAATTATGAGTGCGGGAAATGAAGCAAAACTTCATATTTCCCATATTTATTTATTCATTGTTTTGCTGCAGAAGGTTCGTTGATGTGGGTTTTAGTGGTGACCAGTGTTGCCGTTGGTTATTTTTAACCAAGGTGGGTTATGTATTTTTCTTCAGAAGCATTTTGGTCAATTGGTTATTATATGGTATTTCTAAAATGGATACTTAGGCATATGTTATGGTCATTTATATTAATAAACAAAATATTTAAAGTTAATAAAACTCCATTGTTTTATATTAGTACATTTGCATAGGAAAACAACTAAGTTTAATGTAAACAATGCTTGATTTTGGATACTTGAATACCTGATTACTTCTGTTGGTTCAAAAATGTTTTTATTAAGCTTATTTAAAAAGAGCAACAAAACATATAATATTTAATTAATAATTCCATCATTTATTAATTAAAAAAAAATATGAATAATTTTTGAGAAAAATTAAAACCATTTTTACGATCCATTCTAAAATTAGTCTCATTGAAATATTGCTTCAGGTTTACTGTTATCGGCCCTTTCATTATTGGACGCGAAAAAGATTTGTGCCCCTTTCTAATGAACTTATAATTATTTTGAAAGCTAAAAATTTCTCAAAATCAACTTTAGCACCAATTATAGGATTGCGTCCTCTGGTTACGTTCGATATGATGGGAATGCATACAGGGTTTGATTGAAAAGTAATGAGCCTTATTTTTTTTAAGCAGTTTTATTAAACCTTTTGGCTTATACAACTAATATTCTTCAAAATAGGGCTCTTGAGCGTCAAAACACCGCTGGTAGTGGTCCTTCCACTGCAGGAAACATTTTTTAAACTCATCCGCCGCAATCGCGTTCAATTCGGCTGTCACAGTTTTTTGGATTGCCTTGATGGAGTCGAAACGCCTCCCCTTCAGCTTGATTTTCAGGCGCGGGAACAAGAAGAAGTCCGGAGGGGACAGGTCTGGGCTGTAGGGAGGGTGGGGGAGCACCAGATCCCCCATCTTGGCCAATGCAGAGGTGCAGAGGAAAGCGGTGTACGCCGGCGCTTTGTCGTGATGAAGGGTCCAATTGTTGACGAGGTCGGGCCGAACCCGGGCGACGCGGTTTTCCAGCCGAAGGAGCACTTCTTTGTAAAATGATTGGTCCCCGTAAGCCTCCTTGAGTAGCCCAATGCTTTTGGTACTCGTTTTGTTTAGCTTTACGCAAAATTTGATCGAATAACATTGCTCCAACGATCGCTGCATTTTCGCCACAAAATCCTAACACACTTTTAAAACAGCTTTCACGCGTGGATCGATGTTGACTTCACCGCCGTTGCCAGCGAACTGGCGCCGGTTTCTAATGGAAGGGGAAAGTCCAACGATCATTTTCCCCCATCAGCCGATTCGGTTGACCGCTTGGCAGACGCTCCGCGCGGGAAGACTCATTACTTTTCAATCAAACCCTGTACATCCAATTGTGCAAAGCCTTCGATCCCTATATTTTGTTGTAGAACTAAAAGTTTTTATAAAAAAATAAAGAAAATTAAAAACAAGCACCAGAAAAGTAGCAAATATCTCGTTTCTTTTATTTTGTATGTAAGGTGCGGTATGAAAATAAATAAAATGTTAATTTCTGAATGAAAATTTGGTTATTTTTTCGTCAATTTTTTTCAAAGTCTGGTAATTCTTATTTCTCGCTCCCGGCCACACCGGTGATGTCCTTTAGCCCTTCTTGAAACAAACCTCTTCATAATTTACAAGCATATACTTTTTAAATAAGAAAGAAAGAATCATAAGCCTGTTAAGAATTGCAGACACCTATGTTATGCAAATGAAATAACAAACAAATAATAAAGCCACACCATAAATAGTTCGTCAACAAACTGAGAGGAGGAGATTTAGCAAACGTTTTAATGAGACCGGAACCATACTGTTTCCTTTACCAGTTGTCACTCAAGCACTAATCATTGAATGGGTATACTCAGATCGAAGTAACTATTGAAATACAGTAAAAAAGAGAGTTGGTAGTTGGGACTGAAAAACGATTGCGCACAAGTTACATAACCTTTCTCGTCACAATCTGCTGCATTTTCTGGAAAGATCCGTATACTTATATGTAGTGTCTTTGTTTTCGAGCGTGGCAAGATAAAAATTAAGACATTTTAAATTCCGATGACAGAGACTTTCTTTTCTTGGCCGTCTTTGGGTACATCAAGCTATTACTGAGGTACAAAATATCTTTTTCAGTGTCACGGAAATGTCAGTAAAAATATAGTGGCATCCAATCTGCACCCAAATTTATAGGCCAGCTAACTAACTGGTTCAAAAATTGGTCAAGCAAAGTAAGTCTCAGCTCTATTTGCCCTGCTATGTAACTCTCTGTCCTCATTTAACAAGTTTGTCTTTAACCTTGTTTCCCCCTTTCTTTTTGCATAATTAATGCATTTTACGTAGAACCTTTGGCACTAGAGACCTTAAGCAAGCTTCGAAGTTAATGATGAGCTAACTGTCCATAAAGTTAAGTTTATGACAACCTTTGCAATTGCCTGAAACAAGTAACAACAAAGCTGAAACATATGCGAACATAGGGCAAAAGTTTACTTGCCTGAGGACTGGCGAAGGGCGGAGAACCCAGTCGCAAATAGTAAGCACAAAAACTATGTGAACCAGCTGCGTTACACCACACATTCGGTATGTATGTACATACACATACGGAATTTGGACAAAAAAACCTTAAGACGACTTAGCATTTTCTACTTAAGCACTAAATTGTCGGCTTATAATACAATATTCAAGCCGTGAATTATTTAATGTTTTAGCTTACGAATTCATTTTAATAAAAGTTGAATAAAAATATCATAAACATATTAAAACACGGTTTCTTTCCTCATTTAATCAGTTTGCCATTAACCATTGTTTCCATTCACTTTTGCATAATTTATGCATTTTACGCAAAATCTTTCGCACTAAGCTCTTAGGCAAGTATCTAAGTTCAGATTGCGCATCTATGAAACTGTCAATAAACTCGAGTGTATGACAGCTATTCGAATCGCCTGAAGCAAGCAACAACAATGGTTAAACAAATACGGCCAGAGGGCGAAAGATCAGTTTGTTTGAAGACTAGCGATGGACAGAGAACCCAGTTGCAAACAGTAACCATAAAAACTATACGACCCAGCTCTCTGGTGCAGCTGCCTTACGTTATACTAAACATATAGTACTTCAAGTATTTACATGCGCTTACTTTAAATTACTGAACTAATGAATAGTGGTGTGCGAATCCGAGGTGTTTGAACAAACGACTAAAAAATCGCGGACGCGCATATCACTACTAATTAAACTAATTTCTGGTTAAACACAATTTTATGACACTCGGTTCATTAATATTCAGTTAAATTCTAAAATATGGACTTAAAGATTTTAAACGACTGATGACGCGGCACTAAAGATAGAATCACAAGAGTGAAAATTCATGAAATGCGAGCTAGAAGAGAAAGCCATGACGCAGTCATTTCCGTGCATAGCATAAATTGGTCTTGATTCTATATACAATAACCAGAAATGCATTAATGTATTTCCCTGCAGGGCCCACTTACATTAAGTTTGCATACATACACACGTGAGTATGTATACATATAAGAGTTGTTAGGTAAAATGTTGTTGTCAACATGACTCCCAAGCGGGCATCCAAAACAGCAGCTGCAAACTAAAAAGTCAACAATACATTTTATGTTCAACTAAGTTTTGACGTGACACACTGGATATGAGAGCTTGTAGGCAAACTTGTTGTATGCACAGACAAAACATTGGCTTGGAAGGAAGGCGCAGTACCAGCTATCAAATTTTCAAGCGAAACCCATTAAAATGAAGATGAAACGAGGTAAATAACAACACAATCTTAAATGCTAATAAATGGTCGAACGAACGATGGCCGATATTAATATTTGACCTTAACCCAAATGCGCGATGCGGAGGAAACAAAGATTTAAAGTGGAAGGGGATGGGGAGGAGGGAAAAGGCGATGGAAGAAGAGCAAGAAAGAGTTAAGAGGGGAAGTTATGTATGTGTATGTTGATGCTTTTTGTTACATTGTCGCGGCGACGTGATTTGGTTTTGATTCACCAAAAAATCGTGGCATGGTAGCGAATGTACAAACACCAATGAACTTTCGTTGAAGATTCACTTTCATTTGCATTTTAAGTTGGATGGAATCACGCAATATGTAGTTACATCCATCTTAGTGATATACATACATATATATGTATAAACACATATGTACATACATATCTATATTCGTTCACGAATTAGGAATTTTTGAGCGATGCGTAATAAAAAGCGAAATATGTAGGATTTGCCCTTGATTTTATCGATACGTGTAAAGAAATTTTTGTAGGTAGGCTAAAGCGTCGGACTACTTTAGTAAATGATACTTATAATCTTGTTTACACAATGTTTTTCTTTCTTAAATAGCCTAACAAATCGAAATAGATATACATAAATACATATATGAATATCAAAATGCTCGGAATGATCAGACGAATCGATACAGTACATATGTATCTACGATTTTTCGCTCCATAAAATGTTGGTAAATGCCCCCACTTTGCAAGAATTAAACCCCATTCCTAACCATTATATACTGCTCTTACTTAGGGTTACCTGGATTTTTTGTACTTTACATTCTCTCTATTTTAAGTGGATAATAGGAAATTTACATTCTTTTTATTTTAAGTGTAGTTTTCTTTGGCTATTCGATAGTTTAGTGCGAGCGCAAAGTGCTCTTGAATCAAAATACGAAAATTTGAATACGATGAAAGCGAAATGTCAAAAACCCCCCGATATCGCTGACCGTGCGTACATGCCTACCCCTAACTTAAATTATAAAAATTTATGTACCTTCAGGAAAATAGGCCAGAAGTTATACAAGTTTTAGTTAAAACATAATTTTAACGCAAAATCAGTTTTTAAAACTTTGTCAATCATAAAACTAGTTTAAAGCTAAAATGAGAGAGAACAGAGCTATACTATACATACGAAAAGGAGAAATTTACTCGGCAATATAAAGAAACATGAGTATTTCAATTAGTCACATAGTGCCAGGTGAGTTTTATTTACATTTGCAAATCACTTAAGTTGATAAAAGTAATAGATAAAATAGTATTTATTATAAAGCACAACTTTAATCGTTAAAACCATTTTCTCATTTTATCGTCTTTTGGACGTGTAACGATTAAGTGGTAATTGTTTACTGTTACCCGTTATTTTTACTCTTGCTTTTTACTTATTCGTACGTTTTAGGAATTGCATATGGTCGCAATAACTTTTGATTGCGATTTCAACGCACATAGACCAAAATGGGCCGTGGTGCTGGAATTTCCCTAGAACTACGTCAATTAATGATAAAACTGTATTTAGAAAAAAAAAAATCCTATCGCGAAATTGGCAAACTTGTCGATAAATCGTGGTCCAGCGTTCGAAACGTCGTAGTGCATTAATACAATACTGGCAAAACAGCTCCGGAGAACACATCTGGCCGCCCAAAAAAATTAACCGAACGACAGGAGTATATTGTGGTGTCCACGGTGGCACAAAATCCAAAAACTTCGGTTGTCAAATTGTGCGAGATCCTGCAAAATTCATTTGAAATCAATTTCAACCCCCAAACTGTTCGGAATACCCTATATAAGGCAGGGTATCATGACCGGGTTCCTCGACTCAAACCCTTCATTTCGAAGGTAAATAAGAAAACGAGGCTAGAAATTGCTAAATAGCATTTAAATAAGCTCGACGCTTTTTAGAACACCACCATATTTAGTGATGAATCAAAATTGAACTTATTTGGGTTAGATGGAGCACAAAAGATTTGGCGAAAGCCAAATAAACTGCTTCAAGAGAACAACCTGTTCAAAACAGATAAGCACGGTGGAGGAAATGTGGTGGTTTGCGGGTGTTTCGCGGCATCTGGTGTTAGAAAGCTCGCATTCATAGATGAGCAAGTGTATTGCAACATTCTTAAAGAAAATTTTAGTTCAAGAGCAGAAAAACTGGGCCTTAATGGGACAACTTGCCAATTTCAACAAGATAATGACCCAAAACATTCGTCTAATGCAGGAGTGGTTGATATACCATTGCAAACAGCTTAAACACCCCTTCAATCGCTGGCCTTAAATCCTATTGAGCATCTGTGGCTTCTTCTGGAACGGAAGATACGATCTCACCCCATTACGTCAAAGGATTCTCTTAAAGAGGCAATAATTTCTGAATGGAACAAAATAACACCTTCCGAAACTTCAAATCTGGTAAATAGACATAAAAGACACATTTGCGGGCCGTTATTCAGTCTAAACGAGGAAACACTAAGTATTAGCGCGTTACAGTTGCAATGGAGCAAGCTGATTACGCTACCTGTGCCAATACTTTTTTGATGTGAATTTGTGCCTTATTTTACCTTTCAAGGTTGAGCTTGTAAACCTAAGTCGAAATGAATTTTTCTTTTGTTCAGATACGTAATAAATAAATACATTTAAAAAATACCGTTTTCTATTTTTTTATACTTTCATTAGAAGTAAAGTTATAGCACAGAGAACTTTGATTTTTCGAGTGTGCCAATACTTTTTTGACTCATTGAATTTCCGTATAACAATTAAAAATGCTCCTTATACGAGGGCGCATCAATAAGTCCCTGACTTTTTGTATTTCTGACCTCTTTACTGAAAAAGAAATACTGCTTCTGTCAACAGGCATCTGTCAGTTGACTCCTGTCAAAATTTGAACGTGCTGCGTCAGTTAGTTCGTGTTTTACAGCTACCTTTATCAGACTACCCAGTAATTTGAGGAAAAAATGGAAAAAACTGAATTTCGTGTGCTTATTAAGCCGATTCACCCTTAGAAATCCACTGTTTCGACAGTTGTTTGGCCTCTGGTGTGTGGTGATGGATCCATGTTTCGTCCACGGTTACAACACGGCGCAAAAACTCCTCCATATTGCGATTAAACAACGCCAACCTTCCTGTGAAGTTGTTACACGATTGCGTTTGTGGTCGACTGTGAATTACTGGGTAGTCTGATAAAGGTAGCTGTAAAACACAAACTAACTGACGCAGCACGTTAAAATTTTAACAGGAGTCAACTGACAGATGCCTGTTGACAGGAGCAGTATTTATTTTTCAGTAAAGAGGTCAGAAATACAAAAAGTCACGGACTTATTGATCCGCCCTCGTATGACTATGCTTATGCACATTCCAATGGAAATGTTTGCCGGGTATATAAAGTTCAGTTTCACCCGAACTTAAGGCACTTATTTTCTTGTTGTTTCTACATACCTACTTGCTTTTTAAAAGGTCAGTCGAAGAGTCATCATGCGCATTAACAAATTTGACAACCCTGACGTTACTAGTAAGCGTTTTATTGTTGACTTGCACAATGCACAACTCAAATACAAATATAAATAAATTTAAAAAAATATTTGTTGACGCTTTCAATTAAAAATCAAGCGGTAAATATTTATGCATATCTGAAATGCTGAAAAGGTTTATGGTTATTTGCTAAATTTCTGTTCACTTTCGTTCGCATTTGTGGCACACGCTTATCAAAGCGTTAAAAAATGATATGTATGAAAATATTCAAAGTGCAAGGACACGTTTAAATGCAAGTAATGCAGAAATCACGTATCTACCCTCTTAATTCGCACTTGGTTCGCACACACACTATGTATGTATAATACTTTTTTCAAATTGCTGATTATAAGCGGTTTTCTCTTTTACCTTTCGACTGTGCGTTCTGAATAGCGCAATATGTCATCTGCATTAGGTTTACACATGGCGTAAAAACTCATTCGTGCTGCAAATATTACAACGATTTTGTTCAACCATTTAGCTTAGTCAGCCTTCCTCTAAATAATCAAACGTATAAATGTTGCATATTGCAATAAAAGTACACGTATTGCGGATGATGATTATCCAAATAAAACCGATTCAAAAACAAATTCATGCTAGGGAATATATTCATTTAAAAATTTTCATTAAAATGATAACTAATTTGGCTTTATAATTATCCGATTTACTTATGTAGGTGCATTATAACGGATTGATAAATAATGGATACCAAAGTTTAAATATTCAGCCACCGTGGCAGAGGGTACTTCCATAGTATTTTAGGGAGGTTAAAAAATGTAAATGTTATTGTGAAGAAGACATTTTTTTTTTTTGAAAATTTTTCTGAAACAGTGGAACCCGATTTTCTTAAAATAGAGAAATAACCACCAACAAAAACAAAAAAAAACTAATGGCGCCTCACCTAAATATGAAATTGTTTTGACAACCCTTTTTCCGATAAAATTAGGCTCCGATTAGGGCGCGGAATCATCATATCCGTTAACGTATCGGTAATTGTATGAAAAAGTTGCATGGTAAGTCTATAGTATTATGTGAATGCTTCGTATGCTTCGGCTGTTCAACGTAGTTTGTCCCTTTTTTTCTACTTTCTTCTGTTGTCGCATTCTAATGTACTAAACATGGTTGTTGGTCTAGTGCCACCACCTCTATTGAATTTTCCTTGTTATAAATCGTTCATTGTAGATTTTTGAAACATTTTCGTTTGACAAAAGAGGTTTTGCAGTCTGTTCTGGAGGACTTAAATTCGAAATATTCGAATGCCAAAGCGGTGTCTCCGATACAACAATTAGTAGTCAACTTTTGCACGCACTCGAATTCAATTTTGTGAACGGATGATAGTTTGTAAAATTTATACATTGAATGATACCTTCTCCAATGTCATAACTATGTGAACTATGTTAAAAGCAATACGTCCACGTATTTCGTAAGCCGAAATAAGAATTTTTCATTGTCAAGTTGTACGTTTACGGATGTGACGGTTTGAGTCCAGGATTTCAATTCAGTGTTTTAAACGGTTTAATAGAAGAATAAAGAAGAGCGATTAATCGTGCCTATCCCCATTATGTATCGGAAGTAAGTTCTGTGCTCAATATAAAAAGCTTGACATGCTTCTGGCTTCGGATACTTTTTTACATGCAAATCATCTGCCATCCGGAGATAATAAATACTTTCAATCCATAAAATTTAATAATTCATTTCCATATTATGCATAACTTCAATTTTTCTCCCAAATATATTATTATATATGTATATATATATATATATATATATATATATATAGAAACACTAAATTCAGAGCTCAACCTTGAAAACTGCTGTAAAAAGCACCCGGAAATTTTACAGGTTTGGCAAAGGAAAAAGAAAACTCCATTAAACAGGTTTTTATATATTTTTTGCTTAGAAGGTGACGGCAATTAGCAAAGCCCTTATCAACTTAGTTTATTTAATTCGTGTTTTTCTGCATTCCATCTGGGCGGCCGCCGTAGCCGAATAGGTTGGTGCATGACTACCATTCGGAATTCAGAGAGAACGTACGGTCGAATCTCGGTGGAAGACCAGAATGAAGAAACGTTTTTTGTAATAGCGGGCGCCCCTCGGCAGGCAATGGCAAACCTCCAAGTGTATTTCTGTAATGAAAAAGCTCCTCATAAAAAATATCTGCCATTCGGAGTCGGCTTGAAACTGTAGGTAACTCCATTTGTGGAACAACATCAAGACGCATGTCACACATAGGGGGAGGAGCTCGGCCAAACACCCAAAAGGGGGGTATGCGCCAATTATATACATAATGGTCTATTTATAAGTTCGTGCGGTTTTACAACAGATGGCGTAACTTGATTATTATTCCATCGATCCACATTTCCAAACATTCATTGGAGAGCTACTGTCGTAAGGCACAAACGTCAGTATAAGTTTTTTATTTGAAGCGTAAACAACAATATTTTTACCACACTTGAAAATGTCGAATTTCGTGCCAAATAATGTGTTTTTGCGGGGAATTCTTCTTCATTATTTTAATATGAAGAAAAAAGCAGCCGAAAGTCATCGTATCTTGGTGGAAGTTTATGGTGAGCATGCTCTATCTGAGCGAACGTGCCAGAAGTGGTTTGCACGCTTTAAAAGTGGTGATTTTGGCTTGGAAGACGAAGAACGCGAGGGTGCGCCGCCAAAGTTCATGGATACCGAATTGGAGGAATTGCTCGATCAAGATCCGGCTCAAACGCAAGAAGAGGTTGCAAAAACTTTGGGAGTTGATCAATCAACCATTTCCAAACGTTTAAAAGCCATGGGAATGATCCGAAAGGTAGGCCATTGGGTGCCGTATGAATTGAAGCCAAGAGACGTTGAACGCCGTTTTATGGCATGCGAACAACTGCTTCAACGGCACAAAAGAAAGGGTTTTTTGCATCGAATTGTGACTGGCGATGAAAAGTGGGTCCATTACGACAATCCAAAACGTCGGGCAACGTATGGATACCCTGGCCATGCTTCAACATCGACGTCGGCGCAGAATATTCATGGCCTGAAGGTTATGCTGTGTATCTGGTGGGACCAGCTGGGTGTTGTGTATTATGAGCTACTGAAACCGAATGAAACGATTACGGGGGATGTCTACCGACGACAATTGATGCGTTTGAGCCGAGCACTGCGAGAAAAACGGCCGCAATACGCCGATAGACACGACAAAGTTATTTTGCAACATGACAATGCTCGGCCACATGTTGCACAAGTGGTCAAAACATACTTAGAAACGCTCAAATGGGATGTCCTACCCCACCCGCTGTATAGTCCAGACCTTGCGCCATCCGATTACTATCTCTTCCGATCGATCCAACATGGCCTGGCTGACCAGCACTTCCGTAATTACGATGAAGTCAAAAAATGGATCGATTCGTGGATTGCGGCAAAACCGACCGAATTTTTCACAAAGGGAATCCGTGAATTGCCAGAAAGATGGGAAAAAGTAGTAGTAAGCGATGGACAATATTTTGAATATTAAATTTTTAACCATTTTACGTCAATAAAGTTTCAAATTTCGAAAAAAACCGCACGAACTTATTCATAGTCCTATTACATTCTGTAAAAAGAGTACCGGGCATTGTTCTATTAAAACAGAAAATAATTGTTTAATCATCAAAACGTATTTTGTCGCGTATAGGCACCATTCGAAGCAATACACATATGCCAACGATTAGTCCAGTCATCAAAGCAACTTTTCAACGGATTTGAAGAGATCTTCTTCAGCTTTGGAACGAATTCCGAGTGCACAACACCATGATAATCAAAGAAAAGGAGTAGAATAGCTTTCACTTTTGACCGACTTTGACATGGTTTTTTGGATTTCGGCTCATGTGGATGGCGCTATTCAGCAGCCTGTTGGCTGGTTTGCATGTCAAAACGTCTCATCGTCTGTTATGATGCGCTGGATAAACTTTGTGTTCCATAGTGAAAATCGCAGAGCACACCTGCGAAATGCCAAAAATATTGACAGATCAAGCTCAAACTCTGCGGCAGTATAGAGTACAGTTGTACCAACATTCCAGCAAAAAAGAATGTAGACACACGTACATATGTGTAGCGCCTAACCTATATACTTATATATCTAAATTTTTCGCAAATCCCGAACATAACAAAGCAACTTTAAGTAAATATAAAATAAACATTGGATTGAGTTATGTTACGAACATTCTCTATTTTTATCCCTCTAAAAGACTGCGATCTTGAAAATAATAAATAAAAGCCAGTTAAGTTAATTTTTTCAAGCAACATCAAAGACAAGAAAAACTGAAAACAATACAGGTTACAACAGGAGAAACACTATTACAAATAAATTTGTATTTTACATATCTCAGATACAAATTGATTTCTTTGTTCCTAAATAATACACCTGAATGGAAACGTCTATGAGCGTAAGATCAATTGATGACCGACCGCCGAAGACATGGTCATTGGCATGGCCACGGGCACCCAATCAGCCACCAACATCGTAGACCGACAGACGACAGTTGCCGGTCGCAGGAATCATATATGTACATACATATGTAAATAACTTACTATGTGAGCACACAAACAACTTCCACTATTGCCATCAATTTCAATACAAACAACGGACCACTAAGACGCACGTCTGTGTGCGCACTTGTGTGGGACGAACGCCGACTGATCGACTAGCTGATTTTTCCAGCCTACTGACGTCGCAGAAGATAATCAAATAGCGAAGGAAGTCGTGTGGCGGCATAATTCTCATGCGCGTATGCTCAGACCGGCAACAAACTCAAATGCAAGGGTTTTCTTTTTCACTTTTTTTAAGCGCGAAGTGGTTGTAACATCCGGGCGGGATGGTACAAAATATGACAAAACTGATTACAAAAAGGTAAAAATTAAAATAAATATAAAAAACATAAAATACATAATAGTTAGCTGCAGAGAGTATGCATAAGAAAGAAGCAATAGCAAATCTGCGGCTGAGCGAGACGATTTTGTCAAACAGGTCGCGACAAGCTCAGCTAAAAGATTACCAACAGCTATTTTGCTGTTACCAGCCGATTGCAGCGACAACGACTGCGCAGCGACGAATGCTCACATAATCACCACTGGCGGCAACCGCAGCCATTATGACCACAAAGTATTAAATAATTCCGAGCTTAAAAGCGGCCAGTGGTAGCAAATTGAGACGCATACTAACTCGTACTGCAACAGCAGTTGTTGGACGCTGGTCTTGAAAGTTAAATACTTAGATGCATATGTACGTATGTACGTATGTATAGTACGTAAGTCTTCATATGCGCTTTCCACTGGCAAATGGTTAATATTACTTGTGCATAGTACATTCAGCTGTTGATATCAACTTGTTTTTTATTTACACAATTTCTTGTATTTGTTTATTTATTTTTTAAGTTTTAGCGCACACACACGCACTCAGGCACATTCGACATTGGCGCTAGTGGTACTGTGAGTCGAACCAAAAACACAACGTAATTCCGCACCCAAAAATGCAGTGTAATGCCTTTGCGTTCACCAAATTGCCTGGATGTGCGTGACCGTCGTCACAGATGGCGATATTAACCAAGTAAGTGGTACTAGTTTGGCAAGTGTACGATGGCCCGACAACACGACAAGTGTATTTAAAAGTTGTGTCTGTCGCGATTGGTACAATCAGCCAAAGTGCAGTACATGAGAGGCAACACGAAGCGCGCAAATAAATACTTTATGCCGGGTGGGCCAATTTCATATACATATGTACATACATATGTATACTTTAAAAAATTGAATAAAAAGTTTATTATTAATAAAAGAACAATACGTTTTATTTATGGACCATAGTTTCATTCTTATGGTTGTGTTGGCTGGTTTTGAAGTAACGCAACCTGTTGAGCAATGCGAGATTTTCAAAGTCCTTGTGACGGGTTCTAACAAGCGTTGTCTTTTGACAAGTGGTGCATTTAAAATGAAAAGCTACAACGCATCTCATGAAAAACACCACATTTTCTAGCTGCAAAAATTGCACACCTTGATATTGATTCCTTTAGAGAAAGGTCAGCTCTTTGCCCCTCAGTTCTGCTGTCGTAGAGATAAAATTGTTATCTCTTAAATTAAAAAATAAAAAAAAAATATAGGAAAC
Organism: Anastrepha ludens; assembly: GCF_028408465.1. Taxonomy (NCBI): domain Eukaryota; kingdom Metazoa; phylum Arthropoda; class Insecta; order Diptera; family Tephritidae; genus Anastrepha; species Anastrepha ludens. The sequence goes on along the minus strand of NC_071498.1, from coordinate 82,908,806 downwards.
GAATTGAATGTTAAGAAAACTCATCATGCAAACAGATACAATTTTAATAAAATAAACAAATTAATCCAAATAGTATTTTCTAATTATAATTCGAGGCTTTAAAAACGTTTGGCTACATTTCAGTCATATTTGCTACAAAGGAAATTTAGTGAGTTCTAAATTTATTTCGCGAATAGTTTCTGGATTAACCAAATAACATCAAAAGCAATCTTAACTGTATCCACAAGAAATTCCAACGGCATTGAAACCTTAGCTTCGAGGGGGTCTATGGAGGTCCCCGAATAGTATTTTCTTATACATATGTATATTAGTTCTCAATATTCATATATTTTTCTGCTTTCATACCAAAACAAAATCAATAATTAATTTATGGTTGTAATGGCAAGTCGAGCGTTATGTGGCAACCATAATTTTAATGAGCATGGTGCCTCTGTTAAGTCATGTTGTATTAAAAAAAATATTAGAAATAAGCAATTATAAATTCATATGAAACCAAATTTGTACTATGGTACTGATGTATGATAAAGGTCCATACAGCAATATTTATTTTTAAATTACAAGCATACATATTTTTATTACTATAGATAGAATAAATTCATTTATAATGCCCAGAAGAGGGCCTTGAATGCTTTGAATGAGCAAATGCTTTGACTAGACAAAAGCCAGCAAAGTGAAAATCGTTTGGAACATGCAGGACAAAAAATATAAAGAAGTATTGTAAAATTGTATATAAATTACCACTGTCAACAAAAAAGTATTAAGATCTGGCTTAAACCTTAATTATGTTTTATTTTGTACGGCTAGTTGAACTTATTCCGCATAGGATCGATTATTTGATTGACCATGTGTCTTGGTGCGCTTTCCTGCTGGAACCAAACCAAATAAAAACAAAAACCTAAAAAGTCGATGCTCACGGCTTTGTTTAAGATAGATGCTGATGGATTGGGGCTTGCATAAACTTGTAAATAAAAATTAATTTTTAAGTCTACAATATTTGGACAAAGACTAGAGCAAAGCTGCACGTTTCATTCCCGGCGGTATTATACTTACAGATAAGATTTTAAAAGAAAATTCTAACTGCTAAAATAACAAATTATTCCGAAAAATATGCAATTCTTTGGATCACCTTGTACACACAGCATCGCCAGCAGAATTGCCATATTGTAAAAATATGGATTTTTTATGAATAAACTCACGAAGGAAGTCTACAAATGTTGGAAAACTATTGAAAACTATTCCAAGAACGATCGTTCACAATCAAGGTAGACTAAGTGAAAAATTATATTATTAGTATAATATTGAAAACGTTCAAAGCGGTAAACTTAACCTTATAAAAACTATAGAATTATATTATCTGTTAAACCCACATAATATTAACCCTCTGAACGACAATTTATTTTCAGTCAGCGATAATGGATGCATAAATTTATACAAGTTACATTCTAACGGTAACTAGAAGCATGGACACAAGTATACCAAAGCAATAGACTCGATATGACTTACAGATACTGCTCTCATAAAAAGCATCAAACCTCAATAACTTCTGGCGAGTCCAGCTCGTCATTGTCAGTTTGTTCAGGAGAGTTTATGACGAGCTGGACTCCTCATTTCCGTTCAAGGGGTTAATATAGATATTTCAGCCGACTTACTCCTCTAATTTGGGGTGTGTCACAATAGTTTCATTCATTCAAAAATTCGAATTCCCATGTCATGGTTAATGATAGTAAGTTGGTTAGTTGAAGTCGAGGTATGTTAACATACATATATGAGTAGGGAGTTCGAAATTCTTGGTGCATACAAGCCGCGCTATCTGTGTGGATTAACCCGAAACAATGTTTATAAAAGGTGTTTATCTGCTGTTAAAAGCTAAAAAATTTATTGATTTCACCCTTGCCCGAGTTTTATGATAGTTATCAGTATATATCTTTAGTAATCATCTATGGTGTATTACTTTATCTACTAAGCAGATATCCTCATCCATATTCTTACTGTTCGTACGATGAACTCTGTCTGAAAGTGCGAGCTTGTCTCTGAATATTAAAATTTTCTATTTCACTATTCATGGCAAGTGTGACCTCTCTTTTCCTCTCTGGGTGGAAAAGAAAAACTTGAGCTCATTCCCATTCGGGTTGCTGCTTTCACTGCTTTTTATTATAAATGCAAATAAAGTTTTGGGACTAATTTTTGTATAGATGATTAATAGAAACTATCTCAAAAGTACTTCAAGCTCTTAACTCGAATAACTTTTCATTTGCAAACAAAACAAAGCGTAACTTCTCAACTAACACACTTCGTTTTGACACTTCGTTTTGACAGCTTTGGGCGCGAGAAAGTGCAAAAAGGTGGACATTTCGGTAAATAATTTTCCAAAGTTATATTGCAAACCAACAATGAATTGTAGCTCTACTTGCATTGCTTGGACTTGGAAGAAGTGACTAAGTAATAAAATGGCAGTTTAAAGTATCATATGTATATGCATATGCACATAGTGACAAAATTATGAAAATAAAACCAAACAAAACTAGAATTTTTGATTTCTGTTAGCCGTGAACAATTTTGTGAATTCTGTCAAGTATTTGTATATATGAATACATCTACATACATGCATGTGTAGGTATGCAGCTTCTCAACAATGACGTCCTATTTCAATTAAGCCACTGTCACCGTTAACAAATTAGTGGCATCCTCGAATTGCCCAAGACGCAATTGCAGCTTTTGTGCTACTCCCATTATGCCAAGAGCAAGCTTGCATGTAAACATATGTAAGTAGGTTTGTACGTACGTGCGGATGGAAGTACAATGTGCCGGTTACACCAACTACCATGACGATAAGAAATGACTACAAATGATGTACGTCCGCAATGCACAGACGCACAAACATATAAAACTCATACTATCCGTGTGTGTCTATAAAATGTAGCTTTCATGACAACGAGGATTTACGGCGCATTATTAAGATGTCACAGTGAGATGTCGAGTGGAATGGAGCGCATTGGGAGTATAGTGCATACATGTATGTACATATGTATTTACTTGTGTATGTGTATGTATGACACACACAGCCCAATGCAACGCAACGCACATAAACACCAGCAGTAAACACCAAATGTAACTCAATCAACATCAACATCATTGGGAAGTTGGCCGCAAAAGACAACCCACATGGTTTAGGCCAGCAGACGATACGACAGAAATGTTGCTGCAACAAAACGGGGCAGCACTGGAGCGGCACAAGGCATCCATCAATAGGCTGCCGCCTATCGGTTGGCCTCTCTAATGTCTGTCTGCCTGTCTGTCTGTTTGTATCTATGTTTGTCTGTCGGTTGGTTGCTTGCATTTGGAGGCGTGTGCGACAGTTTTTTTCGGTTGTTGCCGCTGTTGTTGTGGCGGTTGTGTTTGGCCTATTGTTTGCCAGTACTACAACTGCTTTTACTAATGCCATTGCTTTAGTTTCTGTTTTCATTTTTGTTACGGTCGCGATTGCTGTTGTCACTACTACCGTCAATGTTGTTGCTCGTAAATTGTTAATGCAATGCCAGTCAAATATTTACTCCATGCAGAAGCCAACGCAATAACACTTGGACTATGACTATAGAATTGCCTACCTCAATATTCGTGCTGCAATTTTTATTTTTGTACTATCGTTTTTTTTTCTTCCTGCTGTTTTTCGTTTTCATTTTGTATTTTGGAATTCATGTAAACATACTGGCTGGCAATGTAGGCAATCGGTACCTAATAAAAATATACAATATTGCATCTAAGCACACAAGCAAAAAAATAAAAAGCGCCGAAAATACATAAAATTAGAGTAAACTGTAAGATTGTTTTGGTGCTGTGGTCTCATTTGGTCGCGTCAGCTCAAGCAGTTGCCCATGCTAATCTGACCTACGTTTGTGTGTGTGTTTATTCAAAGTGTTGAGTAAACTTGGATAAATACATATATATTTATTTTTATATTCGTATCGGGTATTTTTTTAAGAGAACTTAAAATGATAATACGAAACAGAAATATTGTTGGAATGAATTTTTTTTATTATAAGTATAATCTGGAAGACAATTTTAGGGCATTTAGTTTTTGAATGTGACATTCAGCATATGTCCGCCTTGGGTACGAGTTATATAGTCCATTCGATCAGTTCAATTTTTTACTACTTTTCCCTTCTACTACTTCCTTTTATTACTTTTCAATGGTGACTTCAATACTGCAATAAATCTACTGTTAAGCGCGCAGTATGGCAAGTTGCGCCGTCTTGTTGGAACCAAATGTCGACGATGTTTAGCTGATAAATTTTTGGAAACAAAAATTTGGTCAGCATGGCTCGATAGTGCTCGCCATTTACCGTAATGACAGCTCCTTCCTCATTTCGAAGGAGCTAAGGGCCGAGATGCCGCTTTTTTTTTAAGTAAATTTCCACAATTTGGAAGCGCTGTTCTGGCACTAAACGATTACTAATTATTTCCCAAACCTTACTAACCTAATAGATAGTTCACATACAGCTAAAAAAACACCCGGCCCTCTACATATATATATAAATGTAAACTACTACAACAACGTTAACCTTTATTTGTTTATGAAAATTTACACATCTACCAAGTGTATTGCTTTGTCAATTTGGTAAATTGGTACACGTGCGCCTGCGCTGCGCTGCTTTGCGCCTATCACCAGCCTACTCATGCAAACTGGCAGTAGGCAAGGGGTGAGCAGTAAAAGAATAAGAGAAAGCAATAAGAAGACGGCTGAGACATAAACTCTCTAAATCTTGCTTTCAAACGATGTACATATATATGTATGTACATAGAGGGTTACCGGGAATGTTGTCCTAGATACTTAAGGGCAGTATTATTTAAATGATTTCTGATTAATTAATTTGGTTATATGATAATCGATTTTAAAGATTATTAAAAAATATTTTTTTTTTGCTCTTAGTTTTCTTTTTTAAATGTTAATTCAAGACTTAGATTTTTTCTGTTTTTAGTTAAAAGGTATGTGAATAAAAAAAAACAGTTAAAAAACCTTCTTCATAAATTTTTGATTATTCACTAAGTGTTTTCGACTGCACATCACTTTGCAACCTATTTTAAAAACTAGTATGTATTTTAGCTATCTCAGAACTAGATGAGGATTAAATTTCAGAAGGAAAACATTTTATAAATACTTGACTAGAACAAAAAAAATTGACAACTTTAACTTTTTTATTTATATATTATAATTCTTTATAGGTATGTCCACACCTATTCCTGAAACAAATTCTAATTCTCATGTAGCCAAATTAATCAAAAATGACCTAAATAATAATGTCCACTAAATTATGGTCGATGACGGTTTCTCGTGCAATTGTTGTTTAGTAGTCGAATAGGTTTGTACGCTACTACGACTCAGTATTGCTCGCGTTCGAAACCCACTGTGAGCATAAACAGCAAATTGCTTTTTCTAAAAAGCGGGGGTCCCTCGACAGGCAATGGCAAACCTTCGAGTGTATTTCTGCTATGAAAAATTATTTCATAAAAACATATCTGCCGTTTGACGTTACCAGAAACCTAGGTACTTTATCCCATCAGAGAGTGTCAGTGGAGGACGCTAATTCATATGGGTTGATCTTACATTATCTCATAAATAAGACAAACTTCCTTTAGAGGATCGGCCACAGTCGGCGACTCACTCGACAATTACGTTTATTTATTCCTGCAATAATTCTTACAGAGTACTCAATCACACGACAGTCCCTTCTATCCAGTTCCTCTATCCAGTTACTAGATGTGACAACCTTGAGTAATAATTAGATAACACCGCCTTGCGGAGTGTCCCTATTCAACTGCCACCAGAAAGGCCGCCGACCCTGATCAAGCTGATCTCAACCCCTGGTTATGCGGGTTTAATAATTCATTCATTACTTGGTTTTTACATCGTTTTTACAATCATTGTCCATGATCATTTAACCAAAAAATCGATCCAAATTATTTCATAATCACCGAATTTGCCAGATTTAGTTTTATCAGACTTCCGGCTATTCAAAAAACCAAAAGTTTCGAGTCCACAGAAGTGATATGGAAACTAACAACTGTTTGGAGAATAAAAAACCCATTGTTCGTAACTGTAGTCCATCTGTTAAATGTTAAACAAGTTGTCAGAAAAACTAAAAACAAAATAATTAATATTCCAACGTATTTAGATAAAAAGGTACACCAATTAAGTAAAACCATTAAAAGGGCAGACAACTGAATGCGTACAAAAAATTGCACTTAGCCAAAGCAGGTCAAAAAAAGTGTGTTTTAAATGTTTACGCGCCTACAGCCAAGTGGTGAATGCTTTGAATTTGTAAAGAGCGGGAAGTGATTTGATTTAAAAAATGCGCACAAGCTTTTGGTAAAAAAGAAACCAGGTATATAAAATAACAATACAAATTACCATAAAAGACACAATGATAATCGAAAGCCACAGCCAACAGCTTTTGAACGCACCTACAAATTGCAGCGAACTGCTTATGGCCCTGCAGGAAAATATAGCACATTCTGAAAAGTATTTAATTTCTGAGCAATAAGAATGGGATAGCTTTTAAAGGCACGTTTCTCAAGGTAAACTTTTTTAAATTGTTAATTGGAAAATATTTTCGAGTATTTCTGCAAAATTTTGTATCTAACTTTCCGCAAATAAAAAAAAATATTTCGATATTTTGACAAGTCTAAAACAGTCACTAAGATAGTTTCTAATAAACTATCCCATCTCAAATCCCTGCAGCTGGATCATTTTATACCCCTCAACCGATGGCAATCTAATGTTCGACAGTTTCCAACAAAATAAAATACAACTAAGTTTCCAACTAATTAAAACACAAATCATAAAATAATGTCATTGTTATTATATTAAAAAAATAAAACAATCGGATTATTGTGTGAAAAGTTTACTGATCGTGCAATTACTGGAAATGGTGACCACAACAAAACTCAGCCAACTAAATATCTTTAGATTACTTTTTTCATAGATAAAAACTTATAAGTTCTTTAAACACAATTTTTTTGAAAAGCAAAATAAAAAAAGAGGCTTCAAATTTGTGAGGGCAACATTTTCGTATTGTTTGTATTGAGTTTAATATAAAAATTATACGAAAGTTAAAGTTTGTAAAACAGCATGAGAAAAAAGATTTTTTATTCGGAAACAACGTTTTTTATCAAGAAAAATATGTTGGAAGATCGGTAATAGCTTAGGCTCATATTTAACTGTTGTACCGAAATTTTAACATTTAATTGAAGGGCAATGGAGCAAATTGCATGTGTTGACACTTTAAAACTTATTTTCTTTTGAAATTCTACTGAAAAGTGTTGATGACGGAAATTGGCGACGATTTGCATTTCTATTCACAAATTATACAAAAATAAGACTTATAAAATGCGACTCATACACTACTCCATAACTGTCAGGATATATAGAAAAAAAAGTCTCTTCACACGACTGTACTGCAGCAGTTCGCATACATTTTCATATCAATCTGTTATTATATTATACAGAATAAATATACAAACAGACATTTCTGTTTTATTGTCATATTTTGAAAAGTATTCGTATAAATTGTTAAAAAACTATTTCAGCTTAAATATGTTTCCGAGAAAAAATGTTTGCTAATGTGTCGAATTTGGCTTGAAACATTTGTATATACTATCATATGGTAGAATGTTTTCGACCGAAACAAAAATTTTAAATGTAAGAGAAGATGAAAAGTAAAATAATCATCGCTCTTCCTTATTATCACAATAGAAATCGAATGAGACTCGCCGGCATAGGTTTCTCTGTCGTAAAATTATTTCTCGTGAAAAGAAATATACAAAAAAACTCAGCACTAATGTATTTGAAAGCAGATTATCATGAATTTTACATGAATTTCCTTTCCTGCAGGGTACATACAACTTTATCTAATTGCATTTTCATTGTTGCACATACATTCATATATACATACATTTGCATGTGTGACTGCGGTAAGGCGCATGCACCGCAAGTGCCAAGGCACGCTTGCGGAGTGCGAATGCTTAAATTTGTAATTTATGTGGCACTAAAAACCACTTAGCGAATGCCAATGGAAGTTTTGAATAGCTGTGGTTATTAGATGCGGCAGTTGGCTATTAACACGATCGCTGGAAGCAGCGGTAGTCGGTGCGGCCTAAAACTAAAGCTCAGCGACATAAAGCATGTGAAGGCAATGGAAGAGCGAAGTGAAGCGGTCAGATGCCACGCGCAGCTGATCGCCAATGAATTTGCCGCGTGCATAACACAGACAGCAAAGTTGGAGAGCACATAAGCAACGACGTAAGCAATCGCAAAAAACGGCTGGGCTTAAGTTGGCAGCACGCGCATCACTGCGCGCCAGGTGGAGAAAGTGAGCGGAATGATTGTAGTGTAGATTTTTATACCAGCGCGCATTTGTGCACCAGGGTATTATAATTTTGTTTACACAACGGTTGTATGTAACAGCAAAAAGAAATCGAGATAGATGCAAAATGCTCTGAATGAAGAGAGGTATCCGTCCATCAGAACGAAAACTCGGGCAAAAGTCAATATATTTCAATAAAACTTGGTACACATTTTTACTCTTTTGTCAGGTGTGGGGTTATTTCTGTAATCCACTTTTTTTAATTTTTGTTTTTTTTTAAGCAAAGTACTATTTAATATTTTCTTGTTTCACAAATTCAAATTTTAGTTTGATTAAATTAACAAATTTACGATAATACAAATTTAATATTTTATGGAATACATTTTTTTTTAGAAATAGCGGCTGCTTTTTTTTATATTGAAGAAAGAGAGAGAGAATGCTCTCCACCTCATTTAGATCGGCCATAATAAAGTATTGATCTCCGATAAAACTGCGCCCACTTTTATGCGTTAAAACCAAATTCCTGTCCGTCCGTATAATGTTACAAGTTATAACTATCAATTTCTGTGAATTTATTCGATTCCACAAAATAACAGACAATCCAAATTCAATTTTACTAAAATGTGCGCGGGTATATAAATTTCGATCCGGTCAAATTTAGTTTCTCTCATTTTTTGTTTTGTTTTGTGTTTGACAACAACAAAGGATCCACCTGCAATAAAGCTGATGTCTGCATACATAAATAAAATAAAATAAAAAAATTGGCAAATATTTAAAAATAAATTTGCAGAATGATAAGCTATAAGCAAATGAAACTATTTGTTGCGAGAGAATGCATGTATAAATGGGAGTGAGTGAGTGTGACAAATGTTAACGTAATTAACTGAAAAACAATAAATGGTTCATTCCACGGTAACAGGTGTGGCATTTCAAAATACTTTCCATATGACCATATGTACATATATCGGATTTCAGAGTTACATCAATTTTAGTCAACATGACCGAACGGTAGATTAGCTACTGAATATTTACAACTATCAGAATTTTTCTGCTATATTTATTTTAAGTTAATTAAGTCTTTTCAAGATGTATGGTAATATTTGTTGAAACGCATTCGCATTTTACAAATAATCGCCAATATCACCTTTCAAAACTACTTTTGGTTTCCTTTATTGAAAAAAATGGCATCTCACTTGATGACAACTTTACGAAAATATGAAAATGTTGCGTATGCAACGATTTTAATGCAATTATGTACAACGAACTTGTATAAACTAAAATAAGCTGGCCAGAACACCGCAGTTTAAGAATTCTGAAAACAGTGCCAAAATGTTACAGAAAAAAACCATAAGGAAAGTCAAGGCAGTTATTTTATGTTGTACTATATACATATATGCCCGTAAGTCTGCAAATGTTCAGCTGCATATCCAGAAGATTCTAAAGATTCTGCTTAAAAAGTTGAAAATTTTGATTCCTCTTTTTAAAAATTTTTGAAATTTTGAACTTGAATATTTGAATATGTAAGCCCAAGTATACAAACAAAACAAAAAGTGCTGAAATAAAGCTGTAAATTATTCTTTCATTATTATTTACATATGTATTATTCATTTATGTAAAAAATTATAAATTCATATTTATACACTTTAGTTAATATTTCGGTGGTAAAATATTTGAAGACGTGAAACAACAACATGGAAGTGGTGCAATCCATACATCTTACAAATCGTTATTACCGCTACTGTTTCTATTCACTACTAGTGTCACACATACATACATATTATGTATTCAAATTCCTAAATTGATTTTCGTTTGATTTGGTAAGTGTTACCGTGGAATGAGCCAAATGTTTTCTGTGCAGTTAATAGCTGAGAGCTAAAATCCCTTATACCACACAACGATGATCGCTGCACAAAGAGTAAAACAAAACAGAGTACAGAGCATATAAAACATAGCTGACGCCGCTAGATGACGTCAACGATCAAGACGCAGCGTATCAGACATAGCGGCTGTTGTCGTGACTGCTACATCGTAATCGTAGCTGCTTATAGCTAAGTTATACATGAGTGTGTTATGAAATCGCCTCAACAGACCGTATTTGGAATTTAAATGTTTTTCGAGTTTATCATAACCGAGGAATTTAGCGCGTATGAAGAAATTATGGGTGCGTGAGCACAAAGCGAAGCAGAAGAATCGTGGGATTCGGGGGAGCTCAAGGGATAAGGACAAGGAAATGAGAAAAGTACGAAATTAAAATTTTCGCCATTTAATGCGTTCAGCCATTAGCGATGGATGACCGGCTCTGATTTTTGCTATGCCTTTAGCGATATTTAGTCTCAGTGAGCGCGGTGTGATGTATGCGCCATACAGATCAAATGCTGTATGTATGTAAGTAATGGCGCGCTTGCGGCTCAAACTACGCTAAAGGAAAAAATTGCTTAATATTCACAAAAAAAAAAAAAAATTTTTAAATATGTACGAGTGTTAGTTTGAAAATTATAAAAAATCCCATTTTATTGTTCACTCAAAATTTCAAACAAAGTTATTAGACATTGATTTTCCCTTACATCAGCTAATGGCGTTCGAGTGATTCCGATTTTGATTTTCCCGCGGCGTGTGAGGCACGAAAACGTAAATTATCGGAAATTATGTTCTCGCAATTAGCGGAAACTGAAGTTTTAGCGTGGAGGTATGTGTTACATTCATACACACAAAGAGGTCGAGCGAACAAATTTCATTTGCTACGGGCTGTCAGACATTTTCCGTGCCGCCATCATTGAGCATTTCTGCTACCCACAACTGCGACAGTCCTATAGACGACTGGAAATCCAGTGTCACAGGTTTCATGTCGTACTAAATACTTGTAAAAAAGTTAATGAGAGAAAAGTGTTTACTTGTATGTATCTATACATACATACATATGCATGTAGGTGAATGTCGTGCAGCTGGCACTCGCCCACTACCATTATCTGCAACTCAAGTTCACTTTCTGTTGGTACTTTTGCGGAGTTTTTCCTTTTTATTTTTCTTTATAATATAGTATATACCCTTCGTTACATACAATATGCTTACAAAGAACGTCGTTTATATAAAAATATTCGTATATAAATAACATAAAACAGATTAATCAAACAGCAGCGCATACATTAGCCAGATACTTAGGTCAAGCTCTTCCCAAATTTGGGTTGGGCGTTTTGAACTGCCCAACAAATGGAGGACCTTACAAATTTGTCCCGTCTCCGACGGAAAATATTTTTTCCTGGGAGCATTTTTATGGCCGAAATGCATTGCTCGATTGACACGGTCTCGATATGTGGAAGAAGTGGACATCGAAACCAAGCCCTACTGCCAAGATATCACGCATTCCTTCTAGTCGATTCGTAGTTTATGCACGTAATAAATTGCAGAGTGGACTGTCATCACTTGAAGAAGATATACTTCTAAGTTATACCAGAAAACACGAGAAGGACTAGAAGAAATGAGAAAGAGCTGAGGACACTCATCAACAAAAAATATTACTTTTCAGAGGTAATGCCGGCGTAGCCGGGTGGGTTGGTGTGTGACTATTATTCGGAAGTGCACAAATTTGAATCGCCATGCACAAAACACCAAATGACAGAAAAAGTTGTAATGAAAAAGTAATAGCTGTCGCCCCTCGGCAGGCAATGGCGAACCTCCGTATTTCGGCCATGCAAATGGTATAAAAATAATAAAAACATCATCTGCCGTTCGGAGTTAGGTTAAAACTGTAGGTCCCTCCATTTGTGGAACAACATCAAGACAAAAGACAATTTTTTATTTAAAAATATTGCTGGATCTTTTGTATTCATACGGACGACATGACCAACCCAGCGGAGCCTCTCGATCTTCTGCTCATTGTTCCATCTCCTCCTCTGCCTGCGGTATTCGCTGTCGCCAAAGTGCAAAACCCCAAAAATCTTCTGAAGAATCTGATTCGCAAAACACACCAAGGGACCCCTCATCAGATGTTGCAATCGCACAAGCTTTTGGACCACACGATAGGACCGGAATGATGAGAGATCTAATAAAGTGTGATTTTGCACGTCGAGAGAGAACTTAACTACTCAATTGCTTACTTAGATCAAAAAAATCACTTGTTGGCAAGAGAGATTCTTCGTTGGATTTCAAGGCATTGTTATAGGTGTTGATGCTGGTACTTAAATAAACGACGTTTCTTATTACTTCCAAATTACAACTGCCAACAGTGACGTGGGTTCCGACAGACGAGTCCGCCGACTGCTTGTTTTATAACACGAGGTACTTCTCTTTCTCCTGGTTCCACCGTTGGCCCAATTTACTAATAGTAAACCTATTGAATCATATGGCCGTTTTGCCTTAGGTTAAGTATTCCCAGTAGTAAGATGATTTACAATAAAGCTTCCAGTTGGTCACGGAGAAAAAATTATACATCAAAAATAAGTCTATTAAAATATTTCATCTCATAATCGGGGGGCTTCTGTGATTCTCAGCAATAGGTTCTCCAGCAAATATAATAAAAATAGTTTTTTTTGGCGAAGATTAGTTACATGAGCATTTTAAAACATGCATATGTAAATATACATAAACTCACTTAGCATTGTTTTTATTACAGGGAATTAAAAGTATTAAATAATGTAAAGGGTGTTAAAGACGCTGGCAGAATGCACTTGCTGCTGATACCTTTCATCCTAATCCTACTCAAAGATATTTTTTCTTGCGTTTGGCTGCTGCACCAGATGTTGGTAAATTAATTTAGACATAAGAGCGGAAGCATAGCTCGACCATACACTCAAGCAGGGCAGACAGTAAGCGAGTGGCGCTCTAGAAATCGATGAGCGGTTGGTCTTATGTTGCTAAAATATGAGTTGAGAAGCAGGCAATCATACATATTTGTAGGTGCCTACGATGTACGTTGGGAAAGTCAACACGTGTTGTATTCATTGTGGAGAAAATAAAATTAACTGAACCCATAAAAATTCGTTTAACACAGAATTTTTCGCAAAAATTAAACACTGACGCCCACACATCTCATGCACTACCCCGCATATGTTTATGTTAAACTAAACACCTACTATCTGCTGTGCATATAAAAATATGTATATATGTAATAGGACTATGAATAAGTTCGTTTCGGTTTTACAACAGATGGCGTAACTTGATTATTATTCCATCGATCCACATTTCCAAACATTCATTGGAGAGCTACTGTCGTAAGGCACAAACGTCAGTATAAGTTTTTTATTTGAAGCGTAAACAACAATATTTTTACCACACTTGAAAATGTCGAATTTCGTGCCAAATAATGTGTTTTTGCGGGGAATTCTTCTTCATTATTTTAATATGAAGAAAAAAGCAGCCGAAAGTCATCGTATCTTGGTGGAAGTTTATGGTGAGCATGCTCTATCTGAGCGAACGTGCCAGAAGTGGTTTGCACGCTTTAAAAGTGGTGATTTTGGCTTGGAAGACGAAGAACGCGAGGGTGCGCCGCCAAAGTTCATGGATACCGAATTGGAGGAATTGCTCGATCAAGATCCGGCTCAAACGCAAGAAGAGGTTGCAAAAACTTTGGGAGTTGATCAATCAACCATTTCCAAACGTTTAAAAGCCATGGGAATGATCCGAAAGGTAGGCCATTGGGTGCCGTATGAATTGAAGCCAAGAGACGTTGAACGCCGTTTTATGGCATGCGAACAACTGCTTCAACGGCACAAAAGAAAGGGTTTTTTGCATCGAATTGTGACTGGCGATGAAAAGTGGGTCCATTACGACAATCCAAAACGTCGGGCAACGTATGGATACCCTGGCCATGCTTCAACATCGACGTCGGCGCAGAATATTCATGGCCTGAAGGTTATGCTGTGTATCTGGTGGGACCAGCTGGGTGTTGTGTATTATGAGCTGCTGAAACCGAATGAAACGATTACGGGGGATGTCTACCGACGACAATTGATGCGTTTGAGCCGAGCACTGCGAGAAAAACGGCCGCAATACGCCGATAGACACGACAAAGTTATTTTGCAACATGACAATGCTCGGCCACATGTTGCACAAGTGGTCAAAACATACTTAGAAACGCTCAAATGGGATGTCCTACCCCACCCGCTGTATAGTCCAGACCTTGCGCCATCCGATTACTATCTCTTCCGATCGATGCAACATGGCCTGGCTGACCAGCACTTCCGTAATTACGATGAAGTCAAAAAATGGATCGATTCGTGGATTGCGGCAAAACCGACCGAATTTTTCACAAAGGGAATCCGTGAATTGCCAGAAAGATGGGAAAAAGTAGTAGTAAGCGATGGACAATATTTTGAATATTAAATTTGTAACCATTTTACGTCAATAAAGTTTCAAATTTCGAAAAAAAACCGCACGAACTTATTCATAGTCCTATATGTACTTATAAATGCACATATATGCACATATTTCAAAAAATTTCATTATGCAGCGGCAACGACGTTTGCCAGTTCAGTTTTTTTATGTCGTCCCTCAATAAACAAGCAATTTGTTTTCGACTTCAAGCAAACAACCCGATTGACTTTCAAATGGTTCGTTGTTGCGATAATAAAATCTTAATAAATAATTCATTTGCTAGTTTTAAGCAAATCAATTAGTTTCCATTGTTTTTCAAAATTAAATAAAACAAAGGATTTCAATGAAGATGATAAAAAATTTTAGTGCATTAGAACATTATTCTTTCTTTTTTTGGCAATCATAAATGAAAAATGATATCTGACAGATGTATTGGCAAACAAATCTAAATGCGATTTTTGAGCGAATTTGAATTCATTGTAACAATGGCCAAAGCTTCTACTATGCTCACGTCAAAACTGTCTTAATACTAGATTTTGATCTATTGAAAAATAAAGTTCTTGTACAAAGACCCTTTATAAGTATAGCAATTAAATCCATTAAAAATAAAACAAAACAACGAGGCCATTATTTTAACAAGGTCGATTCTAAGTTCGCTTATTGATTTGTGTTCGTGCTACTTGTGAAACAACTTTAGCAGATAGGTACAGTAGTGTGCCATTTTTTCACTTAGTAAATTTCCATTATTTTTGTCTTAAAAGATCGATTTATGTCTGCGTTCAACTCTATGGATAATATCCATGAAAGCTCATACTCTACATAAAGAAAATTTTCTTTACTGCTGTTGAAGTGTGTGAGACCGAAGCCCTGTTTTTCAGTGTCTCCCACTTCGTGTAAAAATTTTAAGCAAATATCTTAGCATATACCCATATTAGTAGAAGCCATTGGGCCATCCTTTATCTCTTTATACTGAACTGGATTTTTATATTGAAATTATGTTTTACGACCTCTCTCATTTGTGACTTTAGGTATATGCGAGTGAGTGCTTTCTGTGTAAATATTTATAAATTCATTGATTTTTTTACCCTGACGGAGTGAACTCGAGCGCGGCTCGCTTCGAAAAATCGAAAGTTCTACATCGATGGAAAATTGCCTCTACTAATATAATTCTTTAAAAAAACATAAAAATTTACCAACATTGTTCTATTTTATTACTGAGCTTTTAAAACTATCCTATGACTCTAGGCGTGTATATGTATGTACATATATGCATGTATCTGTGATAGTGAACAGGTAGACTTTGTTTGAGCAATGCAAAATTTCATTCTTAGCAACACAAGATTATTAATATTATAATCGCACAACTCAAAATATGTTCAGTCTTTTTTTACATCAAATGTTAAAACACATATTTTTAATTGTATTGATAAGCGACAAACTTCAATGCCAGAAGAAAGATAGCGGGAATGCGCCATACCAGTTAATTAATCAAAAGCGTGGGAAAAGCACAAATATAAAAATTATTTAAGAAAGTCATAAGTCACATTTTACACTTATTGAACGTCAATTACATCGAAAGCAATAAAGATTAACTTAATTACTTGAAATGTTTACATCATTACGAAAATAAAAAAAAAATCGAAATTTTCTATTAAAAACTACAATTGATAGTCAATGAAACTCATACGAAAGTAAATGCATAGGTTTCTATTTAGCGGTGTCCCGCCTTCGGTGATGTTTATTATTATAAGTTTTTACGGATCACTAAAGAAGCCAACAATTTTTACAAATAGTTCAAATTATTTACGCCAGTGAAAAAAAAAAACAGTTTTTCTTATATAGGAGTACTATAGCGCACAAAATAATTTGCGGACCTGAGTGTAAGTAGTTTTCTACTTAAGCATAAAATTCTTTGGCTCCGTACAAAAGGATTCTATTAGAATTGAACGAATTCAAACGAAATTTGTAGGTTTCGCTCATAAACAAACTACTAAATTTCCCTGTTGTGTTGCAAATCTACTATTTTCATTGAGCACTTATTTGCCTACTATTTCTGGAAAATAGAAGATCTGTTCAATTGTTTATGCTTACTTTTGACATTTTTTCTGGACTGATTGGTTATCTAGACCTGCTTGAGCAGTTTTGTTTTAATGTGTCGCTTAGAACCTTGAGTGAATATTTATTTTTTTTATGTGACTATTACTAGAACCAATTTAGTCTCTTTTGCTTCGCGACCTCGAGCATTCATTGAATTTAACACCATTTCACAGAGAATAAAGATAATATCAGCGTCAAAAGAAAGTATACCCCACATATGGACAAGTTGTCACGATTTATTTATTTATTTTTTAATTTCAATTATTTTATATAAAACTATAGTTTATATTACAGCAAAAACCATATATGGCAAAGTTTCAAACTTTGTACAAAATAAAAAACGCCGGCGAACTTTCATCAAAATTTCAAACTTTTTATTCAGAATTTAAAAATAAAAATAAATAAATAAACAAATATAAATATAATAATATAAAAAATAAATAATAATCCAAACTTGTCAATATGTGTTGTAATAAGTACTTTCTTTTGGCGCTGACTGTGCATACTACACATTGCTTTTCTCCATAAATACTTGCAAATTGTCCCTCGAACGATACTTCTGATAGTTTTTTTTTTCTTTGAGTTAGGGTATACGTATTGAAAATACGACACAATTTGTTTTTTTCGCTGAAAATCGCCAAAAGTTTTATTTTATAGCCAAGATAGCCAAATATAAATTCAGCCTCTCCAAAAATATCAAAAATTATTCTTATACCAATCGAGATCTTAGAGCTGAAAAGTAGAAAAAACTTGCAAAAACTGTTAACTCCAAACGAAATGGAAATGTCAAGAAAACATTCTTGAAAATATCTCGAAATTTAAGTTCTACGTGGAAGATGAAATTTAAAAAATATCGACTACATAAGTTCTATATATCACGAAACACCTAAAAAACGTGTAAGCGCCCATTATATAATACCTATTATATATGTATAAGTATAGCCATTTCACTTGGTTATATTGTGCTAAAGGCGGTTAAATACGAGTTAAGGTGGATGTTCAATGTTTTGATTCCGAGCATGGAATCTGATAGATGGCATGCCTTTCTTACAAGCAATTTATCTGTTTACCACCAGGAGGCAAAATAATAGCGAATCGTTGTTATTACTTCACTGCTATTCTTAGCGTCTCATGAATCATGTAAACCATGTGAAAAATAATTTGGCCTAAAATTTCCTCTATACATAGGTAGCGCTGCAAGCAATATACACATTTCTAAAATTCCTTCACTATACGGAATTTACTCGCACCGGCAATTTAAATGACACTAAAATTGCAGTAAAAAATTATTAAATAATCCAATTCAAGGGAACGTAGTTAATAGAAATTATGAATGCCACAATGTACTCCTACTCAGAAGATATCCTTTGAACTGTCATTCAATTTCAAGCGATTGCAATTTCCTGTTGAGTTGGTATTTGACAAACCATAGGTATGTATCAGATGGCAAAACAGTTAGTAAGTAGGTAAATAATAAATAAATGCATAAACATTTTTATATGTATATTCAGTCAAAGATCTGGTATTTTAATTAGTAAGGCGTATCAAAGCACACAAGGTTAAATCTAATTTTTATAATTTTATAATTTTAAAACTTCCAAAAAGCTCTTATTTTTACAAACAAATGAAAAACATCTATGCCGCGCTTTAGCTATTATGTTATATGATCATTATAGAGAATATTTATGCTGTCGTTAATTTAATTAGAGAAATATGTTTTAATTAAGTAAATTAACAAAATATTATTGTATATTTTTAGAGGCATACTTGTGTACTTGTCAATTTGAATTTATTTACAGATAAGAAATATCAATATCCGTTTGCAGTCCGGATTATGTTAGTAAATGCAATGAAAAATGTAAAATGAATTTATTAATGTAAATAATAAATGTTTTTGAATTTCAGGAATGCAATTTCCTATTTACATTAACTTCAAATTAAACCTTATAATTAATCAAAGGTCACATGATATGTAAAAATATTAATGTTTTAAATGTACTTGTAGATAAATATACTTACATATATATATGCCTAGCATCAAATGCAAGTATAAATTTGAGGCTCACTGCATTCATTTACTTGCTACATTTTCACTACGTATAATTACACTCTTCAAACCTTCCATGTAGAGGCGCCAGAAACTATGAACATTTGGTTTAAAAAACTGTGTTGACCCTGATTTCCATTGCAAATAGGAAAAAAGACTTCAGTCTGCGAAACAGTATATAAACATGCCACCGCATTCTGGGACAAAGTAGTTTGATCGGACAACATCCGATGAAGCGATGCTTGGAGTGTTTGACAGAAAGATTCTGTGGAAGATTTTTGGATCTATGCAAGTTGGCAACGGCGAATATAGCAGGCGATGGAACGATGAGCTGTATAAGCTTTACAACGACATAGACATATCGCAGCGAATAAAGATCCAGCGGCTACGCTAGCTGGGTCATGTCGTTCGAATGTATACAAACGCTCCGGCTCTGAAAGTATTCGATGCGGTACTAGCTAGCGGTAGTAGAGGAAGACGAAGGCCTACTCTGTGTTGGAAAGATCAGGTGGAGAAGGACTTGGCTTCACTTGGTGTGTCCAATTGGCGCCGGTTATCACGAGAAAGAAACGACTGGCGCGCTTTGTTAAGGGGGAACGCCACTGTGAAAATTCAAAAAAATCTTTTTTTTTTTGCATAAATTGTTAGTATAACTACTCAAGAAAATGTGGTAAAAATTTTAAAGCGAAATTCGCTTTATTCCCGATTCTATGTGCACTTAAGTGAGCGCCCGGTTCGGCCCCGTAGCGCTTACGATACGCTTAATTTCAAACGCGTTTTTCTCGAAACGACTTTTTTTGATACGGTGGCAACGATTTCTCGAAGACTAATGAACCGGTTTTAATTTTCTTTTTTTCAAAATTTTTGTTATCATTGTACGTAGTCGATTTTCAAAATTTTGAAAATAACTATTTTTTTGGGCTTGTTGAAAATCAAAGAAATGGTGAAAAACACCCATCGAAATTCAAATCACCACCAACGATAGCCACTATTGTGTAGATTAATAAAATTTTTGGTTTTTTGATTTCAGATGATTATTCATTGCTGTATCGCTGCCACCAGATGACGTCATTTTTTTTTTAATCGTTACGTTTATTTACATAACTTTGTAAATTTTCAATATTTATTAATAAAAATTTACATCAACATAGTTTGATACACATATAATAAATTGCCTTTTGCCCAATCCTCGAATAATCATTCGTACTTACAAAAAAAAAATTCCCAAGAATCGACTATTTTTTTACCCCCCACAGTGGTGATCCCCCTTAAACTCGGCCAAAATCGCGTAAGCGGTTATCGCGCCATTTAAGAAGAATAAGAATTTTATCGGATGAGTCTAAATTCGAGCTGAGGAATTCAAAACAACGTAAACGGATGCGGTGTAAAACTACGGATCGCTTGAAATCAAAGTACGTACAATCAACGGTAAAGAATTATAGGCGAGTCTCTTATGGTTTGGCGCTGTTTCTCAAAAGTTGACATGACAACAGCTTCTTATGTCGACGTTCTCACCGCAAATTTGGTAACAAGCATGAAAAAAATGCATTTAAGCTCGTTTATCTTCCAACAAGATAACTACCCCAAACACATGTCCCGTATTGCTTCCAGCTGTTTTGCTTTTTTGAAGAAAACGCCACCGAAAATCTGAACTGGCTAGCACAATCGCCAGTTTTAAATTAGATTGAGCATTTGTGGACTCCAAAGCAGTTATATTCTATCGGAAATTTTAGAAAACTCTGTTCGAAGTATGCCAAACGCCTACGTGCAGTAGCTCAGAGCAAAGGTGGGAATACGAACTACTAAATTTAGTTTGTCGATTCATACTATCATTTGACGCCTTGTTTTAGAGTCCTTATTTTTAAATTTAAAAAATAATATTTTTTGTTTGACTTCTGGAAGAGGATATACTGATGTGAGGTACTGTACATTAGACAGGGCTAGTTTTTACTGGGTCGGCAGCCCTTGGTCGGGAAAAACCCAAGTCATTCCGGTAACGTAGAACCGGCTGCCATGAGAATGGATATACTCTTATAGTTTTGTTATTCAAACAAACTGTTCTGATCTTTTTGTTCAAAATCGACTATTTTCATAAGTTTCAATAATTTTAACGCGTTGTTCTATCGTTTAAAATTGTACATCTGACTACTTAACAATTGTCAAAGACGGCATAAAAAAAAGGTATCGTCTAGGAATTATTCACTTCTCACACCTAGGCATTACTTTTTAAATACCCTTTACTTTCGCTGCCCTGCTACTTGTCATCACCCAGATGAATTAAAAAGTAGCTGCAAGGAAACATTGCTAATTTGCATATTGCAAATTTCGAGCTAAATGTGAAATTTTTAGTTTAAAGGGAGAGTAAAGATTAGAGTTCTCCCTTTTCTAGGGCTTTTGATAGTTTCTGTATTTTTCTCTGAAGTTTATTGATTTGCTTATATAAATAGTACATAGTGAGACTAAGGTCTTTTAATAGTACTTCAACAATATTATATATAAATGGAATATTTTTACCATACAAGTTCTTAATTTAAATTTTACACCAGTTCATTTACAAATCAATTCAATATATTTAACTTAACTATAATAATAAGAAGAAAAGAAGCAGTAGGAAAAGAAAAGAAGGATTTAGAAAAGAAAAAACAAAAGTAGTAATTAGAGAATGTAGAGAGAAATGTAATGCCCTGATTTAATGCAATCAAACACTTTTAAAGTAATTATAGACTTGTGCCCTGAAGTTAAATCTGTTAAGTCCGGCCTTTACAGTGTCGGGTAATGAGTTCCACACTTTAACAGCGTTAATGAAAAATAATCTCGATGATGCTAGGTAATTAAATTTTGGAACGATGAATTTGTTGTGTCTGCGAGACCTTACTAGTATCAACTTCTCTGTCAGATATGGAGGAGACTTGAATAATGTAAGTATGCACAAAAATATGCAATTTTTAGCAGACAAATAACTGTTAAGGCAACAGCCCAGTAACCTTGATCGCCAGGCAGAGATGTGGTCATATCTACCAATCCCATATACATACCGCGTGGCGTTATTAAATGTCACATTAAGTTTATGGCAAGATGGTCGAGTCTGCTGTATACCACCTCAGAGTAGGTAATGAGAGGCATAATTAGCTGGAGAACTAATTTGCGCCTCGTTTTCTCTGGCGTGAATGTTGCAGAGACTCTCAGCTTACGCAATGTAGCATAAATATTCCCCACAACCCGCATAGTAATAAAATCGCATGCAAAATAAAATTAAAGCAATCGATGTAATTTGTCTCCAAAAGACAAGCGTAGATCAATTCCATATGAATTGCACGATTCAGTCGGTATTTTTAATAAGGGAAAAAGCAACTTAAAATTTCAAATATAGTTAGTTTAATTCATATTTTTTGCAATTATTTAATCATTAAATTAATGGTGTGGTTATGAATCCGCGGTCCGCATTTTTAAACGGTCGCTTGCAATTTTTATTACACATCAAGTATACCATATACTCGTACAGTATCGGACAAAACATTTACAACTGCAATGCAGCCTTCAATTTATTTTTTGTCATAATGTCATTCTTCACTCAATTGCAATTCAATTTCACGCTATGGATACTAGATCATCTGAGTAATATATTCCAAAAAATCTTTTCAAGATCCTTTCCTTTTTGTAGCTGTATTTAAAAAAAATTAAATTATCTGGCAACTATGAGCGACAAAACAATTGCAACCTTGTGAGCTTAGCTATATAACGGTAAAAATGCTTGAGCTTGGTTTTGTTTTCTAACTGTTCTGAGTTTAGTTTAATCGTGTCAATTTGTGAACATCAGTTTTGTGCAGAATTTGTGGCGATAACACAATTTTTTTGGAAAGTTGAGTTAAATGAAGTAATGGCTCGAAATAAGTTGGTGAAGTATTACGCGCGCGTGTTGTAGATGAATATAACAAAGGAATGACCAGAAAGATATATCCATAAAATATAATATTCATAAGTCATCAATTTCTCGAATTATTGCGAACTTTATAAAAAAAAAAACTATCGCGGTGGTGCATCGAGGAGGCCGACCAAGAAAAACGGATGAAAGAACTGACAAACTTATAGCGAGAGAGGTAAAAAAATATCCATTTAGAAGTGCCTCCCAATTGGTAAAGGAGCTTGGGTTACCAATCAGCTCAAAAACTGCCAGTCGTCGCCTGGCTGAAGCTGATTTACGGGCGTACCGACCAGCAAAGAAGCCGCTTATTAGTAAGCGTAACCAACAAAAACGATTACAGTTCGCTAGGGAACACATAGATTGGTCATTAAGCAGTGGAAAGCTGCTCTTTTCAGCGACGAATCCAAATTTAATTTGGTCGGAAGTGATGGCGTATCCTACGTTCGACGCCCACGTAACAAGCGTCTTCAAAAATCATACTGTGTAAAGACTGTTAAGCATAGTGCTTACATTATTGTCTGGGGATGCTTTTCTGGTGCTAGTTTGGGACCACTCCATCGTATTATGGGCATAATGGACTAGTACGTTTACAGGGACATTATGGAATCGGTAATGCTGCCACATGCTGAGTGGGAAATGCCCTTGAAGTGGGTCTTCCAACAGGATAATGACCCGAAGCATACGGCGAAGGTCCTGAAATCATGGTTCCAGAGGAATAAAGTGGACGTAATGGAGTGGCCCCCACAATTCCCAGATCTTAACCCCATAGAAAACCTATGGGAAATAGTATATTAAAAAAGAGAATTGATCGGACGAATGTGGCAAATACTGAACAATTTTTCCAAAGAGTCCTGGAGGCATGGAGAAATATACCACAAACGATAGTTGACAATTTGATAGCTTCAATTCCGAGACGATGCAGAGCTGTTATTCAGAACAATGGTTTGCCACGAAATACTAAGTTTAATAAAAATAGTTTACTGATTTCCTTTAGTTGCAATTGTTTTGTCTTATTAGATACAGGTGTTGGACACATTTGATTTTTAAATTTAAGATATGAACTGTTGAATTTGAATAAATTTGTTTTATTTACGTAAATCAACATCTTTTATTACAAATAAAGTGAAATTAACAGGTTCCAAACAAATAACGGCTGAGCAATCGAAAGTTTTCATTGCCCACATTTTAGTTGCAAATGTTTCGTCCGATACTGTACATATATAAGTGTGAAGGCTATAACAACGCTACAGCCACATAAATCTTATTAAGCCCAACGGAGCATGCACATAGTTTCCTAATGACTGGAACATTTTTGTATATAAATTACATTTGCTGCAATAAATTCAATTGGACCTCAATATAAAAAAATAACACGGTTGGAATAAAAGAAAATTCGCTCCCATATTTAGATAAACTTGAATAAATTTCTTTAAATCTAATAAGGTGCAAAATATTTTAATGCTCTCTAAAACTGTATTTAAAAGACTGATAGTAGATTATATTGGGAGTAAACACAATCGCTTACAATAAGCTATTATAAAAACTCAGTATTACTAAGTAAATATACTGAAAGTTTAAAATAATTAAAGAACCACAAAAAAAGTGCGTGTAGTGTAGTACACATAACAGAAGTGAAACTTTCGAGGCAGACAAAGAAAGAGAGAGAGATCCGAGAGAGAATGAGAGAGAGAGAGAGAAAGAATATATATCTAAATAAATTTACAACATTTGCAGAGAATACAAATAGACAAAATTTACAAAAAACGGAGAAGGGTCGACCGGTGTAGGTAAACGCCGGACACAAACCGTGGCAACAACGCGCACTACTCCGAGCGTTTATCACCCGCACAAACGGAGCGACTCAAGGACCGCAGCAACGTTATATCTTTTTTCTCTTTCGCGGAACGAAAATGCCCAAAACGTTGCATGGCCTTAAAATTTTACTCTCCATTCTCGCTCGTCCATCGACGCCTAAGAAGTTTCATTTCAATAATAATAATAATAATAAATCAAACAAAGCTGGTCTGTTTTGAATACCATTATAGGGGCTCCTATTGTTATGACCCTTCGCTCGTCTTGCTATCGGTAATGGTTGTTGGACAAATTTACTGCAAACGAATTATAAGCACTTACACAATAACCAATCTTCCCACCACTTCAAATATTCTGCGGAAAATAATGAAATAAATCGGAAATGAACAATTTATTAAGATAAAAGAGTAGCTTGCAAAGTGTGGACAACTGGAGGAGGAGATTCGTGATATTAAATGCATGCAAAGCACATTCGCAAATTTCCAGGAAAATTCAAGCAGGCCATAAATAAGTGCCAGTGGTCCATGACTACGAAATCTATGATATTTTAAAAACAACTACTGCAGAAGTTCAAAGGAAGAATATGCTATGCGAAAAATACCAACAATATGCTGCAAACCAATATCCAGCACTGCCTTGTGCCTGGATTTACTACATTTAACACACTTTTTATTGATGAATATTGAACAGTTGTGCAGGGCGCGACCAATGACCAATAGTGTCGGTGCTTGCTACCACTAGTGGGCTCAACATATATACCATATGTATGTGTGTAAATATTTAAAAACGCAATGCGTCGAACTACTAACCTTTTGTTCCAGTTCGTTTTGAAATGCCGCAGGTGCGCCTTGCCTATTTCAATTATTGTATCGTTGATTATGTGATTGTTTCTCGCACTTTCTCGCTTGCTTGCCACAAAAGTTGAAAGCTCCTAGGGTTTTTTTTTGCTGTAGTTAAGTCCGCGCGAAAACTATTGGCATTCGATTATTTTATTGAAAACTCAAAACAAAAATCGTTTAAGCAATAAAAATCAATTATATAATAAATTGCTAAACTCTGGCCAAACACCAACCGACCACAGTAGTCAATTGACAGACGGACGATTTTTGGCTTTTTGTAGGAGCGTCAATAATTGTGACAATTTCCCTGTACTCTTTAATTCTTTTTTAATAATTTGTTTGTAATATTTTCTTGCCTCTGCACAAACTTCCTTAATTTTCTTTGCAATTTTTCACTTATGACGTTGCTGATGGCTCATCGCCTAAACCGATAGTTTCACTTTTTCTGCTTCCGTTTTCAGTCGCGCACGACACGCAATTTCACTTTTTTTATTTAACTCGCTAATTGAACGTGTTACAAAATGCTATATTTCTATCCAGACTATTAACTTTCCGTTTATTATAAGCTATCACCGATTTAAGCCAGCACAATGGACCAACTATCTACCATCAAATCTGGAACTTAATACCTAACCTGGCCACAAATTATTTACGAATGATAGCCATAAAGCAACATATGCTAAAAACCCTATTGTGAATTGTGGAATGCAAAAACAGATGACAACAATTGTCCACTTACATTCCAAAGTTGCCAATTGGAGAATGTAGACAATTTAGATTCGATTTAGTAGTTCGTAGTTTATATCAATATATGAATTATTTTTTACATCACTTATTCTGCTTCAAAACTTTATTACATAAAAGAAATATACATCGACCAAGTTTAGAGTTATGATCGACCTCCTGTAAGGAGAATACTCAATTGAACACAAGAAAACTGGGGAAAACACTAATTAAAAACTGACGTAACGTAACGTAATTATCGTAACTTGTCTTAACTTATCATTTTGCCTCATTTGTTATATGAAAAGCTGTGCTCAAAAACATAAAGAAAGGAAAAAGTTACGTTCGGCTAAAAAAACTTGACCAAAAAATTCACCTCTCAAAATCCAATTGAACCTAATTAGAATCAATGTTTGTAAACAATGTTTGCCTGTTTTCCTTTTGAAATTATCGATGTCAAAGAGAAAATTCATCTTTGTTAATGGTTGCTGAAAAAGTCAATGAAACTAAGGTAAACATGTAGAGAACCTGGCCCTACAAAAAGGATTGACGCCAAGCAAGACATTGCTGTTAGTGGTATTGGAATAGCCCGTTACGGTTGCTACCACCTGGTCAAACAATTGTTCCTGATATCTACTGTGAACAATTGCTGGTATTGAGCCAAACAGTTCAATTGAAGTGCCTAAAATTATTATTGAGAAGATTGTTGTGTTCTACCATCACAACAGCCAAGAAAAACTCAGAGTGTGGTGTGGCCAAGCCCATCAACAGAGTAGAAACAGTAAAATAGCTGATTCGACTTTTTTATAATTTTATTTAATTGGATCTAGAAATCGCTCCATTTGAATATAACTCTGCAACGAAAAATCATCAGTTAAAATACCTTGTCTCCACACTAGCCTTCTCTTGATTGAAAATTTTAAATATCTCCCAAAACCGAGCACAAAACAAGTGATACAAGCCTCGAAGGCATTGGTGGGCAACTGCCACATCAGTGACGAGTAAACAGTATTTGCACCTAGCGTGCAATAGCACCAACTCTTTACACAAAGCTCCTTTTTGGGAAACTCACAGCCGAATTGTGGAATTCTGAATTTTGACATTTGTTTGACAAACTGCTCTACTCTGTGATTTGCAAAATTTTTTAGGGAGCATTAATTGTAGAGTATTTTGTTTTTATCGAAAGGAAATATAAGATAATTTCTATTTGCACAATGGCAGCGCCAACCGTAAATGTATCAGCATATTTAGCATTGCAAAAGAGGACAACAAACAAAGAGCTTGCATCAGAGTGGACGACTATTGAGGTTTTGTACAATGAGAAGTATGAAAAAAGTTTCTGGACGCCAAATATGATACCTTCAGCGGAGTTCTCTTTTTCTACTTTTATTTAATTATAAATCTCTATACTTAGATTGTGGAACGAATTGACCATATTGCTGATGCGATTTGTGCGCCATCCAGCTCTGCAGAATGAGGATACATTGTTACAGTTGTACCAAAACTTCATATCTTCATTCGAAATGAAGTAAGTAAATTTAAAGTTACAAGCCTTCAGTTGAGGTTATGTTTATATACATAGTTAGGCTATACATTTATAAACTTTGTAATGCAGGATAAACCCCTATGGCCTAGTGGAAATACTCGAAGTGGTGGTGGAACATATTTCAGATAAAAAGGAAGCCGTCGAGTTTTTGGATAAATTGAAGGATAAAGTGAATATTTGCGATGAGGCGGTTTGGTACATCCGGGTAAAATTAAAAAAGAAAACGCGTTCCGTGAAGTTTTGCTGCTTATTCATTGAAGTTTTTACTCAAATTTTCAGGTATTGCAAGGTAACATTCACTTGACAAATCTTAATGATTTGGATGCCACAAAGAAAATTATCGAGGAACTTCGTGATGTGTTAGAAGAGGCCGGAAATGTGACACCGGTGCATGGAAAATTTTACATGCTAGCCTCACAATACTACCGACGTGTGGGCAAACACAGTGATTACTACCGTTGTGGGTTGCAATTCCTTGGTTGTTCTATAGATGATTATCCAAAAGATCAGTGGGCGCAGCAAGCTTTTTTCCTTGGTCTAGCAGCGTTGCTAGGTGATGGAATTTACAATATTGGAGAATTGGTAGGTTGCCATTCTAAATCATATTTAAAGTAAATGGCAAACTTTTTTTTTTTTTTTTTAATTAAATATAGTTAGCGCATCCCATTCTGGAATCACTGAAGGGTACAGACAATGAATGGTTGGTAGAATTGTTGAAAGCTTTTAATACCGGCAATATCCCAAAGTAAGGATTCAAGATTTCAAGTGTGTGTTTTATTAAGTATGTTTTTCCAATAACAGATTTAACGAGATGAAAAGTATTTGGGCGAAGATTCCCGACTTGGCGGCACAAGAAGTTAAACTGCGTCAAAAGATCTCACTACTCTGTTTAATGGAAATGACATTCCAGCGTTCAGCCATTCAACGTTCAATCTCTTTTGAAGAAATCGCAAAAGAGACAACGTTGCCTCTAAACGAAGTTGAATTGCTGATAATGAAAGCGCTGGCGCAAGACTTAGTACGCGGGGAAATAGATCAAGTTGCTGGTGTGGTGAATATGTCCTGGGTGATTACCAAATTGAGAATTAAAAGATATTCAGAATTAATATTAACTTGTTTTTTATGATTTCATCTTAGGTGCAACCACGGGTATTGGGACGCAAACAAATTGCCGGCATGGCCACAATCTTAGATCAATGGATGGCGTCTATAACATCAATGGAAAAACTGATGGAAACGCGTGCCGTTGAAATTTTAACCAATTAATAATTACTTACTTTGGAGTCTTAACTTTGAAGTGTTTTCTCTTATTATTAATTTAGCTTAAAAATATAAAATAAATAGCAATGTACTCATGAGGTACAGCTGTTGTAATACATTTTGCAGATTAAAAGTACACGAACCAACTGTATAAAAGTATATGTTTTTGAAATTCCTTACCTCTCAGGAGCGGCTTTGCTGAACTGCATTCAGTTCATTATTTTAAGTTATTTAATCTTTTGAGTATATTTAGATTTTTAAGCAACAGTTTCAGGTGGTATTTAAATTTAGTATTTGATTGATTTGTATTGTGTGGTAGTTTAGGCGTTAATCCTATATGCATTGGCATGAAACAGCGAAATGATGGAACAAGTTGTTTTTAATAGCGATCGCTCTTCGGCAGACATTGGCAAACCTCCGAGTGTATTTCTGCCATGAAAAAGCTCCTCATAAAAAACCATTTGCCGTCCGGAGTCGGCTCAAAATTGAGGGTCCCCCATTTGTGTTCCACCAGAGGATACCAAGTTTTCAGGACTGTCCGCTCTACGTTACTGGAACTACCGGGATTTATATTCAATCAATGAGTGTCAATTCAGCAGTATTCTTCTAACATGTATGGAAAATGTTTCTGTTGTTACAACGCAACGAGGTTGCGCGAATCGTACATACATACATACATATTTTGTAATCGGTGCGGACATTTTCTCTAATCGCGCTGTGAATTCAATTAAATTAGTTGATCTGCCTTTACGCAAATGGGTTTTGAAGGCAGAAATTTGCGGTAGAGGTTAAATGTGTCTAGGGCTTCAAATAATTTTGTAATAAACTAATTTTTTCTTGATCATCATAGGCGTACATGAGTGGAAGTGAAAACATCCTTTATTCATTGTTTTGGTATTTGTTTTTATTATTTAGTACAAAGTTGTTTCCTATAGTATTTTCTCATTTATTCCTAATCGCGAAGCTATTTTCAAATTTTTATCAACAATATAGCATTAATATAATGTGCGCAGAAGCCATTAGATAGTATCTCTCTTACAACAGTTAATCTTACAAAATTTCATATTCTAATATCTTAGTACAAAATACATTACGTTTACATTGAAAGCTAATTGTTTCTGAAAATGAATGCAAGATAATCCGCAGTCAGTGTAATATTTTTCTGCAATCAACACTAAAACTATTTTCATATTCAGTAATGTGTACTGCAATGCATTTATGTACATATGTATCAAAAAGAAAAATATATTACAGCCAGCCTTATTATGGCCTATTAGACCCTTGAATCGCGTACCGCCATGCCTAGCAACCTCAAATCAAATATTCAAGCAACGCAATCTGCGCTCCGCAATGCGCGATGTGAATTCGAATGTGGGTGCGCGTTTGATATCCTCGTGCGAGTCGCGACGTATACGTTCCGGCGTAGCGCCCATCACAGTCCACAGTGGTATTTGACGTTTATGCAACTTTTCCATAACCAAATTTTCCAGTTCGAACAGATGCGGATCCACAACATCCGGGATTTCCTCGCGAATAAAATTGCTCAAACGCAATACATACTCGACATTGTGACCACTCGCTCCACGACACTCCACAATCTGTTCGGCTATATTGTCGAGTGTGTCCTCGCCAAGCCAAAGTTCATTCTCAGGCGTGGCCACATACACCAGTACAGGAAAAGCTTCGCCGCTGAATGGTGTATCAAACGAAGCGATCCGTGGGAAAAATTTCGTTTCGACAACAATGTAGCCTCCTAAAATTGAGAAATGTGAGAAATAATACATAAAATTATAGTTAGCCGAAAATAATAGGACTTTAGACTCACCTAACGTGCATTCCCGTTGCTTCAGATAATCCAGTGCTGTGTTGCCGGATATTTTATAAGCACAACCCCAAGTTATGCCCTGCAATAGGAGAAATAAATAATTTAAAATAAAAGTTACACGATTACATTTCTAGTTATAATTATTTATTTACTATTTTCTTATCTTTATTTCAAATATAATATATTTTTTCTACTCTTAATGCCATTCATTTTCTTTATGTCAGCCAATAAGAAATACTTTCAATTTCCTTATTTGAATGCGTCTATAAGTATGCTACAAAATAAGTGTGATTTCATTCATGCACTAGCGTTCAATAATTCACAGGTGCTTTTTCGTAAAGTGGCGCATGAAATACAAAGTGATTAAGTTTGTATGAATGTGTTTGGTGATGCTTGTTTGAATCTTCTATGCTTGTTTCTCGGGGTCACACACGAGTTCTTAGTAACTCTTATATTAACCCTGGGGAAAGTCCCCGGGCCTATGATAGAGAGTATCAAGGCGTAAAAAGGTGCAAATGTGGTGAAATTTGTACTTCGCCTATATTCCGAGGAAATCCGCCAAACGCCCTAAACAAAAGAGAGTGATCGAGTTTTCGTGCGTTTGGTTGTCTACGGAAACGTGCCAGAGTATTATTAGACATTGACAAGTTAGAATTTCACACATTCACATGTTTGTGCGAACTTCTCACACGGAATGGGGCTTACATCAGGAAATTTGAACACGCGCCACAAAAACACTTATTTTCTTGTTTTTGTGAACACGTGTGGTTTTTGGTACACAAAGCTGAAAACTGTATAGTTCACAAGTAGTATATTTCGTTAAACGGCGGTCATAATAGGTCCGTTGCGCCAACATATTTCACTGATGTGGCGTGTAAAACGTGCTGAAGTTCCACAATGAAAGTGTTGCCGCATATAGATTGAGAAATATTTTGTAAAATTAATGCTTATTGAAGCGGAAGAGAGTTGTAATAGAATTTATGGACAACTTGATAAAGCCTAGCCTGCATTTAAATTGACTCAATTAATTTAAATTCCATTTATTTTTTGCCTTTAATTTGATATAATAAAAAACACCATCTATAAAAATTTGCGCAAAATTGCACAAATTGGTCGCCTTCGACTCTAATACACATAAGGCCTATTCTATTCACCACTTTTCTGCTCGCTTCACTTGACGAAAAATTTGCATGTGAAAGCAACAACAAGGCTATCGAGCAAGATTCGCCGCTATATCTCATAAAATTGGTATAGCTCGCTTATTACAAATTCGCTAACGCTTGGCGAAAATAAGACTATAATCCATTTTTCTGTCAGTCAAATTCGTTGCCACATTTCATTTCGCTTATTACAGGAAAAACTAAATGCGTTGCGAGCAAATTTTTAGAATTTTCTGGATAGTCCATGTATTAAAGTCATTTTATATATTATAAAAAAAGCATTTAGCGAGGAAAAAGTGAAATGACTATGGGGGCATGCAGGTAGGTTTACTTAATTTAAAACAAAATAGGAGAGACGTAAGTATTTTCTAGATAGTAGAGAAATAATATCTAAAGATTTGTGATTGATACAAAGCGTTAAGGGGGGAGCCTGGTTTATAAGGTCAAAAAAATACATTTTTTTTTCGTTTTAAGCGATTCCTAATATATTTCAGAATATTCACACAAAGTTACAGAGCCTAATTCTCAATATTTCCGTAGATACAAAGCCAAAGGTAGGCGAGCGTTAGGTAGTTACGCTGTGACTGGACAGCTATAGTACAAACTTTATGTTCTTTTCTCGACTTTTCATTTTTATGATTTCTTTGAATTGGCGTACATGAATGAAAAAAACCAATGAACCTTTTGAAATGAATCATAGCTTGTTCCCTTCAGTATTAAAATCTCTTCTATTTGAACTAACAAAATAGATAAAAAAAAATGTTCAAGATTTTTAACCAAGTTGAAGTGAATTTTTTTCTTATAGAAAGGCATTTTTTTTCTTTAAAACCTCCAAAAAGTTGAAATTTCCGAATTTATCTCAGTTTTCTTAGTTCATCTAGAATAAAAAATCATGATATTTAGAAATCCATTTGAATTTTTTGCTTTAGATAATAATTACGAGCGTTGCAGCGCTCTACTAATTTCTATGTTAAACATTTTTTTCAACTTATTTTAACCAGTGCAAAAATTTTTTATACTTTTTAAATATTAATTAAAAGATAGAAAAAGCTTTGCAGTGCTAAATTAATTTTTTCCTTAAAAAAAAATCGCAAAGAGATGCAATTTTTAGACCTCATAAACCAGGCTCACCCCTTAAGCAAGATAGATAGCCTCAAAGATGATTTTGGTTACGAGAGAAATAGTTTTATACTAAGAGATTTCTGATAAAAAAAAGGGTAACATCTTTTTATAAATTAAAAATCCGCGAGACATTTATTATTGGTACTACCAAAAACGCGAAATCGTAAAATTTTGCCAAGGTGATTTTCTAACCAATAGATTTGGTGGAAGAGTACTCCATTGCTTTTAGCCCTAAAAATATAATGTACGTCGCAGAGGCGCGCTCCCGATGATTACGATGGTGTTAAAAAAAAGGAGAATTTTCAAATTTCGTGGGCTACGTACATTCGACTTTCGTATATGGTTATGAATCGAAACCAAAGCCTAATCGTCCCAGTGGAAGAGTCAAGGAGAGCCAAGAGTCGATAGCAGAAAAGCGCCGCACACGCAAAATACTTGTCTTATTTATGCCTCTCATAAGCAAACTAAACATACTAATGGACTATGAATAAGTTCGTGCGGTTTTTTTTCGAAATTTGAAACTTTATTGACGTAAAATGGTTACAAATTTAATATTCAAAATATTGTCCATCGCTTACTACTACTTTTTCCCATCTTTCTGGCAATTCACGGATTCCCTTTGTGAAAAATTCGGTCGGTTTTGCCGCAATCCACGAATCGATCCATTTTTTGACTTCATCGTAATTACGGAAGTGCTGGTCAGCCAGGCCATGTTGCATCGATCGAAAGAGATAGTAATCGGATGGCGCAAGGTCTGGACTATACGGCGGGTGGGGTAGGACATCCCATTTGAGCGTTTCTAAGTATGTTTTGACCACTTGTGCAACATGTGGCCGAGCATTGTCATGTTGCAAAATAACTTTGTCGTGTCTATCGGCGTATTGCGGCCGTTTTTCTCGCAGTGCTCGGCTCAAACGCATCAATTGTCGTCGGTAGACATCACCCGTAATCGTTTCATTCGGTTTCAGTAGCTCATAATACACAACACCCAGCTGGTCCCACCAGATACACAGCATAACCTTCAGGCCATGAATATTCTGCGCCGACGTCGATGTTGAAGCATGGCCAGGGTATCCATACGTTGCCCGACGTTTTGGATTGTCGTAATGGACCCACTTTTCATCGCCAGTCACAATTCGATGCAAAAAACCCTTTCTTTTGTGCCGTTGAAGCAGTTGTTCGCATGCCATAAAACGGCGTTCAACGTCTCTTGGCTTCAATTCATACGGCACCCAATGGCCTACCTTTCGGATCATTCCCATGGCTTTTAAACGTTTGGAAATGGTTGATTGATCAACTCCCAAAGTTTTTGCAACCTCTTCTTGCGTTTGAGCCGGATATTGATCGAGCAATTCCTCCAATTCGGTATCCATGAACTTTGGCGGCGCACCCTCGCGTTCTTCGTCTTCCAAGCCAAAATCACCACTTTTAAAGCGTGCAAACCACTTCTGGCACGTTCGCTCAGATAGAGCATGCTCACCATAAACTTCCACCAAGATACGATGACTTTCGGCTGCTTTTTTCTTCATATTAAAATAATGAAGAAGAATTCCCCGCAAAAACACATTATTTGGCACGAAATTCGACATTTTCAAGTGTGGTAAAAATATTGTTGTTTACGCTTCAAATAAAAAACTTATACTGACGTTTGTGCCTTACGACAGTAGCTCTCCAATGAATGTTTGGAAATGTGGATCGATGGAATAATAATCAAGTTACGCCATCTGTTGTAAAACCGAAACGAACTTATTCATAGTCCTATTACATATATTGCTAAAACCGTAAATATATCTTCGAGACGAGTGTACCAACATAAAAAAATTATACTCGAAATTCGAAAATTCGCCTTATTTTTTGAACACACCTCGTATATCGCTTTTAATTTTTTCTAAATGTTGTAGTGATTCATGTTTAAAAGTGTTTAAATACCCAAATTTATAAAAACATTACATTTTATTTTTAAAAATATTCCAAGCTTATCAAATTACCGCATTAACTATACAAGGTGGCGCAAAATTAATAAGTCGCTGTCGAAAGATTTATAAGTTCCGTAAATGGCGTCGTACGCCAATCATAATTGACACTTGTGAGGTAGGCGTGAGGTAGGCTGCTGCAGTATACAAGAAAACAAGTAATGGACCGCGTAAAAATCAAAATAAAGATTTCCATCACAAAATATTATTATTTTTATTTTGTAAAAAGGTTATTCCAAAATGGATTAGATCATTCATTTGCGCCATTTTGTATACCATAAGTATTTAATATTAGGGTAAAAGTATTAGAAAATTGTGCGTTTCTTAGGCATATTTTACGTATCTGTGTGTCATAAGGTAATCTTTCTAGAGTCAAGGAACGGGAAAACCTATTTTTTCCAATTTTTGTTTGCTGTAAAGTTGTTTTCCGTTGGCTCAAATAACCTGTGCTAATACTGATAAAATTTTTAGATCTTTACTTTCAACTTTTTACTCATGAGGCGCGGCGCGTAAAATTGTGTATCTGCTAGTTAGTAAATAGATGCAGATTCTAGATAGACTTCACCAATTGATAAAAGAAAATCTGCATGCAGTAGTGCACAAGCTTAACGAATGTCGATCCGATGGTTGCCTTTAATATTTTGCGCCTTTGCAAACTTGTGATGAGTTGTAAAACGTTAGTGTGTGGTATTTATTAGCATAAGCTTTCACTTATGATCTTTATTTCTTCTTTTTTCAGCGAGTTACAAAATTCATCTCGCTCAAAAAATGGAATTAACTTGTCAAAATTTTATTGCAATGATTTATTACGATTTTCGACGTGGATTGTCGAGACATTGCCTTGATCGTTTTACTTCGACCCTTCGCGATAAAGCATCACACTTAGCTACTGTGAAACGCTGGTATAATGAGTTTCAACGTGGCCGTCGATCTTTGCAGGATGAATCTTTGCAAGATCTCAAGAACCTATTGAAGCCTTTAAACTGCTCGTTTTTGGAGGTATCCACTTCTGCGTGGCAAAAGTGGTTTGACAATTGGTTCAATCAAATGAAGAAGTATGTTGACTTTCAAGGAGAATATTTTGAAAAACAATAAAGCCTTTTTCATTTTTATCATATATCATTTATATATTTATCATTACTTGGGCGCAAAATATAAAGGCAACACTTGTATAACGATCACTTTTGCTATGCATATTATGAATGCTGGAAAATGGAGGAACCCGATATTACGAATGCTTTGCGCTTTCATTGGCTTTGACTATTTTACGGCAAAAAACTAAACTGCTCATACACTGCTGGTCTTAGGTTAGACGCACGTTTAGTTGCATACAACTTTGCTTCATATTTATTTATTAAAGGACGATAGGAAAGAAGTTGATATGCAAAAACATTATAAAAAATACGGACTCCAACAATGTTTTGAAGCGATCGCCGTTCATCTTTTGATCGATAAAAATCAAGTCAATTGTTCGTTTTTCATCAGTAAATTCAACTGAACGCCAATCATTTAGTCGAGTGTCAGATTGGACAGCCCACGTCATGTATTCTTTCGCGAATTGAAGCCGGTTTTCTTTGCGTATTGCATTCAAATCGGATTTTTCCTTGATTTTTAAACGCTTCAGGTGATCTGCATTTCTGATCGTACGCTGAACAGTTGATAGGCTTGCTTTTACTCCGGCCAATTCCTTGATCTTAGCAGCAGATTTAGTCGAATTCGAAGCAATTCTAACAATTTGGCGTACTGATTGTTTTGATAGTGCCTTTTTCCCCCTTTGAAGTTATTTCCATATGTTTCTGGATCCTTCAAATATCTGTCAACAGTTCTGGAGCTGCGATTTATTTGTTTGGCAATGTTCCGATTGGACAGTCCTTGCGAGTGAAGAAAGTCTACTTTTTGACGTTTCAATAAGCTCATAACAGCAGCTTTTCCCGTTTTTTTCTTAAAATGAAGCTCGAAAACACTTTATTTGTTTATTTTTGATATTTTTTCAATATGAAAGTTTACACTTGTCCACGCAATACGAAGAAATTTAAGCTGCGTCTAATTCAATGACCAACCGAAAACACGTGTGATTGCCATAGAAATTTCTATAATCTCCGAATGTACAGTTATTTTTTCGCAAACCAACCAGCTGTCAGCATTTTTTTTCGAACAAGATTCGCACTTTGATAAGAAAAGCATTTTGGACAATTAGAACACGCATGATAATAAATAATTGATTTTGTTTAAAAAAAACGATGGTGCGTCTAACCTAAGACCAGCAGTGTAAAATTCAAAACTACGTTAGTTTTTGGTACATAATTTTTTGGAGTGTTCATTGAAAAGAACATGAGGAAGATGATATTATAAAAGAATAAAGCCTACTGACGTCATCGACTGCTTTAAGAAATGCAGAGCAAACAATTTTTATTGAAAAGTTTGCAATAAGCTTCGATCTCAAACTACCTCGTCCTCGAACTCAAAGTGCACCGCGAAGTCTGACAATTTTGGGGGCTTTAATATGTTTTTTCTTTATTCAATTTTTTGCTTGGATATATGGCACGAATTTTCAGTTTAAAAGAAGGCCCTGACATCATACCATTCCATATACTGAAGCACCGCTGTAACTATTATTTTTCGATTATCTTTGGCGCAACTGCTACAAAACCAATTTTTGAGTAACTTCGAACTTACACTTGATTGTACTAAAACTGAATGGGCTATAAAACTGCATGCCTTAAATTTTTCTAAAGATTCCGATTAAAAAGTGGAACCTTTTGATGACTTTTTTTTTAAATTCGTTTAATATTTGTGAATTTGGTGCGAATTTTGGAGCTTTGAGTTACATGGGCTTTGTTGTAGAATGTATTATACCTTAATAAAAAAAAAATTTAAATTTGGTAATTCGTTGCGTTCCATTATTTCGAACACGAGTGTATTTATGGCTATATGAAGTATGGTAAAGTGTTATATTGTACTGCATTATATCGTACATTGTACTCACATTATTGTCACCCACCTCTTTGTCTTCAATGAGTGTCGCCACGCGGCCAGGCTGTGATATAATAAAGAGAAAAACAGAATAAGTTAAATATTATAGTAAGCACTGTTGTCAGATATTTATAAAACGATCATATATGAAATACGTATAAACAAATAATACCATACGTTTATTAATGTAAGCATCAAAATGCATTCTCAACAAGGCGTGTACTGCAATAAACAAAGCCTTACGCCTATCACATTGGCGACGAATCACAATTTGATGATCCGCCTGCATTTCTACTGTATATGCGTTTGTATATGCATATGTATGTACATATAAACGTATTTTCATTCAAACGTGTGCGACCTTGTCTGAAAAGCCTGGCACGCTTTGCTTTGGGCGAGTATTCGTATTATTAGTGCTCGAGAAATAGGTTACTCTGAGTAGTAGACTCTCTTATTTGTTTATAAATAAATACTACTTGATTGTAAATTATAAGTACATATTAAAAAGAAATGATTAGGAAAACACTTTAGAAACGTTTGCAACTCAATCATCTGGTTTAAACTCTTTCGTAATTATATTAAAACAGAAGCCAACTAGGCAAATAAATTTCTACTTAGGGACACGTGGACTACTAGTGTCTACGAGGGGGGTTCAATAAGTGTCCGTGTTAGAAATGAAGACACCATTTTTTCAAAACTTTTTTTTGTACTTTCAACAAAGTCCCCTTTTAGAAAGATACACTTCTCCCAGCTCTTTAGCCATTTCTTAACCCCTCCAAAAATAGTATTTGTCAAACTCTCACAAATACGCCTCTGTTTCAGCAATGACTTCCTCGTTTGAACGCACCTATGGCCTCTGTTACTTGGCGCACTTTCGTTCGTCAACCAGCGGGAATCATGTCGTGGACTTTTTGAATGATTTCCTCTTATTTCTTTTCCGTCTTAGCGAAAGACACGAAACAC
The DNA here is from genome assembly GCF_028408465.1 of Anastrepha ludens. Classification (NCBI taxonomy): domain Eukaryota; kingdom Metazoa; phylum Arthropoda; class Insecta; order Diptera; family Tephritidae; genus Anastrepha; species Anastrepha ludens. The sequence continues at coordinate 82,869,875 of NC_071498.1, read as the reverse complement.
GTCTTACTCGAATAGTTCCCAAATCCAAACTAACCATCAATCAGTATGAAATTTGTTTTGCCGTCGTTTGATAGATGGCAGCACACGGTGCTAACACCAACTTCTATCAGGAACGCCCTCTGTCATCAAACACGGGTACTAATTGAACCGCCTTCGTAGATCCAACTTCTCTGCATAGCTCAAAGTTCTCTATTAGTATACACTATACACTTATTGACAACACATACATATGTACGTACAAATATACTAGCAAATACCCGACGTGCGTTGCCGGTAAGGCAAAGAAATCAAGTGCATACGAAGCAGTAGTAATCAACACAATAACAAATCAGCAGATATGTACATTTTTTGTCTGCGCTTTGCCTGATTATTTTTGTCTATCGCGTTAAGTGGAGTTTGACACCCCGCGAACACCCCCAAAAGGCTATTTTTTTATTTTTACTTTTCCTTGCTTGCAAAGTTTTAATAGTAACAGGAAATAATTGATAAATTTGATTAATGCAGAGTGATAGTAAACACTTCAAAGTTGTCCAGCAAAAAAGCGGTACTCGAATCAGTTGAGTAATTTTTTATTTGCTGATGTCTGGAAATTAGTTATATGATTTTTTAAACATTTTGGCTTATAGACATGCCTATTTTGTAGGTTTATGCAATATATGTATGTAAACAAAAATTCTATGAGAGATTAGTTCCGAAATACGGAAACCCTATACAAATCGGAACATTCTGTGCATAGCATTGGTTGTTTTTTAGCTGCATCAGAGCAATCGATATCGATTATGGAAACTTACTTTGAAAAAATAAATCGCAAGGACTTGTCCTTCGACTGCGTGGAAAATTTTCAGTAATGATCTGGGCTTGTAAAATAGAGCTCTTTCAAGATTTGAAGCCAAATAACCATACTTTGCGTGGCATTTTTGCTGATAAGACTCATTAAGATTTATTATTCCGATTTAAAGAAAAGAGGAGTCAAAAATTGGACTAATCGAGTAGACATGTAACTCTTAGCGGGGGCGCACATATGCCGGGTATCATATTAAAAAAAATAAATGGCATGCAATTATCTACCAGATTGTATATTAATAGAAAAAAAATTCTAATATTTCTGTTTTGTATTATCATTTTAAATTATCAAGCCTTTAAAAAAATCCCTGTTTTAGCGTACATACATATTTTGAATACGTGCTTGATTTTGTTTACGTACACATTTTCTCAGCAATCCTTGTCACTCTCACTGTTTTTTCAGCTAAAATTGTTTAAGCAAAACTTGTATTTAACTTAATTTATTTTCATTGCCTTCGTAGCCTAATAATAGCACGTTTATATATCGGTCCGATATCCCAGGTTCAAGTCTCAGATAAATGGCTCAAATTTTATTTTTTATTTATTTTATGGCATTTATTATTTATTACATTATATATTTTCTTAATTTTATTAATTCGATTACAAATTAAATACATATACATTCAGATCTAATAATGAATGGAGGGACTACAGTTTTGTGCCGCTTCCGAACAACATACATATTTGCTTTTATGAGAGGATTTCACATGGCAAAAATACCTTCGAAAGTTTGCCATTGCGCTTTAGGGAAATATTCTAGTTTAGACACTGGCATTTAATACAAGAAATCATACTAGTTCCTCATTGTTTGCAAATTAAATGATTTTTTTTAGACGGGAAAGTTTAAATTTAGATAAGAAAGTAGTTAGAGATAAATGCATTTATTTGAAAAACACTATATTTAATTCACTATCGCTTACACAAATCCATCTATGATTATCGTAGAGTTCCCGATTTTGTTCGCATACTTTCGAACAGCCCGCACACCTGCTCAATGCTATTTACTTGAACAATTTTGAGTAATTTTAGCAATATGATTTTCTCAGCACTTTTCATTAAGTTTAACAAATTTTTCATACACAGTGTTAACGGCTTTGAAAAAGCGAATAAATGATAATGACAAATAAAATTGAAGATTTTTTTTAGCTGCTGAAATTGTTTCGAACAAATATTTGAACAGTTGAGCAGTGAACGAGTTTTGAGCGATTAGCGAGCTACCCGGGTATCTGGAGCTCCAGCTTATAGCCATCAGCATTAGAAATAGTTTCGTGTTAACAAATATAAATGCATATTATTATTAGTATTACTATGGTAATTTATTAGAAAAATTAAATTAATTATCTATCAGCTACTACTGAAATAATTTTTTATGCTTTTGATAAAATGTGTGAATAGAAGATAGGAAACTAGTTTCGTCCCATACACTATCACTGGATATATATATGTATGTACATATATATGGCTCTTAACAAGCTAACTGGGCCACTGCTCTGCCCAGAACAGTTCATGTTAAAAAAAAAATCGATCAAAAATTTAAAATGGTGTATTGTTGATATTGATACAATATTTCATAAGTAATTGGTATTCGTTTTGAATCTTCTTCTTTGTTTATCCAACATGGGAGTTGTAGTCATAAATTGTGATTAAAAAGCCCATATTTTCGCTGCATGGCGCTTCCTCATGTAACAGATATTTTCATAAATACGCCCTTACCTGGGGTATAAGGTAAGTTGCAATTAAAAATACATTCATATAAAAATGTTTTATTAATTAGCAATTTATCCCCATTTGTTCCAATAAAAAAAAAACTGCATTTAGGGGTACTGTATGCTAAGTACACTTTACTCGATAATTGCATGATACAGCTGTGGTGAAGTACCACTTGAGATAGTCGTAATTAAATGAAGATAACAGCTAATTTGTGTCTTTGATATTAATATCAGTGTCTAATAACTTATATGAATTAATTACTATTTATATTATAGAAATGTATGTAAATGTGTAAATGGAGAGGCAGGGATATTATCTCCTTTACTATTAATTCTGAACAATATTTTCTAATTAGTCACATTGACTAATTTTTTCTTTCGAACGGGCTGACAGTCATTGCCAAATAAATTCCTCTCACCATTTCGATCATGGCGATCTTGTGCATGTTTTTCATATAAAAAAAGTAGAGCATTCGTTAAATGAAAACAAGAATTCATTAAAAAAAATTATCAAAAGTAAACTCGAAGTTTGAGTCTCTTTGAGCTGGCATGATATTAAATGGGCTACAGAGCTGCATATCCAAAATATTTATAAAAATTGTGATACAAAAGTTTGAAATGATTTTATATTGTGAACTTGGGTGTATGTTTATATATCCGTGACATCTTTTAGGCATCTTCCTGGTTCCGAAACCTACTGTGGCATTCAAATGCCAAATGATAGAAAGTTTGTTTTTCCAGTTGGGGTGGCCATGAACAAACTTCAAATAAAAGACATTTGTCGTTTGGAGGCGGCACAAAGCTGTAGGTCCGTCCCTCCATTTTTGGAACAACATCAAGACGAACGAAATAGGAGGAGGAGCTCGGCCAAAACATCAACAAATGATGTACGTGCCAATTATATTGTATATGTATGTACATATATACATGCATATATATATACATATATATAGAGTTTATTTATAATATGTATATATGTACATATATATGCATGTATACATATGTATATACATGCAATATTATCCAATTTCGTTTTTGAATAGATTTTTTACTCAATAAAAAAAAATATTTTGAGTGATTGGAATCTGTATTTTGATTTTTACGTACTCCATTGCTTGTCTCTTTGAATACTGCAGTTGTCTAATTCAAATGTATCAAATATGATTTGAAGTACGACACAATTAGCAAAAATTATACATTTTCCGATAGATTTTGCGCCACAATATCATTTTTGGAATCAGCGTCCTTAAATCCATTTAGAAATGATTTTCCATTCAAATCCGTTCATAATTAAATTTTTGCTGAATTTCGATTTGTATTTCGACCGATTACCTTTTTATGATCGTTTTCTATCTGCTATTGGAAAAAACAAGTTCTTTCACTTCGATGTTCTTTGCTAATATAGGAGTCAAGCTAATATAGTGCCTGTGCGTATCTTGACACCCTCTGATACGATGGTCGATGATAAATTCTTCATAACATATGGAGCTGTACATCGGAAAAAGAAATCCATTATTTTTGCGTAAAGTATTTACGCAAATGGTTCAAAACTGTTTTAAAGATCGACCATATTTAGCTCCTGGGCGATGCTACTAAAATGTTGGTAAACTTCGATTACTTCTGAGACTTTATCGACATTATCTTTGACATATCTTTAACATCAAAAATGCCTGAACGGAATTGACGAAACCAAAATAGCACGTAATGAGCTGTTACAGAATCGGCACCGTAAACATCATTCACAATTTCAGCGGTCTGACTTGCCTTTTTGTCTTTATCAAAGAAACATTTTAAAACATACCGAATTTTCTCTTTGTTGACTTCCATGATTAACACCCTGTAACTTACAACTGGATAGAGAAAACAAAAAAAATAATTTTTTAGTGTGAAATGTCACATTGACAACGAGCACAAACTTTAAACTGTTTGATCCATATTTTACCCGATATCGTTCAGTACAACTATCTACCGAGTAAATAATGGGTTTCTATTTGCCCAAACTAATATAAGTATGATATATTCTCACATAGGCGAATATCAATCAAACCAAATCAGGATTTGTTTTTTACCAAGAACTTCCCCTCGAAACCCCATAGTTGGTAAATGTTTTATACAGTTGCAACAGTAACAACAAAATCACATTTATCCTTAGTTGACTACTTCACTTTACTATTAGCGACCTCAATAGGCTGTGGGTTTGTTAATGGTATATAGGATATCTGAAGGTTCGTGTTGTTTTGAACTTTTGGTGTATAATAACAAAAAAATTTTAAATAAGAGCTTTAGCGGCCCTCCTCTGCACAAAGGCAAGCCTTTCAATGGATTTACGATGTCACGCGGTTCCTCATAAAATAATGTAGAATTCTACATAAGTAGACATTTAGAAGCGAATTACAAATCGTACCAAATCCTTCTATACTAAACTTTGTAATAACATTTTGAACCCATTTCTTCTAAGCCAAGCTGCCAGACTTTTAGGTACTAAAACCACTATCATATTTTACTGTTCTACCTAGCGCGCTTCATATTGTAAGTGAATATATTCTTTCCTATAATACGTACATACAATATATTCCTATTGTCTTGTGCTTTTAATTTTTTTCTCAACACTCACCTTCTCATCTGTGCCACGGTGCGTTGTGTTGCCCTGCCAAAAACGCCGAACGAAACCTTTCATATACCCTGTTATGCATTTGGAATACTCGAAGCCCGGATTCCAGCAGAGCGAACCATAGCCAAATACCCAACAGGAGGTTTCATCATTAGCGTTAATGGCGAAATTGTTGACGCGTTGGGCCGCCGCAGCCACATCCAACATCTCCTCATCTTCATTTGCTGCGAAATTTCCATTCAGAAATAAATTCTCAAAATGTTCGGGAGCCGCGATATCTTGATTCAGATTGTCATCGTTGGGGTTGTGGTTGTTGTTGTTATTGTGATTGTGCGCCATCTTTGGTATGCAGAACTTAAGCTTACTAATAATGCACTTTTGATGATTGCTGTGGTTGTCTTGACAAACAGGTATTAGCTGTTGGGATTTGGTGAAGTTTTCTGTACGTTAAGAGAATCGGTCAAACGGCCCACTTAATGATTCCCACCTGACTAATTTGCTTTAGCTGAGTCAGTGAAATTCCGGTGATGTTTTGTTGTTTGAGTTATATTAGTTATGAAAGCCTTTGCCAATAACGGTTTATTGAGAGAGTTCGCCCACCACGATCCTTAATATGTTCGCTCCAAGCTTTATTTCTCCTGCCCACACTGTGGATGCTTTATGTAGATGCTTCGACGATTGTTGCTTTTGTATAATATAATATATTGTTGTTGTATATATATTTTTGCGCGTGTACTTGTGCGGAGGCTTTCAATGATGTGCAGTGCGAGAATGCATTTAATTTAGCTCTTTTGCTTGGAGGAGTCGGAGGGGGTTTTTTACGAATTTAGCATTTTTTGTTTTTGGGACGATTCTCACTTTTTGTTCGTGTGTGCTTTTTTTTGTTTTTTAATTTATGTTTATCCGAAATACGTTGCGACTGTTTATAACATCTGTAAATTTGGTGGATCTGCTGTAAGTTAAATAAATACAATAAATATTTGAAAAAATTGAATGTCACTAGAAATTTTTTGATTATATTGTTGACAATTTTTAATTTTATTTTGAAATTTTTTGTGCGGAGCAATTTGTCTAAGATAAATTTCTTTATTTGACATCACTTTTTCACCAAATAAAGAATTGAATCCTTGTACATATATTGTGCATAATTCATGTGCGCGTCATGAAATATTGAAATCGGGGGCCGAGGTTGGGTCGCAACCGTACTTTATACTCGTATATTCAGTGCATGGTTTTAGTCAAATAAGGATCATATTTATAAATTTAGAATTATTTGAAATATTAGTTAAGGTTGAATTACCAATTTTTTTCGAGTTTTAATAGCTTTTCTAGTTTTATATAGTATTTTCAATGGTTTTACACTTCCTCAAGAATTATAATGCTTCACTTATTTATCAATTTCTCATTATATTTTGCAGCCATTATGAGCAATTTTTCTTAATAAAACTAGTTTCCAGCAAAAAGAAACCATGAACCCACACAATTCATACCAAACCAGTCGATGACTACTCAATTCCTGTGTAAAACCAGTCGATGAGTTCGAAAATCAAGAACATTTCATTTGTTCAAAGTTAGATAATAATAATTGGGAAATGCAATTTTTTTGCCTCATAGTTACTTCATAAGCGCAGGACCTACACAAGTCATTAGTGCTATTCGATTTATTGATATGATACATCTCATATCATTGCTTGACATTTCCTTAGACGTGTCCATATCTCTTTTTGCATTTACTCATAACAGTTACTTTCTTTATTTTTTTAATTATTTATTCTGAAACATACACAAGCACAATATCATGCCTCACTGTATATGGCATTATCAAAAAAATATACGAATTTATATGTATTTGCAATCTATGATCTATTTATGCCACTTTTTCGTTTACACTCTTTCTTATTTTTACGTTTGCCTTCTTTCGTCTCTTTTAAATTTTAAATTTCTTGCCTGAGTGGAAATTTTTAGGAACACAAAATTTGTACGTAAGCAATTGAACTGGCTAAAAATTTTTGCTCAAGCAAATAAAGTTAATGATGCGACCCTGGTTGTCGCCACCTTCAAATATGTGTACCTCCATACGGTCATGTAATCGTACTAGTACATATAGGGTAGTTTTTCACGAAAATAAATGCTAACCAAATATTGAAGTTCGCAAAAAGCTGTTCAAAGACAACTGAGAAAATATATAAATGAAAAAAAGGAACGCTTCTCGAAATGCTATATAATTTATAGGCATGTATGTAGGCACCCAGCAAGCAAAATTGCAGACATTTTTTGAAGTCAGACAAGTCGTACAAATGGCTGAGTAAATGTTGACTACTTGATTAATTACAACGACAGCCTTTATTGTGTCAACTTGAGTTTATTCAAAATATTTAATTAATCTATATTTAACCATAGTCTGTAAGAAATTCTGTTTCATATACTGAAATAAATAAATAAATAAATAAATGATAACTAAGTGTTGGAAGCTGTCGAGTGACTTCAACTAGTTACGGAATGATTTTGAGTACCGAATGCATATTTTCAGTCACTCACTCGTTTACTTATGCATTCAAATTTAGTAACTAATTCAGTTTGATTTAAATATTTACATATGTATGTATGTGTATCTTATATATAAATTTTAAAGGCTTTTTCCTTGTATGCTTCTGACCGGTAAACCGAAAAAGAAGACAGCCGATTGTGTTGAAAATTACAGGATAAACAGGCCTTTAAGCTAATTATAAGAAAACCGCAGAACCTTATAGGTGGCACTGTGGCCGAGATATCTCTAAAAATCGAAAATCAAACAACATGGCGCAATAAAAAAAACATTTAACACATTCTGTTGCTTTGCTTTTATTTAAAAAAGAAAATCTGTGGTTTTATTGACGCGCCCTATATGCCGCGCCAGGCATTTATGAGGAAAGCTATGCTCCCCTGATGAAATTTTGAAGATTTCAGACGAGCCTGACGTAAAACTGGCAATCTTGTTAGCTGGGTATGCATTGATTTATATTTTTATTGCGTATTGGGTATTTTATACGCACTTGTGTATTTTTGGCAAACGAATTTGAATATATAGTATATGAAAAACAATCTAATTAAAAAAAATTTTTATTTAAATTTTGTTTTCACCTAAAAATTCTAAAGGCAAATGGTTATAGATATGTACACATATATGTATGTATAGTAATGGGAAGAGAAAAGGCATACATTTACGATCAGACGGTGAATTAATGATAAATTAGTATTCTAGAGGACCATTGCCCATAAGTCATAGACTTAGTTTATCTCAGTTACATAATATTTATAATATCTATCTTATTTAAATATATTATAAATTAAAAACTTGGAAAATAAAGTGAAGCCAAAAGAACAGCAAGAAGATGGCAAGGCCAATAAATTATAATATGGACTTTGAGTACTTCCAGTAATTAAAAAAAAACAAGAAAATTAAAATCACATGCAAGAAGTTGTTTCAGTAAATTGAAATAGGTCTCACATTGCTGCTACAACAACAGAACAACAACAATTCTCGCTTTCCATTCTACAGTCTTCGCAACAGGATGGTTGGTATTTTCCTAATTAGAACGTAAAAGTAAGTGACTGATTGGGCTCTGATACTCTGTTAATCTATATTTAAAATTTATCAAAAAAATTTTTTGGACTTAAACTGGTGCTAAGTTGCCAAAATTTAGAATAAAAAAACACAGTAATTATGAAATGAGCATTGATAATATCTGACATTAGCTGTGATCAAAATTTTGCACCCAAACGCAGCAATGATGTGATCCTGAAATAGATCTGATTCCATTTATGATCCGTTGTGTTCATTTTTCGTCATTGATTTGGCAGCACAGGCTTTTGTAATTGATTACACATTGCGAATGTATACATAAAGTGGGAATGTATATATATTTGAGGTGTGCGCTTTATGTTGTTCCACAAATCTTTTAAGTCTATTTTGAACGACAGATGATTTTTATAAGGAGTTTTTTCATGGCCGAAATATAAGTACACTTGGAGGTTTGCGAAAGCCTACCGAGGGGCGACCGCTATAAGAAAAAACTAGGCGTAAACTATTACGGCAAATTGACAACATTTGAATTTATCAGCTCTTCAAAAACGCCGATTTTCAGTTGAAATATGGGTTTCTTGAAAATGTGTTATTTACCGATGCTTCATCCTCTACAAGGTGGTGAAAAGAAATCATCCAATTTGAATAACATTTTTACAAAATAAAATAAAAACAATGATTTTGAGTGATGGAAATATATTTGACCTTTACCTATGGCTTGCCTGTTTGTATACTATAGCTGCCTATTTCATGCGCCACCTTGTATTAATATTTCATCTTCAATGCTATTATGATCAAAACAGCAAATGTTTTGTAGAATACATCCACTAATAATTACAATATTTAAATAATTTAGTCCAAATCTATATTTTCCTTAAAATGAAGCAATGGTCCGAATCTTGTTTTAAGTATCCTGTCAACACCCATAAAAATGATCCGCATCGTTCCAGTGGGAATTGATAGTAATACTGAGCTTAATAACTCAAGGAAACACGCTAATTGTTTATACATATATACATACATATGTGAACAGGCGTTACATCTCTGCCCATAACTGTATTTAAGTGTGCTTTTCTATTAGTATTTTTTCGTCCCCGTAATGAATTAAAATTTATTTGGGCACGTGCTTAACGAACACAGTTGACCCCATTAGATAAAATGCAAAAATAAACATACATATACATTTAATACAATAATATGTAGTATAAACACAAAAATATAAAATTAGCATGTACCAAATGAGAACTACTTCGCTGGTGACTACCAATTCGAAACTGGTACAAAACTGTTGTAAATGTGGTGTCATTAAAAAGCCATACATTTTAATACCCGCCCACTTATGGGCCAAGTCTTTGCATTCTGTACATCGTGAATAAAGTCGACTTTATCTATTTATTACTATTGTAACTAAAGTGTGTCCTAATTTGGAGCTATGGTTATGTGACATTTTTAATAAACCGTTTTAAATGTACCGCGTAGATATGTATATTTCCTTTTCGCAATTCCAATAAAGTCCAAATATGAATTAGTTCGATAAAATCGTTACGCGAACTAGTCTCAAATTCAGTAACTACCAACCCCGTTCAGAATTAGCTTAATTACCTACAGGGTACACACAAATTATAATGTATAGAACATACATACATAGGTATATATCTAAATAATGTGTGAATATTCAGCCACAAGTTGTACGAACAAAAGCATTGGTCTGTTTTACTACGCACAAACCGAATAGAAAGCATATAAAGGGTCTTTCAAAAGACACGCCTAGATGTTGTTTTACAATAAAATATGTAAAAATTTAGATTCTTTTAGGCTTCGCTGTTTTTATTTAAAATACGGATTTTAATAACTATATGCGAAAAACTACATAATTTAAATGTCCACCATGAGCACGTCTACAGGCTGTTAGACGAGAATTAAGATTTTCAAGGACTCGCTCATACATTATCGCATTCAGCAATCACGATCCGAATGTTGTGTTTCAGCTCTGGAATCGTTGTTGGCTTATTCGCATAGACTTTATTTTTGAAAGCCCAATTTATAGTCTATTGCAGCTAGATCATGTAATCTAGGTGGCTATTGAAATTAATCAACCGGGAATAAAGATCGCCGATTTCAATACACACCAAATAGTACCTAACGATGACTTTGCGTGAAAAACCAGTATGATGTTCAAAAAAACCAATTTACGAAATTTCTGCGTCGTAATGATCTGTTGGCTTAAATTTTTGTGTTAATTGAATTTTGTAAGCAGCAAATCGTTATGCCTAACAGTCGATCTATGAATGCCTAATTGTTGAGCATGTCGAGATATCGATGTTGAAGGTTGTTCAGCAACACTTTGTGCTACAGCAGCAATATACTCAACAGAACGTCCAGCTTTCGGTCTGCCAGTCCTTTTTCTATCCTCCAAAGCACCAGTTTTTTGAAATTTTTTCACCTTTGAATTGTCGACTCATTCGAACGATTATTTGCACCAAAGAAATCACGAATTTTGCGATATGTTGTTTTTAAGAATCGATCATTTTCATAATAAGTTTCAATAATTTTAACGCGTTCTGACATTCAGGCATCACTTTTGGAAGACCTTTTATTTATACATATATGTATATGTAAGCACATATTTCTTTCGATATTTGACCAGCAATGTTTTCATTTTCTTTCGCTGAAGTGACGACAATGCCATTCTACCTTGATAGTGAACTTTTCATATTAACAGTAAAAACGAATAATGCATGCACGAACGTGCTCACTTTTATCTTATTTATTAATATGTCATTCATTTTACTTACTAACTTTATTTTATTTATTACTATTTTTGTTATGCAACTAATTAGGTACAAAAAGGTAATTTACGTATTTTAATTACATAATTTATTTTACAAAATTCGCCTAACATTAAATATCACTTAAAAAGTGCTCAGGCTTAGGAATGAGGCAATTCGTAAGTTAGTCAGTAGGCGTGTCTTGAATTAGACTTACATATGTATGTATTTAAACTTGCAATAGAATGCGAATGAATTGAATAAATTTAAACATATTAAATTAATATGTTCACACTTCGTACTTTTTATTTGTTTTGTTAGCTAAGAGTAGAATACGTCTGGATTACCTTAAAATGCATGTCGACATGCCACACTCTATAATTGAGTTTTCATCCTCCTGCAATTTTCAATTCAACGAATTTATGAGTTAAGGCAAAAATTTCGCGGAGCGTCAGCCAAGTTCATACATTTTTCATTCATCTATATGCCGCCTTAGTTGATACACAGATTATGCGACAGCAATTGACTTCTTTGTTTTATTTTCCCTTCCTCACAATCTACAAATTATTCAATCAGTATAATATGTGATGTTATCAATCTCGTCGTAATTTTGAGTCCCACCAATAAAATACAATCTCTAAATGCACTCTTCGTTTATTCTGTATTCAAATCTATTTAGTTCTTCTTGTTTTTTTCTTCTTATTTTTCTTTGTTATCGCAATACGTGAGTTGCCTAAGTAAATGTATTTACCTCAATAGCCAGTCATAAAGTTAAAAATTGTTTTTTTTTTTAATGCAAATATTGTTTTGTATGTTATATATAAGAATGCTTATAATATGGCACGCACTAGCCTAATGCACCCTATGACGAAATATATTATATTAACATATACTTACATACACACATATTGTATACAGTAAATAGTTAGTTTGTAAAGGGTGATTTGTCTTTTAGAAACCGCAGTTTTAAGTTTTAGCAGAATCAGAACAAAATTAATATAATGATTCATATAATTATAAAAGTAAAAACATTTCATATAATTCCACTGGTGGCAATATATATTATGCAAAGTTGCTCGGATTAAGGAGACCAACGGAAATTTGAAAACCTTGATTCAATTAACCAAACTTAATGAAATACCAGCCAAATTTCTTTCAAACTTGTAGCTTATAAAAAATAAACAAATAATTGTCGCGTACACTTCTATTAGGTGTTTAACTGAGCTCCTATTCCTATTTGTGGTGTGCGTCTTGATGTTGTTCCACCAATGGAGGCAGCTATAATGTTAAGCCGAGTCCAAACGGCGTATGGTTTTCATGAGGAGCTTTTTCATGACAGACATATACTCGGAGGTTTGCCATTGCCAGCCGTGGGGCGACCGCTAATGGAAACAACTTTTTAACTAAAAGCTTATACTACTCCTTAATGGACAACAGACCGCAACGGCGACTCATCCATGCCCTTATTGATTTACCACATTAAGTGGATTGAAGTAAGTTTTGATTGATGATTATGATCCGAATAGCGATGAAACAAATTTTAATTTAAAAATTAATTAAAAAAAATTAATTGAGAAGCCTGATTACTGAAAAATGTAAAATAATTTCAACGGCGAATCAACAACAATGGCCGTCAGTTAATAGCACAGAAAAAAGCTATTAATTATTTTTTAATTTGTGATGCTTTCCATGCACCCTTTTATTTGAATACCTTCTTCATTCAATCACATAAACCGCATTTTCTTTTTTATGTGCTCACTTTCTTATTCTTAATATGTGTGTTTGTATGTATACGCATACATTTGCTTACGCCTTCCAACTATTTATTAATCGGAAGCTTTAGATGAACAATTTATTTATTTATTTAATTGTTTATAACACTAATTGAAAATGTTCACACTTGACGAACTGTTTGCTTGCTTCTAGCTTTCGCATTTTGTAGTAGCGTGTGCAGAAAACTAACATCAAATTTATTTGTACTCCTACAAACATATTATATATAAGTATGCATAGCTATGTTAGGTATGCCCTTATTTTTAACTGTCGAATTTAAATTAAATAAAATATAGCATTTTTTGAGAGGCATGTCAATGCGCAATATTCTCTAAAATATTTATACAAATTTTCTTGAAGAGATCAGATCATTGCGCGGTTTATTTGTGAGTGTTACACAAGTAAATATAATCTAATCGGTTTTGAACAATAATCTCGATGCGTCTCAAGCCTTATCCACTTGATTTCAAATTATGTGAGCACCTTATACAATACAGAATATATAATCAGCCGGATTCTGAATAGAATCTCCCCATGAGACTTTTCTCTGTTCCCTGTTCTTCTACCTTAAATAAAAATTCTAGAAATATTTTTTCCTTTCCCTTTCCTGTTATCACAAACAAACTTCGAAAAAGGGAAATACTGTTTTGAGAAAAATTAAGTATGTCGAATGCCAAAAAAGGAGACTGTAATGACATTTTCAAAAGAATTTTCCGCCACCGAAGAGTGAGAGATTAGTACACAAAAATGTAAGAATTTAAACAATGCAAAGCATTTATTCTAATGTCAAGAAACACCAACATCTATTCACATGCCCTATACAAAAGCATGATGCAAGGAACTCTTGGAATCTCGAGAGAAGGTTAACGGGAGGTTAAGCAATCAAAAATAAAAAATAAAAAATGTATACATAGTAATAAGAAGATGAATGTTTAAGCAATAATATTCTTTAGTAGTTCAATTTTTATTCCAATTATTTGAGATTCTAGAAAATTAAATTATCACATTGCAGCTGACTCAATAGAGTGCGCTTAAAATAGGTGGAGTTTAGAATTGGAGGAGTTTTTTCTCACGAAAACATATTTGTGATTGTGCTGAATATAGAGAAAAATGTTGTTATACTAAAAAAATGTGTCGCATAATAATGCCCCCCCTAATGTGCAAATCATATGCAACAGTTGACGAAAGTATTGTAGGTGTTTTTGCAGGTATGGGAAATATCAAATACCAAAACACACCAGACAAGTCCGGAAAGTCAAGCTGAACCGCAAGTAAATATCATATTTTCGCATTTCATTTGTTATTAAGTAGGTTTTTATTATATTATGAATTAAATGGCATTAAGATACCAAATAGCGGCCACCATAGCAGAATAGATTTGTGCGTGACCATCATTTGATAGGGTCCAAGTTCGAAGCCCACTGTGGGCATGAAGCGGCAAGCAGCTCGGCCAAACACCAAACAGAGGATGAACGTGCCAATACAAAAAATATATAATGTATATACATATATATACAAAATGGCGCAAAATTAATCACCTTATGGAAGATTTATTATATTTGAAAATGGCGTCGTACGTTAGTCATATTTGACACTTGTGAATTATACAACTGCAGTATACAAACAGATAAGCAATGGAACGCATAAAGACTTCCATTACTCAAACATTTTTTTTTGTTATTTAGTAAAAAAGAGATTTTGTGCACGCACTATTTTAATTCTACGTAGATACATGAAATTTCAATCGTTTGAACGAAAAACTTTGTAACGGACTGTTTATCTCGTATCCCTTAAAAACACGTTCGTGCGCGAAGTATTCCATACAAAAATGCCACATGAATTCGATGAATAAATTTCAAGCCAACCTCTATATAGCGAAAACCTAGTACGAAAATCTATGTGTGTATGCATAAAATCTAGTTTCATTATGCAAGAGTGTTACTTACTGTTGTATGTTGTTGTGAAATTCCAAAGTTAAAATTTGTTTAACGAACTGTGCGCAGGCAAATTGAGAAGAAGCCTTTGGATATTCGAATACATAATAATTATTGTGAAATTGTTATAATACGTATTTTTTGGTATAAACACCATACGAGAAACTTCGAAGCTCGAAGTTTTTTGGTGGAAATAATCGTCTGACCCGTTCAAATTCAAAGGTTAATGAAAAAATGTGAAGCAACTGGTTCTGTCGAAGATAGAAAAAGGACTGGCAGACCAAAAACTGTACGTTCTGTTCAGAACATTGCTGCTGTAGCGCAAAGTGTTGCTGAACAACCTTCAACATCGATTCTCGATATTCTCAACAATTAGGCATTCAAGAATCCACTGTTTGGCGGCTTTTACATGTATACGCGCTTATGGTAGAAATTTAAAATTTATTTACATATGTAATTTTTCACATATGTATAACTGTCAAGAGCCATATTTTGAACAAAAATAGTGAAACCTGAAGGAATCTACATTTTTATATGTTTTATTTTGAAACACCTTTGAAAGACCCTTTATATATTTCGCAATTTAGAAGCGAATGAACTTCCTTGAAACTCTGTTATCGGTTATTTACGTTCTACCAGATATGGGGGTGGAATATGTACCCATATAAACATACATACATATATTCTTGCAATCATGCAAACACACGTTTCACTGTAATTTGGTAAAGTAAAAAACAAAGATAAATAATTAAATTAAACAATAAAATAAAATAAAAATTGAAATATTAGGTTTTAAATACAAATAATTAAAATTAAATACATTTACATATGTTATATAAAATGATCGAATGAGTCTCGTTTCCGCTTCGGCGAAAAATGACCTAACTTTTTTACTTTTTTGTTCAGTTGTTGTAACATTTTCGAATACCCACATCAAAGTTAACATTTTCTATTAAAACACTTATCTGCTTAGCGTGGCTATTTTTGAGTGCTGCTGGTCAACTTTACAGATAGTTTCGCAAAACACAACTTTAGTACTTCCACTATTGATAATGGATAAATAAGTGTCGTTCACAATTGGGAGTTATGGAAATTTGAGACTGATACTTTGTCAGTTGCTTTCATTTAATTAAAATTTGTTTACGCTCCATTAGCGTTTAGCAGCAAAAGTCAACATAAAGCGGTGAATTTACTTACATAAATACATATATTATATATTGGTATGGAGAGAAATAAGCGGCATGGTGGCTAAAATGTCAAATAGTATTAATGGAAGTTGGAATTGAGGGGGCTTTTGATAATGCCACTTTCGGCTCGATATGTTCTTCTGCCGAACGACACGGAGTTAATCAAGCCATTATAAAATGGATATACTCCATGCTCTCTGAGAGGCTGTTAAGCGCTGGTGGGAGCGATGACGAGCAAATCACAGTCAGGGCCAAGCAAGGATGTCCCCAAGGGGGTGTTCTTTCTCCGCTGCTGTGGTGCTTCGTCGTAGACTCCCTATTAGTGGAGATGCAGGAACTCGGCTTTCACGTCCAAGCATATGCGGACGACGTCTGTGGCCTAAAATCGGATAAATCCTTAAGGAGGCTTTGCACGAAAGTGCAGAGGATTCTTGACAAAATCGATGATTGGTGCATGAGACAAGGTCTTTCCGTTAATCCGAACAAAACAACTATAGTCTTGTTTACGAGAAAACGAAAATTGGATGGACTCAGTCTTCCAATACTGAAAGGTGTGACACTTGGTCTTTCCAACGAAGTTAAATATCTAGGAGTAATCTTGGATAAGAAGCTGACTTGGGAGACACACGTTTCACTGAAGGTGAATCGTGCATTGAAGATTTTTCAGCAATGCCGTAGAGCCTTTGGCAAAACTTGGGGTCTGAAACCTGCTGTGGTCCTATGGATATACACGGCACTTATCAGACCAATCATCACTTACGCTTCTGTGGTCTGGTGGCGACGGAGCATGGTTAAGTCCACAATCCGGGAACTATACAGGCTGCAAAGAAGTGTATGTTTATGCATCACGGGTGCCATGAGTACAACCTCTGGAGATGCCCTAAATGCTATGCTTGATTTGCTCCCCCTGGATCTTAAGATACAACAGGAAGCAATAAAAGCTATGTGTAGACTCCATAAATATGGTTTCTGGCACGAAGATGGAGCTTCGGGACACAGAGAAATCTTTAAGTTGCTGTCGGAGCAGTATCCACTGTTTTTGGCACCTAAAGATGACCTGATACCCACAGTTTCATTCGGAAGGAAATTTGATGTCAGATTTCTATTGCGTGAGCAATGGAGCAATCCAGGAGGCATGCAGGGAGGTTTGACGGATATTTTCTTTACCGATGGGTCCAAGACTGAAATAGGGTCTGGAGCCGGATGGTACTTAAACGATAGTAATAAGTATCACTACGCTATGGGGGGAATGGCAACTGTCTTCCAAACAGAAGTTTTTGCCATCCTAAAAGTAGCCGAATGGATAATCGAGAGGAGATGGAGCGGGAAACAGATTGGAGTCTTCAGTGACAGTCAGGCTGCATTGAAGGCCCTGGAGAACGCGAAGCAAACCTCAAAGATTGTTCAAGAATGTAAGAAGAAGCTTAATTCTGTCGCAAGACAGAACAGGCTTGTACTTATATGGGTTCCAGGACACTCCGGTGTTCAAGGAAACGAAATTGCCGACGAATTGGCCAACCGTGGATCAGCGGTGCCCCCACAGGGACCAGAGCCAATAATCGGAATCAGTCCCGCAGGAATCAAGAACTGGATCAACGATTATGTAGGCAATCTACATAAAGAGCGATGGTCCGGCCTAGAACGCTGCAGAACTGCAAAGTGTTTTGTGACAAGTCCGAACAGAAAACTGTCAAACTTTCTACTAAAACTTAGAAGGAAAGACATTCGGTTGATGGTCGGCATCATTACAGGACACAACCCATGGGGTCAGCATATGACCACCATTGGAATCATCGAGGACCCGGTATGCCTGTCGTGCTTGGAGGAGGCGGATAGCACTGAGCACTTTCTCTGTGAGTGTCCTGCCTTTGCTAGAGCGCGACTACGAGTATTGGGTTCCGATGTCATGAGAATGAGTATTATTCGTTCTCTAAAACTGGAGGATATTTACAAATTTGTCAAAGAATCTGGAAAATTCTCACAGGACTAACTATCTCTATCTCTGTCTCTATTCTTTCCTATCTCTTTCTATGATACTTTTCTCCCTCCCTCCTTGACTATCTACCCCCTTTCCAGAGCTTTAAATACAATGGGCTTTTTTTTTTTTAGCCTGATTGCTCCTTGGCTCGACCTTTTCAAATTCAATTAATGAAAGTCTAAATTTAGATCCTTCATCTCGATAAATAGTAACAGTTTTGACTTTTTTTTATCGCACGCCTGTATATTCATATTCCCATTCGACGCTTTGAGTAAAAAATTTTCAAAACTCTGAACTGACAGGAAATTTTTCAGACGGAATTCATCAGCCCCCACAAGCTATCAACTCCGGCAAACTATTTCACAGTGATATACAAATAATAATAATACATTTTTTTTGTATAGTGTTATAATACATAGTAGTGTAAGTGTATGAGTATATGAAGTTTCTGCAAATGAATAAAAATATGTTTGAGCTTTCTTTAGTTATTTTAAATATGGAGTGAAACTATTGTGACTTAACAAAAAACTCTTTTATGAATCAAAAAGCTGAATTCTCTTTAAGTCGTTACTTATTTTTTGTACGAGTACTTTATGCATTAATAAAATCGGTTTGCTGTTCGATTCGGCCTCGGCCTTAAAAAGTAATGTTCCGTCGTTCTCTACATTTGTAAGCACATATTTGTGTATTCTCGTATATGTATGTACATATATACTCACTCGCTTATGCACAAAAAGCGTGGGGACTACAAGTTTGCGAATTTAATTTTGTTTTCATTTTGAAGACGTCACACTGATTAGCAGTTTGCTTTCTATTCGATTTGTCTACAAGTCACTCGCACATACATACTCGTATCTACATATGTACATATGCCCGTATTTATGTATTTTTGTATGGATATGTAAATATTTAGCGAAAACTTAGTGATAAGAATAGGGGAACTTTACCGCCGTAGACTGTTTGTGTATATGTATTTGTTTTTTCACATTTGAGCCAAATATTTTCATCTACAAATAATTTTATGCACATAAGTATGTACGTATCAACTTTAACATACATACATACATCCGTGCACATTAGCCTATAGACTTTTTACAAAACTGAATGAGCGAGACGCCACACTTGAGACTAATTATTTATGTTTGCAAACATTTTCAGTAATGTTTATTTAATTTATATTTTTATTTCTACAAAAAAAAAGTTTTCGTGTGTCAAGAAATTTAGAATAATATGGCTTATCAGTAAGATTAAAGTTTGCAAAAAAGTATATTCCGACAAGAAACAGGCCTCTGGACTATTTCCATGAATATGGAACTTATGGACAGCCTTTTTGATTCACAATTAATGATTTAAATAAAGAACAAAACACGAAAAGTGGATGGTGTTCACGTGAACTTTTAAATAGCTCAATTCACTTATCATTAATGAAACAATTACCAAAGAGCAAACAATGCACTGGAAGAAATTAAATATTCTTAATAACTGGATAAGAGTGCAGAGACTTCTTTGTCGAAGAAAAGAAATAGAAAATGGGACAGGAAATATTGAGCGCTTTCAAGTTTTGAAAGTCTTCTTGTGAAAAAATCTGTTCAAGATCCGTGGCCAAGCTTGAGGTTGATATTAATGCGATACTCTTTTCAGATTAATTTATGCAGAGCTCAATCCAATTTCCACTTTCAATAGTGGTGCGTTACTACAACTGTTAGAACCATCAAGTCTAAAACTGCGATTAGAAAAATACAGACTTCTCCAGTTTTTGGAGGAATTAAAGAATAAAATGCTCTCGGTTACAGATCCGAAAATTCTTTTACCGCTTTCCACGTTATACTTTTGTGAAACTGGCTTGTATGCTCAGAAAAACAAGTTTATGCTTATCATTAAAGATACAGCTACGATTTAAAAAAAATTATAATATGTAAAATAGTTATGTATATGTCTTTGGTTCTGAAGAAATATATACAGCACGTGTGCAGATGGAGTCACTTTCAATCCATCGGATTCTGAGAAGCTGATAGCATTGGTTTGGTGCTTTAACTTTCTTCTCGTTTTCCAAAAAAATTTGAAATCCGGATTTATATTTTAGCCTATAAAATATGTACATGTTAAGACTATGTTCAAATAGGCAACTAACTAATTCAACTAAAAACATTTCAGTAATTTATGCCCCAATTGTAAATTGTAACTCATTTCGACATACAAAAATTTAAATTATTAATTGCCAATCATTAGTATTAATTGACCAAAAATTTGTATTATATCCTCTATACAACGTCTGTTCAATGAGAAAGCGAAATATTATGGAAACGAAATGACAAAAAAAAAAAACGAGAGACATTAAAATCTAATAAAATAAAATACAAATCAACGATGACGGGCAAAAATGAGGCAATATCTAAAAAAAGGGAGATTCTATAAAGAACCAAACTTATTTATGCTGCAAGGAGAAATCGCTGCTGAATCCTTAAAATTGAAGAATTATCAAATTATCCTTTTAACTTTCCTGAACACATCCAGGTTGCAATCAAAATGCGATTATATTGACTGGGAAAGCTTAATCTATTTATTGGTAAAATTCGTTGTTAGTTAAATTTTTCTCAATTTTCCTCACATTTTCACGAACGAAATCAAAACACAGCTCCAAAAATACTAATTGTGTGAACTAAATAGACTAATTGTGTGAACACCAAACTCAATGATGTCGTTTACAGCGTAATTGCCTTAGCCAATTGGTCTGTTTGAACATAGTCTGAAGCCAGCTTTAAACTAAAATGAGATTGCACAGAGCCATCGATATGGAATAAAACAAAAAAATAATAATAATAACTAAACACTGGGAAGAAAGCGAGTACTTTAATAAGTTTACCTCGTGCCAGTTGTTTTTGTCTACATATTTGGAGTTGGAACAGGGGGTTTACTGATTTCTATTAAATAATAAGTTGTTGCTTTATTACAGCTGTATCGGGCATAAAAATCCTTGCTATCCAGATCAAAAACCTCATAACCTTGGTTTTTCCGGTTGCAATTATGTACATACATATGTATGTGTAGGAGTACAATTCAAGAATGTTGTTCTTGAAGTATGTATGTTTATATTATAATTGGCACGAACGTCCTTTGTTGTGTGTTTGGCTGATATTCTCAGTTTTACGAGATTCACAGTTTTATGTCGCCTCCGGGATATTCCCAGCCATGCTGTGGAACACTCGAGAAACGACGATTCCTTGGCTGGAGGTCTTTTTCAGGAAAAGCCTTATGCTAGGGCACATACCAAAAAGCTGGAGCAGGGTAAAAGTGATATTTATCACTAAAGCTGGTAGACGCGGTCATGATACAGCGAAAGATTTCAGACCCATCAGCCTATCCTCCTTCATCCTCAAAACTCTCGAGCGATTGTTGGATGTATATCTCAGGGAAAAGATTACAGACTCAACGATTTCACCATTTCAACATGCCTATCTCAAAGGAAAATCCACAGAGACAGCTCTTCATGAGGTTGGAAGTGCGATTGAGAGGAGCATAGAATACAAGCAATACTCACTAGTCGCTTTTCTCGACATAGAGGGGGCCTTCAACAATGTTACCACAAGATCCATAATTGAGGCTCTTAACATGTTAGGCATAGACATAGGTCTCAACGAATGGATAGAGAACATGCTCAAAACGAGAATAATCATCGGTGAGGTAGGCAGCAGCACGATAAAACGCTCTGTCAACAGGGGAACCCCTCAGTGAGGAGTCTTATCCCCTCTACTGTGGTTACTAGTCGCCAACAACATCCTCACCAAATTTAACCGAAAGGGAATTAAAGTGGTGGCGTACGCGGACGACATAGTGCTTATGGTTTCAGGAATGTTTCCAACCACAATCAGTGAGATTGTGGAAGGAGCTCTGGTATTACTCAGCAATTGGGCCACGGACTGTGGTTTAAGTGTAAACCCGAGAAAAACTGAACTGATGCTATTCACCAAGAAAACCAAGGTGCCAATCTTTAATCTCCCAAAACTAAACGGCGTCAGCCTCACGCTAACCAAACAGGCAAAATACCTAGGGGTTATCTTGGACCCCAAACTCAGCTGGAAGTCCAACGTAGAGTACAGGGTAAAGAAAGCGAATATAGCACTTTACACATGTAAGAGAATGTCGGGAAAAAAATGGGGTCTCCAACCAAAATTATCCAACTAATTACATCAAAATTAATAATCTTTTTTTTTTGTTTTCAGATGAAAATTGCAAGTTGTATCTTGTACAGAAGTTGGATACAGGCGCTCTGGGAATCTATTGATAACTCGGCTTACAATATATTGTTGGAGATTGTACAAATTTTTTTTTTTTAGTTCAAATATATATTAAACTATCCCCAAAACTTCATTTGGCGAATTGTTTTTTTTCTCATCCTACAACGCTTCGCGAAAACTACTGAATTTAGGACATCTAATTGGCCCGCCGGCCTTAAGTTGCTTCAAACAAAAGAAGTTACTTCAAAAGTTAATGGCTCTTCAAATATTAATTTTTCCCACCTTGGAATGCAAGAGGAATGTCAAGCAAGAATTATCTAGTTTAAGTGTTATCTAAGTACTCAACGTCCCGTTGGATAAAATTTCATTAGGATTATTGGTTATTGATACTATCTCGCTCATATTTATTTTACACCGTCGCTCATATCATTTTGCTAATAAGTTGCTTTATTTGTAGAACTTCTATGTATTTTTTGTTTTGCCGCAACTATGTACTCAACGCGCGTGCAGAAAACAACACCCACCTTATCTCTATTATGTACAGTAACGAAAAATAAAAATGTGTCAATAAACAATAGTTATGATTTATTATTAGTCCAAAAAAAAAAAGATATGCCGTTCCGAGTCGGTTTAAAATTGTAGAGGTCTCTATTTGTGGAAAGCAACAAGACGCACGCCAAAGAAGAGCTAAATTAGTCAATATTAGTCGTTACTTTAAAAAGTAAAGTTTAATTTTACGATTGACATCACATTTATGGTCCACAAAGTAATATACTTTTGGTATGAATTGAAAAACTTTTTGTTATCACCTAAATATATTCTATGTCTAAGGAACGGGGTATCTATATTTCTTTGTATTTTTTATTTTATTTTATATTTATATTTATATAACATGGGTTGCCAGCTCTTTAAAAAATACCAATAATCTTTTAATTTCCCTTCACAAATATATAAAAATGATACCAGAAATAAACTCATTTCTTGGTTATAGAACAAATTTATGTGGTAGTATTGTTTTCCTCTTTTTTTATTTATTATTTTTCCTAAAAGACGCCAAATATTGTGTACAGATCGAGAGTAGCACACTCATTTATTGATGTTTTGACTGAAAATGTAGTATTTTCTGAAACAATTTTAGTAATAGCTGATGCGCGTGGTGAAGCTTCGCAAAACCACTACCAGTTAGTACACATAGACACATACATACATATAATTTCACGTTTCATGTGGGGATCAAATATGGGACAAATTAAATGGTATTTACGCAGAAGCGCACTGGTCTACATTGGAATCTCGGATGATGTTGCTTCACAACAAAACACTAAAAGCGTTTGAATAAAATTATAATCAAAAATGTTTACTTTTCTAGTGGGATCACCAGTTAGCTCCAAATATCACTTGGGATTGTCAAGGCTTATAATAAAATATTATATAAACAGCGAATCCCATTATGGAAGAATAAAAATATATGTACATATGTGTGAATGTATTTACTTTATGGCTTGTCCCATGAAAAATTCCACTTTGCTAAATTACAATCTAATTAATATGCAAAACAGATTGGCAGATTGAGAATAATTAACGTCTTTCATATGCATAGTCTTGTACCTACATATGTATGCAAATATTTTGTTTGCATGGATGTTTCAAAGATCTATTTAAAAATTTCATCATAACAATTTTACACGTTCATATAGTATATACATATGTGCTTTAGGCCGGGTGTTTTTGGATGCTTTCTTGTATAAAGTGTGTTACGTTTTTTCGCCACATTCTACCTTTTTAAGGCTAATAGCAGCTTGAAAAAGTTCCATTGAATAGCCTTGCACGATTTTGATTTGATTTATTTTAATTTTGTCACATTAATTAATTCATTCGTATTTTAATAATTTTCATGTAACCAACATTTTTTTTTGTGGTTTCTCTGCAATAAGTCAAATTATCTTAAGATAGTCAGTACGTTATGTAGCACTACATACATACATACATACCAGAGACTGGCTTCGAATAGTCTCGAGCCGTCTCGAGCATCATACCCTAAATTTGGTACAAGTAAACACAACTGTCGCCAGCTATGCGGGCATGTAGAGTATAATCATTCTATTTTTCAGTTTGTGTAGTTGGCATGATTGCTGATTTGTGTTTTTGTGTATGCATCATGGCGAATGCTCGTGAAGTTTAGTATGTTATACATGCATTGATTATGAGCGGAGCACACAATCTCGAGTGCTACTCGCGTACTTCTATTTTCTTCTATATATATGCATATACATATGTACATAAAAGCGGTTTAGATGAGTGTAAATGAAGAAAAAGGACAAAGTTGCCCAGATGGTAATTATCACAAACAATTTGATTAGAAACAAATTCCATTGTATCTGCTATCTCCATATGTACATACATATGTATGTACGTAAGTTTATAATACACAGCAAAAGAAGAAGAAGTTGTTCAACTAGTGCATGCAAGGACAAACAATACTCGCAGATCGCGAGTGGCTCGCGCCTTGGCTGTGGTGACGCGAGCCTGTGTGATACATACAACATTTCTATACTCGTTCATGCTATCAACACTGTGGTAGAAGACACGAGCATCAATTTGTTACCGCAACCGTCGTGCACAAACAGCTAACGGCTCATTATTTGCTACTGAACATAAACGCCTGATCATACAATGCACTAGTAAAAGATCGCGTATACACACAATATATGTATGTAGGTATCCGTCGCAGCTCCCTGATACATACATATGCACTTTTTATTTGAAATTGACGCTTATTTTACTTACACACATAGTATGTAAGTATGTTTTTGTAACTTGTTATCTTAACTTTTGTTTCTCAAGTTCAACAAACCATATTAAGTAACAGGTGCAGTTATGCTTGTTTGTACACTTGGCAACAAAGGTGAACACAAACAGCTCGTTTTTAATATTAATGTGAATTTATACAAACACAACATTATTAAATTTCAAACTGAACCAATCAACGGCCTTGAAAATCTGACAACAATGGAAATGCAGTTTTCCTCAAATTCAATAATGCCCATGAGCACTTAAAAATTGTAGAAATTTCAACTAGTGTTGAGTGATTCACTCAATGCTTAATGTACAGTGGCGCTCATTTCTTAAGGTTTTGTGAATGGTAAACATTTTTGCGTTCGGAATAACACCAAATTTAACTCGTCAACTGCTGTGTAATGTGTGCCGAAGGCAAAATCAGGATATGCATATTCAAGGGGTTAGTGAAGAGTGTGTTTTAGTCGAATATTTTAATAGAGAAGCGCTCAAGGTTGCCATATGTTCAGAAGCAATTCTCATCCGTAGAGTCAATAATCTGTCAACATATAAAAAATAATCCCACTTCCTCAACACCGGAATTTTTTATTTCAATTCGTTATACTCGAATTCTCAAGAAACATATTTAATACAAAATATTTCTATATTTTTTAATTAAATAATACTTTCTATCGATAGTTTCAACAGGTAGGCATCAGACACACGAATAAGATAGCAAAAACATAATTTGAAAAATCTAACATTCACCTACTGCCTTACATCAGCATTAGTTGCACACTTTAAAGTGGGTTAATGTGAAACGAGAAGCACGTTCCGCTGGCGGCACTTGCTCTGTAGCCACCTTGAGATACGTATGTGTACGTATTAGAAACAGTAGCGCGCATGTAAAACACCATCAGCTGTTTCAGAGCGTGGCTGCAATACCCGCTCGGAAATTTCGTGTTGAATAATTTTTAGGAACGCTTGT
Organism: Anastrepha ludens; assembly: GCF_028408465.1. Lineage (NCBI taxonomy): Eukaryota > Metazoa > Arthropoda > Insecta > Diptera > Tephritidae > Anastrepha > Anastrepha ludens. The sequence continues at coordinate 82,843,512 of NC_071498.1, read as the reverse complement.
ACATTAGAAATATTAGTTTAATTTGAGTACTCCGTTTTGTATCTGCCAATTAATAGGAGATCTGAGGCATGCTACCATGCAACGCAAAGACAGCGAGCGGATTATGTTTGAGCTCTTTGTTTCGATCGTGGTAGGGAACCTAACTGTAATTTTTTTTGTACAAGATGTTCCCAAATTCTTCATTTACCCTCATTCTATACTGTAACTCATATTTTCTTAAAAGACGCAAAAGAAAACGCGTGCTGCAAAGTCGAAGAAATTACTAAACAGAATAACTTAATACATATTTTACTTGCATGGTAAATAAATCATTAAAAATCTATTGATAACATTTTGCAATATTGTATGCCTACGGAAAACAATCTCCCTTATTTTGTCTGAAGACATAGTGCGTGAAATAAATAAAGACGGCTTAAAAGGCAGTTTAGCACTACAAAAACCTAAACGCCGTCATATCTCGTAAGGTTTGAAATGAAAGTTCTGTGACTACAGGTTTAGTCAATAATTTTTTAAATTTTACAGAATGCCTTCAAAAAAAGGGATACACAAAAGACATGCCATCGGTTGAATATTTTTTCGCATTCGACAGGAGCCATACTGGAGGTATACATATATCCACTCAATTAAGACAGAAAATGAGATTGTAAAGAGAGAGATAGACTAAAAGGGAAATGGGACTAAACAATTAGGCATCTCTTTTAAGGCGATATCAATTAACCAGCTGATTAGATTGGGGTTTTCTCCACTAAAGTCCAAATCGCAACAAGGTCGTCAAATCGCTTGCCGGCATCAATTGGGGCAAATACAAAGAATTGTTGCTATCGACCTTTAAGGCAATTGGCCGGCCGGTTCTAAACTATGCTGCGCCTGTCTGGTCGCCTAGAACCAGTGACACGCAGTGGATAAAGCTCCAGACATGCCAAAACACTGCCATTCGGACAGCGACGGTCTGTCTCCTGATATCCCCAATACAACACCTTCACAACGAGGCCAATATACTTCCTGATAGGAACATAACAAATTGCTCAGCAAGCAGATGCTGTTAGGGTACTACCCTAGGTTTCACCCTTGCAGACACCTGTTTGAGCCAGAGCCGACTCCCAGGCACGTCAGGAGACCCCTACTACACTACGCCGACGAGATCCAGGACAAAACAAACAGACACCTATTGGATCAGGCAGTGTTTAGACAGACATTAAAGGACATTCACCGGGAGACTGTTACCACCTTCATAAGCTCCCGTCCAGTGAATGCCGTAATCGGAGTCATCCTTGCAGATGAAGAGCTCTAGATTCGCCGTGAGACCCGCGTAACACTGGCGCAATTACGTTCTGGATATTGTAGCAGGTTAAACTCCTATTTATCCAGCATTTTGTTTCCTTATGAAATATGTTTTATTCAAGCTGCCAAAACTAATCACTTAAATGAGTAGTATTTATGGCTGTACGGATGTATGTGTTAGTAAAATGTTATATTATATTTTATCCTGCCAGCATTTGAAGAGCGTTTATTCGTCTATTTCAAAGAAGTAATGACTGAAGCACTTCTAAACTTTAGTTGCAATATAGTCTACATTTTACAAAAACAAATTATCGTGCATAAAGAACACAATTTTTGTTTGTGTGAAGAAATATCAAAAGAAACGAGAAATATAGCGAATATTGGAGCGCAGTTGGCTAACATTCGGTAGGGAACTAGTTCGAAACTCACTGCAGGCATGAAGCACTAAATGGTAGAAAAAGTTGTTTCTAATAGCGGCAGGCCTTAGCAAAACTTTGAGTACATTTCTAATGGGTAAGCTGAAAAAAGTGGCCAGCACGTTGTCAATTGGAAGCAGGTTTCAAATCAATAAAATTGCCTTAAAACATTTTCTGCATGCCACTGATAGGGTGTTCAAATGGAAACGTGCAAATGAAAATTCTTGCAGCATTTTACGTCTATTCAATACAGTTCCACAATTCGCATAAAAAATGTGAATGATTATTTTTTTTGTAATACATAAATATATTAAATATTTTTAATGCACATAAATAAAGTTTTTACAATAAATTAAAAATAAAAAGAGAAACTTATAGGAGCTTCTGTGAAGACCCGCTTTTGTATCTTTCACTAAGAAGTTACTTTCGACAGTGGTGAATATGAGCCGGTATGGACGTAGCGCTCACGGTTAACAGTTTTTCGCGAAGGAAGATAATAAGAAGATAAGAAAGCGATAAATTACTCGATGAAATTGAACTTCTTGAGATAAATTACTTTTTCGCCATTTCTGCGATAAGAAATGTTAGCCGGAATGGACCGTGATCAAGTGCAAAAAAAGATATGCATGTAACATACTACATATGAACAGACACATGTTTTTGTATGTATGTACATATATGACATTGGAAAGAAGAAGTGGCCAACAAGCGACATTTTCTGATGACACACAAGTTTTACAAGTGTAAGGCTAAAATTCAATGCACTCTGCTCAGGCAAGATGGTCGTGTATTTATTTATGTACATATGTATAAGGATGTGTGTACATACATACACAAATTATTTTATCAGCAACATATTCCTAGTCTCAGTAGAACTACATATTTAATAACGTATTTTTTACTTACCCATTCGTTTTGCGGGTATAGTTAGTTGTACCAAGGTTCAAGATGCAGCCGGATCTCGCAACATTTTGTAATTAAATTGTATAAAATATTCACTCATTTCTTTATCATCTGTTTTGTTCAGTTCTTTTGTTGTCTATGTTGTCTTGTTTTGCTTGTGTGTACTTTTCTTATTTTCCGCATCCGTAAAAGCTCTTAGTAGTTTTTTCCAACACGTGTAACTTTGCGCGTCAGAAATTTGTTTGCCATCGGTTCAGATTTTCATTCACACAAAAGGAGACGAATGCTTTTGAAAATTGGTTTCAAGTGGATTTTTAGTCCTCCGAGCGGGTTTGTTCCTTACGTTGTCCTGACTGTTTTCACTGCTCTTCAAAATTATAATTATGACTAAATGTAATGCTTTAAGTTGTTTATAAATATTTACGCGCTCACAATACCGATTTGCAGCGAGCGAATTACTACTGCTACTTCTTGTTGTTGACGCTTTCCACAGACGTTCGTACGATTTGATGGCCAAGTAGTGACTGTAAACTTGAGGTCGTCACATTGCACGGGTACATCAAGAGCATTCGCTGGTTCATTTTAAATATAAACATACGCATACATACACACATATGCACATGTATACATCCATGCATTTGAACGAGTATTTAAGTTATTATTGCCATTTTGTGTTCGTTTATCATTTAATTCCATGTTTTTATTAATTTTTTTAAACAAATTTACATCCTAACAGTATTTTTGCTAATTAAGATGCAATTTTTAATACAAATTTCTTTCTAAATGTTTTTTATACGTACGTTATTCACAATTTCTTTGCAATTTCGCATATTTGTGGGAAAGCTTATGTGTGCGTATGTACGTATGTTACTGAGTGCGCACATTTAAGAGTGTATTATTTAGCCGTGAGAGGATGTTAAGCACGAAGAGAAACAGCACCGAAACGGCTCACCGTGGTACTAAGATAGTAGTAGAAAATATAATAGTAGTATAAATAAGATGAGTTCTCATGGCATATCCGGCTTTCTATCAAGATGAAGTGACATGGGCATTGACTGTACCGTTGTGATTGGGCAGAATCAAAGGGAAGACGCAAAATATAATATAGTTATATTTTTTACAGCTCTGCACATAGATAATAAGATGTAAAACTTCTTCATTTTGAGAGAGAGCGCGCCCATGAGGACGTTTAAAAACTTGGCAGCACTCACATATTATGGGATTTTGAACAGCTGATAGGCGAAATGGCAGACTGCCAGAAGAAACGCGCCAAAAATAACAGACGAAAACAGTTCGTTTTTGCTTAATGGAGAAATGACGTGTTGAAATGTTTATAACTATTTGTCTTAAAATTAATTCAATTGAAATGTAATAATTTGAATTGAAGTGAGTTTGTAGAATCCAAAGCTCGTTATATCCTTTTCGACTTCTACTTTTAATTAGTCTTATGTGCATAATGTAATTTTATTGAAAACTGTGTGTTGGTAAAATTGTTGTAAATTTGTATATACGTAAATATTTTATGGTTGAAAAGAGTAGGTAAGGGAATTGAATTTTAGTTTGAGATATTTTACAAAAATTAAAGGTAATCTGCTTTAACTTATTCTGTTCGTTGTTTGAGATTTTTTTTTTGTTTTTACCCACTTTCTGTGTTATATTAAAAAATCGCAATATGTCATGTTTTTAATTATAACTTATGTTTTTCGCGTTCATTACTTTATTATTATTAAATTACTTTTGTATTTCAGTTTTAAATAATTTCATTTACATATAAATTTTTAAATTTTTTGCTCATTTATGTACATATTTCATATGGATTGGGCTTATTTTTAGTATATGTACATAGGTGTTTACGAGTAATATACTATTGGGCAACCGCACACTAAATACTAACCTCAATGGTGGTGTGGAAACTAAAAATTCCCAATTTTCCCCCAAAAAAAAAACCAATTAATGTTTCTACCGGTGTGGCAATATTGGAAAATGTTATAAAAAATGCACATTTGTCAACGCTCTCACGAGAAAAAGAGTTTCACATCTAGTCATCTATGTTTCTGCACATGAGTGTTATTTATAATGTTGTATAGATAATACGTGAAGAAATCGAGATAGATGTATATAATAACATTCTTATGTATATTTAACAAAATACTCAGAATCTAAAGAGGAGTTGAGCTAGCCATGTTTGAAATGTCATGAAATATGGAACACATATTTCTTTTTATTCAAAGTACGCCCACCTCCCATTAAAAAAAATATTGAGACGTGATATCTCTGATACGAAAAAAGCAAAATTACCAAAATTTGGTGAAAGTGAAAAAGCAAAAAAAGAATGCTATGCGCGAAAAATTTTGTAAAATTGGCAGTGTCACAACCATTTTTGGATAAATGCGTGTATCTCCATAAAGACTTAATGAGGGAGCGTGTCATTATTCTGAATTACAAAATTCTGGGTGACAAAATTCTGTAAATTGCAAAAAAAATCTGCTTTTTAAAATTCTGCTTTTTTTAAATTCTGCTTTTTAAAATTCTGCTTTTTCAAAATTCTGCATGTTTAATGCGAAAAATTCTGCTCTAATCAAGTTTTGTGATTTTCGTCATACAAGAAGTAACAAAATAAACATTTATTCCATAAATATATATATGTATATGTTTAAGCGATTACAATATTTTAGTTTAGCCAATTACAATATTTTTTGGAATTCTTTTTAAATATGTAGTGTGACTTAATTCATTTCTTTTCTTAATAATTTTTCGCAGCTGTTCGTTTTTTTAGAAGAGTTCTACGCAAAAATACGGTGGATTCTATCGAAACTGAAGAAAAAATTATTATTATTATTATTATTATTTTTTATTTAATATCTCGAATAATAATAAAAAATAATAATAATAATAAATTAAATAATTACATTCCCTCTTTAACATTGTTAACATTATATTTTAATACAGAATTTTGTAATACAGAATTTTGAAAGCAGAATTTTAGAAAGGCAGAATTTTGTTTTTAGAATTTTGTACATACAGAATTTCGACACCAACCCACTTAATGACACTCGCCCAAACTTGGAGCACGTATTCAGTCCCATTTCATTTAGATACGAAGTAAATATTAAGATACGAAGTAAAAGAGTAACTCTTATTGTTCATAATTTTTTTTTTTTATAAAATTTTATTATAAAATGTACGCAGGTATATAAAGTTCGGTCCGGAATGAATTCTGTCGTTTCTTACTTATTAAACAGTTCATTGTAAACTATGAAGGGAGCTTTGAGATATGAAACTTGGTGATTCAACTAATCAAGAGAAATCACAATAAAATTCACTACTGCTAAGAACTCATCACTGGCATCGGAGATCTAAATGGCAAATTAGGACTATGGTTCTAATATTGCTGGACGATAAGCAGGTTATCCTATCGCATAAGCCAGAAAAAACTTAAACAACTTAGAGAGCTGTGGATGTTAGACTACTAAGTTAAGTTTCTAAGTGCAAAGATAGCCTTCAGAGAATAATGCGGACATATTATTTATTCACCTATTTTGAATGAAAAATTTTTGCGTCCTGACCTATAAGTTAGTCGCTGTTAAAGCCTTACAACGGACCATTTGCTTATTATAAGAACGAGTTATAAAAAATTAAAGTCAGCATTAATGGAAAACCGTCCACCATATCGATTGACTACCTTAAACCTAACCGTAAAAAGCGGTTCAACATAACTTATTCAGCAAAATTTGGTTTTTCAGTACTGGCAACACATTTTTTGTATTCCCTCGCTTTTAATTAAGACACAAAATAAAAGTATATATTTTTCTTCAGATAACGAGATAAATACAAAAAATTAACATTTGAACACATTTACTTACAATTTCGGGCGTGTCAAACTTCAATTTTTGATAAGTTGAATTGATAATTTTTTTTTTTATATGTGTAGATATGTATGTTTAAACCAGTGTTACTTGATTAAAAATATTATTTAAAAAAGTAGTGTTTTTGTATTCCGAAAGTGAAATTACAATATTACAAAATACCACACGAAGATAACCATTATTCAAACACTAACTTTTGCTTTTTCTAGTTATGGTAATTATTTGTTGTACCATTAATTTAAGGACATTCCAAATTCTAATCTATTAATTTCTCCAACAAGACAGAGAAAATATTTTATGTACCAACTTAAAATTGAACCGAAAGTAAGGGAAAGCTTAAAGTAATTTTTTTTTGTTTTTGTAATTGTGGTAAGCTGTGGGTACTTCTACGCAATAAAACTTGTGTGCTCTACTCTTATTTACGAATCATAAAAAAAGTGTGCAACCATTTAAGTTGGTTTAGCTGCGGTTGAAATTTTCATGGAAATGCCCATGTGCAAATCTGGCCAAGAGTTCCAGCAACATTATGAGATTGTTTTTACACTATAGCTGCTAATTTGTATAATCTGATCTATTATTATTACCATCGGATTTAATTAAGAATTACTATCAACGAATTCAAACCTTTTGAGAAAATATCTAAAAACAATTTTTTTATTGGATATTAACAAGAAGTCATATCTCCTACCTTTTAAAGTTGGCAAACAGTAGTAGTATATATGTATGTACATATTTGCTAAGCTCAAATTGGTTAACATATGCGCGTGTGCTTATGAACTACTTTTGTCTATCTCTTTTTCCAAACTTTATAAGAGCATTAAATTATGCGCGAAAGAAATCTGAACACAAATAGCTGACGCAATGTTTGCAGCAGTTTCAGATATTCGTACGTATGTATACGTAAATGCAATTGCGATTTACAGAGCTTGAAATGCCACTTATACACACACAAATAAATGTCAAGGAAAGATAGAGAGAGTATTTCTCTATTTCTTCCAATGAGAGCGGATGTAAACAATTTTAATATGAACTAAAATAAATGAATTAAAGTTAGTAGAAAAATTTCAAGCTGTATTATTTTCTTAAAAAAATATTTTTCTTAAATGCAGCTTATTAATAAAAGCTTATTGAGCAAATGAATATAAACCTTAAAATATAGGTTTTTTGAATGCTTTTGGTAGCTTGCTGAAGTAAAAATATTCTTCTCTTTCTACCCTTTCGCTTTCATTTCTTTGCACATATGTTTCACAGAGAACGTTAATGTATACATTACATACATTTGTGTTTCATTTACTACATACAAACATTCGAATGGCTGAAACGTGTCAATGGCAAAAAAAACTTTTGCATACGGTTTTAATGGTGAGGTGGAGATTGATTAGAAGTTGCATACTTTTTGGCGTGATATAAATGCTTTTATGCATGGACCTGTGCAATGTAAAGAATTTTCGCCTTAACACCCTGTAATAAAAACAATATTCGCAACAGTCGATACTACAGAAAAACATATCGCAAAATTCGTATATTTTTTGTGTGGAAATGTCCAAATGTGTAGACAATTTCAAGGTGGAAAAATTCAAAAAACTGGTTCTGTCGAGTATAGAAAACGGACTGGCAGACCAGAAACTGGACAATCTGTTGATGATATTGCTGCTGCAGCGCAAAGTGTTGTTGAACAACTTTCAAGATCGATACCTCGACGTTCTCAACATATAATTGCTAGGAGCCATATTTTGAATAAAAATAGTGAAACCTGAAAGAAGCTAAATTTTTATATGTTTTATTTTATAACAACATCAATACGCGTTTTTGGGCTGGCTATTAATTTGTGGAATCAAACAAATTCATGAACAATACGAGCAATAGCTGGCACCATCAGACGGACACAAATTTTGTCTTACCATATAATAAAGTGGTTTTATCCCTTCGCAGCAATACTTATGTCGGATCAAAATGTGATGGGGAGTGAAGCGCTCACCACGTGACTGTTATTAAGTAGATTTCGAGGTACGCGTATTTACTCAAAAATGGATTTGTCAACGTCAATTGTACACAAATTTTCGTTTTGTAACTTTGGTATAGTCAACTTAAGTCATTTCGAAATGTAAATAAAAGTAAACGTTCCATTTTAGCTCGGAACTAGTTTTAAAAATTGTTTTTGAAAAACTTTTTACTAAATAACAAAAATTATTTTGAGTGATGAAATCTGTCTTTTGATCTTTATGCATTCCATTGCTTGTCTGTTTGTAGACTGAAGATATTGTATATGGTAAGTACATTTATAAGGTGGAGCGAAATCAATCATTCAGTTTTGTTTTCGAATAACTTTTTTACTAAAAAACAAAAAAAATTGAGTGATGAAAATCTTCATTTATGCGCTTAATTGTTTGTCTTTTTGTATACTACTCTTGTCTGGTTCACAAGTGTCAAATATGATTAGCGTGTCGTACGTGCAAAAATATAAATCTTTCAAAAGGGTGAGTAATTTTGTGTCACTTTGTGTGATTGGCAAATTTTAAAACTGATTTTAAGTTAATTTAATTTTAACGTTGAACTATGACTAGGGGCCAATAAATTTTAAAATTCCGCTAGAAAAATCGCAACTTTGTATTCAAATATTAAAGTAGAGTTTGAGTGCTAGCGCCAATAAACTTGGGTTTTCGGGTCTTTATATGCTCCAAGAACATAAAGAACTAGAGCATACAGCTCACAATATGAAGTTTTGGATATTATATAACACATCGAATGCTTTGGAAACACCAGCTCAGTGGCCAGTTCTAAGTTCGATCGAGTACTTGTGCGCTGATTTGAAGCGTACCATTCGGAAACACGAAATTACGTCAAGGGACAACGTTAAAGCAACGATACTTAAAGAATGGGCAGATACGTCAGCTGTGAGAACGTGATAGCTGGTTTTCTCAAAGCAGAATAGATTAAGAGAAGTTTTTAAAAGGAAAGTATACGCTCCTAGACATTAGTTAAAAATAATTGTTTTTCAATATTTACTTACGTTTTTGCTTTCAAATTAAAGTTTAGACCACAAAGAAATTACTGTTTTGAGGCTCTGCTTTTGTGTGGGTCTGTACGCCCATACATACTTACATATTTGCTAAGCAAAACATAGCGGGTAACTAAAAATATCAAAAGTACTTTTTTATCGGACCTTCTTCTTTTATCTTCTTATATTGGACCTTTTCCGTCATAAATGATCTCTTTTCGGAATCCCTAAAAATTAATCCGAAATTTCTCCGACTCCGATGGATTTGGTGCATTTGGGAGCTTTTTTGGAGTCATATATGAGCATTTTTTGTTTGTTTTAGCACTTAAGGAAAAATAACGGTTTCGACAACTTTAAATAAATCGCATAAACACGATGGAAAGAATAATGAGATGGCGCCTACCGTGGTCTCGTTACTTTGCTCTCAGCGAATTTGACAACGAGTTACGTGATTTTAGCTCCAGAATGGCCAGATTACCATTTTCGTAATTTAATTTAGCATTTTTTTTTTTGTTATTTAATCTCGGAGTTTTAGTTCTTTCTTCATGACATTTTTCTAGCCTATTCTAATTAAAATTTAATGTTTATAATTTTGTAAAATATACATATACATATATAAAATATACATTTTTTAATAATTTGCTAAATAATTCACTCAGTTTTATTTAGCTTTACTTTTTTTTAACATCTGGTGGCATTGCCCGCGATTGCAGGTGTTCTTGGTGTTCTTCTGCTTTCGACAGTCAAATCTCTCTCTCGCTACTGCAGTGTTGTCGTTATAGTTTCTTCAGTATCTTTTAGTATTTTGCGGCTTATTTTTACAATAAATACACCTCTTGATGCCCTATGTCTCACTTACAAACGATTACACCTCTATGGTTTTAATCCGCATTCAGTAAATTCAAACGCCTTTTAAAATGTGTATAAAGGTTTTCAATATTAAGAAGAGTTGAGAGAGGGGCATTTAATATTCTTGCATAACCTTAAAAGGAGCAAAAAATTAAATTCACACTCTCAAAATATCACATTTTATAAGAACCAACTAATTTTCATTAGCACTAAAATCTTCTCAGTGGCCTTTTTTAACCTTCTTTTGTATAATAATACATTTTTTTAACTTAAAGTTTCGCTAGCTTTAAATTAAAAAAAAGAAACAAACACGAAACTTCAAAATTTTCGCATTTTCGGTATAAAAAATCACTAAATTTATTGCGAAGAGCAAATGGTTGGCGATACTGAACGACTTGGAAAAACGTGACGTAACGTACTCTCTGATGGGCGCAATCTTCTTTCTATCATTCTTGGGTGGCACCGATCGTGGTACCGCTATTTTGCTCTCACCGAATTGGACAGAATCGCTGTGTGCAATTTATTGGTGTGTTGTTTGTGTAATTTGTTCTTCTTGCATTCTTGTTCGCATTTTCACATCTCTCTCATGCAATTGCATCGATGGGACGCCACGCACTCTCTGATGGGCGCAACCTTGTTTCTGCCATTCCGGTGGTATAAACATAAAATTAAGTGAGAAAATGGCCCCACATCCTTTCTCATAGCGATCGGAAGTTTGAAACATTACTTCTTCAAGTTCCTTTTGCCCAACAGACAAACGTTAATTGGAAGCACATATAAGAAACCGTTTCACATACATACATATTTATATACCCACCTCGTATGCCATTTGTCAATCTTAACAATCGAATTGAATATTTTGACGAAGTACCTCACCAAGAGCAGAACTTTGAAATTTCTCCATCAAACAGCCGCTTCCCGCACTCAAGTACAAAATTTGATGGGCTGGTGACAGATATTTTTAAAAAGTCCTCTTTCTGTTAATGAAACAATAAGAAAATATATGCACTTATATAAATACGAGGGCCGCTTGAAGAGTCCGTGCAAAGTCAGAGAGATGTTACTACCGGTGCTTATCGAGGTTATGTTTAGTTTGTAGTGTCTCTTGGAAGAACACTCACCAAGTTCCAGCCATCTCGGTCTATTTCTTTGTGTTTGGCATTCGAGGATGTCTAGTGAATTTCCGTAACAGCTCACGCTTTAGCAGTTGTGGTCGCACAATTAATGGGAATAGGGTTCCAACTCGTCTTACATCCCCTCTTTTCTCTAGACTCGGATCTCTCGGTTCCACAATCTGAAGAAATGGCTGGTGGGAAAAATATTTTATCCTGAATGGCTATTTTTCGGCCTTGGGCAAATCCTATTAATAGGAAAGGATCGACAAACTAGAGCAGCGTTGGACGAAGTGTATAAGTCTGAAAGAAGACTATGTCGAAAAATAAAAAAGGATAACTTAAACTCCAAACAATTAAGTAGTTTTTATTTTTCCACGGATTTTTCAATTGACCCCGTAGTTGACATATAACTATTATATATAATAATATAATTGGCGCGTACACCCTTTTTGGGTGTTTGGCCGAGCTCCTCCTCCTATTTGTGGTGTGCGTCTTGATGTTGTTCCACAAATGGAGGGACCTACAGTTTCAAGCCGACTCCGAACGTCAGATATTTTTATGAGGAGCTTTTTCATGGCAGAAATACACTCCGAGGTTTGCCATTGCCTGCCGAGGGGCGACCGCTATTAGAAAAATGTTTTTATTAATTTTGGTTTCACCGAGATTCGAACCAACGTTCTCTCTGTGAATTCCGAATGGTAAGCACGCACCAACCCATTCGGCTACGGCGGCCGCCGACATATAACTATTGCAATACCGATAAAAACAAAAATAACCAATTGATGCGCCCAATCCATAGAGTTTTTAATTTTCTCTCAAAAACTTCCAATTCTGCAAGTGTCGAAAATGGTTTTAATTTTTCGAATATTTGATGTTGTTATATTTCTGTCAGCCAATTGTCCACAGAGTGATATGATTCCCGTCAGCAGCCTCTTCTGGGTAACGTACATTTCGCGCCTGAAACTACCCTAAAAGTAAAAATATTTTCTTCAATATGGTCCATGTGCAAATCCAGCCAAGTGTTTTCCAACAACATCGTGAGATTGTTTTGTATCATACTATAGTGGTTAAATTTTAAAATTCGATAATACGATAAATTATTATTATTACCGCCGGATTTTAATAAAGAATTCCTATCAATGAATTCAAATAAAAAAAATGTATCGGACTTTAACAATAAATCACATCTCCTACCTTTTAAAGTTGGTGAACAGTAGTAGTATATATATGTACATACATGTGTATATCAGAGAACGTACGGACATATTTGCTAAACTCAAAGTAGTTAACAAATGCGTATGTGTTTACGAACTACTTTCATCATCTCTCTTCTCAAACTCTAAAAGAGCATCATTGTTTGATGGAAGAAATGTGAACACAAAAATCTGACGCAATGTTTGCAGTAGCTTGCGACACATATTTGTAAGTATGGCAGTGTATGTATTTGCGATTTACAGAGCTTGAAATGCCACTTATCCGCACACACAAATAAATGGCAGAGAAAGATAGAGAGAGTATTTCTCTATTTCTTTGAACGGCAACGAACTTCTTGCAAACGGTTCTAATCATAAGGTGGAGAAATATTTATTAAAAGTTGCATACTTTTCGGCGAGATATATATGCTTCTATGCATGGCTTGTATATATAAAGTAAAGAATGTGGTGAAATACGTAAAAAAAATCCTTTGGTGGAAGTCACGTGGCAGTATTTATTAGAACACGTTTATATATATACATATATATAATTAGCTTTTACACCCTCTTTGGGTGTTTCGCCGAGCTTCTCTTCCAATTTGTGGCATGCGTATTGTTGTTGTTCCACAAATGGAAAACAAGTTTATACATTTTCTATTTAATCTTGTACTCAAAGCTTGAAACATTGCGTTCAACGTTTTACGGGGACAATCAACTGCAACAACAAATGCATACAGTATTAAAATAAGACAATCCAAACAGATTAAAACACGCTTATATGTATGTACATACATACGTTAGTATACCAATACACGTAGCCATATTATGCCATCTATGAATAGTTAAAGTATCGACTCTTCCCATAACGCGTTAACGCATCCGTTTTGTACGCACCCGGCCCTGGGCCAACTTGTTTTAAAACCTTTGAGTGCGGGACACCGAACGTGTAACCGGGCGAACTTTTAGAAGTTTGATCCCTGCTGTAGTAACCAAAGGCCGAGGGCAACATATAAGCTGCAGGTCCAGGTCCTGTTCCATAAACAAAATAATTTCAGTGCGGTTTTTGCTCAATGCAATAAATTTTATTCAAGACCTCCTTTCCTTGCAACTCACCAAAAGATCTCCTACTCATGCTGTTCCTAAGATTTTGTGTGGATACTAAGCTAAAGAGATATTTGATTTTAAAGAGTTTTTAAATAGATTTTTGTTTTTAAAAAATTTTGAAAAGATTTAAATAGACCGAAAGTTAGAGAAAATTAAGTTGTTCTCATTGACATGTTTTGAAAATAGAGTGTTCACTACGTTGCGTGCCAAGTGTTTTGTAATTAAGTTCTGTGCTCGCATTTTTTACTGTCACCTATAATAGGTGGGGAATATTCACGGAGTACTTATTCCCTTGTCATTGTTTTCATTATAATCTGGCCTATAATTTCATGGCATTTATTTTTTTTATATGATTTCCGGCATACGAGTGTGTTCAAAAAGTGTCGCGAATTCCGAATTTTTGCTGGTTACGTATTGCAGTTTTACGAGTTTCTTTTTGAATGTTCAGTTAATTGTTGACAGCTGCTTTGCTTGCGCGTGTTTCGGGTCGTCTTCGATTTTTACCTATTCAAAAAGATGGATCAAAGAACTCGTATCAAATTTTGTTTGAAAAACGAAATGAAGTGCGCGGATGCATTCCGAATGCTGACTGTGTCATACGGAGAAGCTACTTTGGACCAAAGCCACGTTTATCGGTGGTACAAAATGTTCTCAGAAGGCCGAGAAGATGTAAACGACGAAAAGCGTGGCGGACGCCCGAGCACTTCAACAACAGACGAAAAAATTGATGAAGTGAAGAAAATGGTATTGGCCATATCGATTGGCTCGTGCCATTCGATTTTTTTCAATGATTTGGGCATGAGACGGGTCGCCTCAAAATTCGTACCAAAACTGCTCAATTTCGACCAAAAGCAGCATCGCATGAACATTGCTAATGAGATGTTGGACTCTGTCCGCGACGACCCAAATTTGCTCCAGAGGGTCAGAACTGGTGAAGAATCGTGGGTTATGACGTGGAAACCAAAGCTCAGTAATCTCAATGGAAGCTGCCGCACGAACCAAGATCGAAAAAAGCGCGCCAAGTTCGGTCGAACGTAAAAGTTTTGCTTACCTTTTCTTCGATTGCAGGGGCCTTGTGCATCATGAGTTCTTGCCACAGGATAAAACGGTCAATAAGGAATATTACCTGCAAGTTATGCGCAATTTACGCGAAGCAATTCGTCAGAAACGCCCGGATTTGTGGAAGAACAAAAATTGGCTCTTGCATCAAAATAACGCCCTTGCTCACACATCGTTGCTTGTGCGCGACTTTTTGGCCAAAAACAACACACTAATGATGTCACAGCCACAGGAGGATGGTTCCATATTTAGAAGCCCACGCAAGTGGGGGAAGTTACTGATTTAATAAAACGCAAAAGTTCATCCCAACGATTATTTTCCCCATTGAGAATCTCAATCAGTTGTGAATCATTTAAGGTGGATTGTGCTAGGCCAGGAAATGTGCTATGTTTTCAAGCTCGCCTAAATTATACATTGAGCCAGTTTTATTTTCTGTGTCAAATCTTGATTCTAAGTCATATTTTTTAAATGAAGCAGACCAACTTTCGACCAATCGAATCCCTTATTTCAATTGGGATTTCAACCACACGGTGAATTTCATTGCTTGTGACGTAAAATGGAGCGTTCACAATTATTTTAATAGTCTTCGATTGGAATCTTTTAAGAATTTTTACATTTGAGGCTCCCGCGAATGCCCACAGTTGTATTCAATAGATCCATATTGGTTTTAAAACAGCTGAGTAGATTAAGAGGATTCTCGCTAGTGGGGCTGAAATTTTGAGCTAAATAACCAGTGTAGGCTTCCGAGTTATATACTTAGCGCTTTGCGTTTTATAAAGATTTGAGTTTTCCACGTGATCTTGCTGTCGAGGTGCATGCCTAAGTATTTAGTGTTATTACACTGGGAAATATCCACGTTATTGAGTTTAACAGAAGGACAGGGAGAACATAATTTGGGCAGACTTTGTCTCGTTTGGCTTAATTGGCCAATCTTGAAGCCATTAGGTTATCTCTTAAGCGCAATTTTGAGTTTGAGTGAAACCAATTCTGGAAGTGTGTCCAATGCGAGAATAGCCGTATCGTCTGCAAATGTGGCAACAATTGTTTCTTCGGATGCTGATAAGTCAGGCGTGAAAAGCAGATATAGAATAGGACCCATTACATTGCTTGAGGAGCACCAGCTGAACTTTCGCAGAGTTCACTGTTCTTCTCCTTGCTTAACAAAGAAGAATCACAGCTCTATGTGAGCTTTGGCCTGCGGCACAAAATGTCTTCATTTGACCCGATCCTTCTTGTTTCCCTCCAATTGGTGACCTTGAGTTTCCTCATATCATCTTCTAGCTCGTCAAATCATCTTGTTCTTGGTCTTCCTCATGCTTTCGTTGCAAACGCTTCAGCGTCAATTACTTTTCGTTGATCTCGTGTGGGGTCCATTCTTATGGTGTGGCCTAGCCATCTTAGCCTTTCAGCTTTGATGAACCGCTCAACATTTTCCCCTCTTATAAGTTGGTCCAGCGTATGGTCCATCTTATACACCACTCGCCGTAGCTTTGACTGCACCGTAGATTTGCCTCAAAATTTTTTTCTCCAATACTTGGAGCTTGGTTTTGTCTTTTTCACTTATTTGTCCAAGACTCCGAGCCGTAGCAAAGAACTGGTCGGGCTATAGATTTATACAGCGAAATTTTGCAAGATCTGCTCAGTAGCTTCGATTTAAAGAGTAAGTGAGTAGAATGCTCTATTTGCTGCTTGTATTCTCTCGTCGATCGTGACGCTCATTCCGTTATTGTGGCTTAGTTTAAGCACCAGATACGTGAAAGTTTTCACCGCTTCAAACTCACAAGCTCCGATTTTGCTTGTACCAAGTACAATATCATTTTTTCTGGACAACAGCATATATTTTGTTTTTTCCTCGATAATTCTTAATCCAATTTTACCGGTTGCCTTTTCTATGTCACAGAAATTATTTGGCAATGCATTAAAGTTTTTGGGGATTATCGCATTGTCATCTGCGTACGCGTATATTTGTGTTCTTCTGTTAAGTATATGCCCATTTCTTTTTGCGTCGGTTACTTCGTCTATTGCGAAGCACAGTAAAAGATTAAAAACGGTTGAGCAAAGCGTGTCGCCTTGACTAACTCCAGTCTGAGTTATAAAGGCCTCAGATAATCTGTCTTGTAACAAAACTCTCGATTCGGTATTGCGCAGAGTCATCGTTATATATACATATATATATAATTGGCGCGTACACCCTTTTTGGGTGTTTGGCCGAGCTCCTCCTCCTATTTATGGCGTGCTTCTTGATGTTGTTCCGCAAATGGAGGGACCTACAGTTTCAAGCCGATTCCGAACGGCAGATATTTTTTATGAGGAGCTTTTTCATGACAGAAATACACTCGGAGGTTTGCCATTGCCTGCCAAGGGGCGACCGCTATTAGAAAAATATTTTTCTTAATCTTGGTGTTTCACTGAGATTCTCTCTGTGAATTCCGAATGGTAGTCACGCACCAACCCATTCGGCTACGGCGGCCGCCGAAGTCATCATTACCATTTACGTAATTTTTTTGGGGATTCCACATAGCGCAATAAACAGCATGTGTAGGTTGATGTTGTGCTCACAGCATTTTTTCATAGGCTTTTTTAGTCAGAATATTTTATCCGTTGTCGCTCTTCCGGGTCTCAAACCACATTGGTATTCTTCTAAAACTTTTTGGGCATAATTAATAACCTTTTTGTTGACGATTTTTGCTAGTAATTTGTATGATGTATTGAGAAGCGATATTCCGTGGTAGTTTTTACATTTTCCAGGATTGATATTATAAGTGCCGTGTTCTATTCAATAGGCATGATTTCATCTTTCCATATCAGATGATGTAATTTTTCCGTAAATACCATGCTTCCATTTTTCAAAAACTCGCACATAATCTCGTCTTCTCCAGGAGATTTAAAATTTTTCATTTGGTTAACCGCTTCTACTATCTCAGTTAATGTCGGGGGTCCTGATCTTCTTCTATCATGTTCAGACAGCGACTACCTTCATGTGAAACGATTATCATTCACTTCCTAATTATCCTTCGAATTACGTAATTCGCCAGACACAATTTTGTGATTTACCGTAAATTTTTCAAAATTAGCTGTCAAACTAAAACAAAAGAGTAAACCAGAACAAAACAATAACCAGAAAAGTTAAATTTTTATAATGGAAGCAAACAAAATATATAGCGAAAATATTATTAATTACATAGAAGGTTGCTCAAGAATTGTAGAGGGGATCAAATTGAACTGTTCCACCTCCATAAAAACTTGTTGAGAAGCATCTTCCAAGATTTGTGAAGTTATCGTTTACCTCTGAAAGTTGAACCTGAAGAAAAGTTTATATGAACTGAAGAATATTTTTATAAAATATTTCATTACAATTGTATTACGATCGAACTCAATCGTTCTAGGAGACAGACTGCCAGTGCGAACTTTCATTTATGTAAAAATAATTTTCGGCTGCTTAGAAGACCTTTGTTTATGAATTGTGCGCTTTACAAAATAGAGTAAAATCTTAGTCTTAATTTACTTTTTTCTCCATCACCAACCTTCGCAGAACTGCTTAGAGGACGTATTACGTGCCTTGCAAACATAACATTTGGGAGGCAATTTGGTTATTTTATTTATGACCCCATTAAATTTTCTTCGATATAAATTTAGAAGCAAATGGTGTGTTTCGGTAAAAGATTATTTTATTCGAAAGTAAATTTTTTTTTAATTGAGAGCAATCAAATGGGGAAGTTAATAGATAAGAAAAACACCAAAACGACATTCACTTTACGTCGGGACTACAACGAACGATATAACTAGGTAAAATCGCAATTTCTATGCGGATAACTGACGGTTAAGCTGTATTAGGTGCCAAGATCTATTACCTGATCATTCGAGTTCTACAATTTCAGTCAATAAAAATCGACATTTATGTCTCTGTACAATTTTCGAAAACGGGGCCAATAATGGCAGCACTCCAAAATCAGTGTTACGGCCTATTTATGTATCTCATTTACACGTACATACATAGGTCCATAAAGCTTTACTAAAAAGTTATGTGTATGTATGTATAATACATAATACATACATACATTCACCAAATTTCTCATACGATTTCTTTCGAAAATGTTTCTCGGAATCAAAACAAAGCATCTATCACAGCCATTTTAAATTTATGTGACAGAGATAACGAAAAGCAGAACGAACAACAACAACATTTACTATCCCCAGAAAGCCAAAATACACCGAAAATCGCCACAAAGTTGAAAAGATTTACAATTCAATTCGAAAAGATTTAGATACGATTTCTAAAGATATATTTTTTGTTTAGGCAACGATAAATAAACAAATTATTTTCAGACACGTAGATTTTCGTTGCGGTTGAGTGTCTCAATTTAAATGAGTGAGCGAGTAAGTGTATAAAAACTTCCCTGCAGGGAAAAACTTAATTAGTTAAACAATTTTCTGGTACTTCGCTAGATAGGTTGTATCTACTTTTGTTTTTTATCGATGAAATCTGCCGTATTTAACAGACTGTGGAAAAAGAGCTGTAGAATGTATAAATTTGGAACGTGTTCCGATCTATCGCAGAAGGGATCCACCGAGAGACAAAACTTTCTAGGACATAACAGTGCACAATTCCCTAACTGCTTATACAAAAAAAGAGAATGAACGGGAATTAATTAGAAGTTCGAATTCCTGTAGGGTGGTGCATAAATTTCCACGCACTTTTCATACGAAAAAGAAACTAAGAATATATGTACGTATGTACATATGTAGTTATGTAGGAGGTGTGTGCGGATAACACACTGATTGTTGGAAAGCGGGCGGGGGCAGGGAACTATTGTGAGGTGGCAGAGCCGTGCCGCTATGCATCATGTTGACGGATGTTGGAGAAGCGGAAACGCTGGTATTTAGTTGCCATGGTTGGCTCCACCAAAAATGTCACATTACCGTTTTTTTTGTTTTCCTAATTTATTGGAAGTGAAAATTATTACACAAACAATAAGATGAAGTCGTTAGAGAGGTGGGGGATGCAGCACATACATAAGTTAAGTGTGTGAATATATGTCTGTGGTACGCGGAGAAGGAATAAGATATCGGAGATTCCACAGGTGACCGTACAAAAGTTGAAGCTTAAACAAATCGATATGCTTTGTATGTATGTACATATATATGTATGGATGCACGAATATTTTTACTTTTCGTCGTGCGTGAGTTATTGAAACGAAAATTGTTGCGATACTTAAATAAGTGGCGTTGTAGAAGTTTTTTGTCAAAACAAATTTTGGCGGCACATTGATCAGAAGGTAGCGATTTATGATATTGTTCTTAGTTTCCGCGATATTTAGGCGGGAGTTAAATTAGTCTTGGAATTTATAAATTAGAAATTGAGATGAACTATTACATTTAGCTGAGTATAATGGCGAGACAGGTGCATTGTTTTAATGCCATACTACATCTTTAAATTTGTGTATACATATGTATGTAATGCGTGCTATGCAACGGGTCACACAATATTTTAATTCATATTCACTATTGAATTTAGGGTGGGCGAACGTTTTTGTTGTCCAGTCCTGTCAAATAGAGAACATATGAAATATGGTGGGTGCCCTTCGACAGCGAAATGATTTCAGCTTGGCAGAAAATTTAACAACTTTGTAGTTTACGTACATATAGGGTGATTCCAAGCGTGATGCAGATCTTGGACAGCAATTATTTGTGACCTAAATTTTTGTTTATTCTTTTTTTTTCAAACAATTGGACAATAGGTTTTGTGTTAACACAGTTGGATACGGGTTGGAGCACGAAGAAAAGTGCACCTTAATCGTCTGGCTGCCTTCTCTGAATGGCCCCCACAGCTTCTGCAATGGGGATTAAGGGGACAGATACCAGTAAAATTTAGAAAAAACAATTTTTTTTTTTTCATAAAATGTTAATAAGAATTTTCAAAAAAATTTTAGAACGTAAATTTAAGTATTTCTTATATTATAGATCGTCTACCGGGACGACTCTATTCTTTGCGTTCGAGCGCTGGGAGAGGTATAGTTACGTTGTATGCAAACTTTCGCGTTTTGCTCAAAATTATATTTTTTGAATTGGCGTAAACGATAACTCGAAAGGTTATTCAACGATCTCCCTGAAATTTTGCACACATCTTTTTTATGGTATTACTTTCTATGTGTTTCAAGTTTTCGAAAAATTTTCGAAAAAAAAATTTTTTCGAAGCAAAAATAGTAGGAAAATTCGCCCCAAAATTAATTTTTTTTAAGCTTTTTATTCTGCGATTTTTTTCTTTCCATTTATTGTTAATTCAATAAATTATGACATTAATAAACACAAAAATTTTTGGTTTTTTGTATTCAGGTCACTGACACCGATGCTACAATGCCTGCCGATTGAGAGGCTCCGCTGCGACCTTACTGGAAGAATTGAGTGTACATCCTCCATTTTAAATGATTAAAATAAAAAAAAAGTTTATATTATTTTAATGTATAAATAAACTGTATGCCAATTTAAAAAAAAATATATTGACTTCTTCATTTAAAATAATTTTAATGAAAATCAGGGAAAATATGGCCGTTTACAGGTATCTCTCCCCTTAAATGGTAAACCCAGCTTTTCTGCATGAGTGTCGATCGTCCAATGCCCGGAAAGCACAGTTAAAAGTTTTGAATGGCATGGAGTCCCCATTGTACTGGGACCATAGAATTTTCGAAATACCACACGAAGAGATTGAGCTTCATCTGATCTGTGCCTTCCTGAGACAGTGCCGCTGCTTTCCGGACCGTACTTCTTCGGAAATTATGCCAGAAATGCTGTCACGGTGAAGTCTGAGTGTTACCGTAATATGATAACAAGCTTTCTATTGGCCGAATTATCTCAGGACGTATCTTACGAAACAACTAGATGAAGTAGCCGCCAAGAACTTCCGATAATTGGACACCCTTGGCTTTCTTTTTCTATGGTTACATGAAAGGTATGGTAATAAGCCCGAGACGATTTCAAAGTGGAAGAACGTCGTTATAAATGACATACACCCGAACTAACCAAGAATTCATGGAAAATTGTGATATGGACATTCTATATTAGCAGGGGAGTCATAGGCATTTAACTGACATTGTGTTTCATACATAAATGACATAGATTAAATACGTTTCTATAAATGAACTGAATCATAACTAATAATATAAGTCCAAGAAAAATATTTTCTATTTTTAGTCCACTTATAGAAAAGTGGTCTGTTGAAGCCTTTTTTGTGTGCACAACTCGGAAAAACGTAACGTCACGCACTCTCTGATGGGCGCAATCTTCTTTCTATCAATCTTGGGGGGTTATAGCTTTTAAGTTACTTGATTTCAAAATTGACCAACAATTCCTCTATTTTGGCTATTTCAGCAAGCAGAAGTGCTGCCAGATATCTTAAAAATAAACAATATGAAAGGCTTTAGAAGATAAGAAATTATATGGTTCATTTCTATATTATATTTGCCTATGTGTATATATGTAGACATATTTATATATATGTGTAGATATATATGAAAATATCGGCCAAATGGTTGCCGTGGCCTCGGCGGCACACCTCCATCCGATGGTCCGAATTTCCGATGACGCTGAGGCATAATTGAGGTTCTATGCCGTTAATGTGCCGAACTATCTCATCCTTTAGCTCTTGAATTGTTGCTGGCTTATCGACGCACACCTTTTCTTTCAAATAACCCTAAAGAACCCATGATCTTGGCGGCCAATTGACATCGCCGCGGCGTGAGATTATTCGGCCATCAAATTTTTCACGCAAAAGAGCCATTGTTTCGTTAGCTGTGTGACAAGTGGCACCGTCGTGTTAAAACCACATATCGTCAACAACCATATCTTCCAATTCGGGCCATAAAAAGTTCGTTATCATCTCACGATAGCGAACACTATTCACAGTAACTGCCTGACCGGCCTCATTTTGGAAAAAATATGGCTTAATGATGCCGCCGGCCCATAAACCGCACCAAACAGTCACTCTTTGGGGGTGCATTGGTTTTTCGGCAATCTCTCTTGGATTATCATTCGCCCAAATGCGGCAATTCTGCTTATTGACGAATCCACTGAGGTGAAAATGTGCTTCATCACTAAAGATGAAATGCGCGATATGCATTTTGATTTGAACGCCCGTTTTCATAATAAGCCTGAATAACTTTAACGCATTGCTCGATTTTGTATCTTTCCATGGTTCAAATTGAGTTGGCCTGAAATTGAAAAATGTCAAATGAAATACAGAAAAAACTTTACGTTTAGGGGGGGTTCACATTCAACATCGGCCCTTAAAATTTAACCACCCTTTATATGCAATGTATTTTTATTTTTCATTTTCACTATATTAATTAATATTTGATATACTTATACATGGTATAAGTTATATTTAAAAAAATAGCGCTGCAGGCGAATTTCCTCTCATTATTCTAACAGAAAAGAATGTGTGGAAATTATGTTCCTATGTTGCTTCGTTTTAATTCGCGTTCACATTGTTTTCTTTACTTCTGGCAGCACTCCATTTCACCGATGCTTTTTAGTTATTGTTAATTTGGCTGGCATATTAGGAGTTTGCAACTTAAAAATGCAACTTAAATTGTTAATTTATGGTATATATAATATCAACAAAAAGAGTTAGAAAAGTGTGTCTATGTTACACAGTTGTAATAATGAATAAAACAAACGTGATATGTATGTGCATTTTTTATATTATATTAAAATTTGGTGAAGGTAAAAGACAAATTTTACAAACAAATAACTTAAAAATTGTTATTAACTGAATAGTGTTGGTGCTCGTTTTAGCAAAATAAACACTAAATCAACAACTCCTGTGAGTTGGAAAATTGGAAAATTCGTAATATTTCTCACAAAACAAGCGAACGGTCGATTAGAAGGATACCTAGCCCAAATCTATTTTGATGTGTCTCTTAGCCTTAAATCCTTAAAACTTAAATAAATATTTTTAAAATTAATAGAAAATGGAAGGTTTCGCAAAACGCAAAATTTCTTTTACATCAAACTATTATTGAAAGGTGGATCCACCTCGAGAATCTCAGAAACAAACAAAATTTGCGGACAGCCCATTGAAAATGGTTTATCGCAGTCAAAAAGCGAGCAACTGATGAAAACTACCAGAATGTGTCAGATATGATCATTTCATTTTCCACCAGGATTTCAGAAGACCTTATTTTGCTTTGACAGTGTAAAATCGCTTGGAATGATAGTGGGGTTTGTTGCTTTACCCACTTTATTCAACAGTAAAAATATTGTTCAACCGGATGTGGGATCCTCAAATACCTGATAGACGGTCGATTGGCGGGTCGTCCGATGGTGCGTACTGCATGTAACTTACAGTAGAAGATATTGAAATCGGAACACTTCAATCAATCACCGAGATCTAATCAACGACTTCCATTCAAGCTTCAGCATCTTAAGAGGGCTGGACATGCTCTGAGGGTAGAGTTGTATGTAACTTATAAGAGGGGTACCAAGGAAAACATGGATTGATACAGTTAATAACAGCTCCAAGATCTTTGAACTGAAAAACTGGAGGAGGTCTGCAAAGCATAGACATTTTTGGTCGAAGGTTCAACTAGGACTGATGATGAGTACACATTCCTTTTTCTGTCATTATTTGAATGTGCGATCGGGATGTTATGAAAATAGGGAAAATGGCGAACCAAAGAAAATTAGCGAATATGATAAAAATAAATTTGAAGTCAAAGTCGCAAAAACTGTAACACCAAAATGAAGAAAAAGTTTTTCCTAATAGCGGTCGCTCTTCGGCAAGAAATGGCAAACTTCCGAGTGTATTTCTGAGGTTCCTCCATTTGTGGAACAACATCAAGATGCGCACCACAAATAGGAGGAGGAGCTCAACCACACACCCAAAAGAGGTGTAAGCGCCAATTATATATATATATGTACATTGTTTTATACGTTTTTATTTTTACAGCGACAGGGCATAAGCCGTAGCGACGCGTAAAATTAATCAGCATAGAATTGGTTTCGTACAAAATGGGCCCTAGAATCCTTCCTTGCTTTAATTTTGTGGAGGTTGGTAGTTTCATGGTTTATTTTGATGAGAAAATATCTACTATTCAGGTACGATTGTAAAAGCATATAGTAGGTAGGTATATTATTTAGTATGTGTACAGGGTGAACGATATAAAGTGTGACCAACTTCACACTGCTTGTATCTGTAAAACAGCTTATGACATCAACGTCAAAATAGTTCTAATGACAGTTCAATATATTGTTTATAAGCCATCAAAAGCATTTGCGTCTCAGTTTTGTTTAATTTTTTTTTCTGTGATGGAACTCAAACGTAATAGTGTGATTGCGTTATATTTGGCTGGAAAATCACAACCAGCCATTGTTCGTGAGCTCAGTCACCTCAAAGTGAATAATATGCTTGTGTATCGCACTATAAAACGTTACAATGATACTGGTAGCATTGCAAAACGGTATGGAGATGGACCAAAAAAAAACGCAACAACAACAAGAAATGGTTCGGAAAGTGAAGGCTCGACTTGAACGAAATACACTTCGAAGTGGAAGAAAAATGGCCAAAGAACTGAAAATATCGCAAGACAGCATTCGACCCATAATGAAAAATGAGCTCAGGGTCAAGGCTTACAAGTTCCAAAAAGCACATCATCTTTCACCTCAGCAAAAAAAAGTTCGGTGCGAAAGAGCAAAGGAGTTGTTGCGCTTGCACGAACGTGGCGAATTTCCTAACATTGTGTTTTCTGATGAAACAAATTTCTCAATTCAGCAGTTCATAAAAACTCAAAATGACCGTCTTTACTTGACCGAACGCTCATACGAGAATTTGAGCCTACGTATGGCCACTCGAAGCAATTTTTCATCGCAAGTAATGGTTTGGGCCGCAGTGACCGCTGATGGACGCTCTCCAATCGTTTTTATAGAGCCTGGGGTCAAAGTGAATGCGACTTATTATCGGGAAAATGTTTTATAAGCTGCTTTAGAGCCGTGGACACGCAAACATTTCGGTCGTAGACCATGGACGTTCCAACAGAGCTCGGTACCGTCTCATAAAGCTCGTGTGAACCAAGAATGGTTAAAAAATCATGTTCCACACTTCATTTCGATCACACAATGGCTTTCGAATTCGCCAGACGCAAATCCGATGGACTATTCCATCTGCTCCATTTTGGAGAGCAAGGTGAGGACTAAAAAATATGCCAGTATGGATGCGCTGAAAAAAGTGATTATACGAAAATGGGCCAAAATACCTCGAGATCATATTGGTGCAGGATGCAACTAATTTTTTGACCGTTTGAAGGCTATAGTCAAGGCAAAAGGTGGTCATATCGAGCTAAAGTGAATATATGTAAAAATTGTAATCATTTTTGAACAATTTTGTCTTTGAAATCAATAAAAACTAATTTCACACAAAAAAGTTATGGTGTTTTGAATAGATAACATAGGTTTTATAAGGGCCGAGTTGAACTTTCCTCCTATAAGATAAAGTATACGCAATGGATATTATATTATATAAAATCTATATATTTGTCTGGGTGAAAAGTAAGCAAACATTTTTTTTCAATCCATATTCGCATCTTAGAATGAGTACGAGTATTTAAGACAATTTTGTTTTTTAAATTTAGTCCTGTGAAGCTTTAAAGTCCTTTGAAATGCGTTTGATGAATGTTGGGTGGGACTCAGCCTTGGAAATCACGTCTTTGGCGATATTAACGCAGTCTCAGTTTTCCACGAAATTCAGGTCCTTTACGCGCACTTTGCAGCGACCAAATAATTGCAATATCCTGAATGGATCCATAAGCAATGCTCAAGTCCTCTGTCAGCTTTCTGATGGTTGATTTGCGGTTACTGATAAACTTTTCTTTCCCTTTATTGATGTTTTCATCAGTTTTCGATATCGACGGCCTGTTACTACGTTCGTCATACCCGAAAGACTCATGACCTCTTCTGAAGCATTCAAGTCACTCATAAATAGCTGTTTCCTACCATTTCTAAGCTTTTTATCAAATCCATTTTTACTCAGAACGACGTAACTTTAACAAATGTCAAGCTACATATAAGCTATGGCGAAAAAATTGTGGTAGGGATGTTAGTCACAGATGTGGCAACTTAACAAAAAAAAAAACAAAAAACAGAACTCAAATCAGTTGACATAGAACGTCACCTGGCGATTATTCCGGGAACTTTTTGATCAAGTTGGTAATCGCTGAAGAAGAAAAGGGCAATCAATCTTGTTGGATATCAGATCAAAAATTAACGGAACTGAGAAAAGAGTTCCACCATCTATCAGTGATAATAAACTGATTATTCGGCAGCATGATCTTAGGTTGTAATGGGGTCATAGAAGTGAAAATAATATAAAAATGCAGTACTTCCATTCGGTTTATGTGGTTTGCAATATATATAAGCTTGGGATGAACAAAAGCGGAATCCAATATTTTTTAATATGTATCTAAATCAGAAGAGTGACCTAACAAATGGCTAATGAAACAATAAAATAAGAGTTCGCTGTGAAATGAGAAGTGGTCAAAGATTTCAATACCTTAGAATAAACAACTTTGGGACTATTTTTGTTACTAAGAGATAGTCAATTTCCAACACACCAATTATAAAACTTCTTAAGTTCTAATTGAAAAATCGATGAGTTATAGAAACCTCTTATTTCAGTATAAATGTTAAAATCAGCGGTATAGAGACGTTTTTTGAATTAAACACAATAAAATTGAAGGATTTCTTTCCATTTTCGTGCCAATTAAAATTTTTGCACAACTATTTTGTGTACATAGAGCGTAGAAAATGTTGCATATCTGTCTGGTCAAAGAGAAAATTTGAGAAACTAATAAGAACATTTTATATCCCTGACGAAAGCCAAAATAAATGCAACATTATTACGAGAAAAGAAAATACTGCTTGGATCTGAAAACTATACTTCGTCATTTAGTTAAGTAAATTTAGTCTCAATTATAAAGAATTTCGGTAGAACAATAAATTAACTTTTCCCCATTGATGTTTCTGTTCTAATACATACATATGTAGATAAATACCCATACAACTTAATTGACGGACTCCACTAAAATCTTCCACCATTTTAAAAAAATTTCATTCATTAAAATCCCTTGAAAGCATATTGAACTTCCACTCAAACATTATGCAAATAATTAGTAACATACATAGGTATGTACAAATATACGATACATGTATGTGTGTATTTACAAGTCTACACACAAATGAAGTATGCACGCAATCATGTCGAGTATTTAGGAACGAAAAGGCGTGGCTTGGTTGTATTGGCTCGAATTCTACCCTGTGTCATATTAGAGAACGTCTAATAGCGAGACGATTTATAAATAGAAATTACTCGAAGACTCTGCACTTCTTGAGCATCTTGAGTGTTGTGCTCAAAAAAGACGCCAACACACACTTGCACATATGACATAAATGTGTTTAAAAACATGAAGACACACTACGTCGATCGATCTCAGACCCCAAACTCAGCGCCAAGAAAATGAGAAATTAAAATTTTGAAATTTTGTCAACTAAAAGTGTCGTGGATGCCGTCGTTGTCGGAACATAAGTTTCGGAAGAAATCATTTGCAGTTTGGTGCGTAAGAAACGCAAACAACGTGCGGAGTGATACCGATCCGTTGTGTATGGTGCTTCGCATTGGCGCATTTTAAGTACTTTGTGAATATTTGTGAAAGTGATGTTAATTCTGAGTGTGCGTTTCATGAAGCAAGAAATAAGAAGTGTGTAAAAATTTTAAAAATATGCTATTTGATTACATTCATATATATGAAAGAATTAATTAAATTAAAAAGTATGTTTTGTTGTTTGTTATGACGAAATACAATTCAAATGCAGTGTTACAAAACAGCTCAAGCTTCAAAATCAACATAAGCAAGAACATTTCGGATTCAGTTGCCATGGAACGCGTTAGCGTCAAGCAGGAATTCAGCAGCTTTGCACAACATTCACCCTTTCCACATTCAGCTTTGCACCATGGCCATCAGCAGACAACGCTCATACATCAACAACGCTCACCCACACAACGCCTCCATCATCACCACCACCATCACCACCCTCTCCATCAACAATCGCAACAATATCAGCAACAACAACATTCTCATCAGCAACATTTACATACACTCTTCAGCCGTTATGGCGCTGCCGTCGGCATTGGTGTCGGTCTAAACTTTGGTGGGGATCCAGTCGACCGCGTTGCGGCAAGTGCTTTCCTTGCTGATAACGGTAACGCTTGTAATTATTCCAATTCGCGTGACAGCGATAAACTCAACTTGACACCTTCGCCCATATTTACGGATTACGACGAAAATAGCCTGAGTTCGGAAGAGCATGTGCTGGCACCGTTGGTGTGTTCATCGGCTCAAACGTCGCGGCCCTGTTTGACATGGGCCTGTAAGGCATGCAAGAAAAAGAATGTTGCAGTGGATCGCAGAAAAGCTGCAACACTGCGGGAGCGTCGGCGGTTGAGAAAGGTGAGTGGGCGGGTTTTCGAAGCCAAATAAGCAGGTTCTATAATGAATCAATTAGATTTAGATACAAAAAAATATTAGAAAGTTGTATCATCTGCTAACAAGCAATTTGAAAAATATACACAGTTATGATTTGTGAAAATCTGGAGAATTTATGCCGGCTAAACGAATTATATATCTTCTTTATCTTTTATTATAGGCTTTGTCTGCTTTTCTGTTCACAAAAATTAGTTAAAGTTTATACATATACATTGATATATCAATACATTTTAATATTTAGAGAAATTACACATAAATTGTATCATTGTTGAGTTTGATTTTCTGTCCATCGTTTTTATGGTCTTCCTGGTCGTCTTCTTCATTCTGGTAAACCCATCTATTTTTATCAACCGATTGCTAGGGGTGTCACCTGTTCGTCTTATTTATTATATTTCAGTTACATATTTTGAAGTAGTTTGGTAAAAATGCCAACACTAAGGAAGGGTCGCTCAAAAATTGGGATAAGATATAATTAAAAAAAAATTAAGTTGTGGATTATCAGCAGTACACCCGAACCAACGTATGCAATTATTCGTCCAAAAGGAAGATTCATTCGTGACTAGTACGTTTGCCCAATTCCGTGCTGAATTTGCCTTACCCCATGCAGGTCTTCTTTCACTATGTAATAATGAGAACAGCGGTTTTTCAATGTGCTCCGGAATCCTCGGCCTGGGAGTCGTCAACGTTTTTGAGTTCGGATACCATTGCACCTATTTATTTATGAACGTCTTCAATTTCTTCGAATAATTGTCTGCAGATACACGTGACATTTTTGGACCTTAAGGGGTTGTCGTTGCTCATACTTATTTTGTAAAGACACGTAGCCTATCAAAATTCACACATTGCACAACGCATATTGCGAAAAGGATACGCCTATTTAGCAGTCTTTAATTTTTTTATAACGGAACTCTAAGTTTGAATTTGTCGGTAACGCTTCTATTAAACACACCATTATAAAAAAATTTTGCGAAGACTTGCACAATTTGAAGTTATGACAGTACGTGTTAAAGGATTTCGTGCACTCCTAAGGTTACTGGGCTTTTTAAGCCTCATCAAAAAGAGGCTTGAGTCACCTTGTGTCAAGCAGTGACGATATAACACATGGGCTGGAAAGCCCCTGGCCTAACAAAGACAACGCTTTTTTGTTCAAAATTAGCTGTATTCAACAACGTAATTTACATCAGAACAACGCAATCATTCCAACGACGCTCTAACGTTTCAATACCACATTTGTAGAACGATATATGCTTTGCCTCAAAATAGGCCTCAATTTCACCGACAATTTCTTCATTTGAGCGAAATTTCATTCCGCAGTTTTTAGGTCTGCGAAAAGGCAGTAGTCGCTGGGAGCCAAATCTGGTGAATACGATAGAGGTGGTAGTTGAATTCATGTCCTTTTGCCATTGTTTTAATTGACTTGTGACACGGTGCATTGTCTTGATGAAACGAAATAGTGAGCAAACGCGGCATCCACCTTGAACAGAGTTCTCTGATAGTCAAATGCTCATGCAATATCAAGCCAACACTTTCTTTACGATGTCATGTAACTGAAGCAACTTCACTTTTCGATCATTCAAAACGATTTTCTGAATTTTTTTGATGTTTTCTGGTGTTACCGCGTTGTACATCATCGGTGTCTCTATGACCACGTTTGAATTCAGCAAACTTTCGTTTATATTTGTTTCTGATGGTGCGGAGTCCCCAAAATACTTTTCAAGCCATTGCTTTGCTTGAACGGTTTTTATCCCATCAAGAAGCAGTGTAAAATTAAAACACGAAGGCCTTTTTGATACATTGTTTTGAAAACAACAAAAGTAGCGCCACTCTTAGCACAATAACTGACGAGTTAGTGAATAGAATATCATGAAATTTTAGCAGCTGTATTTTTAAGGTTAGTACTAATTGAAAAAGAGGTGAATGCAATAACAATGCCATCTATGTGTTACATCTGGGGCTTTTCAGCCCATGTATTAAGAGTGATAAGCGAAGAGGATGTACGGGTGATTTATTAATAATTTGTTGAGAGAAGTTCAAAAGGGTAGCCACGTTGTTCAGGTGATTTACGAAGAGGGTCGCTAAGTGTAGCGGTTTCTTATCATGACAGACAGAGAGCCACACAGCTGCATTGCGACCTGCTGATAAAATTAAATACAGTGGTGGGTCAGAAACGCGGACAAAATATGCTTCACCAACGAATTTTAGTAAATTTCCCATATTTGAAAATCATATAAGGACGCACTGAATCGACTTTCAGCCATTTTCGGTCGCAACCGAGCAGAAGCCGAAGTTGGGTCGTTCTCTAATAACAGAGTGAAACGAAATTAAAAAAATGTAAGTCCGTGGCATCTTACAGTATTTTTTTTGATAAGTTATGGAAAGTGGGAAGTCACGTATTTTTGTAACAATAATCTTTTTCATTTTATGCCACTTCAAAGGCTACAGTACTCATTTTATATGAAAATCTGAGAAAACTGAAACTGCGAAATCATTTAAAAGTATTTCAAATATTTCTAAACATTCGCAAACTTTGGAAATGTTGCTAATGCCTTTGCCTTTAAGTTAAGCTATGAAACTTGAATATAAACGTAGCACTTGTAGTTTCTGTTTTATAAAGAAATCTGTAAAAACGCCGTTATTTCTATGAAAAATATGACATCCATAACAAATCTGATCTTAAAAAGGCGATACTTCAAGAGCGGAACCAAATTAGTCCAGAATACACAAGAAAATTGGTTGACTCCATGCTACGTAATCTTCAAGCTGTAATTGATAATAAAGCATGTCCAACAAAGTACTAAGTACCTCAAAACTTTAAAAATTAGAAATAAACAGTTGCGTGTTTTTGCTGTTTATTTAAGCTGCGGCGTGTATTCTCTGTATGCTTCTTTTTTTACTTATTTGTATTTCATATTGAAACTTGAAATAAAACAAAATAAATGAAATCTCGGCATACCCTGTTTTTCCATTTTTTCTTTTTCGAAGAAAAAGTTATGTATTCAGAGCATAAAATTTGAAGCAATGAGCTCATTAAATTTTTCAAAATGTACTTTTTTTAATATAGAGAACGGAGTAAATGAGTCGGCAATGCATAATTGATAACTAACCATTTGAACAAAAAAAAAAACTTATTATGATATTACAATGCAATAGACACTGGATGAAGACTTGTCGCAAAAAGGATCGATTTTTTAAAGAAAATACTGTTTGGCTTGAAGGTCAGCATTCGATGAGTTTGTCGGTTTCCAGGAATGAATTCAATGTAGCTCGTTCTACGCTTTCCACATCTTCTGGGGAGTGAGGAAGAAATATATTATGGAATTTCTTCAGAATCACGTGAAAGGCGTAGAATCACTGAGAGAATACGGATTTGAACACATATTCGTATAGGAAACATATTTGCAACGGTGCTCTAACTTTTTTTATATGGAAGAAAACAGCTAATACCGTCAGAAAAATAATAATATCGGGAAATTTATACAATTTTTGCGTTACATCATACTTGCACTTTATTGTACCAAATTGGGCTATAAAACTGAATTTTTCTAAAAATTCTGATTAAAAAATTTAAAATCTGAAGGAACATTTGTAATATAATAATTTGAAAATAAGATTTATATGGTGTTTGTAGGAATATGAACTAAACTTTCATAAAAGAACTATTTATGACAACTAAAGGGTTTTCCAATAAGACGTGTTATTCCCGTAAAATATCAACGGTTTCGTTGCTTGTGTGGCACGTAGCGCCGTCTTGTTGAAAATAAACGTTGTCCAAATCAATACCATCCAATTCCGGGCATAAAAAATCGTTAATCATCTCTCGATAGCTCACCGTAACTGTTGCTCCACCTTCATTTTCGAAAAAGTAATGCCCAATTTCTCCGCCGGACCATAAACCGCACCAAATAGTCACACGTTGAAGATAGAGATGCTTTTCAACAATAACACTTGGATTTTCTGAGCCCCAGACCCGACAATTTTGCTTGTTGACGAAGCCATAGGTGGAAATGGGCCTCATCACTCAAAATGATTTTTCGATGGTATTCTGATTCGGAATTTTCATGCATTTCAACGACCCAATCAGCAAAGACACGATGTTGTTCTTGTATTAACTGGACTTTATAAACCTTAAGACCCAAATCTGTATGCAAAATACGGTGTAATGACATTTGTGGAATGCCTAGTTCCAAAGAACGACGAGTAATGGACAAACCTGGGTTTTCTTCGACACTTTCGGCTGCAACAGCAATATTTTTGACTGTTCTTGAGCAACGTGCACGAGTTTTATTCTTCACATCACTAACTTGTCCCAACAGCTCGAATTTTTTCACCAATTTCTGTATTGCGGTCCGACAAGGTGCTTCACGATAATCCACAATTATTCGAGTTTTTCGAACCGTCTCTCGCAAATTTTCACCCTTTTTATAGTGAATTTCAATCATTTCAATGCGTTGTGTTCCATTTTTATTAATGGCGTAGTTTCTATAGGGTGGGCCATGTAAAATTTGCTTTTTGAATCGGCTATAAAAAAAACTAATCAATATTTTTTCAAACTTTTTTTTTATTTTGAAGATTGAACATTGTCATTTATGAATGAAAAATAATATGCAATAGTTCAAATGACTACCACGACTGGCTTTACAGTAGGCCATTCGAACAACCCAATTCTAAGCACATTTTCGATTGTTTTGGCTCCAATTTCATGAATGGCAACTTCAATTTCGTGTTTTAAAGCATCAATCGTCTCTGGATGGTTCGGATAGCATTTGTCCTTAACGGCTCCTCACAAAAAATAGTCCAACGGGCTTAAATCACAGCTCCGAGGCGGCCAATTCATATCGGAATTTCGGCTGATTATTCGGTTTTCAAAAACGGTAGCCAAAAGTTCGAATGTAACTTTGGCAGTGTGACAAGCTGCACCGTCCTGTTGAAACCAAATGTCGTCCATGTCATCCTCTTCAATTTTTGGAAACAAAAACTCGTTGAGCATGTCACGGTAACGCTCGCCATTTACTGTAACCGCGGGTCCTCACTCATTTTCGAAAAAAAATGGTGCGATGATGCCGCCAGACCAAAAACCGCACCAAAACGTGACTCGTTGTGGATGCATTTGTTTCTCTACAGTAACGTGTAGATATTCTGAGCCCCAAATCCGACAATTTTGCTTATTGACGTAGCCACCGATGTGAAAATCAGAAAAGAAGAAGAAGACTCACCACTTTGGAAATAGGTTTTCGATATTTCCCAATTTTGTTTAAGCGTATAGCGACCCATTTCGTAAATGTCAAACCTTTAAGTAAATTATGAACACATTTGACATGCCATTTGTGTTACCATTCTTAAAAAAATAAATGGTTCAAAAAGGAAACGCTATATGACCCACCCTGTACTTGTCAGATATCAAAAAATGACAACTTCAAAAGTGACATCTACCGAAATAGCGGGCTATTCAAAATAACACCTGTTATTGGAAAACCCTATATTACGTAGTGCCCAGGTTCGAAACTCGGCTTCTGCAGAAGCTCTCTAGATGAGGTAGAACGGTGTCGCACCTCCTGTGTCATTGCTCTGCTCTTTCCAGACGTAGATTTACCATTTTAGGTAGTACTGTGGAAATCAGGCATCTTCTAAAATTTTTGAAAAGTGCACACGGGTTTTAGGATAGATAGGGACAAGTTCCGCGGCATCACAATGGGCTTATGAGCCTGAGTATGTCCCATAGTGGACCACCGCTCAAATTAACTTCACCCTATTGCACAGTGTTAATGTGCGACACATAAAAACTGGAGAAATTTGAGTGCAGCATAAAAATATATATTATAAAAAATTAAAGCTACCAACTTGGCATAGTTAGCCACGACAGAAATTTTGGAATTTGCATAAACAATTTATAAAATAAAATATAAGCCAATTTTTTGGTGGTTTTAAAAACTCAACATTAAAATATTTGTTATTAAAATATTTTCAGAAGCAAGAACATTGCATTGAGCAATAAAATTAACACAGCACTTAGAGAAAAATTTACACCGTATAAACATTTCAACACTTCAATTATTCAGCTGCATGCACACATATGCACATATGCGCGTACATCGCCATTAAAAATTAGCAACAATGTTGTCAAATTATTTGCGACACTAAAAAGCGCAAGTAATGCAATTGAAGCACTTATAAAAATGTACTAAAATGCATTGGCGGTGCTTGTCACAAAGCAGCGCAGTAAATCCATTAGAAATCGCATACAAACCGCCACACCGCAATGCACTGCAACAGCGATAATAAGTAGAAAACTGTATGTGCTGAATGTGCGAGGTAGGCGGTTCATGTGGGTGCATTATACATGAATTAAGCGCCTGCCAGCGATTTGCCAAATGGTTACACATTTTACGAGTCACCGCAAACGTAATAAAACACAACCAACAAACATTTGGCCTACACGAGCGATTTAGCGGGACTCCATAACAACTATGGTCACCGAAGTAAGTCCCCTATAAACAGAGGGGGGGGGGTGGAGAAGGATGATGCCGAATTTAATGTTCATTTATGTTTCCCTTCAAATCAACCAATGTAAATGTAAAACAAATAGAGAAACTGGTTGAGATAATCGTAAAAAAATGCATAAAGCAGGAGAAAATTTCTCCTTTATATGTGAAAGGGGGAGATGTGTCAATGAGGTACGCTAGCTCTCATCCCAGACCTTGTATCTATAGAGTGCGTTTGTGTTTTTTGTTTTTCGTAAGCATTTATGTATATGGGAGAAAGGCCGCACCATAACGAAAGTGCCCCTGAAGTAGTGGCAATTATGTTAGTTTTATTATTCGAATTAATGCTTATTTTAAGGTGACTTATGTGCGCATTTAATTACTGTAGCAGCTACTTTGTCGTGATTTAATGTCTGTGTTTGTGTGTGGCCAAAAGAAAGTGTATAATTTCGTGCTATTTTTGAACGTTAATGCCATAAGAAGAATGCCTTTAATGAATAGCAGATATATCAATTATGTTTATTAAAGAGTATAAGTGTTTTTATTCGACGGACATTTTAATAAAATAAAGGATTTTAGAACAAATCAATTTGTTTTCGAAAATTGTAATTAATATTTTGTAATTAATAAGTGATAAATTTCCTTTCTTATCTTTAAATGCAATCAATTTTATTTAAAACTAGCAAACCCGGCCCCCTTCGCTGGGCACACTAAAATAGAATAGATATGGTTTAGAACAGAAAATATATGGTTTTCATATTATTTATTTCTTTATTCTTTATTCAAGCGCTTTGGCATAAACAATATTTTTTGTTTTTCTATTTGTTTTTGAGTAAATATAAAATATAAATTGAAAATCAGGAAAAAAGAAGATTGTTTTTAAATTTCAAATCAACGCATATGAATAAACAATCGTCTTTTTTCCTGATCATCCATGAATTTTTCGTTTCAATTTATATGTTTTATTAAGCATTGGAGCTTTTTTAACCATTATCCATTTATATTTTTCAAAAAAAAAAAACGAAAAAAATTGTTTTTTCCACGAACACATAATTTCATTCGGATTTCACATTAAATTCTCAAATTTCGTAAGAAATTATTCACTGTTCCAAAATCCACTCCAAAAAAATTCACAAACAATTTTTACATGT
The DNA here is from genome assembly GCF_028408465.1 of Anastrepha ludens. Classification (NCBI taxonomy): domain Eukaryota; kingdom Metazoa; phylum Arthropoda; class Insecta; order Diptera; family Tephritidae; genus Anastrepha; species Anastrepha ludens. The sequence goes on along the minus strand of NC_071498.1, from coordinate 82,806,570 downwards.
TGCACTTACGTTTTTTCCTTATGGCATCCAAATCAGAAAGAAATATTGACACATTGTAACTCACACTGTCAATTTGACAGTTCAATTCCGCCCCAAGCGTTAAAAAAGTAAGCGACATTATGGCTGGCTCAAAAGAACGCTGTACGCGTTGCCAGTGTTCCGAATTACAACCAAACTTTACGAAACCCATTTTCAATACTTACTTAACAATGTGTGTAAGTTTGGTTTAATTCGATTCAAAGACACGGCGGGTCCACGTTTTGGCATATATTTCGAGACCCTAGTCATCAATAGGTATGAAAATTACCCCGTATTAAAGCACTTATTAACAGCTTTCATTTGATATCCATATTGTACAAACACATTATAGGGTTCACGTTTTGGTCTCTATCTCGAGACCCTAGTCACGGAGCGGCATGAAAAATACTCTGAACTAAAGCATTCACCAACAGCTTCCATTTGATACCCATATTACACATACACGTCCGAAGGTTACCCGGGTCCACGTTTTGACCTATATCTCGAGCCCTATCCACCAATAGGTATCCAAACTATACGGAAACCATCTTCAATACCTTCTTAACAATGTGTGTAAGTTTGGTTTAATTCGGTGCAGACACGGCCGGTTAGCGAACACACACAAAAAGTTGACTTTATTTTATATATAAGATTTTTTCAGTTTGTGTCCGAAAAATGCAAATATCTTACGGAACCCTATTTTTTTCCAAAATAAAATGTAATCCATGTTACTCTTGGATAATGTAGTTTTCGAATGGTGAAAGAATTTTTAAAATCGGTCCAGTAGTTTTTGAGCCTATTCGTTACAAACAAACAAACAAACAAACAAAGTTTTCCTCTTTATAATATTAGTATAGATAAATAAATAATTGGCGCGTACACATCTGTTAGGTGTTAGGCCGAGTTCCTCCTCCTATTTATGGCGTGCGTCTTAATGTTGTTCCAAACATTTTTTCTTTCATTTTGCTGCTCCATCGACCGCTTCTGGTTATACGATTTTGTTTTTTAAGGGTTCACATTCAAATTTTAGAAGCTTTGTGCAATTGCACCTAGTATATGCATGTTTGTAAGGCTTTTGTGTGGCATTCTGCCATACAGGTCATTCTTGTGGAGGGCTCCCCGTATTCTACTGGCGCTCACTAGCTAGACCCATGACTTTGTGATATATTTCGAAATTTAAACTGTACTTGAAGCTGGTTTAGCCTTGGCTTCTCGCACTACTGCAGGCACTTCCGTGGCAGTAAATCACTTTGGGCGTCCAGACCGTGGTAAATTCTTAATTACGGATTTTTTTTATCGAGCAATGATTCCTTCTGGGCGGCCGCCGTGGCCGAATGGGTTGGTGCGTGACTACCATTCGGTATTCAAAGAGAGAATCTCGGTGAAACACCAAAATTAAGAAAAACATTTTTCTAATAGCGGTCGCCCCTCGGCAGGCAATGTCAAACCTCCGAGTGTATTTCTGCTATGGAAAAGCTCCTCATAAAAAAAATATTTGCCGTTCGGAGTCGGCTTGAAACTGTAGGTCTATCCATTTGAGAATCAACATCAAGACGCACACTACAAATAGGAGGAGGAGCTCGGCCAAACACCCAAAAAGGATGTACGCACCAATTATATACATATATTATATAATAATTCCTTCTGAAAATTTCCCCAATAACGCACGTAGATATATTTTCTTTATGTAAATCTAAAATAGTTTTATGCGTTTTTAAATTTTCTATGTTTTGCTCTCTCTCATCTCGTCTCAATGTAAGACTGCGAAAAAAGTATTCTTCGTCAATCCATTGACTAATAAGCGAATTTTGACTGTTTATCGGAATTATTAAGATAAGAAGCTAAGGATTCTGCCACTGCTAAAGTTAAACATTTTTTGTTTTTGGTTACCGTTTGTACGAAATTAAACTTCTGTTACATGAAATTTGTATTTTGTACTAAAATATTCAAGAGCTTCAATACAAATAAAATAGGCGTCAACATTTTTTTGACGCTCACAGTAAGTAGATTAGTAGGCAAATTAATTCAGCGTCTTCTTAGAATCACACAGACATTAGGTCTGTCCATGAAGCAAACAATTTGTAAAAATTTTTACAAATTATCAAGTTTTGGTGTCGATGTATCCAAAAAACTTGCAAAATAGGGTAAAGTGAGAGAGCAAAATGACATCTAATTTTGAAAAAAAAAAATGCGAAAAATAGCTGTTCGCAAAGTAAATATAAACACGAAACAAAATTTCCGAGTTAAATCAAAGTTCTAAATTTAAATAAAAATAGTTATTAAGATGGAAAATGTAAGCAAACATATTTTAGATAAAATTTATAAAGTTTATTTGAAGTCATATATTAAATAGGAAATGGCCAATGATATAGAGGTACTCCTGACTGGTGACTGAACCTAAGCCTCCAGTCACCACAGACAAAAAAAGAAGTGATCGTCCTCGCGTGGTTCGAACGAGTGCAGCAATAAAAGCAGAGAGAATTTGCGGAAATCCCCTTAGAAAGCAGAAAATCATGTCCAAGTAAGTGAATGTATCGACATATCCATGTCAAGACGAATTACAGATGCCTCCACATGAAGGCCTTCCGTCGCTCAACTGAACATCTTTCTTCATTTCAGCGAAAAAGCTGTTAAGACCTGTTAAAAGTGTACCAGGAGCATGTCTTGGAAGGCGTGGTGAAGCAGTTGAGCAGTATTATGTATATTCAATGGAGAGCAATGGATCTTCCAGCAAGGTTCCAGCCCATAAGGCAGAAATCACCCAGCTGTGGCAAAAAAAATATTTCTGGGTTCATAGCCGCAGAAGATTGGCCGTCTGGAAGTCCAGATCTGAATCCATTGGACTACAGTTTTTGGTCAGAATTGGAGAACAAGGCCTGATGAAAAGCACACAGAAATTTGGAGAGACTCAAACAATCTTTGGTTCGAGCAGAGACGTTAATATCCGTGGAAACCGTTCCTGCTGCAATAGCTGAATGACCTAATCGTTTGAAGGCTTGTGTAAAAGCAAAGGGTGACCATTTTGAATGAAAATTCGAAATAAATTTTTTTAATATTTACGTGGTTAAATAAAACTAACGTAGTTAAAAAAAGTATTATACTTTCATATCTATAACGGACATAACTTGTAACAGAACTTATGGTAGGACTAAGTATAGCGTTTTTCAATAGGTGCGCTTCAACTTTTTTCCGATAGGGAAGACGAACGACGCAATATTTTTTATTTTTCGCTTGTCATTTGTAAACGAAATGTCAACAAGCAAAATATGCGTTACTGGGCAGAAAGCAATCCACACGTGATTCATGAGGAACCGTTGCATCCCGAAAAAATCACTGTTTGGTGCGGTTTACATGCCGGCGGCGTAATTGGCCCATATTTTTTCGTTGACGAGAACGATCGCCACATTACTGTGAATGGAAATCGATACCGCGACATGATAAACGATTATTTTTGGCCGCAATTGAATGGTATGGACTTAGACGACATGTGGTCACACGCTACAATTGATTTGTTGAAGAGTAAGTTCGATGAGCGCATTATTTCCAGAAATGGACCGGTCGAAAGGCCGCCGCGCTCGTGTGATTTGACGCCTCTAGGCTATTTTCTTTGGGGTTATGTGAAGTCATTGGTCTACACTAACAAGCCGGCGACGATTTGTGAGCTCAGAGCCAATATTGAACGCGAAATTGCTGGAATTTCGGCCGATTTATGCAAAAAAGTGGTCGAAAATTGGGTTCAACGATTGGACTTCGTAAAACGTGCACGCGGTGGTCATGCAAACGAAATCGAATTTCATACTTAAATGTATATGTTCAAGCTCGAAAATAAAAGAAAAATTAGTTAAAAAAGTCAAACCGTTTGTGTTTTATTCAAAAAAAAAGTTGAAGCGCTCTTACTGAAAAACGCTTTATATATGTACGTTCATAGAAGGAAGCTATGCAATAATACAATTGATAATGGAATGTTCTTCATTTGACAGCAATGATGAAATGGAACAAATTATTGTGGACAAAATAAAATCATGTGATGTTAAGCAAATTTTGCATTCTATTTCATTCATTTTTTTAATTTAATAAGACATAGGTCAACTGAAAAAAAATTAATTCTTTTGGATTTTCCCCGCCAGCAATTTAATCAGTTCGTAAAACTTGCACCTCTTTACTGGTTTTGCGTTCATGTACTTTTTTGTGATATTTTTCTTTTTTTTGAGAGCAAATACTCGGAAATTAAGTTACTGGGAATTTGCAGGATCATTTGTATATGAATGTATGACTTTCTTACAAGTAAAAATTTATCCAGTAAAGACTTGCAACTTCCCCTACTTTGCATGTTTTTTGGATACATGAACACCAAAACTTAATAGTTTGTAAGAATCGTTACAAATTATTAGCTTCATAAACTATTGGGTCTGTTCTCGAGGAAAAATCTTCTTCAAGAGAGTTTAGAATTATAGGATTTTTTTCTTGAGAAAATGTGAATTGAAGAGAATAAATTCCCACCGAGATTATTTGTTAGTGGGCTGATTATCGTTTGCGGAAAATTCGAAAACCATTTCACGTAGGTATAATTTATAAAAAATATAGGTACATAAGCTACTTTCATATACTCATAATACTGTGCATTAATTTTGCCGCATTTTATACAGTTATAATTTTTTTTATATATTATGCTAGAATAGTTTATGGCTCGAATGCATCTTTGATTAAAGACATTGAATGAGTTCAACAATTTTTCAAGTTTTTTTGGCTTTTGGTTTTTCATCTTCTAAACTAACTATCAAATTTTACCTCAATAAATTTCTTTAAACACATTGTTGCGAAATATGTACATATAATTGTTATTATATCTTTAAATACCATACCTATTACTAGCAGTTTTGGCTTAAAAAATAAGTTTGAATTTGACGGGCTATCGGAATCAGAAGTTTTGATGTCTGTCATGGGCATCAAGTCGAATGCCATTGCAGACAATGAAATATCCTGAAATTTGTGCAACTTGGGTACTTTAAAGCATATTATTAATCCCTGCTTCACAACTTCATGTTTTCCAACGGAGTGGAAAAGGCTATCCATTCCAATCGCCAAAAAAGCAATGCTAGTAGCTCAAGGCCGCCGTAGCCGAATGGGTTGGTGCGTGATTACCATTCGGAATTCACCGAGAGGTCGTTAGTTCGAATCTCGGTGAAGGCAAAATTAATAAAAACATTTTTCTAATAGCGGTCGCCCCTCGGCAGGCAATGGCAAACCTCCGAGTGTATTTCTGCCATGAAAAAGCTCCTCATAAAAATATCTGCCGTTCGGAGTCGGCTTGAAACTGTAGGTCCCTCCATTTGTGGAACAACATCAAGACGCACACCACAAATAGGAGGAGGAGCTCGGCCAAACACCTAACAGAAGTGTACGCGCCAATTATTTATTTTTATTTTTAGTAGCTGAAGTGATTATACTCGTAGACCTGTAAGCATTTTACCAGCCTTTTCAAAGGTGTACGAGTCGCTGATGGTAAGACAAGGTTCATCATTTCTTCAGGAAAATAATTTTTTGCACCCACTGCGATCTGGGTTTAGACCTGAGTATACGAGATGTGTTCAAAAAAGAACATCAACAACCGATGAAATTGTTGAGAAAGTGAAGAAAATTGTTATGGTGAATCGTCGAATCACAATAAGAGAAGTTGCTGAAGATGTCGGCATATCAGTTAGCTCATTAAATGCAATATTTTCGGAAATTTTGGGCATGAAGCGTGTGGCAGCAAAGTTCGTTCCAAATTTGCTGAACTTTGACCAAAACCAACGTCGCATGAGCATCGCTCAGGAATTGTTGAATGACGTCAACGATGATCCAGATTAGCTTAAAAGGGTTATAACTGCTTTATGGTTATGACATCGATACCAAAACCCAATCGTCCAATGGAAGAGTCCAAGAGAGCCAAGACCAAAAAAAAGCACGCCAAGTTCGAACAAATGTTAGGGTTTTGCTCACTGTTTTCTTCGCTTACTATGGCGTAGTGCATCAGGAGTTTTTACCACAAGGTCGTGCGGAAAATAAGGAGTATTACCTTCTTAGGTGTCGTTTGCATGAAGCAATACGAAAAAAACACCCGGAATTGTGGAAAAAAAGCATGGATTTTGCATCATGATAATGCATCTGCCCCCTCATCTTTGCTTGTGAGAGTTGGCCAAAAACAACACTGCTAGCGTGCCTTAGCTATCCTATTCACCAGATTTGGCCCCCTGTGAATTTTTCCTGTTCCTAAGATTGAAGAGACCCATGAAAGTACGGCGATTTACGACGAATGAGGAGATAAAAACCAAATCGCTGAGAGAGCTCAAGGACATACCAAAAAGTGCTCCTGCTTCGAGGATTCTAAAAACGCTGGTACAAGTGTATTATATCTGAGGGAGACTACTTTGAAGGAGATAAAATAGAAATTGATGAATAAAAAAATATTTTTTGAGAAAAATGAAAATTCACTCATGTTTTTAACACACCTCGTATGCTGTTTTACGTAGATTAAGAATTTCAGCGTGATTTACGGCATCAGAGACTAGAAGAAAGCTAGCTATTATACTCATTGTGAATCACATCACATTTTCTGAGCACGTATATAAAGGGTGGTTAGATTTCAAAGGCCGATGTTGAATGTGAACCACACCAAAGCGTCAATTGTTTTTTTGCATTTCGTTTGACATTTTTCAATTTCAGACTAACTCAATTTAAACCATGGAAAGATACGAAATCGAGCAACGCATTAAAGTTATTCAGGCTTATTATGAAAACGGGCGTTCAAATCAAAATGCATATCGAAGAAAGTCATCTTCAGTGATGAGGCATATTTTCATCTCAGTGGATTCGTCAATAAGCAGAATTGCCGCATTTGGGCGAATGATAATCCAAGAGTGATTGCCGAAAAACCAATGGACCCCCAAACGTTTGACGTTTGGTGCGGTTTATGGGCCGGTGGCTTCATTGAGGCGCATTTTTTCCAAAATGAGGCCGGTCAGTTGCGCGAATAATCTCACGTCGCGTCGATGTCAATTGGCCGCCAAGATCATGGGTTCTTTAGGGTTATTTGAAAGAAAAGGTGTACGTCGATATGCCAAGAATAACTCAAGAGCTAAAGGATGAGATAATTCGGCACATTAACGGCATATAACCTCAATTATGCCTCAGCGTCATCGAAAATTTGGACCATCGGATGGAGGTGTGCCGCCGAGGCCGCGGCGGCTATTTGGCCAATATTTTCTTCCATGCGTAATTGAGCTATACCAATATGATCATAATAAAGAGAAATGATAATAATTTCCTAACAAAATTGTATTTTATTCAAAATCAGCACCGGTCCTTGAAACTTAACCAGCCTTTAGTAAGCTTGACTCTATTTCATCTCACAAAATAGATGGCGCTTGTAAAAATGTACGCACTTTGATGATATGACCACATTTCTTTGTCGAAAAACAAAATTCTAGGATGCAGCAGTTTTGATTATCTGACAGCTGGAAATTGAATATTTATGTAAAAGCTAATTGAATTTAAAGCTCCGCAATACCTTTACAAGAAATTAAGATATGATATCTAAGAAGCATCAAAGTGATTGTCTCCAAATTTTCCCACTTACAGGTATCTTCAACAAGGCTGTTCTTCATTAATGGTGTGAGGCTTTGGAATTCAATACCTGAATCTGTCAAAGGTGTGATCACTAGGAGAAATACACGATTACTTTCATTATATTTAATGAATGTGGGTGTGATAAAACTGTTACCATTTATCTGGCTCTCTTATTTTTACTATTAATCCTCATCTTGCTTGTTGCTATTTGTGTGTCTCCCTATTCCCATATTTATCACTCAATTTTGATTATATATATATTTATATATATACAGCTAGTTAAGTTTGAGAATATTATTTTAATATTTGAGTTTGAACTTCCAACCAGTTGATGCATTGTAAAAACTAAAAACTCGTACAGATACAATCTCATTTTTTTTAATAAATAAAATACAAATACCTTTAATCTAGATTTATTTAATCAATAAAGTTTAAATAAATTTCGAAGGAATGCTGTTGTATTCATTTCTCTCTAAATAACGAAACTGATTGTGATTTTTTATGACTCTTATAGGTTAATGAGGCTTTTGAGGTGCTTAAGCGTCGCACGTCAACGAATCCAAATCAAAGATTACCAAAAGTTGAAATACTTCGCAATGCTATCGAATACATTGAAAGTCTCGAAGATCTGTTGCAGGTATGTAAAGAGAAAATGCCCTTAGAATTTTCGGACATCACCGAAATACTCGACTACATCTAAATACCCTCTTTTTAACATTCACAGCTTCAATAACTTTTTCTCGCTTAAATTTTGTATCTATTTTAGGAGTCATCGCCCACACGTTCCATAGACAGTCTTGCAGATGGTATAAGTGGGAAAGCGTGTCAACAGGACTATTTGGTGAGTGATTTTTTGTTAATAAAATAAACTAAAAAATAAATTGCCAAGTCATAACAATAAAATGTATGTGAATTAAATGAATTGTAAGTTTATGCTTTTCTTCATTCAAATTAAATTGAAAGCTGTTTTTTAGCGCTTACTTTAATACAATGTATAGCAAATTAAGATTATTTTAGGGATAGCTGCTAACTGCTAGTAAAATTTTAAATCTTTTTTGTTAGGTTGTCGTAAGTTTTACTATTTTATTTTAGTTGACATCGCTTTGTTCTTTATTTAGTTTCGTTGTGTGTTGTGCGATGAAAATGAATGGCCGTGTTCAGAGAGGAAGAGGAAAACTGAAGTGTTTTTTGTATCGTACGAGTATATACATACGTATAGTATTTATTTTAGTATTACGGGAAGTGTGAGACACATTTGCCTATTGTTTGGTGGATTAGTATGCTGTCTACATAGCTACGTGTTGTACGCTGAGTGGATAGAAAAGGATGGAGTGTCACAACAAGCATTGCTTTGATTTATAACAGTGAAACGAAGACATATTTTTCATTGAATTCATTATTTATTTATTTTTTTGTATTTTGAATTTTAAGAGAGACATTTTTAATAGATGGTTAAACGCTTAAGGAATAAGATATGCTTTTATTGTTATGCAGCAAAGGGGGACCAGTATTATGGAAAGGGGGTGTTGACAAAAATGTCTTAACTTTTTGTAAGTAATCGGGTTTTCATGAATATTCGTGGCGGAATTGTTTTCCGCGTTCTATAGATCGATTTTGTCATTAGCGTTTCTGTACATATTTTACATCATGACTTTGAAAATTAAAACCATTGATTGATAAATAAGCTTTAGTTTTCGAGTTATCACATATGTATGTATGATTTTGTAGAAAATGGCAATCAACAATCGTTCTTTCATTTGATGCCCTTATTTCTGTACCTTATGATATTTTTTGGAGCCACTATCCATATTGGTTGATGGGTGACTAAAATTCGGAAGTGCACAGGTTGGAAGCTGCGGGTATACAGCACCAATTAAAAGAAAGAAGTTGTTCTCATAGCAGTCGCTCCTCGGCAAATAAAGGCAAACCGACGAGTGTATTTCTGCTATGAAAACGTTTTTCATGAAAAACCATCTGCCGTTCGGAGTCGGCTTAAAACTGAAGGTCCCTCCATTTGTGGAAAACATCAAGACGCACACTACAAATAGGAGGCCACAACATGGTTTGACAAGGAGTAGAAAGGTGGTAATCGGTCGGTGCAAGGTCCGGAGAATACGGAGGATGCTGCAGGACCTCCCATTCGAGCTCGTGGAGTGTGGCTTTGAGACTTGTGCAACGTGGTGCCTGGCGTTGTCATGAAGATGTATGGTTGGACCATGCCGATCAGGCCTTTTCACTCGAATAACTCATTCACGAGGTGTATGGCATTATAGAGCTCCTTGCAGACCGTGCCATTATTTTTGAGCATTTCCCAGTGCACCATGCCCTCCCAGTCCCGTCAAAGACATATCATGATCTTCTTTGGATGAAGACCCGGCCAGACCCTCCACTTTGGCGTATCTCCTGGAGCCACCCACTCCTTTCTTAGCTTCATATTGATGTATAGGCACCATTTCTCATATCCCGTGACGATTCGGTAAAAAAGTGCTCTTTATGACCGCGTGTTGCGCGATGGCGGGCGAGATGCTAAAAAAGCAAGGCGACTTTCTTTGTTTTTTCGTTGTGCTCGTAAGGCAACTAGGTTCCAATTTTTCGGTAAATCCTATTGAATGAAGATGATTGAGAATCGTTTTGTGATCGCAGTACAATTTTTCCAGCAATTCACGGTTGGTTTGGCAACCGTTCTTCTTCAAAAGTAATTTGAGACGTTCTTCATCGAATTCAGAAGGTCTTCCGCTGCGGGACGTGTCATCGACGTCAAAGTCCCTATTTTGAACTTTGTAAACCATTTCCGTTTTGTAGACTCACCTATGACACCTCCTCCAAGACGTCAAAAATGTCCCGGACTTTTCGATCTCGACGAAAAGCAAAGAAGAGCAAATGTCTAAAATGTTGATTTTTGCTTTCTGGGTGTTCAATTTCTAAGCTTCAAAACTAATAAGAAATTAAATAACTCAAAAACACAATTAACATAGTTTTGTAGAGCAAAAAGAATTCTATCGAATGAATACTTGCCCTTTGCCAAACAGCAAACAAATCGTTGTAAAATAAAAGGAAATATAAAAAATGTGTTAGTACTCGGAAACCCCCTAGATCCGCTGTTGTAGTCCCACTTCAATTAAAAAAACAAACGAAAAATAGTAAAAGTGATGCGTCAACTCGAATTAGAAAACTTATCAAAATTAAATAAATCATTTCAAAATGAAAATATGTATTAAATTAAGTAATAACAGTTAAACTTAGAAATATTAAATTTGAAATTATATGCAAAAAATAAAAAAAATCTATGAGAGCAACCTTAAAAATACTTTTTTATGAATATTTTTAAGTGTTACGAAATAAACGCATTTAAAAGAATTTCCACATTACCAATAAAAAAACATAGAATAAATATGTGCGTGTGCATTTGTTTCCAACCTTTCCCCCAAACTTTTCTCGTGACATAACAAACCAATTTGTTTGGCTTGGCAGCACTCCGTTCAGCCCCTTTCACATCTCTCGCCCTCTCGGAGTCCCCTCCTTGTATGTAAATATGTATGTAAGAATGTACACATCTTCCAACAATTGGAAAATATTTATGTTTACGCTGACGTTCACATTTAATAATCGTCGTGTCGCCTATTTATGAATTAGATATTTGTTGTTTGCATTTATCTATGAATTATTTCTGTGTCAGATCGCGCCACTCTCACGTATGCACACGAACACACACACTCGAACAGCTGGGGAAACACGTTCCGCCAGAGTTTGCTTTGGGTACTTACTTCGCCTGGGCGGTCTGGGCATTTTCTTTTCATTTGTTACATTTGTTGGCACCTTATTCATTACTCAATTCTAATGGTTTGGCTATTTTTGCAAGAAACCAATGGATATTCGGTTCAAATACGTTTGTTCTTTTTTTCTCTTAATCTTCTTGCTTGCTGTCAATTTAATCCCGAAGAGTTGGTTTATATTGCATATTTTCTATGGGCTTTATGCGGTAGATTTTTCAAATATACAAGATTATATGGTGATTAACAAAATTTTGTCTCTTTGAAATAGAATATATTAGGGATTTTCGGTAAAACTAAACATTAAGTGCTCTTAAAATAATTGAATAAATAGTCAGAAGCCTTAAGATGCTCAAACTTACCCATTAGATCTACATTGCTTCGCTAGGAATGATTTAGTATAGATCCAAATCCTGCATTACTAATAGTGTTTTTCTTCTCGAAAAAAATGCCACCTCATTATATGGCAGTATTACGAAAATCTTGGGAGGCGCTTTGCTAAAATGTGGCGTAAAATGAGGATAGAGCAAATAAACTTCACTAACTCTTTAATAAATTTATTTAGTGAGTGTAATAATCAAAAGTGAAAGTTATTTGTAAAAATTAAAATTTTCGTAGAACTAACTTCTGTATCTATGCATGTGGGCATACACAGATCAACTAAAATCAGGTGGATAACGCTCACCCTCACATTTCGCAGAGGGTAGGAAATGCTACACATTTGCCTGATCAGAGTGCAGATTTTGAGAAAAGAACAAGCAACCATATGAATATGCTGAGAAAAAAATTTAACAGCCCCGGCGCAGAGCAGCATAACTGAGATATTATTGCGAGAAAAGAAAACGCTGTAAGACTATGTTCATACATACCAAGTAGTTAAGGCAACTAATATTTAAATTGTGTTATTAAATTTGTTGTTCACACACATTTTTAGTATTTCACAGATTTTGTTTATGAAAAATTCGGTGCGAGAAAAAACGAGAAACTCTTAACTTAACAACAAAATTTCTGCTCCTGGAGAGGTGGGCTTCAGCGAGCGCTGGGCAAGTAAACAAACTTGTAACGTCGCCAAATCTTTCTGGCTGGTGGATCGAAGGTGGTCGAAGGATCTCCTGCGGTTAACAAAATCTCAGCTCCGCATTGGCCGTGTGGTATACTTGTTGTGAGACTCATCATTACTTCGAGTTCTTTTTGCGTCACTTGCTTGTAGGATGAGGTGGAATCATTTCAGCTCTTTCTCCTTAACTGCACTGCTTTCGCAGGGCTAAGATTTAAGCATCTTGGCTCTCATCTCTTTGCCACGTCTGCTGACATAGCAGGTATGGATATTAAAAACCTGTTGAAAATGATCAGCAGTACGAAGAGGCGAATACCACCGTAAATCAGCTGTCGTTCGGTTGTTTTCAACAAATACTCATCCCCTCCTCCTTTGTTCCCAGCCTCATTCTTCTTTTCTTATCCTCTTTACAATAGTATCAATAAGGATGAATTTTTGATTTTCGTCCAAGTGTGCCCTCTCTATGAGCAACTATTTCAACCTTCCCTAACCTAAGAAAATTTATTATTTCAAAATATATATATTGAGTCTTCCCAGTCAATGCAATCGCATTGCAAAGTCAGCCTGTTCAGAAATTAAAAAAGGATAATTTGATAATTCTTCAAAATTGAAAGAGGCAGCAGCCATTGCTTCCTACAACATTAGAACCAGATGCAGTTCGAAGGTCGTTGAAAAGAATTTTAGTTGAAGTTTGTGCATAATGTTCGTTCAAGCTATTCTGTGAGCTAGCGTCAGAAACCATCTTCAGGTTCTCAGAAAAGTGGGATGACTGAAACGCTATATGGAATCTAACCGAGGCAGCCACGTGAATAAAATCGTGTTTTATAAATAAATAATGGAAATGTTATTTTTAAAAGACTTTTCGCACGTTTGATAATGTAGTAATTATAGAAGTATTTCAAAACTTTTATTTTTTGGAAAACGCAAAGAAGACTTTATTTTGAAAAGTTTAATTTGATTGCAAATGATTGTAACAAAATCGAAAGAGTCACGTCAATTCGAAAGGCAGGAAAACAAAACATTTGTGGAAAAAGTGGCGTCTTCTAAATTCAAAAGCGTTCGTTTGTTAGATTAGCTTCTGTTTTCGAGGCAACGGTATTTGAAAATGCCTGCTGGGCCACTGAAAGCTCTTTTAAAATAACTTTACATCACATGCTAAAGTACATAATAGGTCTTGATGATTATCAGAAATAACTGCTGTGCATAATAACTTTAAAACTAAGGGAGTTATTTACAAAAAGGTAAATTTTACCTAAATTTGTTAAGCAAAGAAAAAAAAAACACATTGAAATGTAGTCCCCATTTTTTTGTATCGAATACATATTAAATATATGTATACTTGTACATCCACATTGAGATTTAAATGATTTTCGATATAAAAGTTTTGATGCAAGGTTGTTTCTAAATGCGTTCTCAGTGGCCCTAAGGACAGTTTTCAAATTGGGAACTGCTACAACAACAAAAATTTCAAATACCATGGCCTAGAAACTGTAGACCATCTGTCAACACCGATGATACCATTAAATTTAGAAGGCCTCGGCTAAATTTTGTCCAAATTTTGAACTTGAACAGTGTTACTAACCTGCACACCGTTACAAAAAATGTTTATTTTAACCAGAAAAGGGTATTTTATTTTAGCTCAAAATTTTGTATTCAGGCTTAATTCACTTTATATAACAGTATTTCTAAATATTACAGTTTTGTTTAAAAAATAATTTTATTTTAGTTTTAATTTATTTTAATAATTTAAACTGTTAACTTTGAATTTTTATGAAATAGTTTTTTTTACTGCAGTATATACCAGGAAAATATTCAATGTCGGAAAGTTATTTTTTATTTACCCCTGTCTTGAAACAAAACCAAGAAATATGTTTATCTGTTAGTGGATTTAGGATTTTTTCTACGGGTGGTGCACTTTAATTTTAAAAAGCGGCCGCTTTTTATTTAGTTTTTCCGATGTAGTACTGAAATTTATTTTGTATCTGTATTATTATTAGTATCTGTTTGGCGTCCTGTGTTTATAAAAAGGAATACAAAAATACCTAATATTTATATATATAATTGGTGCTTACAGCCTTTATTGGGCTCCGAGCTCCTCCTCCTATTTGTGGGGTGCGTCTTGATGTTGTTCCCCATATGGGGGGACCTACAGGTTTTTAATGGCAAAAATACACACGGAGGCTTGCCATTGCCTGCCGAGGGGTGACCGCTATTAGAAAAAGCATTTTATATTATTTGATGTTCATGCATGGAGATTCGAACCTGTGCACATCCGAATTTAAGTCACGCACCAACCCATTCGGCTACGGTGGCCGCTGTAGATATCTATTTCCGATATTTTCTCCGTATTGATTATTTTATAGAACTGAGATTAATGTTGTTGTAGCAGCATAATATTCCCCATACATATAGTATACGGGGAGTGCTGCTGAAGTGACTGTCCTTGGCCGGATATAAATCCAGGTCGTTCCGGTTACGTAGAGCCGACTGTCGTGGCTTAATCTCATCAGGCGGTTATTTTAATTTATAATAAAATCTTAGAAAACTTAAAATGTTTAGTTTCTTCGTAATATTATCAAACACGTGCTATAATAAATCAAAAATATAAGTTCTGTTCATTTTATTCCATTATTAAAAATATGCTTATATAAAGCAACAATTGCTTAGGTAAAGCAATAAAATATATATTACATTTTTTATACTCGTTTCGTTTTTTTTTTTGTGATTCGAAATGGAATAAATAAATTTTCCTCTTTTATTCGATACTTGGTTCCAACAAGACGGCGCAACTTGCCATGCAGCGCGCTTAACAATCGATTTATTGGACTCATCGAATGGATCTTGTAACTCGCAGCTATAGCGGACATATGTCGGCTACCATACTCAAAAATTAAATGGCACAAAATTATCTACCAGATTATAATAACAAATTCATTTCAACAATATTTCTGTTAAGTTAAGTTCCTAAGCTTAAGTTTTCTTAAGTTCCTAAGCTCTTGAAAAACACCCTATATATACATAACAGTGAGTCCAATTTCCAGTTGCACAACAATACCTATGATTTCTGAAACTTTTATAAAAAATAGTTTTGAATCTTACCGAAATAAGTATTATGCCTCTACTATTCTCTCTGAAGTCTTGCAACCGTGAAGGAAAACTTAAAAAATGTGGCTTAATTCCTCGATAGCCGAAATGCCATTAAAATTATAATATTCTACATATTCTATCTTTGGCTCTTTAAAAGGTAAAATTGTCTTTCATGAATATAATAATATAATATCTCAACTTAATATGCCACTGTAACCTATGATCGTTTAAATTATTATGAAATCATCTCTTAAGACGCTTTACTGTTACAATGGCATATGCACTCAAAAAAGGGGAACACGCTGTGTTATAATTTCCATTCAGATCTAAATTTGTATATGTATTTACATACATACATACATACATACGCACTTACACATATGCATATATACATAAATCCATAAATACGAGTAATAACGCATTAAATGCCCTCATCCCCCTTTGGCGAAGTGACTATAAAACATTAAAATTTTTGACAAAAATGCCATGTTGTAAATTAATTTTTACAAATTCAGTTGGTTTTAAATAATTTCACAGTATCACATACATAGATCGACCTGAATGAATGCACGGCAAATGGGCTGTGTCGCGTGCTCCCAAATACATAACGTACCTTGATATGCTACGGGCACGAGAAATCAGCGATATAAACGTAAAGGAACATTAGTATGACGGAATTTATAGAATTCGAGTTGGGTTGTTTGATTGTGGCAAACAGTTGAGCGCTTGGCAGCACATCGATGATATCAACGCATCGGCTGCCTGCAACGACACATGTGCATACGCATACTTACATTTGCATATATAAAGTGGCGATTAGAAAAATAGTAGTAGTATTAAGTGTCGACTTTCCTCTTCCGCTTTGTATGAATTATACTGTAAGGTAGTCACTCCAATTCTTAAGACCACTATTAAATTTGTAATTTAATCAAACATAATTGCAAATAAAACATTTTGGGCTCCTCGCTTCATTCTTTGGCAGTTTTAGGTACATTTTGATTTTGTAAACCCAACGAAAGCGTCTAAGCGCTCGGTAGTTGGCAAAATAGCAATCAGCTGTTTGACATACATATGCCATTTGATGGTCAGGCGCAGAATGTATGTTTCGAATGTAAAAGTTAAGAAAAAAAGTAAGAAAGTTATGTTTACCGTTCAAAATTTGATATTTCAGGGGCATTTTTTAAAGTGAATAAAACGGAACTAATTCGCAAGAGATTCAGCTGGTGCATTACAAAAATATTTATTGGTTCTAATTAGTGAAAGGCTTTCGATACAAATTTATATAAATATATGTATAAGTTTTCCTAACAATGGCCAAGTAATAATGATTTTATGTAAGTATAGGGTGTTGTCAGTAGATTGGGTCGAATATGCTCTTATAACACATTTCTTTCTGAAGTCCATGTAAACGGTTATTATTTATAACTACAAATACGCTGTTAAATTGTGTTTGCACTTCATTGTAAAAATGTTACACTTCCAAGGTGTACAATTTGCTCAATGATGCACTTATCCCTGTAAAAAGTATGTTTTGTCTACTCAGAAAAAGCACAAAATACTGCGGGTATGTATCCATCTTTGGCTGGCACACGCATTTCTTAATATTAACCTTGTAAGTAGTTAGCTGATTTTCGGCGAAACCAACTCCCTTGACAAAACTTCTAAACGTTCCCACGACGATCAGTTCTACGTAATCGGAACGCCCCGGATTTATATCTGGCCAAGGGCTGTCACTCCAGCAGCGTTCTCCGTACATGTGTGGGAAATGTTTATGCTTCTACAACAAAGCTTCTGAAAGGTGAAAATTTATCTCTTTTGCATTCGTTGAATGTTGGATTTTTAAAATCGAACATAGAATTTTCTCGCCGTAGTAGAGTTATTTTAGAAACGGAACACGAAAAAAAGGAGGGCATGAAAAGGCAAAATTTTTTGGGAGAAACGAAATCGTCGTTAATGATATTCCAGTATTAAAATACTCGCGCTATTATTTTGACGACAGCTGTTTGTATAGATTGTATAGATATTTACTCCTAACTGTACTTTTTCTTTTATTTTATTTATTTATGCTGGTTGACAGTGAGATTGGGGTAAGGAAGCAGCAGTCAGTGGGGGTGCTTTGGGCGTCGGTGTTAATGACAAATTGCACAGGAAAAACATGACACCGAAAATGGAACTGTGAGCGCTTGTCGCAGTTACAACATCACACACGCACGTTTTGTACGTACCGGTGTGTATGTAAATATGTATTCGTGCATATGAATGCCGACGACTTCATTGATCGTGCAGTTGCAGGTCGACATTTACAATCTGACGATTTGACAGCTGAACAAATTGTTTGCAATTAAAACATGTTGCTAATTTTGAAGAAAGTAAAAGTGAGTGCAGTGCAGACTACTTTCCGCCTAGTCTATTTTTGGGCGGCCAACATTCAATTCACACCTTCTCTCACTTAAGTTTTTACAAATTACATTTGGGTGATAATTTTTCAATGTTGGCTGCATTTGAAAAGAGAAAAAATAAAAAGAAAACAGAACGTGAAATAAAAAACATGAAATAAAAAACAAAAGCAAAATAATGATACAAAATTTTACCCACAGAGCCACGATAAGGCGCAACGGCCCAAATGATGTTACTTCTTTCAGTTACTGGCAGGCAGACAGCTTCTTCGCAAAAACATTTACTTACTGTGACAATAATCCGCCACAATAATCACTGTGCGTTGCATTGAATGCTATCCGATAAAATTTCCGCCGCACCGAAATCTGCAACAAGTGAATGCTTGAGCGATTGCTTGCTCTTCATGAAGCAAGTGCTACCCCATAGCCCGAATACGAGCAGTTGATGCAGTGGTGCTGTGTATGGCTCCCAATGCGCTGCATAAGTAGATGCTTGAATTTAGATTACAAAATGCACAAATTCGCTAATTTACCATAAAACGTTTGATTTTAAATTCAAGCGCTGCGAAGCTAAAACTTTAATGAAAGAAAAGGGGCGCAAGCCTTAATGGTTGCGCTTTTACGATTTTGATTGAATTCTGGCATGTCGCCAGAATGGACTGCAATTGCAACGAAGCAATGATTTGCGGTCGCTGCAATTACTTAAGGATTTCAGGAAGTTTTATAAATTTTCACTTATGGAATTATGAGCAAATGTATTTCTGGTATGAAATGAATGGTTTGATTTCGCCTTTAGAATCATTTAATTGAAGAGTGGATACTCTTACTAATGATTCAAAATTCCATAAGTGATTCATAAAACGCTTTTGGATTGCTTATAATAAATGATTGAATTAATCAAGAATGTGTTAAAAGAATAGCCGACCTGAATAGCAATAGCTACCTGGAAGGTGTCTAAGCATTTACATCTCCCTCGATTCGGTTAGGCTGTTACAAGCAAACGTTACTTGGGCTAAGCTATGTTACCTTACAGCACTAGTGAGCAGGAGTATAAAAATGTCATGTGCGAGTATACTAGTGTTGGAAAAGTGTCGACGTTGGCTCACATCCATATTTCATGTTTTCTAGAGAAGAACTGAGATGTTTTGATGCATCAACCTTTTTTTAAAAGCGAGTTTTTTAAAATGTACACTCATTTTAATTTGTTGATTTAAATACAATAGTGGAATTGAACTTGGACTGAGATCTCGCCAAGCGATCAATAAAAGGGCACTCCCTTTGTCATTAATTTGTCTCATAGAACAGATGTCGCCATTTTTTATTCCAATGCTACTTATTGTGGAACAAAAGAGATCTCCCAAAGCGGCGAATAAAATAGTACTTCCTTTGGCAATAGATTAAGGCAATAGACGAGAATTCTCCGTCGATTTTATTTTTTAATTCATTAACAGAAAAAAAATCGTTCATTGTAAAAAAATAATATTGTTAAATTGTGTCGGAATTAAATTAATTAGTTGAACAAAAATCATTCTTGTTTTGACAAATAGATATTTATTCTGCTTTACTGACACGATGCAGAGGTGTGGCCAACATCAGACCGCGAACCGGCTCTTAGCGATTTTGAAGAGATCAGCTCATTTGCTGACTTAACTGGGGTTATGACAACAGTTTGTTTACGAGACAAGTAAGATTGTGTCGAGTTTCACTCATTTTACTTCGCTGCCTTCTGAACAACGTCTGATTGGAAGAGTGTAAGAATACGTGTGGAATGTGCGTGTAGAATCCTATTGCCAAATCTCCGGTGATGTGGCAGCCGAAGTTACTCTTATAGTTTTGCTTCGGAGGCCCAAACCTTGTAATCTATCATCATTTATTTGCTCTCTCTCTCTCTTATTGCTCGTCTATGAGGTTTAAAAAATTGCTCTTCAACTCAGGAAGCTTCAAGGCAAAACTGTTAAAGTTGGTAGACCAGCTGATTTGTTTTTTTTCCTTTCGCCGTTTACATCTGGAGCAAGGCGAATTTATTACAGGTGATGTAAGTAAGTAAAAGCTTACGTGTATTTTGGTTTTGCTTTTTTAATTCCATCACCTCAAAATCAGCATGCCATATCGGTTCCCCTCCAGGAACGTCAAAAAAGTGCCCCCGCTCAACTTTTTTGAATCCAAATATATATACTTTCATGTTTGCGTTTTTTTTGTAATATTTCATTTTAAATATTATTTGAATCACCAACTACAAATTCTCAATGTACACAAATGGCAAAGTAAAAAAACACAGATGTAAACAAAGCATATAATTTAGACGTTATTCATATCTACGGCAAAAAAATCAGCTAGGCGGATGCCATCAGCTGTATTAAATCCTGATCCGGATATCAGCATAAAATGAAATGACGCAAAGCCGTTCCATTTGCATTATCGTTGCATTTGCTTCTAGCTCCAACTTCATATCGGCTGTGCAACATTGTTTGCCCTTTTTGTTTTCTTTTGCCGTGATAGTTCCATCTACAAAGCGTTGTTGGTCTAGCGCCGCCTTCTTTAATGAATGCAACTTGGAAGGCTTGAAGCTTGCCTCTCCAATACCCCCTCATTACTCATTCGGGAGGTTTGCGTGAAGTTTCATCAAAACTTCTCCATTGCGCGGTTGGAATGGATGTGAAATTATTAAATTATTCCAAAAACTCCATTACTCGCGCTCATGGGATAAGCAATGTAAGAAGCGAATATGAAAAATAATATGCTTATAGACAAAAGTATAGGGAGTAAAAGGGAGCAATCACGTACTTGCAAAGTATGAAAATACCTAGTTCGAATGGAAGGTAATAAAAACGAAACAATACAAAATATAATAAAAACAAAATTCTGGTCCGGTCTTATAATTGGAGATGCATTCATTACAACTCATAAGAAGAATGATTTACTAAACATTCGGTCGCTTTCAGGGGACATCGCAGCATCACAGAGGAACTTTGAACATACATATGACTAAAATGATAAGCCCTTAACTTATCAAAGTACTATTTAAAGTATTACCTTCCAATAATTTAGTGGGCTCATGCTTGAGTACGAATTATCCATGTTGAAATATTGACGAAGAGTCATAATACTAAGCACAAACATCAACTCAACTGTTGCAAATCTTTTGCGATTTGTTTATTTGCCAAAATTTAAAAAGTGGCAGTTGAGTTATTGAAGTTGGTGTTAGAAAAATATAATAAAATATGTTACTATGACATCTTCAACAAAATACTACCAGATTGAAAATTTAAATTAATGTTTTATCAACTATCTAAACTATATTTAAAGTAAATTTTATAAAATAATGCAAAGAAGAAAGAAATTAGTCCTGCATTTACAAGAAAATACAAAAAAATTAAAAAAATGCAAAAGTACTAGATACCAATACACGGAAGCCGATATACAGTATTTTATATTGCGAAATAACCGAACTTATAAGAATATGGCAACGTTGCTAGTATTATGACCAAATTTTGAAATTTCAAAAATCTCTATGCCAGTGTCAAATTTGAAATGTAAACACCTTCTTTTCAAGGCGAATCTATTAAAGGTGCTGTTGGTAAATCAGCTGATTTGTGTTTCTCTTTCGCCGTGTCAATGTGCCTGTTAGCTCCGATTGAAATAAGGCGAATTCATTATTTTTTTTTCAGTTTCCCAATACTTTGCTTTCTTTGAAAATCAAACGTACAAAATATTGTTGTTTGTCTAGTGCCACCACCTTTAATGAATGTGCCTTGTATCATTCTGTGTATTGTATTTTCATTTTTTATATTTAGTTTGACATCGGTTTTTAACATTTGTTGTCACCAAAGTTGAATCGATCAGCATGTGTCTTTACAAAGCATGGCCCATTTCAATGACCCAACTGTTTTGTAGAGTTTTGGTAACCATAGTCAAATGGTTCAAAAGTGCCCAGGCCGTAACCGGAACGACCCGGATTTATATCCGGCCAAGGGCTGTCACTCCAGCAGCATTTTCCGTATGAGGAATGTTTATGCCGGTACAACAACAACAAAGCAAGGCTAATAACTTTCTCTTTCACCAAAAAGATTTAGGACTTTTCTGATGCCCTTGCACTATTTTCTTCTGAGAGACGCACATAACAAATTCGAGGAGGAGCTCGGAAAAAAACCCCAATAAGGGGAGTGAATACATAAATCATAAGTCAAAACCTGAAAAGCACTTAGAATACGGCATATCAACAAACGAAGATTAACAAATGAATATTGAAGATCTTCATTGACTATTAACCTCAATTATTGACATTAATTATATGTTTATTTTATGTTTGCTACCTCGGAGTAAAATAACACCAGCAGGTGGAACGATTGAAGACATTTCACACCGAATCAACAAAGTTCGAGCAGTGTTTTCCCAGTTCTTCAATGGGTTTCAAATTCCTTATCAGTCAAAACTATTCTACGAATTTTTAATTCCAACGTGCTATACGACTACGAATCCTGGTCGATTACGTCCGTGCTTATTCAAAGGCTGCAAATATTCGTTAACGCCTGTTTGCGCAAAAGTTTGAAAATCTGGTGGCCTCGTGTTATTTCAAACCAGGAGTTGCTTAATTCGACCAAAGAACTCCCAAACGAGCTCACCATCAAACGCATACGATTTCGCAAAGATGCCGGCGAAGTATGCTGGGACCTATGGAGTCCCCAAGGTGTTAGGAACATTGGAAGACCAAAATATGCTGGCGTCGCATGGTGGATACGGACTTATCAAAGTCAAGTACAACCTGGAATTCTTTAAAAACACCTTCCCGCAATCGAAATATCTTCAATACTTTTGTTGTGGCCTTACGCTCCAACCGAAGTTAAAGGAAGTTATATATTATTGTATATACATATATGTTTATAGTCGAAAAAGTCTTTTCGTATTTCTAATCAAACCTCAACTAATTTTTTTATATTTATAATGAACTTTATTAAACCAAATATGTACCATTTTTCTTCTAGAGACATTATTCCATCAGTGTAAAACTTTTGTGGTTTATCTGCGAAAAACTGCGATAAGTAATTTTCACAGGCTTCTCTTGAAGCCAACTTTACTCCATTAAGGGAGTTCTGCATTGACCGAAACAAATGGTAGTCCGATGGTGCAAGGTCATCAAAGATGGGTGTGGCCTAGCGTTGTCTTGATGGAAGACGACGCGCTTTCTGCTGATCAGTGCTGGCCGTTTTTTTCGATTGCTTGCTTCAATCTCAGCAGTTGTTGACAGTAAAGTGTAGAATCAATCGTTCGAACAGGATGGAGCAGCTCATAGTGGATGATTCCTTTCCAATCCCACCAAACACTCAGCATAACTTTCGTGGCGTCAATCGTGGCTTTGCGACCATTTGTTGAGCTTCACCACCCTTGCACCATGATCTTTTTCGCACATTATTGTCGTATTTGATCCACTTTTCGTCTCTTGTTACCATTCGCTTCAGAAATGGTTCGATTTCATTTCGTTTCAGCAAAGAATCGCAGATGTTAATTCGGTCCATTAAATTTTTCACTGACAATTCATGTGGTACCAAACATCGAGCTTCTTTTTGTAACCAGCCTTCAAAACCGTTTGATGATGAATGTTTAGTGCCTTGGCGATATCATGGCAGCTTATGTGACGATCCTGGTCAATCTTTTCCATAATTTCATCGACTTTTTCAACGATAGGTTGACCGGAGCGAGGTGCACCTTTCACATCGAAATTACCAGAACGGAAGCGAGCGAACCATTGTTGTGCTACACGAACTGATACAGCATCGTCTCCGTAATCTTCACAAATTTCATTGGTGGCTTGCGTGGCATTCTTCCCTTTTTTATACAAACATTTTAAAATATAGCGAATTTCTTCTTTATTTTCAATCATTTTTGAACAGCTAAACTTTTTTTTAACTTCTCCGAATTTAATTTTTTTTTGGTTAAATGAAGCTTAAAATGTCACCTTTCTAACACCATATGAAATGACAAAGTGTGATTGGTAGTACTGGAGGTAGATGACTCCAACGACATCTATTGACAAAATACGAAAAGACTTTTTCGACTACCCAATATGTGGTTTGTATGTGTTTTTTTTTTAATTATTAAATTTTGGATACATTTTTTCTTAGTGGTTTACTACACACCGAGTAATCCTCCTGTGAACGTTGTTGTCTACAATTTTCAGTAAAATGAATGAAATAAGATGAAAAACATTAAACATTTGTAGACTAAAGAACTTAAGCGCGAGCTGACATTAACCGAGCTTAGCATGATGAATGATTTTATAAAAGACCACTTGTGATTCCATTAAAAAAAAACGATAGCAATAAATAGCAACCAAATGAATGATATAAGAAGTTGCTTCAATATCTTCCTACGGCGGATTTCTGGAAAAGTCCATGCCACATGTGCAGCCGCCGCCAGACCATCACCGTGATCCTTTAATGTGCGTGTAGCTCGAGACTGCAAATGCACTTGTTGAACGGATAAACCCATGTGCATATACATCCATACAATTTTACAACAGCACTAAAAAGTCACTTACACATTATAATGCAATTAAAACATACGAGTATGCGACAATATAAATATCCATGTGGCAATGGGATTATGTAAGTCATCTCTTGGCTGCTACTGAATCTAGGAGTGTGGGTAGCAGAATATTCGCTGTAATAATGTAGCCGGAGATTTGATAGCTACGCACTCGTATGCATTGTGACGTGGCATCAACACTCAGCATGCAAACCACCCAGAATTCATAGACAACACTTCAATGGCGCAGATTTATGGTTGCCGGAAAGAGCACTTTGTGCACACAATAGAATGCTTTAAATAGAGTTCACAATTTTTTTCTTTGCATATGGGACTCGAATCGCTCTTTATGAGTGTGCGTATATTTTTACATTTATTACGTACGCAATTAAATACTCTCGTATGTATGTATGTGCATACAAGTAATTGTGTTATTGAATGTGGTCGTCATGTCGTCTGGGTATGCCAAAGTTTGCGAGTGTCAACCAGGCAAATATTAAGGCAAATAAATTGAATTAATAATAAGTGTGCACTGTAGGAAAATTAAGGAATAATAAAATTTAGTAAGGGTTATTCGATTCACAATACGCCAAATCTTGGAAAAGACTCATGAAAGGAGAATCGACACGCACCATCTTTTCGTCGACTTCAAAACTGCTTTCGACAGTACGAAAAGCAGTTTCCTAAATGCCGCGATGTCTGAGTTTGGTATCCCCGCAAAACTAAAACGGCTATGCAAGATGATGTTGCTCAACACCAGCAGCGCCGTCAGAATTGGGAAGGACCTATTCTAGCCGTTTTATACCAAACGAGGATTTAGACAGGGTGACTTGCTGTTGTGTGACTTCTTTAACCTGATGTTGGAGAGGATCGTACGAGCCGCGGAACTTATTCGCTCAGGCACAACTTTTTATAAGAGCGTACAATTGTTGGCGTATGCCGATGATATCGACATCACCGGCCTTAACAACTGCGCTGTTAGTGCTGCATTCTCCAAACTGGAAAAAGAGGCAAAGCGAATGGATCTGGTGGTGAACGAGGACAAAACGAAGTACCTCCTGTCTTCAAACAAACAGTCGGCGCACCCACGTATCGGCACCCACGTCACTGTAGACAGTTATAATTTCGAGGTTGTAAAAGACTTCGTCTATTTAGGAACCAGCATTAACACCGATAACAATGTCAGCCTTGAAATCTAGCGTAGAATCTCTCTTGCCAACAAGTGCTACTTTGGACTAAGTAGGCAACTGAGCAGTAAAGTCCTCTCTCGACGAACAAAACTAACACTCTACAAGACTCTCATCATGCCCGTCCTAACGGATGGCGCAGAAGCTTGGACGATGACAACATCCGATGAAGCGACGCTTAGAGTGTTCGAGAGAAAGATTCTGCGTAAGATTTTTGGACCTTTGCACGTTGGCAACGGCGAATATCGCAGACGATGGAACGATGAGCTGTATGAGCTTTACGACGACATAGATCTGGCGCAGCGAATAAAGATCCAGCGGCTACTTTGGCTGGGTCATGTCGTCCGAATGGATACAAATGCTCCGGCTTTGAAAGTATTCGATGCGGTACCAGCTGGTGGTAGCAGAGGAAGAGAAAGGCCTCCTTCGTTGGAAAGATCAGGTGTCCAACTGGCGCCGGTTCGCACGAGAAAGAAACGACTGGAGCGCTTTGTTAAACTCGGCCAATATCGTCTAAGCGTTTATCGCGTCAATTGAGACGAAGAAGAAGAAGGGTTACGCGATTGATTCACTTCTCAAAAGTTGTTTAGACCTCAATGTTGGAAATTTAGTAAATTTGCCGTTCAAGTAAATACTAATAGCAACGGCAATGTGAACTAGTTTTTATTTTATTGCTAGTTTCTTAATTTAGTCTACAAAGAAATGTACAGATTAATGCAATTGGTTCTTCTTGTTCTTGATTGGCGCGATAACCACTTACGCGATTTGGCAGAGTTTACTAAAGCGCGCCAATCGTTTCTTTCTCGTGCTAACCGGACACACCAAGTGAAGCCAAGCCCTTCTTCACCTGATCTTCCCAACGCAGAGGAGGCCTTCCTTTTCCTTTGCTACCACCAGATGGTATCGAATCGAATACTTGAAGAGCTGGAGCGTTTGTATTCATTCGGACGACATAAACCAGACAACGTAGCCGCTGGATATTTATTCGCTCCAATATTCCTAAGTCGTCGTAAAGCTCATACAGCTCATCGTACCATCGCTTGCGATACTCGCCATCACCAACGGGCAAAGGCCTGAAAATCTTCCGCAGAGTCTTTCTCTCAAACACTCCAAGGGGCGCCTCATTGGAAGTTGTCATCGTCCAGGCTTTTGCGCCATAATATTGTTGTATTTATTACAATCGAGCAGGTTGTACGACAGCTTCATTCGAGCATAATTGGTTATGTTAGTGGAATGAACAAACAAGCCATTATTTCTAAGACTATGGGGCGAGATATGAGCTTGAAAGACATTGGTATACTTTTTGCAGTTAATGTTGCGATTGATAAAATTTGTTTATTGTTTTATTATAAATTCTTATTAATTTTTTAAAAGCGTTGTACAGTTGCGCCTAGTATACATATTTAAAAGGATATTAATAAGCAATTTAAACCAATATTAATAAGAAGTAAATTCTTCTATCAGACAGTGACTGTAGGCTTAACAATTTTTGCCTGCCGGTATAATCAATCGACGCTCTTCCGATGTTTTTTATAACGCAATTCGTAGCAAGGGTTTCATATTAATGAGCAATATTCGAGACAATCTCTCTCTGAGGAAATTTAAAGCCACTTCAATGTTTGAGGGTCTTTGAAGTTGCTGGTGTTTCTGCTGGGAAAAGCGATCATTCCGACTGCTTTGAAGACAATAAAATCAATTGATATGATAGCTTGACTTCAAAAATAATACCTAAAACTTTCATTTCGTAATGGCTTTCTGGTAAATGTTACCGTAATACAATTTTTTACATTACATAAATTACACATTACATGTTTTACTCGAAATGCATATTTATTGCGTTGGCCAACGAAATAGCGCACTTCTCTTTTCATCATTATACAATATACATATATAATTAGCGTGTACACCCTTTGGTGTGTTTGGCCGAGCTCCTCCTCCTATTTGTGGTGCGCCTTAATGTTGTTTCAAGCCGACTCCGAATGGCAGATATTTTGTATGCCTGCCAAGGGGTGACCGCTATTAAAATAAACCCTTTCTTCATTTTGTTGTTTCACCGAGATTCGAACTTACGTTCTCTGTGAATTCCGAATGCTCGGCACGCACCAACCCATTCGGCTACGGCGGCCGCCATTAGTTAAGATAATTAAAGCAAATTTTTACGGTAAATTCTTGTTTGTTATAATTGCAAATATAATTATTTCCTTTAAAAGCGTTATTGGGTGCATACAAAAATATTTTTAAAAGAAAGAAAGTTGGAAAGGGCTTGTCCACTTACAAAAAAAAAACTAAATTAATATAATTGGGCCTGATGTGAATACTTTGGCCATTGGGAAAAAGAAACAAGAGTTCAAGTACGGTGAGGGTAATTTGAAAGTTTGGAGATAATTTTCTTGGAATGGAATATGCCTCTTAGTGAGAATAAATGTCAATTTGAATAAAGTTGCTTGTCTTAATATTTTCAAATATACAATGGAGCTATATAAAGGGGTTTTCAATAAAAGGTATTATTTTGGAATGGATTGCGCTATCGAGAGATGATTAACGATTTTTTGGATGGTAGTGATCTGGAAAAAGTTTATTTTCAACAAGACGACGCTACGTGCCACACAAGCAACGAAATCATTTATCTTTTACGGGAAAAGTTTCCGGACCGTGTTATCTCTCGAAGAGGTGATCACAATCGGCCACCGAGATCTTGTGATTTAACACCTTGTGACTTTTTTCTTTGGGTCCACGTGAAAGAGAAGGTCGACGCCAACAGCCCAGGGTCGATTCAAGACTTCAAAGATGGAATTCGTGATGCTATCTAGTACATAGGGCAACCAATTTACAATTCGGTTATGGAAAATTTCATGAAAAGGATATTGTTCTGTAAGCGGTCCAGGCATACAACAGAAGCGGTGAAAAATTGGATATTCAAAGAAAAAACTGCAGAACATCTGTGGAATAATATTAAGACTAAGGTTGGGCAAAAAGTTTAAAAATGCCAATTAAATATGGCAAGGAGTATAGGAAGCGTGGAACTCTATTTCTTTGCAGAAATGCCAAAAGTGAATAGAAAGCTTACTTCGCAGATGTGAAGCAGTTAAAAATGATAATGGATACTCAACATTGTACTACTCAAGTAAGTTTAATAAGCAAATTTTACCAATTTGGAATAACTAATTTCTGTTTTTCTTGCAGATCAATAAAAGTGCGCTATTTCAGTATCCAGTTCAAAAAGTGATAAATTTCAATTTTTCGAACTCCTTATAATTGTAGATATTGAATTGTTTTAGGATTATTTTCTTTTTGATAATGCTGAAATAAAGTAATAGAAAATAACTGTTTAACTGGGCCATCCAGTAAAAATAATCATTATTATGTGTTATTGTGGGAAGTGCGCTATTCATCTGTCCATAGGTGTATATCGGACTGCAGATTATTGCGTACCTCAAGTAGGAGTCCTAAATCATCTGCAAACATGAGACAGTTGGCAAAAATAATTAACAACAAAGGGCCACTTGTGTTCTTTGCGGAATACCCGAATAAGCCTCGATTAATGTTTAAGAGATAATAAAACTGATTTTCGCAAATAATTTCCTGTTGCTTAGAAAACTTGCGAAGATTTCTAAGAGTTTTTCCCGACATAATGCTTGAGCTTGTTTAAAAAAATTGAGTGATCAACTTTGTCAAACATGTAGCTGGACGTGGTTACTAAAAGCGTTTATTACTTTATTAGAGGCTAGAATTAGATTAAAACAAGCTGATCTACTGGGCATGAAACCAAACAAATGATAGCAGTTACAAATAAACTTACTTACATAATTTAATAGCTTTGCTAACACTTCATTAGACGTTGCTTAGACGACGCTACTTATTTAACATCGTGTGTGTTTTTACTTAATCAAAAATATTGTAAACATGGTACAAAATTGAAATAAACTATTTGTAGATATGCGCATAAAGGATGAGCCTGTTGTTTTCGTGACTATATTGATCAATAAGGAGATCTCTTTACTTTTGGTCTGAATGCTTTGCTTTTCAAAATATTCTTAGTGGAAGTCTATACACTTCGGCATTCGCTTGAATGTTTATTCAAGGTTTACAATTTTATCATGGTACGACGCTCTGAGTTGGTGCTCATAACTTTAAGATCGCTTACTTCAAATTTCCACCAGACAAGCTCTGCCTTCTATGGTCCAATTTCTAAACTTTCTATAATTTCAAAGTTGTTCGAAATTGTAGTTAAAGAAAACATTTTTTGTAAAGTTGTATTTCTAATAGCCAGCATTGCTTTATGCCTGGGAGGTAAACTGTAACCGAATTCCCGGATATTTCTGAATTTCGTTTGACTGACTTTATAAATCGAGCTCAATTCGATACCGTCAATAACGATTTTTCGAAGGTCTACTGCATGGTTGTCACATAATTTCTTGAAGAAGCTGGTAGTGGCAGCAATTATTTTACCACTAAGTACTTGAAATATCCCTTACAATAAATAAAGCTTTGTGTGAAGGCTTTTCCAGGCCATCAATGGATACTTCGACCACCCTTGCCAAATCCTGTGCACTGCTGCTACCCACTCACTTTCGCCTGAATCAGCCTAAACTTTTTGGCAAATTGCATAACTTGCCCTAGGTATTGTTACTTTTTTATTCATAAATAAATTATATTTCACAGATTTGACGTATGTACATACATACATTTTCGTAAAAATCAAACGGAAAATTTAAGACAAACACAATATTGCAGCAAATAATAAAAAACGTTGGATTACCAATCAAACACGGTTGATTCAATAACCATTTTCTTCCATAAGAATTATTGCCTCTAATCAAGTGAACCGTACTGTATGTAAAGGCCTGCAGCAAAACATGAAATGTCCAACGAATAAAGGCAATGCCAGTGGTAAAATATAAGGCACCCGATTGTCAGGAAATAAACAGAGCAGGCTGTCTTATTACTTCACCTTTATCATTACGCCATGGCCCTTAACGATAATTTTATATTATTTTGTAATTCATAAGAAATTGAATTGCGTTTGAATAATGCATGCCGAAGGAATTGTAACGCTCCGTAGTGTTTCTGTGTGTGCTCGTTTGCATGTTGCATCAGTCGAAATAATGGCAACAATGTGCAAGTTGTACGTGTCAGTCTGGTAGTTGTTGTGTCCCTTCACCACAATCCACAGCAGTTCGAAACAATTTGCTTTTGGGGTTCATTGCATTTTAATTAGCTTAGTTTTAGGTATTTGTTGTTGCTGTTGCAATAAAAAGACGAAAAGGATAGCGCTGTGTCTTGAAAGGCTGTTGAATGTACATTTGTATGCAAATACTAGGTAGTATATATTTAGATACGTAGACATACATACATACATACGTATGTTTGGTGTGGATAAAATTTTAACAATTGCAATAATTTGTGCGCATTGTTTCTAATCTCATCATTAGGCCATGTTTTCTAATGACAACAACACAGTTGCCTGAAATTTTGACGTTGTCATTTGCATTGTCACTTACAGACACGCAGCCAAAGTCGTGCATTGAATGGCATACATTTGTATATACATAAATACATATGTACATACAAACATACCGTTGGCTTACTTGCCAGTTGTGCGTCACCCGACTGACGTTTGTCGTTGTGCATTTCGTCCAAATTTATTGTTTTTCGGATTTAAATTTTCCCCATTTTTTCCGGCGATTTTACTTGCGCTTTGCACGAGTTCAAATCCTTTAATTAAATAAAATTAGCGAAATTCTAAAATGTAATCCCTTTCTATTTATATTTTCTATCTATTTGCAGAACTCATACACAGGTGCGTATTTGCGACAGAAGTTAAATTTTATCCACAATGGTATGGACAGATTCGCCGTCTTTACAGGTATTACATATACATACATACTCACACTAACACAAGCCCCTAATAATAATTCCCTGTGCATCACACATACTTCTTATGGCAAATCTCCAGCACTGAGCGTTTTTGAGTTACTTATTTTTTAAATTATTTTAAAAGTGTCATTTTATTTCTTGCAAAAAATTTGAGTAATTTCTATAAGAAATTTGAGTAACCTACTTAATTTGCATGACTATAATTTCTTCAGCACAGAAGAATCGCGATAAATGTTAATTCTAAGTGGAAAATGCGTATAAGATTTGTGGATTCGCCATTCGCCTAACCCCTGTTGCTGGATCTGGAGTAATACGGTCCAAATCTTTTTGCTTTGCACTAAGCGTGAACATTGTGCTGTTGAGTATGTCGGAGACGATTTTGGATAAGTAGGAGTTACGCGAGTCTCACGAGGATGCTGAAGCTCTTCGTCAGCAATGGGTGGCGGTTGGACTCCGGTAACGGCATTGGGGGATTGAGAGTTTAGGAAGGTGGTGAGAGCCGACTAATAAATGTCGTTTAGTGTTTGTTTACATACTGTCCGGTCCAGTC
The DNA here is from genome assembly GCF_028408465.1 of Anastrepha ludens. Taxonomy (NCBI): domain Eukaryota; kingdom Metazoa; phylum Arthropoda; class Insecta; order Diptera; family Tephritidae; genus Anastrepha; species Anastrepha ludens. Next base: position 82,774,498 of record NC_071498.1, on the reverse strand, counting down.
CTTGCCGTTGTGTTAGGTGCTGGATCTCGTCGGTGTAGTCGAAGAAGTTTCTCCTTATACGTCTGGGAGGTGTCTTAGGCTCTAGCAAATGTCTGCGGTAACATCCAAACAGAAATTTTTTAGTAAGCATTTTACTGTGCTCCTTGATTGAGAGCATGGAAACCTCGTTGTGAAGATGTTGCATGGGAGACATCATCAGGCATTCCATGGCTATCCTGATAGCAGTAATTTGCAGGTATGGAGCGTTAACATTCATGTTTTTGAGTTTTCAAAAATATAGATGTACTTGGCGAAGGTTTCCAAAAAGGTTTGGAAGTCGTCGTTGATATTGGCGTACAGCAGCATTGGAGTTCTCGTTGATCAAACTGAACAGCTGCAATGTGGGGCTTGAGTATGTCTATTGTCTAGGAATTAAAACAGACATACAACAAAATTTGTCCCAAAGTAACAAAAAGTTAATGTTTTTGAAAGCATTACGTGACTATTTTTTTTTTAATTTTGAGATTATAAGTAGTTTATTTTAGAGGCTAACTTGATTACCCCGCTGTTAGAGATCGCAAACTTTATGGAGCTTTGTAAAGCAAGCTCACGTTCAAATAACTATAGCTCTTAAAATAGTAAGCATAAAGTTTAAATGTTGATGATGTTCTTAAAATTATGCCTTACAAATTGTGAAAATAGTTGTTGGTTAACATTTTAGTTCTTTCAATAAAAGCGTAACTGGAAATTCTCTTTTATTATTTTTCTTTGCTCGCTCGTTTTAAGTGTCTGATAAAAGACAAAAATAATTTTGAACGTTATCTGGTAGATGATTTTACTGGCTTTCGAATGTTGTAATGAATGAGCCTATATCGTATGTATTACTTATATATAAGACTTGTACATCAAAACAATAGTTCTTTTTAGACACATTGTAGTATAAGACAGGACAAAAAAAAACTGACTGTCATTACTAGGGCAGGAATTTTTTACTCATGAAATTAGCCACATTATATAACTTTGGAGCATTCGTAGTCGGTAACAAAACACCCTGTATACATATATACGTTCATAAGAGGGTTGCGTTTTATATTTTGCCCCTTTGCAACACTACATGTGATGAGCTGTAATTCGATATTTTTAACGAAAAGTGTGGTATTTTTTAGCATAAACTCACTTAAAATCTTTTCATTTACTTTTTGCAGTGAGTTGAAAAATTCATATGGAATTAATTCGTGAATTCTTGCGTGCGATGATTTATTATTATATTTGACGTGGATTATCGAGACAGGAGTGCATTGATCAACTTACTTCGACTTTTGGCGTTGAAACATCCCACTAAGCCACTGAGAAACGCTGGTACAATCATTGGCCATCGATCTTTGCAGGATGAATTTCTTGAAAACCGTCAAAAAATCGTCAAAAACCGTCAGAGTTGTGCGTCAATTGATGCCGTAAATCGTCATGTCACATGTCAGGAGATAGAGGCATGCTTGAGCATTAGTAGGACTAGCATACATTCAATATTGCATAAACATTTGTTCGTCTAGAGCATTTGTTCTCCTTGGAATCGCAAAATTTGACAATTGCCCAAAAAAAGACTCGTATCGATTGATGTAAAGAGATGTTGAAGAAATTCAGCTGCGGTGGCTTAAACCACGTCTATGGCTTCATAATAGGTGACGAACTTCGGATCTATGCACATGAATCGGAAACAAAACAACAATAAAAAGTTCTCGTGTTTCAAGACGATCTTCATCCAACAAAAGTGGCTCGCGAGAGAAGCACTTCAAAGCAAGTGTTCGGCCGCTTTGCCGAAAATCTTGTCATGTCACAACGGTACTACTGAAGAGAGTAAAATAGTGACTTATGAGTTATACAAAACTAGTTTTTGCCATCAGTTTTCGGAGAATCAAGAAAACTCAACCGCCGAAAACAAATCATCCATCAAGGCAATGCGAGCTTTCATATATCGACTCACACAAGAGAGTTTTTGAGCACTAAAAAGATCGAATTAATGAGACATCCGCCTTAAAGACCTGATTTGGCACCTAATGATTTCTTTTTCTTCCAATAATCCAATAATCAAAAATAAAATGCGAGGCCAACGTTTCTCAATGCCTGAAGAAACTGTTGAAGTCTTTAAACAGCTCGTTTTCGAGGTACTCGCTTCTGAGTGCTTTGAAAATTGATTTAAGCAAATGCATAAGTTCCATGACTTCCCAGGAGAATATTTGGAAAAACAATAAATCAATTTTATTATTTTAATGTATTTTCATATGGGCGCAAAATATAAAAGGCAACTCTCGTATATATAATATTTCAAAATTCTTTATATTCGACACTTTCAGCAGTTATTTCAATGCTCCTATTTTTTATACACATCTTAATTATGTAGATATAAAAGAATCAAATTAGGCTTTATAGAGCTATGCGCCTTTAAAAATAGCATATAATGCATATTTAAACAGCACAAAATTTGTCTAATACTAACATAGTTTTGAAAACACGCGCAGCCTACCCTTTCAATAGGGAATTCTTTCAACATTTCAAGAAAGTTAATCATGCAAGAGGGTATTAATTACTTAATGAATTTGAAATAAATTAATTTAGTTTAATGTATAATTTATCTTTGTGCGATTAATTTAAAAATTTCCTCCTCATAACATATATTTATTCTTCATTTTTATTTTATTTAAGCCAAACATGGTAGTATGTTGGGTTATTTTTAGAATGATTTACATTAAAATTAACATACATAATTAAGGACTACTAAAAAATACTAGATAGAAGAATTAACAATAAAATTAAAATTAGAAAATGTTCACAATGTTTAAAACCTACAGCCACTCCGTGCTTTCTTTTAATCCAAAATATAAAGAGAAATGTGGTAAATGTCTTAACTCCAATCGATTAATGTTGTACGAGTGAAACTACTGTCCCTTTTGCTAACCGATTTTATTTTATAATCTCAATCCAAAAGCTTCCGCTTTCTGTTGTTGGCACATAAAGGTGATTTACATATATAACCCCAACTTTTTTTAAACACTACTCTTGGACGACATATAATATATTAGTAAATTAGGTGGTGTGTTTCCCAACTTCAAGTGAAATAACTTTAAATATTTTCCCAAAAATCTGTGCAGAAAAAGTAATATTCACATCCGTGTTACCTATCTCTAAAACAAAAGTTGTATGAAGAGCAAAATCTGCGTAGCTACATAACTTCAAAAATGGGCAAAAACAGCGTTCTTTGCACTTTTAGGTTAGGATATCTCAAAATCCTGACGTGATAGAGCAATTTGAACCCCGGATTCGGATTCTATGCAAAAATTATATTACTTCGAAAATGATCCTACACTTTCCTAGAACAAAACTTTGTTGACCTGTGTAATCTTTTACCTACTTCAAGTGACCGTTGTTTGGGGGATTATTATTATACCTGTACGAGGTGGTGCAAAATGAATTATCAATTTTGTTTTTGAATAATATTTTTTACGAAATAAAAAAAATATTTTGAGGGATGGAAATCTTTATTTTGACCTTTACGCACGCAATTGCTTGTCTGTTGGTATAGTGGAGCTGAATAGTTTACAAGTGTCAAATATGATTGACGTATGATACTTTTATAAAAATTATAAATTTTCTGATAGGGTGATTAATTTTGCGCTTTTTCGTTCAGTGATCCATTGGCCTTTAAAAGTGTTAGGCATGGTTTGTACTTTATAAAATAAATAAATATCTTAAATGCTATCTAATTTAGATTTTTCCAAAATGATTTTTATTATCAGATTTTTAACAAACACTCGCCATTAAATTTTAATTAATTGGATGCGTGAACCAAGAGAGTTTGCAGTAACAGAAGTGTTCACGTTTTCGAGTGTCATACAGTTATAAAGTCAATACATATTTACTCGATTAAATTCACATTTTATTGTTATATGATATGATACGGCCGCCGTGGCCGAATGGGTTGGTGCGTGACTATCATTCGGAATTCAGAGAGCCTACGTTCGAATCTCGTTCAAAATGAAGAAAAAGTTTTTTCTATAGCGGTCGCGCCTCGGCAGCAATGCAAACGGTGTATTTCCGAGTGCATTTCTGCTATGAAACAAGCTCCTCATAAAACTATTAAAACTAATTAATTATAAATTTTTAATTAAAAAGATCAGTCCTCTTTGTTTGTGTCTTCTGTTTTTCTAGTACTTAAAACATATCGTTCTCCCTTAGACGTCTCAATACATTCATATCATTTTGATCGATGCTTTTACAGCTAGCCCACTATACCGCTTTGCTGAAAACCTCACCTGCTTCTCTTTATAATCTTTATAATACGTTTAATTTTCTCAGGTGTCTCTGAGATGAAGTCAGAGTTGGGTTCCTTCGTCCCATAAATATTGTGCGTCTACGACATCATCATTCCTCTCCTGTACGGTTGATAAAGTATATTTATACATGTATATATTTTTTATGCATGTCTCCGCACACGAACACACCTCAGCCTTTAAACTCGACGGGATTCTCCAAGCTCAGAAATATTTGAGCTCAATGCAAGCTTTGAAACGCTTATTGTTCATGTTATACAACTAAGTAGTCAATGCATAAAAATGTTGTTCAAGTTTTAGGATTAGAAGCCTAGGAGTTTTGATTACCAAAGCGAAGACGTAATTTCCGCTGCTAATCTCGGATTTATCAAAAAGAAGTCCTAAAAATTTATTAACCCACGATCGACTTTATGTAGATCAAGATCAAAAATTTTATTTACTTATAATAATATTTATTATTTATTTATAATAATATCTATTTTTTCTCTTAAGAAATTTATTTAGTCAGAACATATGTAAATGAAAAAATGAATTTAAGTGACTAATAGTAAAAAGAAACTAAAAAGTTCGACCCAAATTGGGGGACATCAGAATTCGTTTTAGAGGTATGGTTTCTTCGGCAAAGTTTCTTATTTTGATCCCTAGAATATGATTTTTACAGAGCAATGGGCGATTTTTTTGCCTACCCACAAATCGACCCGGCCTAATATGTACATATGTGGTTATATCATATAATGTATGTAGGGTCTCACATCATCTGAACTTTCCTTTGTAAATCGAATTAAAAAATGCCAGCTGTTTATTTCTACCGTAACTAACCAATGTAACAACGGTACTTCTCTACATACATTAAACTATTTATGATTTTGTGACTGATTTTGCCTCAGCTTCGGGCATATTTGAACGGCCTATTCTATCTCGTGCCACTCAAACCTTATTTGGAAGCAGTTGAGAATTCCCTTTTTTTCTTCCTTTAAATTCGCGTATAATTGAACTATATGCACCTCAATAGCGCCTTATATTTAGTAGTTCTAGTTTTCTAAAATAAAGATTAAAATATCTTGTGTAGAATCCTGTGATGGTTCGGAAGCCATATCTATACAGGTCTAGGAGCCCATTTGATGCTCTTCTTCTGGAGAAATTTAAGCTAGATATAAACATAAGTACACCAAAATGGTTAGACCGATGAGAGGAACATATTTAACCATGTCAGTCCGTCCGTCTCTCTGTGCACACAATAACTCGGGTAAAAATTAATATATGTATTTCAATAACACATAACAATACGGCGGCCGCCGTAGCCGAATGGGTTGGTGCGTGATTACCATTCGGAATTCACCGAGAGGTCGTTAGTTCGAATCTCGGTGAAGGCAAAATTAATAAAAACATTTTTCTAATAGCGGTCGCCCCTCGGCAGGCAATGGCAAACCTCCGAGTGTATTTCTGCCATGAAAAAGCTCCTCATAAAAATATCTGCCGTTCGGAGTCGGCTTGAAACTGTAGGTCCCTCCATTTGTGGAACAACATCAAGACGCACACCACAAATAGGAGGAGGAGCTCGGCCAAACACCTAACAGAAGTGTACGCGCCAATTATTTATTTTTTTTTTTTTTTTATTTCAATAACACTTGGTACACATATAAGTATATATAATATTATGTTTTGTCCAAGGTAGATCGGTATTATTGTACAAATAGACGAAATCGGCCAATAACCACGCTCACCTGCCATATAACGATAATTTTCCACTTATTTTAATTTTCGCACATATAAAAACGCGTCTGAAATTCAATAGATGTACATCAATATCAAAAAACAACATGTGTGATCGGCGCAAATATTTCGCTTGACTGATAGTTTCTGGTTCATATTTTCAGTCAGAAAAAGCAAATATGACCACCAGAAGAGTTTTTGTCGTTAAATAATGACTGACGAAATGAGCGGCCACACTCGCAAATAAGAGGAATTTAGATACAGGAAACTCCACTCTGTTCTTTAAAACTACGGTTATACGCACATTGTTTTTCAGATTCATAATCAAAAAGTTGCTTTTGGAATTAACAGAATAGAGGTGTTTTCCATTTTCTTCCTAATCCCTGTGTTTTTCGCAGATAGCAGTTGTGTGCACAATTAAATTGAGCTGGTTTAAAATGAGGTTGGCTAGAGTTGGCTTATCCTTAGACCGGTGTTCAGCATGAGGAGAGCTGCTGCTTCCACAGTCGCTGAAGTGCAGAACAAATGGTTCCTTAATTACATCTTATACGGGTTTTTGTAGAGAGAAGCAGTCATTTTCCCCCCTGATACTATTAGTATGGGTATAGTTTTGCATCATTTGAAAGTTTCCCTTGGGGTCACTGAGGGTTTGCATCATAATTTTTCAAACGAAAAACCATTTAAATCTTAATATAACATACGGTGCAAGAAAAAATGCTCTATATGTGTAATTTTTAAAATTTTTTTGTTTATTTATTATATTATTAAACAAATTTTTTTTGTGTTTAGCAAATTTATTAAAATTTAAATTTTAATTAAATTTCAGCAGGCCATTTTTTTAGTATATCCGGTGTAATTCCCGAAAATTATCAAGATCAGATCACTTTAATATATAGCTCAGACATAACTAAGCTCTCAAGTGTGAGGCTACCGTTTTATAATATAAAAAGTCTTGCGGTATTTCGGCAAGCTTGTCTTTGCAAGCGCGTAGTTCTAGTTGTATTCGTCGCATCGGTTCACGCTTGAGCTTTTTGGAAAGCTCTTTTCACGTGCTAACACGTGTTTGATTAATTGTTGTTTGTTTTTAGTCGTTCGTGAGTTATAGCGTCGCAAACATGGAGCAAAATAAAGAGAAAATACGGCATATTTTCAGTACTACTACGATAAAGGCAAAAATGCATCTCATGGTGCCAATAAAATTTGTGCAGTTTATGGACCCGATACAGTTTCCATTTCCACCGCACAACGATGGTTTCAACGTTTTCGTTCTGGTGTAGAGGTGATCGAAGATGCGCCACGTTCCGGAAGGCCTGTCGTCAAAAATTGCGATAAAATCGCTGAATTGATCGAAAGAGACCGGCATAGTAGCAGCCGTAGCATCGGCCAAGAGCTGGACATGAGTCATCAAACCGTTATAAACCATTTGAAGAAGCTTGGATTCAAAAAGAAGCTCGATGTATGGGTGCCACACGACTTGACGCAAGAAAACATTTTTGCCCGTATGGATGCATGCGAATCGCTTCTGAATCGCAACAAAATCGACCCGTTTTTGAAGCGGATGGTGACTGGCGATGAAAAGTGGGTCACTTACGACAACGTGAAGCGCAAACGGTCGTGGCGAAAAGCGGTGAAGCTGCCCAGACGGTGGCCAAGCCTGGATTGACGGCCAGGAAGGTTCTTCTGTGAGTTTGGTGGGATTGGCAGGGAATCATCCACTATGAGCTGCTCCCCTATGGCCAAACGCTCAATTCGGACCTGTACTACCAACAACTGGACCGCTTGAATGCAGCACTCATGCAGAAAAGGCCATCTTTGATCAACAGAGGCCGAATTGTCTTCCATCAGGATAACGCCAGGCCACACACATCTTTGGTGACGTGCCAGAAGCTCCGGGAGCTCGGATGGGAGGTTCTTTTGCATCCACCGTATAGTCCGGATCTCGCACCAAGTGTGTACCACCTATTTCTGTCCATGGCGAACGAGCTTGGTAGTCGGAAGTTGTCCACAAGAGAGTCCTGTGAAAATTGGCTCTCCGAGTCTATTGACAATAGGGAAGCGAGCTTCTATAAGAGGGGCATTATGAAGTTGGCATCTCGTTGGGAACTCGTCATCGAACAAAACGACGCATATTTGACTTAAATCGCATTATTATAACCAATTTTATGAACAATTGAAAATTCAATAAAAATACCGCAAGACTTTTTTGACAACCTTACATTTTTTACTCCCAGCGACCCTAAGGAGAATTTATAAATATCATTACCTTGAAAACTGGAGCCAATCTGACAAAACAGGTGACACCAATTAATTTAGAAAACCTTAATTATGTTAAGTAAGTTCAACTAATAAAACCTTTGCCCAAATTTTGCACACTGTTATTATGACAAAATTATGAAGCATTTTTTTAAATCGCAATCTTCTATACTATAAAGATGAATGTCTGTACGTTGTCCGCGCATCACTACGAAACGACAACACCAAATGACGTAAAAATTTGTATACATTCGTATTTTCACCCAATGAAGGTTATAGGCATGTTTTTATGATGAAACTACCTTCCCACAGCCCCCAGGGCGCGCCACCATTCTCATTCGTCATTAATAATCGAATATTTGCTTAAATTTAATCTAAAAAATATTAGTTTTTCCTATTTCCCACTATTTATAGCACACTCTAGACTTCATAATCCGCATAAGCTGTTCAACTATGATCCAAATGCAACGTTCAAAAACGGTTTGAGATAGAAAATTATTAAAAATAATTTTGCTTGATAATTTTCTGATTGGTTGTTTTGATTTTATTCAACGAGGCATAGCAACGGATGCCGGGTATTGTAATATTATGGTTATTAATAAAAAATTATTTTCTATGAAATTATTGTTTGTAATTCTTTTATATACATATCCTAAATCCCTCAAAACTATTCCTACGCGAGCGGGGCCGCGGGTTAAAGCCAGTAACAAACATTATTCATTTTTGAAAATACCAGTAAACTCTATTTCACATATACATATGTATGTATGCATATGTAGATACAGACATCAGTGCCCAAATGAGCTATCCAGTAATTTGCAATATTATTTTTCTTTACAGAATATGAATCGTCCACAGCAAATGGTTCCAGTCTGGATTGTCTAAATTTGATTGTACAAAACATTAATCGAAGTACAACGCAAACCACACTAACAACGATTGCGGGCAATAATAATAACAACAACAAACAAAGTAACAAAAGCAGCAGCAGTAGTGGTAGTAACAACGGTAGCAACAATTCAAGCAATGCCGTCGCCACTGTTCCAGTGACGACTTCACCATCAACAGCAAGTATTACCAGCAATATATCGCAAAGCTCGTCGCAATCGTCGTTGAATGCGACTTTTAAGCAAAAATGCACAACATAATAATAATATAAAAACTGTGTATATATTCAAATGTATGTACATATGTAATTTTGTATAGAATAAATTAGCGAGTATATAGAGGAGCTGTAAAATAATTCAATCATGGAGATTTAATTCACTCATAATTCTTTTATAAAATGTGATTATTGGATTGTACAAAACCCATTTTTTTAAATTGTAAATGAATGAAAAAATTTTGTTTGAAAAACTTTAGTGCGCTATTAAATGGAATAAAAGCATTCAGTGTTTGCATTCACTTACATCTGAGTTCACGACAATAGCAGCGCGACAAATTTCAAGCTTTTGACTATTTTTTAAATTTGTAATTTATAAATTAATTTTTATTAATATATAGTTCATACCATGATACAATAATTTTTAGAAGGTAGTTTCACTTTAATATTTTTGACATAAACCGTGTTTGTTGACATGTTGTTGATGGTCATGTGGTAGAAAATCGACGTCTTAAAATCCGATTTGACCTATTTTCCCAGATTTATGTGAGAGAAGATCACATATTTGTTTAGATACAAGGCTTCTGCAATATAACTCCTTCACTTAAGCAGCTAAAACTGTGAAATTTTGAGGACTATATAAATATACCCAGCAATCAAACAGCGTGTACAAAATAAAATTGTCGAAAGCTTAGCAGCGCGCTATATTCTGAACGATGGTATGCATATAAGGTGGTGCAAATTTAATCATCCATTTTGTTTTGTAATAATTTGTTTACTAAGTAAAAAGAAAATTATTTTGAATGACCTTTGACCTTTTTTTTGTATACTGCAGCTATCTTATTCACAAATGCCAAATATGATTGACGTACTACGCAATTTTCAAATATTATAAATCTTCCGATGGGATCACTAATTTTGCGTCATCTTATATGTATATATGCATATCATTCAGTCCTACTACTACTTTATAATTATTTAAGAAATGTATCCTATGGATCAATAAAAAATATATTTTTTTCAAATCTTTTAAAATATCATCAACACAAAATGGAACTTTGCATATTTATCTATAATGCGACGGTGACTTTAAACTATTTAAATTATTTTAACTGAATGAATGATTGCATAAACAGCAGATATTGCATTGATCTGATCATCCAGTGTTAAAAAGGTTTATTTCGTCATTCTTTTTTTTTTTCTTACATTGAATATGCTGAAGTGTGAATTCATATTTCCTTTAAGTAAGTGCATCATTAAACAATTCTAGATCCAATATCCAACTTAAGAAAAAAAGTGAAATTTTAACAATCCATACATACAGTAATTTCAAACTTTGACAGCTCTGGCATAGTACTGTATGAATATTGCAATATTTGTACTTAGAACGCCTTAGACTAAGAATTTATGTGTTACGAATTAGTATACAATTTTTGTGCTGGTTGAAATAGTTTTTTCTCCAACTTAAAGTAAAGGATACAGTGGTTATACAAAGTCAAATATTTATGTAAATATATTTATTTATAAACTTGAAGTAAGAATCAACCAAAAAAGTTATATCAATTTATGTAGTAAAATACCAGTTTTTATAACTGATATTTTTTATTCGACTAGATTAATGTATTTACAAGTAATTTAAATTTTAGTTTTTAAATTATTTATTTAGCTAATAAAAATGGCATATATAAATATCAAAGTGTTTTGCTTAGAAATTTGTCACGTTCTCTAATCCAGTTCCAGTTTTCGAAAAGATCCGCTAACACCGCTTAACTTCCCAAGTTTCCATTCCTTTTTACGTCCATCTCGTAAATCTTCATTTGTGCCAAAATGAACATCTTCTGGGAAGTGTTTTTTATAGGCCAGCAATTTCTGCGCAAAGGATTCGACGGCCTCCGAAATGTGACCATTGACGCTACCATACTCAATTGTTACAGCGTCGCGTCGGATATACTATATTCCAACAAATCTTCCACTTTCTTGTGTGCCGTGAACTACGTAATACGGTTATAATAAAATTAAATTATTACATATTCTTCTATTTGTAAATATGTTGCTTCTTACAGCTTAGATATAAATACCTTGAACGCTAGTGTTCTGGGCATAAAGGAAGTTACGAAATTAAATATCGGAAATCCTTCGCGCCTCATATTTAATTTATGAACTTCTTTTAGTTTCAAGTCTACGCCAAAGTGTGGGCTTTTTTCAAAAGGAACGGGTCAAACTGCATCATTAGATCGATACCAACGTCTAGACAATCAATTACATACGTCAAACCCACTATGCTAGCATTGTCACTCTCTATAGCCAATACCTCGAATAGCATAATTAATAGTTTAAAAGCTAAACGGGGGTTTGATTTCTTTGAATCGATTTTGCAGTACAGCGACATCATAAGGTCGGGTCCATCCGGTGTAACAGGCTTGTTGTGCACTATGTGTATGCTGTGAATGAAGAGAGATATATTTTCACACAAAACATGGAGTTATAAAATAAAATGATAGAAAAGATAAAACTACAATTTTGAATATAATATTTACAATAATATTTTTGGTAAAAAGCGGCAGGCAACCTCTGATTGTATTTCTGATTGTATTTCTCTGTCGTTCGGAGGCGGTATAAAACTGTAGATCCCTTCATTTGTGGAACAATATCAATGCGCATGCCACAAATAGAAGGAGAAGCTCAGCCAAACACATCCAATAAAGGCGGTAAGTACATACAGTCACTTTATTAGAGGCAATAATTTTTATAAAATGAAATGGTTATTAAATTAACCGTATTTGATCTAGTAATCCAAGGTTTTCTTATAATTCAAGTGAAGGCTACACTTTGCTTGAAAATAAACATGCATCAAAATAGTATTTGATTTATTAGTCCTTTTGATTAGAGGCTCTAACCAAATAAGAAAAAATAATAAATATAGAAAATTTCGTCGTTGAATGGATTTGTAGAAATCTCCAGATAGCCTAATGAAATTTCAGACCAGGCCATTTTAATTACTGGAATGAAAGCATTTTTGTCTGCAAATTGTTGCCCATTCTCATAAGCCTTACGAACAAGCCATTCCCATAGATTTTCAATAATGTTCTTACCGGTTTACGAGCAACACGTTACCGCAACCTTTGCAGATGACACGGCTGTCCTAGCAGTTGGAGAAGTGATCGAGACTACAACGACGAAATTGCAATCGGCGGTGAGTTCTATTGCAACATGGGCAAAAAATGGCGTATCAAATTAAACAATTCAAAATCAGTTCACATTGTATTCGGCCTGAAAAAAACAATTTACAAGCCAGACTACATAAACAGCGTAAATATACCGTACGTCAACGAGGCAAAATATCTTGGTATAACCCTTTGTGCTAAGCTGCGTTGGAAGGCGCATGTCAAGAAAAAGCGTGAAGAGCTGGAATTGAAAACAAAAAAACCTTATTTATCTTATTGGCAGACACTCTATTATGTCAATGAACAACAAACTACTGCTATATAATCAAATACTCAAACCGGTCTGGACGTATGGCATTCAGCTATGGGGATGCTCAAGCGAATTTTGCTTGACTATTATCCAACGATTCCAAAATAAAGTGTTGCGCAACATCGTCAATGCTCTATACTATGTGAGACATCTCGACCTCCATCGTGATCTTGGTATCCTACCCATCACTGACGTGGCGTAAAAGTACGCCATGGCTCGCAGACAACGTTTAACTACACATGTCAACGCTGAAGCATTGGCTTTGCTTCAGCCAAGTACTCATCGTCGGCGGCTCAAGCGTAAAACAGTTTTAGACCAGATGGGCACCCAGTAGCAGCTGTACCTTATATATTTATACATTCATAATGAATTTATGAATATTGAGGCATCTTAGTTTTTCCTTTTTTAATATATATGGTCAATAAAAATTGCTCGTTAGTATCTTTATTTAGTTGTACTAGTTTAATTTCTAAACGTTATTCTGCTTATACTTTAAGATGCGTTAATAAAAAAAAAAATAATGTTCAGAACTGGGGAATGCCGTGGCCATGCTAAAGTTTCAACGTTTTGGGACGCAAATCAAGTTTTGACCACACTTATCCTGTTGAAAGATCCAATGTTTCACAAACCTCGGAAGAATGTGATTCTAGCTGTAGAGCTGTTTTCCGTTATTTCGTAGTCTACAATACAATTTTTAATTTAATCACGCCATAGAAGGATATTGCTCGCCATACCTTAACATCACCTTCACAGCTGATGTCGACTCAAGTACCTTCCCCCCTTTCTTAAGTCATGGAAATATGAACTGTGTCCAACCGGCCCATCCAGATGGAACTTCTTTTTGACACTTTTTCCCATTCACGGGGATCGTCATTTGTAACAGAGCTTCAAATTTATTCAAATGTTTTTTTTTTTTGATTTTGGTTAAATTAAAAATGAATTTTAGAATTAGATGGTCAACGAAAGAAAACATTTCAAAGTTTAACCAGAAACAGCAACAATTAATGATATTTAAATTTCGCATATTGACACATCTTTTATAAACTGCTTCAAATTATATTTAAATTAACCTTCCTGTATAGGTAAGCTTTAAAATGCAAAAAATATCTTGCAGATCGGAGCACTCTGTGTTATTACATTACATGTAAACGTATTTCGGGACTTTTTTCTATAAGATAGATATTCAAAAGTTACTCAGTCTGTTTTGTTTGCACATCTCCCGTTTTACATCTCGTTTATACCAACGAATCAGTATTCCTGCATCAACTGATTTTTCAGAGCAAAGATGGAAGAGTTTGGATAATTACAACTATAACTTCATTTGACATTTCCAAAAAAGGGTTATGAAAAGCAACTGATACGTATGAAAAGATTCCTATCAAATAAATATTTATCATACTACCATACATACCATTAAGTTATTACACCGTCCACGTTCACATAATACTTCTGGAAAGGCATTCTTCAGCGCATAATAATCATCAATTCGTCTTTTTATTTCCTCCAGACTGAAGCGACAACGACGTAAGAATGCTAAAATCAATTGGGGGTCGGTGGATGTTTTCAAATATGGCGACTTTTCTAACCACTCTTTAATGATGCGGATTTGATCAACAACAGTAATCGGGTTCTCATTACAATTCGTACGCGCCAATTCTCGAAGTGTGGGGTTGAGGGTGTGCAAACTTATTGTGCTCATAGTCTAAACTCTATATACTTTACTAATCTATCAACTACAACTGAAATAAATTATTAGTGCTACTTGCAGCTGAGTAGCTGCAATCGTACTGTTGGTTTTTCGATACCTTGGCGCACCATTTTGGTACTTCTCCGCGAATGTTTGATAGGGCTTTTAACCTTATCTGTAAATAACGCCGTCACACTAGTCACAGGGTGCTCCATCAACAATTAAGACCATCTGGTAAAACGAGCTGCATTTGATATCAATTTCATCACTTTAAGGCATTGCTAGCTGCAACCTCGAATAATAGAATTCCAATCACCCCTCCAAACCAAAGGGCACGTCAACAGTGGTTCGTGAGTGGTGAATGAATGTGAAGTTAAGAAATCGCTCTTTGATAATTAATTCCCCAAATGCGACAGTTACATATACCATCCTCATGAAGGTTTAAAAGCCATTCTGTTACCCGTCTTCTTCATTTCATTTCATTTCTTATGTTGTTTCAGACGAATATTAACACCGTTAACAATGATAGCCTTGAAATCCAACGAAGAATCTCTCTAGCCAACAAGTGCTACTTTGGACCAAGTAGGTAAATGATTAGTAAGGTCCTCTCTCGACGAACAAAACTAACACTAACACTCTGCCTGTCCTAACGTATGGCGCAGAAGCTTGGGCGATGACAATATCCAATGAAGCGTCACTTGGAGTGTTCGAAAGAAAGATTTTGTGGAAGATGTTTTGACCTTTGCACGTTGGTTACGGCGAATATCGCAGGCGATGGAACGATATTAGACATGGCGCAGCGAAGAAGAAAGGCCATGTTTGCGTTGGAAAGATCAGGTGGAGAAGGACTTCGCCTCAAAGACTGGCGCTCTTTGTTAAACTCGGCCAAAATCGCGAAAGCGGTTATCGCGCCAATTAAGAAGAAGATAAATATATATTCTTAGTAAAAAAAATTGCTGTAAACTACTACGCAAAGGTCTTAATTACTGAAAACAGCATAAACATCCCCCACATAGGTATGTACGGGCAAGGCTTCTGCAGTGACAGTCCTTAGTCGGGTAAAAATGCGGCTCGTTCCGATGGTGGATGCCCATGAGGGCCGTCTTCTAGAAGTGCGGAGACTTAAGCGACAGTATTTTTGCAGTGATAGGTTAAAAAACATTTATATATAATTGATTTCCAATTTAATTAAATTAAAAAAATAATAATAAGTTACTTTTTTTTACAAAACACACTAAACTTAAAATATATGTTCCAAATGAGACGCCCTATAGATGAATAAAAACTTTTTTCTCTGACAAGCTTTTGTGCTCTAATGAAAAGTGAAAATAGCTAAAGCATTACGATTACTTCAGCTTCGGTGAAAAGCGAAATTGAGCAAATTCTGCCAGCTCATTTTACACGTACTCATACACTCGTCCAATCAGTTGTTTTTCAGAAGGTAACGAAGTCAATGACTGTGTTGATTCTTTCGTATAACACCAACACAATCTCACTTGTTTCGTAAACGAATCGCTGTTATGATCCCGGTTCCGTCAGCCAATCAGCGGATTTGTTCAAATTCACTATAAGCCGGTTAACAGTCTGATATTGGCCACATCTTCTAATTTTTTTCCATCAAGTATCGATAGCTGAACTAACTGATAACAAAAACTGTGTAGGTGTGTGAATTTATTGATTAACTTGACAGTGACACAAATATTCGTTTATTAGATCATTATAAAGTGAATTAAAGGGGGTCTCTCGCCACCCAATATCTAACAGCATATACCTATATGAGCAAAAGCCTTTGGCTTTATCTTTGCTGTTACACATTTTTCATTGTCCATTAGTCCACTATCAATTTACGAAAGCTGCCTTCTGCCCCAAACTCTGCCTCATAGGGCCGAACTTCACCAGAGCGCAACTCTTCAATTGTGCCGTAATTGACTTCGTCTTCGAAATAATCACGATAACTCCTTAACAAATCCTCCATATACGAAATGCATTCATGTAGATGGCCATTCACGCCGCCATATTCCTCAGGCAAACACTTTTGTGGTACATACTGGTATAGATCCTTCAGAGACTTGATCATAAATAACTGTGATGAGGAATGGAAAATATTGTTTTATTTAAGTGCGAAAATATTTCATAAAAAAAAATATTATTAGGTCTTGTGTCTTACCGGTGGAATTGTTTCCCTTTTGACATGCAGTGTCTTCAACACAGTCAACCAATTTTGTATCTCTTTTGGTGCATTCAAGCAGTAGATCACATTTATGCGTAACGGACTGCAATAATTCATCCAATACCACCATTTCTTAAACAGACCTCCATCTAATTGGGCTGCATGCTCAACAGCCATATTTGACATGTCAATTATCTGACAAACTCCGACTATGGCCGCATTGTCATTTTCCTGTGCTATCATTTCCATAACCATCATATTGTAGGCCATAATCTCACGCATGTGGCAGCGTTTGGGACAGCATCCACCCATACGGGATATCATTATGGCAGCATGATCGCTGCATCTGGGAAATTCCGGGAAGTACTGAAGGCTGTGAGATAGAAATAACAATGAAAAATATCGTAACGAATTAAATAAAAAAATACTTTACTTGCAAAATGGCGCAAAATTAATCATCTGTTTTACTGAATATGAAAAAAATTGATTTTGAGTAATGGAAATCTTTATTTTTATTTATTTAATTAATTAATTTATTTATTTATCAAGTCAATGAATAGGTATAGTAGATTATTATAGATTAAGTAGCCCTATTTTAAGGTTAATAGACATAAAAAGAAAAATAGAGTACAATTAAACTTTTTATAATATTGTAAATATTCAAAAATTTCAATAGGTGATCTATTGAAAATGAAAAATCTCAACACATTTCGAGATTTTATTGAACTCAAATAAGGCTATAGTAATGGGATCATTTCGAGCATAAGCATATTTTAAGGAACCGACATTAAAAAACTCCGATGTACGAAGAGCTCTGGCCGCAATATTAAAGATAATCCTCTCTAGAAGCATCGAAAAGTCCAAAGCACCGCGGATCAAATAAAAAATGCAAGATAAAGATAAAATAAGTTCTCCTGTTTTGCAACGATTTTAAGTTAATCAGTAATCATCGCGCTTCATAGTTAGGGAAAGCGTAAATTAAAATTTCGCAACGCGAAATGTCAGAATACTTTCGTTCAATTCCGGCAGCATGGCACCGGAGGCCAAATGAAGGATGCATACTCAAGTTTGGAACGCACAAACCTCATATACAAAAGCTTCAGCGTATAACGGCCGGAGAAATCGGAGCTATGTCGCCTAACAAAAGCAAGCATGACATAAGATTTGGTAATAATAAAATTTATATGAGTAGCAAAAGTGAGCTACGAATCAAATATTACCCTCAATCGATATAATCATCCGAGAAGGCAGCTAAATTGGATACTGTTGAGCGTCTCGCAAAAAAGCCATACTGCTCCGGGCGCCCCATGTTCTTTACAGTAAAAATCATGGCTCAAGCTGTCTAGCTCACAACTTTCAAATATGCATGATATTTGACATCATTTGCAAAAATTGCCCGAGGCGGAAGTGCCGTAATTATTACAAGCAATATTAAACACTACGAACAAGAAAAAGTCAGCACCAATGAATTCCAAGCCACCACCATTACAATTAATGCTGGAGGTGATCTAGCATTGACAGCTGTTTATAGTCCTCCAAGGCACCAAATCAAATACGATCAATATGTCCATCTTATTGAGCGTCATAAAACAAAATTCATTATGGGCGGTGATTTTAATGCTAAACATATCCATTGGGGATCTAGGCTAACAACCACTAAAGGAAGGGAGCTCTTCAAAGCGCTTCAACAAACAAACTGTAACACTGCATCTTCATGGATACCAACGTATTGGTCATCTGATCCACAAAAAAATCAGGACCTTATCGATTTCTTCATCACCAGAAAAGTCTCCAGTGCTTATCTTAATATTGAAAATGGGCTAGACATGAATTCAGATCACTCGCCAATCTATCTAACTCTCAGCGAAACGGTAGTGTTACGTGATCCAGTTCTCAAATTAACTAGTCAATTTACCGACTGGGATTATTTCCGCAAAATGTTAGAAGAATCTGAAGACAATACGTTTCCAATGGAATCAACAACAAAGATAGATGACGAAGTTTTAAAACTGACGAGAGAAATACAACACTCTGCTTGGTCGAGCACACCTCCTTTAATGAAAATTTCCGCTGACCACAAATACACAAAAGATATAAAAGAAATGGTGCTAAAGCAGCGAAAATTGCGGCGTAGGTGGCATCAAACAAGATCCCCTGTTGATAAAGCAGCTTTGAACAAAGCAGCGAAAGATCTCAGCCATAAAATTAAAGAATACAAAAATCAATCATTTACAAACTACGCACAGCAATTAAATAATAAAAGAGACACAAACTACTCACTATGGAAATGCACCAAAAAGCTTAAACAGCCAGCTAACCATAATCCACCAATCAAAATAGGCAATAATGGATGGGCGAAAACCAACATAGAAAAAGCAAACATATTTTCAGATTATCTAGCAAAAATCTTTACACCCAATAGCGACACATCACCAATACTAAATAATGATGGCATAGCCAATGATAATTATGGCGATATAGTACCCATAACTGAAGATGAGATGTGCGCCGAGATACTAAAGTTGAAGTCGAAAAAATCTCCAGGGTTTGATTTAATAACTGCCGAAGTCCTCAAACAAGTTCCACGAAACATCGTTACTAAGCTAACAATCATAATGAATGCTTGCTTTAAGCTGCAATACTTTCCAATCTATTGGAAAATAGCTGATGTCATCATGATTCTGAAACCAGGAAAGCCTCCAAACGATGTAGCATCATATCGACCAATTTCACTGTTGCCCATCTTGTCAAAACTGTTGGAAAAATGTTTGATAAAGCGCCTGAGCAATATCATAGAAAATAAACAAATAATACCAACACACCAATTTGGATTTCGCGCGCGCCACTCAACTCTTGACCAAATTCACAGATTAACTCATATCATCGAGAACACATTTGAAGAAAAAAATGTCTGTTCAGCTGTATTTCTCGATGTCTCTAAAGCTTTCGATAAAGTATGTCATGCTGGCCTGCTGTGGAAAATAAAGAATGTACTGCCAACAAAATGTTTTAATATCTTAAAAACCTACCTGTTTGAGCGCTATTTTCGCGTCAGGTACGAAGATGAGTTCTCTGAAGTGAAAGAGATAAAAGCTGGTGTGCCGCAAGGAAGTGTGCTTGGACCTCTTCTCTATCTACTTTTCACTCACGACCTGCCAAACAGCAGAAATTGCTTTATAGCAACATTTGCTGATGATACTGCAATATTAACCGTCGGAAAGACAGAAATAGAGTCTACTATACAACTGCAGTTTGCTATCAGTAAAATATACAATTGGACAGATAAGTGGCACATTAAACTGAACGAAACAAAGCCTGTACACATCAACTTTACAAACAAACAGACCAACTACCTGCCAATATACATAAACAGCATTAAAGTAGCATACTCTAATACAGCAAAGTATCTAGGTATGACGCTCGACACGAAACTTAGGTGGAGTGCGCACGTGAAAAAGAAAAGAGAAGAACTGGACCTAAAATTCCAAAATATGCATTGGCTAATGGGTAAGCAATCAGCGTTATCCGCACTCAACAAGATACTGCTTTACAAACAAATTCTCAAACCTATCTGGACCTATGGGATTCAGCTATGGGGTTGCACCAGCTATAGTAACACAGCGCATATACAAAGATTTCAGACTAAGGCACTCAAGCATGCAGTTTGTGCTCCATGGTACATTAGGACGCAAGATCTAGAACGTGACCTCAATATTGATTCGGTTACGGCAACCATAAAGAAATTTGCAAAGTCGCACGCAGAGCGACTAAGCAAGCATGTGAACAATGAAGCCTTGATTCTTAACGATAATACAAAATGGAAACGAAGGCTCAAACGTAAAAAACCTCTAGATTTAAACTAATTAATAAATAAAAATCAGTTAAAAGTATGAATTGTATTTTGCTGAGGATTAACTCAAATTATTTGTTGTAACAAAACTCCACAAAAATTGCTCGTTAGTATATATATGTAATGTTATACTAGTTGCAATGAAAATACTAATAACTAAAAAAAAAAAAAAAATTTGCAAAAATTATAAACCTTTCGATAGGATGATTAGTTTTGGGACAACTTATATTTTAAATTTTTCCAGTTATGTTAAGTTTACGAAATGAGTAAAATAAATGTTTCGAAACTCGTTTGCTTACATATTTTTTTAAAATATAAATATTTTTGCATAAATAAAATTTATTTATGATAAAATAGCAAATTTCTAATTCCAATTTTAATTTCAACTTCTACCATTTTTTCGTTAATCCCAAGCCGTTGTTTGGTGATATTTCAAAAATTATATGACGGGGAAAAGTTATGTGGATTCTCTTGCTCAGCAGCCCTAATTGATCGCATGGTAGCCGACAACCATGATTTTGTCCTCATTCAGGAGCCATGGATCAATGAAGGGCGCATTTGCGGATTGAGGACACCGAAATATAGGTTATACACAGCGGACTGTGAAGGTAAATCAAGATCTTGTATTATGGCAAAAACAGAACTAACCATATTTATGATCCACAAATATAGCAATACAGACACAACTGCGATAAGCTGGGAGACAGGTGGTAACTAGCACCAGCTATGGTCTTTTTATATGGCAATGCATATTCATTCTCTGATCACAGATATATAGAATGCACGCTCTAGGAAGAGGTCATTCAACCTAAGGCACGAAAATTCAGGAACCCTAGGCAAATAAACTGGCTAAGATATTCTCAAGAACTAGCAAAACGTTTGCCCACGGGTCCCCCTTTCAACCCTTCTATTATAGAGACATTAGATAACATGGTCAATAGACTGACTAATTGCTGCAACCAAGCCCTGCATAAGGCTTGTCCAGCAGCTAAGCATAGAGGGAAGAATAAGCCACCCGAACTGAAAAAGCTAC
Organism: Anastrepha ludens; assembly: GCF_028408465.1. Classification (NCBI taxonomy): domain Eukaryota; kingdom Metazoa; phylum Arthropoda; class Insecta; order Diptera; family Tephritidae; genus Anastrepha; species Anastrepha ludens. The sequence continues at coordinate 82,752,912 of NC_071498.1, read as the reverse complement.
AAAAGAATTGCAGGAAACAATTCAACAGAGCCAAACTCTCCCAAAGCGAAAACGAATGGGACCTGTATTATGACAAACTGAAAATATATAAGAAAGGAAAGTAAAAAGTCTTCATGGAGAACTTCTTGTGGGGAGATCGAGACTACGGGAGAGGCATCTCGACTGAGAAAAATCCTAACCAAGTCTGCTCAATAGAATCCAGTGAAGTATCATTAGACTTATTACTAAATACTCACTTCCAGGGATTTCAGAGGAAGAGATAACCGTCCATATCCCAACTTCGGATGCGGTACTAGGTTCCGACATCCTCAACATTGTCACAGAAGCCAAGATAACTTGGGCTATAGAAAACTAATATACCAACCATATAAAACACCGGGATCAGATGGGATAATCCCTGCGCAACTACAACAAACATTGGGCAACATTATGAAATGGCTGATAACCATATTCAGAGCAACATTACGACTAAATTACGTCCCCCTAAGGTGGAGGGAAGATGGGGTTGTTTTCATACCAAAGGCTGGTAGGACTAGGCATACGAAACCTAAAGACTTCAGACCTATTAGCCTTTCCTCATTTCTATTAAAGACGTTAGAGCGATTAATAGACGAATTTATAAGGGAAAACTTGACACCGTCGCTACTCGCGAGATCACAACATGCATACTCTAAAGGTAGATCCCCAGAGACAGCATTAAAATCACTAGTTTCAGAGATAGAGAAATAAATAGAGAATAAAGAGTATTCTCTGGTAGCCTTACTAGACATAGAGGGCGCTTTCAACAACTTCCTACCGGGGGCCATAACAAGCGCAATGACTAATTTTGGTGTCGCCGAGGGCCTTGTGAAGGTTACAGAACAGTTGCTACTAGGCATGTTTGTAATTTCGACAATGGGCCCCTCGACGATACGCAGATTCGTCAAGAGGGGCACCCCTCAGGGCGGTGTACTTTCTCCTCTGCTGTGGATTCTGGCAATGAATCAATTGTTGAAGAGGCTAGAGGAAAGGAGGAAACACGTAGTGGCCTACGTGGACGATGTTGCAATGTTAATAAGAGAGAAATTTCCAGATACCCCCTGCAAAATAATGCAAAATGCTTTGAACGATGAAGGCCGGGGGGCTGCATCGAGTGGTCTTGGGATAAAATGGGGTCTAACCCCAAAAATAGTACACTGGCTATATATAGCAGTGGTACGGCCTATCATGACATACGGTGTCTTAGTATGGCGGCCAACACTCGAGAAAAGAACAACAATAAAATCCCTAGAAAGTATTCAAAGCGGGGCTAGTCTCTGCATAAGCAGGGCACTAAAGACTACGCCCACGGCAGCGATGAATGTCATGCAGCACCTATCACCGATTGAGGCCTACAACAAACAGCTGGCGGTGAAATCGGCACTTGGGTTAAGAAAATCTTCTAACTTAGCCACTAACAGAAGACCTGCTAGCCCTAAATAAAAGTATGCTCACAACAAGAGATATAAACATATATTCAGATAGCCAATCGGTACTGAAAGCTTCAAAATCGCCTAATATTAACTCGAATACTGTAAAATAATGTATCGAAGTTTTGACAGAACTATCACAGTACTTTGTAATAAACCTGCTCTGGGTGCCGGCTCATAGAGGCATAGAAGGCAACTGCAAAGTAGATGAACTAACGAGATTGGGTACCACATTACCGATCCTTGTGAGATGCTTATAGATAAACACACTATCAGTGCTGCCAACAGGCTATGCTCTCAATCCCTAGCCTTTGCAACTAGTAGAATGACGCGGTCGGAATGGAACTTGGGCCGCATAAACCGACTGTTGAAACTAAACAGGAAAAACATGAGACATTTTCTCTGGGTCCTAACAGGGCATTGTCTGATTGGCAGGCATGCCAGCAGATTGGGAGCGCCCTATAACGACTATTGCAGAAGCTGTAACGACATCGAAGAAGAAGATACTATAGAACACTTGCTAAGTGGGTTGGCTTTGGATAGAAGAAGGTTCAATATTTTAGAAAAGGTTCCCTGAATAACTTGGCAGAAGTAGTCAATATAAAAATAACAAGTCTTGTTAGATATATTAAAGCCACAGGTTGGTTCGACAATGTAGAGTGAGGAGAGGGGACAGCCCCGGTGGTATCACAATGGGCCTACAGAAGACCTAGGTGTGTCAACCGACAACCACTATACCTACCTACCTACCTCTTGCTTAGCAACCGAGTTTACCAGAATTGAGTGGTTTGGTTCGCCTCTCCGCAGATAATGACAAACGTCCGAGTGTAGTTCTGCCATGAAAAAGCTCCTCATAAAAATATTGATCTTCGGAGTCGGCTTGAAACTGTAGCTCCCTCTATTTGTGGAACAACATCAAGGCGCGCACCAGAAATAGGAGGAGGAGCTCGGCCAAACATCCAAAAAAGGTGTACGCGCTAATTATATGTATATATATCTTTATATAAATGCTCACAACACCGACGAAGAAAGAAATTATACAAATTCAACTAGATTTTTTAGAGTTTAGACTAGCCATTTATTGCAAAAAAAATTAAATGAATAAAACTCCTTACCCAAAATCTTTCTAGGAATTGTAATTAAAAACCATGGGATTGGGAAAAAAAGTTTGTGGAATTTTCTAATATTCTTATTTTTATATAAAACGTGAAAATTCTAATTTTATAAATAAAATAATTATACTAAACACAAACAGAAAAATAGCTAAAACTGGTGAAAGTGTTGATGTGCTATTATTTTGTCCGGGATGGTCATTAGGTATGAATAGTTGGCGAAGCGTCACAAAGAAAAGTTTATAAATACTAAATAGCGAAGATTTCCACTTCGACTCAAACTGACAAACAGTTGTAAAGAGGGAAGGGAGGTTCAACAACTTACTCTTTGTATTTTGAAAAGAGAAAATTTAAAAAATATATATTTGAGCGCTTCTCTCACATACCCCAATTGATTAATTGCTAAGATGTTCTCTGTCACACGGCGATGAGATATAATTTCCGGAAATTTGTTATGAAAATTAAAAAAGGCGTCAATGCGTTTCTTTGTTTCTTCCAAACTATAGCGACAACGTCTCAGGAAAGCAATCAGGAAATCAGCCGAAGTACGTGCCCGCAAATAACGTTGCTGATATATCCAGGTGCGCAATATAATCAGATCCTGATTGACTCGCTCCGGTGATTCATTTAACTCCTCGCGTGCAATTTTCGCCAATTCCGGTGGCAAAGGACGCATCGTTAGAGAAAGAAGATTATTATTGCTAAATAAATCAAATAAATTCACGTCTGCACGATACTGAAAGTGGGCTGAAACTAATTTGAAATAAGAATTTCGTTAATTAATGTACTATTGAGTTGGTGATTATACGTACACATTGGTATATATGTACAATATATACATATATTGTTAAATAGATGATCTCAGTCTATAGAAAGATAACAATACGTGATTCATTTACCGCAGAAATGATGACACCGATACGAAATTAATACAAATATTTTTTATCCATTATCTGGAATATTTAATTAGAGGATATAGCGCGTAGGTTAGTTGAGCCTATTTGTGTGTAATTTTTGATACGAGTTTTCACTGTATATTGTCTCTCTTTGTTTTACGGTTGATAGGTATATAGAAATCGGCAGGTACTTGAAATACAATTTGATAACAATCAGGCATATCTGGAGAATCATCATGAAGTAATAACTATAATCAAAATTCTGAGAGATTATCGCTGATAAACTTCCTCACTTTTTCCAATTAGAACTGAAAATGCATAGCTACACTGTTAGGACATTAAAAGCTAATTTGTGTTAATAGATTTTCATTTGATATCTCTTTTGAGGGATAATAGAGTATTAAATTGTGTACTCCTATCATTTATTTGAGTCACGAGTTTGACCAATACAGGTCTGTTCACTTAAATACAGGGTCCGGCACTCGAAGTGTAGCCAATTAAAAGGACCATGAATTTTGTTTGGAATTTAAAGTAAAAAATGTTTGAAAATAATACAAAATTAAGAATCAATTTACGATATGATCACCTTTTGCCTTGACTATGATCTTGATGTAACTTGCAGATATTTTGGCCCACTCGCGGGCAATGGCTTCTTTCAGCGCCTCGAGACTGGTGAATCCTTTAGTTCGGACCTTTCTCTCCAAAACGGCTCAAAGAGAATAATCCATTGGATTCGCGTCTGGTGAATTTGAGAGCCGTTGTGTGGGCGTTATGAAGCTCGGAACGTTGTTTTTTATCTATTCTTGGTTCACTCGAGCTTTATAAGCCGGTGCCGAGTCCTGTTGAAACGTCCATGGTCTGTCACCGAAATGTTTGTCTGCCTACGGCTTCAAGGCGACCTCCAGAATACTTTCCCGCTAATATTTCACATTTACCTTGACGTCAGGCTCGATGAAAACCATTGGGGAGCGTTCATCCGCGGTTACAGTGGCCCAAGCCATTACCTGCGCGGGGGCCGCCTCCTGGTGGCCAATCGATAACTCAAATTTTCGTATGAACGATCGATCATATGACCCCATCGTTTTCTGAGTTTACGAATTGCTCAATTTGAAAAACTTTCTGGTCAGAAAATACAATATTCGGAAATTGCCTGCTTTCGGCCAAGCGAAGCAACTCCTTCGCTCTCTCAAATCTGACTTGTTGCTGCTTTGGTGTGAGATCATGCGCCTTTTGGATCTTGTAAGGCTTGACTTTGAGATCATTTTTCAGTATGCGGCGGATGCTACGGTTAGATATTTTCTTTTACCATTTGATTGGTACTTCGTCGGGGACTGCACTCAAGTCGCTTCTTTACTGTTTGAACCATCTCACGTGATGTTGCAGTCGTTTGATGACCACCTCTATGACATTTCGCTAGGCTACGTGTCATTGCAACGAGTAATGGTGCGATAAACAAAAAGTTAATTTTCTTTCTTCTTTTCTTTTCTTTCTTTCTCATCGAGCACGTGATGTCACGAACAATCGCTGGTTGTGATTTTCCAGCCAAATATAATGCAATCACAAAATTACGTTTGAAATCTATTACTGATTGTCTTTTTTCGCCTTTACTCTCGGCAAAATGCTTCCGCGCGCTTGTAAACAATACTCTGGACTGTCATTTAGCTAACTAACATACAGCTGATGCCCGTGCATCAATAAAATAAAGACAATACTTTGTACGGAATTAAGTTTGAAATTCTTCAGACCGACATTCAAGCGTTCGAGGGAATGGCAGTATAGCCAATATTTCAGAACAGAAACTTGTATTTGGACCGTAATCACAAAATATGTAATAGTGAATTTCTTAATGAATATATATTTCTGTATATAAATATATATATATATACATATGAACATTATGGCGGTCAAATTTTCTTCTGACATCGTTCCGAGCAAATTCAGATTCTACATGGAATCAGTTCAATGCAATGCAAATCAAATTCGAGCTCCACAAATTTTGAAAGATACAAACTTTAATTAATACCTAGTTAATATGCAATAATATTTACCAAAGTATTATTAATGGTACGAAGTATTTATTTTTTATATCTATTTTTCATTTAATGAGCCCCATGATGTTGTTTCAAAGCAAATTATTTGCAATTTTTTAGTATTGTAAGAGGAAATGTAGTTGTATGAATTTTTTTCTTTGAAAAAAAAAAAACGTGTTTATAATGTTTTTTATTTTTTCTAATCCTAATTTAAATTTTTTTGTTGGAGGCACATTTTTTCTACTTTCTATCTTCATTGCCACTCATTTTTCATAGTTATTAAAACTAGTTTAATTTAGGGTGCTCGAAATTCTCTTTAGAGCTACTGTTCCAATGGAACTTTTTTTTGACTAAAATATCATTATGCAACAACAACAATTTTTATGATTTTTCTTTTAACTCTTGGTGGAGCATTGGACATCATATAGATCGTATAAAATGCTCATTACCCCGAATTCCAGTGTCAGATACGTTTTTGCGGTACATTTGTATGCACATATGAGAGTTTAACATCAAAACGTTTGGATTTGCACGTTTGCAGGTTTGGTTTTGAATATGTTCTGCGAGACAGTATTTAAATATACAGACCTATTACTGATTCCGTTGGAGATCACAACGTAGCAATGTCGGAAAAACGCTATTCCTTTGTCGGGGGGGACATGAAATAAAGAAAAATAGTTAAAACGTTTTATATAATTGTTTACAGTGAAAAAACATGTTAGGAAAATGCTAAATGATTTACATTTTTCAATTAATTTTTTCCATAAGTCTAGACCACACAGCGATCAATAGCGATCAGAGAGGTTGATTAAAATGCTGACAGAAAGACCAGAATGAATTGAAAATAATTTATTTAAATTTTCTTATAAAGAAGAAATGATGAGATTGATAGCCAGGCATTCCTACTAGAAACCGCAGAATACTCTTTATAAGGCCTAGTGCTCATTTATAACTTGGACCAAGTGCATTTATACGCAAATTTGCTATACCTTTAATATTTAAATCAATGCCACTTATTAAATGAAAACAAATATTTGTAATTGATATTTTATGAATTATAAGTATAAACAGAATACAACATCAAGTTTAATTTAAAAAAAAAATTAAAAAATGTCTTCAATCGAAAATCCTCAATGAAACTTAATGTGAAGCAAGTGAATTTGATATTGTTATTTTTTTATAACGGCGTATACTTGATTGTCCAAATTAAAGGGATTACAAGTTTCCCTTAACATTTTGCGCTAATCCCGTAATTACCTCTTTTTTTATTTTCCTCCTCTACCAACAAAATTGCTGCAGAAACTGAATATATTTTAATTTTAAATATACTTGTTTTATTTATTAAAATAATGCTTTCTATGTCAATTACTATCAACGATGAAAAAAATATATCTGAATTTCAATTAAAAAGTCGGTAGCTCTAAATCGAACTTAACTAGCATTTTTCCCGAACTCGAGAACGCATTCATCAAACACATCATTACTGAAGGCGAAACGTGGGTTTGTGAGTACGACTCGTAATTCAGACATCAGACGAGTGACGAGTGAGACAGTCAAAAACGAAAGCGATGACCACAGTGTTTATGGATTACAACGGTATTACACACCACGAATTCTCCCAAGAAGGTCAGACAGTTAATAAAGGCATTATTTGGGCGTTATGAGACGTTTATGTGAAGCAATTCGCCAAAAAAGAGTTATTTCTGTTTGATCGAGTCAAAAACTACTACGTGGAATGCGTTTTAACATTTGAAAGGAAGTAATGGAAAAATCGAAGACGTCTCTGAGGCTATACCGGAAATAGAGTTCCAGAAATGTTTTAAGAGCTGAATACATCGCTGGCATAAGTACGTTGCAGTTGATGGGGAGTACTGAGAGTACTTTGAAGCCGATAATATCACTTTTGAGTAATAAAGTAAACTTGTATTTTGAATTTTTAAACTATATTCCGGAAGCTTTTTGATCAAGGAGGGATATCAAAATGCTTAGAATGAGCAAGCATCTTTCTGTGCGCTCTATAAAAGAAAACTTGGTATACATTTTACTCCTGCCCAAGGAAGGCTGGGACTGAAAATGGTCTAAATCGGCCAACAACCACGTCCACCTTCCAAAAAAAGAGATGCGACACAACTGCAATTTTGGAAAATCGGTATTGCCACGTCTACTTGAACGTAAATTCATTTATCACGATAAGGACTTTCAATGACCCCCAAACTTGGTACATTTGTACATTTGCTTCTCATCTCATTTGAATTCGCTTTAAATATTATTGATATTAGAGAAAACCACACCCATTTTCTTATGTGTTAAGAATGAATTTCTGTCCGCCTATCTGGTCATACAAGTTATAAATCTCATTGTCTATGAGTTTGTCTATTAAATTTTAATAAAAGCCTCCCTAATTGTTAAAGTCAAAACCATATTAAGGCGAACAACAAATTTTATAAAAAGGAAGAACAAAGTTTATATAATCTATCAATTCATAAAAAATAATTTTTGGAACTTTCATTCATCAATTTTTACTTGCTTTTTCAACTTGTCCAAATTTATTTAAATTAGTTAAGTGATATTATGTTGGTACAAATACCAATTTCTAGCATTGAGAAAGGATAGAAGATGAACTATTTCGACTGCAAAGAAATCTGGTGGAATTGTAGTTTAGAATTAATAGGTTTGGCTGAATATTTGTAAATATTGGGTATGGGAATAAGTTTCCGCCCTTGTAAAAGATGTTGACAGATCAACCGTTGGTAAACGTTTGAACGTGATGGCAGTGGTCCAGAAAGCAGGTAACTGGAAGCCACATCAATTGAAGGAGAGGGATATCGAGAGACGTTCGCTGACGTGTAAGATGCTTTCTGAACGGCAGAAAAGAAAAGGTTTACTACATCGCATCGTAATTCGCGATGAAAAATTGATCTATTATGATAGTCCTAAGCGTCGAAAATGTTGGAGCCTGCCATGTGAACCAGGTCCAATGACAGTGAAAAAAAAGTCATGCTTCAAAGGTTATGTTATGTATCTAGTGGGATCAGAAGGGTGTCATCTATTATGAACTCCTTAAACCATCGGAAACCATCACTGGCGATCGTTATCGGCTGCAGCGAATGCGTTTGAATTGAGCTCTAAAAGAAAAGCGATAGATATGACAAATTGATTTTGCTGCATGACAACGCCAGGACACTGACGGACTGAGTTGGGAAATCTTGCCCCATCCGCCATTTTGCCCAGACATTGCACCTTCGTATTACCATCTGTTCCGAGGAATACAGTCTAATTGGGGAGCGGTGCACTTCTTACGAGAGCGTCGCAAACTGGCTCATTGAATAGATAAAGTCAAAAGAACTCGAATTTTTCGTCAGAGGAATCCGTATGCTGCCTGAAAGATGGAGTAAAGTTATAGCTTCCAATGGCACATACTTCACATAATTTCATGTATAATTTAATTTTTGAAATAATTCGTAACTTTGGCTAAGAAAGGTCGTAAACTTATTCCCATACCCAAAATTTACAAGTAATACGGTATTGGCATATTAATGTGTGAATTTGGATAATGAGTTTGGTCTTCCAATTGCAAGATTTTCTCTTTTATATATTTATTGTTGGGGATTGCTTTTGGCGAATAGTTTTTCAAGACGTTTTAGCGGTGCAATAGAATTATTGATAACTTGTATGCAGATTATTAAGTGCAGGAAGCAATTCTACGTAATTCGATTTTCCTTATTATGAAATTTTTCACGCTCGAAATTTTCCATTCTCGTATAAATTTATTAATCCTTTGTTTCCTTTAAGCATTAAAAGAGAGAAAACCAAAACCACTTTTAAAAACTCATAAAACGTTGGTGGCATTTCGCAGTTGATAGGATGATCTTTCCGCTGATTGTGTAAGGGAATTTCTTCAACATATGGAGCCCGCCGGCAATAGTCATATATCTCAGCGTAAATGTTACTTGTCAACATCTTAAAACACTTTAATATGCAATGAAGCAGCAACAACAAAAATAAAGAAATAACTACAACTAAAGTATCAGCAACAACAAATAATCGAATATGCTTACAAGCAGTGTCAATTACCCCCTTCAATTGAGCTCCTACGACTCCAGTCATACAATGTGATCGTCTGAAAGAAAACAAGCGTCGTCAAGAACACTCATACATACACATATGTATGTATGTACATGGAAATAGGAAGGAGCTAATGAGCCATCATTAATATTATTTACACTCAAATACGAGTCATGCGTCGTCGTCGCACTTCACTGGAGGCATTCTGCGCATTCTGTGCAAAGTAAGAGAGGAGTCGCTGCAAGGTAATCGTACTTGTATGAGGGTGCCGTAAAGTAGCTGCTGCGTGTGCAAACTGTCTGCGAGATCAAAGCATATTTCCATTATTTGTTTTGAGTTATTCCAAATAATAAATATTGTCTGCAGCGAAATGCAGAAATAACAAGTCGCTTGTCAAAAGAATTTTAGAGGTGGGTCAATGCAACGCGGGGACTGCTTAGATTGCTGTGTGGATATCCTTGGGCACATAAAACAGAAACAGAAACAAAAACGTAGTATAGAAAGCACTCAACATTTCTCCTGGTGGTTGCAACATTTTCGACTTGTTGTTGTTGTGATGGTTGCCAAAAGCAATCACTAATCACTGCGACACCAACATGATCTTGTCAACAGCTGACACATTGTGTCAGACCAATTTGCAGTGAATGCGCTGCCGTGTCATGCATACTTGTATGTATAAGCCATCCTAGATGTGGCACTTAGAAAGCCAATATGTATGTATGTATGTAATATATATAAGTAAAGAACAGACATAAGTATATATGTTTATATGTATAATACGCACTGATTTGTAGGCCTATATGTAGGTTTGGAGATCTGCGCAAGTACATGCAATATATTTGCTGCTGTTACAAGCGGACTTGTCAGCACCCTTGATGCCCCTACATAACATAATTTCTTCTCAGTGACTTTTTTGTATCCAACTCGCTTTACAGCTCCCATGTCAAATCGTAAATTGAGTGATCAACGCTGTCAAACAGTAGAGCCATCGCGTACTCGCTGACGTTTACACGCTCCGCTCGTTTTGTTGTCGGTTGCATTTCAAGCATTAAATGCTGATCAAATTTCAAAGGCGCTGTGTGGCATCAATTTTATCATTTTCCCTACTATTTATATGTGTGCCTCTCTCTCGCTCTAGCTCTATCTCTGTTTTGATTCCCATCTCAAATTTGTTTGAGAGAGTTGAGCGTCCCACTTGATTGGCAATATCCGGATGTGTCTACTTGAGTTTTGTTGTTGTTTTGTATAACACATTAGTGCCCTAATCAGATGTGACACAACATTTAAGTGGCTCTAAAAGTGTTTGGAAATTTTCAAAAGTGGAGTTCCTAAATAGCATACATATATGCATGTATGAATGTATGTGTGTATAAATGACTTAAAATTTATATAAAATATAGACATCAGTCAGTACTACAATATATTTTGGAGTTGATTTTGTTAAAAAATGTTGTCTTGTGTGCATAAAAGTAGATGGAATGAGACTCGGACTATCTTGAATAGTTATTTTAAATATAGTAAAAGGTAAAAATATTTTATAAAAGCGCAAAATTGTTGGCGTATGCCGAAGATATCGACATCATCGGCCTTAACAACCGCGCTGTTAGTTCTGCATTCTCCGAACTGGATAAAGACGCAAAGCGAATGGGTCTGGTGGTGAACGAGGACAAAACGAAGTACCTCCTGTCATCAAACAAACAGTCGGCGCACTCGCGTATCGGCACCCACGTCAGTGTAGACAGATATAATTTCGAGGTTGTAAAAGACTTCGTTTATTTAGGACCCAGCATTAACACCGATAACAATGTCAGCCTTGAAATCCAACGTAGAATCTCTCTTGCCAACGAGTGCTATTTTGGACTAAGTAGGCAATTGAGTAGTAAAGTCCTCTGTCGACGAACAAAACTAACACTCTACAAGACTCTCATCATGCCCGTCCTAACGTATGGCGCAGAAGCTTGGACGATGACAACATCCGATGATGCGAGACTTGGAGTGTTTGAGAGAAAGATTCTGCGTAAGATTTTTGGATCTTTGCACATTGGCAACGGCGAATATCGCAGACGATGGAACGATGAGCTGTATGAGCTTTACGACAGCATAGACATAGCGCAGCGAATAAAGATCCAGCGGCTACGTTGGCTGGGTCATGTCGTCCGAATGGATACTAACGCTCCGGCTTTGAAAGTATTCTATGCGGTACCAGCTGGTGGTAGCAGAGGAAGAGGAAGGCAGGCCTCCTCTGCGTTAGAAATATCAGGTGGAGAAGGACTTGGCTTCACTTGGTGTGTCCAATTGGCGCCGGTTAGCACGAGAAAGAAACGACTGGCACGCTCTGTTAAACTCGGCCAAAATCGCGTAAGCGGTTATCGCGCCTATTAGGAGAAAAAGAAGAAAAGGTGCATTGATGGCCATTGCGTTGTACTTTCATCAGATTTATCAGAGTTACTCAAACTCGAGCTCAGCTGAGGTGAAACTTTGTAGAATACAAATCATAAATAAAATAATGAAATTTGCTAAGTGCTCTCGAAAACAACATAAAATAGTTGCTGTTGCCACCTGAAATCTAACATTTTGTTTGTCGAGGAGCATTTTTCTAATTTCCTGGCTTAAAATATATTCAAATAGCGTGCTCAGTAATGATAGCCCTTGACCCTTATTATATCAAAACGGTATTGCGAAAGATTAGTCAACACTGCTTTAACCCATATGTGCGTTGGGAGAAAGACACAATAAAAGTTGTCATATTTTTGTTAATGTGTGCAGGCATCGAACTATTAAAAATACTCAAAGTTTCGTTACCGTAATCGAGTTGGATCGATCTGTATATCCTATAGCTAAATTTTGTTGTCTACATATTTTGTTGTCTACATATTTTTGAGTCCAGTAAATTATTTCATATTTACTATTTACTTCCTCAAATTTGGAATTTCCATTAGAGTAGAAAATTTTTGAAGATGTTGAGTTTGCTAGCAGTCTTCTTCGTAGCAGCCAGCAATGAACTATTCTTCCTCAAAGTGATTCTCACATATTTTCGTGGAATCTGAGAATTGTATGCATGATTCAATTTATAAAGGTTTGCTCACTTGTGACATTAGAATTTTTATACTCCCTTACAAAAGGCTACATTTAAGAAAGGTGAAGAAAGTGGAAAAATTAAATCCCATTTGTTAAAAATGTTTTTTTTTTTAATTAAATGGAAACAAACTACCAACGTTTTAAAAAATATTTTTAAATTAATATTTGAATGTAAATAACATATTTTATTAGAATTATATTTTGTGAATAATTCTTAAATTTAAACCGATGGCGAAGTTGCGAAGTTTCTAAAACGAATTCTGATGTCCCCCAATTTCAAAATATCACCATTTTTGGCCTTTACATGAAAAAATCAGCTAAATGGCTATGTTTTTTCTTTATTTTTATTTATTTATAATAATATTTAAGAAATTTATTTTGTCAGAACATATGTAAATGAAATTTATATTAATTGAATTATAGAAAAGAAACTATACAGTTCGACCCAAATTGGGGGACTTCACAATTCGTTTTAGAGGTATGGTTCCTTCGGCAAAGTTTCTTATTTTGATCCCAAGAATATGATTTTCACAGAGCGATGGGCGATTTTTTCGCCTCCCCACAAATCGACCCGGCCTAATATATTTATATATATATAATTGGCGCGTACACCTTTCTTGGGTGTTTGGTACAGCTCCTCCTCCTATTTGTAGTGTGCGTCTTGATGTTATTCCGCAAATGCAGGGACCTACAGTTTTACGCCGCATCTGAATGGCAGATGGTTTTTTGTGAGGAGTTTTTTCATGACGGACATACACTCGGAACTTTGCCATTGCCTTCCGAGGGCTGACCGCAATTAAAAACACTGTTTCTGTAAATTGGTGTTTCATGCCTGGGGTTTGGAATGAGAACGCTTCCGAATGATAATCACCCGCCAACTCATTCGGCTAAGGTGGCCGCGCATATTTAGTTACGGTAATCTAATTAACACTTCCTGATTTTATAAAAGACAATAAATAATTCTGTGAGTTTAGATGTCTTTAAATTTGGTAATCAGCAAAACTGTTGTAAAATTGGCAGCTGTTGCACGCCTCAAAGGAGCACTTCAGATACACATAGATAACATTCATTTACGTACGTGGTATTTATAGCCATTTTAAAGGATATCTTTGAAAATATTGCCTGTGGGAATATGAATTAAATAACTCACGCGCAAGAACACATTTGAGGGGTTTTTAACAGCATCACATCCTGCGCATGGGCAGTCGTGGAAGGAAGTACTGCTATTTTTACTTTTAACAGTTGGTTAATGTGTATGTAAATACCGGAGGGACAATGGCCCTAATGATGGAATATTATGTAAGAAAATATGTATGTACATCTGTAAGTACCCTGCAGGAAAAGCCAAACTAGGAAAATTTCTAGTTCAGTTACTAGTATTTAATATAAGACTCATAGTAGTTCGACATTGACTAGAATGGTACTAGTTAAATGATCAGTTTGGAATCAAATTAGTTGATTTTTCTTTTAGACGAAAAAGTTTAAGCCTCGTCTTTGGTTTTATGGTTTTACGAGGAGTAGCAGATAAACTGCTGCTGTGGTATCACAAGGGATCGGCAACGGTCTGAGTGAGTTCATTTAGAGACCGACTTACACTTCTACTTACCTTCCTACATTAGCTCAGTTTAAGCTTTACAACGCCAAAAGAAATAATTATTATTCTTCGCTAATATCGGCACTGACAAAGCAAAAAATAATTACAGAAAAATTGATTCGATAAGATTCTGCGGAAGGGTCGCTTAAATCTTGTTTTCCTCTGAACTCTACAGAAGCTTAATTAATATGAATGAAAACCGGAAAACCATAATCATAAGAGTGTATTATCTTCGATCTCAAAAAACTGAAGAGAGTAAAGTATTAAATTTATTGTTGACAGATTTCTGCAATACGAAGTCTGTTTCAACATTCCATCAGCAAACATTTTAAAAGCGTATTTATCACCGATGTAAGGATGAAGCACAACATAGACAGTACCCACGGAAAAAGAGCTACAAGGTAAATAAATATTTCTATGCAGTTGTTTTATGCTTTAAACTTTTACTTAATGCTTTACTTAATATTGTTTTAGGTATTGGCCTTTCACGTAATGTCAAAGTAAATGTTAATATGTATTTTGATTAATCTCTTTTTCAATCTATTCAGCGCTGGTGAACCAGATACACAATTTAGAAAAGCATTTCAATTGAATAAAAGGGCCATCGCAGAAAAATCCTTCAGCAGCTGGACTCATGAAATGTTAATCCGATATTTACTATATATCATTCGTTTTATTTATATTCCTAAAGTGAATACCTCGGTCGCCATAATCGATTGGATTGGTGCGTGGCTACCATTCGAAATTCAGAGAGAACGTAGGTTCAAATTTCGGTGAAAGATCAAAATAAAGAAAGTTTTTTCTAATAGCGGTCGCCCTCGGCAGGCAATGGCAAACCAACGAATGTATTTTTGCCATGAAAAAGCTCTTCACAAAAAATGTCTGCCGTTCGGAGTCGGCTTGAAACTGTAGGCCCCTCCATTTGTAGAACAACATCAAGACCCAAAAAGGGTATACACACCAATTATACAAGGTGGCGCAAAAGTAACCTTGCGATGTTTTTTGGCTGTGATTTAAAAAAAATGAAAAACTTTGATTCTTCTTGTGGATTATTTTTATTTGGTCTTTTAATTTTTTTTACATCAAGTCGAGAATATGATGTCATGTAAATGGCCGCCGCCACAGTTGATTGCCATTTGAGCCCTTTTTATGGCATTTTCCATCACTTTGGCCAAAACTTCCGGCGATAGGTCCTCGCATTCTTGACGGATATTGTCTTTAAGAGCTGCAAGAGTCTGAGGCTTGTTGACATAAACCCGCGACTATAAAAAGCCCCACAAAAAGAAGTCTGAAGCGGTCAAATCAGCGATCTTGCTGGCCAGTTCAAATCGCCAAAGCGGGAGATTAGGCGCCCGGGAAATGCATCCTTCAGCATATCGGTTGTGGCACGCGCAGTGTGTGCCGTTGCACCACATGTTTTCCAATCCCAATTCATCAAGTTGCGGCAAAAAGAGCTCGTCGATCATTGCTCTATAGCGCTCACCATTCACAGTAACCGTTTGGCCCGCGACGTCTTCGAAGAAAAAAGGTCCGATGACTCCTCCAGCGAAAACAGCACACAATACAGTGACTTTGAGCGGGTATAATGGCTTTTCGTGGGTTACACGCGGATTTTCAGTGCCCCAGAAGCGTAAATTTTTCTTATTTACGTACCCGCTAAGATGGAAATGGGCCTCATCACTCATGATTATTTTTGATGAAAAATCATCTTCCGCTTGGTGGTGATTAAGGATGGCTTGAGCGTATGTTAGACGCGATTGGCGGTCAGCAGCTAACAGCTGATGCACCGTCTGGACTTTGTACGGAAACATCTTCAAATCTTGTACCAAAATTCGCTTTATAGACCGTCGACTGATACTCATTTGCGTGGCACGTCGTCTGGTCGATGTCGACGGCGCTTCCATGACATCCTCGGCTACAGCAGCAATATTCTCTGCAGAACGGCTACTCCAGGGTCTGCCACGCCTGGCAGCATCTCGTGTTGTGCCAGTCTCTTCGAGGCGAGCGGTTAAACGTCGTAGTGTTTCACCAGTAGGCGATGGACGGCGAGGAAATCTGCGACGAAATTCACGTTGTGCCAAAGTCACCGACCGATTATTGGTCAAATAAATAGTCAGCAATATTCCGCGTTCTGGAGCAGTGTAGCGTAACATTGTTTATTAACGTGTATTTCACATGTGTTTACTATACAAATGTCAAAACAGAACTGACATTAGGGGGCAATCGCAAAATTTATAGCATTTTCTGATAGGAGGATTACTTTAGCGCCACCTGTTATATATAAAGTGAATACCTAAAACTTCATTGCTTTGTTTTTTTTCAAAGATTTTGTTTAATTTTTTAGGGTTTACTTATTGCGTAAGTTTGAACTAATTTTTGAATGTTTAATCAATTACTGTACCTGTGTTCTGTATACACTCTTAATATGAGATATAATGTTTTAAAACGTTCGAATCGAATGGATATTTTTTTTTTTTAATTTTGTTTTTTTTTTGGTTTTTGTATTCTGCTGGACAATTGACAATTCGTAGGACGTCGGCCTGTTAAAAATAACAATTGGTAGCAAACAGATAGAACACGAACTAATTAAGCTAAAAAGTGAACTGTTGTAGTTCACAACTAGGATTTTTTCCTAGAGGGTAAATATGAATGTTTATGTACACAGCTACTTTAAATTCATCCTCATGCGTATACCTTACACACACATTACATGCATGTATGTGTGTTCATTCCTAACACGTTTTGCTTTGAAATTCATCAGAGTGAGCACTATTCAGAGTGATCGCATCAATTAATGAGGTAGAATAACAAACGCTGTTGGCGTAATCCATAAAGATGTGGTGGCGGAAATTCGTTCAACAGTTTAAATTTCGCGTGACGAAAACGTCATATTACAAGATAAAAAAAGTATAAACGGCTATATTTTACGTCATGTCAACAGTGACGGCATCCAATAGAAATTTGTAATATGTATATACATATGTAGATACATATTTACATATTTGTGTATGTACATAAGGCGGCGGCCGTAGCCGTGCAAACTTGTACGGGACTATTATTCTGTTGAGACTTCTATTGAGTTCAAAATCCACTGCAGTCAAGAAATATTGAATGATAGAACATTTTTTTCTTAATAGCGATGAAAAACTCTAAAATACATACATAACTATCTGCCATGAAAAAGCTTTTCATAAAAAACACCATCCATTTTTGGGAAGCGTACTAAAACTCGAGGACCCTGCATTAATTGGGCAACATGCAGAACACAAATTGGAGAAGATCGGCCAAACAGCTTAATAAAATAATATTCGCGTGAATATATACATATATACATATATACATACAAAAACGGTAACTTTCTTATTTTCCTCGAAATTTTTTTATTTATTTACAAAAAGAGTGGTTTCGAGAATTCTGTTCTGGTAATATGGTCTTTGAATAAAGAGGTACGCTGTGGTAGGCCAATCGAATTTAAGCATTTTTTTTCTATTTCCCAGGGTCTGAAGATTAGGCAGAAGACACTTTGGAATCATTTGGATAGCAGCTGATGTTAAAAAATGGGTCACGTATGAGAACGACATTAGAAAAAACAATTCGATTCAAATCAAAAAGAACCAAGAAACGTTTGCTATATTTGGTGTGATTGGGAGCAGATTGTGGTAACTAAGACAAGCACTTAATTCGGGCCTATACTGTCAACACCAGAACGCAAGCATATTTAAGAACGCACCCGAAGCTACGAGCGCTTCGATGGGGAAATCTGTATAATCTGTGGAATACTCTAGACCTGTTTCTAAGCGTATGTAATTTTATCAAGCATTTGCAAAATTTTATTGGTGGTACAAAACTGGCCTCGTGAGAGGCTCATCTAATATAAATAATAACTTCCTCGTTTGCGGAATTATGAAATTGTCTTCAAAATGGACAAACATTTTTGGAAAAAACGGCGTATATTTATGTAATATAAATCTAAGAATCGTAACTATGTCACGTGCAGCATCGAAATAAAGCGAAAAATGATAAGAACTTTGATCACCCTATTATCCAATCCACATAAGCATTTTTGATATGCGTTTTCATATGGCTTTTAACTCTTCCAGTCTAAATACCAATACAAATTAAGATATACTCTTTTTCCATTCGTTTAAGATTGGAACAGGTTTAAGACTTGACAAGCTTCACCAAATCAACTCTTTTGGTATATTACTGGTTCATTCGAAAGACCAAATGTTTCCATGATTATATTTATGTGGCTGCCTCGACTGGCTTCACAGTAGTGCATCCTGTTGACTCAGTTTTTCAAGACCTTGGGGACGGTTTCTGGCTCTATCGCACAAATGGCTTGCTCGATATTCACGCTATGGGCTGGAATTCATATACATATATCTTTCACGGAACACCAAGAAAAAAATCTAACGACGTCAGATCAGAGCTGCGATGTTGACAATTAACATCGCTGAAACAACTGCTGACACAATTACCGATCTTGTAACACTCACCGTTGAGTGAAATGGCGTTTGCAGTAGCATTTTCAAAGAAAAATGAGCCAATGATGCCATCGTTCCAAAACCCTAACCTAAATGCTACTCTCTGAAGATGCGTTGGCTTCTCGATAATCACGTGCGGGTTTTCAGATTCCCAGATCCTGTAGTTTAGCTTGTTAACATAGCCGCCGAGATGGAAATGCGTTTCGTCAGCAAAGATGGTTTTTCGAGCAAAATGGTTGCCCATTTGAGCTGCTTTAAGGTCCAAACTAAAAAGCGATAACGAAGCGAATGGCCATGTGCCTTCAATTGTTGAA
This sequence comes from Anastrepha ludens, assembly GCF_028408465.1. Taxonomy (NCBI): domain Eukaryota; kingdom Metazoa; phylum Arthropoda; class Insecta; order Diptera; family Tephritidae; genus Anastrepha; species Anastrepha ludens. The sequence continues at coordinate 82,733,888 of NC_071498.1, read as the reverse complement.
TCAGCTGGATATTGAAAGTAAATAATGCGAGCTCTTTGTGCAAAATTTGCATAAGGCTGATGCCAGAAATGCTGAGCTGTCGAAGCCTAGGCGAGTCGTTTGTTCCAGGAGTGAGTCGGGTTATCTCGGCTACGGCACCCGCATTCTCATCAGTGCGCTGCCTAAGTCAGAGAGGGGATTGTTGCCTACTAGCATTCCATTTTCATTAACCCCTTGGATCAAATTTCGTACCGCTGCACATAGGAGTATTTCAGTCCATAAACAGGTCAAAATTATTAAGTGCTTTTTTCAAATACATTTATTAATAAAACACGTTTATGAAACATAATGGCAATATATTTCACAATAACAAAGCAAAATTAAATAAAAATGATCATTTAAATAAACAATATATCTGTTATGGCACCGTGTATTAATACCATATGGAGTGTAGGAGACATTGGGTGCCAATCATACAATTCTGTGTAAAGTTTTGCTGTAATTTGTGCATACCTATCAAACTTAACAGGATCTACACCGTAGCCGCTTGAAATAACTTCTAAAATAACTCTTAATCACTCTATAAACTCTTGATTAATTCCAGTGATCCGAGAAGAGGTTTCTGGGTCTTCAAAAAATCTTCTTGACGTATCGTTGGTGTTACCATACCCGCTTTCAGAATGTCAACAAGGAGACCCATTTCTTCTTTGAAAAGTTTTTGAATTTTTTCTTTGGTTTCCTGCAATATTTTTTTCGCTTTTTTTGATCGTGTTTGCCTTTTTTTTTTTAATTAGCTTATACGATAAATGCAATAGGGACTCGAAGAAACGAGTTCTAGCATGGATGACCGAGAGGCCAAATGTGAGTGACTCGTTATTTATCTGAATTGTTTTCTTCAACTTATTAAAATCTTTCGAAGTTTGGTTACATATGTATGTAGCACCTTATAGAGGATGTTGTATCTGTAGCTGCGTTGCAGACTTTTCCGTCTACCATAGTAAGCAGTAAAGTGTGCTTTATTTTAGTAGCTCCATTAGGGAATTTACTATCGTTTCTTCGAGTTCTTGGCACTGTTCTTCAATGTAGACGATTTCTTCTTTTGCCACATCTTTTATTTCATGGATAAATCTTACTCGGATAAGTCGACAAAATTTTACTGAACTTGGTTTTGGATTTTGCCAAACAATTTTATTTAATTTTCCATTAATTGACACCGTCAATCACACAGGTATGAGTGAACTCAAGGGAACAAGTGATTTTCTCCAAGAAATCTGTTTTTGTAGTGCATACTTTTAGAACTGAGAAAAAAAAATTGTGGATATGCGGGGACAATTTTATTACCGTTTATATTTGACAAGGGTCCAAACATTATGATCACACTAACAATTTTACTTGACAAGGTCTGACCTCTATTTAAAACACGATTGTTTGCTAAATTTTAGTAAAAAATAAATACTTTTTACTAGGACTTAAAAATCCTCACCTGGAGTGCAATCTTGTCATGAAACTAAAAAAAATGCCGAAATGCCAAAAAAGATTTTTTCGTTCACTTCACAAAACAAAAGCACAGTTAACCATTACACATTATGGAAATATAAGATTGACGAGAACAAAGATGTATAGTATGGTTGAAACAATGACTAGGTTCCAATGAACAATGCTCAGGCACCAAACTGTGAAAATTCTGGCGTCTGTCTGTTATTTGATAAACCGATTATCTACCTTCAAGAAGATAGTTTCTGTGATGAGATTAGGCATATTCTTTTTTCGACTTATGACCGGCTTATCCATAAAAATACTCCTATGTGTGCAGGTGCGGGGGACTTAAGAAATAAGTTTCCAATATAAATTTTTGCTTTTGTTCTGTTGGAGGGCCAGGAAAAATTTAAAAAAATGTTCAATTAAGTAAGTACTACTGTGGGCAAAAAGTAAGGTGCATTTATCTGTCAAACTTCGTGGGATTAAAATTTCGCTCTAGTTATTTTTTTCATGAGTTGGCAGCACTGTTAATAACATCTGGGCCAACTTTCATGTGAATGTCATTTTCCGAAAAGAGCACGTCAAAGTCGTTCAAAAATAAAGGTCATGATGACAGTTTTTTTCGATTTTCGTGGTGTGGTGCACTATGAATTCCTTCCACCTGGCCAAACTGTTAATAAAGAATATTATTTGAGCGTTATGCGTCGTTTACGTGAAGCAATTCGTCTAAAAAGACCAGAATTATGGGCCAACAACTCTTGGTTTTCGCATCACGATAATGCACCGTCTCACACTGCACTCGTTCTTCGTGACCATTTCGCTAAAAATTCCACCCACCGTATTCGCCTGATTTGGCTCCGTGTGACTTCTGGCTATTCCCAAAACTCAAGAGACCACTCCGGGGAACGCGTTTCGAGTCGATTGAGGAGATAAAAGCTGAATTGAAGAAGGTGCTGATGGCTATACCGGAATTGGACTATTTGGCATGTTTCGGGGATTGGAAAAATCGTTGGCATAAGTGTATTTCATCGAGAGGGGATTATTTTGAAGGGGATGAAATTGATTTATATTACAAGAATAAATAAAGATTTTAAATTTTACAACCAAATTCACCTTACTTTTAGCCCACAGTAGTAAATGAATAAATAAAGTAAGTACAATTGAGAAAGCTAGAACAAATAAGCCGTCTGGAACAGAAAATGCAAATATTGTTGTATTAATAATGTCCATCCAGCCTGAAAATAGGTATACTTAAATGCAAAACTATTTAAATACCAAGTACAAATGTGGAGAGCCTGCACTGTTTTTTTCGGTTTTAGCTATTCTGATTACTTCCATTGGGATGATTGGGCTTTCGTATCGACACTATAGCGATAGCTCCGTATTTATTCACTAGTAATGACCCTTTTTAGCAAATTTAGGCTGTTGTAGGCGTCATTCAACAGCTTCGAGCGGTACCTATACGAAAGTTCTTTTAATAAAAATTTAGGAGTTTCAGAAAAGACATCTCCCAGCACACCAATACACAAGTATGTGGATATTCATAGTATGTATGTATGTTCGTGCACATGTAAAACAACGATCTATGTTTGTATGTACCTAGTAGTTCTAGAGAGGAACGCAAGTGGCTTGACGTTTCCAAATGTAAAAAGTGTGGTCGTCTGTTTACAATCAAAAATAATTTACCGTTACGGAAGCAGCTTAAAATATAGATATACAAGAACATAAACATATTCCGTTTCATTTGGGTATACGAGTATTGCGGGCCGTCTTGATCACCACGCTAAGCAGCGTTGAAGCAATGACGACCATTAAACATCGTACGCTCGGTGTACATTTGTATGCCAAGAAGGATTAAGTTGAGCGACAACTGCCAGTGGAGCAGAGCACTTTTTTGAAAAATGTCCAATAAATAATGCATTTTCATCAACCATAAAATTCCCATATAATTTTTTAATTTTTCTTCTCTTCCATCTTCGCGCTTTAATGTCTTGTGTTATTGGCCTTCTGATTTTAATAAATTAGCCGATCTAAGTTTAGTTGCATAATGTTGTAAATATTTATGTATGTGTGCACTAAAAGCAGAGTGTATAAGTTTTTACGAGCAAAGCAACAAAAATATTTAGGTAGTAAAAATAATTTCCAAATTCGCTAAGGAATTCGACCATAATGCGATACACATTTAAGCATTTGGTGGGCGTTGTTAAAGGATATATTGAAACAATTTTATTCGTAATTAGTTAATTTGAAGAATTTGTTTTTACCCGTACGAATATTCTAGTTATATTCTGATGTCAAAATCGGCTAAGGTAGCTCACCATATTGGTATTGAAGTATCTTATGATAATGTTTTAAACACTAATATTAATGGAGTGCATGAAATTAGTAAAACAATGTGGGCTACTTACTATTAGTGCAGGCGCTAAAGGACATTGAGTATGCAAAATGTGAGGACCGCATTTTATAAATAGTTTTGAACTCAGAAAAGCGTGCAGATTATGATTCTGGATGTTGCCGGGAGATTTGATGGTCCATTTTTTTTTTTTACCCCACCCCCTTAGTATTCAAGGAAATGGACTGAACAAGTGATTTGAAACCATTTCAATGATTGTTTTAGTGATAAAGTTCAATTATTTCTTATGATTAAAGATAATTTTAGTTAGTCAACAAAAAAAATAAGTAAAAAATAAAACACATATTTTTGATAAAAAATGATTTAAAGGAAAAAGAACATTTTAACATAAGTCATACAAAAAAATACAAATAATGAATCTCTTTTATTTTGGAAGTTATTATTAATACATTTGCACAACGAAATACAATTTAGTTGTAACTTTTTGCAAGAACAAGTCTTTGTTTGACAATTAGATGTACATTTGCAGGGTTGAATTAACAATTCCGGTAATGGTCGCTTCGTCAATTGTCGTGGATACAATTTACCATCTTTTTTTCATAGCCTAATAAGGTGTAATCAATAGGCTGTAGTACTGATTGGTCAGAATTTATCCATATATATGTTTGTGCTGAAGCTCTTAACAAACGTAAATGTAGAGCATCTGATGTGCAAATTACTTTTAATAAATTTAAGCCGAAGCCGATATTTTGACAAATTAATTTATAGCGAAGTTCACCAGCAGTTAATGTTTTTTTGAGAAAAGATAGGTGCAAATGGTTTCTGATTCCGGCTGTTCGACTGTTAGGTATGGATTTCCTAAATGCCATAGGCTATTTTGCACAAAATCCAACGATACAGCTTTTAAACTTTTTTTTTTGAGCCCAATCTGCAAGTCGAATCGCAACCACGATTTTTCGATCGAGTCAAATGATGAATAGATTAAGCTAAAGCAATATGCTTTCGAGTCGGTTTTTCAGTAATCGTGAAGTATATATCATGAAACACTGATAACGCTCGTCGATTGTAATTTTCACTTAATTTTTTATTTTTAGCACTTGCATAACAATTTTCCATTTATTCGGTAAATGATTTATCTTTAAAAATTGTTCAATTAAAGTTTCATCACATAAAACTCCATTTGGTATTATTTCAGTACTTAATATTTCTTTACGAAGTTGTTTTGCCACTTAAACAATGGAGTTTGTTGAAGTTACGGTACGAATATGTTCAATGACTTGATCCAGTGATATGTTGCCCATAAACACTAATGATGATTTCGATCTATCATTTGGATATGAAAATAAAACGTTTTCACCATAGTAGTGATTTAATATCACGATTTTCTACAACTGCATCTTCTATGTCAGTGAGTTCAGCTAGTCGCTTAGCTAATGATGGCACTTCAAAAGAGTGAGTTGTTAATTTATGTTTTATTTCATTAATCAGATTCTCAAATGCCTCTATAAGAATGTCATGTAGTATTTTATTTGGAGGTCTACCTGCTGGAGTTGCTGAGTTTCTTGGTAGTCGTAGATAACCACGATAACAGTGTTTATGATACCTTACTTCCATTGCAAATAAATCGGCTGGATGTTCGCAAGTGTCAGTTTGTGTAAAAACATCATCTTGCTTTTTAGGGCAGTATTTAAAATTTGTTCCGCTGCTGACATTTCGGAGCACAAATAAAGTGTTTTGTTTTTATTTCTTGTTTGTTTACCACAGATTAAACATTTTAGATCTTTATTAAATTTTAAATTTGTTCTTGATGACCTTCGAGTGCCTTGACTCCTGACACACTAGCTTCTGCAGAGCAGGTAGAAATAGAAACATTCTCCTGCTTTTGTAGTGCCAATTCTCGACGTCTTATCTTCTCTTCGCTAATGCAACTTGCCATACAAGTTCCATGCCAAGTAGATTTGTATTCAGTAAAGTCTGTATTATATTTTCTCACTAATGTCATCTTTTCTCCGATCTGCTGCTTTCTGAATATTTATAAATGATTGTGGTTTTGGATTCATCATTAAATTACCAGTTTCATCACAAAACAAACACGAAATTTCGTATAGTTTTCGTTTCTTTATATTTATCACTTCTAAAGACATTGTCCATGTGTATATTTAAACAAAACACTAATAAAACACTGAATTATAAGAAGGCTTAGCTAAAATAATTATGTGATTACCGTCATGCGCCACGAAGTATTTTCTACTGACTAATACGAGTGCTATGACGCAATAACGCTTGGACAAGGTGAAGGGCGGGGGAAAGGGAAGGGACCATCACAGCTGCCGGCAACATGTTTTTTTTTTTGTGTAGGGTCTCAGGTAAAAGAATTTCAGCATTGTTGCCGGTCCTCACATACTCAATGTCCTTTAGCGCCTCCACTATACTTGAATACTAAGGGGGTGGGGTAAAAAAAAATGGACCATCAAATCTCCCGGCAACATCCAGAATCATAATCTGCAAGCGTTTCTGAGTTTAAAACTATTTATAGAATGCGGTCCTCACATTTTGCACACTCAACTCCATACAGCCCCCGCTCTACATATATGCTTTTTCAACATGCACATATGGATATTGAAATTTCATAGGTATTAGTGGGCCATTGTAATTAAGAAGTATGCGGACCTCAAACCTACTTAGTTGCTTTATCAAAGACAATGGCGAGTGAACATGGACAGGTAAGGAAAAGCTGGAGCTTTCGTGCTGATGTACGTTCAGCAGGAGATCCATTCCTTATCGATGTTATTCCTGAGGACTGCATTAAAAGAGTAATTCCTAGCTTTTAAACTTTTAAGTCGCCTGACCTCGAAGGCTGGCTTGCGCAATACCAAGACATAAGAAATAAGTCAATTAATCTCAATTGTTAGAGCGTCAATTCGGCTTAATCACGTATCTCAGAGACGGATGGAAGTAACGAGTTGCGTGGGTAGAGCAGCTCGTACAAGACTAAAATATTTTATTCTGATAAGTATAAGCTTCGTCTTATACGTATATTGCAAACCCATCACGCGTACAATAAATGAAAATTTGTTGAATCTGCTCTACACAGTCTTATCAGCACGTTGCTTTCTAAAGATTATTCCTTAGTTGCCTTCCTGATCATTGAACATTGAGTTTTCTGCAATTCGTAAACTCCCAAAACGATAGGGTTTATTTGACCGACCATTCATACGAAAATTTGAGTCACCGATTGCTCACCAAGACGCAGCACCCGCCACAGGTAATGGTTTGGGCCACTGTAAGCGCAGATGGGCGCTCTCCAATCGTTTTCATTGAGCCTGGCGACAAGTATTCTGGAGGTTGCTTTGAAGCCGTAGGCAAGCAAACATTTCGGTGGCTGACTATGGATGTTTCAACAGGACTCGGCACCGTCACACAAAGGTTAAAACAAAGTTCCGAACTTCACAACGCCCACACAATGGCTCTGAAATTCACCAGACGCGAATCCCGTGGATTATTCTCTTTGGCCTATTTTGAAGAGCAAGATCTGAACTAAAAGAATCACCAGTTTCGAGGAGCTGAGTCCGCGAGTGGGCCAAAATACCAACAAGTCACATTCGGGCAGCTTGCGATTCGTTTCTGGACCGTCTCAAGGCCATAGGCAGGCAAAAGGTGGTCATATCGAGCGAAAGTAAATTGATTCTTAATTTTGTATTAAATTCACACATTTTTTACTTTGAATTGAATAAAAGTAATTTTCCAAACAAAATGTATGGCCGTTTTTGGCCAATTGGTTACACTTGGAGTGCCAGACCCTGTATGTGTTAAATATACTAATATATGATACTTTTAAAAATAAATATGGCAAGCACCATAAATTTCTAATGAATAAAATGCGTATAAAAAATTTTGTCAAATTTATTTGTTTGTTTATTTACTTAATTTAGTCAAAAAACACAAAGGCCTGACTGACTAACAAATAAAACTAAAATACAACTTGTTTAAAAAGAATACGATTATGTAACATTATAGTGAGGAAAAGGACATCCATTTCTTCTGCGTACGCAAATGGTTTAAAATTGTATTACTCGTAGGGTCGATCTTTACCTCCGGCGCGATGCACAACTACTAACGTGTCGGCCAACTTTCATTATTTCTGTGATTTTATCGACATTTCGTCATTATCGACATTTCCTTTAACATCAAAAATGCTTCAACGGAACAAAAACTAAAATTGCACGTAATTAGCTGTTACAGTATCGGCACCATAAACATCATTCACAATTTCAGCGGCATGGCTTGCATTTTTGCATTTATGAAAGAAAAACTGTAAAATGTACACATTTTGTCTTTGTTGACTTCCATTGTTAACATCCTGTAACTCACAACCGAATGGAACAAAGAAAAAGGGGGAAAATAATTTTTTTAGCGCGAAATGTCACCTCGACAACGAGCATAAACTTGAAATTGTTTGATCGATACTTTGCGAGATATCACTCAGTACAGCCATCTACCGAGAAAATAATGGATTTATTTTTCCCCAAGCTAATATTTGCGAATTAAATGATGCTAAAAATTCAATCATATATGATATTACAGGGCCGTCGAGGTAAATCCGGAATGTTGTACTTAAAAACAAAACTATTGGATATTTACTCAAAAATGATTTTATTTGCACTTAACTTTATATAATGTGAGTACACATATCATAGTTGAAAATTATTCAATGTAACCTACATCTAGTGCAATTACCTGCTCCAGCCGGGACCTGAAGCGCCCACATGCGCGAGCTACCTCCTATTTGTCCATTGTGGTCATCACTTCCGCGATGGTTGTCTTCAGAGCGTCCTTAGTGTTATGAGGCTTCGCGTTAACTTTTGCTTCAACTGTGCCCCACACGTAATAATCAAGAGGATTGCAGTCTGGGCTTGAAGGTGGCCAAAAATCTAGTGACCAGTGGTAGGGTAGGTTATTCTGGAGCCAAGCCTGAGTCTTTGTATGACTTGCTCGATCAGAAAATACATCATCCTTGCAGTCGGCTTCACGAAAAACGTTTGCAATTTCGTAAACTTGCGTTGTTTTGTAGCCAAACCACTCAATTATCTCTTTAGGGCTTTTTCCGGCGCCAAGTCGCTCTATTATCGCAGCTCTTCCTGCTCTCGACTCATCGTTTCACTAGCACTTACTCCGGCACACCAATGTCAATCAGGAAACAATATACTAAAAATATGTCCCTTTATCAGCGGTTTTAGACTTAACGCTACTGCCCAAGAGCTTTCGAAATGTTTTCCGCATTTACCTCGACGGCCCTGTATAATTGGGCTCAAGTTCTGTAGAAGTGGTGTACCTCACGGTAAGTCAATCGCCACCATATGCCAGATTTTTTTCCTTTTCTAAGGATATAGAGGTGTATATGTGTATTTCATATAGAGGTGGGCGTCGCAGGGAACCAATCTTTACCACAGTTCATATTTCGCCTTATTTTCTAAATATTGTAGAATGATAGCGTATACCAAGTTTCAGAGAAATCGGAGGACGCCAACTATTTTTGACCGCAGCTTACTATATATAGGGACGTTACGCTGTGTGTCGCCTGCTCGCAGCAAATGACTATAAGTTATTGCTTCTATAATCACAAAATAAAATTAGTAAATTTTGAGTTTTAAGTACTTATCTTCATCCTGCAATATTGCTTTTTACACCAAGAAGAGATTAGTTAGTTTCGGTTGATTGATAAGCCGAATTCGAATTTGGCCTCACAATTTAGGGGAAATACTGTTACTTGAGGGTTGATGAAAATAAAAGCTAATAATCATTTATTGAAAATTTGCTCACAGTTAAAACTTATCGTTTAATAGCACACAACACCTCAGGCATTTAACAGGAAATATCGACATGAAGTTGTAAATTTATAATCAATGTATTTGGATCGATGCGAACCAGCTATGGTAGCTAGAAATTAAACTCCTCTTCATGGAAGTCTAAAGAAATGTCAGATGTTAGTACATAAAACCAAATGTATTAAAAGTTACAACGTCCCTCTGCTTGTAATTATTTTTTTTACACACTTCTATTTTCGCATTAATAACTTTAAAGGCATTCTATCGTCACTTTGACCAAGTTTTCTCAAAACTCTGAAGCGTGAAAGTTCCGATTCAATACCCCAAGGTGACATTTACAAATTAATCGAAATAATTTTAAGTTAATCGAAACTAATCGCGTTTCTTGATTTAAACGAATATACCTGTTTTGTCTTAATTAATTTTTTTTTTTTATTTTATTCTATTTTATATATATTTTACATAACAATAAAATTATTATAGAAACTAAAAGTAGTTCAGCGCTAGCATCGGAGGCTTTCGGCTGGACTTAATTAATTATTAGTTAATTATTAGTTATATATTTTTTTTTTTTTTTTTTTTTTTTTCTTAATTAATTATTAATATAGTTATTCAAAAAAGCTAAACACTTTAAAATTCGTTATCTGTTTTTTATCCCTTTGAAAATATTCGGTCCATTTCATTTTCGGTCGAACATTGATAAAATTGGTCAAAACTTATCTTAATTTAATTTTTTATTTAGATTAAATGTAAAATGTTTCCATATGTATGCACGTGTAAGTACAAGGTATAGCACCTAAATGCACTTAAAGCATGTGTAAATTACATAAAATTTAAAATAATAATAACTATAACTATTTGGCATCTGTCAAATTCAATTCACATTTAAATTAAGCCAATTTAGAAATTTTTAAAATTGCATGCAAAATTAACATATTTACCTATTTATGCGTATAAACACATCACAAAGCATACCTCAAAATTGTATATACCCTAGTTAGCTACATACCTATTTCTTACACATTTGAATATACCAAAAGAGAATAATAATTCGAAATTCACGATATCGATTGGCTTGAAAGCATATGTTCTAAATGCCACCCAGACCAACAGAATGAGTACACGGATCTGTGGTGGTCGTATTGGCATTGAAATGACTACAAGCAATTGTACCAAAATGTGTTTACAAACATATTTGCGTATAAGCATTAGGGTGAACAATGCTGCTCATTCGCTTTTGTAAAATCGCTCTAAATGCTGGGTTTCAAATAAATTCGGTTGTTCGGATAATTAAAAATGAATGGTTGAAACGAAAGCTATTTAGTTTTTCTAAATCTGTAGAGAACTTCGAGTCAACTGTACGAGGGTTGCATTTTTTATTTTGCGCCTTGCCTTGGTAAACATTAGTTTTGAATTACACAGGCCGACAAAATTTAACCAACATTCAGACCCAGAAACCAGACTATATATTTCCGAAGGTTTATGATGCGCTGAATCCAAATCTGGCCTCAGAATTGCTCTATTAGTTTGAGTTTTCGAGATATCCTAACCTAAAAGTGCAAAAAACTCCATTTTTGCCCATATTTGAGGTTATGTAGCCTTGCAGATGTTTTCTTTCACCAAAATTAAAGGATGACATCTTTAAATACAATCCTTCTTTTTTCAAATGGCGTTTTGTTTGCTCAAATATCATTTTTTTCGCAGAGATATCGCATTTTGAAATTTTCATGTTTCGAAATTTTCCTACACCTGAAAATCGATTAAGATAACATAGACATGATATATTCGATTACTAATTTTCTTGAATTGAGTCTTATTTTTCTTAAAATTTTGTCTCACACCATAAGTGTGCTGACTCACCACATCCCTACACTATCTAACCTTTGGGTACCGAGTCACACACAGCCCTAACCCCTAGAAACCACCCCTATCATACCGCGAGCAGGCTAACCCACATAACCGCAAGCAGGCTTTCCCACAAACTCCAAATTTACATACTATTAATCCATATATTTCAGGCCCTCAAACCCAAGAAAATTAGTAAGCGACTATATCATGTCTATGTTATCTTAATCGATTTTCAGGTGTAGGAAAATTTCGAAACATGAAAATTTCAAAATGCGATATTAGTTTAAATTATTTCGGATATTTTTCCTTGTAGACTAGTGTTATTAGAGCAAACTCGCAAATTTTTCGTTACATACGGTTGTAAATTACACACTTGGGACATGTCAAGTAGTTTGGTTATTATAACGAATTCTTCTACAAATTGGTTTATTTGACGGCTTGAGTATAATAAGAAGTAAAGAGAACACATTTTGAAAAAAATCTAAAAATTTTGAGATTTGTGCAATGTTGAAAATTATGGTATAGGGATTTTCGCAGCGAAACATCTTCGGTTATTTTTAAAATTATTATGATTTTGTTTTAATTCTTGAAGATATACTTAAATACTTAAAAAATTATTGCATTATTATTTTTTTTTACTCATTATTATATATATATACTATATAATATACATGTATATAATTGGCGCGTACACTCTTTTTGGGTGTTCGGCTGAGCTCCTCCTCCTATTTGCGGTATGGGTTTGATGTTGTTCCTCAAATGGTGAGACCTACAGTTTCAAGCCGACTCCGAACGGCAGATATTTTTTGTGAGAAGTTTTTCATGGTAGAAATCAAGGTGGATTTATTAAGGTGACAGCATTCACCCAGCTGAATTTTTCACCGTAGGTATGGCTTACGTCAAAATGATATGCTTTGTTTGTATGTATTGGTATGTTTACATTCGTATGTTTACATTTGCTTGCTGATTTTGACGTGATGCTTGCACCAAACGCAACAACAAATACATGTAGGGTTTTACTTATATGTGTTTGCTGTCATCTGTAATAAATTCGCCTTGGTAGAAATACACTCGGGGTTTGCCATTGCCTACCGAGGGCCGACCGCTATTAAAAAAACGTTTTCTGCATTTTGATCTCTCACCGAAATTCGAACATACGTTCTCTCTGAATGGTAATCACGCACCAACCCATTCGGCTATTCATTATTACGTTTCATACTATTACGTTTTTAATTTTCAATCTCATAAATTGTTTATAATGACTATGAAGACTATGATTAATGTCTATAATACTATTTTTATGTGTCTAAGAGAATTTTTTTTATACTTTTAAGTTCATTTATAGAAATTAGATAAACTATTCTTGTTTTTCAAAATTAAATTGACGTCTCGTTTTTTAACAGCGTTAGAACTTAAAATGGTAATACAAAATGGGAATATTGTTGGAATTTTTATTATAACCTGGTAAATCATTTCTTAGTTTTTTTTAATATGATACCGGCATTTGTCCGCCCTGGCTACGAGTTACATCGTCCATTCTATCTGCCCAATTTTTTACTACTTTTTCCAAAAAAACAAGGAGAAGGAATAGCTAATTTAATTGCGCAATTGGCTCCTAGTAATAAACAGTTGGAGGAAATCGACGTTTATTGAGGTTTCAAAAAATTATGGCAGCAATACTTGCCGAAATTCGATATTACATTTTATAGTCCACGTCTGTTATATGAAAGCATAATTAATAATACATAATACAATTTTTATTAGAATTATGTCTACAAACCTGTTTTCTTTGCCGGCGTCCATTTCATTTAGTTTTTATTTTGATGTTTCTCTTTATATTCGTAATAATAATTATCGATAATACAGGGTTGTTGCCAAAAAATATGGCGATTATCTAGGATTGTTGTATAATCTCAGATTTTGGGAGAGAAATTTTGTATTAGAAATTTCGCTTTTTAATTACGGATTGGGAGTGAAGCACGAAAAAGTAGATCATCTACTTATATGTGAACGTATTATTAGGCCGGCATTTTAGATCCACCATTTTAATTGTATTTTTTAAATCTAACTTGAAATTCGTAAAACTTTAGAACACCAACTTTCAATCACAAGTTATTATAATAATTCTGCAACATGATTTTATATGTATATCATTCCATGAGCCTCCATATTTTATTACTTTTTACTTACATACATCGATAACTGATCACCTTAACACGTATCCGTTCCTGGCAAAATATGCCAATTTGGCTCAACATTAAAAAGTTAAATTTAAGCATTAAAAAGCGGAAAGTCCGCATATTTTTAGAAAACAATTCAAAACTGAACATTGAAAAGTAAATACAAAATAAAAATAAAATTAATTATGCTTCACATTTTTCACACGAAATGAAGTGATGCTGTTGTCAAATTGACACAAGGGACTGATTCGTGTTAATGTTTACGTAATGCGCAAAATTAATTGTAGACAATAGTGTGCCACGAATTCGCCGGTATATCGATCGCGATCTCGCCGCGTACGGTGTCACTGAGGAGCACTTCGACGGGTACACTATCTCTGCAAATAAAATAAAAATGTTCGATGCATACAATTATTTAGAGAATTACGTATGTGCTTAAGTATGTACAGTGTATATGTAAGTGCAGGGTAGTCCATACAGTAGTTTTGTTCTTAATATAAAGAAATTTACAAAAATTAATATTTACCAATATATTGGATTATTCATTGATGGAACATGATTTGATGCATATGTGTAGCTGCTTAGGGTCGCTTCGCAGTATCGTATCTTCTTAATGCACCTTCCTAAAAGCTTGGAGACAGTTTCCGAATGGTTTGCATAAAAGTTCGTCCAAGTCTAAGCCTTCAATTTCCACCTCAAAAATTTGATCATCGTTCCTCTGTCCACTCTCAAGGAAAAATGTGCCAATGATGCCACCGCTCCTAAATCGACACCTAACTATTATTCTCTGAGGATGCATTGGCTTCTCGACGATCAAGTGCGGGTTTTCCGAGCCAACATCGATTGGAAAATGCGCTCGTCAGAAAATATAATTTTCATGTCTTTTGAATGAATACGTTATTTGGAAATAAATATGCGATTTTTTTCGAAGTTTTTTAAGTTACTGAGTTTCTGTCAAGATTTCCAGTGGAAATGAGCTGTCACCGTCAGAATATATTATTATAACACCACTATATGGACCACCCTGTCGGTGGTCACTTCATATGCACTTCTAACTACAGAAAGCAGATGTGTGTGAAGTGACACAAAGTGCAGGCGAGGATTGGGAATGTAAGTACCTATATATCGGCAACTATGTGTCTAATAAGCAATTAAGACGCGTTCAACGCACAGCCATCAAGAAGAAACACCTAAACGCTTTCACCGCTGAGCAACCGAAAATACCAAACTCATTTAAGAAAATATCGTGCAATGGAAATAAGTCGAAGTTACTTATAATTGAAGGCATGTCACAGTAAGCGAGTACCGCAGTAAGCTACATACAACCACATAAATGTCCATGTGTATATTTATAAGCATGTGAATGTATGTGAAACGCACTTCAATAAATTCTTTCGAAAAATGCGTTAACAATAGACCATTAGGGCGCTAAAAGACCTATTTTGTATCAACGCGCACGCGCCACCTCCTTTGAGAAGATCACAAGACGCGTGACAAACACACAGCTGCCATTAAAGGTGGACGCATACACACACACTCGCAATCACGTATACGTAAATTCACTTTAAAACTACATAAAAGATAAAAAAATTACTCTACATACCGATTAAGCAACACCAGTGCAATACGCTCGTCGGGCCTCTTGAAAGCCACTGCTTCCACTAGAGCACTCCGTATCTTCGCCTCAATGCGCACCGAACC
Organism: Anastrepha ludens; assembly: GCF_028408465.1. Classification (NCBI taxonomy): domain Eukaryota; kingdom Metazoa; phylum Arthropoda; class Insecta; order Diptera; family Tephritidae; genus Anastrepha; species Anastrepha ludens. The sequence goes on along the minus strand of NC_071498.1, from coordinate 82,718,523 downwards.
TTCAGGCACAAATTTCGAAAAGTGTCCAATCGCATAAAATATTGGCTGTTTGTAGATCTCAGCGTGGTCTGTCAATCAAATATTGATTTTTTACGTAATAAATTTTTATATAATCAACGACTTTATGAAACTTCACACTCACTTGTGTCATTCACAATTACCGGCGCATCCACAGTATTTTGAACATAATTTGGTCCCCCTTTCTCATCCAAAACAATATTCCAATCGATCCAACCATTGTAGGAATGTTGCAAGTTATGTAGAAAATCGAGCGCATACATTTCTCCACGCTCCCATGATCCGAGTTCGGGACCATGAGTTTGCCATGGCTTATCCCCTATGCAGGATTCTGTGTTCAATACGATCTTTCCAGGCAATCTTTGAACTGTCAAATCTATTTGACTAGGCGGAAATATTGCATCCCAATACCAATGCACTGCGAGGCCATCGAGGTAGTCAAGCACACCGGGACGTGAGCGATTCATCTTAAAATACATATGTATATGAAATTGTATTAGAGTAAAAGGGTATTCTCGTTAATAAAATGAATTCAACTTAGGAGGAGTGAAGCCGGTTATAAAGAAAAAAAAGGATAGTTAATATGAGATAGATCAATGAGCATAGAGTGCTGGGACGCCACTAAATTTTTATTTGACTGAAGTTAGCACCTCCGCAAGGACACGACCGGGCAAGATAATGAAGCGATAAGATATGGTTCGGCCCTTAGTTAAGCTTCGCTGCTAAGCTTCTGATGTTCTATGAGGATAATTAAAATAAGTGCTCGCTTTAAAGGCGGCTTTGTATATTTTACAATGTGGGAACGTCTTTTTGCTTAGAACCAACATGGAAAGTGGAAATACAATAAGCTGAAATTAATTAAACACTGTTGCTGGAGCGTTTTGTGTATGCCTGGTATTTGTGCGACATCTGAGAGCATCGTCCTCCTGCCTTTTTTCATTATCACTCAATTTTCAGTGAAACATGATCTTAACTAAAAACATTTGAATTTATATTTTATGTCCGATATTATATTAGTTATCAGTAGTTTGTTGATGAAAGTGATTATTGGTGTATAGGCAGTGTGCTAGATCTGCAACTGATCGAGATATTCCTTCTTTTGTTTACGAAACGTGCTCTCTTTTGATCGAATAACAGATATTATCGTGAAATCAATGACCAGTAACAATATATCAGCCGTTAAAATATATACCATAACCGACAATGGATCATATTTCGTCAAAGCGTTTAGAGAATTTGGAGTTACTCTGAGTGAGTTATATCTTGTAAAGTCTTGCAAAAAAGTTGAACGTTAAAAAATTACTTTAGAAGAAAAAGGTTAAAATGATACCGACAATGATAATAACTCCGACGATGATAACCAGTCAGAATACTCCAGCCTAGAGTTTTAGAATTATAACCCAAGTTTGGTCAAAGCATTTTCGATGGGCTAGCCATATTCTCAACGTTTTGGCCACTACCGATTTAATTATCACTAAAAATGTTCACTGTTACTAAATATTTAGTGAAATGCATTTTTTTCTCACTATCACTAAACACTTCGTGATAATGCAATTTATTTTTTACTATCACTAAACGCTTAGGATGATTTCAAGTATCATTGGCCTAAACTACTGGACTGTTAGGTCTGCCTTTTCTATGCTGGAAATTGTTTGGCGGTGAACAAGGACAAGAAAAAGTACGTCCTGCCATCAAACAAACAGCCGACGCACTCGCGCATTTGCACTCACGTCATTGTTGAAAGTTACAATTTTGAAGTGATAAGACACATCGTTTACTTAGGGATCAGCATTATCACCGGTAATAATGTCAGCCTTGAAATGCACCAGCGAATCTAGTTTGCTAATAAGTTATACTTTGGACTAAGCAGGTAATTGAAAAAAAAGTCCTCCAAAATCACACTTCGTAGGTCTCCTTGGACGTTTGCAATGTTTTCAGAGAAAGATTCTGTGGAACATGTTTTACCTTGGCACTTTGGCGACAGTGAATATCGTAGACGATGGAACAATGAACTGTATGAGCTTTACGGCGACATACACATAGTGCAGAGAATAAAGATCCAGTAAGTCAGCTGCTCCAGCACTGAAAGTATTCGAGCAGGTACCACTGGTGGTATTAGAAGCGAAGTACCGCCGAATAACACGAGCAAGAAACGACTGGCATGGTTTGTTAACCTTAGCCAAAATCATTTCAGTGGTTATCGCGTCAACCAAAAAGAAGAGGGGGTATAATATATGTATAATAAAACGAAGGCCATTCTTCAGAACCGTTCTGTACAAACTACGAGATATTCAGCCATATCTGAAACTGACTATACCAGAGATTCAGAGCTTTGTTGATCAAATGTCCTGATTTATCATAGTTAATTGGCACTTTTGACTTTGGTAATTTGGTAAGAATAGAGGGAGGTCAAAAACCAGCCCTCCGCCAACGCAAAAAAAAATCTGGAGAAGAAGTTCATTATACTTTGTTAAACGCGTAATAACCCACCTTATCAAACCAAACTGGAAAGGAATATCGTTGATCGTCGTTTCCAAATATTAAAACATCTTTGAATTTCGATTTACGAATTGTGGGTCCAAGGTAGTCATTCAACCAAACAGCCTGTAAAAGAATATTTTTCCGTGCATACATATTTTGCGTACATGAACATAGTGCTTATTTGCACTTAAGTACTTATATACTTATACTTAAGTAAAGTTACACAAATGTACCTGATTCTGTGGGATCCATCCAAGACTCATAAAATGCACGAAAGGGGAGAAAAAGACACCGTTAAGCGGCTCATTGCCAGTTGAAATGGCCCAAATCGGCATATTTTTAGCATCCATTAATTCAATAAATCTGCAAATGAAAAACAGAGAGCATAAATACATACAAGGTGCTTATGAATGGTTGAGGAAGTTATATACATACATATGTACAGATATTATGTTGTCTATGTTTTATTATGATATCTAAAACGATTTGCGGTATGAAAAATACATCATCTAAGAAATATTTTTTGTAAAAAAGTGAGCCGCATAAGTTCCTATGTGTTGAATGAAAACATGATGAGTCTTGTTTCTACATAACTGGTGCTTTTCAGTACAGAAAATTATTATTATTTAGAGGGGATATATCCAAATATGTACTCGTAAACCTAACTTAATTACCACACTGGCTACTAGGGTCTTCGGTGCTTAACGACGATTACAAAATGACTTATTTCTAACTGTACTTATACATTTTAAATATGGTCTGATATATTAAACAGAGAATGAATTGTAAATGAATTTGCGGGATAAGCTAAATATCTCATATTCTGGTAGTCGACCTTTAAGGCCATTGCCGTATAGTTTTTATTTATTTGTTTAAAAACTCGACTTTTTAGTCTATAAGCGGATATTGTGAAATTTAAATATAAATAAAGAACTATTCTACTTCATTCTAATTTCCCTCGCAAATATGGATGTGTGTACGCATTTACATGTGCAAACTGTCTTGAATACAACTTTCGTAACTTTTTTTCTGCAGTTAAGAATTAAAATAATTTTTTGTTGTAATCGAAGTTCATGGATTCGTTTCTTGCTCACAATATTCAGTTAGCATTGGGATATTACTTAATTTAAAGTTTAAAATTAAATTAAAGGCACATTCGGCTACCTTATATCTCATAATGCCATTTTTATTTATTCTACGTTTCAAGTGTTGCTTATTTCTGGGGCAATTTTGTTATTATCTTCCAAATTTTATTTGCTTACCACACTGTTTTCCTTTGATTTTCTGTTTGAATTTTTTATGAAAAAATACGCGAAATCTGTCGAATGTCATTTATTTGCCAATTTACAGAAAAACGTGGACAGATGGAGCCGTAGGTGTTTTCAATGTATCAGCGAGGTGCCAGAAGGCTTGAAAGTATGCGAACTTCATTTTTATTTTTTCATTTTTTAAATTTATTGAAATCGATATTTGAAGTGTTTAATGTCTAAATAATTTCTGGCACGAACAACTTCTCTCAGAAATTATTATTCCACACTGATGAAGTAGACCTTCAAATAAACGCAAAAGAAAAATATTTTTCAAGTACAGGATGCAATTTCACATAAAGTTTTGAAGAAAGCGCTACGTATAATCTTGACTAATTGACTAATTTAAATTCACGTTTTGTTTGTTGTAAACTTTAAAGCTCTTTTGTTATTGTTAGTCTTGCTTTTCAGCACTTAATGTTAGCGTAGTCCACATAATTGGTTAGCCTACATATATGTAATTTGAATAAACAAAAAATAAAATAGTTCCATATGAATAGTATTAGTTAATTTTTATGGCTTGGATATTTTTCTTAAACATATATTTATCAAGTAGTTGCCCTTCAATTGTCAAAACGGGTAACAATTTTTTATATTTCTATACCTTCTTTAAAAAATCTTTTGAACTGCTCTTATTACTTCATCTATATAATGGGGCTTTCCAAACCTGACCAGTTTTCTGTTTTCAAAAACCAAAAAAAAATCAGGAAATTCATACGTTTGTACGTTTATTTGAATGGCAGTCCTGTATTAATAACACTGTATTCGAATCGGAGAAATTTTTCTCCCGATAAGAATTTTTTAAGGCGAAAATGTAAGCCAGACCGCTGAAATTGTGATTGGTGTTTATGGTGCCGATACTGTAACAGCCAATTATGAGCAATTTTGGTTTCGTCGATTGCGTCAAAAATATGATAATGTCAAAAATGTCTATGGAATCCTAGAAATAATCGAAGTTGATCGTGATTTTAGCAGTTCTACGCAATTTTAAATATGTATAACTGACGCTAACACCCGTTACTGAGTGTTTGGCCGAGCTCCTCCTACAATTTAGGGTGTGCGTCTTGGTGTTGCTCCTCAAATGGAGGAACCTTCAGGTTTAAGTTGACTCCGAATGGCAGATGATTTTTTATGAAGAGCTTTTTAATGGCAGAAATACACGCGGGGTTTGCCATTGCCTGCCGAGGGCCGACCGCTAATAGAAACAACTTTTTCTATCATTTGGTGTCTCATGCCTAGAGATTCCATTTTATTCAAATACCAAACCGAAAAATCGATTTCAACTGCAAAAAAATAGCCTTCATTGAACTAACTCCAGTTACGCCATGCACATTTTTATGAAGCTAATTGTTATTTATTGTCAGAAAAAGAGATATGCACAAAAATACCAAAGTAAGACTGTTGAGAATCAAAGGTCGGCAACCAAAAGTACTCGGCGACTACGGAAGACTTATTATCCGAGTTTGTTATGAAACATAAAAGGGTGCTGCACTATTTCCACGGCACCACCTTAACCACGGCTATCTTTGTGACTATCGCCACTGGCCCAACTAATAACCTGCAAATAATATGATAAATAATGTGAGTTTCAAACTAAATTATTAATAATTTGTATTTATTTAACACTCGAAATCCGGAAATGGAATAAATCTCCGTGTAAGGTGCTTAAATTGCAAAAAAGTCCTAAACGGTAAAATGGTAAAAACAAATTAAACCAATATGAACAAACACAATTTTGGACTAAATTACAATTCAGTGACATTAAATCGTTTTGCAAATTCAAGCCTTTCACCCAAAATTCGTCCAACGTTTTAATATGTTTTAATCGTCGATCATCAAAATCCCAAAGAAAAAATTTTCATTACATACCTTAAATGGTAGTCAGCCCAAGTCTGATAGTATTCTAACTTCAACACCCCTAAACCGCTCCATCTCTCGTTTGATTTCATCCAAGGAGGTGAACCCCAGGCCGCAGCCATGATTTTTAAATTTTCCAGTTCGGCGACTAATTTCAACCGTTGCATTTGCTGCACCTTAATCTCGTCGCGAGGATCCAATTTTGTAAAGTTGGAAAGCTTGGGATCATTGCGAGGCTCTTCATTATAAGCCCAAGGTACAAGATCAAAATCACTACCACCCATTGGAGTACGCAAAAGATTGAAGCCAATGCCATTTTTGTGGTAAAAAGATCTGCGGAAAGATGAACCATTAGATTAATGAGTGGGTTGATTTTCCAAAATTTCTACAATACAAATGTTAGTCAAATCTCCGCATACTTATAAATGTGATCCTGCAAATCCTGTCCCAACTGCCCAAGTAAATAAGAAACACTGCCGGTGAAAGCGCCACCAAACCCAGTAATTTTTTGATATTCTATCGAACGATTCACTTGCAATTTCAGTGAATTACTAGAAGAAAATCTGGACGTTAAACCTGAAATTGAAGCACTTTTTAATATTATTCAAGAATTACTCTCTTAATAAAAACTTACGCTCGCCCGCATCGATCAGAAGTTGTGCAAATACTTGGCCACTATCGACGATCACCGCTGATCTATGAAGCTCTTCGTTGGTGGTGTTCAATGTTAGCTCTGTATTGACATTCCTTTTTTCTACGCTGAAACTCAAATTACTAACGGCAAAGCGTAGACCCTCCTGTGAGGCGAACAGAAGGGCATTCAAGAGAAATGTGATGTGAATGTGGGAAGATAATGAAAAAGAGAGAGAACGTGATTGTGTGATGCTCGAGCCGAAAGCTCATTATTAATTTCATAAACAATATTTGATACCTTGCTTGATGAGATGAGTACAGCCTCATTGGATGATGGCTGTGGATTCTCCAAATAATCGCAATATGACGCTGTGCAGACGCACACCAAACCGTACTTTGTTCGGCGTGGCAAACAATCACTGTTTGCTTTGGCTGCAATTGCAAAATATTATTTAACGAATATTTTAAATAAATTTTAGTTATTTCTTATATTGCTTACCACCAAAAATACAGAAAAATATACTTAAAAGCAAAAAACACGTGACTTTTGAAACCATTTCTGCACCTAATTTAAACAATTTCAACTTATACCGTCTTATTATTTATTTATTTATATGCTCACACTGTATCGTAACTTTCTTTATAAATTAGAGAGCACACAACAGTATGAAACCCAGTTGTTGGTACGCGGTTCGAGCGAACCACACTCGTATACAATTCAATGCGTACTAGTCAGGCATCGCACTCATTCGCTTCTACTTACTATGGCTTATCAACCAATTACAAGAGATCAAGAAAAGAGTAGCGCGACGTCATGGTTTTAAAGTTCGTTTGATAATACAGTGCAACAACTTGCAAAACAAACAAAAAATTAATCACTGGGATCTCTAAATATTTTTGTGAATGTGACTGTAGTTTGCGAATACAATAACAAAATAGCTTCTCTCGTATTTTTACCTCTCATTACACAGTGCAACAATATGAAAAATTGTTTTAATCTCTAGGGTCTCTTTAATCTCTAATATTATATTTCTTTGGTACTTAATTAAATTTTTATGAATTTGCTACTAGTATTCCTGAAGAACAATTAGCCTTTAACTACAATTGCTGTGATTTTTCACGCGCTGATAATTCTTTACTTGAAGTTAACTGGGAGATATTGTTTGCAGATTCTGACCAATGTTTTTCTATTAATAAGTCTAAAATAATTCAGATCTGCGGCATAAATATCCGTTTATTTAAAAAAAGACAGCGCAAGTTTCCTTGGTTCACGCGCGAGCTTAAAAGTCTAAAGATTAAGCGTAACAAATTCTTTAAGAAGTTTAAAATGAACAATAGAAAGAAAGTTGTTTAAATAAATTCCTATATAATAACTATCATATTGATATATTCTAAGTGTTGAAAACAGTATTAAATATTGGCCTAAATTTTTTTTGACAATAAATAAACTCTAGGAACTCCAGCTCTTGTGCCTCTCATCTGCTGTTTTTCTGAATGAAAATTAGCTACCACCCCTTCGGAAGTGGTAAACCCTTCTGCTAATTGTTTTAAAGAAAATTTTGTCAATGATGAACCTGGTTCAAACTGGGCTAGTCCTACAGATCTTACCTCGTCTCTCACCTTTGGGTGCATGGGCTTGTCATTGGAAGATGTTGAGAAAGGTGTTTTAGAGTTTTAGACGGTGTTTCCACGAAAACGGATGCTGATGATCTTTAACCTGTTCTTTCTTCATTGATCTTCTTTTGCTCTGCCCCTCAAATTAATTTTCAATAAATCGTTAGCCTCTGGTATCTTTATGGATGAATGGAAAATTACAGTTCTTATTCCAATTTTTAAAAATGGCATCCTCAATTATAGAACAATCTAAAAGCTCTGGTCTGTATCTAAATTATTTGAAAATATTATCAAAGATAGGATGTATTTTGCATTTAAAAATACAGTATCACCATACCAGTATGGTTTTGTTACAGATAATTTAGCCATTTGCGAGCTTTTATTAGATAAACTTCTATATCTGGGTTTCGCTCAGTTTTTCTAGATTGGATGCGATCTTACTTACATAATAGACATTGTATAGTTTCCGTTGATGGTACTTCATCTGCACCTTTCTCTGCGTCGTCTGGTGTACCTTAAGGAAGTATATGGGTATAATGCTTTTTGCTTTATTTATCAATATAAGTAGTCGTTTTTCTTTGCCAACTTCCTTGTTATTGCGTATGATTTAAAAATATATTCTATTATTTCAAACTCGGCGGATGTACATAAACTTCAAGCTAACTTAGTTAATTGGTGTTGCGTCTCTCGATTATCGCTTAGTATTAAAAAAATGTTTTAAACTCTCGTTTTCAAAAATAACTCCTTCCTAATTCTTATAACATTGGAGATGATATACTCATCAAAAACAATAATGCACGTTTTACATTTCTTAATCATATAGATTCTATGATATCTAAAGCGTTCTCTATACTTGGTTTTATGAGAAAGAATAGCTCGAATTTCGCAGTGTCGTGTTTATTTGGGATCTTACCGCTAATTCTCTATCGGCCGAGTTGAACGAGTTCAAAAAGTTTTTCTTAAGTATGTCCTCTCATCCCTAAATTTCTCTGACCCTGTCCCGTCATATAGGTAAATCTCTCTTACTTCTAATTAATCTCAGACAGAAAGCAAAAGATCAATTTTGTCGCTGTGTTTTCTGTTTAATATAATATTATCAGTGCGGAGATTGACGCAAGACGCATCGAAAACAGACTATCTGGGTCTCAAGATAGATCTGAACAGAGACTATAAAATACGAATTCCTGACAGGAAAGATTGCCAGACTAGAATTATATCAGATGATAGTGGTCACCATATTTATACTGACGGCTCAAAGATGGAAAATGGGTCTGGATCAGGAGTGTACTCGGAACAATTATCCCTGAATTGCTCTTTAGACTCCCAGAGTAGTGTTGCATCTTCCAAGCTGAGATCTACGCTATAGGCACAGAAGTAAAAATTATAAGACCGATTGACTTACCTCCAGCAAGCTTTACCAGATTTGTTGATCAAGGCACTGGCCTCAACGCGCATGCAGGAGATCGCTCATGCTTATCCAATAACAGAACACCGCACTTTGTAGGATTCCCGGCCGCTCTGGAGTGGAGGGAAATGAAAGAGCGGATGAGTGTGCAAGGAAAGACTCTGAGCTTGACCTTCAGCGAGTGGAGAGGGCATAAGCATTCCTCTAAACGAATTGTACACTGTGATTGACTTGAGCGAGATGGAGGAAACAATAGAAGGTGATCTTTAACTACTAACTGCAAGGCCTTCAAAGCGCTTTAGCCAAAACTAAATCTTAAAAGCACAAAACATCTGTTTGGATTCAACTGATTAACTATCAGAATTCTCACAGGTGTTGTAACGGCTCACTGTACTACTGGCACCCTAGCCAGTAGAATGGGTGTACCTCACAATGACTTCTGCAGGAGTTGTGGAGATGAGGAAGAAATGGAATCGGTACAACCCCTCCTCTCTGAATGTCCTGCACTTCAAAGAAGCCGTGCCAAATATCTTGGCGATTATTTCTGTGAAGAATTTGCAAAATATTTCACTGATTTAAGCAAATTAGTTAGCAAATTGTTGGCATATTGAGTATGATTGCATTGCGAGTTATACTTTTATACCGGGACAGGTGAGTTGAATAGCTTATTGACAAGCTTTAAAAATTTATTTGTTTACTTTTTAATTTGAATAGCTCTGTGCAAATATAGTACATTTTCCTTCAAAAGCCATCTAAGTTTTAAACTGTGAAGGTTAAAAAACCAAATGCAACAAATTTTCATAAAAGTTTCAAACATTATAACCAGTATCTAAAGAAAAATTTTAAGTATGCAGTTTTATAACCCATTGTATGTTTGTTTAATAAAGTACAGGTTTAAAGTGGTTTAAAAGGCGCGTTGATTTTTAAAATTTTTTTTTGCTGACGTCTGCCAAACCTTGCTGAACAGAAATGTCAACACATCGATATCGATTGTTCTCAAACAACAGCAATAAAAGTATAATTAACTTAGGCCGCATTTTAGATCCACCATTTTAATTGTATTTTTTAAATCTAATTTTAAATTCGAATCTTACCTTAAATATCAACTTTCATTCAAATGACTCAACATTAAAACATCAAAATTTTATATTGTATATATATATAATTGGTGCGTACACTCTTTTTGGGTGTTTGGCCGAGCTCCTCCTCCTATTTATAGTGCCCGTCTTGATGTTATTCCACAAATGGAGGGGCCTACAGTTTCAAGCCGACTCCGAACGGCAGATATTTTTATGAGGAGCTTTTTCAAGGCAGAAATACACTCGGAAGTTTGACTGATTTGTGTTAATGTGTACGCAATGCACAAATTTAATTGTAGACAATAGTGTGCCACGAATTCGCCGGTATATCGATCGCGATCTCGCCGCGTACGCTGTCACTGAGGCGCACTTCGACGGGTGCACTGTCGCTGCAAATAAAATAAAAATGTTCGATGCATACAATTATTTAGAGAATTACGTATGTGCTTAAGTATGTACAGTGTATATGTAAGTGCAGGGTAATCCATACAGTGGTTTTGTTCTTAATTTAAACAAATTTACAAAAATTAATATTTCTCAATACATTGGTTTATTCATTGATGGAACATGATTTGATGCATATCTGTAGCTGCTTCGGGTCGCTCGCAGTATCGTATCTTCTTATTCTTAATGCACCTCCCTAAACGCTTGGAGACAGTTTCTTGCTCTATCTCACGAATGGCTTGCATAAAAGTTCGTCCAAGTCTAAGCCTTCAATTTCCACCTCAAAAATTCGATCATCGTACCTCTGTCCACTCTCAAGGAAAAATGTGCCAATGACGCCACCGCTCCTAAATCAACACCTAACTATCATTCTCTGAGGATGCATTGGCTTCTCGACGATTAACTGCGGGTTTTCCGACCCAACACCGAGAGGAAAATGCGCTCGTCAGAAAATATTATTTTCATGTCTTTTGAATGAATACGTTGTTTGGAAATAAATTTGTGATATTTTTCGAAGTTTTTTAAGTTACTGAGTTTCTGTCAAGATTTCCAGCGGGAAAGAGCTGTCGCCGTCAGAATATATGATTAAAACAACACTATATGGACCACCCTGTCGGTGGTCGCTTTATGTGCACTTCTAACTACAGAAAGCAGATGCGTGTGAAGTGACACAAAGTGCAGGCGAAGATTGGGAATGTAAGTACCTATATGTATATAGGCAACAATGTGTCTAATAAGCAATTAAGACGTATCCAACGCACAGCCATCAAGAAGAAATACTTAAACGCTTTCACCGCCGAGCAACCGAAAATACCAAACTCATTTAAGAAAATATCGTGCAATGGAAATAAGTCGAAGCTACTCATAATTGAAGGCATGTCACAGTAAGCGAGTATCGCAGTAAGCTACATACATCCACATATATGTCCATGTGTATATTTATAAGCATATGAAAGTATGTGAAACGCACTTCAATAAATTTTTTTGAAAAATGCGTTAACAATAACCATTAGGGCGCTAAAAGACCTATTTTATATCAACGCGCACGCGCCACCTCCTTTGAGAAGATCACAAGACGCGTGGCAAACATAAATATGCCATTAGAGATGATCACACACCATAAAAGCACACTCGCAATTATACACACTTAAATTTACTTTGCATACCGATTAAGCAACACCACTGCAATACGCTCGTCGGGCCTCTTGAAAGCCACTGTTTCCACGAAAATGCTACTCATTTTCGAACCTTCCGGTACAAATTTGGAAAAGTGTCCGATCGAATAAAATATGTGTTGTTGTAGATCTCAGTGCGGTCTTCAATCAAATATTGATTTTTTACGTAATGAATTTTTATATAATCAAAAACTTTATGAAACTTCACACTCACTTGTGTCATTCACAATTACCGGCGCGTCCACAGTATTTTGAACATAATTTGGTCCCCCTTTCTCATCCAAAACAATATTTCAATCAATACAACCATTGTAGGAATGTTGCAAGTTGTGTAGAAAATCGAGCGCATACATTTCACCACGCTCCCACGATCCGAGTTCGGGATCATGAGTTTGCCATGGCTTATCCCCTATACAGGTTTCTGTGTCCAATACGATCTTTCCAGGCAATCTCTGAGTGAAGCCGGTTATAAAAAACAGAATGGATAGTTAATATGAGATAGATCAATGACGCTGGGACGCCACTAAATTTTTATTTGACTGAAGTTATCACCTTCGCAAGAACACGACCGCGCAAGATTATGAAGCGATAAGATATGGTTCGGCTCTCGCTTTAAAAGCGGTTTTGTATGTTTTACAATGTGGGAACGTCTTTTTGCTCAGAACCAACATGACAGAGAAAGTATGGAGAAAAAGACTAGAAAGGTAAAAGACAACACTAGAGCGCGAATCGAAGTGAAAATACAATATCCTGAAATTAATAGGTTTTTTGAACACTGTCACTGGAGCGTTCCGTATGTGCCTCGTATTTGCGGGATGGAAGGAGATAATTTTCTTGTAAACATCGTCCTCTTGCTATTGGGATGTCCACTTTTTGGAATGGAAGCAGCAAAGAAGAATACAACCCATTTTAAAATTGGATTCAAATAAGATATAAAGATGTGCTGCTCTCAGTAGTTACATACTTCAAGAGAACGTTCTTAAATGATTTTCCTGGTTAGGGTTTCAGGGATTTGTTATACTTTTCCTGGACGATGTGTATAAGTAATAGTGGAATTCGGGTTAGATAATTCAAGGGACTTAAACGTTGTAATGTTTTCACGACTTATGGGAGAAGACGGTATTGATCTGCTAATTGGAGTGTTGGACGGCTTTGATATATTTTCTGCTCAGTATTTTCTAAAAATAGAATAAGTGGACCCAGCTTCGATGAATTTTTCATTGTGCTCAACTTTGAGTCTAAACTTTTTCTTCACTATTAATAAAAGAAAGGTTTTCCTAGGCACCTTGGTCAGGTAGTTGCCTGAGCTGAAACTACAATATTACCAATGTGGTCGAAAGCAGAAATTCACTCCATTACGGTGCAAGTTTAAATGTTCAGTCTGAATGACCGGTGTCATGCTCTTCATACTTCGTATACATACATAATTCTGACCGACATCCTTTAAGGGAAGTCTATTTATTGGATGCATTTGTTCTTTGGGGGGACCACATTTTGAGCGGTGCTCTTTTCAGCGATGATTTCTTAATTATATACTCATAATTGGTCTTAACTGTTAGTTCTTAACACGCTGGAAAGAGTCTGGTGGTGAACAAGTATAAGAAGATACCAGAAGGGCATCAAACAAGCAGTCGGCGCACTCGCGCATCTGCTTCCACGTCATTGCTGAAAGTTGCGAGGATGAACTCCGATCGGGATTAAAATTTCGCTCTAGTTATTTTTTTCATGAGTTGGCAGCACTGTTAATAACATCTAGGCCAACTTTCATGTGAATGTCATTATCAGTAATATATTTGCGCTTGTGTTTACCAAACAACCAAAAGTGCATTTTTCGATTTTTACAATGTCTGATTTGATTTAGCAGAGAAGTGCCATCAAATTTTGTTTGCGGAATGAAATTTCGGCTGCGGAAACGTTTAGCATGTTGCAGAAGGCATTTGGTGATTCGACCATGTCGCAGAAAACTGTTTATAAGTGGTACAAAGACTTCAAAGAGGGTCGAGAACGTGTTGATGACTTGGAGCGCTCCGGACGACCATCGACGTCAACAGATGACCAACACGTCAATAAAGTGAAGGAGTTAGTTCAAAAATCGTCGGTTGACTGGTGGAGAAGGAATTAGCTTCACTTGGTATATTCAACTGGCGCCGGTTAGTAAGTAAGGGTAAGGGATTTTACCGATTAACTATTGGTATATCATATCATATACATATTTGACACTTGTGAACAAGGCATCTTCAATATATGAAGATAAAGATTTCCCCCACTCAAAATTATTGTTTTATAATTGGTAAAAACTATTAAAAAACAAAAGTGTATGAATACTTTTGCGTCCTATGAGATTTTGTGGCAGAAACGCACCATTTAAAATAAACTTTTTCTATAATTTCATGTTTCATGTGTATCGAACACAAGTTAAACCGAATCGCTCTTTAAATTTGTTTCTTATTTTATTTATACTGCTCTTATGTGCGTTTCTTTTAGTTAAATTATTGTAGTCTGTTTTGCTCAATTTTGTTTTGATTGTCTTCTTCGTGTTCGAAGCTTTAGCTTCTCACTCATCTGTTTCGCCGTCAATTTACATAAATTAACGATTCATTGCGAGTACAGCGAAAGCCAATAAAGACCGTACAATACATATAAAAAAGCTTGTCAAGATGAGACGTTAAGCCTTCTTTGGGCGAAATTAAAAAACTTCATAAAATGCTTTGGCAAACTGGTACAATTTATGTAACCCTTTACAGTTTACTAATTACAGGCGAACACATGAGATCAACGTCCACACATATGACTATACGTTCACACATACGAGCAACAAATGTATATGTGTTTCTTTATAGAGGGTGGTCCATAGTGTGTTTTTTTGCGCGCCAAGTGCGGTAAACTTGTAATAAAATCATTCTCAAAAAGTCCACATGTCTTCATAAATTCACTATTTACATCATCATCTGGCTTATGTCAGCATTGAAATCACACATGGACATCATTTAGGATTCAATTTATGATAACAACGATAATTTCGATGCTGATATTACACTCCCGAACCATCACGCCGAATAGAGCAAGGTTGGTTGGTTGGTTGGTTTAAGTGGTGATTCGCACCATTTTGTTGTCACATCCTCGTTACCAACTTGTTTAACGGTTATTTGCTGCATGACAATATCCAGTCTGTGTGATTAAGAAGCCTTATAAGGTTGTTTACGTCTATGACTGCCAGCTCCTCTAGGTTTTTAAAAAAGTAGACAGGGAATCCACAGAGGAAATTAAATATTGTTTTCTTTTTCTCCGGTTGTTTGCAACTGTGACAGTGCGTGCTGTGAGGGATGGCCATTTTGGCTGTTTGTTCTCCTACAGACCAAAAGCCGGTTATGACTACCATTAGTCTCCAGGCGTCCCGCCGTTTCATGTTTATCAATGTTGGCGATTGTCTGAGGTTGTAGGTGAACCATAATGTTCGGCTAATTTTGCATGCCCTTTGGTCTCTCCCTTTACAATCCGCGATTCGGAAGTATTCTAGGGAAATTATATTTTTGACTACACCTATTTATTTATGGTTATTCATGGCAGATCCCCCTCTTACCAGTTCATCTGCTTTTTCGTTCCGATGTCCTTCAATGTTCCGATGTCCCGGTACTCAGATTAAGGTAACTTTATGGTTTTCACTCAACGTGGTAAGGCTATTCCTACTTTGTTCCACCACTTTAGAGGTTGTTCTAGCCGAATCCAGTGCCGGGATTGCAGCTTGGCTATCCGAAAGAATAGCGATGATGCCCTTAAAGGAGAAATCTGCGATTAGTAGCCTACAAGCTTCCACAATTGCCAGTACTTTCGGCCTGGAATACACTGTTGGGAAATGCACAGCCTTTAAGTATGTGAGAATATATACCAGCTTCAATATCACAATCCATTTTACTACCATCTGTATCGCTTGTAGTTACGAAGTTGTTTATTCCATTCCTCCTTAAATGGAAGGAGAGTGGCAAAATTCCTATTGAATGTTACCGTCGAGACGATGTACTGAGTCCTGTCCAAGGTTAACTGAGTTTGTCGCAGTAATAGTATGAGACTTTTCTTTCCAGCGGTCCGCTTCAATTAACCTAAATGCACTCATAGTTGCCGCCCTCTTAATATACAGGTATATTGGAATAACGTGTGCTAGTGCGTTGAGAGCGTCCCTAGGACATGATCTGATTGCACCGACTGTTAATGCACAGGCTGATCTTTGTATTCTGCCAAGTAATTTGATATTGTATTCTCTCTCTAGAGCTTTCCATCAAACCACCTAGCCATACGATAAAATTGGTCGTATGACCGCCTTTTACAACCATAATGTTTACTTGGGTTGAAGACCCCATCTTCTTCCAAGCATATAAAGCGATTTCTGCTTTCTTTACCCGTTCATCAATGTTTAATTTCCAGCTAAGTTTGGAGCGGTAAAATCGAATCTCTGAAAAAGAACAAAATGAAGTAAAACTTTTTTTTAATAGCGGTCGCCCCTCGGCAGGTAATTACAAACCTTCGAGTGTATTTCTGACATGAAAAAGCTCCTCATAAAAAATATCTGCCGGTTGGAGTCGCCTTGAAACTGTAGGTCCCTCCATTTGTGGAACAACATCTAGATGCACGCCACAAATAGGAGGAAGAGTTCGGCCAAACACCCAAAAAGGGTGTACGCGCCAATTATACATATACGTATATATAAAGGGTTTTCCAATAAGAGGTGCTATTACGATATTCAAAGGAAAATGCTATTTTTTAATATAAATTATCGGATGTTTATTTCATTATAAAGAAGAAGATATGCCGTTAATAGTGGAAAATAACATCAGGCAAATGACCATCACGTCCGCGCGTACAGGACAATATCCTTTCCATGAAATTTTCCATAACCGAATTGCCAAGTGGCTGCCCTATGACCTCGATAGCTTCACTAATTCCATCTTTGAGGTCTTGAATCGACCCTGGGCTGTTGGCGTAGACCTTCTCTTTTATGTGGCTCTAAAGAAAAAAGTCACAAGGTGTTAAATCACAAGATCTCGGAGGCCAATTGTGATCACCTCTTCGAGAGATAACACGGTCCGGAAACTTTCCCGTAAAAGATCAATGGTGTCGTTGCTTGTGTGGCACGTAGCGCCGTCTGCCATTTTATGTGGGAATAAAAATATAAAAAAGCCCAAAACGTCCCCTTGTGAGAGAGCTAATGGCTTAAAATGTTCTGCAAAATTATACCCCGTAAAATTTTACCATATGTATCTTAGCAATATACAAGTATTTCTCTCCGATATTTATTTGAACTTTTTTCCATTTTCTCTAAAAACACTTAAGCAAAATATTGCAAATTTAAAATGCTTTCAGAAAGAAACTTTTCCAAAGAATGCAAAACGATTTTGAGGTTTTATTATATGGGTCTAGGTCTTTCATCCAGAGTTGGATGACATTAACTTGTATTTGGAGCGTACTATGAACCTAGAAATCGTCGTCAAAGTCTTGGAAACTTGGTTAACAACACTCGCTACTGTGAAACCAGTCACATAAATAAATAATAGGAGTGTTTACTCTTTCGAATAAGTTAATAAATTTTCAAAAGAAAGCACTATATGGACCTCCCTTTAATTACAACAACTTCCTATTTATGGCAATTACACATGTGGACAGCATAGGAAACTGGTAACACTTTTGTAATGAGAATGCTTTGTGATTGATAAAACTATTATAAGTCAATGCGACCGACAACAAAAATTACCAGAATATAAAAGTAGGCGACAAAAAGTTATTTTCTTCATTACAATACTCATAAAACTTAGCTGAGAAGTTTTAATAATTTACCACTTGGTTGAATCGTTCGAAGCTCTCTTTTGAGAAAGTGGCTCGACCACTGATTACTTTACATTTCTTTATTGAACGAACAAACTTTGAATCATTGAATGTCGTTTCTTTTAAATGAAGTGGGAAATTTTGAAGATTTTTAGTTAAATTATTGAGTAACAACCTCAAGGTTATTTTCTTTTATTTATTACACTTTTTTTTGAACAAAAGCAAATACGGCTGAAATATACTCACATTCTCTATTTCACGCAAAAATGAGACAGATTATTGAGTAAATGAGTATTTTTATGCAAAAAGTGCTGACTGCAATATACTTATTAGTTCTTACCTTATTACGTATATAAGTATATATTGGGCTTGGGTGTTTTTACCGAATACTTTTATTAAAACAAAGGCCAATAATTATTTCAATAAGTTAGTCAATTATATATTCGCCGTCCCTTTTTTATAATCTCTTCGCACCTGCCGTTCTGCCAAAAATCGCCTGGTCTAGTGTCAAAGATGTTATTGAATCAGTTTTTAAAGACCTCTTTGTTAACGAAGGTAATGCCCTTCATATGGTTTGACAGGAAGTTGATAGATGATAATCGGTCGGTGCAAGGTGCGGAGAATACGGCGGATGCTGAAGGACCTTGGAGTGTTATTTTGACGACTTGCGCCCTATGGGGCTTCTCGTTGATCCTTTAATACAGATTGAAATCGCAAAACGTCATACAGGCTTCTTCTATTGCAGCGCCCGTCGCGTTCAATAGCCACACTCAACATCTCAATTTTTATTCTTTTGAAATGCCTCTTATATTCGTGGGGCTTAATATTAAAATCTTGGACGATGTCATGCAAGCTTGTGAATCTTGTAGAGAATCGCCTTTTCGATTCTTCACATCTTTTTTGAGGGAAACTGCTTAGCGGTTGTTTTACTGATTTATTAATCAACTTGAAGTAATTTTGGTTTGAAATTTAAATTATTGGTAAAAAAATCTTCTTCACACATCAAAGGTTTGGCATTTGTTGAGGAGAAAGTTTGGCTTCAGAGATTCTGAATCGATTTGTCATATATGAGGATAGCTCTGTAATTAAACTGAAGAAAAAAAGGCTCACCGGCATTGGCCTAGATATCCGATTTCATGAGCGAATATAAAACTGTGCCTTATTACTTCATACAAATTTCAAGCGCAAACACAAATGTTTCTGCGTGAAAAAACACAGCAAATATTCGTTCAAAATAATTTGATGCCATTAATAAATGAGTATGTATGTTTGTATAATTGGCTTACACCCGTTGTAGATTGTTTAGCCGAACTCCTGCTCCTATTTGTGGAACCTCGATATATGCAGCAGAATTCACTCGAAATCCTGGAGTAAAGAAGTGTCCTTTGTTGCTCACAGCACCTAAAACCATAACATTGGGTGGAAACTCCTTGTGCATGGCAATAGGAAAATCTGTAGGATTGGAACATAGCCATAATTTCTGCGGATGGTCTAAGGGCTCTGTAATTTTTTTTTCGTCAGATAAACCCAAAACACCTCAGGTGCTTCAGGGTGTTAAGGTTGTTTAGAAGGCGTTTTAATCAGATAACTCGCTGTTCTCGTTTTTGCCCCGACATAAACTGTATTCTGCGCATAACGTAGGATTTCTATCGGAGATCGGCATAAACAACTCAACTTCGATTAACTTTTAAGGGTCCTCAACAATGATTGGTTGCACTTGCTGAATACATTCTGCAGATCGAACAGGGTTTTTGCGTTTTACAACAGAATCTACATCGCCGCCTGATATTTTCAACGACGATAACGACATGTCTCTTTATTTTTTGAGTTAAGTTGTAGTCATCCAAGTCTTATCTGAAAAAGAGTAAAAAGAAAAATATGGTTTCGGGAAGTTATAGCCACACAGCATAGCATGTTCACAAATACCGCATGCACCCTGTATATATAAGAGTTTAAAAGTCATCAGTCTTATGCACAGCCAGACACAAACAAAAATAAAAGTAAAACAACTTCTAGTTTTGTTTTTGAGGTATTTGCTTTTTCTTCTTCTTTAAATAGCTTCTAAACAGCTTATTTTAATTTATTCAAATAATATTGAAAGCTTTTTAATATCCTAAAGTACTTCTACATAACAATTAACTAAAAATAGTCAAGACTTGCTAGGGAAAAAAATTTTCCGTACGTTATGTTTTACATACACATTTTAATTATAGACAACGGTATGAATAGATTTTGGAGGTATCTGGAACTTAATTGAGCCACTATTTTTATCCGAAATGTTCACTTCAACGCTGGCGTAACCACTGAATAGTTATGAAAACAGAAACAATTAAAGGTCCTATTAAAAACGTATATACAAACTAATATACAAACCTATTGAAAACAATAATCGCCACGCTGCCATCTGGCCTCAAGAATGCAACCGTATCTACATTAACGTTTGTAGCCTCAGCAGCAATACGTACTGAACCCTCCGGTACGAACTTCGAGAAGTGACCCATAATATAGAATGTCGGTTGTTTGTATACCTCGACCAGGTCTGCATGGAGCACATTAATATCAATTAATTACAAATCTATTATACGCATGCGGTCACATAATTAAGTCGCTTCGTCTATTTACCATATTCCCTATATTTTTCTCGCTAAATTTTTTGTTTTGCTTAAACATCATTGTCACATTCGGAAGTCTTTTATATGGGAAAAATTGTCCACATCGTATGCAAAAAAAATTTAAAAACTAATTCGACATATGAACGACATTAAACTTACACTTTATCAAATGAGCTAAAAAATTGCATACTCAAGTTATCTAAAGGTACTTATTAAAAAGTTCATTGCAACTTTTTCAAACTCTTTAAATTTTTGTGAATTTGTGGAATCCTTGGAATTTTGATGTACCTGTACGATTTTTGTTAACAATGAACTATACTTTTATGAAAAATTTTCGAATTTGTAAGATGAAGTGAATTAATTATGTGACCACAAGCGTATGTATGCATGTATGTATACAAATGCAATAATATTAGCTTGGGGAAAAAGAAATCCATTATTTTTGTTGCTTTATTTCTAAAATGTCTGCGATTTTATCGACATTTTGACCTTATCGACATCTTCTTTAACATCAAAATTGCTTTAACGGAATTAACGAAAACTTCACTTAATTGGTTGTTACAGTATCGGCACCATAAACACCATTCACAATTTCAGCGTCCTGACTTAAATTTTCGCCTTTAACAAAGAAAAACTGTAAAATGTACTGAGTTTTCGCTTTGTTAACTTCCATTGTTAACACCCTGTAACTTACAACTGAATGGAGCAAACAAAAAACCGCAATAGAGAATTTTTAGTGTGGAATGTCACCTTGACGACGAGCGTAAATTGTTTGATCGATACTTTGCGAGATAACAATCAGTACAGCCATCTACCGAGAAAATAATGGATTTCTTTTTCCCCAAACTAATATTACAAAAGGATTTACTTGTCATATTCGCAATCACTGGTGCGTCAACGAAATTCTTAACGTAATTCGGGCCACCCTCTTCATCCAACACAATGTTCCAATCGATCCAACCATTAAAATTGTGCTGCAAATCTTGAAGAAAAGCTCGGGCGTATTTCTCAGCACGTTTCCAAGAGCCCAGAATAGGTGCTGCTTTTTGCCATGGCTTATCACCAATACAAGATTCTGTAACAAGCATGATTTTGTCTGGCATCGCTCTATGAGCGATATCAATAAACGTAGGCCTTAAAATCTCATCCCAATACCAATGTACTGTCAATCCATTGAGATAGTCGATTGAGTTGGAGCGTGAAGAATTCATCTAAGAACATAAATGTACGAATTTGCGATTGAATGAAAATACGAAAATTACATACATATGCATGTATGTATACTATAATTACATATATGGATACAAATATTACAGTTCTATGCACAGTACACCTACCAATTTGAACCAAAAAGGGAACGAGTAACGCTGATCATCATTGCCGATTATAAGCATATCTTTATATTTGGAGCGTATTGTTGGGCCGAAGTTCTCGTATAACCAAATACCCTGTCACAAAGAATAAGTGTATAAGTAATATTTTGTTTCTCTTCTCAACTCTTGATTTTTCCAATCTCACGCCCTCTCACCTGTTTCCTCGGTGTCCAACCTAAACTCATGAATTTGGCGAATGACATAAAAATCACGCCATTCGAGGGTTCATTACCGGTAGATATAGCCCAAATGGGTAAACCACTATCTTCCCATAATTCAAGCCAACGTAAATGATAATCAGCCCATGTCTGATAGTATTCTGGCCTTAAGCGACTCCATCCAGTCCACGCGTTATTAGTTTTCATCCAAGGTGGAGAGCTCCAGGCGGCAGCTTTAATACGCAAATTTTTTACATTCGATACCAGCTTCAAACGTTTAATTTGTTCAATTCTTTTCTCCTCGCGTGGATCTAACTTTGTGAAATTGCTCAGGGCGGTATCGTTTTCGGGCAGTTCATTATACGCCCAGGCCTCCAAATCAAAATCGCAACCACCGATTGGGGTACGCATCAAATTGAAACCAATGCCGCTCGACGAGTAAAAGGATCTGAAGATGTAATTATTTGTTTAATAGTGTAATATTGTTGGCATATTCTCATACTTATATAAATGATCTTGCAGTTCTTGTGGCAACTTATCCAGAATATAACTTACGGAGCCCGTAAATGAACCACCGAAGCCAGTAATGTTCTGCAAACGTTGCTCACGATCGACCACAAGCGATACCTTTCGAGCTGCCGCTAAAAGAAAAATATGGACTTATATCAAGATTCCGTTTTTTTGATATCTTTAAGAAATATTAAAACAAAAGCTTAATAAAACGCAAAGAATTCTTTCCAAATATTTTCTATCATGTAGTTATGTAATAAAACCGAAAATGAATATAGATAAAACTAAGTTTGGGAGACGGTAGTTGGCTGCGGAGTGATCTGCACACTATGTCCAACAAAACCATTGTACACTTTCTTTAACTTTTTCTTAAAATTGAGGCACATAATGTGAATTATGAAACACCCACGTCGAGTCAGTTCTATTTCTGCTCATCTGAGCAGCAGTGCCGAAAGTCGGTTAATACTCGTTCCTTTGCCAGGATAGACTGCGAACTATTATAATCTTATATAATATTATAATTTATTCATACTCATATTTATGATATTTATAATTAGTTCACCACTCTCAGAGTGAACCCACACCAAAGCAGTCAAAAACGTCTTTGGCTCTTGAGGCACTTCACAGCCAAGCCATGCCTTTTTGTTTCTTCTAATTCGGTGTCTGTTGTCTGAGACTACAGGCATAA
Organism: Anastrepha ludens; assembly: GCF_028408465.1. Taxonomy (NCBI): domain Eukaryota; kingdom Metazoa; phylum Arthropoda; class Insecta; order Diptera; family Tephritidae; genus Anastrepha; species Anastrepha ludens. The sequence continues at coordinate 82,695,355 of NC_071498.1, read as the reverse complement.
AAAAATAGGTGTTGAGCAATTCGGTGTGGATTCGAACTCACTCATCCGGCGCAATGGCCTTATGATCAATACCCCATACTATACTCAGAGAGCGTTGCAAAGTCAACTCATTCAGGACGTTCTACATTCAGTAGGCATCTTAGGGAAAGTTAAACTGTATTGTAAAGATTTAATGATGCACCAAATAGGTGCAATGGATTGCATTACTACAATTGTTTAACCAAAGGGAGGCCTAATTTCCCAGTTCAGTGATCAGTAGACGTAAACTTTGATTGAGTAAGAATTGCTTGGAGTGGGTATCACCACCTATTTTGTCGTATAACTTAGAGTCATTTAAATAGAACTTAGACATCCTCCTTCAAAATTATTAATATTTGTTTTTGTTGAATTACACTTTTGTAAGTTTATTGAACTGAAAAATCAATCATATCGTCTTCATAAATACTTATTCGATTTACTAATTTAATTTGTTTTTTTTGAAAAAGTAAAAGTAGATCTTTCCGCTATGCATTGTTCATTTTGATGAAATATACCATCGGTCTTAATTTTTGTTTGTTTGCTTTTTTTTAGATTTTTCAACTTTGATAATATTTTTGTCAATTTTCATTGAACTTTAACCAAACAAAATCTCATTCTCATGGCAGTAAACTTACTTCCAACCTCCTACTGGGCTGCTTCTTAACTTAGGGTGCGGTAGTGCGTTTATAATCGTGAATTTTAGTAACAAATTCATAAAAATTCAATTGTTGAACTAGCAATATAGAGCGTACTTACCTCTTCCAACCCTTTCTGCGTCTGTGCTCTGATTGTAATTTAGAACGCTTATACTTTCGGTGGCATTTAGTATACCACTTGTAGTTTCAAATCGCAGACCAGCCTAAAAGAATAAAAAAAAAATTCATACATATTTATGCAGCACGCGGACTATGCCACTTTTATGGTAGATCTATCGTTTTCTATCGTAAGCTTAAAATCTACCACATTTCACAACACCAAATATTTTAAAATAGTAGCACCAGATTTTATTCTTAATGTTTTTTAAATTATCTTATAAATGTGTAGTACGAAAACTCTGATTTGCTTTTAATGCGTATGTAATGAAATCTAATCCATTTTATATCTAAATCATAGGAAATGCTAAAGTCCAATATGCGCAACTATGGCAGTATTGTTTTTTCCAACTAGGTTGGACAAATTGAATATTATAATCATTTGTGGTTGAATGAAATGAAACATGACGCATGCTTTGCATGTAAAGTAAACAAAGTTTTTTCTGAAATAAGTGTCAATGGCTTTTGACATACCAATATAGCAGCTAAATATGAGTTTACTTTTCTTATACATTAGTAATTAATTTTAAAGTATTCTACTTTTAATAAACCTAGAAATTTCGCATTTTAATACTTATATGTAAATACACCACATTGTTTTGGAATCTACCAAAATTTTTAAGATTTATATACCACAGAAATATTTACAACCTGCGCTCTGCATTTATGCTAGTTATTACTTACAATATTATTTGGTACCTAAGTACGTACCTACCATATACTATCGGGTGTTTTTTTCAGCTGCATGAGGACTATCGATATCGATAACTATGGTTTTACAGCTGAGAATGGTAAACTTTGTTGACATTTATGTTCGGTAGGGCTTGGAAAATAATCTTGAATCGTTTTGTGTAAATTTTCTTAAAAATAATAAAGCCGCGAAGTTCATCATTGATCCTTATTTCTTTCAAAGTGAAGAAGAAGCTGCAATTGCAGTGAATGGCGAGCGCTAACGAGCCATGCCGACTGAATTTTTATTTCCAAAATTAATCAACTAAACATCCACGACATTTGGTTCCAACAAGAGATCGTAACTTGCCATACACTGCACCTAGCAATCGTCTTATTGCAATATTCAAGCCACCATTGACTCTAGATTTGTTCGAAAAAATAGTGAAATATTGGACTGATCGGATGGACCATGGAACTCATAGCCACGGTTGGCATATATATCGGCTATCATATTCAAGAATCGAGTGCCATAAAGTTATCTACCAGATTATAATAAAAAAAATGCATTCCAACAATAAATTTATTTTTTTTTACACCCGATATTACGTATTTATAAGTGCATAGGAATAATATGGAGCTTATGGAGTTAATAACAAGAGAGAAAATTTAGGTGTGTTAATGATAAAAAAAGTAAGTTGACTTATTAAATAGGCGAACTCTCTTTCAATTTAACGATAGTTTTATAAATTTGAAAAAAAGTGAGGAAAATTGGTAAATAAAATGATCTTAAAGACGGAAAGATGTTTACGGAAGCTTTTGTATATAATTATTTCTAAATACATATATGTATGCAATCTAAAAACTGCATCCTCAAATTCTGCAAACTTCGTGCACGCAATGTAATCTGTCGCGTATTACCGACTTAGTATCTATCAAAGTTTCCAGCTATACGGAAAATGCTTCGGACTTGATAAAATTTGGGTAAGATGCTTTACTTTACAACAGCTTACACTGTGCGAAACGGGAAGAGGGAATATCGAATGATTGCCGAGATATGCTTTAAGGGTTTCAAATTAAATTTTTTTCTGTGAAAGAATTTTTTTTTTGCGTTGTAAGTAAAAGGATTTTCAGTATAAGAGGAAACAAAAGATTGTTTTCCAACGGTTTTTTTTAATTTTTCGACAAATAATGTAAACAACATTCAAAAAATCTTGTTAGTAAAAGAATTCTATTACCATTTTTTTGATCAAATTTCGACATTTTCCATTTTTCTATTTGTGCACAAATGAAAGCTTAGCAATTTTCCTTAGAATGATACTTAAATTTTATGGAGAAATAAAATTGCTTGAATTTGATCTTGAACGAAATCTTCCCCCTTAAAGTGGTGCAAACGATCAACGTAAATTTACAACAAAAAAATTGATATTTTCTAGTAACACCTGTACGGCAACTACTCAATATTTCCACTCTCATTTTACACAATTTATGCAACTGTATAGAGCGTATTCACTAAATTTCATCAACATTGAAGAGATGAAGTCTTTCGGCGGGTACATTTGTGTGTATTGCCCCCCTTATACACATGTATGTATTATAAAATTGCAATCTTAATTTTATAAATATGACCTTTATAAAGTACTATTCCACCCGAAGTATGACACTTGCTCAGTTTTTTCTAAATACTGGTACTTTACCTTCGATGTAGATACAATAACAAATTCGCTTATATTCGTTGGTGTTGGGTCGTCTAGGTAATCACAATAGGTGACATTGCAAATACAAACTAAACCAGTTGTATATTCTCTACGGTCACATGGAGTACTTTCTTGATATGAGATAGCTGAAATGGCAAAATTAATAACTTAAAGTAATATCGGCATTTAAGCAGCAGTCATAGCCACATTAATATATGTAAGATTGTACTTATGGATACAGATGGTGATAATGGCAGATGGGATTACATGAACGAATAATTTTCAAAATTATAACAAACTTTTCAACTTGTATGGCTTCTAAATAAAACCCCTACCTTCTGTTCGGGCATTATTTTGCCTCTAACCCATTTTGCTCCCAAAGCACATTAATGAAACACCTCATTATTGAATATCAATTTTTAGAGAGATTCAGAGGAAATCACTTTGGCTTTACAAATCCCTACACTATATTAAAATCATATCTTCTGCTAATATAAAAATGAGGTTGTCTGTAAAGTCGGTTTACTGACGATAGTTTAACGTGACTACGTCATAAGTAAATACTGATGGAATGGTTCCATTTTTTTTTTATATGGATATAGAGAAGGAGGTAAATGGAATCGTAATGGAATTAATCATGTTACATTAATACAAACGTGAACAATTACGAAACATTGATCAAATTCTTGAAAGATATGTTCAATTTCGATTGTGCATCAGACGTTAGTAAGTCAACAACACGAAGAGGCAGAAACATAACATTCGAAACACTCCCTTTCATTTCCTACTTTTCCTATCATCGTCCTATTCTCAACAGAGAAATGGTTCATTACCATGCACACAGGAAGAAGGCATATGCAAATACAAATACAGTGCACTCGCGATAACTCGAACTAATTAAAACAGGCGCTGTTCGATTTATCGAATTTGTTCGACTTATCAATTGAGTGTGCTATGTTAAAAAAACAGTCATCGATATCGATTTTTCGATCGATTGTTGAAAATGGAAGCCAGTAGAAAATTTCTGTAGTATAGTTTCGTTATACGAATTACATTTTGGTCCATTGGCTGGATCAATGGTGTCACATTCGGCGGCATAAACATAGTTAAAATTAAACCATCCTCGGACTTTAATTCGATTTCGTTGGGATGTGATGGGGCATTATCAATTAGAAGAAGAGCCTTCTCAGGTAGTCCCCCATCTTTCAAATATTTTCTTACCTAAATATTAAAGTCATTTAACTTGGTTAAAAAAATTGTTTTAATGAATCTGGATTTTACCTGCGGCACGAACGAATTATGAAACCAGTCTTTGAAAATCGCCGAAGTCATCCAGGCTGATTTGGAATTTTTGTACTCCACCGGACAGTTAAAATTTTTGAAAACACGAGGATTTCTTGCTTTGTCAATAACGAGAAGTTTAAGCTTATGGTTGCCGGTAGCGTTAGTGCAAGCCATAAATTGCCTTATCTTTCTTTTTTATAAGACTTATGGTGGACTTGGCTACCCCATATTCCTTCGCTAGAGAAGTAACACTACGTCCACGTTTAATTTTGTTAAGGACTTCAGCCCTCTCTTTTAATGTTAAACACTTCAACCTTTTACGATCCATTACTCACGTGCACTGATATACTACAAATGACAAATTTAAAGCAATTTGGTCAATGCAAGATGTTGTTCCCAGAAAACTAACGGGATATTAACGCCGAAATATTCATATGGACAATACACTAGTATACATATAATTTATATACATATACTATTACATATGTATCTATGTCCAAATTGTACATGTTTGAAAAGAATGTGTGTACAAATAAATTTGTTTTTTTGTTCGAGTTATAGCGCTTTTTTATTGTTCGAGTTACAAAGAAGTCAATAGGGGAAAAAATGTGTTCGAGTTAGCACGTCGTTCGACTTAGCGGCTATTCGAGTTACCGCGAGTGCACTGTATGTGAATTCATATACACATGCGCATTCATATACACATACATATATATGCTCACTCAAGTAGGACAGAGCCAGATTTCGAACGTTGCCGAACGCGGGGGCCGATTGTGCTCTTTGTCGTTCGTTCCGCGCTTTTGCTTGCAGTTAGTTCAAGCAAGGTAACGGCAATTGAGCAAGATAACGACGAATGAGCAAGATAACGACACATTTTTTCGTGCGAGCAGCCGGCTAAATTGAATTATAAGACGTTATCACGTCAAAAAAAAATTAATTTCATTATTGAATGTAAATTAGATAATATTGTATGATTTTAAAATACTGTGAAACCTCTCCTATACCAAAAACAAATTACTCTCTCTAAAACGGACACTCTCTTGCACGGACGCGGCCAGTTATTTTTCATAAAATTGGCACAAAAACTTCTATTGAGCGGACGCGAATCTGTTATCAAAAGGCATTAAGATTTATGCTCATAAGAAATCAAACAATCATAGGCAGGCAAAATTTAAAAAATGGAAAAAGGGAACTTCCTGGATAAAGTGTGATGTTTTTTCTTGCACACATTTAGTTTGGTTTGCGCGGTTTTTTTGTGTTCAGTTATAGCGGATATAACGGGTGATTTTTTAGCTATTATCTTATTAACACGTTCACGCCGGCGCTGTTATTCATGGTCTTCGCCCACAGACGGCAATGTTTACATCTTTTCGCTCTATCGGGAGCGATTGCAGGTCATAAAACGAAATTTTTTCGTAAGGGTAGTCGTTTATGACATCTCATCTCATAGGTACCGTCTAATAAAGTACCATTGGTGGTACGCGCTGCCAGATGACGCAATCTTGTGCGGGCCACCGGTGGTACACGCTGCCCCATGAAGCAATCTTCTGCGGGCCACCGGTGGTACGCACCGCCCCATGAAGCAGACTTGTGCGGGCCTCCGGTGGCAGGCGCCGGCGTGAACGTGTTAAACAGTTGGTTTAAACAGCTGACGCACGTTTCGTGTTTTGATTCACTGGCAAACATCTTCAGTTTGGTCTATAATTTAACCATGAATCGTCTTACAAACGAACAACGCTTGCAAATCATTGAATTTTATTATAAAAATGCGTGTTCTGTTAAGAAAGTTTAGCGCGCACTTCTTCCATTTTATGGTCAGTTTAATCGACCCACTGAAGCGCCTATTCGAGCTATTGTGACTAAATTTAGAACCAAACTTAGGTTATTGGACATCAAACCACCAACACGCTTACGTAGTGTGCGAACTGAAGAAAATATCGCAGCTGTATCGGCCAATGTTAATGATGACCACCAATTATCGATTCGTCGCCGTTCGGAGCAATTGGGCCTCTGTTACTGAACAACGTGGAAAATTTTGCGAAAGTATTTGGGTGTGAAGCCTTTCAAAATACAACTGGTGCAAAAATTGAGGCCGAACGACCTACCGCAACGCAGATTTTTTGGTGAATGCGCTCTTGGAAAGTTGGCCGAAGATCCACTTTTTCATCGAAAAATTATGTTCAGCGACGAAGCTCATTTTTGGATCAATGGGTACGTAAATAAGCAGAATTGTCGATTTTGGAGTGAAGATCAGCCAGAAGAATTGCAAGAGCTACCAATGTATCCAGAAAAGGTCACAGTTTGGTGCGGTTTATAGGCTGGAGGTATCATTGGACCGTACTTCTTCAAAGATGCTGCGAATCGTAACGTAACTGTGAATGGTAAGCGCTACCGTGAAATGATATCCAACTTTTTTTTGCCCAAAATGCAAGAGCTTGACTTGCATGACATGTGGTTTCAGCAAGACGGTGCCACATGCCACACAGCACGAATAACAATGGGCTTGTTGAGAGGCGAGTTTGGTGAACATTTTATTTCCTGTTCGGGACCTGTCAATTGGCCACCCAGATCGTGCGATATAACGCCTTTAGATTATTTTTTGTGGGGCTATGTTAAAGCGCATGCCTATTCAGACAAGCCTGCTTCAATTAACGCATTGGAAGACAACATTAAAGCATTTATATGTGAGATACCGGCCGAAACATTGGAAGGAGTATGCCAAAATTGGACTATTTGTATGGACCATTTGAAGCTCAGTCGCGGTCAACATTTGCATGAAATAATCTTCAAACATTACATTATATGGACTGTACTATCGATTTAAATAAAAATTGCATACATTTTTCTCAATTTTACGTGTGTTTTTTTGAAAAACTTTCCTATAGCTCTTAAAAAATCGCCCTTTATAAGTTCGTAATATGATGGGGAGATCAAACCTGAAGGAAAAATTGAAATTATTTATTAACGCTTACGAGAAAAGCATATTGGCTGTCCGAGGATTAGCCAGTAGTAGGTAAAACCTTGCAAACATAATTTTTCCTGATAAAAAGTAATTGATTCAGTACATTTGGTATAATGTCATCACTGTATAATGCGGACGAGACAGGCTTTTTCTTCAGAGCTTTGCCGAACAGAACTTAAAAAATGGGGTATGCCGTGGATGTAAATTATCAAAGGAAAGGCTAGCTATTATTAAAAAAGTCAAAGCCCATATAATATTGTATATATAGTTTTATGTAGTTTATTGACTGAAATATAGTGTAATATTATTATTATTTTTTTATTTGCGTTATTGCTTTATATGCACTTATGCACGTTAATGAAATATGCACTTTTGAAAAAAATACATGCATGCACATTTTTGTTTGAATGATATAATATCAATATCTTTCATTCAAATAAAAAATTTAAAAGTTCTAAAATAAGCTGAACCTCCCCTTGAGCGGACAACTCTCTTGGGCGGACGAAATTTTACTGACGGTGAGTGTTGTAATAGGCATGTGTATATTTTAAGGTTTATTTTTTCTCCCATTTTTAATTTTTCGTATTTCAGACAACAAGTCGATGGCCTTAGAGCTCGCCATCTCCATTATATTAACTTTTATATTTGTATATTCTACTTAATAAAAGTTAATACAAATAATATTATTTTTTTCACATCTGTTTGCATTATTCAAAAACAAGGAACACTACTTACCCACAAAACTTGCTAGATAGCAAATTACAACTAAGCACTTTAAAGAGCACAAACTTTTTTCCATTTTGCTGTTATTTATTTAAACCTATAAGGCCATTGCTTGTTTCTTCCACGCCTGTCACACTGGTACTAATCCAATTTTTGGGGAAATCTAATTTTTAAGACCTAATTTTATTATTATCCTAATACTAATACATCGGTTTATCAAAAGTCGAAATCAATACTACTTGATAATTTTATTAATCATGGGAATTTCACTTTTTTATTCTTTTATGGTACTGTGATCAGGTGTACAAAATGTAGCTACCTAATCTAATATAGCTACTAATCTATTGAAGCAGGTAGCAGATATTTCTGTATGCATAAATATTCGTACGTATACACAACTGTTGCTTGCACGGATTTTATACCCAATGCAAAAATGAATAGGGCGAGAAAAATTTTGCTATTAAACAATCAAGGAATTGCTAAATTCGGTTCGGACTGAACGTTATACTATATACAAGCGTACTTTTTAGTAAAGTGCGCGCGGATACAAACATAATTCATAGCCTGCTGCCTAAGCGGGAAGCGGAAATATTTTTTGCTGTAATAAAACAGTAGTCTCCAAAATCAATTATTTCGGGAGCTACTGAAAAGAAAAGCCTGCGCACTCATTCAATATAAGATAAGGTTATCAAAAGCTCGACGAATTATTCAGTTCCACTCGATAATGTTACAGATTATTTTGTATTTGCGTGATAACGTAATTGTCTGATAATACACCCAGGGAATCAGCAATAATTGCAAAAACCCAGTGGCAAAAGGTAGTAGCTAAAAAATAAGTTGGTAAGAACTGCAGTGAGGGCCTTACCTGAGGACGTAATATGTATATAGTTCATTCTATAACAATGTAATCCGCAACAATTCAAGTTTCATATTTCATACACGATTTATAAAAATTCGAAAAATTTGCATCGAAATCTCAAATTTTATAATCCGAAGATATTTTTGTAAAATAATAACTTAAAATGTGTTGGGCTTAAAGAGCAATTTCATTTTGTAGCAGTTAGTGAGGTCTCTGCTAAACATCAAATCCAAAGCTATAGGGGAGGATACCATTTCTCTAACATTTATTAAAGTTGTAATGGCATTTTTATAGGCCCATTAACATATATAATAAATCACTGCTTTACAAGCTCGTGTTTTCCAACAATGTGGAAAAAAGTTATTATACTGCCAGTGGCAATAACGGCGAAAGCTATTTGTGATTATAGGCCTACGAGTATAAGCATATTGCCACCTTTTCAAAAGTATGCGAAAATTTAAAGGCGATACGAATTTCGGTCTTTATACAGAATAAAAGCCCACTCACTCCATTACAATTTAGCTTCGACAAAAACATAGTTGCTTAACAGCAATGATAAAAATATTGGAGGATATTCGTAATAATTTTGACAGTGGCGACTTAACATTTATTTGTTTACTTGATTTCTCTAAGGCGTTTGATTTAGTGAAGCTGTGGATTTGCCCAATTCCTCTAACTTTGTGGATATAGTAAACCATTTTGGATTCATTCTTTCATGTAGTGGTCATATAAATAGAGTGATTAGAATGTGTCCGACAAACTGCGAAAACTAAGAGTTTCAGCTCCATTTACACCAATAAAAACCAGGCGTAAATTAGTGCTCCGGCTAATTATACCACTTATTACCTACTCTGAAGTAGTATACAGTAAAACGGATTTAGTATCTTTGAATAAAGTTATGTTTTGCATAAGTTTACGTATATGAGATCGGTAGATATAATCACATTTCTTTTTGACGAACTAGAATATTTGGTTGTTGCCTTGCCTTGCCAGTAAGATCACGGAAATACCATAGTCTAGTTGTACCGAAATACAATTAAATACACTTAACCTTCTGTATCCTATTTCTCATTAACGCCGTCAGATTTGGGAATTCAATACCTGCGGCTAGACTAGACAGACTCAGCTACAGGACACAAATATACAAATATTTTAAAACAGTTTGATTATGTTATAGAATATAGAGGCTCTCTTTGTTCCCGCACTAATTGCCATTTTTTCTTTCACTAGCTTTTCTAATATTACTATTACAATTTTAATACAATTTAGATGTATGTTAAGTCAATTATTTTTAAAATTGCTTCATGTGAAAATTTATGTAAGTTGAAGTACATTTAAAGAACTATATTATTACTTTTCACTACAGGGTCCTGCACTCGAAGTGTAACCAACTCCAGACCGTTCGCACAAGCGCGCGGAAGCATTTTGCCGAGAGTAAGTGGGGGAAAAAAAGTCAGTAATGGATTTCAAACGTAATAGTGTAATTGTATTTTATTTGCCTGCAAAATCACAACCAGCGATTATTCGTGAGCTCGAGCACCTTAAAGTAAATAAAGTTTTTGTTTATCGCATCATTACTGGTTACAGTGGTACTGGCAGCATCGCGAAACGTCATGGAGGTGGTCATCAAAAGACTGCAACATCACGTGAAATGGTTCAAAAATTGAAGAAGCGATTTGAGCGAAATCCTCGACCAAGTGCCAATCAAATGGCGAAAGACCGTAGCATCCGCCGCATACTGAAAAATAATGTCAAAGTCAAGCCTTACAAGATCCAAAAGGCGCATGATCTCACATCAAAACAGCAACAAGTCAGACTTGAGAGAGCGAAGGAGTTGCTTCGCTTGGCCGAAAGCGGTCAATTTCCGAACATTGTGTTTTCTGACGAGAAAATTTTTCAAATTGACCAATTCGTAAACTCCCAAAACGATAGGGTTTATTTGATCGACCGTTTATACAAAAATTTGAGTCATTGACTGACTAGTAGGAGGCAACACCCGCCAAGGTAATGGTTTGGGCCACTGTGACCGCGGATGGGCGCTTTCCAATTGTTTTCATTGAGCCTGGCGTCAATGTAAATGCGAAATATTAGCGGGAAAGTATTCTGGAAATTGCTTTGAGGCCGTGGGCAGACAAACATTTCGGTGGCGGACCAAGTACGTTTCAACAGTACTCGGCACCGTCTCACAAAGCTCGAGCGAACCAAGAATGGTTAAAAAACAACATTCCGAACTTCATAGCGCCCACACAATTCTCTTTGGGCATTTTGGAGAGTAAGGTCCGAACCAAAAGATTCTACAGTCTTAAGGCGCTGAAAAAAGTCATGGTCCGTGAGTGGGCCAAAATACCTGCAAGTCACATTCGGCAGCTTGCAATTCGTTTCTGGACCTTCTCAACGCCATAGTCAAGGCCAAAGGTGATCATATGGAGCGAAACTAAGATTCTTAATTTTGTATTATTTTCACACATTTTTTACTTTGAATTGGATAAAAGTAATTTTCGAAACTAAGTTTATGGCCTAATTTAATTTTACATAAATTAAAAAATAAGTAAGTAATCAAAACTTGTCAATAAGTGGTGATTTTATAACCATTTCGAGGCGCATAAACCATTTTTGACATTTTTGAAAGGGTTTTTCAAAATTAATGCGGATTTACTAACCAGTACTCCGAGCTACAAAACTTGTTATACATGTACAATTGACGTTTACACACCCTTTCTGGGTGTTTGACCGAGTTCCTCCTTCTATTTGTGGTGTGGTTTTCCTCAAAGTTTCGTTACTTAACACAAATATCTAAGTAGATTTACATAGATAAATAAAAATTCCAAATTCTTTTTTTTTTTAGCAATTTTTCTCCGACGTCATCTTCTCTTTCCTGATTGGCGCGATAACCGCTTACGCGATTTTGGCCGAGTTTAACAAAATGCTTCACTCGTTTCTTTCTCGTGCTAACAGGCGCCAGTTGGACACACCAAGTGAAGCCGAATCCTTTTCCATCCGATCTTTCCAACGCAAAGCTGGCCTTCCTCTTCCTCTACTACCACCAGCTGCTGTCGTCGTAAAATTAATTCAGCTCATTGTTCCTTCGCCTACGATACACGCCGTCAGCAACGTGCAAAAGTCCAAAAATTTTCTGCAGAATCTTTTTCTAAAACACTTCAAGGGACCCCTCGTGGGATATTGACATCGTCCAAGCTTCTAAAAAATACAGCAAAAAGGGAATTTTAAATAATTTGAACTCTTTCAGGTATCCTCTTCAATGATTTGGAAAAAAAATATTCAATTTTTTATCACAATAAAGAAGAGATACACCTTCTCAAAAACCTAAGTTAAAACCATAATTTTATATAAATAATTCCAAATACAACGCTATTGCGAAATTTTTACATCTTGGAAACTGCCAAAAATCCATTTTTTGTTTAAGTCATTGCCCCGCAATCTATTACCTACTCGCTTACCATTTTCAGAACTGAATTCTTTTGCTAGTGGGAACTTAAAAATCGATATGTCATCATGAATTTTCATACCAAGTGATATTCCTTAGCAAAATCTTTAGAATAAAGAGCGTTGTGTAAAGAAAACGAAAACAAATTTAAATATCACACACCTGTTAGCAATAAAAATATTAAAATTGAGTACTACACTTAACTCAATAAAAATTACGGTTTCCATTCATGTGCCCTACAGGAAAACCTGATGTGAAACATGTATAGTTTTAGTACAGGTGCGATACGTTTAGATTACTTTTACGCATTATTTAACTGAGTGTCGCTCCATGACTAAGTTTTCCAAAGTCTGTAGCATCAATTGTCTGGAAAATATAAAAGAAATAATTGCTAATAATCTGTATCACTCTCGGAATCACGCTATACATACATACAAATGATATCATAATGTCACAAAGTCGATCCGTGGTTCTATTGTCCCGTGCGATGCAGACCGAACTGATTCAAAGCTTGCCACAGGATAGAGGGATGCCCACATACTGGACGGAGTTGACCGATTTAAGATCGGCTCCCCTCCTAGCCAGCTCACCCGCGATGCAATTTCCAAAAATGTCTCTGTCTTCAGGGATGCAGACACCATACACCTATACGACTGATTTAAAATAGCTCTACATTGTGGAAAGTATTTTTCTCATACGAGGCATTGTTTTTCTGTTCGACTAAAACTGCTTAAGCGGTTATCGTGCCAACCAAGAATGGTAGCTTGATTATCAGAGTAGATAGTGATCGGTTATGCTACCACGTTGAGTCCCTTACCCACAATACCGCGTATTTTTTAGCTGGCTCTGGTTGAAAGACACTGAAGTGGTCAAGTACCACTGCTGACACTACTAACTTTACTACTTTATTTAGTACTGAGTCAGGTAGCTACTTAACTGAGGGTAAAGACCCTTCGCGTGATCCCATTTAAATCTTTCTGAGAGTCTTGTTGTTTCTTATTCCAAATCTGCACGGTAAGGTTAGTCCGGTTAGTCCGGAATTCGCCACAAATACCTTAAGATAGGTGTTCCAGGAGAGTCTCAAGAATCTTGTAAGGCATGATAAGTATGGATTTTGCTTTCTGCACCTTTTCCAGTTCGCTCTAAGATACCAATATTTTCAACGTTAGTCATCCAACAGTGGCCTCGCACAAGAGGATATTTCTCACAACCGAGGTGTACTATCAGTGTACTACGCCCGGTTTTAAGCCCCGTTAGTTGTTTTGTGTACACATTTCCTGGGCATGGCTTCCATGTTTCGCTTCTTGTGGAGATGCACTTGAGAGCGCTTATTTTATATATTTTTGTGAATATCAGTATTTCGGTCTCTGTGAGGTTGACATTCAGTTCACTCTCACTGCAATAGCTATCCATAACGTAGAGATCGTTTTGTAACAGTTCGCTTAGAACTTGGTGATGCTTTCCATATATTGTTAATGCAATGCCAGCCGCGTAAACTATGAAATTACAGCCAGTATTTTGCAATCTTTGCCACCGTAGCCGAATGGGTTGGTGTGTGACTACCATTCGGGAGTGCATGAAGCAGTAAGAATTATAGAAAACTTTTTTTTTCTGATAGCGGTCGCCGCTCGACAGGCAATGATAAGCCTCAGAGTGTATTTCTGTCATGAAAAAGCTCCTCATAAAAAATCAAACGTTCGGAGTCGGCTTAAAACTGTAAGTTCTTCCATTTGTGGAGCTACGTTACTTTTGTGGGACGTAATTTTCTTAAATTCAACAAAAATTCAATTACTTTTTCTTGCAAACAACTCTTATTTTATCCCTTCTGTGTGAACTTAAGGCAATTTCGGAAATCGAGTTTAATAACTGCTTCGAATTGAGTTGGTATTGAATTTGCTTTAAAGTGAACGCCACATATTTGGAAGAATAAATGGAAAATTTAAAAAATTTTGTTTATAAATTTGGTATCCTCTAATATAACCAGAGTGGTATTTGCTTTCAATTTTATTCTGAATAGGTCGACAGAATAGGTCATCGAGGCACTTGCTACTAATCAATTGACCTATTCAATATCCTCCGCGATTGTACATTTTCGACATGGGTTTTGTAAAGGCAAATCAAATATCTATTACTAATTTGTTTGAATTCACATTTCGGGTTTCAAACAGATTTAAAAAAATGTTCGTAATAAACGAGTACACCGGTTTTAGTAAAACATTTGACAAAGTATTTATGCAAATCGTACTCATTCGTAGACTCGATCTTCTTAGCGCCAGTTTTTCTTGCTAGCTTAATGGTGGTGAATTTTTAAGTTAAGCTTAAGCTTCCAAATTTAAACTTAGACGAACTGTAAAGCGTAGTTAAACTTGCACTGTAAAACTGATCCTTTGTCTTGAACCAGCTCTACTCCTAAACCGAGTTTTAGCTGGTTAAAATAAAGAACTGCGGTATTTGAAGAAAAGTAAAAGAAGTAAAATAAGTCAGTAAGAAAAGCTGTTCACACAATCTCTGCTGTCTTCTATTTCGCATATATTTAAGCCAACTTGGCCTTTGATCACCCGTGAACATGGTAGTTAATGCACAGGACACCACAACTTCCTCCTAAGTTTTGTTTCGGTTTCAAGTTTGCCCTCTTTGCTGTCCTATTAAATTATGGCCGATTTTTCAGTGCTAGTTTAACTGTGGTGAATTTTCACACTCAGCTTAAGCCTGTAAGTATTGAAAAACTAGCCCTTAAGCTTTAACTTAACAGAAAAGCGAAAATTTGGAGCTAATGGAAAGTACGCATCGTACTAAAGCACCTTTATCGTGTAGATCTTCAATTTAGCAAAGAAACAATGAAGGCGGCTAAGGATCAAGTTAAACAGAGTCTGTGGAAACGAAGAAAACACTGGCCACTGTTAGATATGCCACCAGTTGTCGGAGTGGTGAACACTGTACTCGATGCCAGCGAATAATTGGGTGCTTTACGTTAGCTTCGCTAGACGAAGACGTAATCTTACGCTACAGGACAGATGGCTATGGTATTCTTAACAGAAGTCTATGCCATCTTGAATGTAGCATACTGGCTAATAGAGAAAAATGGGTGGAGTACTATTATTAGAATTTGTAGTGACAGTCAAGCTGCAAACTATGATGCTGCAAACTTGGGTGCCTAGACATTGTGGTATTACAGTGAACGAGTTGGTTAGTAAACTGGCTCTGCAAGCATACCGCTAGGCCCTGTCAGGGTCTTCATTCTAGGTGTCAATTCTGCATCGATTCAACTATAACGAGTTCATGAGGTCGTCGTAGGAAGAAGACGTTGGTCTGAGTTGGGCTCCTGCAGAGTAGCCAAGTGCTTTGTAAAAGAACCTAACAGGAATTTAACGACTTTTCTCCTAAAACTTAGTAGGTGGGACCTGACAATATTGATGGATGTAATGGCAGGGCACAACGCCTGTAGTCACTGCTGCCTATCCCGTTTCGCAGAACCAGAATCATACTCTTCCCCTTCTGAATCTTTTAAGATCCGTCAATGAGTCCAAAAGATTTGCGGAAGAGTAACCTCAAACCAATTTTTCTGTCTTACGATTCACATAATGTCTATCTTATCTCTCTAATTATTCGACTGTAATCGATCCGGGTGTTGTAAATGGTCTTTCTGGTCTTGTTCAAGCCACCCTCAAATCCAATCTTATCTAATCTGTTATATGGATACTGACAGTTTGCAAAGAGTAGTGCCTTTGTACAAATGCAAATAAATGTTGAGTAATTTTGATTAATCCATTCACATTCATAGCAATTCGCAATAATCGTGACTATCACTTTATCGTTATCGGTCACTTTAAGGATAGTAAAGCACCCTGTTTATCAAATTCCCCAATCGACCCAACGATAATCGTATTTATGATGCAATCAGCTAATACTTTAATAGAACCACAATTTGAATGGAATCGTAATAGCCCCCTGCTGTTTATTATTCAGATTTCGTTATCTAAAAAATTTGAGATTTGGTTAAATCAAAGTCCCATTCATGCAGAAAGTCAAAAGAATGGGTAGGGAGCTGTACCTATAAGAGAAAGGTTAGCATTAGACAACTTCATCCAACACTATTTCAAAGATTCGTCAAAAATTCATTTATTTCAGATTTATTTAGAAAGTCAAATATCTTATCTCTTTGGTACTCATAGATTCATTGATTTTTTCTTGTTATTGTTATTGCTGCGTAAAGATCTTGTCGTTACTGCGCGCCACTCGAATACCTTACCGAACACTTCTTTCAATGGAAAAGTTTAAGTGAATTAGTAAATATTCTATGTACCCATCAGTTTGACTTTTTTACTTATCAAACTCTTGTACACAAAATGAAATAAAGGTCGAAAATGAACAATGAACCATTTCGTTAAAAACCAGTTAACTTAGCATATTTGCATTGGCAGTTGATTAGTGAGAGTCATACAAAAAGCACCTTAATCGGATAGTCACATAACGGGAATTATTTAATACTTACATAAATGGAAAAGAGAATGAATTACGGTTGGCACTTATTTGCGCTCAACCTAATTGCATGCCTTATTGGTAAGAGAATGCAGTCGAAGGATATTTTTATTGGCAAGAAAACCAATCAAAAATGCAAACATTTACCTCTCAAAAATATTCTAATTCTTCATATTTTTATTTACAATTTGGATAAGTGTTTCTTTGCTATTCTTTATGCAGCGCCTTCTGATCAAGCAAGTGCCCCTTGCGCCCTGAGAGAATATAAGACTGGACTTGTATGTGTTTGCAATGCAACCTATTGTGATTACCTGGATGATCCAACGCCCAACGAAGAATATTTATTCACAGTTGTATCATCAACAAAGGTACATACCAGATATTACGCAATACTATGATAATACAACTGAACCCAACCAAACTGAAAATGACGATAGGTATACCTTTTCGAACTGTTATTATGATTTTGACCACTGCTAAAGTTCGCACTCCATTTGTGAACCCAACTCATTTTTCTTTGTATGTATTTGCAACGCAATTGTGTTTTCTGCTTTCAAACTGCGCATTCGTTTTTGTAATTTTATAACCTGGTATGAACTTATAAAACCAATTGGAACTGTAAATAAATTGAGTTAAAATATTTTTACTCAAAAAAATAACCAAAATATCTAAAGAGGTAACCCAAACTGTGTGTCCTTGATTGCAATGCATTGTTACGCTGAGCAAAGCGTACCCAGGCAATGCAAGAGACACTTATAGCCTAGACAGGCTGTGGCGTTAATTGGGATTAACGACTTAATTCGAAATTATGAGATTTAAGCAGATTAGGTGAATTTTTGATGGCAACATTGCCGAAAAAATACAGTTAATATCTATTGGGAATAAAACATTGTTAAGAGCATACTTTTAAAGAGAATAACAAGAAATAATGGATGAATGCTAGTTTGCACTAACCCTTTCGGAACTATATTAATTGTTTTGATATTTCGGAGCGGCTTAAGAAATTGGAATTTAAGCTAAGTTTTAAATAAATAATTATTTCTTAGTATCAGGGCACCTAAACCCGTAACTGTTGCCGCGGTCCATCTTTTACTGACAAAAGTATCCAACAAGCAAATCAGCTGTTCACTAATCCGCGTAACAACAATTTTATTCAGAATTAACTGAGCCGGTAATCCCGATTAACGCCGCCGTTTGTTTATTCGTAATTGAAAAGTACTACCCCTTGCGGCTTTTTCGTCAGACTACCATATGATTACCACTGTTTTTATCAGTGTAGCACGGGATCATGGACAAATTGGCTCCAAAGTCTACAAATTTTTTGTCGCGGCCTGAAATTAAAAATGTGAATATTTTAAAGAAAAATTTATATTCTTTCCGGCTTCACTGTTCTTATTTAAAATACGGCTCTTAACAATTATATGTGAAAAATTACATAATTTTAACGTCCACTATGAGCACGTCTACAGGCCGTCATAGGAAAACTAAAATTTTCATGGAATCGCTCACACAATATCGCATTGAGTTCAGCAATCTCGATCGGAATATTGTGTTTCGACTCTGGATTCATTATTGGCTTATTCTCATAGACTTTACCTTTAAAAACCACAGTATGGCCTGCCCGTTCTTTTTCCATCCTCGACAGAACCGGTTTCTTGAAATTTTTTCACCAACCTTTGAATTTTCAACTCATTCGGACGATTGTTAAAATAATTTTAACGCGTTGTTCTACCGCGTAAAATTGTATGTACATCTGTCTATTTGGCAAATGTTAAAGATGGCATAAAAAAGTTACTATGTATATAGGAATTATTCACTATTGACATCTAGGCATCCCTTTTGATACATACTTTATTAAGAAGTAATTTTCTCAACAAATTTCGGTTTCATAGGTATGTACCATATATCTTAATATCTGGCATCCATTTAAAAATAATCTATTTTTTTCAAAGTCGGGGCTACGCTTCGAAACAACAAATGGCTTGTTTAATCTCTACAAAAAATATTACATTCTCGACTATGATCAGCGACTGGACGGCACTATGCAAGCTTGTAAGTATTTTTAACTAATTTTTTTATTACGGCCTTATTTTACCATCTACTTTTAGCAACACGAAGTGTGCAGATAGAAGTTGATCGTGAGAAACGTTTGCAGAACATTACTGGCTTCGGTGGCTCATTTACGGGCTCCGTAAGTTATATTCTGGATAAGTTGCCACAAGAATTGCAAGATCATTTATATAAGTATGAAAATATGCCAACAATATTTATTCAAATTAACTATTAAACAAATAATTACATCTTCAGATCCTTTTACTCGTCAAGTGGCATTGGTTTCAATTTGATGCGTACCCCAATCGGTGGTTGCGATTTTGATTTGGAGGCCTGGGCGTATAATGAACTGCCCGAAAACGATACCGCCCTGAGCAATTTCACAAAGTTAGATCCACGCGAGGAGAAAAGAATTGAACAAATTAAACGTTTGAAGCTGGTATCGAATGTAGAAAATTTGCGTATTAAAGCTGCCGCCTGGAGCTCTCCACCTTGGATGAAAACCAATAATGCATGGACTGGACTGGGTCGTTTGAAGAAAGAATACTACCGGACATGGGCTGATTATCATTTACGTTGGCTTGAGTTATGGGAAGATAGTGGTTTACCCATTTGGGCTATATCTACCGGCAATGAACCATTAAATGGTGTAGCTTTTATGAAACTTGTCAAATTCATGAGTTTAGGTTGGACTCCAAATCAGCAGGTGAGCAGACTTTAGTATTGGTAGATATGCACGTAAAGGGATTTCATATTATTATTTTTTGCTTTGTAGGCGGTTTGGTTGTCGGAGAATCTTGGCCCCATAATACGCACCAAGTACAAAGACATGCTTATATTTGGTAATGATGACCAACGCTACACTTACGCCTTCTGGTTTAAGCAGGTTTGTTAAAATATGGCTTTTGGGATTATTAAAGGGATGTGTTTTGAAAATGCACATTTTTCTTACATCTTTGCTCATGGTTCATTAGATGAAAGCCTCGCGCAGCGACTCACTCGACTATCTTGGCGGGCTGGCGGTGCATTGGTATTGGGATGAGATTTTCAAACCGAAATTCATTGAAGTTGCTCGAAAGGAGATGCCAGATAGAATATTAATTTCCAGTGAATCGTGCATTGGTGATAAGCCATGGCAGAAAGCAGCACCGGTTTTGGGCTCTTGGGAGCGTGGGGAGAAATATGCGCGAGCTTTTCTTCAAGATCTCCAAAATGATTTTAATGGTTGGATCGACTGGAATATTGTGCTGGATGAAGAAGGTGGACCGAATTATGTGAAGAATTTTGTCGATGCACCAGTAATTGCGAATATGACAAGTAAGGATTTCTTTAAGATTATTGTAAATTTTACTAAATAACTACAAATAAATGTAATTTTATAATATTTTCCCCAAATAGATGGTATAGAAGTTTATAAACAACCGATATTCTATGCAATGGGCCATTTCTCAAAGTTCATACCAGAAGGTTCGGTTCGTATCGCCGCGGAACGTACCAATGTTAACGTGGACACAGTTGCTTTCTTGAGGCCAGATAGCAGCGTGGCACTTGTAATCTTTAATAGGTATTCATATATTATATTTACAATGATTGTTTACGGGCGTTATTTGATACTTTTTTTTTTAATTTTCCTTTATTATTTTAGTGGCTACGCTAGCGTTGATGTTCACATAACGGATTCCTATCGCGGCTCAATCTTATTCCTAATACCCCCGAAATCTATTCATACCGTTCTTTACAAATAAACAGACTGAATATTATTTTATTTACATTTGACTACATTCATTCAGAATCCTATAACTGGTTATTTTGAATTATTTATTGTATTTATGCGATGTTGATACCTTAATGTTAGCCATTGCTCCCATCGCGAAATGTTATTTCGTTTAACGTTTTCTTACATCGCTAAACAATACAAATTCAATCTTTCCTTGATCTTGTCTGGACGCCTAAGAAAGCCAACTTTCTTTCTTAACCTAATGCTGCACCTTTAAACGAAAAATGTTAAGCCTCATTTTATTTTTTAATTTGAGTACATAAGCAGAGTTGAAGTCAAGCCAAATCAAGTGAAGTATAATAAAAATGTAATTTATGGTGCGTAAATCAGTTCTTATTGCTCTACGCTTAACCAACAAACTGAATAAGAATTTATAATTACCGCTTTGAGGGTCTGTTCAATGTTCAATGTATTTTTGATTTGCATATTGATTCACTTACTTAATGGAAAAAAGTCGTTTCGAGATAAATGAGTCTAAAGTTTGAAGTACAGGAGCACGCGGATCGCTCTCTACCTAGTTGATGGGCTGTAGAAGGTATAATATTGGGAATTTCCGCATGAAAATTCCACAGTATACACCTAAGATATTATACATTCCAAATATCGAAAAATCAAAAAATCGATTTTTTGAAATTTCTAGACCACCCGATCCCCTTAAGGGGGGCACCCGCAACCGTTTAAAATTAAGGCAAGTATAAAGCTGATAACAATCGGCGCTGAGCAAGATTGGGTATCACAGAGTGGATGAGAGAATCATTGCTGAATCATATTGAGGAGCATTCGTCAGATAAAGTAAAGGGTTTTCCAATAACAGGTGTTATTAGTGAATGGATTGCGCTATTGAGAGATGATTAACGATCTTTTATGGCCGGAATTGGATGGTATTGATCTCGACAACATTTATTTTCAACAAGACGGTGCTACTTGCCATACAAGCAACGAAACCATTGATCATTTAGGGGAAAAGTTTCCGGACCGTATTATCTCTCTAAGGTGATCACAATTGGCCACCGAGATCTTGTGATTTAACACCTTGTGACTTTTTTCTTTGGGGCCACGTGAAAGGGAAGGCCGACGCCAACAGTCTAGGGTCGATTCAAGGCCTCAAAGATGAAATTAGTGAAGCTATTGAGGACATAGGGCAGCCACTTTGCAATTCGGTTATGGAAAATTTCATGAAAAGGATATTTTCCTGTAAGCGTGGGCGTGGTGGTAATTTGCCTGATGTTATTTTCCACTATTAACGGCATACCTTCTTCTTTATAATGAAATAAACATCCGATAATTTATATTAAAAAATAGCATTTTTCTTTGAATATCAAAATAACACCTCTTCTAGGTTTTTAAAAGCGGACAGGGCATTCACAGACGAAACGGAAAATCGTTTCCTTTTTATCTGGTTGTTTACAACTGTGACACTGTATTGTGAGATATACTCATTTTGGCTGCTTTTTTCCCGACCAAAAGCAAGTTGTCCCGTCGTTTCATGTTTATCAATGTTGACATGTATTTGTGCCTGTAAGTGGGCCATAAAGTTCTGCTAATTTTGCATGACGTCTGGTCTCTCCATCTATAATCCGCGATTTGGAGGGATAACATTTCGATTGGGATAACATTTATTTATATATTCTTCTATTTCATTGCACCAAAGATCAGTGCAAGAAAAAGTTCATTACTCAAAATATCAATATATAGTACATTCAATCATTATTCTGCTTGAAATAACTTATGAAAAAGGACTGCTTATAAATTTCTCATATGGATCAGCTTTATTCTCGGCTCCCGTTAGCTTCCACTCTGTGATATCTGGGCGGTTTGGTACGAAATTCTACGTACTAATTTTTAGAGCTTATTGTTCCCATTCACCGTTTTGATACTCGGCATGATTTTCAGATGTAGGATCTTATTTGCAATAATATATTTATTCTCACTTAAGTTACATATAACCTCCTTCTCTCTCCTTCTTATTAGTTTCCTTTCCTTTTTGGGGAGATATTTCGACATAAGCACCATCTAGAGAAGTCTTTGTTTACAAAATCTTCATCTCTCTCTTAAATTATATTTTTTATTATTAATATTTATTTATTGTAAATTGTCAGATATTTTTGGTGCCTTATTTCTGGCAGCCCGCTATTTCCTCTATCAGCTGTTCATCAGCGCAGGGATTAGCATTGCTGCCAAGCAATCAAACGAATTCCTGTGCGCACTAAAACCATAAGAGTACATGTGAAATGAGTGGGCGGAATTCTGTTGCCGAATCGCCTATGATGTGACAGCCAAAGTTACTCTCACAATTTTGCTAGGAATTGCCAAACCTTACAATGCACACGTTTTGTATTACTCCTTATAGTTTTTAGTGTAGCCTCGGACAATTAAAGCTGCTAATATTATGATAAAATAGCTCATCCAACAAGTAAAGTGCTTCGACATTTTTTTACTGCGAATACTAATGCACAACTTTATATGATGCCAGTATAAGCCCTTGAGCTTAAGCTAATTTAAAACTTAATGCTGATTTTATGCACATAAACACATGCCTTTGCATACTAGCATATGCACATTTCTCTGCTGTTTTTTTCCGTAAAAAAAGTCGACCATCCTAGCAAATATGTTTCGTACATATTATATATCGTATTTATGCTTAACCCCGTATTCTCTGAAGAGTGTAGTGTTTTTGCGCCTTTAACGTTATTTGGAAGAAGTTTCATAAGATTTATAAGATGTTCCTCGCTTCTCAGAAGATGAAGAAGGCATAAAGGGAGTTAGATCGTCTCCATCAAGCCAATCACTATTTTCTTTAAGAAATCGTTTCTTTTTGCGTTTGTGACAATTAGTTTTTCTTCATCAATACTTCGCTGTCATTCGAAATGTGATATTTTTTCCTTAAAAACTTGAATAAGGCCTACTCATTTCATTCTATTTATCGCTTCAAATTTAATGCTATGTATCGGATGTTTTTTGCTGCATGAGAACTATCGATATCGATAACGATGGTTGACAGCTGAGAATAGCAAAAATGTGTTTATATTTCTGTACAGTAAGGTTTGGCAAGTGGAAATTTGCTTTAAAAAAATAATACTGTTCGCTAAGTTCATAGAGCACTGACGGCATCGTCGGTCCTTATTTCTTTCGGAATGAAAAAGGAGCTACGGTTGCGATACATGGCGATGGTGGTGGCTGAATTTTTTGTTTTCAAAACTTAACTTGCTATACAGCGCACTAAGCAAATAATTTATTGCAATATTCAAGTCATCTTTGACGCTATACGGCCAGATTTATTGGAAAAAGTAGTAAAAACTTGGACTGTAACTCCAAGCCATGGCGGACATATGCCGGATATCATATTCAAAGAGAAAAAAATGCCATGAAATTACCTACTAGATTATATTAAAAAGAGATCATTCCAACAATATTTCTGTCTTGCATTATCAAGCTTCTACAAATCGCGCAATAGTTCCTAACTTTTGGGAATCAGCATTCAGATTTATTTTTATATTTATTACTAGCTGTACCCGGTGCGCGTTGCTACGCCAACAACTAAAATAAATTTAAGAAAAATAACTTTAAAGAAAAATCAGTACACAAATATTCAATTCATTCTAAACCATTTTGTTGATTTTGTTTATTTCGAAAAAATTGTGACATTACAAAGTTTCGTTTTGAATTCGATGTTTATTGAAGTGCTGTGGGATACACAATATTTCTTGTTTTTCCATCTGGTGCGTAGACGAATAAATCAGAGGGTTTTCCGACACATGAGCAAGTCACATAAAGCTGTCCATGTGAAAAGCATGGAATTTAATCCACACATTTGTAACGATTGCCCTAGTGCTTTGTTAATAGTCATTGCGAAAGAGAGTCGCACCGGGCACTGTAAACGTTTGAATTCGAATGGCATATCTGTCGAAATCATTGGGATACTTGGCAACAGGATGTCTTCACTTTTGAATTTTCCAGTCAAAATTGTTGCCTCGATAGCATTGTTCATCATTTTCTTGACTGAGAGTCTGGTTCAGTTGCAAAGTCGTGGTGGTTTTATATTTCGAAGAAGAATGATGGATACGCCAATTTTCAATGTAAAAACGTGCGGCGGCATGCCTGGCAAATAAAGCGAATTCAAGAATTCAGTTGGATAGTTGAGAACCTCGTCTTGATTCTCCACGGTATCGATGGACTTATGTGTTATCGTTTCACTGGGTATTCCATGCTGAATGGTGAAGTTGATAGTATTGCTATCGATGTTTTGGCTGCTAATATAGCACGCGTACTGAGCCACTGATGGTTTTTGTAGTTTTGTGCAATGTTTGGGAAAACTTTTTGCACCAATTCGTTGATGCTTTCTGTGATCTTACAGAAGTTTGCTGACAGGGTGATACATTGTGTCGATTTATCAATTTCCATTCGCCCTTATCCAACATCCAATAATTGTTTTGCAAAATTTCCAGCCGATGCATCCCGTTGTAGTTGTACACGCATGTTAGTGTTCAAAGTCAATTTCTGTAAATGACGGTATAGAACTGATGATTTAAGACATGCATTAAATTCATCAGCGGGTGTTGAAAATGGTATAATAAATAGTATTTGTCGAAAATCACCAGACAATAAAATTAGTGCGCCATCGAAGATCCGTCTGTTTCCTCTCAAATCTCGCAGTGTACGATCAAGCGTTTCCAATGCTTTCTTGTGAGACATTGTGCATTCGTCCCATATGATAATTTGACACGTTTGGAGTACTTTTCCCATTCCAGAGTTTTTGCTGATGTTGCATGTTGGTGCCCCAGGGTTTTGCAAATTCAACGGCAGTTTCAATGCTGAATGCGCTGTTCGGCCACCAGTCAAAAGAGTTGCCGCAATTCCAGATGAAGCAATAGCCAGTGCAGTATTATTTTGTGATCGTATGGCGGCCAAAATTAGTGAAAGCAGAAAAGTCTTGCATGTACCACCGGGCGCATCTATGAAAAACAGTCCACCGCTTTGTTCTGTTACTGCACGCGTATGCGTTGTTCTGGAATCAACTGCGGAAGATTTGTTCTAACGAATGTCCCCAGTTCGTCAGAATCATAGTGTGTTTCTTGTTGCAAATAACGATAGAAAAGTTTGTTTGCAGGTCGGTTTTAAGCAGGCATTTCCAGTTGCACCAGCGCCTTGTTAGCGATTGTCAAACATACGTCTTCAATCAGAAGACATCTATGAGCATGTCATACTTCTTTCCTCTGTGTAAAAATACATGGTCATACTAATTTTTATGAATTTCAGTTGAACGGGGCAGAAATTGCTAGTCTGCAGCGCAAGCTGGTGGCGAGTGGCATCAATGAGCATATTCTACAAACCTTCTCCGCCGATATATACCAATTCTTATAATAATCGGTCCAGTAGTTTTTGAGTTCATCGTTGACATACAGACAAACACTGATTTTTACATTACAGAAGAAGATAATAAACGCTTTTTAACGTGGTTTCTTTGACAAATGCAACGACGTGAAAACTGATGTAATTTATGTTGCGTTCTGAAACTAATACCAAAGAAAGAATATTGCGAGGCCAATCAAATCTATAGCTCTTCCATTTTTAAACTTTTCAATTTTCCCCGGAAATTATTCGAATTTTTCTGGCCGTACAAACCATCCTTGGACTTCAAGGAACATTTAAAAAAAATAATTGTTAAGATTGGTCCATGCGTTGTTGAGTAATGCACTTACCAACACATTTTGCGATTCATTTTTATATTTTAGATTAGAGAACGACCGAGCTTTGGCTTTAGATGGTTAGATTCGGTTTGAGCTTAAAAATCGATCTTCGGTCGTTCTCTATTGATTATTCTAATTCGATTTGATGGTGTTGGGTATCTATATCTATATTTTTAATAAATATATTTAAATTTAATAGTTTAAATATAATATTGTAATTTAATAATTGAAATATATTTTAAATAAAAAATAATACAATAATTAAGAGCCCAGAGAAACTAGTAGCCCACGAAATCCTATAATGACAAGTAATGAAATATAAAACGTCCTAACTTTAAATTGTGCAAACTTGAGCAACAACAATTTTGTTACATGAAGCTTGAACATGAACTTTAAAAAAATAAAAAAAACCTATGGTTGGTTGGTTATGTTATATGATTTCCCCACCTAACCGAGATTTTTATTGTAGATTTTGGTCAAAGATATTAATTCGTTTCGAGAATTTGATGAGAGGTTCGATTTTCAGGTTCGAGAGTTCTGAAAGATTGTCAATTGTTGGAGAGCCAAGAAGAGCGAGTCGACTTCTGGCTAGACCGGGACAACTGCACAGCAAGTATCTGCTCGATACTTCCTCATCTTCGTCCTCGCAGTATCTGCACAGGTCGTTTTGAGGAACCCCGAGCCGACGTGCGTGAGTGCCCAAAAGGCAGTGACCGGTGATGAGAGATATTATATGCCTTAGTTCGTGTTTCGAAAGACTTATAAGGGTTTTTGTCTGTTTCAGATTGTAGGATGGCCAGATTTGTCTGGTCGTTACGCAAGTAGTTTCCACTCGCCACCTCCGATCAGCAATGCTGTGAAATTCTCGATCAATGAGCAATTTGCATGTTGAGAGCGGAATGTGGATTGTGGGTAAGTTACTAACATTTGATTGCGCAGCTCCAGCTCTTGCGAGCTCATCAGCTTTGCAGTTACCTTCGAATCCACTGTGACCCGGTATCCAGATAACTTGGACAGAATTCTGAACACTTATCTCGTTAAGAGATAAGAGATAGGATCGAACCACATCTGAGTGGGTATAAGAGGAGCTGAGTGCTCGAACGGCCGCTTGACTGTCGGTGAAAAAGCGGATATCCTCTAGTGATATTCTATTTTCTAAGAGAGTTTTCGCAGCATACCAGATAGCGCATACTTCCGCTTGGAATACGCTACAGTAGTCGGGTAATCTAAATGATAGATTGATGTGAGGGGAATTGGAAAAGATTCTAAATCCCACTTTGCCGTCTTGTTTTGAACCATCTGTATATATAATCAGAGGGCCATCGATTTCGGTTAGATTTGTCTTCCATTCTTCCCCAATTGGGAGTGAACAGGAGAATAGAACCTATACATTATATTATTTGAAATTTAATTCATATTTTTAAAATCTCTTTTCACACTTTTCCCCTAAAGAATTATACTTATACTAAAAATTGGTGGCATTTACAATATTTATATTGTATTCAGGTATTGTATTTGGTCGTTCCATAGTGGGATGCTCGGTAGTGCTGCAAATAAACACGTTTTGCCATCGAAGTGTAACCAACTTCAGACCGCTCGAAAGAAATTACAGAAATGACAGTCCAGAATATTGTTTACAAGTGCGCAGAAGCCTTTTGCAGAGAGCGAAAAAAGACAATCAGTCATGGATCGCAAACGTAATAATGTGATTGCATTATATTTGGATAGAAAATCACAACCAGCGATTGTTCGTGACCTCAAGCACTTTAAAGTAAATAAAGTCACATGAAATGGTTCAAAGTGTGATGAAGCGACTTGAGCGAGATCCCCGATGAAGTGCCAATCAAATGGTGAAATAACTGAAAACATTTGACGCCAGCATCCGCCACATACTGAAAAATGATCTCAAAGTCAAGTTTTACAAGATCCAAAAGGCGTATGATGTCACACCAAAGCAGCAGGAAGTCAAATTTGAGAGAACGAAGGAGTTGCTTCGCTTGGCCGAAAGCGGACAATTTCCGAATATTGTTTTTTCTGACGAGAAAATTTTTCAAATTGACCAATTCGTAAACTCCTAAAACGATAGGGTTTATTTGACCGACCGTTCATACGAGAATTTGAGTCATCGATTGGTCACCACGAGGCAGCATCCGCCACAGGTATTGGTTTTGGAAACTGTAACCGCAGATTGGCACTCTCCAATCGTTTTCATTGAGCTTGGCGCCAACGTAAATGCGAAATATTATCGGAAAAGTATTCTGAAGGTTGTTTTGAAGCCGTGGGCAGACAAACATTTCGGTGGCAGACCATGGACGTTTCAACAGGACTCGGCACCGGTTTAACAAAGCTCGAGTGAACCACGAATGGTTAAAAAACAACGTTCCGAAGTTCATAACGCCCATAAATGTCTCTCAAAATCAGCAGACGCGAATTTGAATTCTCTTTGAGCCATTTTGGAAGGCAAGTTCCGAACTAAATTCACCAGTCTCGAGGCGCTGAAAAAAGCCATTGTCTGCGAGTGGGCCAAAATATCTGCAAGTCCCATACGGGCAGCTTGCGATTCGTTTCTGAATGGTCTTAAGGCCATAGTCAAGCAAAAGGTGGTAATATCGAGCAAAAGTAAATTGATTCTTAATTTTGTCTTATTTAATAAACATTTTTTACTTCGAATTGAATAAAAGTAATTTTCCAAACTAAATTTATGGGCTTTTTAATTGGTTACACTTCGAGTGCCGGACCCTGTATACTGCACTAGTCCCCTGGACTTACATATAATGAGTCTCCCTGTGGATTTCTCAGCACAGTGGCTGATTTTATTAGGTGTTACGAAATAATGTCAGAATATTTTGCAACCGCCACCGTTCCATCCCCGGATAAAAGGATATCTTAAAGAGCATCAAGCTAATAACCAAAAAAGCTTCCAAATGCTCTTTGCTCTAAGAAATAGCCTATCGGAATCGTGAAAAGATTTTTTGGAAATTTATCAACCTTGGCCCGGCGGGTGCTCAACCATATAAAAAAAGAGATATTCAATGTCTTTTATTAAATCCCGCTAATGATAATAAGGAATATGTTGAAAGTCAATACAACTCAGTTCAGCGATAGTATTAATTTTCATTCTATCATTAGCAGTTTAAAGACATTTTTTACATATCTTAAATAACTTCTTCATACATACATCCTGATTTATTTCTATCTAAGGCAACGAATTTAAAAATTAAATGAACTGAAAAATTGCCAATAAAAAATTGAAGAAAAAAACACACGTAGCCAACTGTGATCCATTGTGCGCAAGTGGAAATAGGTATGTACAGATCGACCATGCAGGAAAAGCATTCACTAGAGAAAAACGTGTCCGGATCGCCACTAGTACTATTTTTTCCCCAATTGTAAACTAAGCACGAGTATTCACTGGTTTTGATGCGAGTAAAAATACAAAATCGACTTTCTCGTACATGGTGCTGTGACTTGACTGTGGCCATCTACGGCTTCAGATACATTGATTTAATTGCTCGAGTCGGGATGGAAAAATATTGACACGAGTTTAAAAAACAAAAATATTTTATTAAACTTATCTACCTCAATGTTTTAAAACAAACACTAATAAATCTTAATATATTCTTCTTAGAAAATATTCTATAATTACACTTTTTCAAAAATTTTTAATAGACATGAGCGAGGAGGTCGGTTTCACCCTGCACGCTTTTATATAAATTTTTGGTAGAAAAATTAAAGTCAATGTTGTGTAGCTTAGGCATAATATTTTCTTACGAAGAGCATTTTCGTCTCAGCGGCTATGTTAACAAGAAAAAGGGCCATATAAGTGTTGGTGCGTGACTACCATTCGGAACTCACGGAGAGAGGGTAGGTTCGAATCTCGGTGAAACACCCCCTCGGCAGGCAATGGCAAAACTCCGATTGTATTTCTGCCATGAAAAAGTTCCTCATAAAAATATCTGCCGTTCGGAGTCGGCTTGAAATTGTAGGTCCCTCCATTTGTGGAAAAACATCACGACGCACACCACAAATAGGAGGAGGTGCTCGGCCAAATACCCAGAAAGGGTGTACGCGCCAATTATATATTGTACATATATATAAATTAACGGCATGGACTTGGACAGTCTTTGGTATCAGTAGGATACAATCAATCTATGCCAAACTAGATCTATTGAACGTCAAGCTCGTCAATTTGACACTTTTCTCGTGTTGTGCCGTGAAGGACTGGTGTTAACGATTCAGGTGCTTAGGGCGTGCATTGGACAAACTGTTCGTGAGATAGAGCCAGAAACCGTTACCAAGGACTTGAAAAACTGCGAAACTAGTCGAGGCAGCCGGTTGAATAAAATCACATTTGATGAATAATGAAAATTTGTTTGCTTTCTAAAGAACTCAACCTATGATCTCCTAAATGCAACAACTCTATTAACTATATTTTAAAGCAGCAGCAGCAGTACGTAAAATTTCGATTAAAGCATTGGGATTATTAGAAGAATTGATTTTTCTTAGAACATCGCCATATAAAAGCCGGCAATTGTTTATATAGAAAAAATACGAACGCTAGTACTTACGATTACAAATTTGCTAGAACCCTACTAGTTTGAAAGTAGTGAATTTTCCTAGAGGGTGTGTACTTGCAAATGTACATAGCAATGTATGTATATATAAATGTAGGGTTATGCGTCTGGCGGCATGCAACTTATCTGCCTTGTTGGCCAGAACACAGATGAAAAGTGCGATGGAGTGTTTATAAGCAGCTACATTTTTGTCAAACCTCAGTCAAACAAACATACAAGACAGTGTTACCATAAGCAATGAATTCGATAGACGATGAGGGTCTAAACTCTAGAGCAAGGTTGCGGCAGACCTCAGAGCCACGTTCTACTGCCAATTTTGCAAGCAAGTCGATGTGTGAACATGCGACCAAGCTTACACAAAAGTGTGAATGTATGTTAGTATGTATATATGCATGTGTAAGTACATAAATAGTCGTATGTATATCTATTGAATGTCATAGTGCCTATATTGCTATTGCTCCAATTTTGTTTCCATTTCCCCCAGCGCTTGTCGTTGCTACAGCGACATGGGATGTCAATGGATGAAAAGGATAAAAAGCACACCCGATTGAACACAAAAAGAGTGACGACAGCCAGCATCAACAGCGCCAATAAGCAACATGTTTGTGACTATAAAATGACTCGGCAAAGTGTCGAAGCTTTTCAATTGTTCGTCATCGGCTGCAACGGTGGCACCTGTTGAACACCAAGCATAGAAGGATAAGCGCGCGTATCTTTTCACTTCCGACCGACAATTTTGCTGTAATAATTGTGTGTGAATTGCGTTACTAGTTAGTGTTTGTTGTTTTTCGTGAATGAGTTTAGTTTGCAGTGGATTTTTCGCTAAACATATGGTAGCATTCAGAAACGTAAACTCAATCAAAATGCAGGTTGGCAATTAACGTGTGTGCGGGGGTGTGTATTTATTATTCGAAGTGTTTGTGTGTGTGGTGAGTTCAACAGCGAAGTGGATTCACTTGCATGGTTTTTCTAAGAATAAAAGCGCTGCAATTTAGAATATAAACCAATATGTCCGAACAACAAGTTGAGGAAATTAACAGCGATCGCGTGCATGAAAGCATTGTGCGCACAGCATCCGTGCTAAATGCCTCGGGTGACGAAAGGAGGTCCTCCACACCGAATTTCGGAAATACAAATCGTTGCGTAATTGCAGTCATTGTTTACTTCGCGTTGCTACTGGATAATGTACTGCTAACTGTGATTGGTAGGATATTATCGGTGTTATTCATACAAAAATATGTCCTTTTTAATGTTAATAATACAAAAAAATTTTAAATTAAAAAAATTGAATAAATAAATATTTATGCTATTTATGGGCATGCCTATATCATACTTAGTCTAATTCAACTGCTAATGCTCGTACTTGGGTTAGAATCAGTGAAATATGCATGTGTATGTGTCAAAAGTCAATGAACCGTAATTTGTGGCCTTATAACTGACAATAATTGAAGAAATGTGTAATGATAATATTGTTGAAAGTGCTTGTTGAGTTGTTCCGAGCTCAAAACAGTTCTATTATCCAATTTTTGTTTTTTGGTTTTTAAATGCTGTTCAGTATTTTTAATTCAAAACAATGTAGATTTGTGGATCTAAAGTCCCTTGCTGTGAAGCTGAGATATCTGCGCCGCCTTGATACGCTGATGTTAACCCTCGACTCTTTCCATTTGCTGGATGTGTGGATTAAAATCACTATTTTCATACAATTCGTTCGCACTGCAATCTAATAATTGCTGCAGTTTTATAAGAGTATAGCCCGAGTTGTTTCTTCCTTTAGGCTTCTTTTTGTAATATAATTGACGTAAAACTTTGCAGCAGGCCGTCGTAAAACGTTCAATCAGCCACCCCTACTTGAAGCAATATTTGTGGCACCATATTTTTTTAATTTCTTATATTTAGAAAGTGGCGGGGATCTGCCTAATTTAAATTGTATGGGGTGCTTTTTTAACAGCTTGAGAAGTTAAAACGATAATACAAAACAGAAATGTTGTTTAATGATTTTTGTTATGATAGTCGGGTAGATGGCTGGTTAAAGTGGTGATTCACCAAGAATCCAATTAGCGATTCGCCAAGAATCGCCCTATTTTATTGTCACATCTTCGATACCAACAAGTTATATGATTATTCCATCGCGATTGAGAAACCTTATAAGGTTGTTTACGTCTATGCCGGCTAGCTCTTCAAGGTTTTCAAAAGGAGGCTTGCCAAGGGTTAACATCCTCGCCTTATATAGGGCATTCACAAAGGAAGTGGAAGATAGTTTCCGGTTGTTTACTATGGTCGTATATATTGGTCATTTCGACGGTCATTTGGCTTCAATTCGTGCACAAACAGTATTTTATAAGCACGTAAGCCAAGAGCCTAACCTAAGATTTTCCACGTAGTCGAAGGATAAGGGCCAACAAGTTGAGAACGATTACGAATTGGCATTTCTGTTTCTTCTTCAACGCTTCGCTCTATGAACTGCGCAAACAGATTTTTTTTTCGAAATAAATTCCCACAATTTGGAGCGTTGTTTTGGCATTAAACTATTCATGATGACTTGCCAAACCTTACTAAACAAATATGTTAACACAGTTTGCCATTCTCAGCTGGTCAAACCATGGACATGCATATTGATAGTTGTCATGCAGCTAAAAAAACCGATATAGATGGTTAGGGAAAAAGGAATGCTGCTCAAGCACCAATTCCAATTATTTACTAGTAATAAATAATGATTCGTTGATGCCTATACTTGCAAGTAAATACTCGATACTTTTTCGAGTTTGGCACTTAGTATCGATACTCCTGTGCAGTATTTGCTGTATGGCAGCACTATAACTATTCTTCTTTTTCTTGATTTCGGCAATTTTCAACAAAGCGCGCTAGTCCTTTCTTTCTCGTGCTAACAGGCGCCAGTTGGAAACATCCAGGGAAGTCAAATCCTCTTTCTAACGCGTAGTAGGCCTTCCTCTTCCTTTGCTACCCCCAGCTGGTACCGCTTCGAATACTTTTATAGCCGGAGCATTTGTATCGATTCGGGTATAACTATTATTCAGCATTAATTCATTCCATCATGTCAAAGTAGGCAATGTAAGTTTCAATTTGCCATTATTTTTTCAAGTTTACTTTTCTTGTAAATTCTGCATATAATTGAGCTTGGAAAGTTGAGTCACTGCGACAGACTTTTCTCGAAGGCAGACAATGTAATATAATATACACGAAAAACCAATACCACACGGAAAAGAAACCGTCTTTCAGGCAAATATTGTATTAAAGAACTTGCTTTTTAGCGAGGACGATTTATGCTAAATATAAAAATGCTAATTTTTGTGCACATCCATTTTTAATCTTCAAACAAACCATGAAAAATGAGTTTCTGTTCAATAATAAAATTAAAAAATAACGAATTGTCTCATTTTTTTAATATACATTTTTTATTCCATACTTGAATAAACGCGATACTTTCCACCAATATTTATTCTGTATCCGATTCTTTGTTACAATACCAGAAACAAATGTAAATATCGATACCAAGATGGTATCTAATTATCACTTGTAATAAAAATTGGGTTAGGGCTAAATTTGTGCGTTTTCGTCATCTGTTAAGATCATTGTCCACGTTTTCTCAAGCCAGTAGCCAATTTCATCTTTCCCTTAAGTGGGAAGTGAGTCTGTCTTGACGCAATCTACATAATATATAAACTGGAGGTGATTATATCTTCGACACGGATTTGAGGAAGAAAGAAAATATCTAATTTGGCGGTTACAAGAATACTAAGAAGCTTACAGATCGAGAATATCTAAAGAAGAAAAGTACTGATTAGACTGGGTTATACAAATGGCTACAAAAAACCGGCGTATGAGTGAAATTTATTCTCTTTTCCTTCGAATCCAAATTTGACAACTCGCCAATACAACTTTGAAATCATGCCGTAAATATGCAAACTTAGGTTAAATGCATAGTGGGGGAACTAACCCAATCCACCAAATTTCCATATATATTAATTATCCTCACTAATATTGCTTAACCCTTTCGCTACATCTTTTTATTGCGCCATCCAAAAAATCCAAATTTTTGTCTGAGTATTTATTTTAGGACCAATAACAATACAAATAATTTTTTTTTTTTTTTTGTTAAGTGCTTTTTTTTAATGTTGCCATATGGCAACAAATGTTTTGTATTGGTTTCAATCGCAAATAAACTTCTTCTGCAATCTAATGCAAGTTAACACCTTACGAGAAATTTGTTGCCATATGGCAACAAGCTTAGTTTTAAAAATTAGCACAGCTTTTAAAGCTGCGAGCGGAAAAATATTTATAAGCCAAATGACAGATTGAACATTTTTCTATATATATTACCTTATTCAAAAATTGTTGAAAACATTTGCCCAAAATGCCTCAAAAATCTAGAAATGCAAAATACAAATTTCAGAGTGAAGTGCTATATGCCAGAAGGCTTTCTTTAAAAATGTTGTATTACCGATATATAATGGGCGGTTATTATTTATTTTATTTCTGATTAACCATTAAACTTCAATTTTTGACAATATATAACAAAAAAGTTGATATTTTTTACAAGAGAGTGTTGACGGCCTTTTAAAGTTTACTGTTGCCATATGGCAACAATAACGCGAAAGGGTTAAGGAGCTTTTATCGTGCGTAATACGCGAAATCTACAGGAAGCAAGGTACTTAAATTTTATGGGTATGGGATTATACATGGTTATGAGAACGCTTACGAACAGAACTACGAGTACGTTTTTGATAAAAATGATATTTATCCAACTGATGATTCCACAATCGTCAACGGTCTTGAATTGCTTGAAGAAAAACCTCCCTTTTCTTTTTTCGCATTGACGATAGAAGTCAGTGCAGGCAGAGGGAGCAAAAATTATGTGAGTTCTCCTCTTTCTTATCGAACCGCAAAACTTATTGGACAGCCTAGTATAATAAATATGAATTATTAGAATTATTTTTAGAAGATCCCACGCCACCGTACTGCTCATTAAGTAAGAAAGGTGATACTGCGAACTTCTTCAGTCTTCTTAATTTGTTGTATAACGTCTTATCAATAATATTATTTAAAGCATAAACTATTTGAACCTGATCAATGTGGCTTTAAATCTGGTAAAGCTACTATCGACCAGGTGTTTATGAGAAAATACTTGTAAAAAAGGATCGCCACTCTTCATTTCATTGTCACCTTTAAGCCCACTTTCGACAGCTTATAAATTGCTTATACACCACTGGATCTGAAGTTGGAATCATTGAAGAACTTATGCAATACCAGCTATTGAAGATGACTCTTTATCATGAAATTCCTTTAATATGATGTTAAAGAGGATAATTTGGGCTGAAGAAATGATTGACTGCGGTACCATCTTAGCGCACAAAGGAGTCAGCGTATGTTGACGACATCGACATAATTACTCTGCCCAACCGCAGAAGTCGTTTATGCCGCCTTCATTAAATCGTATAGCGAAATGGACTCGTATAGTATATGCGCCATGGAAAATTTTCTATGATTTGTTTATATGGAAAAAAGTAATGCGAAGTAGTTATTGCGCCAAAATCACTAGCAAGGCGGTTATTATATCTTATGCTGTTGCAGCCAATTTCTTCATGTACCGAGAGCAGTCCAAGATTATGATGACTTATATCGTTGCAAACAAACCATGGACAATCAAGATTTGATTTTAAAGCTGAGCCGTAGATTTACCTCCATATGCCCATATTTGTTCGGTATTGATTTATATATGAGCAGCTTATTATCCAGCGAAAGCTCTGATTTTTGGCCAAGTAGCCATTAAAGGGAACGCAGTTTTATTCCAAGCTGTTTCCGCTTTGAAAATATATGAGGGCACCACGTAAGACGTCGATCAAAATGAACGCTGTTCATTTGGGGTATCTTGCAGTTGTTAAGGTCCACTGAAGGACAAGTATCTTTTCGAGGTGTGTAAGTTCTTTGCGCTGACTTTGGTTAATTGATTTTTATACGCCATTTCTTCAGCCTTGTGCTAAGGCTGTCAAGGTTTTGTGGAAGTTGATTAGAAGCAGTAGAAGCTTGAATATTTCTAGTCATTACTACAGTGCCATCTGCATATGTGGTTGTACGTGTGCTTACTGTTAAAGGTAGGTCGATAGTGAAAAGCGTATAAAGTACTGTTCCCAAGACACTTCCCTGCGGCACACCAGCTTTGATTTCATAGATATTGGTAACTTCTTAATTTATGTATTTTAACTCGAAAATATTCATGATTTTAGCAGCATAAAGAAATTATGATTATAATTAGTTTGTATATTAAGCCCTCGAATCTCCGTGAAACACCAAAATGAAGAAACAGTTTTTTCTGCCATGAAAAAGATCCTCATAAAAAAAACCATTTGCTTTTCGGAATCGGGTTAAAGACCTACAGTTTGAATTAATTATGGAACAACATCAAAACGCATGCCACAAATAGGAGAAGGAGCCCGGCCAAAGACCCAAAAATGGTCTAAGTGCCATTTATATACATATATACATTGTGTAAAATAAGTACCCGGAATTTAAAAAAAAAAAACATTTTTTCATATTATTCATCATTATTTGTTGGATCGCCTTCAAAATAGGCTCCTTTTGAGCCGATACAAATATTCCAACGAACAACCCAGTCATCCATGGCCCGCTGGTAGGCCGGCGCCGGGATGGCCTTCAGCTCCTTTAGCGAATTTTTTTTAATGTCTTCAATCCTTCCCCGCCTTCCCCGAAGACGATTGCTGACTGGTTTGCATATCGTACTCGTAGACCCATGTCTCATCACCAGTTATTATGCGTTTCATGAACGTAGGGTCCGTATTAGCTCGGGAAATAATGTCTTCAGAGACCTCCTTCCGATGCTCTTTCTGCAAAAAATTGAGCTCTTTCGGAACAAGCCGAGCGGCGACGCGGCGCATGCCCAACACACCAGTCAAAATGTTCTGAGCGGTCATGTGAGAGATGTTAATCTCACGACCGATCTCTCTGGTACTCAAACGACGATTTTCAAATACAATTTTCTTAATTTCTTCGACGTTTTCGTCGGTCGTAACGATCGATGGTCGTCCGGAGCGAGGCAAATCTTCTACCACTTCACGGCCCTCTTTGAACGTCTTGTACCACTCGTAGGTTTGTGTTTTGGATAAACACGAGTCACCATAGGCTTCCCGCAACATATTTAATGTATTGGCACACGTAATTTTGTTCGCAACGCAAAATTTAATGCAAACCCTCTGCTCCACAAGTTTATCCATAGTAAAATTCGCCAAGTAAACAAAAGATCAACTCACTTTGACTGCAGAATAAAACACACTAAGTAATAGATCCCGTTCTAATAAGGCTTGTGCATTCAAGGACATGTGTACCAACATGAAAAAACCAAATTTGAAGTGGCAGGTATTCCCGGGAGAGTTTAAATTATAAATTCCGGGTACTTATTTTACACAATGTACATACATATATTGGGCCCTCGACCTTAGAACTTGTCAAATGTCTACGAAGACGGCAACACAGTATTCTCTATTTTTGAATGCGTCTCTAGTGAAATTATATACAGAGTTGACATGCTCTATGGTGGAATGATGTTTCCTAAATCCAAACTGGTTCGTATTAATAAGATTACTTTGTGCAATTGTAGGGTTAAGCCAATATTGTAAAAGTTATTCGAAGACTTTCGATAAAATAGGAAGCAGACCTATTGGTCTATAAGAGGGCGCCATATCAAAGGCTTTCCCTGGCTTGGGTATTAGGATCGTTTTTGCGCACTGCGTGCTAGATGTTTTAAGTGGAGCAATATAGGATATTGGCTGCGAAATATTTTTTGTCGCTTTCCATAGCGAGTAATCCGTTGCTTCTGTTGGTAAGAAGTTATGCAAGCACTCATGCATTTTGGAATTTCGCGTCTCTCGTAGTGCTAGTTTCATTTGCTTTGTTGCTTTATTTCTACTTGTTTGCCAAATGCGTTGTGCTGAATAATTCAATGGCGGCTTCTATGTCCGTATTTGTTTTTAATGGTATATTCATGATTAGCGGGTTGTCAACCATCTTTTTAAAGTTGTCCCAGTTTGTGGTTTTGTTGTGTAACTTTGGTAGTATACTAAGTTTATTGTTTTAATAAATAAAAATAAAAGTAAACGTCATTAGCTTAAAATATACTCTTATGTATGTTTAAAATATGTAAACTTCATGCGCTTTTCCAATTTTTTCTGTGTACACATATACACATTTTACATACAATTCTATGTATTCAGATTTATAGATATGCAATGCTTAATGTTAGTCGATTCGATTAACACAAATCGCCTTCGATTCGTGACTTCAGTGCTTCACTTGACGATAATTTTCCCTCTGAAAGCAACAGCAAAGTTATCGAGCGATCGAGTAAGGGTATACCTCATAAAACTGTTATAACTCACTATTTGCAATGCTCCGAACTTCATTCCAAGAGAGTTTAACTAGGCCGTGTTCATACAGGGAGACTTTTGCTGCGTCAAATTGCAAATTCTCTTTTGGTGTTGTTAGTTTTTGAGAAGAACGAGAACACTAACGGTGTTGATAGAGCACGAGCTATATACACGCGGCCCTAATAATGCCCATTAAATTCTTCCAAACAAATGTTATATTCTTGTTGAATTGTTATATTGTTTCAAACGCATCGAGAAATCTTTTTAGCGAATTAACTTCACAGCCGTGAAATTTCGCCAGCAACATTGATTGGCAAATGAGAAGAAACGTCAAATTTATGAGCGTCGCCCCAGAAGCAATTGGCAAATTTTTAGAAATTTAAGAAAAAAACAAATTAATACACATATATGTGACACAAAAAAGTATAAAGAAGATTTAATTACAGTCTTTGCGAAGACGTTTCGCTTAAAAATACAAGTTTTTGCAGAACGAACGAACTGCCAGTTTTCGCTCAATTTTAAATGGCATGTGCATTTTACTAAATAGATATGGAAAAATATTGCTTGCATCATATTCCGCGGAGTTATCACGGC
The DNA here is from genome assembly GCF_028408465.1 of Anastrepha ludens. Classification (NCBI taxonomy): domain Eukaryota; kingdom Metazoa; phylum Arthropoda; class Insecta; order Diptera; family Tephritidae; genus Anastrepha; species Anastrepha ludens. The sequence goes on along the minus strand of NC_071498.1, from coordinate 82,655,327 downwards.
GTACTACCATGCTTTGCCGTGAGATACATACAAAATTTCACGCATATGTCAGAGCAATGCAATTTGTATGGATTTTGACAGCCATTTCACGTGAAACGCGAACTTAGTAATATGCTTTGTGTTTTTATTATTTTAGAATGGAAACATGAGTTTCGAGAAAGCTTTATAGACAACTAGCTAGCCCGGCTAACTTTGTTCCGTCCTAGAGGCAATAAAAAAGCAGATTTTTGATTTTATTAAGTTAATTTTTTTTAATCAAGTATTTCAATGAAGCTTTAATAGATTGCACTCTTCAGTTAAGCACCTTGTGATACACGACATTTTTTGTTTTATTATCAGGTGCAAGAACAAACAACGCAGATGGTTTTCCGACCCGTGAACATGCAACGTGTCATATGAACGATGTGTTTCAGATATTTGTTGCAGTTGCCCAGCATGACGACGTGTAAGCCCGATATCGCGTTTTTCCAAGTTTTCACCAACAATCTATTGTTGAAGCGTTAAATGTGCGTTCGTGTGTTCCAGATGGTCTACTCTGATCACGACTTTGTAGTCATCATTTGGCATGCGTTCCAAAGCACTCTTGAACAGCCTGACCAACGCATGATGTTCACGAAGTAGTTGCTGCAGATCTTTAAGAATTGCTATTTTCATTACTGCATTGATCCCTTGACGTCGATCAAGTTGTTCTTCCATGTTGCCCATGAAGTATATTTGTAAAAATGTATGCTGTGCATCTTCGAAAGGTTGCAATGATACAATTCGATGGTGAATCTGTCCTTGTATCTATAAAAAGCAAAGTCAGTCTTTTTTATTTATAAACCCTTTTTTTATATTCAGCAAACATAATGCGTATGAATAATTATAGTAAGTTCAAAAAAAAATCAATAAATACCTTGAATGTCGGATTAAATCCTCGTTCTTCGATAATGTCTGCCCCAAATGAGGTCATTTGGAAACAACCAATGTATTTTTGAGTGTTTGCAAGAAAACGACGTGATTCTGGTGTTTCGCCACAAAGCAATGAATGCAATGGCTCAGCCGTTCTCGAGTTATAAGTAGTGTAACTAACATGACTTTCTTTTATATATATATAGATTGTATGAGAAAAAGTCCCGAATGACCAAGTCAACAAGTACCAAGGGTAATAAAAACACATTTACATTTTTGGAGGACATAAAATTTCTCGGAAAATGATGTATTATTTGATTAAACATTATATGCTTTTTTAATTTATTTTGCTTTGATTTTAATAAATTTTTTATTTGCTATTTTGTTTTTTTTTTTTTTTTCATGTATTTATTTATTTTTTTTAACATCCGATCCCAAAAAACTATTCCTAATAAACATATTTTTAAAAAATGCACACATTTTATTTTATTATCTTTAGAACATTTCAAAACAGCAAATATATACAACTTTTGTTAATGGCTGATGCAATATATATGTATATATAAATAACAGCAAAAATCAGTGTTAAACACATTTTAGCCGAATTCACTAACATTTAGTATTTACATATAAAAAATAGCCTTAGTGCTTTAGAGTTAAATTCCTTTATCATATTTATTGCCTTGTCTCACAATTGTTTTAAAGTTATTTTTGAAAAACACACTGAAACTCACACTCAATCTTCACTCAGTGCCCATATTGCCCGATTATCTTGCGACTATAAATAACAGGACACCGCACACTCAGTTGGAGGCGTTCAACAGTTATAATGCTACAACCGCTGCTCTCAGTGTTGGTATCGCCAGTTCTTTTATATCATCACCCGGCTTAGCTTACCGTTATATTGATGGTGCACAACAACCCATACAAACAATCATGACGAAACATCCGATACCCGGAAAATCAATGGTGAATTTTACGTTGCTGCATAGCGACGATAAAGCTATATTTGCGCCCGCTGAGCATAAGCAATTGCGCTACATTAACGCAGGTACGGGAGGCGCAACAGCTGGAACAATGACGAAAAGCTCAACCACCGGAAATACCGCAGGCGCCAACGGCATACAAAAAGAGCTCATTGAAGCGAATGTTAAGGATGTTAGTATTGCCCCAAATTCCGTCACAACGACGACTAGAACCACCACTGTCAGTGACATTAATCAGGTCGGTAAAAGTACGGATAGACGCACATATGATAACTTGTCTAGTGAAAATAGCTCAATTGGTATACTACTATCGATGAAGGCTTTAGTTCAGTTAATATTCAATCCAATTGTCGGCAATATGAGTGCCAAAGTTGGTTACCGATTACCTATTGTGGCAGGCACATTTCTGCTACTCTTATCTTCATTGGGTATGTGTGAATATTGGTAAAGCTAATTTTGGACATTGAACAAATCCATTTTATTTGTTTTTGTATCTTTTTATCATGCATAGTTTTCTCTGTGGGTGAGACATACATAGAACTATTGATTGCGCGCTCTATACAAGGTGTCGGCTCGGCATGCATTGGCGTGTGTGGCATGAGTTTGGTGGCACAGGCAAGTACTTACACACAAGGATTTTATTGGTTAGTAGACATATTTATAATCTTATTTTATGTTGCAGCACTATCCAGAGGAGGAGCGCCGCTCTAAAGTGATGGGCATCATTTTGGGTAGCATAGCCTTGGGTGTTTTGCTTGGGTATCCTTTTGGTAGCATACTCTATGATTTAATTGGAAAGTCAGCTCCTTTTATAATACTCTCTACGGTAATATTTCTGAACTTGGGTACGTGAGTAAACACAAACACAACAAATATCGTATGTACTATGTAGATATTAGTGCACCTAGGAATATTTATAACTGTTTTTAAAAAATTGTTGAGTTAAAAGGATTTTTTTCGAAAAAAAATATAATAATAGGACTATGAATAAGTTCGTGCGGTTTTACAACAGATGGCGTAACTTGATTATTATTCCATCGATCCACATTTCCAAACATTCATTGGAGAGCTACTGTCGTAAGGCACAAACGTCAGTATAAGTTTTTTATTTGAAGCGTAAACAACAATATTTTTACCACACTTGAAAATGTCGAATTTCGTGCCAAATAATGTGTTTTTGCGGGGAATTCTTCTTCATTATTTTAATATGAAGAAAAAAGCAGCCGAAAGTCATCGTATCTTGGTGGAAGTTTATGGTGAGCATGCTCTATCTGAGCGAACGTGCCAGAAGTGGTTTGCACGCTTTAAAAGTGGTGATTTTGGCTTGGAAGACGAAGAACGCGAGGGTGCGCCGCCAAAGTTCATGGATACCGAATTGGAGGAATTGCTCGATCAAGATCCGGCTCAAACGCAAGAAGAGGTTGCAAAAACTTTGGGAGTTGATCAATCAACCATTTCCAAACGTTTAAAAGCCATGGGAATGATCCGAAAGGTAGGCCATTGGGTGCCGTATGAATTGAAGCCAAGAGACGTTGAACGCCGTTTTATGGCATGCGAACAACTGCTTCAACGGCACAAAAGAAAGGGTTTTTTGCATCGAATTGTGACTGGCGATGAAAAGTGGGTCCATTACGACAATCCAAAACGTCGGGCAACGTATGGATACCCTGGCCATGCTTCAACATCGACGTCGGCGCAGAATATTCATGGCCTGAAGGTTATGCTGTGTATCTGGTGGGACCAGCTGGGTGTTGTGTATTATGAGCTACTGAAACCGAATGAAACGATTACGGGGGATGTCTACCGACGACAATTGATGCGTTTGAGCCGAGCACTGCGAGAAAAACGGCCGCAATACGCCGATAGACACGACAAAGTTATTTTGCAACATGACAATGCTCGGCCACATGTTGCACAAGTGGTCAAAACATACTTAGAAACGCTCAAATGGGATGTCCTACCCCACCCGCCGTATAGTCCAGACCTTGCGCCATCCGATTACTATCTCTTCCGATCGATGCAACATGGCCTGGCTGACCAGCACTTCCGTAATTACGATGAAGTCAAAAAATGGATCGATTCGTGGATTGCGGCAAAACCGACCGAATTTTTCACAAAGGGAATCCGTGAATTGCCAGAAAGATGGGAAAAAGTAGTAGTAAGCGATGGACAATATTTTGAATATTAAATTTGTAACCATTTTACGTCAATAAAGTTTCAAATTTCGAAAAAAACCGCACGAACTTATTCATAGTCCTATTAAGTAAAAGATATAAAATAAGTACGAGTATAATATAAATATTTTTAATATAAAAAATAGAAAATATAGACTCAAAAGTATTAGGCAGTCCATTTATTACTGATTATTTTGTTTTAAAAAGTGAAGTAATGATATTTTATTAATAAATCAGTGCAAATCAAAGGAATTAGTTATAAAAACATTTATATTTATTATGTCCACCCTTTTTTTGGAGCATCAATCCTCTGGGGCATGCTTCGTACAATTCATGTACAAAGTACCGCAAAATTGATCACCCAATTCGGGTTTTGAATTACTTCTTTACTAAATAACAAAAAAAAAATTTGAGTGATAGATTTGTTTTTTACCTTTATGCGCTTCATTGCTTCCCGGTTTGTACGCTGCGCTGTCTATTATGCGCCACCTTATATATAATTTTAGACAACGACAAGTGATGAGCATTACTGTTACTCATAAAAGAAAAAAATAAGCACAAGGTTCTTTTCCTACCTATCATACAATCCATGAGCTATATTTCTCCCCTTTTAAAAACCCAGTGCACAAAATTGCGCTGAAATCAAAATGAGACCATCCCAAGGCTGTCATAAAACTAACTTTCTCTCATTCAAATATTTCAACGACAAGAATTTATCATATGTCCTATAAACTACACCCTAGCCACATATACTTATATACAGCTCTAGGTGCAGTTTGTCAAGAAAATGTTTTGACACACTAAAATATTCAAGTCATTTGCACTTTTTTGACTAAAACCATCGTTTCTTGTAGAGCCTTTCAAAATTATTTCATTAACTGACATAGTTACCAGTACTTAGTAATGGTAAAGTTTTTGAATCCACCAAAGAAAACTGAAACGCAAAATACAAAAAAAAAAAAAACAAGTATTTCTCTCGCCTGTCACCAAAGTGTTTTTACATATGTATCTATTTTCGGCATCGTTTGCCGTTATCTCACTGGGTTGTTACACATGCAATAGTCATCAATCAGTCACAAAACGGCCGTAAGAGTGATTTGTTGATCAAAATATCAAACGCGAAATTGTGTGGATACCGGACATCGTTTGAGGTGACTCAGTCGGTCCATTGTACATAATTATAGATACAATAGGAAAAAGTGAGCAAAAGTTATTATAAATATCTTATTTAAACCGAAAACTATTTCTAACATAATAAATCGTACAAGAAATGAAAATAGGCTGGAGCCAAAATCTGCAAATGGAAGACTATGGAAAATATCTGAAAAGTAGCCGCGAACCCGCAGATTTTGACAAGTAATCTTTGCTAGTAAGCGTAGAGATAATTGTGTGGAGGCAATTATACTTCACGAGATGCTCGAAAGAATCCTTTGCTCTCTGCACAGCATATTGAAAAGCAATAATCTCTCGCTAGAACGTACCCAACTAAACTAGATAGCTACTGGAGTGATATTCTGCGGTGAGACTAAAATCATACTGTATTATGTACAGCGATGTAGAGAGTGGAGGCAGCCGTTAAAAGCATTGGAAAGGCGGATGTGAGGATGCATATCTAGCAAGGGAAATAGCGTTTATTAGAAGATAAGATGGATGCACGACAATATTTGAATATTCTGCAAATCCGTTTGATGAAAAGTGCAAAAAAATTTGGCTTCATTGTTGACAACAAACCTCAGTTTAATTCTACTAACCGGTACAACGATCCAAAACATAACGCTCAGAATGTGGCTGCTTTTTTATTGCAGTAAAGTATTGGCGAAGAATTACACCCAAGACGGTTGTGCGCGCCAATTATATATATATATATACATATATATATATATATATATATATTTATATAAAGTACTAGCTGTACCCGGCGCGCGCTGCTACGCCAACTAAAATGAATTTTAGAAAAATAACTTTAAAGAAAAATCAGTACACAAATATTCAAATCATTCTTAACCATTCCATTTATTTTGTTTATTTCGAAAAAATCGGTAGAACGGCGCAGAAGTTGCTACTCTGCAGCGCCACCTGGTGGCGAGTGGCAACAATGAGCATATTCTACAAACCTTCTCCGTGGAAAAATATGTACATATATACCAATTTTTATAATAATCGGTTCAGTAGTTTTTGAGTTCAACGAGGACATACAGACAAATATTCATTTTTACATATAAAGATTGGGTACACCAGTCCAAAGCGGGGACATGAATCTAATACGAAAGTTAGCATACTTAAAGAAAAAAGTGGCAAAAAAACACTCGAGAGGTCCAGCAGAGCTCAAAAATGTTATTTTCGAGGAATTGCACAAGATACCCCAGGACTATGATGTTCACACATTGATTCATATAATATTATGAGAAGCAGACTACAACGTGTTATACATACTCGTATATGCTCGAGGTCGTCATATAAAGTTCTGCTTCGCATTTCAGCCTTTAAAACATATAACTTAAAGCTATTAACTGCAAATGTAACAGGTCTTTATTGGCAGCTGTATGTGAAGAGTATATTGGCATTCCCATGGCAGCCGGTTCTACGTTACCGGAATGACTCGGGTTTTTATTCCCGACCAAGGGCGTATTTTACCCCACATCTTTCGTCACAGGAGCAACTCATTGCAGCCAGTTTGCTCCAAATACTTCTCTTCCGGGCTGGCGTCGAACCCAACCCCGGACCTGAAGTATTCTACTGCTGCATTTGCCATAAACGGCTCCACCCGAACTCCACCTCGGTTAGGTGTAACCAGTGCAACGGGTGGTGCCATCTTAAGACCTGCTCAGGCCTTAAGACACACAGGGAGTGGTCCACAAGGTATGTGGCCAAGTGCTGCTCCCGCTCACAGGCGGCCCCCGCCTCCACGGCTACACTGCCCTCAGTGCCGGCACATCACACTGCCGCCACTAACAACACCTCAACGGTCAGGAGCCCCCAAGAGCAACACAACTCCCTCTCCAACCCACAACCCTCCTGCTCCTACCCCAGTGCGGGGACAAACCAGCAGCTCTTGGTCCCCCGCACAGTCTGCTCCGTGTGTCAGACCGTAGTTCCTCGGAACTTGACAACTGTTCAAAGCAATTCTTGCAGTGGCTGGTGTCATTTTCGGAGGTGCTCCGGCCTGCACGCCGGAGTGGACACGCGACTACGTTGCCCCCTGCTGCAGAGCTCTGCACCCGCAACCGCCCCCCGTGGCGCGGCCATCAGACAACATCAGGCCACTACCTATTTTGCGGAACGCACAGCAGGACCAACGCAGACAACATCACGCATCCCTCACCCCCCGAATTACGACGACACTCCCGCGAAGCTTCAAGCTTCTGCAACTGAACTGCAACGGACTCACGAGCAAGATTGACGAGATAGTCGACTTCATGAGTCGGTTCGGAATCAAGATAGCTGCGGTCCAGGAGACAAACCTGCACGCTAGCTCCCCCCTGATTACCAGGGACGGCAAATTATCGTAGGGGACAGCTATTGGCAGAGCAGATAGACGATTCGACGTTCAGCACTGTAAACGACGACGCCCCCACTAGGGTAGTGGGCAATTGTAGCAGCTCGCCTGATATAACAATTGCTAGCGCTGGCCTGATAAATAGCATAACCTGGCGACCTATGATATCGCTTGCATCAGACCACTTGCCCATTATCATCTCGATCGAGGGACCTGCCGACTTTGTTTCCGCGGATCACCGGTCATACATCAACTTCAGCAAAGCTGATTGGACCAGATTCGCGGAAGCAGCCTTTATGGCAAACGAGCGTGACCGCCTACGCCAGGCCGATCCAGGGGATCCTCGTATAAAGGATCTCAATTCGGAGATCCGGCAACTGGTCACCCAACATAAGCGGACCAAATGGGTAGAGCATCTGAAGTCCGGTAACTTCACCTCTGGTGTGAGCAAGCTCTGGTCCACCGTAAGGTCCCTGTCGAACCCGACGAAGCGCAACGACAAGGTGGATATCACCTTCAACGGTCGTACTTCGTCGGACCCGAAGAGATGCGCGAGCTATTTTAGCCGGCAATTTATACTGCATCCTCCGGTCGACAGATCTAAACGTTGTGCCACCAGACGGTTGCACAAACTGCCATACAACAGTGCACCGCTTGCTTTCACCAGCGACGAGGTTCAGGGGGCCATCAAACACATGAAACCATCAAAAGCCATTGGCCCCGACGGACTAAACATGCTGATGTTGAAAAAGCTGGGAGTAGAATACCTCACAAAGGTCTTCAACCTGTCCATGGGCACTCTCATCATTCCTGATAAGTGGAAATTAGGGAGAGTGTTCCCACTGCTGAAGCCTGGGAAACCCGCCAACCAAGGGGAGTCTTATCGTCCGATAACTCTCCTTTCCCCAGTAGTGAAGACGCTTGAAGCCCTTCTACTCCCACTCCTCACTGAACACCTGACTCCAGCCCCACACCAGCATGGTTTCCGTAGAGTGCACAGTACCACCATGGCACTCACCGTCATAAACACCCAGGTAAACCGCGGACTAAACCAAAACCGCCCCTGCGAGAGGACTGTCCTAGTAGCGTTGGACCTACAAAAGGCTTTCGATACAGTCAGCCACGCCACGCTACTAGATGACATTTTACAGTCGACACTCCCGCCAGGGCTGAAGAGGTGGACCGCGAACTACCTACTACTACCTCGGTAATATTTCGAGGCCAAACCTCAAAACAGAGAAAAATAAAGCAAGGAGTACCGCAGGGTGGTGTCCTTTCACCCTTGCTTTTTAATTTCTATATTTCGAAACTCCCCCAGCCACCAGAGGGAGTCTCACTGGTCTCAAATGCCGACGACTGCACGATAATGGCGTCGGGCAATGATATTGATGGCCTATGCTCTAAAGTAAACGACTACCTCGCCCGCCTTTCTCCCTTCTTCACTGCGAGAAACTTAAAACTTTCTCCCACTAAATCCACGGCGACCCTTTTTACCACCTGGACAAAGGAGGTCAAGCTGCCACTTCAGGTGCACATCGATGATACCCCAATACCGACGGTTAACAACCCCAGAATTTTGGGAGTCACCTTTGACAGCTTGTTCTCCTTCTCAGCGCACACAACCGCTATTGCAACGAGAGTACAGAATCGCAGCAAGGTCCTCAAGTCGCTCGCCGGCAGCACTTGGGGCAAAGACAAAGAAATGTTGCTGTTGACTTTCAAAGCAATAGGCCGACCGGTTCTTAACTATGCCGCGCCTGTCTGGTCGCCTGGAACCAGTGATACGCAGTGGGCGAAGCTCCAGACCTGCCAGAATACTGCCATCAGGACCGCGAAAGGATGTCTCCTGATGTCCCCTATCCAACATTTGCATGACGAGGCGCACATGCTCCCGGTTAAGGAGCACAACAAAATGCTCGGCAAGCAGTTTATGCTTGGGTGTCACCGTAGGCCTCACCCATGCAGACACCTGCTCGAGCCTGAGCCACCTTCCAGGCACATCAGGAGACACTTCCTCAACTACGTGGACGAGATCCAGGACAAAACGGACAGACCACTCCAGGATCAGACAGTGTACAGACAGGTCATTAACGACATTCATCGGGAGACCCTTATCACCTTCTTAAGCTCCCGACCCCCGAATGCCGTTATCGGAGTCCAACCACCACCTATCGCAGACGAAGAGCTCCAGCTTCCCCGAGAGTCCCGCGTAATCTTGGCACAATTACGTTCTGGATACTGTAGCAGGTTAAACTCCTACCTATCCAGAATCGATCCCGACATACTAAACATATGTCCAGCATGTGAAGGTACCCCGCACGACACTAACCACCTCTTCACCTGCCCCATCAAACCCACTCATCTAACACCTCTCTCCCTCTGGACCCAACCCGTCGAAACTGCCAGTTTCCTGGGCCTACCGTTAGATGAGCTAGACGAAGACGACCGGTAATTACACTACACTGACAGGGCGAAGATACTGCTACAACAACAACAACAGTATATTGTTTTTGCTTTTCATTTTTGTGTTATTTTTGAACGGAATAACTTTATTTTCTACTATTGGCTTATAAATTATTTATATTAGTCAAATAAAACCAAAAATAGAAAGAAAACCATAAAAAAATACTTATTTTCTTAAGCAATTTGTCTGAATTTTGCTACATTAGTAGATATCAAAACACCTTTTTTGACAAACTGTATTATATTTTTATTGCATTAAAAAACTAGTATGGAAGATTTCCTTATAATTGTTGTGAAACTCTTAACGAGGTTTTTTCTCAAGGCTATCCTCCTACACTAATAAAGTTCATTTATTAGACGCAATGTTAAGATTTGACATGCACTGAGCTTAAAAGTTTTTGTTTTGAGACTCGTGGAAAATTTCGTAGATTTTAGGTTACCAGGGAACTTGTAGCTCGTGTGTAGCACTAAACATATTGACAGGAAAACTTTGTATATTCTGCAATACCGTATGCAGCTTTGGAATTTTGGTTAGAAAAATTTTGTAATACTACAAAGGACTTTAAGAACATTGGGCTCCCTGTGATTTTAGAATGGTGGATATATATATTTGATTTATTTATATTAGAAAAGCTATACAGTAACTTAAACTGTACCTTAAGTTTGAAAATACTTAATACTTACCAAAAAATTTATCAGACAAGTTTACACTTTTTATACCACTCTCAGACTTAATAGCTTCACTTTTAATGGCCTGTGTTTCCTAATTTTTTTTAAAGGAATATCTATAACTCTTCAGTGATTCTTACGAACACATTTGTTTTCTCATTACTTAAATATATTCAATTTTAATATTTTAATTTTAACACTTAATTCATAAGGAATGCAGCTATTGAGTATGGATCTGTCTGTACAACCCGAGGTAATTCTAGCAATGCTTAAAAGGCTTTATTCAAGGTGTTTCAGATATTTAAACTCTGTACTGTGCACCAACACATAATGTACAAATATTTTTTTAATCGAAGAAAAATTCGATAACTGACTCGACTTTATAGGTCATTCATTATTGATTATACAGTCTGTCTAATAGAAGCGTGGCCGACCCACTACAAACTTAGAGTACCGTTATAAAAAAAATTTAAAGGCTGCATTGTGCGATTTGTTAATTTTGTGAGAAATTTAGAAAGTGTACATTGTTTTTCCAAAATGAGTTCTGTGTATGAAATACGATTTAAAGCAGTTTTTCTAGGTACAAAAATGTCAGTGAATGTCATGTGCAGTAAAATATTTGAAGAAATCGAAGATGGTCATAAATAAATGGGTGTAACGGTATAAAAAAAAAAAAAATAAATAATTGGCGCGTACACTTCTGTTAGGTGTTTGGCCGAGCTCCTCCTCCTATTTGTGGTGTGCGTCTTGATGTTGTTCCACAAATGGAGGGACCTACAGTTTCAAGCCGACTCCGAACGGCAGATATTTTTATGAGGAGCTTTTTCATGGCAGAAATACACTCGGAGGTTTGCCATTGCCTGCCGAGGGGCGACCGCTATTAGAAAAATGTTTTTATTAATTTTGCCTTCACCGAGATTCGAACTAACGACCTCTCGGTGAATTCCGAATGGTAATCACGCACCAACCCATTCGGCTACGGCGTGTAACGGTATACCGAAGCCAAAAATGTTGACGACTTCCACGGACGAAGCCCGAAAAATACCTCTCCAAAGCAAGATCAGAAGATCATTGATATATTTGTGACAAGGCCGAAGCTGAATCAGTTTTGAGGAAAAGTAATGTTAATGTATCGAGGCGCTTACATACAAAAAATGTCAAATTCCGAAAAATTTGTTGCCCGTTCGTTTGTGTTTATCGCCAATTTGAATGCAGTTTTGATCAATTAATAGGACTATGAATAAGTTCGTTACGGTTTTACAACAGATGGCGTAACTTGATTATTATTCCATCGATCCACATTTCCAAACATTCATTGGAGAGCTACTGTCGTAAGGCACAAACGTCAGTATAAGTTTTTTATTTGAAGAGTAAACAACAATATTTTTACCACACTTGAAAATGTCGAATTTCGTGCCAAATAATGTGTTTTTGCGGGGAATTCTTCTTCATTATTTTAATATGAAGAAAAAAGCAGCCGAAAGTCATCGTATCTTGGTGGAAGTTTATGGTGAGCATGCTCTATCTGAGCGAACGTGCCAGAAGTGGTTTGCACGCTTTAAAAGTGGTGATTTTGGCTTGGAAGACGAAGAACGCGAGGGTGCGCCGCCAAAGTTCATGGATACCGAATTGGAGGAATTGCTCGATCAAGATCCGGCTCAAACGCAAGAAGAGGTTGCAAAAACTTTGGGAGTTGATCAATCAACCATTTCCAAACGTTTAAAAGCCATGGGAATGATCCGAAAGGTAGGCCATTGGGTGCCGTATGAATTGAAGCCAAGAGACGTTGAACGCCGTTTTATGGCATGCGAACAACTGCTTCAACGGCACAAAAGAAAGGGTTTTTTGCATCGAATTGTGACTGGCGATGAAAAGTGGGTCCATTACGACAATCCAAAACGTCGGGCAACGTATGGATACCCTGGCCATGCTTCAACATCGACGTCGGCGCAGAATATTCATGGCCTGAAGGTTATGCTGTGTATCTGGTGGGACCAGCTGGGTGTTGTGTATTATGAGCTACTGAAACCGAGTGAAACGATTACGGGGGATGTCTACCGACGACAATTGATGCGTTTGAGCCGAGCACTGCGAGAAAAACGGCCGCAATACGCCGATAGACACGACAAAGTTATTTTGCAACATGACAATGCTCGGCCACATGTTGCACAAGTGGTCAAAACATACTTAGAAACGCTCAAATGGGATGTCCTACCCCACCCGCCGTATAGTCCAGACCTTGCGCCATCCGATTACTATCTCTTCCGATCGATGCAACATGGCCTGGCTGACCAGCACTTCCGTAATTACGATGAAGTCAAAAAATGGATCGATTCGTGGATTGCGGCAAAACCGACCGAATTTTTCACAAAGGGAATCCGTGAATTGCCAGAAAGATGGGAAAAAGTAGTAGTAAGCGATGGACAATATTTTGAATATTAAATTTGTAACCATTTTACGTCAATAAAGTTTCAAATTTCGAAAAAAAACCGCACGAACTTATTCATAGTCCTATTAAATTTACTCAAAAACATTATTATCATTAGCTGCGAAAATGTTTGGAAGAACTACTCAACCTTAGATATTACAAGGAGACAAGGATCCCAAGCATCGAAGCCGAATATGTAGTGTGGAAGCGGCAAAATGGAATTGAAATATTGGATTGGACTTCTCAGTCGCCTGATGCCAAACCTATTGAAAATTTTTGGACAAGAGTTAAGCAAAAACTCAAAGGAAAAGAAATGTGGACGCAAAACCGGCTAATTTGGAGCCGAATATCTCCATAACTTGCACGTAAATTAACACAAAGAATGACTCGAAAATATGAAGCCATTTAGCTAATGGTGGTGACTATACATTTTATTGAATATATTGCGTATTAAAAATATTATATTTACAATGCAGTTTGTTAAAATCGAATTGGTCAAATCGGTCACAGTTTCTAAGTTATGGCGATCACGTTTTTAGACGGACTGTAAGTTAGCTGTGCATACTATGTTTATGAATTTATTCACATAATGAAGTCAATCTTTCCTTTTACAATGTTCCCAATATCTTTCTCACAAAATATTTTTTCGTTAATTTTTTATAAAACTATAGCTCATGGTACAACAAAAATTTCATAAATCAAAGTTCCAAATATTCTACGAAATTCACAAAAATTTAACGAGTTTCAAAAACTTGCCAACAAAATTTTAACCTTTTTAATCAGAATCTTTAGAAAACTTGTGGGTATGCAGTTTTATAGCCCATTCAGTAATATAATAAAAGATATAGTAATACTTAGTCTAGCCATAAATTCTGGGCCAAATTTAACATTGCATACGGCAGAAAAAAGCTCTGTTATTTTTACTTTTGTTCGTATGCATTGTCTACTCATAAAATATACTCAGTTTCGAGGCAAATTTCGCTTGTTAACATAGAGTGGGGAGCTAAAAAGTCGCATTTCAGTGTTTGCATTACATAAACGTGGTAAAAATGCAAATGAGATTTTCGAATTTCCAAAAAAACTTAATATTTCGAGAATGTTTGCTGAAGTGTCAGACAGAAAAAGTGGCCGTCCTGGCGTGGTTCGAACCAGTACAGCTATAAAATCCGGAGAAAAAATTCGCTGAAATGAATGTATCGGCCAGATCTATTTCAAGACTAATTAAGATGATCTCCACATGAAAGCCTTGCGTCGCTCAACCGGTCATCTTTCGACAACGCGCTTGAGGAAAATTAGACTCAGCATATGAAAGCAGATTTTAATAAGCAAAACGACAAAATCTATGCTAAAATTTCTAAAGGCGCAAACAATGTTGTTCCAAGGGTTCATCGTGGCCACCATCCAGCCTCCGTAATGTTTTGGTGCGAAGTGTCTTGTAAAGGCGTTACATATATTCATTTCTGCGAAAAAGGGATTCAGACAGGGGCAAAAGTGTACCAGGAGGATATCTTAGAAGGCGTGGTGAAGCAGTTGAGCAGTACTCTATTCAATGAAGAGCGTTGGAATCTTCCAGCAATATTCCGCTCCATCCCATAAGGCAAAAACCATTCAGCTGTGGCTGAAAAACAATATTTCTGGGTTCATAACCGCAGAAGATTGGTCGACTGGAAGTCCAGATCTGGATCCAAAGGAATACAGTTTGTGGTCAGAATTGGAGCACAAGGCCTGTCGAAGACTTCACGTTAATTTGGAGTGTCTAAACAATATTTGGTTCCAGCAGCGACGTCAATATCCATGATTAAATAAAACTAACTTCAGTAGAAAAAGTATTACAATTTCATATCTACAACGGACTTAACTTGTAACAGAACCTATGGCAGGACTAAATAAGCATACGAAGTTGAAAATGTTCTTTAATATAATATAAAGCACATGCTCCGAACTCTTTGGCTTTTGTTACACATAATTTTGTTTTTGAGTCACATTTTTAAGGAAATCTTTATTTAAACCTTCATGCAAACTAGTTCAGTGATAGTGCGTTATATGGTTGACGTACGACTCCATTTGCAAAAATTATACATCTTTTATGCGGTGATTTATTTTGCGCCGCCTGGTACAATGAACTGTATTTTTATAAAATTTGGCCTGAAAAATACTGCAAACTTGTAAAAAGATAAAGTGACTTAATTATGTGAGCACAAGTGTATATAGATTTGCATACATAAATTTCGTTTGAAAACAAGGTGCGTTCAGCAGCAAAGTGAAATTCCTTTTGAGATACTCCATTGGCAATTACATTGACGAATAGAAGCATATTTATTACGTACATGCAGTAGGTAAGTGAGCCTGTGCGAAGTACATATAAATACAAGCTGAAGGAAATATTTCATCTCTTATAGCAAAATCCCCCCAAAATAAAAATGTTTAGCCTTTAGATCTGGTATGCATAAAAAGTATTTCTATTGTATTGTAAGATTCGATTCGACTCACAAATGCTCCAAAATGAGCTTGGTGTAATGGGAATCAATTGTTTTTAAATAATATTATAGATACCTGCTTATCAATTTGAAATCTCTGCAGGCTCGGCGATCTATTCTGTCTTTATTTTTCGTCTTTGATATTATTTAAGGACGAATCTATCTTAACACCCCCTTCTGGAGCGAATCTATCTTAATGCTCCATCTAGAGCACTTTGTAATTTAAATTTTTTCCATATTAGCTTTATAAGCACTCTGTATTCAGGGAATGCACCCAATAAGAGAGCTCTGATATAATTCAATACTATCTACAAATCTTTGAGATTGAATTTGTTTTCTCCAAACGCTTTTTGTTAGTCTTCTTAATTATGCCTTTAAATTATTGTTTTATATTTTACTATTTTTTCTTTTTACTCATTAAGATTATTAATTTTTTTGTTAAAATATTTGTATTAGTCTGTAAGACAATTCGTTTTTGTTGACAATTTTTTACTACAATAAATAAATAAAAAATATTTTAAAGTATGATTTTCAAAACACGGAGGTTATGGGAAAAATTTATCGATCACATAATGTTTTCTTCTGGAAATATTTTGGAAAGTTATCATATCTTACTGTTTTTGGGGTCGAGGAATTAATTCTTGATATTTATTTTTAACTGAAACCTGCGCTAGGTGGCGTTGTTCTAAAATGTTTACTATTTTTATGGTTTTTCATTTGTCAATTTTGCCAAAAGATCGTTCCCCGTTTTAGCTTCGTTCACACGTTTTTGCATATCGTGCGATTTACATCGTTTTGGAAGAATGTATGAGATTATAAGGTTCTGGCCTATTTAAAAAAAAAAAGTCGATTTAATTTTTAAAAGTCTCATACTCACTTTGTATGCAATTTATTCTTCGGGCGTAGGTCACAACTGATGCAGACGAGCAACTACCAAAATGGCGTCCATTACTGGAAAGCAAAATGATACTCGCAATTGTGGTCGCTATATGGTTTTCAACCTCCACCATGGCCATATTGGAACCGTGCTTACCCATTTGGCTAATACAGCATCTGCATCCCACCAAGTGGCAGTTGGGTACAGTATTCATACCAGATTCTGTGGGATATTTTATTGGCACTAATTTCTTCGGCACATTCGCATATAAATACGGACAAGTAAAAATCTCTTGCATAGCATTGTTGCTGGTGGGGATTTCATCAATTTCAGTAAGTAATTAGGGTGGCCAAATTATTATACATAAATTAAATAACATTTATATGATTAAATGCAAATTAAAGCAATTTACTTCCTTTCATTTTCACTTTTTTTAAATTGTTTTTCAATAAAAAGTTCTAGCGTAGAGATTTTATTTAATTATTAATATATCTTGGTATTCATTAAAAACGCCGATACATAATTTTTTGAAAATATGTGAAAGTCTGGAATATTTCATTTTTGTGCGTCCGTACATCGGTATAGTTCCACTTTTTTACCAAAGTTTTTAGGTTAAAAAAATCAAAAGTCTCTTAAGATAAAAAATATACCAAACATTTACAAATTTCGTGTATCTAAACTATTACAAAATTATAAGTTAAAGAATTTTAACAACCAATAAAAGTAATTTACGTAGGTATATAAGCCAATTTGGAAGAATCAGCGTAATAAGAGGGAAGCTAAAGGGCTAAAATCGAGTAACTTCAAACGAAATCAACTACCTGATCTTTCTCATATATGTATGTGAATGTGAATTTGGGAGGTTGAATTAGTTTTAAAGGTGACACACAGATGGCGCTATTTATCACTTTATCGCGTTGGCAATACTGAATATATATTCATGACAAAGCCTCATCCTTAGGCTTTGTTTATCAGTATCTGTCATTTCGCTGAAGTATAAATAACGCAGTGTTTTCGTGCTCCGAGTATGTCAACTTTCGTGCCGTCGAAACGCAATTTGCGGGAAGCTTTGCTTTTCTGCTTCAATTTGAAAAAAAATACAGCCCAAGCCCGTGAATTGCTGCAGGAGGCCTACCCAGACCATACTCCGTCGATTTCAACATGTGAGTACTGGTTTCGACGATTCAAAAATGGTGATTTTCACACCGAAGACAAGGAGCGTCTTGGCCCAGCCCAAAAAGTTCGAGGACGCGGAATTGGGGGAATTGGTAAACGAGGACTCGTGCCAAACCCAAGAAGAGCTTGCTGAATCATTGGGCGTTGATAAATCAACCGTTTGCAAGCGTCTAAAAGCGATGGGAATGATCCAAAAGCAAGGACATTGGGTCCCGTACGAGTTGAAGCTGCGCGACGTCGAACGGCGACTTTTTACGTGCGAATTGCTGATCGAGCGACAAAATCGGAAGGATTTTTTGCATCGGGTGGTGACTGGCGACGAAAAATGGATCCACTACGATAACCCAAAACGCAAAAAATCATGGGGTTTGCCCGGCCACGCATCAACGTCGACGGCCAAGCAGAATATTCACGGCAAGAAAATCATGCTCTGCATTTGGTGGGATCAGGTCGGCGTCGTATATTTTGAGCTGCTCCAACCGGGCGAAACAATCACGGGGGATCGTTACCGACTGCAATTGATGCGTATAAGCCGGGCATTGAAAGAAAAACGGCCGGAAACGGTAAAAAGGCACGAGAAGGTTATTTTGCAACATGACAACGCTCGGCCGCATGTTGCTCAACCTGTCAAAAAATACCTTGGAACGCTTGGCAGGGAAGTGTTACCCCACCCGCCGTATAGTCCAGACATAGCTCCCTCCGATTATCATTTGTTCCGGCATATGAGTCTCGATTTGGCGGACCAGCGGTTCTCCTCGTACGAGGCTACCAAAATATGGGTTGAGTCATGGATAGCCAAGCAGCGGCCAGAATTTTGGAGAAACGGCATCCGGAAATTGCCCGAAAGATGGGCGAAAGTTGTAGCTAGCGATGGCCAATACTTCGAATAAAATATTTTGTACCGTTTTTTCACAATAAAGCCCCAAATCTTCGAAAAAAACCTTTAAAACTAATTCAACCTCCAATATAATTTTAATTTTTCAAAAAGTTTTTAGAGTATACTAATTTAGACACCCGCTTAACCGACGTATAATAAAATAAACATAGTTAAAAGTTTTACTTTCACAACCCATTTATCTTTATATACAGATTCCCAGCGCTTCGACAGTCAGTCAACTATTTTTGCCACATTTCGGTTTGGGACTGAGTATTGGTGTAATTGATGCAGCACTGGTGCCGCTACTAGCTACATTTGTTGATGCCACCTTAGCACAGGAGGAACAATGCGACAATGGTGGCGGCGGCGGCGGCAACTCCATGTCAAGTTATGGCACCGTTTATGCCATACAGCAGACATCCGTTAGTTTGGCTTATGGCTTGGGTAAGCACTTTTATGTCGAAATATATAAGTACAATTTGTTGGTGGTAATTATACACATATACATGCATTCAGCTCCTTTACTGGGTGGTGAGTTGGCGCAAACATTCGGTTTTCCTTGGCTAATGCGGATTGTCGGTTTCTTCAATATATGTTACGGTCCCTTATTGGTTGTTCTTCATCAAAAGTATAATCCCAAGGTAAATAAAAAAATAATTACTTATTATAAAAAAATATGAATACACAGTGAAACCTCGATATAAAAAAATAATATGCAGCCTGCTGTGTTCCTTAAAAATAAACTCGTTTTCGCAAAGTCATACAAAAATGCCCGTAGATATAAGGAAGACAGTTCTTGGTTTTCAGTCTTCTATTATAATGTAAATGTATTTAAAGTAAAATACTAGACAAACTGACAACCACCATTTTAAATATTTATAAAATCTCTCTATCAAACTATACCACATCGAGTACATACACGCAAATTGCTTTTAGTCTACTCGTAAGCATGGTTTAGAAAATGATTGAAATCGGGTAGCAATCACACCCATCTCTGATACAGCTGAACATTTTCCTTTCTCAGTCAAAAGTTCCCGTGCAACAATTAATGCTGAAAAATGCGATAAAACGGGGGCAAATGTGTATCAACACTGCTGGCAGCCACTTGACAGATATCATCATTTTCCCTTAACAGAAATAATTGTAAAGTTCCAAATAAATTTACCATCCCCAAAATACTTTTTTTTTAGTAAAAAAAATTATGCCACCTTGCATTTAATGTACTTAATATTTTTATTTAATAATTTTTTATCAGTTTATTTATTTATTAAGCCTATAGGAGCACAGTCGAAGAAAAAACGAAACAGCTAGACTTTGTAAGGTGCTTCAACTAGAGCGCTCAGTAAAGCTGGATTCCATTCGAAAACCTAACGGTTCATATACCATATACAAATCGGAAACGTTTAATGCTCTACTTGAAACCCATTTTCTGGGTAGTAGAACGCTTTCTGTAGTAGAAAAGAAAATTGACATTCACGGTAACAATAGTGGAACCTTTGGTCAGATAGTGATGAAAAACCTTAAGTACCCTGGACCAGCAATGCTAAAGAAAGGAGGAAACATACTGATTGCGGCCCTGATGGCGAGCCTATCTTGCACTTGGTCACATACCATCTCAATGGCGACGTGTAAGAGTAATATTTATTCCGAAACCAGGAAAAGATGACTATTCCTTAGCTAAAAGTTTTAGACCAATCAGTTTCACATCATTCTTATTGGAAAGTCTAGAACGAGTAGTAGAAAAGCAAATTCAAACGAGGATATTGCCGAGAAGCCCACTTGGTAGAAATCAACATGCTTACCAGAGCGCGAAATCATGCGAATCAGCCTTACACGATCTTGTTGGCAAGATTGAAGCCGGGCTGGAAGCTGACAAGTACACAATATGTTCCTCTGCCGAACAATATGGTATTAATCAAACCATTGTAAAATGGATACATTCCATGCTCTCTGAGCAGCTGCTAACCGCTGGTGAGAACAGTGACGAACCAATTACCCGTCACGGCCAAACAAGGACCGTTCCGCTGCTGTGGTGCTTCGTCGTAGACTCTCTGCTAACGGAGATGCAGGCACTCGAATTTCATGTCCAAGCATATGCGGACGATGTATGTGCGCTAACATCGGATCAATCCCTCAGAAGGCTTTGTATGAAAGTGCAGAGAATTCTGGATAAAATCGACGACTGGTGCACGAGACAAGGTCTTTCCGAAAATCCATACAAAACTACGTTAGTCCTGTTCACGAGTAAACGGAAACTGGATGAACTTAGTCTTCCAGCACTGTATGTTTATGCATTACGGGTGCCATGAGTACAACGTACGGGGATGCACTAAAAGCTATGCTTGATTTGCTCCCCTTGGATAAGATACATGGTACATACAGATATGGCCTCTGACACGAAAACGGATCTTCGGGACACAAAGAAATCTTTAAGATGATATCTGAACAGTTTTTGGCACCTAAGGACGACCTCATACCCATAGTTTCCTTTGGAAAGAAATTTAATGTCAAATATTGCGTGAGCAATGCAGTACTCCCGAGTGCGTTCAAAGAGGTTTGAAGGATATTTTCTTTACCGATGGGTCCAACAATGAAATAGGTACTGGAGCCGGATGGTACTTAAACGATTCTAATAAGTATCATTGCCCTCCTGAAAGTAGCAGAATGGAAAATGGAGCGGGAAACAGATTGGAGTTTTTAGTGACAGTCAGGCTGCACTTAAGGCTCTGGAGAACGCAAAGCAAACCTCAAAGATTGTTCAAGAATGTAAGAAGAAGATTAATTCTGTTGCAAGACAGAATAAGCTCGAACTTATATGAGTTCCAGGACACTGCGTAGTTCAAATGAAATTGCCGATGAATTGGCCAACTGTGGATCAGTGATTCCCCCACAGTGACCAAAACCAATAATCGGAATCAAGAAGTGTATCAGCGATTATATGTACAGGTATCCCTCGTATAACGCGATAGTTACGTTCCAGAAGAATTGCGCGTTATGTAATTCCGCGTTATCTAAAACATAGTTTTCATATAAATTTGGGGGTTATGTTCCAATAGGTTCTTTTTTAAATAAAATACGTACAAAATAACAGATGCACATATATTTCAACTCAATACTAAAGTTCAGACTTTATAATACAATTAAAAACACAAAACAAAAAATTTGAAAACAAACTAAAACAAATTAAAGGTTTATTAAAAACTTTATTGTTATTCTTCAAACTTCATATGGTAATTAATCTGTTTCACTGTCTTCAAAGATATTTGCACGTGGGCGTTTTGGGGGAGCAATAGCTTCATCAGAAGATATTTCTTCAACATAGTTTTCGCTATTGGATAAGGAACTCGTTCTGGGACCTTGTGGTTCTTCTACTGGTTTTATAATTGCAAAATCTGTTATCAGTTTTTGGTGGGTGGTTTTTTTAAGCTCCTTTTCAATTTCGTAATAAGGTGCTAGATTAATATCTATTCTATCTATCTAAGGCAAAAAAGGGTAATTCCCGGTTTACATTAAAAATACATTACATATTATAAATATGTGGTACGCAAATTAGTGTTACCAGATTTTATAATTATGTATTTTCCCCTTCGCATTATATAAGCCTAAATTTCCCGTTGTACTGAAACCTAATTTTTCCAAATCGCGTTATATCGAAACCGCGTTGTATAAGACCGCGTTATACAAGGGATACCTGTATATGAAATTTACATAAAGAGCGATGGTCCGGTCTGGAATGCTGCAGGACTGCAAAGTATTTTGTGACAAGCCCGAACAGGAAACTGTCGGACTTTCTTCTAAAACTTGGAAGAAAAGACGTTCGGTTGATGGTCGGTAGTATTATATGACACAATTCATGAGGTCAACATATGACTACCATTGGATTCATTGACCACTGAGCATTTTTTCTGTGAGCAAGGCTACGAATTTAGATAGAATTGAATGATAATACAAAAGAGAAATATTGTTGGAATGATTTTTTTTTTTTAATTGTAATCTGGTCGATAATTTCATGGCATTTATTTTTTATGTATGAAATAAAACATTTGTCCGCCGTGGCTACGAGTTACAAGGTGTATTCGATAAGTCCAATTGTTCTGTCTACTTTTTCCAATAAATCTGACCGTATGGCGTTAGTGGCGGCTTAAATATTCCAATAAATCGATTGTTAAGTGCGCTGGCACGTTGCGCCGTCTTGTTGGAATCAAATGTCGTCGGTGTTTAGCTATTTAATCGATGATGCCGCCAATGCTCTATAAACTTCGCGATCAGATTTATTTTTTTTAAGTAAATTTTCGCAATTCGGAAGCGTTGTTCCGGCGTTAAATGATTTATGATGACTTGTCAAATCTTACTAAACAGAAATGTGCCATTCTCAGCTGAGAACCTATAGTCATCGATATCGATAATTCTCATGCAGTTAAAAAAATATCCCATACACAAAATTTAGAGAAATTTTATAAATTATAGCTACATTTTTTATAATAATCTTAATACAAATAATAATACTAATGGAAAATAAAGATGTTGTTATATCAAAGTTTCACAAATTTTCTTCAGATTTATATATGCCCTTTAAATTCGTTATATCGAGATTTCACTGTAAACTAATTATAAATAATTTGTTTTGAAATTCTCTTACTAGACCATACGCGAAAAAAGAAACGAGTTGTTGCTAAAAAGCAGTAGCCGCAACTCCCAGTATAAACAGCTTTATAATTCCATCGATATTGAGTAAAAAATTGTGCTTGATGGGTCAACCGTGGACCACACGCATATTTCAATGGCATTATGTTGGAATTCACTCCACCAATTTATTATTACAATAAATAAACAATATGTAAATATTAAAATAAATGCACATTGTTAAGTATATGCTACAACATGTTAAAAATATACGTATATATGTACGTACATACATAAGTTTGACCTCGATCTGGCTGATGACCGCCATATCTTCCAAAATTGTTTACCTGTGAAACTATTTGATTTATGTCCCAAGTGCTTATATATCAACGTCAGCTATTAAAAACATGTCACAAAAAATGTAGAAAAATATTCATTTCCAATTTTCGGCACCTCAAAATAGTTAACGAATCTCTTATTTGATTTCAAAATTCTAAATTATTACAACTGATTTCCTTTTGATATTGCAAAAACAGCAATATGAGTAAAAGACCTTTAGGTAAGTATTGCGTATTTCAATGTTGTTTTCGGGTATCAAATATTCATAATATTTTTTTCTGGCTTGCATAGGCCCCGGACCCGGTGCTTACATGTTACCGCCCACTGTCGGCTATGAGAATCATGATAATCGAAAACAACGTATGCCGCAGTATTCATTCGGTACACGCTCGTATAGGCACGAGAAACTACTGGGACCAGGAGCCGGAGCCTACAAGGTAGATACTTTGACGCGTTATGGCGTAAGTACTAGCAATCAATTTACAATCCAAGGCAGAACGTATGTGAAAGGTAAAGTTTTGATTGGGCTTTTTATATTTTTATTTTGCCTCTAAAGATATATGAATGTATATTTCCACTACTTTCAGAAAAGAACATTGGTCCAGGTCCGGGTGCACACGACGTGCATCTAAAACCATTCTTCAAGGGCACCGATGCGCCAGCTTACTCAATGTCTTGGCGTAATGCCTATGCTTTCAAAAGCTCTACACCTGGGCCTAATGTGTATGGTGTAGATGTGTCACCAATTAAGCAAGCATTTCCAGCCTACAGCATGTAAGTAATGCATTTTAAGAAGTTTACTTTGTTTCCTGCAGTTTTAATTTATTTATCGATCCAGGGGCATCCGATGCGGTTTAACTGGCAAAGCTATATCACCTGGACCAGCGGCTTATGGTGCTGGAAATTTATCGGTGAAACTACCTCGTAGCCCTGAATTTTCAATTTCCGGCCGTAATCCGTACTCATTCAAAAAAATTGGACCTGGTCCAAACAATTATAATCTCATATATTACCGTCCCGGCAAATCAGGGCAAGCATATTCCTTCGGTATACGTCACCACGACTTTGCGCCTCCAATGATTGTTAAATGTGATAACATGTAGTTGCAATATTAAGATGAAATCTTAAACAATTTTTTTGGTTATTAATTTTTAAGTAAAAATGCTCAAGTTTTGTAAGAATGTAAAATTAATATAAATAAAAAAAGTTAAATTTTTCGGCAACCAACGTCAAAAAGTTCCGCATCAATTGGCTTCAGTTCCCTAAATGTCCTTGGTGAAAGTTTACCATCTAGAGAACAAATCCTAAATTGTCGATGGGGCAGGACTGTCCACAGGTACAGCCAGACTTCGCCGAAAAGTGTAAATAATTAGTGTGCGATAAGGAAATGGCACTGCTAGGACTGCATGAGAATACCAGGAAATCACATTTCGAGAACTTGATCATTTCAGACACTGTCAAGACATTTATTTTAAATAAGTTGCAATATTCAAACTCCATTCAAACAAACATCAAAAGAAGGTTGGATATTTTGCACAGTGAAAACTATTTATATATGTACTTACATATGATAGGTCCAATCCCAGCGGGCTATATTGAGTGAAAGCTTAATTTACGAACTGTATGAGAAAACAACTCCTACCCTCGAAGTAAGAGTTATAGTTAGCCAAATAATTGTCACGTTTTCACTCTTTCATACAGTACTGAGAAAGGATTTATCTTAACTATCTCCAAGAATCGCTAGAGCAAACTGTCTATTTCGAGATAAAGGCTTTTTTAATATACTCAAGTAGTCCAGTATCTCTTTTCGTTAAGATAGCTGTGAACATAAACATTCAGAAGCCCTAGCTTGGCATGAGGAGTATTCGTAAGGTGGTCAATCTGCACGTGTCGCTTTTTCATATTATATTATTACTACTTCTTCATTGGCTCTGAGCGATTTTGACTTAGCTCAACACAGCGCAAAAATCTTTATTTCTTTCTCGTGCTGTCTCACTGTCAATTATTTTTCTTAGCAGTGCTCTTATAAGAAACATTCTACTAGGTCAAATTGAGAGCCGTCAAGCACACCTTATTTAATATATCTTGCTTATGGTACTCAAATACTGGTAAGTAAAGTTAAAAGAAAATGTTTTTCACAAGGGAGATAGTAGTAGAACGCTATGTAGAAATTAGAATTCTTACCTCTTAAATTTTAGGAATTACGAATATACATACATATGTATCTAATAGTATGCGCCCTTATTAAGAGCGATTAAGGGAAAGAAATAAATATTGTATATGTATACAAGCTTCCGCCGTAACCGAATCGGATGGTTGCGAGTGCCGGAGTTCAAAACCCGCTGTGGGCTCGAAACACAAAAATTATAGAAAATGTTTTTTTCTAATAGCGCTCGTCAATTGGCAAGCAATGGAAAGTCTCGGAGTGTATTTCTGCCACTAAAAACCTCTGCCAAATGCCATTATAAAGCGGCGTAAGACGGGACTTTGTGTTCTACTTCTTCTTAATTGACACGATAGCCGTTTAAACGATATTAATCGTTGGCACCAGTAGAGCACACCAAATGAAGCTTGCACTGTCTCCACCTGATCTTTCCAACGCCAAGCAGATGTTTTTCTTCTCTCCCATCACCAGTAAGTACCACATCCAATACTTTCAGGGCTGAGGCAGCAGATCCGCTGGATCTTTATTCCCTGCACTATGTTTATGTCACTGGATCGGACAGTGCACAGACGGACCATAAACGACATTCATCGGGAGACCATTACCACCTTCCTAAGCTCCCGACCCCCGAATGCCGTTATCGGAGTACAACCATCGTTCTGGATACTGTAGCAGGTTTAACTCCTACTTATCCAGAATTGACCCCGACATGCTTAACATATATCCGGCATGTGAAGGCCCCCCGCACCACACTAACTACCTTTTCACACGCCCCATCAAACCCACTCATCTAACATCCCTCTCCCTCTGGACCCAACCTGTCGAAGCAGCTAGTTTCCAGGGCATACCGGTAGATGAGCTAAACGAGTAGTGCCTTTGAGCACCTCATGTTCCATTCTGACCAAATTCTTTTTGGAGCGGAACATGCCAGATTATCAACCCATCTCGTGTTGAAGTGGCATTGCTACTTGTACCACGCAATTTGTAGGTTGAGAGAGGTATCCTTCAATCTCCATATCAAGAGGGAGGCGAGTGGTAGAACTCTCTCTCGCTAATTTGTCAGCCTTACAATTCCCTTGTATGCCTCTATGCCCTGCCAGCCATATCAAATGGATGAGGAAAAATTTCGCCACCTCGTTAAGAAATGCCCGACATTTGCGAGCAAATAAATTTAATCGCCGCTTGGCCATTAGAAAAAATATATACATATTTCTCTAAAGATAGTAACATTTTTGCCTAATCAGGCAGCTACCTCATTAATGGGGAGAATTTCAATTTGAAATACCCTACAGTTATTAGGAAGACGAGCCGAAACGCTGACTTTTGGCTTCTTACTCCAAAGCCAACATCGTCCAGCTTGGAGTCATGAGTATAGAACAGTAAGCAGTTTTTCCGACCAGTTATTTTGTCAACCCACTCACGTCCAGCTGGAATTCTAGTACTAAATAACCTATTAAAATATGGTTCAACCAAATGATAGTCAACAGGATTTGTTGGACGCAGACCGGGTGATATGGTCGGGGGTCCAACATCTAAATCGCGCCATTGATTAGTTGAAGCAAGCTGAGCACCAGTGTTACCAGCATTCTGTTTACCAACCTAGTCTAGGTCAGGTAAGAAGAAAAAAGTTTTCAGAGGATCAGAGGATGTGGTTCTAAGAGCGCCGCTGATACATCTAGACGCTATACGTTAAACTTCCTGATACATCTAGACGCTATACGTTAAACTCCGACTCTTGCCCACTAAACTACAATTCCGTAATGGATGATAGGTCTATATAGCTAGTGACTGTGCTTTCAATATAACCATAACCATAACCAGAGAACGTTGATTTGATAAAAAAAAGTTCAGTTCTAACTTGGGAGGAACAGAACCTGTCCACGAAAAACACCTCAGACATTTTTTGTGAAATGTTCACCAGGGTTGGCGTTGAAACAAAGTGTTTGCTTACATTTGATGTTACATATTATTTTGTTGTTGTAGCAGCATAAACATACCCTATACTTATTTGGGGAATGCTGCTGAAGTGACAGTCCTTGGCCGGATATAAATACGGGTCGTTCCGGTAACGTAGAACCGACTGTCGTGGGATATTATTTTGTTGAATCTCGTTGTTTGCATATTTGATTATCAATTTGATTTCCCATATTACGTAGATATGAACTAAACTTAAGTTTTTTTTTTTATTTATTTCTTTCATTTATATTTTTTATTTATTTTCGTTATTTTCTATTTAGTATTTATTTTTCTATTTTTATTTATTATTTATATTCGTTATTTATTCAATAAAATGAAAAGTAAATAATATTTTCAACTCAAAACTAGTTAACAATTTGATAAAAATTAATTAGATCTTCATTACAAAATCATTAAATTCCTTCAACCAAATCAAATTAATATCTGCATATGAAAAATCATTCATAGAGAGTTACAAAAGATCAAATGCGCATACATAAATATTTATGTATATGTCTGCAAGCATACACACAACACCAAAAAAACCACCGTTCATCAAAAATAATGTTCCCTTTATTTTTGGCATATGCCCATCCATACATATACTCGTATGTGATTTTATAGATATATATATTATATGAGCCTGCGGGATCTTGCAACAGCAAAATTATCACCATTCACGAATTAATATGAACGATGGTTGCGAAAATTTTTTTTTATACATTACCAACACAATCTCAGTATGGTAAACAAACCGTCGTGACTTTCTACTTGACATCAGCAAATCAGCTGATGCCTTCAAAATTGCTGAGATCTGACTTTCGGTCTGATGTTGGCCACACCTCTGCCTTCTGTACAGCGTCCAATAAGTTGTTCATACGGAAAGGAAGTAACATAAATAAAAACTGCGTTGATTTTTTCTTTTGCCACCAACACCATCTCATCTTTTTTTTCGTAAACAAACCGTCGTTACTTCGCATTTGACGTCAGCAAAACGGTTGATTCCTTCAAATTCGCTGAGAGCCGATTAACTGTGTGATGTTGGCCATACCTTCTGAGTTCTTTCACCATGCATAAACTGTGCAGAGCAATATACATTAGTGAGCATAATTGCACTCAATTCTGTTAAGAATTTGAAATTATTTTCGCCTTTCAATTTCATGTTTGTCAATTTACACTATTCCGTAGTCCATGAGACTTCCCAATAACTAATCGAGCACTTCATGAATTTTGAACAGCTGACTCTCCTACACGAAGAAAGGCAAACATGAAAAATCTATACCGCATACGAAACACATCCGATTCCCTTATCAAAACTTTTTTAAATAATTCAAGTAATAAACACATCGCACTGTTTATACCATTTTAATCATAGCTTGAAAACCTTTTGAATTGAACGATATTAAATAATTTAAGCATATATCCATTACCAAAGAACCTCACAGAAATAGTTAAAATTTTATGATATATGTGATATGAAACTTGCAATCCTTTTGAATTGACCGATATTAAGTAGTTTAAGCACATATCCATTACAAAAGAACCTCGCACAAATAGCTATAATTTTAATCAATTTAAAGGAATCGTGACATGAAACTCGAAATCCTTTTGAATTGATCGATATCAAGCATATATCCATTACCAAAGAACCTCACAGAAATAGTTATAATTTTAATCAAGTTAAAGAAATCGTGACATGTGTATCACCCTATGTTGCCAATTGCATTCGCTTTTAATTTTCATTCGTATAGAAACGCAAAAAATTTAATTCCGTTAATTTTGGCCAAAAAACTCGAACAAAACGAAAAAAAAAATCGCAAATACGGGGAAAAATATAAAAAATAAAAAAATCGTCTCAGTTCAAAACGGTAAACATTTAAGGATCGCTCATGTGCACCTTAATTAGAAAAAGAAATTTGATGTGAAAGAGAGTGAAGTGGATGTGAAAGTTAGTTGTAGTTAAGGATCAAGGCACGAAAAACCGCATTTATTCTATAATAGCAACGAATAACATGGACCACATTGAGCAGAAGTTAGGAAACGACGAGCCGGAGCAACATTCATTTGCAAAGACTGAATTCCCAGATGAAGCTCCAACAAGTTCCGAGTCGGTAAAAATAAGGGAAAGCGATTGTGACATGAAACCATTAGGGAGCTCTATCAAGCAAGGTAACATGTCAAGGGATTCCGACTTTTTGAATGTAAAATCAGCAATAAAACAAATGCCAATAATCAACCCATTAGACGACGCTGATACAGAACAGAAAACTCCTGTGCCTGTGGGTGGAGATCGTCATGGTTCATCTGTAGACAATCGATATTTCTATGAAGATGAAGTTTTTCATATTGATAAAAGAGGCCGTGTCAAATTTGGACTGGTTATTGGAACGTCTGAGGCATATGATGGTGATGAGGAAGACGACGTTGAAGGTGCGTTATTGAAAGGTGAAGTGCGAGTAGCGTGGTATTCTGAAGGCAAAGAGGAGGTCCGAGAGGAAAGGGCGGTAAGTAATATGATGTACATATATGTATATGCGTTAAGCAGTGTTCCATATTTAATGCAATTTACTGTTTTTATTTTTTGAAAAATTATATAATTTGCGGTAGACTAAAGTTAAATAGGGAACAATAAATAGTAAAATGGAGAATATTTTGTGCAAGGAATATTATACAATATTGATGCAGTAAATATTACTTGTCATACATATAAGAAAAGGCGTTTAAGTGTTATCCATGGTAAGGTTATTGTGTAAAGCTTGTGATATTTTTTGACCGTTATATGAAATCAGTGTTTGGCAATTGAACAGTTGGCATGGCCATCGGCAAGATACAATGTATTGATTTTTTACGTATAATTTACACCCACTGCTTAAAAAATCATTAGAACATAATTGTTATTTTCTAACATACCAAAGATTGGATTAGCTGATCGCACACTAATTCCTAGTGATGTGGTGCGTCGTTTAGTGCCAGGCAAGGAAACGCAACGTGGCTATTGTCGTGATATTAGAATGCACGCAGATGTAAAAGTGCTGGGCACCAAGTATGTCATAAAAAATGTTATGACCGAACGGCTGCGTCCGATTAACTATTGGCAAGGAGGTAGTGCCGTATGTCTAGATTCTTGGGTTGGAAGCACGAGAGATGTGGAGGAGAAGGCTGTGCTTAGGTTACTAACATTGCTATAACTATACATTTACAATTATTTACTGTTAGATATTTTATTTGTCAGGTCAGCCGCTGGTGCCCGCATTGAAATCTCATCAAATATGTTCCACGCTTTTTCGGACTATAATACTCTTAATACAACAGGAATCTTTGATCCTCATGTATTCTTTCCGGGTAATGTTGTAGTGGGCCGTTTACAATCATTAGATTCTGTGAAATTGCTAACGCCCAATATACCGATACACAAAAACAAAAAAGGAAAAGCATTAAAAGGAAGGGTAAGTAGAAATTCTAAATGTGGTTATACATTTATAAATAAGGCAGAACTTTTTAACGTTGTTATATATTCGTATTTTGTAATCCACCTAAAATTCGTATGTATTTGCATAGTATACAATTGAGTCTGTCGAGACTACTTCAGTTTGGGTTGACTGGCAATGTAAAGCTCTCTCTGATGCAACTGATATTGACGCCGCCCTTCTTGAGCAACCAAATCCTTGTGTGAGTGGTGAGGACTTGCAACGGTTGAAACGTTTAAATCTCTTTGAGTCATGCATGCCCCAGATAAGCGATCGCAACTATTTAAAATTTTCCAGTCTTGATACCTGTATAAAAAAATCGCAATGGGGAAAAGATTTAGGTGGGTTCACTACTTTACCAAATTTGGTTTTTTTATGCTAATTATACTATCTTTCAGCCAGTAAATTTAAAGAAGAATTTGCACAAATTCAAAAAACAATTGAAGATTTAGACATTCAAAGAAAAAAAAATAAACCCAGTTCAGTTGACGTTGATTCGAAAAGGGCAAAACCTAAAAAGTCTACTTCGAAATTAGATAAACCGAGCAGCGCTGATAGCAAAGAAGAGACGAGCCCACACGAAACTTCCGTTGAACAAGGTGCATCCAATTTGCAAACGAAAGAAACTTCTGGATCAAATGTAGAACCAGAATGGGTTACAGATGAGGAAGATGAAGAGGATGATGAGGATGAATATTTCTTCAATGATGATTTCTATGAAGATGGTGTTAGCACTACAACCTGTTCAACTCCTTCGCCTCATCACAGTCCAAAACCTAGCAAACGACACTTTTTAAAAAAGAAAAGTAAAGCACCCACAAAACGTGCACCTTCTTTCATGATTCCGGAGTTTCAGCCAAAAGATGGCGATGAATTAGTCACTGAAGTGGGTGTTGTATTCAGCACTGCTACTGTCGTTTGGCAAGATGGCACCGTAGAGGCTGATATACCATCCACACAATTGTACCCTATACACCATTTGGATAATCATGTACGCCGGCAGAATAACTTACATTTAAATAAGCTTATAATACAATATTTCTAGGAGTTTTTCCCGGGAGATTTCGTTACGTCCGGCAAAGAAGGTGCTGATACGAGCTATCGTAATTATGGTGTCGTACAAATGGTGGATCACCAGGGACGTACAGCGCGTGTAAAATGGTTTACAACGTACACATCGGCGGATGAACCGAGGTGCGTGATATTAATTTGAATTATTTACATTCAGATTTTATACTTACAATCCATTATACATAGACCCACATATAATGGTGAAACCGAAGTAAGTGTTTACGATTTAAAAGATCATGCTGACTTTCAATATCGCCCTGGAACCATGGTTATACGCGTTGCAAATTTTGTTGGAGAAGATGCCACTTGTACAGCAGGTCAAATCATAGATAATTACACTGATGGGCGAACCAAGGTGTGGTGGGTGGACGGACATATAAGTATGTGTTGGCCACAAGATTTGTTTGAAGTTGGCCAGAATGAGTACGCTGATTGGGGCCAAGAATCTGAGGATTCGTGGGAAACAGAATCGGAAAATAGCGAACTGGGGGGCAGTACACCCATGGTAGCTCTGGAAGAATCGCAGGTTATGTGGAACATTGAGCGCACACGTGTTGCTATTGCGCGTTTAGAAGAAATTTTCAGTATGAGTCCAAAGTTGCAAAATGTCGAAGTTAGTATAGTATTGATTTAAACTTAACCGATACTAAAAATAATTTTTTTTTTTCCATATTTAGGTGATGCGTAATTTGTTAAATGTTTACAAAGGTTGTCGTTACTTAGATCGATTAATGAACACCAGCTTTTTTCATGAAGATAATTTCATGGTAACTGTCGAATAGCTCTGTATCAAAAAGAGAGTACCATTAATACTAATAAACGCATTCTTTTCCATTTAAGGGCCTTATTGAACGTGTACGTATAGGTGGGTCTCAAGCGGTTGCGGAACGTGCGCAGGATCGAAAAAATCGTCTGTATAATTATGTGCCAGCTACTTCACCAAATGTGAAACAACATATGACAACTCATGCAGAATCGTCTCATCTGACTATTGTTTCTTGCACATGCCCAAGCACCAGCACGCACTCTAACCTTGCAGCAGCAGCTGCATCCAAAAAATATGCACCCAAAATTATCTTCAACATTTCGCGAACGCCGTATAAAACTCCATCAAACACTGGTAATGTTCCTGGTGCAGCTACTGGCTCTTCTGCTAGTGGCAGTCTCCCTATGCTGCCTCCTGTGGTAAAGTTAAAATCGTCAACAGCGACCGCTACTATGACATTAGCATCATCACAACACAACTCGTTTGAGAAAGCTGGAGGTACGCAGTTGGCAGTAGCCGATGAAGAGCCACAAACCGTTCATAACACGGATAGTAAGACAGTATTGAGCCATCAACAAAACATTATTGCCCAGAATAGTCAACTGATCCACTCAGCTATGCTTAACATTGAAAAAGCATTCGAAAAAACTTGCCAAATAAAATCAGTACCGGCAACATCACAGGTAAAACCTCGTTTGTATAAAATTAAATATATTTTATCTTAATTTCAAAGTTGTATTCATTATTGAAGGATGACTCCGGTAATTATTCGCGTAATGAGAACTGTGATGGCAGTTCAACCAGCTATGCCAGCTACTCAGATCTCACAAATGCAGATGGAAATGGGTCGTTAACGAAAGTTAATGATGATCAAAAGTCAATATCTTGTAGCAGCATCGAATTTAATGAAGATGCGCCGCCTGAAATGGATTGTGTGCGCCTCTGTTCGTTACTAAAGGAACAGTTAATTAAATGCATACAACAAATTCGTGAAAAATTCTACCAAGGCGATAATCTCAATTTGAACGAAGTATTCGGTTTTGATGACAATGAGAGGTCGCTATCCGGAGAAGCAGTGGTCTTATCTGAAGAAAAGTCAGCGAAAGGCAACGAAGAAGGAAAACCAAATGTGGTGGAGAAAAAGTTTCAAAATTTGAAAAAAGCCGATGTACCTGTTGAAAGAACAGATTCAGCAACAGAATCGCAAGATTCCATTGTAAGCTCGCCTGTCTCACCAATGTCGCTCGTAAATGTAGCATCGGAAAGTTTTCAAGTTTTGGCGCTATCGCCATCGGGCCACAAGTATCAATTGACCATTTTTCATCCACATAATACTCAGCAATATTATAGAGCAGTACAACGCGAACATCGCATGTTGAAGTCTTCGCTGCCACCTGGCGTCTGGGTTAAGTAAGTGGGATTTTTTTATTTAGTTAAATAGAAAGGATACACATTCGTATTTGATGACTCCGTAGAATTTTTGAAGATCGCATTGATTTGCTCAGCGTCATGATTGAGGGTCCAAAAAAGACGCCATACGAAGATGGTTTGTTTTTCTTCGATATTCAGCTTGGCCCCGACTATCCAAAGAGTCCGCCATTGTGCCACTACATAAGTTATTGCTCAGATCGCTTAAATCCAAACCTATACGAAGACGGTAAAGTATGTGTGTCTTTGCTGGGCACTTGGGCGGGGCGCGATTCAGAAGTTTGGGGTCCAAATAGCACTCTACTCCAGGTGATTGTTTCTATACAAGGTCTGATACTGGTACCTGAACCATACTTTAATGAGGCTGGTTATGATAAACAAAAAGGTACAGAAATAATTTGGTCCATCAAAGTAAAAAAATACGTTGAAAATTATCTGTTTCAATTTAGGTTCACAGCAGGGCAGCGAAAACTCACGCATGTACAATGAAATGGTTATCATCAAAATGGTGCAATCGTCTACGAAGCTTTTACAGCAGCCACCAGAACTATTTCGACGCGAAATATACGAACATTGGAAACAACGTGGTTTTTTAATGTACGAACGCATTAAAGGTTGGATGGAATTATCCAAATCAACACCAAATAACCAAAACGAAGTGGGTAAAACAAAATGTGCAGTAGAAGAAGAGGTGTATCAGCCAGAACAATCAAACTTGACTGCCGGTAAGAAAGGTTTTTCAGCAGTGCAAATTAGTAAAGTGACCAAAAATAACGTCTTACTGAATTTTTCAGTTATCCCAGAAAATGTGAAAATTAACTACGCTCCTCCCGATTTCCCACTTGTACCTGCTAGCCGTGGCTTTTGTTTAACATTAGTGGACCTCATAGAAACATTTAAAATGAAATTAGTAGCGCTAAGTACGGAACGTAAACAGTCGATGGAGAAAGATGATGCAGCCACGATTATAAAGGGCATGGATTAGAACATGAAATTAGCACCAATTGTGACTGTCGTGCTTTTTTTGTTCGCCTAAACGACTTTCTGTAACGACTTTTTCTGTGTAAAATTGAGAAATTTATCAAATTCTATTTTTTATTATTTTATTTGAATAATTTTCGCCTATTGTATGGTACTTACGTTACATTTGCGTTTAAGCATTGCCGATTCGAATTCTTACATGCATACAAGAATTTAACACTAACTTTTTATAAACAAAGTATTAAATTACTAATTTAAGTCACATACTCACATATTTGAAGAACATTTGTCTAAATTACATGAAATAATACTCAAACACATGCTGTAAATTATAAATCTCAAAAAAGAAAAATAGCTCAACCTACATAATTATATGCCTCAGTCATAAAAGGAAATAAATTACTAGAAATTCTAAATTGAAAATGTAAACCGAGCGCAGGCTAAATTTAGTACTAAAAAGTGTTGTGCATTTTATCAGCAAAATAAGCAGGGAAAATCTGCAATTATTTTCCTTATCAGATTTTTAATCGACATGTAACTATTAAGAAAAACGAAGTTGTAATTATTGAAACAACAAAAATAAATGAGATGCAATTGTCGATCAGAAAATGGATTATACATATATTTAGAGGATTCACAAGTTGTAAAGCCATAAAATCCTAAACTGTACTTTATATTATGATAGTTTAAAAATTTTGTTGTTGTCTTGCACAGAAAAAGGAATTAAAAAAATACAAACTGTGATTGCTATTTGTACTATGTCGTAACTGCTCAATTGCGCTTCTGTGCAGTGTAAGACAAAAATTGCTTGTGTATAATTTTAGGAGCGGATTAAACCAAAAAGAAAAAACGTGAAGGAGTAGTCACGACTGTAGTAATTTTTAAGAATTTGCTTTATGACTTATAACCTTATGAGACTATATGAATCCCCTAATTATATTATCAAAACTTCAATAATAACCAGATTTAAAGAAAGCTTTCAAAAAAACAACCTTAAATGTGAGCTTAAATGATGTGTTGTTGTTTGCAGTAAGTAGAGTATTTAATTATTTGTTGTAAGATATTAAAAGTGAAATTTTGTGGCTCCACAATTATTTATGAATTTAATGTTTTCTGAAAAGAGAAGCGCTTAACATTTAAAAATTCTCAATATTTGCAAAAACAATTGAATTCTCATTCAAATTTATTATCATTCTGCCAAAAATGCTTGTAACCCAGTATGCAATACATGCATGATACTGCTTTCTTAGCGAGCAAATTAAACTAAACGCCCTCACTTGCATACTGTGAAATTGAATGAAATTAAAATAGAGAAAAAAAGGCAGAATTGTTAAAAGTACAAAAGCTCAGCTTACTTAAATTATTTAAGTAAATTGATAATCCTTGGCGCTCTTGTGAGACGGTATGATAATTTATATATTTTTAAAATTCTTAGTGAAAAATAATACGCTCTCTAGTTGCAAGCAGCTTTGCAAGATTTCAGTTGTGCATCAGTTATCAGGTGGCAGAAATTATTGACATTACTAGTATTAATAAGTTGCAGCCTTGAGGGAAGTATTTTTAAGAGCGATTGAAGCTAAAAATGGAAAATATACCAAAGAACGTTGCCTTCTGCAAAATTCGCAACTATAATTTAATCAACTCGTACATATAACTAAATTCAATTCAAGTATTAATAAAATAATTTTAAAACGAACGAGAAGAGCTTTCCGAATGCAAATAAATATATAAAAATATGCCATTACACTCACTAGTGGAAGCTTAAGTCATTTATAAATAGAATGAATAATGGTAATTAAAAAAAAACGACTATTATTATAATGAAGAAAATTAAAAACAAAAAAAAACATGTTTATAAATTTAAAACTCTCCAGTCAGTTGCTAAAACCTTTAACTCAACCAAAAGCATAGCTTAAAAATGTTTAATTTATTTTCTTTAGCTATGAATAAAGTTTTAAAATAAACACATTATGTTCGTTAAACAATAATATACTGTTTTCATCTGCACTACTGGCAATAATGTACATACATACATGCATACATTGCACTTCACTGGTTATTGCACATAGTCGACGACTATCAGTCCTCCAAATTTTGCATAATCCAATCAATATAATGTGTAACTCGTGTATAAATCCCTGGCCAAGACTCTAAGCCGCATGGCTGCATACCGAATGACACAATACCAACGACAAAATACGGCGCATTCATATCACGGCCACGCATCGTCAGCGGCGCTCCAGAGTCGCCTTGACATGTATCCTGCTTAGCTTGCCCACCCGCACATAATTGCAAGCTTTGGTTCACCGGAATGTTAATTTTTTTGAATTGCGCTTCACAAGCATCCGTATGCCAAATGATTAGCGAAATTTTCTTCTTCACTGTGCTGTAGGAGCTCACCTCCGTGCGACCCCAACCGGCCACGTCTGCGTATTCATTCTCAAATGTCATCTGTCGTAATTCATTCGTGCTTGGTAGACAGATGGGACGTATCATATCCGAGTAGTTCACATTCTCCGCCATTCGAATCAATGCAATATCGTAAAATTCGGATCGTGAGTGTGGTATGTATTTCTCATGGATAATGATGCGTTCGATCTTCACCTCTACATATGGATCTGAGCACCGACTGTGTCCGTCAGCAGTTTGAATACAATCGGGATTTGAACTGATGTTCCATTCGCCCAGGCGTACACTGTCGAGTTTCCAACTAGTAGGTATGTTGGGATTTCTAAGGCAGTGTGCGGCGCTGAGCACGTAACGTCGGTTGATGAGCACGCCGGCACAATTAAGAGCCATGGCGTTATAAGCTATAGCAAGGGAAGAACGTAAAATCAATAATAACCTTATAAAGTGTTAAAAGTAGATTTATTTATGAACATTTTTGGAGAATTAATATTTGATGAGTTCGTCCCCTTAGTATTAAAATAGCCTATAAATTTTTTGATGTTTTGAGAAAATGAATCTCAAACTTTTTGTCGAAAGTAGCTCTCACTCAAATCTGGTTATGTCTGTAAATATTTATTATTTTTTGACTGACGTTTTGACTCACTTTGTGGAACTAGAATTTGACAAAATTTTGACCACATATAAAATCGACGATGGAGAATCCAAAAATTCAATAAAAAAATAATAGCCTATAAGCACATAGGCTATTGTTATACTAAGGGGACGAGTTGTGGTTAAGCCTCATGGAAGTTTTAAGTAATATTTTTTCAACAAAATTTTCAGAATGAAAACCTTTCACGCTGTGTTTAGAGTTGGAGTTAGCCCCAGACGAATACTAGAATATGCTGTTTCACACGACACAGTTCCCAAGACAGTCGGTTCTACGTTACCAGAACAACCCGGATTTGTTTCCGGCCAAGGACTGTCACTACAGCAGCATTTTCCGCACATGTATTTGGAATATTTATGCTGATACAACAACAACTAAAAGGTGTTGTAAAAAATAAGAAAATAATATTATATAATTGGCGTTTACACTTCTGTTAGGTGTTTGGCGCACTGTTCCTCCTATTTGTGGCGTGAGACTTGATGTTGAGGGAGCTACAGTTTTAAATCTACTCCGAACGGGAAATGGTTTTTTATGAGGACCTTTTTCATGGCAGAAATACACTCGGAAGAGTGCCATTGCCTGCCGAGGGGCGACCGTCTTAGGAAACTTTTTCATTTTGCTGTTTCATGCACGAAGACTCGAATCTACGCACTCCCGAATGGTAGTCACGCACCAACCCATTCGACTACGGCGGTCGCCGAGTGTTGTAGTAGGTTAAAAACCTCTACCCATCCAGAATCAACAATATATGTCCGGCCGCCGTAGCCAAATGGGTTGGTGCGAGACTACCATTCAGAATTCACAGAAAGAACATAGGTTGGAATTTTGTTGAAACACCAAAATTAAGAAAAACATTTTTCTAATAGCGATCGCCCCTCGGCAGGCAATGGCACACTTCCGAGTGTATTTCTGCCATTAAAAAGCTCCCCAAAAAATATCTGCCGTTTGGAGTCGGCTTGAAACTGTAGGTCCTTCCATTTGTGGAACAACATCAAGACGCTTGCCACCAATAGGGGAGGAACTCGCCCAAACACCCAAAAAGGGTGTACGCGCCAATTATATATGTATATATATATGTGAAAGTACCCCTCACATGCCTCCTTAAACCTATTCATATACCCCCTTAAACCCACTCACCTCCCATTTTACCCAACCTGTCGAAACAGCATGTTTCCTGGTCCTATCGTTAGATGAGATAGACGATGACAACTAGAATGTTTTCGCCCGATTTCTGCTGGAAATTTATTAATACTTTTCAAATGGAAAGGACCATGTATAGCGTGCGGTGGGTTCTACGTACCGGTGTAGACCCGTCCTATAACCGAACAAGCATTGCCGCTTCAGCGCATTTTTCAAAGGTATTAGAAGTTAATACTAAGGTGACTCGTGATAGTATGGCATGATTCGTGACTCGTAGTTGCTTGCGAATCCTCGAGGTTACAACTATTTTAACGTGGCGGGTTAAAAACCAAGCGCACAACCAGATATCCTGGGCTGTTTCTCCTTCTCACATTAGCTCCGTTCGAGAATGCCCGGAAGCTATCCCGAGAATACTTAGGCGAAGCCCGGAAGTTTTAAGCTGCTTGGACCATATGCAGAAGAATCGTCCTGGCCACTCCCAAGTGAATAGCGATCACGAACTTTCACCACTTGCGTAGACTTCTACCATACATATGCAACCATCCTTCGATGGAACAATGAGCTTTACGACGACGTAGACATAGCGTAGCGAATGAAGATCTAGCGGCCTCATTGGTTGGGTCATGTCGTCCGAATGGATACAAACGCTCCGGCTCTGAAAGTATTTGCTGCGGTACCAGCTGGTTGTAGCAGAGGAAGAGGAAGGTGTCCTAACTACTGTCGGTATTGTTGCAGCAGATAAAGTTCTGACTACCCCAAGGGATCCATGGATTCACGGATATAACAATGACCATAGCTGATAATATTGACACTATTTGGATTGATGCCAGAAGCGCTATGAACTAATTCTCTGCTAAGATTATTTATATAATTTTTGCTACAACAATGACTTATGAGACTGACCCTTTCAAAGCTGGCCTATATTGAATCTGTACACGTGAGTGGGTATGCGAACTTACAAAATAATTTATATTTTTCTGTACTTACGCCTTTGATACTTTATCAATGCTGACCACGGGTATTCACCCAGCTCTGTATCAACGCCACCAAAAATACGCGTATTAAAAGTGATCCCACAAACTCCTTTTGAAGGCAGCAGTTTACCTGAGTCCCCTTCCAGATTCTCTGCATTGGGATTATCTAAACAGCACACCTAAAACAAAAAATACAGTCATGTACTTGATCCATCTCAATCTGAGCTTACATTATTGAATTCAAAAGCTGTTCAACTATGATGCACCTACGCGTGTTTTATCCTGTCCCAACGTTGCATTGGTATCAAAACCGCAGTAGCTTTGACGCAGAAATTGTATAATTTGATTGTTCAAATTTTTACCTGTAACTAAGCCGTATAGCGTTGGGCAATCCGATAGGGGGACGCAATGACCTTGCAATCCGAAGGGTGTGTTGCAAACACCATAGCTAACAAACACTAAAAAATCAAAATAGATCCATAAATCAAACTACAAAATATTGCATTTCTTACAAACTAAAAAATATGTGAAGTACTGTTTAGTAATTCATTTAAAACTTAATTGAAGTTGTATTTAGTATAAAAGAAATCAATAGCAGAAGGGTTTGAGAGCAGATTAACCTTTTTAATGTTCTTTGAATACGAGGATTACCTAATATATATTTTGCGCCAAATAATGAAAATACAGCAAAATAATAATGAAAATGGTCTTATTGTTTTCTCCTTGGAAGTCAATACACTTTTGCATTTTCTTGAACCAAGTTTCAAAGCGCTTTTGCCACTTAGAAGTGAATACCTCCAAAACGAGCTGCTTAAAGGCCTCTAATTTTATTTTTGATGTTCGGGAACAAAAGAAAAGGATAAAGCACCAAATCAGGACTGTAAGGCAGATTACCAATTAATTTGATGTTTGAGCTTAGAAACTATTTTGTAATGTGTGAAAGCTCGAATCGTCTTGGTGAAGGATGATTCGTCTTGGCAGTTGATTGTTCTTAGTTCTCCGAAAACGTTTAACAAACAAATGGTTATGTGCCACTCATAATTAAGTTTCTCCAATGGTCAACTTGCGACATAACTAGGTTTTCCCAAAAAACAAGGACCATTTTTTTTGAGGTGCTTCTTCCACGAGTAACTTTTGTTGGATTAAGCGCGTCTTGGGGCACCCATACTATCGATTGATATTTTGTTTCCGGCTTATATGCATTAAACCAGGATTTGTCCCTGTTGCGGTGTCAGAAACGTTCGTTGAACCACCTCGACTGAATTTCTTCCCCGTTTCTTTACCCCAATCGACACGAATCCTCTCCACGCAATTGTCAAATTATGCGATATCCAACGAGAACAAAACTTCTTATATATCAAATTTTCATGAATTATTGAATGTACGGGTGTGCTGGTCCCACTAACACCCAAGGATGCCTCTCTATCTTGCGTT
Source organism: Anastrepha ludens (assembly GCF_028408465.1). Lineage (NCBI taxonomy): Eukaryota > Metazoa > Arthropoda > Insecta > Diptera > Tephritidae > Anastrepha > Anastrepha ludens. The sequence goes on along the minus strand of NC_071498.1, from coordinate 82,613,412 downwards.
ATAAATTGACGCACAGTATGGATTGTTTTTGGCACAACAACAGTATTTGAACGCCTTCACGAAATTCATCCTGCAAAGATCGATAGCCACGAAGAAACACCCTATACGTTGTACCATCGTGTCACAGTTGCTAACGCCAGAAGTAGAAGTAGGCTGGTCAATGCACTATTGGCTCGACAACCCACGTTGGAAATCGTAATAAATCATCACACGAAAATATTCTCGAGTTAATCCCGTCTTTTAGGTGAGATGAATTTTCAAACTCACTGAAAAAAGAATACATACACTTTGTTCAAAAAGTTCGCCGAATATATTCAGAAAATTCAAAATAAAAGTTTCTTCCTCAAAGGTGATATTATCGCCTTCGAAGTACTCCCTATCAATTGCAACGAACTTATGCCAGCGTTTGATTCAGCCCTCGAAACATTTCAGGAACTTCATTTTCGGTATAGCCTTCAGAGCTGCAAACATGAAGCTTAACTGTAAGCTTAACAGTTAGTGGAAGTTGTTGATTATCAGCAGTAAAGCTGGACCGAGGTTTGCAACTATTCGCCCAAAAGCAAGATTCATCTGTGAATATTACATTTGCCCAATTCTGTTCTGAGTTTGTCTTAGCCCATGCAAGTCTTTTTTTAATGTCTAATAATGAGGTCAGCGGTTTTTTCAATGTGATCCGGAATTTGAGGTCTTCTGCACGTAAACATCCTCGAATCGTGTTTTTGGATACACTAACACAACTTTTCCTTAAAATGAAATCGGCTTCACGCAACGATAAATTCGGCTTTGCAACAACCAAATCAATGATATTCAGATCTTGCTTTGGAGAGATATTTTCTTTTTTCGGCTTCGTCCGGGAAAGTCGTAAACATTTTTGGATTTGGTAAACGTCGCACTTCTTTAACTATTTTGCTGCAGATGCATGGGACATTTTTGGACCATTAGGATGTGTACATAGGAACACTGCTTCAATCAGTTGAACTTTTATCAGGAACTCATTTTCTACACAAAATTAACTAATTTTTTTTATAACGGAACCCTAAGTTTGAATTTCGCCGGCCACGCTTCTGTTAGACAAACTGTAATTGGTGTACACTTCCCTTGCTAGGTGTTTGGCCGAGCTCCTCCTCCTATTTGTGGAGTTCGTATTCATGTTGCTCCTCAAATCAAAAGACCCACATACCCGAATTGTAGATGGTTTTCTATGGGCAGCTATAGCAGAAATCCATTCGGAGGTTAGCCATTACCGATAGGCAGCCATAACTATAGGCAGCTATAACGGAATATCCATACGAAGCGCTACTTTTGTATTTGGTACATCGTGGGTTTGTGGTATACTTGTAGGTAGGTTCTCTTACGCTTGAGAGAGTCACTGGAGCCTGAATTCTGAGATGCATTGGAAATTAGTCATAGTTTTATCGTTATTTTTCCGAACTTTATCAAAGAATTGCTTATTAGACTTTTTTAATTCAATACAATTAAGAAATAGATATTCTTCCAATACGATTTTAAATCACTTTTTATTGAAGAATTTCTGGAGAGTGTGGCTTGCGGTTGATCTAAAGCGATTTTGCTTAGTTGGAATTTAAGTGGATGCCACTTCGGGAATCGATCACCCAAAATCTAACTGAACATTTTGCGCCTTCCAATATTATTTGGGGTATAAGATCGTTGCCTATTGCAAGATCGGTTTGATTTGGAAAATGGCCACTTTTCACGTTGTACGTAATTTGAACTTTGGGATTATTTTGGTCAGCTGTGGAGATTAAGATTAAGACTAGTTTGTCGGTGGAGACTAAAGATGAAAAGCAGAGTTTGTTTGAGGTTTAGACTATTCTTCCACCCATGCAAGAGATTCTTCATAGTCCTAGTATGTCTTCAGTTCCGTTCGAACTACTCGAGTGTGCTTGCTAGAAGTAAGGTTCGATGATACTGTTATTCTTTAAAACGCTCCAAATAATCAATCTTTTGTAGACGAATAGATGCTTGGTGCCATAGCCATAGACAAAAGCAGTTCATAACGACGAGCTTACTACAAAATTCACGTTGCGTATTTACAACATAGCCAGAATTTTGATAACATTTTTTTATAGTTTTCACACGATGCACGGCGAAATCAAAAACATTTAAGAGTACTTTGAATGCTTCTATCTGGTCACCCTTTACTTGCTAAATTAAGTAAGATGAATCTCGAGGAAACTTGGTCAACGATTTTTTTGCTTTTGGCTCTTATCGTTAATATTTGGTCACAGCTCTACTCTAACGTTAAAACTTACATATGTATATGTGCTACCCATTTACTATTTTCTCTGCTCCGCTCGCTTCGCTCTCCTAGCTCTTATCGCAGCTCCATTATCAGAAACTCATATTCTCTTAATGGGCGGCAGTGATTTCACGTACGTACATTTCAACGGATTCTGGTGGAGCGGTAAAAAAATATATACATACATGTATTGGTGATTTCAAAGTTTTCGCCGTTTTGCACTCTAACAAAATTAACCCTTAAACAAATTTTCTGTTTTCACTTATGTTATTTCTGGGGTTTAGCTAGAATTTGAGCCTTGGTGTATTTAGGGGTTACATGGGTTTCGTGGGTTCAAAAAATCGATTTTTTGTTTTTTGGCTTATTAATTTCTACAACATCTCAAGAATATTATCCTAAATTTTCAAGTCTATCCGAATAATAGTTTCGGAGATACAGCCTTTGGAAGGTTTGCACTTCAAGCCACTTTTATTGATACTCAAAACTTTACAAGCGTTTTTCTCAGAACCGTGTTTTCAAAGTCGGTGGTCAAATGTTCTCGAAAGCTACTCAACCGATCTTAATGATATTTTACACAGGTAATTTACGAGATACAATTTGCTCGTGCTTGAACGAAGGACTTTTGTTTTTCTTTTCAATTACAACTATTTAAAAAAAAAAATTTCAAGCAAATTTTACCGAAATTTTCATTTTTTTGGAAAAATGTCTGCCAAAATTTCCATTTTTTTCTTTTTTTTCTTTCCTTCGTTCAAGCACGAGTTTAAGGTCTTACCTAAAACACTTATTTTTGTTTTTTCATTTTTGATGATCCTGTCAGGAGTTATGCTGACTACGCGGACGCACCTTTTTTTCGATGCGTCACCGGAAATGACGTCACAATGGAGGAGTTTTAATTTTTTTTGTTGAAAAATTCAGAAATTATTCTTTAAATATGTATTTATAAGACAGAAAAAAGTTTGAATTAAATAAATAATTTTTTACACAGAAAAAAAAATATTGAAAATAGGCCTTTTTTACCCGACGAAACCCATGTAACCCCTTAAGAGACATAGTAAAATTTTATAGTAAATATTTTTGTGGAACATTTTTGGCCATTAGATGGGGGTGTATGAGTATGAGTATTTTTCGCCGTTTCACACAAAAAGGTTCCATCTGTTCAGGAGTTCATAATAATAATAATAATAATTGGCGATTACCCCCTTTTCCTGACGTATTTGTGGTGTTTGTCTTGATGATATTCCACAAATGGAGAGACCTACAATTGCATGTCGTCTTCGAACGGCAGATGGTTCTTTATGTTGACATTTTTCATGGCAGAAATACACTCGAAAAAAAACTTTTTTTATCAAGTCTTACAGATACAGCCTCATTTTTTAATAACAAAATAAATAATATATGTACACAGATTGGTGTTTCATGACCGGGGCACTTCAGAATGGTAGCCACGTGCCAACGCATTCGGCTACGGTGGCTAATTGACGAGTTAGAGGGCTAAAATAGTCTATACAAATATTTATGTGTGATATGTGGAAGTATCAATAGGGCAGTATCTTACATTATCAAGTTTTGATAGTTTCACAGATTATCGCATTTGCTTACAGAAAGGTGAACATTTTTCCAATTACAATGTGGAAGCTTTCAAACAGTTTTTCTCTATTTTTATTAGAAACAAAGCAAATTTTAAATGCAATTCGCCTCGAAAAGTTTGACTGTAGTAACGAACGCCGGGTATAGATAGTATTTTATAAGTATTTTTTTTTATGAAAATTAATTTTGGTTACCTACGTTAATATACCACAGCTTACATACACATTTAAGCATCTTTCGTATATAACTGGTTTTACAACAGTTGTGGTTGAAAAAATAGCACTCAGAATTATTTTGTTTTCTTTGCACTACTTTTGCTTTTAAATAAAATATGCTGCAATGTACACTTCGATTTTAAACACTTTGGATTATCAAAGTAAGATGCGTTATATAATTTATGTTTGGTCCAGGGATTCAATTTGATTATTTATTGTTCTTACTTTTGAAAGCTAAAAAAGCATTTTCATGTCCAGATGTTCAATTAGACCCGGTATAGCCTCAATACCAAAGAGGCAGCGAAAATAATTTGAAGGCAATATATTATTATTTATTATAAAGAAGAATTAAATGCATTATCTTTGAAATAAAATATTGGGCGTCATTGGCAAATATATCTTTGAGAAATGAAAAATTTGTTACGACGATTTTCGCACGAATACATACAATATATATTTATAAAGGATTGACAGTGGTAGTGACAGAGATTGACAGTTTGGTAGTTATTTAGAACTTTTTTTCTACCAAATGTATATGTACGCTATTTTAAAGGTATCAAAATGTTAAGTAGTATTTTAAATTCTTTTAAATTATCTTAAAAGATGAGTTTTTTGTGATGGATAGCCGTTTTTTAAGAAATACTTGAATTAATGAATGTAACTTATTTTCAAATTTTAAATATTTCAAAAGTAAGTTTTAGTTTTGTTATATTTCCACGTGCCTAAAATTTAAAATTGACAGGACTTGGTCAAGTTTACAATGAACATCACTTTGGTTAAGCATCAGTTCTTCTTTTATGATCTTCCTCATGGCAATATCTATTAACAGTATCTCATATGATGTTTTTGCTTTTATTTAGTCAGGCATAGAAACTTTCGCCCCTTAGCAAGCAACCTCCGAGCGTATTTCTGCTATGAAAAAGCTTCTCAGAAAAAACTATAAGTTCCTCCATTTGTGAAAACCAGCAAGATGCACACCCCAAATTGGAATAGCAGCTCGGCCAAACCTTAATAAAGGGTGTAAGGTGTGCCGTCGTGGATCACTTTGGTTTGTGACACATTTTATTTTGTTTTATATGATACTAGTTTCCGGTGTATTTCGGAATTTTGAAAAAATTACATTAAATTCGTAATCAGCTACCCCAAAAACCGAGTAGTAATTTTTATGAGCTTAGAATATATTAATTTGCAGTTGTTCGTTATCACTAGGCCATAAAGGCTTAACCCCGTATTATTCAAAATTGTTTATTTTTTGCAGATAAAATTCTTGTAGTGTAAGAGTGAAGCTTTACCATAGCTTGAGTATATGTATGTGTTCCATACAGGGGAGAGGAGAAAGGGAAGGAAGGAGGAGCTTTGGGATTAGAAACGATGATCACCATGCATTTACGACGACGCCGACGATGGCTGATTTACGTTCGCAGTTAGCCGCTTCAAGCTACTGATGAACTTCGCCAGATTTGTGATATTTATACCCGCTATATCCGCAGGCATAGCGAAAAAATGAGAGACCAGATGTCTAAATCTTTGCCAGACGAGAGCAGAGCAGCTGAGAGGAAAGAGTTAAGATGATTCCACCTCGTCCTAAATACAGCTTCTGCAGAACGGACTTGAGGCAATCCCAAGTCTCACCGCATGAACACCTAACGGACAATGTCCTGTAAGGATACCCACCAAATTCGAGAGCTGGGGCTTTGTTAGCCTTAGGAGTTCCCTCGAGCGTCCCCGATCTACCGTGGCCAGAAGGATCTCGCGACCTTGCACGTTTGCGCACTAGCCCAGCGCTCGTTGAGTTGATTCGACGCCCATCTTTCCACGAGTAGATCACAGGTTCTTAAGGGAACCCCAATCCTCTCATTTCGCTACGAAACCTTTTCCAAAATTCCCTGTCTAACCAGCTTATCAGCAGTTTCCCTCTATGCCGCTCTGACCGGGAACCCAAATGAGCCTGATGTCAAAGTATTCGGATGCAATCGAGAGAGAAGCCAGACATTCCCCGACTAATCTCAAACGCACAAACAACGAGCCCAAGGCCCTAATTGCCGCTTGGCTATCGGAGTAAATATTTACTTCTTTAACGGTAATTACCGAGGTAAGCAACCAATCCACTGCTTCCTTAATTGCGGATAACTCCGCTTGGAAAATACTACAGTGGTCCGGAAGCCTGAATTTGAGTTCGATGGGAAGCTCCTTACAGAATACTCCCCCATTAACCTTTCCGTCCAACTTCGAGCCATCCGTGAACATGTTTGCCATGCCTTGCCGCCAAATGTTACACTCTGCCCACTCAACCCTTGAGGGAATATGAGTGGAAAAGAAAAAAAATCATATATCGCGTTATATTTTTTTGATTAAAAATAAAACTCAATTTTCAAGTTTATTTGCCTTTTTAGTTTTATTTTTTTCACTAAAAATAACGATTATTTTTCCAGTTTTCATTTTTTATTGGGAAATAAAACTATTTTCTTGAGCGATATTTTTTCTCTAAAATTTTTTAGCGCCATTTTTTTTTTTGTAGATCAAAAAACTTAATACTCCTCACCGCACTTAAACTCACCAGAATTCTCCTAAACTAAATAAAATACACTCGAAAAATGAGTTTAGTTTTGGATGAAAAAAAATTATAATACTCGATTGTTAACATCAGAACGTATGAATATTGAAAAGTTTTTTTTTTAATGTTCAAACGAATGAGATATAATATTATAATAAAAATATAAGCATGAATGTGTATTTAATTTATTCTTTTTCACATTTTCCAGAAAAAAAAAATATACTGGCAATTTTAATTTTTTGCCAAAATGTTCTCTATGTATGTATATTACATGATACAAAAATTAAACCTGTCCAAGTTGAGTTCGCCACATAATTTTTATACATATTATTATTATAAGTGATTTTTTTCTCAAATACAAATCGACCTGCTACCCATTTGAACAAAATTTAAATGTACATTTTCGAATTTACATACGTTTGTACATATATACACATTCTGGGCTAAGTGGCTTGAATATTGTGTACCGATTATAAAATTTTACTTAAACAAAATTTTTGATAAGGATTATATTTGTATTCCATTTCTATAGAAATCCATACATGTAAACCAGTTTACATACATATGTACACACACATAGGTGCGCATACATACAAAAAATATTGAGCTGATACGTAGTATACCCTTTTTAAAACATTTTACTAAATGTAACGCATTCTCTTTGTAAAGTAAATATGGTTTAAATACTCTTTCTCAAACACATTAACGAAAGTATACTCGTACATTAAATTTATTCAGTTATTTTTATTTTTATATTATAATTATATATAATATTATTTTAATAATAAAAGTGGCACAAAAAATGAAAAACCCAGACGAAAAAATAATGAAAGTCGATGTTACAGATTAATAATCAATATTAGGTTGCATATCACTTGTCTTGATATATATTTTACTGTTCCAACAATTAAACCTTACCGAGATTTACTCCTCTATCTTTACTTCCAATTAAATGAGAGCCTGGTCCATACTAAAAAATATCTATGCTATAAGTTTGACCTTCTAAGATACCCAGTGATAAGCAAAACCCACATTACTAGACAAAAACATATAAATTTCTAGTTGGTCAGTCATGGCGGACTGCTTAAATCCCCTTGGTAGTGAACGTGTGAATATATATTGTAAAGAGGTGTCGCTGCTGATACTATTTTTGTGTTAGCTCTAGTAATATACTGGTGGTTTGAAGGTGTATATGTGAGGTCTCGAATGCAGTAGTTGACATTCGTTTTAAGCGTAAATATCCACTTTTGTCTGACGTCAAAAATGTCTACGTACGAAAAAATAGCATTTGCGGGAAGTCATGCTTCGTCATTACCTTTCAAAGAAAAGTGCAGCCGAAATGTGTTGGTATACATGTACGGTATTCACGCTCCACCAAATAAAACTTGTAAAGAGGGGTTCGACGCTTCGAAAGTGGCAAATTCGACGTGAGTGATAAAGATCGTGAAGGTGCACCGAAAAAAAATCGAAGATTTTGGATGAAGACGCATGTCGAACCCTTGATGATATGTCTAAAAAGTTGGACGTAGACATATTAACGGTCGGCAAACGTTTGCAGGCGATGGGAATGGTGCAGAAAGCAGGTAACAGGTAATTGGGTGCCACATCAACTGAAGGAGAGGGCTATCGACATACATTTGATGACGTGTGAGATGCTTCTTGAATGGCGGTCACTGGCGATGAAAAATTTATCTATTATGATAACCCTAAGCGTCGAAAAAGTTGGAACCTGCCAGGTGAACCAGGTTCATCGACACCGAAAGAAATATTCGTGCTTGAAAGGTTATGTTGTACAAATACTGGGATCAGAAGGGTTATGAACTCCTTAAACTATCTGAAACCATCACTGGCGATCGTTGTCGACTGCAGCTAATGCGTTTGAATCGAGCTCTCAAAGAAAAGCGGGCGGAATGGGACGGTAGACATGACAAACTGATTTGGCTGCATGGCAACGCCAGGCCACACGTTGCCAAATCTGATCAGATATATTTAGAGGGACTGAGTTGGGAAATCTTGCCCCACCCGCCGTTTTCCCCAGACTTAGTACCTTCGGATTACCTTATGTTCCGATCAATGTAGTCAGAATGGATCAAGTCAAAAGATCTCGAATTTTTCGTCAGAGGAATCCGTATGCTGCCTAAAAGATGGAGTAAAGTTGTAGCTTCCAATGGCCCATACTTCACATAATATCATGTATTATTAAATTGTTTAAATAATTCGTAATTTTGGCTAAGAAATGACGGAAACTTATTCCCATACCAATATTAATAAATATATTTTATAAATTATGACCAGAAGCGTGAGCAAAATTGGAGGGAACGCCAAAAAGTCGGACTAATCAATTGCCATATAAAGGTCAAATAAAGAAAGGCGACTATGGTAACAGGATATATTGATGAAATTTCCATTGTACTGAGTGCTTTTTGGGACAGGAAGTCCCAATTATGTTATATCGTGGCTCTTCGATATGTGATATTTATATTAAAACAGCTGTAGCTCTGCCGATTCTGTAACGTGAATAAGAACCATTTTCATTTAATTCAAATGGATTAAATCTCTTTTTATACGATAAATTGCACCTAAATAATCTTTCATCATTTACTATATCAAGATCTCTTTTAATAACTTTAAAATTAAAAATTTGTATTCGTTTTGAATATTTAGGGGCACAGACAATCGTAAACTTTTCAATTTGCATGAAACCAACTTTAGTACCTGTTTTAAATGTAAAACCGTTTCTAAGCGAAACAGTTTGACTATGATTCAAATAAGTTGCTGATTCTCTTAAAGCTCAGTTCAACAAATTTAGACCCGGCTTATTTTGACTATGATTATCCGCCATTATATTTAATTCTCAAAAATACTACTTTCTGGTCGGCACACAGTGAGAAATAGGCGGAGTTAAGTAAAACTGTCTAAGTTTTTTTAAGATTAATAATGCATACTGATGACTTCGTATTACATATCATTACTATTTGACTTACAAAGAAAAAATTTCAAAAAAGTTTAATTTGACAAGTAGTTAGTTCGAGTTAATCCAAAAAATTTCTATGAAAATATTATATACAAGTTTTGGACCAATAATTAGTCATTTGAATATTAATTTGAATATTAACCTAATCTACCCTTAAAATGATTGTCGAGAGAAAGAGCACACTTGATTTTTGGTCATGATTCAATTATAGAAGGTTAAGTAAGTAAACAGCTTTCTCGCTTCCTCTTGACAAATCGGTTCCCTTATTTGAAAACATGTTGCTTCTTTACAAGTATACGCACATGTTTTATAAAAAAAACTTTTAAATTGTAGTAAAATTTAAACTTTTGGTACAAATTATTATGTCGGCAACATCGTTGAAAATCGTTGAAAATCGTAAACATTCAAACTGTAAGCATTTTAGTAAGTATTATAATAAAATCGAATTAATTTTCAAAATAATAACGTTTTTAATTATTTAGGTTGATGGTGGTCGTGCTTCTGAAATAGAGGGATAGACAAGCAAGTATCAATGTTATCTCGGATATATGTGGAAATTTCAAGATAACTTGCGAGGACATATACAGACGGAACGAGCTGACGATTACAACTACTACAATATTATAATTACCATACATGGGTGCCACGAAAGAACGAAAAAAAAAATATATAATTAAAAGAACTACTTTGGAGGAGAAATGCATTGGTCCGCAGCCGGAAGAAGGGTGCAGCTCAGTCACGCACAAGGCTGTGATCTTTTCACTATTGATCTGTTTTAACAGCTGCGCTGTTTATTTGTTGTTTTCTTCTAATGTAAATTGAATCTATATTGGTCAGTTTTTCTTTCATTTTTTATTACATTACCAATTGCTACTTTGCGTACTTTTTTCTACCTTTAGGCAAGAAGGGGAAAACCTCTTTCTCAATCCTTTGTAACTGCAACCCAATATAAGGGAGCGTCAAAATTCACTTGTCATTACTTACCTAACCTTCTAAACTGAATCATGAGTTTTGGCTACAAATATGTACATATCTGCATACTTAGCCTTACTCAACCTTTTTTCATAACAGGTAAAGTTTTCCACTTTGATTTGCATTATTTTCGATAAAAGATAATTTATTTTTATTTAGCTAAAGTTTTGTTGCCCTGTTTTGCACAAAAAAACCCTGGAGCACTGCAAATGACGTTTTATATTTCCTGCGACTACCTGGCTTTGTGGTATTCTAAAATAAAAATCGTCAGACCATATTATAAATGACGATGCTAAAATATTAATATATTAAAATAAATATGTAGTTATCTTTCATATTTAACTCAATTTCAATTTACTGATTTACGCATATTCATAAATAAATATTTCTATACATAAAAATCATAAAACTAAAATGAGTTTCAAAAGTTGAATAATTGCTTGAAACTTTCGAAGATTTTCAGACGAAAGTTATCTATGTATACCGAAGGTTTCATACATAGTAAAAATACTAAAATTGAGCCGAATATTTGAAAATATTTTGGAATGGAATGGAATTTTGGACGGGCGGAAATTTAGAGGAGCAGATGGATCTGGATTCATTACTCTCCCGCAAACTTCCCATACTTTTTTATGAATCTTAGCAGTTTGGAAAAGAAATAGGTATAGCTCGACCATTCTCAAAACATGCGACTCTACGCTTTTGCCAGACAGCGGCACAGAAAATACTTTATACTATCCTCATTCTCCAAACAAGATGAGGACAGTGGATCGTCCGTTGATAGGCAGAAATGACCATATGTTGTCCCTATAGATCTATCCATTCTTGGTTCTCTATTTACTTATTCTGTAAGTTTTATTGAGCTGTCTAACTAACTAACCGGAAATTAATGGGGTTTCATCGGACTTTTTAGCCCAGTTGCATACGCTCTGCTCTTAACTATTCGGCTGCTAGTTGCCAACTATATAGACTATACGACACAATTCTTGTGTTTCCTTTACGAATGAAGAATTTCTATGGTACCTGATTTTTTAATTGATTTTTACTGTTGAATTTAGTAAGCAAAGCTTCTCGTGTCTTCAATGTCTTTTCGTAAATAAATTGTGCTTACTATCATATTTTTCGCATAATCGTATTTTATCGCGACGATTTTTTAAATGTATCGTAGATTTCGAAATTAATATTTGCTTTAAATTATAACTGTTGTGGATTTTATATGAAATGAATTTATCCAATATATTTTCTCCAGCACTGTACATATGTATGTATGTATGTATATTAAACACCTTTATTAACAATATTGTGAACTGGATACCTACCAGCATTTATGGTCAATACGTAGAGAGCAACGAAGATGCCAACACTCAGTTCGACTAGTCTAAACATAGCCGCTGCGGTGGAAAACATTTTTTTGCTTTATTTCCCTAATTTACACCTTGGCTCCTCATACCAAAATATAACGGCGTACATATAGTAAAATAGTGTGTCGTACTTTATAGTTCAATATGTTTTCAATATATCTGCGAACGCCTATTTACGCTAATCACAGCTTTCGCGACATATCACCGACGTTTTTAGGCGAAATGTACGACTCACTATGCACCTCCAATCGCCAACCAAGTCAAGCTCAGACTGAGTTCGATGAGCGTTAGCTCTGGCTCTGTGCTTCTTTCTTGCCAGTTCTTCTTGGATTTCTTTTTACAAATATACGTATAACATAAGTATAAACATATGTATGTATGTATGTTTGTAGTATGGGAAATGTGTTTTACGTGCACGGTGGGAGCGTAAATACTTGTATCAATAATGAGCAATAGGCAAAAAGTTTGCTTGGTAAACTACATTTGTTATACCCGCGCACTCTTGTACACAAGGGTATTATAATTTTATTCACATTATAGAGATGAAAGAAATCGATTCAGTTATGTATGTCCGTCCGTTCTTACGTCGAAAAAAATTTTGTATATTTCATTGTCCATGGTATTTTGGTATTGAAAATAGACGAAATCGGTCTATAACTACGCCTCTATCCCACATGACGGTCATTTAAAAAAAAAAGAAGAAGAAGTGACGCGGCAAGAATAAATTTGAAAATGGCGGTATCACACCAATTTTAGGGTACATGCTTACGACTTGATAACGATATAAAAATCGCGAAATTTGGTACACGTATAATCTCCCACCTCATTTAGATCCGACTTAAGTATTAAAGTACTCGTATATGTTAAGACTAAATTTTGATCTGTCTATCTAATGTTAAAAGCTATATCTCTTATTGCCAATGAGTTTGTTGACCCCAAAAACTAATAGCTAGACCGAATTATTATTATTGTTATAGTTTGCTTAAGCGTCAAAGTTAATTATTTCCACTTATTTCTATGCGTTTTGCATCAATTGAGTTCAGGTAAGATCATTGCGGGTTATTTCGTCAAGCAGGCTGCGTCGCCAAGATTCCATCGTTGGTATTTCTTAGGCGAGTTTTCTGAGTGTGTGTTCAATCCATGCCCACTTCCTCTTACGGATTACGACGTCATTCGAATATGCAATTCAGCGTTCGCTATCCCGGTTTCTGGCTACCAAGCGTGCATTATTGTGCGGAGGCATCGAGTTTCAAACGTTTGAAATTTAAAAACATTCTGCACTGGTATTGGCCAGGATTCACAATCACACAATAAGACCGATAAAAATACGTAGTTTCGTTTTCTCCGCAAGCTGCTTGGAGTACCACACTTTTTGGAGCATCGCAAAGGCTGCTTTACTTTGTTTAACCTCATATGTACATATATATAATATCTTATGGCGGCCGCCGTAGCCGAATGGATTGGTACGTGACTACCAATCGGAAGGAATTCACAGAGAGAACGTAGGTTCGAATCTCGGTGAAACATCAAAATTAAGAAAAACATTTTTCTAATTGCCTCGGCAGGCAATGGCAAACCTCCGAGTGTATTTCTGCCATGAAAAAGCTCCTAAAAAAATAACTGCCGTTCGAAGTCGGCTTGAAACTGAAGGTCCCTCCATTTGTGGAACAACATCAAGACGCACGCCACAAATAGGAGGAGGAGCTCGGTCAAACACCCAAAAAGGGTGAACTCGCCAATTATATATATATAATATATATATATGTTATATCAGCGAAAGCGCCATCGTTTGCAGTAATGTCAACGTGAACTTTTCAACTTCTTCAATCTGTTGACCAGCAACTGTGATATTATTAGTCTTGGCGGTATTTATATTAATTGGTTTCGTTTTCTTAATATTTATTTTGAGACCGCACCTTAAATTTTACTAAAATGCCCATATAAAGTTAATTCCGGACCGAATTTAGCACTTCCTTACTTGTTTTGGAAACAAATTTTATCGGCAATATTTTTATATAACATTTTTATTAAATTTTGTGATTTGCCAGCCCTTCAGCTTTTTGTATTATGGGATCGTTTTTTTCCCATTCACATTAAAATTTGCATGTTGTGGACTCGACTTTAACCGTTCAAGATTATCACGCTTTCTTGATAAACATTAAACCAGGCTGAAAATTTGTGGCATATTGCGATACAGCAGTTTTGCTAATTTATAAATTTTGATATGTATATCGTATATATAAGTATGTACTTTATATTTAGAAATACATACACATTCATACATACATATGTATATGTATATGTGCTTTATGGCGGGTCGATTTAAAAATCGGTCATTGCTCTGTGAAAATCGTATCCTAGGGATCAAAATAAGAAACTTTGCCGAAGGAAAAACGAGTTCCTCTAACCTGAACCTCTAAAACCCAAATTGGGGGACATCAGAATTCGTTTTAGAGGTATGGTTCCTTCGGCAAAGTTTCTTATTTTGATCCCTAGAATATGATTTTCACAGAGCAATGGGCGATTTTTTTGCCTCCCCACAAAATACACTAAAAGTTCGACCCAAATCGGGGGACATCAGAATTCGTTTTAGAGGTATGGTTCCTTCGGCAAAGTTTCTTATTTTTATCCCTAGAATATGATTTTCACAGAGCAATGGGCGATTTTTTTGCCTCCCCACAAATCGACCCGGCCTAATGTGCTTACAAGTTCAACAAAAGTTATTCCTAGAAATGCATTATCATCATCATCATTATATAAATACGCCACATTAAACTATTAAACCCCTTTTTTGAATTAACCATTCACACGATTTCAAGGAAATTACTTCCGTTAGGGCAGAGATGTTAACACCGGTATATAGGGGGCACCTGACATATAGACGAAGATGAACAAACCAATATATCTCTAAAACCAATTAAGCTGGGGAATTGAAACTTGGTATGAATGCATAAATTGTATATATGTACCTGTCTTATGGTGAAAAGTGGTAGGTATTGGGAGAGGGGACATAGCGTCTCCCCTACAAGCTCAAGCCTTCATATAGCTTTTCTCTGAAACTGCTTATCCTAAGTTATTGAAATTGCATGCAGCTACATACATAAATTACAAATACCGTGCTTAAGACGAAAAGCATTAGGTATTGGAAAAGGGGGCGTGACAGCTCTCATACAAGATTAAATCTCATATCGTGTATACAAAATAAATTAATCAACGGAAAATTCAAAATTTTAAAATCATTTTATGGATCCCTACCAGAGTTTGAAAAGAAATT
Organism: Anastrepha ludens; assembly: GCF_028408465.1. Lineage (NCBI taxonomy): Eukaryota > Metazoa > Arthropoda > Insecta > Diptera > Tephritidae > Anastrepha > Anastrepha ludens. Next base: position 82,598,215 of record NC_071498.1, on the reverse strand, counting down.
GGTATATATTAGCTAAGGAATTCCAAGTAAGCTCTTCCTTATATAGAGTTTCTTGGTATTTGTCAAGATAATTATTTTTAAATTTCATTTAAATTAAATTGAACAAAATCTACTGCTTACAGTGAGAAATGTTATTGATCGACTGCGGGAGATAATAGTAAATATAAAAGTACAATATGTAAGCACATGAAGTCATTTATGTATATGTATATATATATGTATATATAATTGGCACGTACACCCTTTTTTGGGTGTTTGGCCGAGCTCCTCTTCCTATTTGTGGTGTGCATCTTGGCGTTTTTCCAAAAATAGAGGGACCTACAGTTTCCAGCCGACTCCGAATGGCAGATATTTTTTATTAGGAGCTTATTCATAGCAGAAATACACTTAGAAGTTCGCTATTGCTTGCCCAGGGGCGACGGGTATTAGAAAAAATGTTTTCTTAATTTTGGTGTTTCAGCGAGATTCGAACCTACGTTCTCTTTGAATTACGAATGCTGGTCACGCACCAACCCATTCGGCTACGACGGCTGCAAGTCATTTGTCAACATGAAAAACGGACAAAAATAGTCAAGTTAAAATCCCATCTAAATAAAATAAAGCATATTTGAATTAAAAGTAACCTTCATCATAGTCATATTCGACTTTTACTCTAGACTCTAAACTTAAATTGTTCAAAGCTTATACTAAACCAGTTAGCTAACTGTTTAAATACAATACAATTTTTGTGTTTTTTTAGGACGCATAAGTTGTGTGCATTTTCTCGGAATACTTAAATACTTAATTGAAATTTAGAAGGATTTTTGGAGGCTTTCCTTACCATTGGAGTCATTGCGATTTGACGAACTAAATGATATCTCTCTTTTGCAAACCCGCAGCAGCTCCTCGTTGTATCTGATTCTATAACAACCATCCTCAACCCGGATTGGACCATACACTTTTGGTAAGACTCTTCTTTCGAAAGTTCGGTTGATTGACAATACCCTTCAGTGTATTTACTAATAAAAAAATTCATTATTAGTTGGGGCAATATAATAAAATACGTTTATACCCAACAAGTAAGGGCGAGCTAAATTCGGTCTGGACCGAACTTTATATACCCTGGCAAATTTTAATAAAATTCAATTTGGGCTGTCTGAAACTTATCTAAAACTATTGATATAAAAAAAAGTAAAATAACACACATCATAACAAAATTTTATGCATTGACAATAAATGTACGTACGAGTATACTCGTATGTTTGTGTAAGACTACAATATCACTGCCAACACTAGAATTATTCTGTTCATCATCTTGATAAATTATTCCTGGATTATCATCTTAAGCTTCGTTGCTTTGATCGCAGGCCACTGTCTCCTAGGTCGACATGCTCAAATATTGAACGTACGTCATTTCGACTATTGCAAAAGCTGCACGAATAAGGAGGAGGAAGAGTCTGTCAAACATCTTCTCTGTTACTGTGCCGCGTGGCAAGCCACTACGATTAGATATTTTGGCTCGTCGTTCTTGAATGATACTGATGATCTTAGGGTCATAAAATGAAATTGTTAAACGAGGAGTAGCAAGTGAGTTGGTTGAGAGACCGACTGCCCCTTTTACCCACCATCTGAAGCCTCCTGTGTTGATAATTCAGTAGTTTTTAGAAGGAAAACAAGTAGCCTATACCGAAATGCTAAAACCAAAATCCCAAATATATTTACTGTCATTAAAAATCTTAACGACGGATGTAAAACAAAAATAAGAGAAGATAGAAAATATATTGAAGAAGTTGCGGGATACGGAAATGTTTAGTCCAGTCCTTTTTTATATAGTTATGAATCAAATAATAAAGGCTGTCGAAACATTAGATGGATGCAAAGTAACGTGAACATACTAATTCTATGTTATGCCGACGATGCCGTTTTGGTAGCGGAATCTAAAGACAGTCTTCAAAGACTACTACTCAAATTTATTGTAACAGCCAAACAATTCAATATGGAGGTCTCAACAGAAAAAGAAACAGTTTGGTAGCTTCCACGGGTCCGATTAGATATAAACTTAAAATGGAGAAGACTATGATAGAGCAAGATTTGAAATTTAAATACCTGGGAGTAGAGGTATCGATCGAGTGATCGCGAGGTTCGAGAGAGATGCATGCAGGGTGCACGTGCTCTTTCAGAGATGTAATATGGAGCAATAAATACATGAAAAATTCAAGCCAATCACATATATATAAAACTACAATCAGTCCTATACTGATTTGTGGAGCTGAGACAACAGCAGAAATCTCAAAAACCAAACAACTGATGCGTACAACTGAAATGCAATTAGAAAAACACGATAAGATTGCATTAGAAACGATCTAATCCTAACCGAAACTGGAATAAACGACATCGTTAAGTTTACCAGAAAAAGTTGCGGTCCTTGGAACGACCATGGGACAAGGGCTGGAGGTGACTTGATTATTAGAGCAGCGTGAGATTTTATACCATCTGGAAGGCACAGGCCAGGCTGTAAAGTGCTTACTTTATATGTAAATTGTGTGAACAAAAACAGATGCACACCTATAATAAAAGGCTAAGAAGAAGAAAATCTCAAATACGAGTAATAGGCAACTTCTCTTCGCCAAGCGTTAGCAAGTGGCGAATAGATGAAGCAACAGCTTTAAATAAGCATATTTTGGTAATGCTGAAAAAGAATTGTCAAAAATTACATTGGTTTGTGAAAATAGTGAATTATACCAGTTGTGTAAGGTATAACCGTACTCGCTAGCAGCAAATCCTGCTCGATAACTTTGTTGTTGCTTTCACATGCAAATTTTTCTTCAAGTTAGTCGACAGTTTTAGTCACTGCGGAGTTCCATTTGATTCAAAATTATATGTAATTATATACTTGTATACGACAAGAGCAAATTCTGCCGAATCTCAGAAACTTATCCTGAAACTTCATACTCGTATATACCTCGAAAAATCTCTTTCTGTGAGATTCCGGGACCTTTTGATCAAGACAATATATACACAATATGTATGCATTATTTCCTGGACTGCTGTAGGAAAGGCGGTATACTTACATCAAGAACTTCAACTCGTTTAACAATCACAATATTTGACTTTTAATTGAAAATTATTAAGCTATTCATATTTACAAATTGCGTATAAACTTATCTGCTATGTTATTAATTGTGCATCTTAGTTATCTATACTACTTTTTAAAGTGTTTGACTAACGTTTTCATCGTCTTCATGGTTCCATCATACTTTTCACCCAGTCTATGTAGTTGCCCACACGTGCGTAAACACCCGGCCACCCATCAAAACCGCATGGCTTAGGGCCAAAAGAAATAATGCCTGTCACAAAGTACACAATGCGATTATTCAACAGCTCTGGTAACATCAACGGTCCACCGGAGTCTCCGCGACATGCATCGATACCACTCACGCCACCCGCACACAAATGGTGTGTACCATCGATATAACGGTTCAATGATTTGTATGTGTTGTGGCACGTATTCGTCTCCCAGATCCTCACGGAAATTGCCATTTTCACCGGCGATGAGAGCGCTTTAGGTTTGTCGGTGGCGCCCCAACCAGCCACTTCCATGGTAGAATTCACAAACATATTGTCATATAATTCCTGAGCTACCGGCAAACAAATCGGGCGTATGAAGTCACTGTAAGTTACACTCGCTTCCAGCCGCAACAAAGCTATGTCATAGAATTGTTCGTTCGAATTGCTCACATATTTGGGATGTGATATGGCTCGCTCTATACCCAATTCTATGAAGGGTGGAGCGCATGATTCCTTGCCACGTATATCCACTTCGCAATCAGGATTGGTCCTTAAGTCCCATTCACCCAAACGGACGCTGTGTAGTGACCGCTCATCGGTCTGATTGCTCTGGTTTAGGCAATGTGCAGCTGTGAGCACATAACGAGAATTGATAAGACTACCACCACAGAGAAATTCAAGCACATTGGCTCCTATGTATAGTGGGCAGATGGAATAATCGTTTTCGTAAAATAATGTAAATTTTTTGTATTATTTTAATTTGTATGCACTACTCACCCCTTCTGTATCGAAGTAACGCCATCCATGGATAGTCCATGATGCGTGTCTTATTACCACCATAGATGAATTCTGAAAGAGCGGTTCCACATTCTCCAGCAGTGGGTAGTACATTTCCTAGCTGTGTACCGGTTCTTGTATCTGTCGGAGGTTTTTGCAAATGCTTCTCGGGGCAACATACCTGTTTATAGGGAAAGAATAAGTAAAAAAAAAATAACTCAAATAAGTCTTAGAAAAAAAGTATGTTTGTGAAAGACAATTCTCAACTTCGAGGATTTTAAAAGTTGTTTGCATTAAAATGGGTTTTCGTTTATTGTGGTAGTATCCGCCATCTTAGCCGAAAAGCTTGGTCCGCGATTACCTTTCGGTAGTACCCGTGTTCGGAACTCGAAGCTTGAAATATAAGGCAACCGTTTTTATAAAAGCGGTCGCCCTTCGGTAGGCAAGTGTATTTCTGCCATGAAAGAACCATATGCAGTATCGCTCACTGTGTTCTATTAGTGCCCGGAGGTCAGATTGTAGCTGCATAAAATATCTCCCATAAACGTTTGGGAAATGCTGCGGAAGTGACAGTCGTTAGCCGTGTATATTTTAGAGTCGACCCCGTAAAGTATAGCCTGCTGTCACTGGAATGTCGGAAAATTCTCTATATAGGCACAAGGTTTCTCTTTATTCGCAATTATTTGTCGATACTCGAGTTTTGAACTATTGTGTATAACTTTGCAAATTAGTTTACCATAACAGTATTTAATTGTTTATTTTTATATTCGCGTCCACCTGTGCGCAAAGGTATTATAAATTTGTTCGCATAACGATATATAAACAAAATGACTCAGAGTCACGAGAGGAGTCGATTTACCCATATTGGACCATCCGACCGTGCGCACGATAATTCGAGCAAATTTTAATATATTTCAATGAAACTTAGTACACATACTACCCTTTATCCAATGTACGTTGAAACTGGACTAAATTGGTCAATAGCAACGCCCACCTCCCTTATAACGCTAAAGAAAACGAAGTGATATCTCTGTTTTAAATGAGGCAGAATTATTCATATTGGGTACAAAGAATGAACCCAAGGAAAAAAATATGACTTCAAAAAATGTACGGGGTCACGCCTACTACGCACTTTTGCGTAGATGTGTATATCTGAATAACAACTTAATAAAAGTCGTGCAAACTCCGTGCACGAATTGCTCCTCATCTCATTTTGATTCAAAATAAAAACTATAGAGATAGGATACGAACCACACCTTATTTTTATATATGGAAACTAAATTTTCGTTCATCCGTCTGATGTAACATCCTATAACTTTCATAGTTTATGAGTTTAAAATGAGCGCAGCTATATAAAGTTCGGCCCAAACCAAATCTAGCATTCTTATTTCTTAAAAATATGTACTCAAATCTTTGCGATAAAACAAAAAAAAATATGCTAACATTTCGGTCTAGAAATTCTGCTCTCAAAATTCCAATGCAAAAAACATAAATTCCCAGTAATAAAACTTTACATTTCTCCTATTTAGTCAGAATACAAACAACTTTCTTCTATCCCTTCAAAGTACTACAGGAGGTCGCTAAATGGGTTCTTTTATAATATACTTGCATGTATGTATGTATGTGGGTGTGTAATATTCTCTCAAGTCCAACTTCTTACTCACCACAATCCTGCGTGTATTCTCCGTGAATGTGTTATCATAACCACACTGACTCTTCCGCAATGTTTCCTCAACTTCTGCATTTACATCTCCAGAAAGGATATCTACAATAAATGGACAATCGGCCAACTGCACGCAGATGCCTTTGCTATTGAATTGAGACTCGCAACGACCATAGCTAACAGCCGCTGTTTTTATTTAGCATAAAAAAATTAAGCAGGATAATACATCAGCTATCATATATTTGCATATGTATGTATGTATGTGTTTGTAATTCGATATTTCGCTAGGAACTTACCTACATAAGCTGCACTGTACAAAAACAACAGTAACGCAATAATTAAACATGAGGCAGTCAATTTAAACATTTTGTTAAAATTAAAGAGCACTTCGTCTTATTGTAGTCAATCGAACAACTTTTTATAAAATACCACAAATTTCTATTCTCTAAACACGCCTTCACGCAATACCAGTCACTCACGCTACTAAACAAAATCGCCGACTTGAACGCACCTTAACACCTCAGTGTGGTGCGGTTTTGAAAATTAAGAAAATAACCCAACGATAATTAACGCTGCTATCTGCAGTGCAGCGAAAAAAGTACACGCTGATTTATTGGCGTTGTCGTAGCGGTCGATGTGTGCACAACCGTCGTGTTGGCGATAAGAAATGAGACTGCGAGAGTAATATTCATCAAGTACTTCGATGTGAATGCTAAGCGCTGCTTATTCGGAGCTGAGCTCATAGCATCTCCCAATCAATCAAATAACCAATGGGCTGATGCGGCGTTGAGTAATTAGCTATTGAGAATTGTCGATGTTTTAATAGTTCGTTGAATTGGGAAAATTCACCCCAAACACCCACTCGAATTCAAGGGAAAAGTATAAAAAATAGACCACAAGAGAACAAAAAAAAAATTCCTCAACAAATTAATCACTTCGTACTGGCGAGCTTCTTGGCAAAATGCACATGCGTGGACGACTAATATTCAAGCTCAAAGTCATAGGCATGCATTTATGTATGTATATGAACTTGTACTTATATAATTGCATGTAAACACTTGTTTAAAGCTTTTCCTGATTTTACATCGTCGAGCGCACACTTTTTTTTATCATTTTATTGACATGATTAGTTGCCTTGTTGAGGTTTAAAACCATAGCTACATATTTACGTTTCTTCTCGAATCAGCTAAATACACACACACACACACACATACATATATAGACACATACATAAATATGACTTCGAGAAAAGAAACGTGACTTTAATAAAAGTGCATGGATTTTCTATTAGAGTTGAAGGGCATTAAAAACTAGCTAACTACCAGCTGAATGTGCAAATTTAACAAATGATATGAAAAGGCTTTCTTCGATTATTCAGTCTTCTTACATATATAATATATAGGTATATATAATTGGCGCGTACACCCTTTTTGGGTGTTTGGCCGAGCTCCTCCTCCTATTTGTGGTGTGCGTCTTGATGTTGTTCCACAAATGGAGGGACCTACAGTTTCAAGCCGACTCCGAACGGCAGATATTTTTATGAGGAACTTTTTCAAGGCAGAAATACACTCGGAGGTTTGCCATTGCCTGCCGAGGGGCGACCGCTATTAGAAAAATTCATTCTTCTTACTTGTATATATATAAAACAACGATTCAAAATGTAAATATAATTTCAAGTTACAACATTAATTCCATGCTATTTTATCCTAAATTGCGGTATTAAAAATACTAAATACTAAAATCCTCCAATTTTCAGTGTCCTATCATCTACAAAATTACTAGGTATGGGCCAAATTACTAGAATATGTTGTTGTTGCACCTGCATAAACATTCCCATTAATGCATGCGAAGTGCTGATAGTCTTTGGTCGGATATAAATCCGGGTCGTTCCGGTAATGTAGAACCAACCGTCGTGAGATGGTTGTGGAGTTCAAGTTAAATATTTGTATAATTTTGAGCGATTCTTGCCGTTATTCCTCCCTGCAAGTAGCCAAGAATTCCACCTCATTGTAATATCTATATATTTTAACACAAAATTTCCCTATAAATGTGTGGGAAAGCTGCTCTTTGTGGCTTTAGAAACGTAGAGTCGACTGTCATGGGAATGGATACCAACTAACACATCACATAAGTATTATGTATATTGGTTAATTCCAATCCATTGTAAAACGCTTTACTGGGTGTTTGGCCGAGCTCCTCCCCAATTTGTGGTGTGCGTTTTGAAGTTGCTCCACAAATGTTCTAAAATACTTTCCAAAATTAAAACTCCTTGCATTTTTTCGACGCCCATCTGCGTTGTTCATTTGTTTTATTCCAAATATCTAATAGTAATAAAGATAGGCGGTTATTTATTATATTTTGTGGAGATATCAATATAACTGTTTAGTATACTTTTGCTGTTGTATGTTGAATCTGCGCTAATTGAGTTACCGATTATAATATAAGTGTGTATATATGATTTGTGTTTAACCGTTATAAATAACTGTGGTTAACAAGCCAATTTGAATATTTTATATAAGTATAAAAAAATGCGTATGCTGCACTTTAGATGACGGCTTTTCTCTTAACAAAAAATCAAACAAACGAGGCGCACACATTCACTAAATACGTATACACTTAATTTACTTTTGTTGTGCCTTTAATTTAAATTCTTTTATTGTTGCCGTATGTATAAACTGGTTGAAAAGCTTCGCCATCATCTCCCTCACCATTATCGGAAGCATCACTATCGAACGTATTGTCTGGAATATCGTACAAACGGATCATTGGCTTGTTGGGATCCTTCATGATCAGGTATTTGCCATCCTTCTGTTTCATTACGATATCAATAATGCAACGCAGCACACCCCAAGCATTGTCCATGCTCAAATTTATTTGAGTTGCGAATTCGTGTGGTTTGAACTGTTGCGTTCCGAGTATGACATGCCGTGAAGGGTCGCGTGGGTTGCTACGTGAAACATAACCTAGCTTCAGTTGGTCGGAACCGGCAAGCACAGCTTGTACGGTCCATTTGGCTAGTTTGCAGGCATTATTACGCAACTCATTCGCCAACACTGCACCACGTTGTGTATCTAATTTCTGTCGCCATTCAACACCATTCGCTAATTTAGAATCCCATTCGTTTAAGGCCTTAATCGATAGGAATTGTGGGTCGCCATTTGGTGATTGCAGCACACCATCATGTTCACAGCGGGCAACTAGAACCTAAATTGGTTAAATTCAGATGAGTGGCCATTACTTTTTTTTAACTCGAAATGTATACTTACAATACCACTTCCCAAGTTCCATTTCTTGTAGCGATATCCAACGCTTGCCACTTCAACATCTTCGTCCTCAGTTATAAATGGATTTGGTTCTTGGAATTTATACTTGGCTTCCTTGTCTCCAGTTTTCAAAACTTGCTGGCTAAAGTTGTGATTTATGAATGTTGCTTCAATTGCCAAATTACGTGGTGAATTAGGAGAGCTATCATCATCAGTTGGTGGCTCCACAGATGTTTCATTGACCGTCAACAAATCGAATTCAGTATTGTCACGTTTGTCCATGAAGATTTTATCACCTGGATTTAAAGGCAATCAAAAAATAATGAGTTCATTATTAAATAACTAAACTTTTCTACGAATCCTACCAAATTTCTCAATGACAATGTCCCAAGAGTAATTTGAACGCGTTGAACACATGATGGTGGCCAAAATGGCGTCAGTGGCAAACACATTGCCCACAGTTTTGGACAAACGACGGATGACGGGGTCATCAGTGGTTGTAACGGTATGAACAATGCGATCAATTTTCTGTAAGGGCTTCTCATTTTTCACATTGATGCGATCATATATCTTGTCGTAATACTCCAAGGTACCACAAGTGATTATATCCTCCCCCTCTTTGATATTAGGTAGAGACAGTTTCGTTAGACGCGGGAAGTCCATTTCCTCAATCGAAGTCCAATCTGAGCGTACAGCTACCGACGATTCACGGATCTTAGGTGGTACTCCACGCGATCCGAACTTCTTTCCCATGCCGCGACGTGGTTCACGGGCCTTGACATTTTTGCCACCCAACGTGGTCATACCCGAGTTCATACCACCACGTTGATTGCGACCGCGGGCCGACCTAAAACAATAACGATTAACATTTTGTTATATATAACCGGATTACTGATTAATGTAAAATTTATATTCTCACCTGTTATTACGTAAGTTCGAACGGAAACGCCCACGTTGATGGGGTGGCTTCTGCACACGCGCCGTATCAACCAAATGAAAGGTAGTTTCATCCTCCTCGTGGTAATATGCATATTGGCTACCAGTGCCAAAGGATGATGCATACTTATCTGTAAAGTTTAAACAAATTAAATTGTATTAAAATACATATAAATTATTGCCTCAGAGAAAAAAATGCCTTTTTTCGATTCCAACTCAAGCAAAACCATACACATGCACTAAGAATTCTTGAAGAACAATTATCGTAAGCTACAAACTTCTAAAATGTATGTATAGTTTGTGATATATTCGTTTTGGACATCCAACAAAAAGTAACCACAGAGCGCACGCCACCGGTTCAGAATTACTACAGAGAATGTATAATTTAAACTTCCACCGGCATTCTCACAGGTCTCTGCAGACTAGGCTTGAGATATGGTCCACCGAGTTGTCGTTTCTGCCACCAATCCCCGGAAACTTTAGCACGCCTACTTCTTGAATATAATGCTATAGTGCAAAGGATAAGGTATCTCGGAAAGAAAGACACGCACACCCTCTCTAACCCAGCCCCACCCTAGGCTTATTAAGAGATGGGTTTGGCTGCTGTGAATATTATGAATATGAGGGCGCAAAAACCTAAGTTCGAAGTGCAAACTTCATTTTTATTTATTCAGACTTCATGCTATTGAAAAAACGGGTGTTTAGAAGCATTTGCTTTTGCAAATACCATGTAGAAACTTTTGAAACAAAAGCAGGTTAACATTAGAAAGCGGGGAACTACACTTAACACCAGCTATTTTTAGCTTATTATCAGTTTTTTAACTGTAAATATTGGGTTGTCCTTTGTTTGGTTATTCTTCTCGATATCGAATTTAACTTATTGGTAAAATTTTACTTCAAAAGAACTTAAAAATAATTATTAAGAATGCGAACTATAAAAAAAGGCAGATGTAAACAATGGAGCTATTTTCTTTTTGCAAATTCGTCGTGGTAAGATATCGAAAAAGTCCCATTTTGACAGTTCTCTTCAAAGGAAATTTTGGCTTGCAAAGGTGAATATGACTGCCACGATTCACCAGACAGATTAGCACATAACCTCACATTTGCTAAATAAGCTTCAATTGCATTATTGATGCAATATTTCACATGGACTTACTCTGATATTTCTTGTCGTTATTGGAACTGCTGGTCCAATCACAAATCTTGCCTAAGCGATCGCTCTTACTGAACGGCTGATACGGCATATCACGAAAAGTCTCCGGCAATTCACATGGTCCCCAACCATTTTCGTTGAACTGCACTATTGGCTTCTCGAAGTGCGGAAACTGTTGACTGGTGTTTATAGTTTCACTCATTATAGTTGGATTCACTTGATTTCAACAATAATTTCAACTTTTTTCACTAATTTGAACACTTTTGCTTATTCCGCCGTTCAGTTGATGACAAACGAAATGAAAAGAAAAGAACAAGCCGAGCAAGCAATGTTGCCATACATTCCCATAGTGAGGGAAATTTTATAAACTCAGCGTGTTGCCGTACTGAATGAACCTATGAGATGTGGCAGGTTTACAGTGCAGGTACACGATCGAGAATTTGTTTTGAAGTTGAGGTTGTTATTGCAGCAGTATACTAAGCTGTGTCAAGCGTGGAGTAGTCATTGGTCGTAATCTTCAATCTCAACTAACGATAGGCCAAGGAAAAATGGTGTTATATAAATAGCTGGTTGGTGTCATGCGTGATACTTTCAGACGTACGTTGTCGTTGCTCAGGCAGCATCTGGAACGTAATTGTGCCAAAGTTTAACACACATACACCTTTCAAAATTAATTTTACAAATCTGCACGCAGCTTGGTAGTAAATTTTAGTTTCTTTAGTGTAATGCGCCAACGTGCTTAAAAGCCGAGCAACTCCATAGCATGCGTTTGAAAACTGTTGTGTCGGAAAGTTGATACATGCATAAATATTTATGAAAGACATTTGCCGTGAGACAATCTACCTTAGCCCTACTCCGCTATGGATGTTGCAGTATACTTCATTCCTATAAAGCTGGTTATGTTATGTCTGTATGTTCCCTTATAGCAGTGGTCGCCAACCTTTTCAATGTGTTGAGCTACTTTCAAGATTTTGAAATAAACAGCGAGCTACTTGCACAAGCCAACATAAATTAAATAATACACAGTTATATTCGACATACAATACATGTATTTATTTTACTAATATACGTTCTATATACCTATAATAAACTTATGACTTATAGTGCTTATACTTATGCATAACTACATCCATGTTCACACCTATCAATCGTAACTAATTTTTTTGCAGTCATAATGGCAAATCACAAGCGACTTAAAAAAACAACAAAAGAGTAATAATACATTATTATATAAATAAAATATGGGCAGATAAAAAGAGCATATTTAATGAGAAGGTTGACATTCTAACTCATCGATAATTTTTTTAATATTATATTTGCAGTATAATTTGATACAGTCATTTGAATACAGTTATCCAAATGTATATCTGTAAGCCGATTGCGGTATTTATTTTTAATAAACTTCATATTGGAAAAAGAAGATTCACACAAATAAGTTGAACTGAATAACGCTTTCACTTTCAACGCAACACGACATAAAACTGAATACTTATCTTTACTTACTAAAGTCTTTATACATTTTGTATTTGAACCTAAAGATTTTAAAGTCAAGTCACTTTGAAAAGCAATCAGTTCCATTTCTGTCACTAAAGCAATTTTGCTGAAATCCATGAAACGATTTTTGAAGTTTTCCTTCAAGTTAGAAACTATTTTCATAGGATATTTACTGTCATAGGGCTCTAATAGATTTTTGGAAATCTTTTCGGAAAGAATAGGAAAATGCTTAGTATCGCAGTTTTTTAGGTTTTGTTCCCAAAATTCAAGTTTTGTAATAAATGCATTTATATCAGAAATCATTTCCGCTAATTCTTTATCCCTGCCTTGAAGCTGCAAGTTAAGCTCATTTAATTTCTCTGTATTGTCCACAAGAAAACCAAAATCTTTGAGCCAAGTCGAATTTTCCAGTTCAGGAATCGGTTCATCGCATTCTTTGAAAAATTAGAGTATAGCAGGCAGGACATCATTGAAACGTTTGAGCACTCGTCCTCTGCTTAGCCATCGCACTTCAGAGTGAAAAAGTAGCTCTCCGTATTGACAGTCAATTTCATCAGCCAAGGTTTTAAATAATCTTCTTTAATCTAATCTTGTTCACAATTTTCACCACCAGTTTCATAACGTTGTTCAAGTTTAGAAAATTTCCACATAATGCTTGCTGATGTATAATACAGTGGTAACTAAGAAATTGTGGAAAACTGGTATGATTTTCAGACTTTTGGATTTTTTGCAACGTGAGCAGCCCGAGCTACCAGAATTGCCTTTGCGAGATACCGGTAGCTCGCGATCGACGGATTGGCGACCACTGCCTTATAGACTTCGCTAAATACTTATTTTAGTTTAATGAATTAAAAATATTATTATATATTATTTATAAAATTAGTTCTTATGACATTTACTAAAATTTTTATTTGTTATTAGTTATTGTTTCAGCAGTGCGGTGGTATGGTATTGAATTTATCTTTGTACTCTCGACAAAAAATTTCTGAAAAATTGTATATAAAGTAACGTTGGCGCCAGCGATCGAATTTCTGCAAATAAAAGTATTAAATATTGTGTAGCTTTTTATTTTATTTAATGTATGCGTATTTATATTACCCCATCGAACGTAACTGATGGTACGAAAGATATATCCAACGCATCGGTCATTTCGCCATATTTCTTCAATATATCTGGCGTGCTACGGCTAGATTTGCACTCCTTCACTCCGCTCACATCCATCTCCAAATCACTAGCACACTGTACACCAAAGTTTTAAAGATAATGAGTAAAAAATAATGAAATATTGATATAAATCAATGGGTTGAGAATACTGTTGAGTATTGCGACCAAATTTTAAAGAGAAATATGTTGCACATACCTCATCAAGACTTTTCGCATGACCAGTCATTAAACAGCTTATTAATTTGATTTGGTCTTTTACATCATTGTGCTCTACAATACAGGCATGCAATGCATTTTGTTCACACTCTTCGTGCCCGTGTTGACAGAAAAGCGTAGTTATATTCGTATTGGGATCTGTCCAGGACTAAAACAAGTAACAAAACTAATCATTTAAAACAGATGTGGTCTATACAGGTTACATTAAATGAATGAAGCGCGTAAAATGTTAAATAAAACTATTAGTACTAAACAGCAAAAACTAATGTACTAATACATATGTATGTACGTGCATGTGTATGTAAATCAGAACTGCAACGAGTGGCTCATGAATGCAAAAATGCTTAATTCGATGTAGGAAATTCGGACACTTACAGTTATGTTACAATGGGTGTGTGAGTATGAAAGCGTACTTTTCGCAACGTGTGCGAAGAATATTACTTATATGTACATACATAGATACATAACAAATGAGTATAAAGAAAAATGAGTTTGACTCATAACTACGCATAATAAGAATATCACTCGTGCATATCTTTGATGTACAGTCGTGAAAATGAAAACATCACCAACATACCGTTACTTTTCCATATGGGACCATTTCTAGCTTGGTGTAATTTAGCCAGTCATTTATTATCATCGCATCAAAGAGTGAGTTACGTATGAACACCCTACTATCAGGACAAAGTGCCTCATAATAGACGGCCACTTTCAACTGTTGCAGGTTGGTGGAGTTGGATAGTTGTGTGTAGTTGGTGGGCTGAAAGAGAAAAAGAAGGAGAAGTATGAAGAATATCGGCATAATAATAAGTTAATTTCATTTTCACTTTGCTGTTTATTGATTTTTAACGTACATAATAAATATTTCAAAATATTGTGTGTTTGATAGGAAAATTTCTTTTTCTAGGTCGAAATAAAGCTCACTGAAAATCCCAACGCTGCGAATATTTTATGTGAAGTTCTAGCTTTTGGTTCTTGACGTAGCTATCCTACGAGGTACTGCACTCTTCTATGCTAAAGTTGAGTCTCCCTCTGGTCGCCCAATCAAAACGTAAAATAAATCATTAGAGAATGCACAAGACTACATTACGCTACAAATTTATATGCCATTTCTATGAGATTGAAGATTCCTATTCTTCTTCTCGTTTGGCGCGATAACCGCTGACGCGATTTTTGGTCGAGTTTAACAAAGCGCGCCAGTTGATTCTTTCTTGTGCTAATCCGGCACCAGTTGGAAACAGCAAGTGAAGCCACGTTTTTCTCCACCTGATCTTTCCAACGCAGAGCAGGCCTTCCTTTTCCTCTGCTACCACCACTTGGTACCGCATCGAATACTTTCTGAGCGGGAGCGTTTGTTTCCATTCCAACGACATGACCCAGCCAACGAAACCGCTACATCCTTATTCGCTGCTCTATGCCTCTGTCGTCGTATATCTCATAGCTCATTGTTCCATCGTCTGCGATACTCGGCGTAACCAACGTGCCAAGATCGAGAAATCTTCCGCAGAATCTTTCTCTCAAACATTTCATGAGGCGCCCATCGGATGCAGTGTTGCCAATTTAGCGACTTTGTCGCTAGAACTGACGACTTTTGCTTGAGTCTTGGAGACAAAAAAAAAGTTTTGACGACAAAAATGATTAAGCGACTCATCTGGCGACTTTTGGCAATAGATATTTTTTTTAGGCAATAGATACTTTTCTGTCAACTTGGTTACCCGTGAATGCCCTTTACCTTCCATACTCTAGAGTAACAATTTACTGACTATAGATAAAATAAAGCACTACCTATTGGTGTGTTCTCGTTGATAAATTATCGATCTATAATTGAAATTTTAAATTTATTTTTACCTTAAAATTTTTTATGAAATTAACAAAAATCATACGTTGTATTAAGAAATAATAAAATATTATATATTCCAATTCAATTACACCTTGTTTCACACAATTGTAATGAGTAACCAAATTATTTTTACCACTGATCACATAAGAGCAATGCGGTCGGGGAATCCCCGGATTTTATTATGTTCTGTACGTGAAACAATTGAATTGATATCGGCTCAGTTGATTGTTTACTATCCTCTAGCTTACTTACTTTTTAATTCATTTGTGCTTAAATAATGGACTTACCTTTGAAAAAAAGCAGTATTTTAGGAGATTGAAACTAACTTCCGTTGATCTCAAAATTTCAATAGAGTTGGTATTACTGGTTTAATTATTATTCATCTAAAAATTTTAAGTCCGCAGCTGGCCTCTTGTGCATCTCTCAGAATGAAATTTAGGATCCGCCCCTGAGGGAGCTAGCGACTTTCTAGCAACTTTTGATATTGGCCCTAGTGACTCAGATTTATTGGCGTTGGCAATACTGATCGGATGTTGTCGTCGTCCAAGCTTTTGCGCCATACGTTAGGTCGGGTATGATGAGCTTTCCCACAGCAATCGGTTCTACGTAACCGGAAGGAGGTGATTGATGTAAGCCTATCAAACTCAAAACTTGGGTGGTCAATCAAGAACTGGAGAGTCCTTGCCGAAGATTCGTGCTCGGACCATTCGTGCTCCCGTTCCTTGGTGGAATTGAGAGCTCCAGATGTTGAGGCGTGAGTCGAGAAATTTTCTAAACCGGGCCCTCAAGACTAACCTTGCAGAGGACTGGGAGCGATACCGTGATGTTCAGAAGAACTACAAGAGGCTTATTCGGGAATCGAAAAGAGCCTCATTTAGGGAATTCTGCAGCGGTATCGAATCTCTGAGTGACACGGCGAAATTGGTTAGGATTCTGAAAAGGGACCCAACTGCAAAGCTGGGGTCACTTAGAAAATCTGATGGCTCCTTCACGGAGCGGAAAAGGGAGACACTCAGCTTGCTGATGGAATCTCACTTTCCTGGTAATCAGATAAGCATCACCCAGCAACAGCCCTTATTGATAGAGGCAGTTGTCAGAGCTGTTACACCTTCTCGGCATGACTGGTTCGTTGCCAGATCTGTGGTGAATGAGGCCGCCATTCGAGACTACAAGTCGCCCTCGATGGCATATATCCTGCCATGCTGAAGGAGGGTGCAGAGTTCGTGACAGCAGCCCTGAAGAAAATCTTCTCGGCATGCCTGGCACTGGCTTACATACCACACTCTTGGAGGATGGTGAGGGTCGCTTTCATCCCAAAGGTTGGAAAAGACGACTACACCAGCCCCAAAAGCTTTAGACCCATCAGCATGACCTCTTTCATGCTGAAAAGTCTCGAACGACTGGTGGAACTGCGCATACGTCAGAAGTCGCTGAAGGCTCACCCTCTGTCTCTATTTCAGCATGCCTATCAGAGTGGAAAATCCTGCGAGTCGGCACTGCAAAACCTTGTTGCTAGGGTAGAGCTGGCCATCGACAGGAGGGACTACGCTATGGACATAGAGGGGGCGTTTGATAATGCCACTTTTGATAGTATGTGTAACTCTGCCAGTAGGCACGGCGTAGACTGGGTGCTAGTAAATTGGATTCGTTCAATGCTGGCCCAAAGAATCGTTTCGGTGCGAGCAGAGGAAGATCTGCTGGTGTCATCTGGGGTTAATAGAGGCTGCCCCCAAGGCGGTGTGCTGTCTCCATTGCTCTGGTGCATGGTAATCGATCCTCTACTCACCACCTTAAACGATTCGGGAGTCTACGCACAAGCATATGCGGACGATGTTGCTTGTTTGGTAACAGGCCCTTATGAACATCTGCAGGAAAGTGCAGAAAACTATGGATCGGATTGACACTTGGGGTTGTGCGAATGGGCTATCGACAAATCCCGCCAAGACTGGTATTGTCCTCTTTACCAGAAAGAGGAAGCTTGATGGACTCGTTCTGCCAAAGCTAAAAGGAGTCACAATCCAGCTATCCAAGGAAATTAAATATCTTGGAGTAATCCTCGATAGTAAGCTCCTTTGGAAATCACACGTTGAAACAAAGGCATCCAAAGCACTGACAGCTTTCTGGCAGTGCAAAGGTGTCTTTGGGGAAAACGTGGGGTCTCTCTCCTAGCAAGGTCCAAGGTAGATCCTACACGGCTATGATAAGACCCATTATCACCTATGCATCAGTGGTCTGGATGAGTAGACTCTCTGTAGTGGGAGTCAGGAGGACCTTATCGAGACTACAACGCACTGTGGCCATCTGTTGTACCGGAGCTTTTCCGACTACTTCAGGCCCGGCACTAGATGCTCTGATTGGTTTACCACCACTTGATGCTTTCATCCAAGGAGAGGCCTTGAAGGCCATCTGCAGATTGAAACACAGTGGGAACTGGTACGGCCCTTGTCCGGCATTGGAACACAGAGAAGGCATGGCCATCGATCCAACGATTCTCTCCAAGCCCCTTGACTCCATGCCATCAAGAGTCGTACTTGAAAAGAGATACAGTGTAGTGCTACCAGAGGCTCAGTTGTTGGGAGACTCAGAAAATGAGCCCGGCAAACACTGTTTTCGCATTTTTACGGATGGCTCCAGGACCGAGCATGGCTCTGGCTTTGGGGTCTACGTGGAATCCAGCGGTAACATGCATGCACTGCACTTTGCTCTTGGAATGCATGCATCTGTGTTTCAAGCGGAGGTGTATGAAGTTCAAGTAGCGATGGACTTTGTTGTGGAAAAACGATGGAGAGGCAGATCTATATGTGTCTGCAGCGACAGCCAAGCTGCGCTTATGGCCTTAGACAGCCCTCCAACCATATCAGGGGTAGTGAAGTCTTGCAAATCCAGGCTGAACTATATCGGTAGACATAATAACCTGATGCTAACAAGGGTCCCGGGACACTTGGGTATCGCGGGTAACGAGACCTCTGACTCCTTAGCTAAGATGGGCTCTGAGGCCAACTTCTTTGGCCCAGAGCCCGCTTTGCCACTCCCCTCTGCGGGCATCACGGCCACGGTTGGCAAATGGGTAACTACCACCCACAAGCGAGCTTGGAAGGCTGAAAGAGGCTGCAGATGGACAAAACTGATGTTACCTGTCATGTCCGATCGACTGTCGCAAACCCTTCTGTCATTAGGCAGAGGGGAGTGTGGACGGCTGGTTGGACTGATGACGGGCCACTTTCTGTGGGCAAAGCACATGGAAAGGTTGGGCATCTCAGACAGTGTACTCTGCCCAGCTTGTGAAGAGGAGGATGAGACGGCGGACCACTTCCTGTGTGTCTGCCCCGCCTTCGCTCGAATCAGGTTTGAGGTCTTTGGCACTGATGTGTTAAGAAGCGACCATCTTGGCTCCTTGGCACCACGAGATCTACTCAGATTTTTTCGGAGATCGGGTAGATTTAAAGAAAATTAAAAGGGAATCCAAGTGTAGTACAATGGACTCAATTAATGTCTGAGTGCTGCACTTGCTAGTTGTCCCGACAAAACAAAAAACAAACAAAAAAAAACCGGAATGACCCGGACTTATGTCCGGCCAAGCACTGTCACTTCAGTGCATTCCCCTTATATGTATGGGGAACAACAACGACACATACATGATGAGAGCCTTATATAGTTTTATCTAAAGTTGTAAATTACACATTTCAATTTTCATCTGCTGGAGGGTCGAAATATGTAGGACATCTTTTAACCAATTACTGGTGGTGGTGGTGAAAACAAACACGACATAGATTAAGGAGCGTAGACGTAGAGAGTTGAAACTTTTCAAACGGTAGCACAGTTAGACCAGGAAAAATAGAACTATTAATCGACAGAAAATGGGTCGTATCTTATTATGATCAGGCTAGATCACACAATGAAGGAGAGTTGAAACAAATTCAAACCATTTTTAAACTATGAAAAAATATGGAGAAGATCATCAATAGAATATTATTATTTGAAGTTCGCTTAAAACGAATGCCTTAATTATATTAAAACGTTTACCGAACTTTTTAGGCAACCCCATATACTCGCACGAGTACATAAATGCATGTACATATGTATGCTTAAGATTCCACAATCGTATTATGCGAATTGGTTTGGTCGCCAGTTGATGAACTAAGCATTTTGATAAGCATTACGGTTAATTTACTGTACACACGACTGTGAAAATATACATATGTATATAATGGGTCTGTTTTAGTACTTCTGTGACAAAAACCAGAAAAGCTTTCAACCAATAATAATGCTCTCTAAAAATAGTACAAGGAGAGAAGGCGCAACATGTAACAGAAAATATGGACTTCTTATGGAAATTTTATTTATTATTCAAATTCAGAATACTCACACTACCTACATCTTCACAAGTAGCGGAATCGCAAAACTCTACTATTTTCCTTAAAAAAATTAACTTTGATTAATAAAATATTTTAAATAACAAATGCAGATCCCGATAATAAACACAGGTTCTGATATAACCGTAACCATATAACCTGTTTCGAATTTTTTAATAAGTTTAGTTCTAAAAGATTGATTGTTTAAGTTTTGGGCTTTTACAAAACTGAACTGTGTTTGTGTATTTGGAGTCAGCACTTCACTTTTTGTTTGCTATTTCCTTTTAAAGTGAGTCACAGTGAATATTGCATACTTCAATATATACTATTTGTTTTGTTGGAAAATTTAATAACGATATAACATTTTTTTATTAAATTGTTCGCAGTTGTTGTGGCAGTTTTTTTTAATTAATATAGTAAGTAAACTCAAAAGAGTTACACAGAGAAAATACATTCTATACACGCGGCCGCTGTAGCCGAAGATTGGTGTGTAACTATCGTTTGGAAGTACACAGGTTCGAACCTCCGTGCATGAAAGACCAAGCGACAAAAACAGTGTTTTCTAATAGCGGTCGTTCCGCAGCAGGCAATGACAAACCTCCGAGTGTATTTCTGCCATGAAAAAGCACATTTGAAGTCAACTTGTGGAAAACATGAAGAATGAAGCTTGATGAAACACCCAAAACGGGTGCAAGCGCCAAATGTATGTATATATAACTTTGTGTTAACTGTTGCCTTTTGGATAATTCAACGTCATTAAAAATAACTTTATTGCTTGTTTCTGTTTCATATTGAACTCTGCTTCAGCTTTATAGCGTTTTATGATATTCTGAATAGTGGCATGATTTCTATTTAAGATTTTGTCAATATCTTAATAAGTTTTTCCGAAGTTTCCGAACAACCGAATGACAACGCTGGAAGCTGACCTAAAATAACTTCTCAATTGAAAAATGTTCTAACGGTGAATTTTTCAAATTTATAAGAGGTGTATGATTTATTGATATTATATATATGAATAATCTATGTTTCGATATTTTTGGACATCAATTTGAAGTAACTTGAACTTTTTTCATTATTCAAGTATTAAAAAATATCGAAGTTCGCATTTGCCATTTAATACGATATGCCAAGCTACTTTCAAAAAACAAAGGGACTCTCAGTTGTAGGACTCTTGACTAAAATCTGTAATCACAAAAGTTCTCCATTCAACACCGACTGTAATTTGTTTTCCTTTCATTACACCTCAAAAACGTTTAAAAAATAATTAAGTTTTAATTTTTGCACCTTTTCGTGCACTTTTGTTAGCTTATCGTCGTGCTCGCTATTCGTCCAATATTTGATAATTTTCTTTGCATAATGTTGACAACCATTACATTCACCTAAACTGGCCATTTAGTGTGGTTTTTGGTCAGATGGAATCATCTTCCGTGCATCTTTCAAAATGAAGCTGTTGTCACTGTCTCTGACTGTGGAGAGGGTTTGATTCGATGATAACCAAGAATTTATGGCTGAAATTGGGAGATGTTGATCTTGACACATTTGGTTTTTTATTGTGTGAAAAGTTTGGAGATTCGATTATTTCAAGAAATCGTAGCATTTAAAGGCCTCCAAGAAGTGATTTTACGCAATTGAACTACTTCTTATCGGATTATTTCAAGTCATTGGTTTATGTGAATAATAATTTTTTGAAAGCTAATATTCAACCCGTTATTCATGATATACGACCCGATTTATCAAATCCATTCGTGCAATAAAAGCCGTGGACGCCATTTGAATGGTGTTATATTCTAAACTAAATTGTATCGATTGCACTTCACATTGAATAAATAACGTTTGAACTTTTAATTACTTTACTTTTAATTAAATTAAAATAATTACTGCGTGTTCTTGTTGTTTTTTTTTTTGAGAAATCCTATAACTCTAAATGAAAATCCCTTTGCTCACGACTACACACTCACTTGGATATGAAGCGCTGTTGACACATGCAATAAAAATAAATTATAGAGCGCTGATAATAGAGCAATATGCCGTTTCGTTAACATTTTCCCTTTGTTATTGTATTAATTATTCTTTCGCGCCAGTTACTGCTGCTTCGTTTTGTTTTGTCTGCGCTCTTGTCAGCGCCAATGATCACTTTACTGCTCTATAACAAATCACCGACTGATCGTAGCATTCTAAGCGCAGAATATGATTTACTAAAATCTGAGCGTTTCGAAATATTTATAAAACCAAACAAGGAGAATGACTGAAAGCGTAACATCTGCAATTTAAATTCACCAAATGCAGTACTATAAATAAAATCACCAAATTAAAGCACGTAGTACATACAAACGTTCATGCATATTTTCGTGTTCTGGTAAAAGTTCATACAACTATGTATATATGTATGAACATATATAGAATGAGTTATATTGCCGTTAATTGATTCATATGTAAGAAACAACTGGAATGAATTGTCACATCCAGAGTCATAAGTCAGTTTGGAAAACAGATAATCATTTAAAAAGTTTTACCAGTTTTACCGAAAATCAATATTTTAACAGTTTGCCATTTATTAAGGGAATAACAAAAGCATGACTGTATATGTGTTTTCAAATGCATAAATCTAATAGTCTCTGACCAAAAAAAAAATTATAAATAAGGAAAACGTATGGCTCGAACATTTTTAAATTCGATAGACTGAAAGTGGGTATGACTTTCGGATTTAAATAACTTTAGCTTTTGTGTAATTTTTATTAAAAGATTTTGCATTGCAGTCGCAAAATAAGTTTCAAACAAAGAGTTTCTATTGATTGCTCAACTTTGAAAAAAAAAAAAATTCCATCAGAATTACATCTACTCTCAGATTTGAATTTCTTATAAATAAAATAAAATATTAAAAACAATCTGCATATTTAATAAAATTATGCGACAATCGTTTTCACTTTTTGGTTTTGGGGGTTTATTACAAACGACCGTTATGTAAATGTTAACATATTTATATTCAATATAAAACATTATAATAAATTAATCATTAAATACACAAAATGTCTATGCTTTTGCAGTTACATACTTAGAGTTCGCAATCATAAATGATGCTAAAAAATAACGCCTCAATAAAAATATCCAAGAAAGCCAATGGGACTATATAGTATCGACAAGCAAATGAGTCTGCCATCGATATCATATCTCTGTTATTATGTGGGAGAAGATTTAACCTCATATCTGTTCTTTCAAAGTACAAGTATATTAAAGAGACTAGAATCAAAAGAAACCGAATTTAAAAGGCTAAGTTAATCAGTTTTCATCGTAGACAAAAATACAGTACTCTGAATGGAAGTTTCATCTTCAAACAGAATCTATCTTGGCTTACAATTCGTATACGTTCAGTTGTTGTTGTTGTATCAGGTCATCAAGCCCTACCAGTATGATGTAGTCAACGGTGAACGTCGTTTATCTCATCTAACGGTAGGCCCAGGGTGTGCTATTTCGGCAGGTTGGGTCCAAAGGAAGAGGGGTTTAGTTGAGTGGGTTTAGAAAGCCGGTAAGAGACTCCTGATGAAAGTCGCTTATTGTCTGTCTGTACATTGTCTGATCCAGTAGTTGCAGATTTGTTGCATATTTCCCATGGCAGCTGGCTCTACAGTGTGTTCCGACGAGTGTATTTCTGCCATGAAAAAAATCCTCATAAAAATATCTGCCGTTCGGAGTGAAACTGTAGGTCCCTCCATTTGTGAAACAACATCAATACGCACACCACAAATAGGAGGAGGAGTTCGGCCAAACATCCAAAAAGGGTGTACGCGCTAATTATATATACGAGTATAAAGGGTAATTTTTAGCTATTATCTTTTTATACAGTTGGGTTAAACAGCTGACACACCTTCCGTGTTTTGTTTCACTGTCAAACATCTTCAGTTTGGTCTATAATTCAACCATGAATCGTCTTACAAACGAACAACGCTTGCAAATCATTGAATTTTATTATAAAAATGCGTCTTCTGTTAAGAAAGTTTAAAGTCGAAAAATTGTGTTCAGCGACGAAGCTCATTGTTGGATCAATGGGTACGTAAATAAGCAGAATTGTCCATTTTGGAGTGAAGTTCAGCCAGAAGAATTGCAAGAGCTACCAATGTTCCCAGAAAAGGTCACAGTTTGGTGCGGTTTATGGGCTGGAGGTATCATTGGACCGTACTTCTACAAAGATGCTGCGAATTGTAACGTAACTGTGAATGGTGAAATGATATCCAACTTTTTTTTTGCCCAAAATGCAAGAGCTTGACTTGCATGACATGTGGTTTCAGTAAGACGGTGCCACATGCCACACAGTACGCGTAACAATGGACTTGTTGGTAGGCGAGTTCGGTGAACATTTTATTTCACGTTCGGGACCTGTCAATTGGTCACCCAGATCGTGCGATATAACGCTTTTAGATTATTTTTTGTGGGGCTATGTTAAAGCTCATGTCTATTCAGACAAGCCTGCTTCAATTAACGCATTGGAAGACAACATTAAGGCATTTATATGTGAGATACCGGCCGAAATATTGAAAAGAGTATGCCAAAATTGGACTAAGCGGATGGACCATTTGAAGCGCAGTCGCGGTCAACATTTGCATGAAATAATCTTCAAACATTAAATTATATGGACCGTGCTATCGATTTAAATAAAAATGTCATGCTCTTAAAAAGTCACCCTTTATATAGCTGGTTCTACATACTGGAATGACTCGTGTTTTGCCGATCAAGGGTTGCCATGCCAGTAAACTAACACTGTCTAATGCGCTGAGCCTCACCCTGATCACTTATAATCGCTTATCAGAGTAAAACAAATCATTTTCTCGGCTGAAGCTCAGTTCTATTTGCAGGGGTACGTAAAGAAAAAAAAATCGCACTTGGACATTGAAAAATGTGCGAAATTCTTCCCGTATTACTATTTGAGCGCCTCATGGTCTTTGAAATAAAGATGGAAATGTGCTTATCGTCAATGAATCGCGCTTTCACACTTTTTCGTCTATTATTCATGGCATGGATAATGACGATATGTGGTTTTAACAAGGCCATGCGACATATTACACAGCAAATGAAAAAAAAAAACTATTGCAAATGAAATTCCGGGGAAGAAGAATTTTAAGTTATTTCATAGCAATTTAACCACCAATATCGACCGATTTAACGCTTTTGGACTATTTTCTGTGAGGCCGACGCAAAGTTAGAGTTTACGTGAATAGCCAAAATAAATTAAGATTTCGAAGATAACAATTGAATCGATAATTATAAGCTTGCACGGGAAGGATATTTGTAAAATATGATTTAGCATTCATAAATTATGGACAACGAGCTTCCATGCAAAATATTTGTGTAATTTGAAATGTGAAAAATAATCTCGAGCTTGGAAGTCGTTTACATTTTAACTGTAGCTGCAACAAAAAAAAACGGGTTTTTAAAGCATATAATAATCGCTTACAACTAAAATCTGAACAAGCGTTTATACAACTTGGGCTGTTTGTTGGCCTCTTTGTATGGGCTGATCTCCGAAATAAGTAGAGTACCAACGCGAATCTATACAAGGTGGTGTTGCTTCATTAGCTTATTGGTGTCTGATCGTATTGTAGAATCGATATCACCTTATCATAGGCCACTTTTTAGGGCAAATGGGCTACTTTTCTTACCCGCTTTCGTTATTAGATTTTAACAACTTAGCATTTTGAATAAAATAGGACCGCTTTTCAATATCCACCCGGGTGCAACAACTATATTATTTGAGTAAATTTCAACAATTCTACACAGCTCAGGCTAGGTGATGCCCTTATGAAGCATTACCTTTAACTGCAATTTTCACGAGGTGTGTTCAAGAAGTATCGCGAATGGTATTGACCAATCGTCGAATCCACGTTAGAGAAGTTGCTGAGGATCTAGAAATATCGATTGACTCGTGTCATTCGATTTTTTTCAATGATTTGGGCATTAGACGGGCGCCTCAAAATTCGTACCAAAACTGCTCAATTTCGATCAAAAGCAGCATCGCATGAACATTGCTAATGAGATATTGGACTTTACCCGCGACCGCCCAAATTTGCTCCAGAGGGTCATAACTGCTGACGAATCGTGCGTTTATGGTTATGACGTGGAAAACAAAGCTCAAGCAACTCAATGAAAGCTGCCGCACGAACCAAGACCGAAAAAAGCGCGCCAAGCTCGGTCGAATGTAAAAGTTTCGCTTACCGTTTTCTTCGACTGCAAGGGCGTTGTGCATCATGAGTTCTTGCCACACAGTGTAACACGGTCAATAAGAAATATTACCTGCAAATTATGCGCAATATGCGCGAAGCAATTCGCCAGAAACGCCCGGATTTGTGGAAGAACAAAAATTGGCTCCTGCATCACGATAACGTCCCTGCTCACACATCGTCGCTTGTGCGCGACTTTTTGGCCAAAAACAACACACTAATGATGCCACAACCACCGTATTTCTCAGATCTGGCCCCCTGTCACTTTTTCTTGTTCCCGAAATTGAAGAGGACCGTGAAAGGACGGCTCTACGCTGCGATTGACGAGATAAAGACGGCATTGAAGGAGCTTAAAGTGCTTCGATGATTGGAAAAAACGTTGGCACAAGTGCATAATATCTCATGAGGATTAATAATTTTTGAAGAAACACAAAATTTGGAATACTTTTATACCTCGTATATTAAGATTACAACATTCAAGTTTTAAGCAACAGGTTTTGATAACTCAGTAAAATTTCAAAGACTGTAATTAACTTCAAAGAACCAGTTCATTCCAAACTCTTCAAAGCTTCACTCAATTGCATCATAGACTATTTTTGCATGTATTCGAAACTTCATAACGGTAATTTGTAAACGTTTTACAGCCGCTTTCGAGACCGGTACTACCATTCGCTAATGTCCGGGTTCGAAACCCACTGAGGGCATGAAACACCAAAATTATTTTGTTTTTGTTTTAATAGCGGCCGCCCTTCGGCAGTCAATGGCAAACCTCCGACTGATTTTTTGCTATGAAAAAGCTCCTCATAAAAACGCCGTTCGGAAGCAGCGTATAACTGTAGGTCCCTCCATTTGTGGAACAACACCAGGGCGCACGCCACAAATTGGAGGAGCAACTCGACCAGACAACCAATAGAGGTTGTTATGTTATGAGTGTTTTGTGCTCTTTCCAGCAAGGACAGTTTGGCTGTGTTTTTAGACGATGCTGTCTGATTTTTGTTGAGGTTCACATGTTATCCTACAAAAGTTGCCTGTTGTTTTACTTATCAATGACATTAGTACATATGTATGTATGTATGTATGTGTTTTTCGTAAGTAAGATTTCTGCTTTATGTGGTTGTCCTTAAAATATAATATATTCGTTGACCAGCAAATCTCAAGATTCTGAAATGATCGATATCGATATTGACAACGTTGGCAATTTATGTATCAAAAATCTCAATTCACTGAAGATAAACAAGTGTTTCCACCTTTCCAAACGATGCAGTATCATTGACACTTCTTGACATTTCTCTATGTCGCCAACTCAGATTTTACTGACCCGTAAACGCTGAAGCTTTTGTGTATGACGTTCATTCGTTCGAGGCTTGAATACGCTTCCCGGAGGGTACTTTTACACTTTGCATTCCTTAGTCTACGTTTTTCATATATCCTGTCTTTATCTCTCGTTTAGTTGGTTTTGTTGATTTCCCCGTTTCCCTTAATATTCCCACGAGATCCCTTCGTTGCTTAAAGTTTTTCTATGTAAGCCTTCTTATGTCTTTGTATGCTGGCCCTATTAACAGATACTTGAAGTCAATATACATATATATATTGGCGTTTATACCCTTTTTCGGCGTTTGGCCGCGCTCCTCCTCTTATTTGGAGCGTGTGTCTTGATGTTGGTCCACAATGGAGGGACCTACAGTTTTAAGCCAACTCCGAACGGCACCTTAAAATATGTCCAGAATAATTTTTCCTTTTCAAAAATTCTCATCATGAATTCTTTGAATCATTTTTATAAGTAGTTTGTATGACTTTTTTATATTCTATATTGGCTAAATAAATATGTAATTAAATAAATAAAGAAATAAAAGAGGCAAAAAATGTTGATCTGTTGAGAAGATAGAACTCATCATATTATATATCCAAAATACAAAGGTCACATACTTTCCTATGCCGATTTACCACAAGAATGTGCAAACTTTGACTTCTGCTAAAATAAAATTTAGACGTCAACTTTCAAATCGCTGATACACTTATAATTTGTTTTTATTCTTAATATGATTTTGTTTTATTCTTTTTATTTATCAACTAGAATCTACTGTGGAGATTTTTTTTTATTTTTGTAATTAGTCAACAAACTCATCAACAAATATACTCGTAGTTAAGTAGTTTGATTGAAAATGATTAAAAATATCAAATTAATTGTTAATTGTTATCGGTATTGTACTTTCGAGCACTCGTAAAGCTATAAATAATTAAATATTTTATATATATAAATAAAATACAACTATAGTGTGGTAGAATTTACTGTCCACAGTTTTAAGTAGATATTTTTAATAAAATACGTTAATAATGCAGTAATAAATTTAAATAACGATATGATATATTATATTTAAAGTTTTGAATTTTATTATAAGTTTTACTTCTAGTGAAAATGAAAAAATTATCATTTGAGTTGTAACCTAATATAATATTTCCTCCGCATCATAGTTTATTCTACTTACGCAAACGCCAGACAAAACTCAAATCAAATACCATACAAATATTATAACCCAAGGCCATTTCCAATCCATCTTTCACATGTTTGTATTGGGGTTGCAAGCATTTTAATATTAAATGGTTGCAATAGTGTACTTTTAAGTGATGTTTTTTCTTTTGTTATTGCATTCCAACTAACCTTTGTAGATTACAGCACAGCTTTTGTTTGTGTTTCTCGTAACAGCATATGGGACGCGTTACACGCTCGAAGGATTCCGGCGAAACTAATATCTCTCGTAAGCGTTCACTACACAACTTCAAGTGCAAGATCTTGCATAATGGTAATCTGTCGGAAAGCTTTCCCACCAGTGCTGGCGTACGGCAAGGTTGCCTGTTGTCTCCTTTATTATTATTAATTGTTATTGATGATATACTAAAAAGCTGTATTGAGGGGAAAATAAGAGGTACGAGTACTTATTGGAACTTCTATGAACA
Source organism: Anastrepha ludens (assembly GCF_028408465.1). Taxonomy (NCBI): domain Eukaryota; kingdom Metazoa; phylum Arthropoda; class Insecta; order Diptera; family Tephritidae; genus Anastrepha; species Anastrepha ludens. Next base: position 82,568,926 of record NC_071498.1, on the reverse strand, counting down.
TCTCGAAGACCTTGCTGATGATATATGCCTTCTCTCCGTCAAACACACCGAAATGCAGAACAAAATTGACGATCTGTCCTCAACCTCATTGAATGCAGGGCTAAAAATAAATCACGAGAAAACGAAAGCCATGAAAATTCGACCCACTAGCATCTGCCCGTTCCTCTTAAATGGTTATTGAGAACGTTGACATCTTTACCTACATGGGTAGTATCATTGGCGCTGAAGACAATGCGGAACTTGACGTTATCGCCAGAATAAATAAACAGCACGGCGCGTATGCGCAGCTCTGAGCTATCTAGTCTTCGAGCATCCTCAGTGTACATACAAAATTACGGATCTTTAAGACAAATGTACTATCAGTACTCTTGTATGGATCAGAAACCTGGCTCACAAATAATTGGATCGAAAACAAAATTCAAAGTTGTGTGAACAGATGTTTACGCAGGATATTGAAGACCTGGTGGCCCAAGATCATAAGTAACGACGATCTGTACGAGAGGTGCAAAATCCAGCCGGTAGCTAACATGATAAAACTGTAAAAGTAAAGGTGAATTGGGCATACGCTTCGCAAGGACGCACATGAAATCTATCGTCAAGCACTGGATTGGAGTCCACGAGGTGCTCGCAAGGTTGACCGTCCAAAAATATCTTGGAGGAGAACTGTCCAGAAGACTGTTTAAACGCCAGGAAAAACTTGGAACGAAATCAAGCTCCTTGCAAAAAATAGATTCAGATGGAGACGTTTTACTGAGGCCCTATGCTCCAGTTTGAGAAACAGGAACCTATGATGAGTACTGCATTCATATCCGAACATGCCAACAATGCTTTAAAGATTTTCAATATCGAGACGATATGATTCGCTGCCTTCGTTTAAAATTTTGATATACATACACATATAGAAAAATATAAAAAAAGGACCACACTTTTAACACAATTCCCATCAAACACGCAGACAATCCGCTTAAACCTAAAACCTGCGAAATCAAAGTTTGTCTTTGTGGGTAATAATAAGTGCACATATAAGTAGATTATCTATTTTTCGTGCTTAACTCCCAATCCGTAATTAAAAAACGAGATTACCCACACAGAAGATCCCTCCCGAAATGTGTGATTATAAAAGAACCCTAGATTATTACTATTTTTTTTTTAATACAACCCTATGCTTTCTGTGTTATAGATAATTTTTTTTTACGAATGTAAAGAGAAACGCCAGAGTAAAAACTAAATAAAATGGGATAGGCTCGTACACATAATTATAATAAAATATTTGTTAGGTACTATTATTTATTCAATGATATATATAACAGAAAAAGAGTGTGCCCATAAAAGCTTTGCCCTCTTATTACTTATTATAAAATGTACAATAATATTGAATTTCGCATGCGCATTGCAGCCATCATTTTTTGAAGCCTCAGTAAACGTCGTATACGAATTTCCTCCAACTGTTTATTACTAGCAGTTAATTGCGCAATTAAATTGGCTATTCCCTCTCCTTGCCTTTTCTTCATATCGTTAATTAAAATTAAACAAACCAAAACTCCAAAATATTCCACCAAAACAAATTTTATGAAGATTGTCAATTTTGCAGATAATCTGCCCTATGTGAAATGGTAAATTGATTTTGTGGATTAATTACTAATTTAACTTATTATAACAACACCAAAACCGCACAAGTGCAAACAGAGAATAAGCTAAGCATTTAGCCAACTTCCTGTAGATGTCGCCCTGGGCGTGATGCAACCCTGCGCAGTTTGTTATTTTATTTTTTTTCTCCCACATGTGTAAGGAAAATAAACGTGCATAGTTTTTAATAACTTTCGGTGTTTAGCCGATGTAAACTTTTAAATATTCATTACTCTATTCTACTAAATCGAGAGAGCTCAATGACGCCCACTATAGCGACAAAGGTCGGGGAGGAGACTGGCACTTTGGCAGAGCAAGAAAAAAAAGTTCCGAATGTTACATCGCTTGGGAATTTCGCTTCTGTAGAAGAATTTGCAAAGGTAATGTATATATACATATATACATATGCTTTGATGCTGAATGTATTACTGTTTTTTAGAATGGTTTAGCTGAAATCATGGTGGCTACCAAATCGACAAATTCCTTTCCCCAAGGTGCTGCACGAGATTTATATTGCGCACACCCTACCTTTGGTCGGATTGTGGACGAACAGTCACACCGAATACTTGGATTGATATCGAAAGTTTTAAAGTGGCAAAATGTTAAGGGCAACATTCAACGGTATGCACTTATAAAACATTTATTTGCAAGTAATATAGTATTAAAATATGTATCTTAACTTACAGCCGTCAACAAGACGAACAGTTTGAAATGCTCCTAGAATGCAATGATGCTATAATGGAAAGGTTGAACTCAAATTTGGATGAACTCGCAGGTATAAAGAAAAATCTAAAAACTATTGTTGTAGAATCGCATTTAAATGTCGCAAGTGGTAAACCGTCATCTGGATCTGGTGCTGGAAGTTGGAATTTAAAGAAAAATGAAGTATCACCAATTGCCGCACGTTTGATCACGGCGAAAAATATTGCACGACCACAATTGAAATTTAAAGTAGCAGTGGATAATAGTGCTCTAACGCCGTTCGTTCCACGAATAAAAGATAAACCCAATTCATTAAAGCCGCTGGCAGTGTTACCCGAATATGATGAACACGGTAATATTGCGAGGTGAGTTTCGGTCGTACAAGTTTAATGAAATCGAAAATTAGACTACTTATTTATAAATTCTTTTCAGTTACCTACATCCATACGAGTTCGAGTTGATGAAATTAGAAGTCCCCGTAACTCAGTTGAAGCGCACAAATCCTCAAGTGCCCTCAAAAATGGATGAAACCGAATTACTTTATGTGGATACAATACATAAATTAAATACGGCAGTGGAAGAACTGCGTAAACACACTGAAATAGCAATTGATGTGGAACATCATTCATATCGTACTTTTCAGGGTTTCACTTGCCTTGTGCAGATCTCAACACGCAACAAAGATTATCTCTTCGATGCTTTAGAGTTGCGCGATGAAATGCACGTACTTAATGTTGTATTCACTGATCCAAAAATAGTGAAAATATTCCACGGCGCTGATATGGATATTGAGTGGCTCCAGCGCGATCTTTCATTGTACATAGTGAACATGTTCGATACTCATCAAGCTGCCAAGGCTTTAAATTATGCGCGATTATCCCTATCTTACTTGCTCAAGCATTATTGTGACCTCGAAGTCGATAAAACTTTCCAGTTGGCCGACTGGCGCATTCGCCCATTACCAAAAGAGTTGGTAGCATATGCGCGCCAAGATACCCACTATCTACTCTATATATTCGATCGCATAACCAATGATTTGCTTGACGCCGGAAACAATCAGCCAAATTTGCTACGAAGCATTTACCAACGCAGCAGCGAAATCTGCAAGAAGCGATATGTTAAACCGCACATGACAGCTGACTCGCACATGGATCTTTATCGTAAGTCAAAACGTATCTTCGATAATCGGCAGCTGTATGCGCTACGGGAAGTGTTTCAATGGCGTGATTCAATGGCGCGCCAAGAAGACGAAAGCTACGGATACGTTTTACCTAATCACATGCTGTTACAAATTTCCGAAAGTTTACCTCGTGAGATGCAGGGAATACTAGCGTGCTGTAATCCTATACCGCCACTGGTGCGACAAAACCTACACGTGCTGCATCAAATTGTGTTGCGAGCTCGAGAACAGCCTTTGGTGAAGGTGGGTAGTTGACAAAAAACAAATATGTTATAACTCATAACCTTTCAATTACAGCCTGTGTTGGAGACAGAAACAATTCATCGTGTAGCTACCACTAACAGCAAAGATTACAACTGTAAGTTGTATTGCCCGCACGATCTATCACACAGCGAAGAGTTCCGCGATGATTTGCCGACACTGCTAAATTTCCGCAATGACGCTGTAATTTCATCTCCTGCTAAAGTTGACGTAAAGATGGCCAAACCTGTGCTGAGCATTTATGAAACACCGGAGTCCACGGATGACGTAATAAATAATAGGCTTTTAGATAACCTGTGATATATTCAATTTTTCCATTTATATACAGGATGAGGATCAGAGAAAGCAAAAACAATTACATAGCGCTATAAAATTCATTAGTCCATATCAACGCTATCTGGCCATGCTACCATTGGCGGAAAAAGAAAAAGCGGAGGAAGCGGCACGCATCGAGGCTGAAAATAAAAAACGTCGGTTATGTCCCGCTGCAAATCCATCACCTGTCATAACAAAGGTACTCGCATTTTAGTTTAATGTATTCAATCGTAATTACAATTTCGCCACACCAATAGATGGAAATTAAAACTGAGCCGGCTGATGATAATGAGTATAATTTACCAATTAAAGAAATCCTCAAACGCACACATGAAGAGGCAATTGCGAAAAAGAACAAATCAAATGATTCAGAGGAGCCCGGGCCGAAGCGCTTTAAGAACGAAACACCTACTGATGATAAATTGAAGTTTATTAATTTACCACCCACTAAGAAGGAACTGAAGCAAGCCAATAATCAGGCGCCGAATACCGCCGCTGATACCTTGACTGCCAATACATCTAACAACTCTGTACATACTATTAGTGAGGATTCAGATAGTGGACCTGAAGAGATACCGTCTACGTCACAAGCCCAACCGATGCAGAACACGCCAAATAGGCAGAGTGGCAAGAAACAGATGAAGAACAAGAATATGAAAAACCGACAAAAGAGTTATCAGTCCTCTAATAAACCCATCGACCTAGTTAAAAATTTCGACTACAATAGTGTGGACTTTAAGAAATTCCAAGGAGGCGGACAACGCGCCAAGGGCATGGAACTAAAGCCACAATTTCATGGGAAAGTAAGTTGTACCAAATCATATCAGTATTTAACTATCTAATATTTGATCTCTATTTTAGAGCAACTCCAACAAGGCTAATAATAAAAAGTTCAATAAGTTATTTACATTCAGCAATGTGAAAGGTAAAAAGTAGACGCTGTTTGACTTTATTAGGACTGCGTAGCGCCTTTGCTTAATCAACTACTTTTGAAGTCTTGGACGTAAAATAATGTGAAATTTCTTATGTAATTTATAATATTTTCAACAAATATATATCATATTTCTAAGATTCAAATTTTATAAAAGTATCCTATAGTGCAGTATGAAAATACTTTGCATTAAAATATTTAATATCTCCTTAAATTTTAAAATCTACAGTTCGACTCTTCTAAATAATAAAATAGGTTTGAATTTTACAATTATATACATAAAACTTGTTCAGAAGTTCTGCTAATTTAACAACAGTTACAGCTGTTTAAACATTTTGTCACCTTCTCTGTCCATACAATATTCCACAACTGCATAAACAACAAGGAGTCTGCGTTCTACGCCGCGTTTGTGCTTGTCTGTAATCAGGGGAAAAAGCGCATCGTGCTTTGAAAGGCGGTCAATCAGCTCAGTAAGCACGCCACCAGAAAACACTTGCAGTCGGTCCCACGTCGTTTTTCTTATTCTTTTAGAATAAATTTAAATCATACTTTGGTTTTAGAAAAATCAAGCAATTTGTACTTACAAACAGCACTGATAGAGCGGTGCTAATATATCTAGATGATCTTTATTTGGATTCCCGAAAGCTTTACCGTTGTCTATAAGCACCACACGTTCTTCACGCGTTTCGTAGTGATGGCGATCGCCGTTTTGTATCAAATAATCAAATATTGCAGCATCGATGAGGTCCAGCAAACGAATTGTTTCCATTTTGTCTTTAAGTGGCCTGCAAATCATGATATATTATTTTTCTCTTAATTTGTTTATAAAAAAATAAGTAAAATATTCAAACGCTTTTTATTTTCTATTTCTGCTCACTTGCAATAGTTCATGTCATCCTCCCAGGGCGCCCGTTTATCCTCCTTGTAGGTTCGCTGCCATGGCGATCGTCGCTTGGCTAATGAGCCTGGTATAATGTATAAAAGCACACCTTCTATGTTATTATGCTCATCGCCGCACACCGTTTCCTCCTCGTTGCAGTAGTGGCATTTGCCAAAAAGGCAATACTGTTCAGTACCATTCTCCACTTCCGTGATTGTCATTGAATTCTTAAGCTCGTTGTCACCTTTGTCATATATATCTGTTTTCAAATTTACCACTCGTCCCACTACTATTGGCGTCCACCTCAGGTCTAGCACGGCACCCAAATAGAAGGCGTACACTTCAGCGGTGTGACGATCTTTGCCAGCATATACGGGTCCGTCGATTACTGCGTCGCGTTCATACCATTGCGGTTTGAAGATTACTTTCTGTTTGTTCGCCAAACGCACAAGCAATTTTAATTGTGTGCCACGTGCCAAATTTGTGACTTTGGTGATCGGTTCAAGGCGCAACGTCTGCAGCAATTGAGCCGTAGAGGTGTCGTAGATTGGATAAATTTCATTTTCTTGTGGCCACTTAAAATGTAAAATGTACAATAATTAATAACGTGCGTCATAAGTTTAAGTTCGCTTTATAACTACCCAGTTGGCAATATCCCAGAGGACGGATGCATTTTCATATGGTGCAGGTTTATAATTTTTCAACAATTTATTGCGGTACATGAAGAGTCGCGGGTTTCTGTTCAAATATGCTGGATGCAACTCGCGTATTTTCTGACGTATCATATTCTCCAAGGCGCGTGTGCTGCTCACATGTGGCACTTCTTCTACGTTTAGATAGTACATGAAGTAGAAATTGGCGCCAACAACTAAACAGACCAGACTCACCAGAGCGACAACTATACCAATAGTACGCTTGTTTGCAGCCATTGGGCGATTAATTATACTGTTTCACGACTACAAGCGGAAATTTTGCTTTTAAATTAAACAAATTAATTAAACTAAATTAACAGAAACGAAGTGTTTTAGTAAAGATTGAAATTTTACATTAATTCATAAAATGTTAGCCATTTGCCCATTGCAAATGATCATTAAGGCTGTCCAAACACTCACCTTTAAAGCAGTTGCCTATGTATCTCAATTTTTGGATAGCGATGCTCTTGAAAAGCTATCACTCATTGTTTGCTCACTCAAAGCAAAGTGTACGTCTGTCACTGGTCGGTTGAAATTTGCTCTCCACACTCAACAAAATGATATGAAAAGCAGCGAATTCATAGGCTACCCTTGCCGCCAATTCAAAACAACAAATTAAACTCTTAGCTATAATCTGCAAATGCCAGCACAACTGTAGAGCCGTTGCTTGCGTCTTGCTATGCCTTCGAGGCTATAAATTTTGTCTACAGCAGTTTTTGTTGATATTGTCTACGTGCCATCACCATTGAAAGCGTCATCAGTCGCGAAATTTGCCGGCAGCTGCTGATGATTGTACTACTACGTCGTCGTTGATTTTGACCCTTGCAACGTCTCTTTATGCAGTTGATAAACTCAGTATGGCTAATAACATTGGTGACAGCATAGTGATTTTTTAAATTTTCCTTCAGCCCTTAAAATAGCCTTTCGTTTTCGCACTTTTGTTCGCCTACTGCGTTTGGATGGCGTACGCCGAGGTGAAGTGTTAAACGGTTAAAATAATTTATTTTTAATTTTAAATTGGCGGTGCGCCTGCAGCTGGTGTTCTATATGCTTTTTATATTATAATTTATTATATTGAAACTATTTGAGTTGTCAAATACACGTGGCGTTGTGTTTGGCGAGTAGTTTAAGTATATTATGTTAACTGTTGAGTTTTGCTTCTGGTTGACCAAAATTTTCTGACTGAGTTGGCAGAATATTAACAAGCATCAATGTTTTAATATAACTTGTTGGCTCTTGTGCTTTTTTCGTTACTGTGCCTTAGAATGCAGTAATTTTTAACTTTCTTAGACGATTTTAAAATTGTAATCTTGAATGAATGCATGTATTTATGTAAATGGCTTGTACATACATACATATACATATTTAAAAAAAAATGTTTTAACACACGCGTTTTCACCTCACATTTGCCCACTTTCATCAATTACAGACGTACACCAACTGGGAATGTGGTCACAATGCGAACTGCAGATGAAAAAAATTATATAAGAACTTATTTTTAATAATTTTGGCAATGTTTGCTTACTTATAAAAATCGAACGGCTTGCAATTACTCAACATACACAGTATGGATAGACTTTCGGGGTTTGGTCCACTCAGAATATCATTCCAAATAGGCCCTTAAATGTCCGTATATACTTTTCTGGCTCTAAGTATATGCACTTCCACTGCGAAAACAATAAATCTTTCAAATTGTCTTCCTTAAATTTAAAAAATACATACGGTAGTATTCTATGTACCTCTGAGAACATCTAAATGCGTTAGCGTGCGGCACACTTCTGTGCGGCCCAGCGAATATACAAACGTGTTTGGTGCGCTCTATTGGCCACAGATGACTTGTTGGTGAGCGCCGTATTGCTTTGGGCCCTACTCGCCGTTGTCTGCGTCGACGTTTTCGTTTTGTTTTGATTTTGAAATATCTCATTAATTATGGCACTTGATTTCAATTAAATTAAATTCTATTGTAACGAAATTTGCGGGCAAGACAAAACACTAATGCGTGTGCAACAGCTGCTTCAAATGCTGCGGTAGCACACATTTGACTAATGCTATGGCTATTTGTAATTGGCAAGCGATAGCAGAGCCTTCTCCTGGGAATGTTGTCGTAGCTGACGGCCAACAATCTATGTCGCCTCTGGGTACTCTCCTTTCAGCTTCAGCTCTCGCATATACAATGCTGCAATTGTTTTGTTAAAATTGCATTAAAAAAGGAATAATAAAATATATCAACAGATTTTTGTTTACACTCCGATTTATTACGTTTACAACACCTGAATTGGCGCTATTTCTATCGTAGTGGTAGGAACTGTGACGATGACGCTGTATATTGGCTGTGTCTACAAGTGGAGCGGCAAAGATCCAAAGAGACTAGCGCGCGCCAATAAATATTTCCTCTTTAATAATTGTACCAACATTAACTCACTCATTTAATTTGAGTACTTACATATGTATGTATGTGAAATGCAAATATTGCTTGTTTAGTTTTCTAAAAATAATTTGTTTATGTTTTGCAATTTCCGTATGTTTAATATGCCAAAAATAAAATATACAATCTGGCGCTAAACAGCTGTTCCTTGTTATGAATCCAACTTTGGGATTTGTGCCATACTGGCGAGTATTTAATAATTTAAGTGATGGAGCTATGTTGCCAGATTTACTGTAAATTACAATATTTAAACAAGCTAAACTTGGGTTTACATATGACAATAATATTAGAAAAGTATGATTGAATTACTTTTGTCTTCGCAAAACTGTCCCGAGTAAACACCAAGTAACAGTTTTTCTTAAATTACAATACATTATAAATCTTAAATTCATAGTCGTCTAAAAAAAGAAATATAATAAGCTATAAGAGTCAATTAATGATGAATGGTACGCATTATCTCACATCAATTTTGTTAATCTAGAATTAAATTCTGACATGGATATCTGAATAACTTGGAAATAAGTGCGGAGGTGCAGTTTGTCCTCTTTTGAAACAAGTCGTTTCAGCTGCTCTTTGGGCTCATTTGTCACAGCAAATGTGGGAGGGATATTTTCCCAAATCATATTTACACAAAAAATGAGAATAATAACACCAGATTTTTAAAAACAAAAGATTTGTTAAAGAAAATGCTTCAAAATTGTGTTTCATATTAAATCAATTAATGCATTGATCACAGAAACATAGTTTTAACTTTAAAATGAGGAGAACGTGAATTGAAAATATTAAATAAGGTTTTAAGTTGTTATTTTGCTGTCAAATTTGTGAAAGTTTTAATGTTATTGACACGACCTTATTAAATTAAAATACAAGTGTAATATATATATTATATATGTATACAAGAGCATCTGCATATACACATATACATATTTTTTCTCGGAAAAAGGAATCTATTATTTTCTAGGTAGATGACTGTAGTGACCGATATCTCGTAAAGTATCTATCAAATAATTTAAAATTAATGCTCGTTGCCAAGGTGACATTTTACACAAAAAAAAATTCTTTTGCTGTTTTTTTGTTTGCTCCATTCGGTTGTGAGTTACAGGGTGTTAACAATGGAAGTTAACAAAGAGAAAATTCGGTATGTTTTTAAATTTTTCTTTGATAAAGGCAAAAATGCAGGTCAGGCCGTTGAAATTGTGAATGGCGTTTATGGTGCCGATACTGTAACAGCTAATTACGTACAATTTGGTTTCGTTGATTCCGTTCAGGCATTTTGGATGTTAAGGAAAATATCAATAATGTCAATAAAATCACAGGAGTAATCGAAGTTTACCGGTATTTTAGTGGTCGTAGCATCGCCCAGGAGCTAAAGATCGTCAATTAAATAGTTTTTAACCATTTGCGTAAAAATTGTATGCAAAAATAATGGATTTCTTTTTCCCCAAACGAATACATGCATAAATTCATACAGAGTAAAGTAATACTATAATATATCTTTATATTGTCGAGTAAACATTTTCTTTACATATGGAACTAATTTTAAATTATTATTATTTGGTTTTTCTCTTAATAAAACGTTTCTCTATAATTCTTCTGAGTTCGTCCACTGGATTGCTATATACAAGTCACAAACGAATTGTTACACAACTTGCTTGCTTATTTAATTTGAATGCCTACTCGCTTACTTTACGTTTACACGTTCACACACTCAACTCAAGACTGATTAATTTATGTGCATGCACCTTGGCTTATATAAATGTGCTTAATAAATATCGTAATTTCTAGATGTAGTAACTTATATTTTCTGGTAACTGCTATCTTGTGACCTGGAATTTATGTTTTTGTTTTGGTATCTCGTCCACCCGGTATTTCTTATACTTGCGCGTGTGTTCGAGATTTGTCACAATATCTACGATTGGCAAAGTTTGAAAACCTGATTTTAATTTAGAATTTGGTTTTAAATGAAAGGTTTTTTAACGTTGGACTATACAGGCCAATGTTTTAATAAAAATAAAAAGTCCTAATTTTCTAAAAAGTCATTAGAGGTCAAAGCTTTTTGTCGAAAATAGTTTTGTAAAAAAATCTGGCAGCATGAATTGAAGCAAAACATTTCAGTTCACTCAAATTGTATGTTGGTTGTATGCATGATTCAATAATAAAAGGTTTGCTCAGTAAGCAGCTTTCTCGTTCCCTCTTGGCAAATCAGCTCCCTTAGCACGACACTGGGTTGCTAGCTTTAGAAATGTTTAGTAAAAAGGGAGGAAAAGTAAAATTTGTAGAAAAAACATTTAATTTTCAAAATGGTCTGCTTACCAGCAACAACCCGCTGAAGAGTTTTTATCGGTATGTCCAGGACTATGGTAGTATGACATGAAATACATACCGCTTAAGTCAGGACATGATAGAGTAGTTGAGGCAATCCGAGATCGATAAAAGGAGAATTTAAAAAGCTTTATTTCTTATGTTGTGGTGATTTAGAAGGAATTCATGTTTTGAAAAGAGCATTTCCCAAAGTGTTACGGCAGGGAGAATAATGGGATAGTGCCGACGCAATCTATAACATTGCAGACCTCATTATAAGAAAGTTAATATTGACTAAACTTGTTTCCAATGGATGGATGAAGTGTCCAGAGGAGGCTTAGCGAAGTACAGTACAAGCATGAGAAAGTTTCTCATAAAAACCAAACGCCTTTCGGATTCAGTTTAAAACTGTAGGTCCCTCCATTTGTGGAACAACAAGACGCATGCCTCAAATAGGAGGAGGATCTCGGCCAAACACCTAACAGAATTGTACGCGCCAAATATTTATTTATTTTTAACGAAATAGTTTCATATTGGTGAAACTTTGCAACTTCGCGATCGGTTTTAAATTTAAAAATTAATTCACAAAATAAAATCCTGGTTTAAGTGAAATAATTTCTTGTTTTAATATCAGACTTAGATTCAAATATTAATTAAAATTTATTTTTTAAAGTGTTCGTTGTTTGCTTCCATTTAAGTAAAAATACTTTTTCTACCATTTTTACCAAAACGGATTTAATTTGTTCTCCTTTATTCACCTTCTTAAATACAACCTTTTGTAAGGGAGTGTCAAAAATCGAATGTCACTAGTGAGCAAACCTTTAATCATTGAATCATGGGTTGTATGCACGTTTGCATATTCATCGATAAAATATATTTCTGACAACAGTGGGAGAAACAAAGATTTCCGTTCGAGGACAAGACTTCGTGCACGAGCAGTGAACAAACGACTAGAAGTTGTCTCACCGGCTTGGATTTTTCTTACAGGGCATAGTTACAAATGTTTACGTTTTTGCCTACTGGGTTGCATGTCGCTTCCTTTCACCAGAGAATGTTAATGGAACATTTACATATAAGTACTGCTCATTATAGAATAATTTGTAGCAATTAATAATAATTACAACAAATTAGGTTTATGACGTACTTTTATAAAATATTTTTGTAAAAATTATTCAGTAAAGCAATTTACAAGAATTTGACAGCATTCGCACTAAGAAAGGCAAGCACGCAAAAAGTACAAGAATGCAAAACTTATACGAACTAGCAAGTTTTCATGATGCGCCATTCAAAAAACAAAAAATAAAATTAAAATAAATAAAAACAAATAAAGAATAAAAATTTCTAACTATACCATGACGTAAGTATAACCTTTTTTTATTATATTACATTGATTCTATTTGAACTTTTAACTACAGATTTTACAAAATTCAGCTTTTTATTCGCATATTGTGTGAGCATGTGCTTGTAAATAGATATCTTCTTCAGCTGGTTTTCAATGCTTATGTGACGACTGTATTTTTACTCTGATAGGTTAAAACAATGTGTATTAAAATATATTAGTTTAAACTTTTCATCTTTAGTTAATTAAAAAAAATCATATTTAATAAACCGTGTATGGAAGAGGACGCGTAAAAGTCAAAATAAAGATTTCCATCACTCAAAATAATTTTTATTAGCAAAAAACTTGTTCAGAAACAAAATTGTATGATTAATTTGACGCAAAGATGAAAAATATCATTTCTATGGTCCTTACTTTTTTATTGCAAAAAACGTAATGATTGTTTAGGAAATCAATCAGTATTTCACTTTTTCGCTTTTTCACATTTCGCCAAACATTAAAATAGAAACAAAATTATGACGCTTTTTTATCAAAACAGAAGTACGTTAACGTTCACTGTTCATCGTTGATCAACTATTCATCACCGTCATGGAGCCGTCACATTAATCGCTTACGATCTAGGCGCTAGGGAACCATTACAAAAGTAAAAATGTATGCGGTAAAAACGAGCGACTTCTCCCAAAATGAAATATCACTTTGTGCTCTCAATTTTCCCTTTCCTGCAAGTGTTTTGCATAAGAACGAAAACCGACGTTTGTTGAAGTGAAACTTCTTAGGCGTCGATGGACGAGCGAGAATGGAGAGTAAAATTTCAAGGCCATGCAAAGTTTTGGGCATTTTCGTTCCACGAGAGAGAAAAAAGATATAACGTAGAGGAAAAGGAGAGAATACACTTCAGGCTATTTTTCTGAGTTTTTCCTTGTGGTTGCTAATTTCTAGTGAAAAATAACACTGCCTACTTTTTGCCGCTTATTTGTTGGTGCAAACTTGTAGGAAATATATTTTTGGTGCCTACTTTTTGGCGTTATATTTCCTTGGTGCCTACTGTTTGGGGCGTATTTTGGTCCCAATTTTTGAGAAAAACGCGTTTAAAAGTTTGAGAGTCAGCCGCGCTGCCTTCCCGAACGCTCGCACCTGTCAGAGCTAAGACGGGAGACTAATTGGACAATAACTCCAAAAGTTTTGCTCAGATCGGCTTAAAATTTTGGGAATATATTCCTGAAATGTTAAACAATAAGATAAGACAAAAAAATCGATTTTTTTAAACTTGAAATTATAAATTTAATTTATATACATGTTTTTTTTATTTCTTTACAAAAAAAAAAGAAAGATATTCAAGGCATACTAGCTCTTATTGGTTTTGCTTTGGTCCCTAGAATTTTAATATCATGAACAAAAATTGACATTTTAGAATAATTAAATCAAAATTTGACAAATTACAGACTGAATAAATAGAAAAAACTTGAATCAGTTGCTCTGCTATGACAACCTGTTCATTGTGCCTAGGTTGTATTGCTTAAACTGCCACATCATGCGAAATGTCTATAAGTAGAATAACATTTTACGAAAAAACTAATAGCGCTTTCTTTTCTCAAATTTCACCTGCATGCCATACGCCATGTGACAATGTTGTCAACATTTTCACAAAGATATTTAATATAATTAAATATATGTATATAGCATGACATATGTATGTACTTCCATTTTTTTTTGTAACACAAATAAATAAAAATCAGCTGAACATTGATCACTCTCACATTTTGTAGAGGGTAGAAAGTGCCACACATTTGCTTGGTCAGATTTCAAAAGTTTGAGAAAAGAACCGAAAAATTTGGCAGCTTTGGTTCAGGGCGGAATAAATGTGAGATTACTGCGAAAAAAGACAACCACAAGACAAGTAATCATAACTTGAGTTAGTTTTTGATAAAGTCGAATTCATAAAACATTCAGAAATATGTAAATGAGGATTACCTTTTATTTTCTTTATAGTTTTCCTAAGCACATTTAAATTATATAAGAAATTGAGTTCGTTGGGTGGTTTACACCCTCACTATAGTAACGCCGGGTTAAAAACAACCTATTGACACAACCGTCTTCTACTGTTTTTGATAGTGATTGCAATTTTTTCGTTCGTTAACATTTTGTGGTTTTCTTGCTTTCGAGAAATCTCGCTCTTGACTTCTGTTGCTGACTGGTGATGGCTAATTTTCTTATTAAGCAAGTCACACTTTCGCAGCGCATTTACTCAGGCCCACCGCCCGCGACTCGTATCGTCAGCATAGAGTATGCGATAAAAAGTACGCGAAAGAGTACACTTCGTTGTAATACATTTGAGTTTAAATAGATAACTGCAAACTAGTCGTCAGCTACGCGTACTTGTCACTGCATGCATGCAGCATGATGCCTAACGTACAGCAGGGGTGGTTGCTTGTCTCGAGTACGATATTAAGCTCGTAAATACATTTTTCAGTGCTTTTACACATATTGTAATGCAAAAATGTCCGCGGAAACGTTTGTTTTTTACAACCGCAATTTATAAGAATATGAGCTAATTCATTCACGGGTGGTAGTATTTTGTTTTTAAATGGTAGGTTTTACAATTACCACTAGCTCTTTAAAATTATTGTTACACATTCTGTAAAACGTTTGAAATGTGATGTAGATTTATGTTTAGCTGCTGGATGATAATAAATGGTATATAGCCATTGTTTTCTTTATCTATTATTTTTACTGCATAGCTTCAAAATACTTTTAGCTTTCAAATACTAAAATTTAAAGTTTAATTGTTCTGTGTGAATATTGTCTAAGCTAGCCTAATAGCTTTGTCAATATGGTCGGTAGCACTTAACTCACAGTTAACTACAAAGTTAAAATTTTTGGATTTTACTAGTCAACTTTAAGGCACTGACATAAATTCACAACTTCGGAATATCGCATAATATAACATAAACATAAGTTTTCTATGAGACTGATACGACTACACACAAGTACTTATAACGTTCGATGTGATTTACGTGAGTACCTGCCGACTTTGGTCTTACCCCAAGGTGCTCAACGTCACAAAACTCTAAAAGCATTTATGGTACTAATTGGTGGGGCCTCGTGCCTGTCTACACCTTTGCCGTCTTTTGGATGCCGCACTCGGTTGCCATGTAAATTCACATACATATTCACAGAACTCAGATAGCTCTACTGACGATTGGGTATCAAACCACAAATGTCCGCAAGTTGGGTATCCTGTCCACAAGTCTCTGGTCAGACTTCGTAGTTGAGCTAGGGACTGGTGACCTTAGGCTAGACAAATACATTTTGAAATCATCGGTATAAGAATCAAAACCAAATAACGGCAAGGGAACAACATCAAGAGGCACATCGCGCCCAATAATGGGCATACACGCCAATTATATGCATATACAGGGTTGGCCATATTAAACTGACCCATTGAGTAACCCTATAACTTTTTACTGTAATTTCAGATCAGCTAATGACATACCGCGTTGGAAGCGTCAGTCGAAGGAGATTTATACCATGAAACAGTACACCCCAATAGAACGCGCTGAAATTGTTCAGCTGTACATTCAAAATTCCTTCTCGATTGTAAAAACGCAACGTGCGTGGAGAAAAAAAAATAAAGTGAAAAGTGCGCCCATTTCTCCTTGAACGGAACCGTAAATAAGCAAAATTGCCGTTTCTACGCCACTGAAAACCCTCAAATTATTGAAGAGGTACCTCTCCACGACCAAAAAGTTACAGTCTGGTGTGGCATTTGCTCTGATATGGTCATTGGGCCGTTCTTCTTTGAAAATGGTCAACACCAACCATTGACCGTCAATCAAGAGCGTTATCGGGCCATGATAACCGATTTTGTGATGCCGATTGTTCGTGAAAATGGTATGGAGCACTTCTGGTTTCAGCAAGATGGCGCACCACCACACACAGCACGAGCCACCGTCAACTTATTGAAGACTTTGTTCCCTGGCCGTTTGATATCAAAAAGCGGCGATTTTGACTGGCCGCCACGATCACCGGATTTGACGCCCCCGGACTTTTTTCTTTGGGGCTATTTGAAATCTAAGATTTACGTCAACAAGCCAAAGACACTAGGCGCACTTAAGGCCAATATCCGACGGGAAATAGCCGCCATATCGGCCGAGACGCTGGCCAAAACTATGGAAAACGCCGAAAAACGGGCACATGAGGCTATACGAGCTAAGGGCGACCACTTGCGCGATATCATATTCAAAAAGTGATGTAAACGAATCTCCTTGAACTAAATTAAATGTTTTTCACAATGAAACACAAAAAAATGTTTCTTTTTCCATATTTTTTTAATAATCACATGGGTCAGTTTAATATGGCCAACCCTGTATATATACGAGTATATATGTACATGTACGTTTGTAGTATAAAAAACGAAGTTTTTTGGAGAAATTTAATCAAATTTTCAATCCCGATCACTAAGACATTATTTTCTTCACATAATGGTTGTATGTAACAGCATAATCACCGCGAGATAGATTTGGATAATTGTAAATCAAAAAGGCTCAGAATGTTGCGAAGAGTCCATTTAGCCATGAATGTTTTCCGTTCGCACGTGCGCGCGATAATTCGAGTAGAAACTTATATACTTTATGGAAACTGCGAACATATTATTAGGGTGGGTTAGTATTGAAAATGGGTGAAATCTGTCAATAATCGCGCCCAGCTCCCATATTACGTTAGTTTTCAAAAAATAAAGAAATTAAGCAAAATATCTCATACAAATGAAGAACCCAGTAACTTTTTGGTAAATGCGTTTATTTCGATAATGATTTAATAAAATTCGCCTTAGTACTTGGTATTGTTTTGTTCCCTTCTCATTTGGATTTTTTTGGGTCATCCTAATGTGCATAGAGTTCACCACTTTAACCTATCACGTTTGAAATAAATACATATATGCATTCATAAATATGCTTAGAGTTAATATTTTTTTGAGTAGAATATTAAACTAGTTGTATATGTTCATATGTAAGTATATTTTTATTTAGACATGAAGCTTTGCACGTCTATTGTTGTAATATATGCAGTGGCGTACATATACAGGTACATATGTGTGTTGTGGGTCAATGACAGCGTTGTATAAAACACTTTCCCGTGCATGCCCTTTTCCAATATTAATGCTCCGTTAGGTTATTTCTGAAGAATAATAAAATGTTCATTCCCAAAGAGAAAAGTTTGGAAATTGCAAGGGTGGTCAACGGGCGACCGCTTGTGATTCATGCCCACAGTGGGTTTCGAATCCGGGCTATATCGAATTTCAGTGCACAAAATCATTCGGCTACGGTGTTCGAATCGCCTACCTTTTGTATATTTAATTAGTTTTTTATTATTTTCAGCTTTAAAATTCTCAAAACTCGTTTTCTTGTTGCGTAAATTTTAATTAGTTGCACACAGATATTTTTCACCCTACTAAATTAATGCAGGAAATGGAAATTTTCCTTCAAATTAAATGTTACTTTACTCCTACGGATTCTTCTTGGTACACGAACTGAGCTATGGAGTTTGGTTAAATATTACAGGTTGGCTGAAAAGTATTAAAGCGACACCCATTAACCAGTATAAAAATCATAAATTTTACGCATTTTTAATATTTCGTCTTTTATTTAACATACAACAAATTTTATTTAGATTTATCGATTTATTCTTTATTTACACGCTATTTGAAGTTATATTTTCACCGGCATTATTCGGGGTTGATCAACAAACGCAAATAGTGTAAGTGTTAAAAGAAACTGCCATTCATATCCGCCTGTGCACTGATGAGTTTCTGGAAGTTAGGTTTTGAAGAGATGGCTTATTTGGTTATACAGATTTTGAGGAAAAAAACGAAGGGAAAGAGTGGATAAGAGGGAGTGTGGATGGTGACCGAACGATAACTAAATTACGGAGAGCTAAAGAGGAGGTGCTGAGGAGATTCCACCTCACCTGCGATATAGCTGACGCAGAATTTACTCAAAATAGTGCCGAGTCTCATAGTCAGCTTATCTCGCAGACAATGCTCTGTAAGGGCTCGCACAAAATTCGGAAGCTGAGGCTTTGTTGACTTTAGAAGCATCCTTGAACGCCTCCGATCCACCCGTGGTCAAAAGGAAGTTTGTGTTTATTGCAAAACCCATCTTTGCAGTAGCAGACCACAGATATTCAAGAGATCTAAATTCTCTCATTTCCCGGTTGAATGTAGTTCTGCAGTTGTTCTCAACATAATAATTTAAATTGCTAAATATAAATTAAATTTTATTTAATAAAAAATAAGAATAGCAAAATAAACTCATTTTAAAATTCTTTCAAAAATAATAGAATAGTAAAATACGAGTACACATTAAATTCAGGAAATAAATCAACTGGTGAAATATTGAAGTATTCTAAAAAACTGCCTGTTGGGTCTGTACTTAAATGTGTGTATGTATGTGCGCATTTATGACTTTTATTGTTTCGAGTAATATTTTTTATTATTTGTAATTTTTCAACCCTTAAATATTGTGTGGGAGCCTTTGGCAGTATTTCTTCAGCTCTCGAGGTATATTTGTCATGCAATATTTGAATATTTGATTTCCAATTGCATTTATTTCACGCTTAATACCAAATAAATATAAATCCAGTGAAAAGCCCTATATTACCTTTTATTGTTATGCAAATAATTGATTGCAATACCAAGCTATGCATTCTTTCACCATTCATTATATCAGCAGTTTGTCTAATTACATTTTGCTATAGCAAACGCCAGCCTTACTTTGCCGACCATCAAAATTAATCCAATTAGTGAATGTGAGCGCGACATTTGAATTCGCTATGATCCCGGCCATGTGTCACAAAATGCTGCTGTACTTATTACTTATGTAGATATTTCGTGCGGTTATCAGTAACGATGTCGACCGCAGTACCGAATGAGATAATATGATTTTTATGTGTGCATGTAATTATTATCCGTAAGCACGTCCGTGTGCGTGTACAGTATGTTTTTAGAATGCTTCATATTAAACCCAGTTCGATATACATTTCTTGACTGTCTCTTAGCTGGTACCAATACATATAATTGACCTTTTTTGGGTGTTTGGCCGAGCTCCTCCTCCTATTTGTGGTGTGCGTCTTGATGTTGTTCCACAAATGGAGGAACCTACCGTTTCAAGCCGACTCCGAACGGCAGATATTTTTATGAGGAGCTTTTTCATGGCAGAAATACACGAGCTTTTTCATGGCAAACGCTATTAGCAAACACTTTTTCTTAATTTCATCGAGATTCGAACCTACGTTCTCTCTGAATTCCGAATGGTAGTCACGCACCAATCCATTCGGCTACGGCGGCCGCCACATCTGAGTGGACATATACTGGTCCAAAATAACCCAGTTCCTTGCCTATTTTACTACAACTCTATTTACTATACGGTATTGAAGGAGTTTAGTAACATTTAAGCTGTCCGTCGGGGTGGGAGACATGACTCTAATGAAATTTCCGAAAACTATAGCGCTAAATAATTATACTTATCTTTGAATTGTTTATGTGTGTGTACGCATTTTGATGAGTTTGGCATGAGTTTGAGATGGCAATAAAAGTGGTCACTGAAATTGGCGCTATTTTGATGAAGAATGAAATAAAGCGAATGACAGCAAAGCAAGACCCTGCCTAAGAGAAGAAAGTAAGGAGATTATAAAATGGAAGGAGCTTCCGGTTTCAGCGTAAAGTAAGCGGCAGAGATAAACAAAGAATAATAGAAAATATGTTAAGTTACGCAATTGTTTTCTTAAACATCTTGCAACGTAAGAATCGTAAATTCTAACTAAATAATCTTGCACACAACAATTGTTCAAATAGTGAAAAAAGAAAAAACAGATTTTATATGTACGAGGGCTGCCATATATATTTCTGTCCTTGGGCACTCCTAGTGTTGTCAGGCGCTATATGAGATTTTTATTGGAAACGTTTTGATGTGATATTAAACCGTGAAAATTTTCGTACCGTTATTTTCCACAATTTTCCATGTATATGAACAAGACAAAAATGCACCGATGAACTAAAACCACAATATGGCCAGCAAGCACCACCCTTAAAAAACCTGGTACAATGAATTTTCTCGTAGTCGCAGTTCGCACACCGATGAATCCCAGGAAGGTCATCCAAAATGAGTTCGTTTGCCATAAGCGAAATGATTGATCTATGAGCGAAAATGATTGAGCAAGATTATCATTACATACCGTTAGATTGAGACATCGTTGAGCATTATTACTGACCGTTATTCGGCTCTTTGCGAATTTGACTGAATCGACGCATGAGCTGAAGCCAATTGTGGTTACGAAGCGGTTTGTTTACGAAAAAAACTAAGAATATGAAAAAATTAACACAATGTCACTTCGTTGCGAATTTCTTCTTGCGATAAGATTGTGTTAGTGACATACGAAAAAAACCAACACAGCCTTCGCTCAAATGGCTTCGTTGCTATCTGATTGGATGAGTATGTGAGTATATGTGAAATGGTCGTGCAGAATTCGGTTGCCGAATTCACAAGTGACGTGGCAGTCAAAGTCCCTTCACTATTTTCATTTTCACCATAGCTAAATAGCTGATTAAAGTGCTTCAAAAATTGGGTCAAACGAACGCAAAAATGTACTGATCATCATGCAGAATATTTTGTAAAACAATAAAATTATTTTCAATCAACAATGCTTGTTTTCCATTATTAAGCCAAAAATATAATTAACAGCCCTTGTATAATCGGCCTTTACAAAATTCACAGTAGAAATTGGTATTGCAGAACTCACGTAAATTTGAAGGCTTGCCACATTTTGATGCTCCGAAATTAGGTGGCAGAAAGTTAACAAACAAAGAGATTTTTTGTTTTTCAAATATTCAATTCAAATGCAAACCCAAGTAGAAAAACCCAAAAACTAAGATTGGTTTTTGGCAAAAATCAGTGAAATGAGCTTAAAGTATCACTAGTTCAATGTTGTCTTTACCAAATTCTTTCAGTCTAAGCTCTATTCGAAATATTTATTTTGACTTTTATGCGAGCTTTGCTTGTCTGTTTGTATGCTGCAGCTGCCCATATGATTGGTATACGACGCTATTTGCAAAAATTATATTATAAGTTTTCCAAAAGAAATGGACATCCAGGAGCCTTAGTTGGAATATCATTAAATTGTATATTAACATTTTTTTTTATAGTAATACCTATTATAATTGGGGGACTCGGAAATTGATAAGTACAATAGGGTAATTAATTTTGAGTCACCTTGTATCTAGTTGATTTTCTTTCAGGTTTGTAAAAATAGCCATTACTTATGCACTTGGAAAGAGGGAACTTGATCTTTAAGCAAGTTATCACCGATAAACTTAATTTTGCAATAATATAATATATGTATATTAATATAGGCCAGAGCTGTTATCAGAATTGTCTTGCATATATGTTTTACTGTCTGCCATTCTTCTACCAGCCAGTTAAACAGTGTAAATGAGATCCTTCATCAGAAGTATTAAGGTCGGTGAATATTGAAGTTTCAAATAGTGTTTAATTGGTCACATACTCTTTCAAAAGCTTCAAAATTAATGGAGTACGATTCCTTGAACTGAGTAGGAGTTGCTTTGCTTGACCGAAAGCGGTTAATTTCCCAACATTGTGTTTTCTGACGAGAAAATTTTTCAAATTGAGCAATTGGTAAACTCCCGAAACGATATCGTTGATTCGAGTATTTGAGTCATTGATTGGCCACCAGGAGGCAGCACCCGCCATAGGTAATGCTTTGGGCTGCTGTAACCGCAGATGTGCACTCTCCAATCGTTTTTATCGAGCTTGGTATCAAGCTAAATGCGAAATATTATCGGGAAAGTATTCTGGAGGTTGCCTTGAAGCCGTGGGCAGACAAACAGACAAACAAACGCGAATCCGATGAATTATTCCCTTTGGGCCATTTTGGAGAGTAAGAACCGAACAAAAAGATTCACCCGTCTCGAGGCGCTGAAAAAAACCACTGTCCGCGAGTGGGTGAAAATACCTGATCTTCATATTCGGGCAGCTTTCGATTCGTTTCTGAGCCGTCTCAAGGCCATAGTCAAAGCAAAAGGTAGTCATATCGAGCAAAAGTAAATTGATTCTTAATTTTGTATTATTTAGCATAAAAGTAAATTGATTCTTAATTTTGTATTAAGTCAGTCCATAAGTTCTGCGTTTTTAAAGGTGATTTTAAAATTAACAAAAAAGAGGTTTAAAGTATTTATCAATCAATAATATATTTCCCTTCATTATTTACAATGCCTTCCCAACGTTTAGGCAAATTTTACATTCCCTGCTCAAAAAGTTTTTTGTACTTGGAGCAAATCCCTTTTTATAGCTTCTTTTGAGGAGTAGCTCTTGTTATTCATATGGGATTGAAGTCCACGGTAAAGCTAATAATCACAAGGTGCAATATCCGGAGAGTATGGTGGATGCGGCATTAGCTCCCATCCGAGCTCGTTCAGCTTGCCTAATGTTTGCCTTGCGGTATGCGGTCTTGCGTTGTCGTGATGAAACAAAACTTTGCATCTATTCACTAAAGACGGTCGATTTTTTTTAAGTGCCTCATTCAGGTTTGATAGCTGATGGGGATAATAATCAGCAGTTATCGTCTGGTTTGGTTCCAGAAGTTCATAATAAGCAATACCGGCCATATCCCCCCAAATAGACAGGAGAATCTTTTTGGGGGGAAGGCCATCTCTAGGGGTCGATTCTGGTGTTTCATCTTTATCTAACCATTGGCTTTTGCTAACAGGATTATTGTAAAGGACCCATTTTTCATCACTACTAACGATACGGTTCAAAAAACTTTCATTTTCAAGCCGTTGCAGCAGCTGAGAACACACATTCACTCTCTGCTGAAGGTTGGCGACGGAAAGTCTATGCGGAGCCCATTTTCCCAGTTTTCAAACCTGACTTAACAGGTGCCTGTGCACTGTTCCATGCGATGAATTTAACCTCTGAGCTATCATATTGACTGTCATATTTGGCTCAGATTCGACGAGTGCGAGCAAGGCGCCGGAGTTAAAGACTTCACGACGACCAGCGCGCGGGGCATCCTTCACGTCGCAGTTACCACTTCGGAATTTTGAAAACCACTTTTGCGCAGTCCTTACACTCACGGTATTCTCTCCGTGAACAGTGTTTATTTCTGCAGCAGTAGTTGTTGCATTTTTACCACTTTTATAAAAAAAAAATATGAAATATGCCTCTTAAACGCATTCGAAGATTCCATTTTATTTTTAAACAACACGTGCTTCTATCCGCGATTAAAATCACTTGCTGAATGCACAAAATATCAAAGAAAATATAAATAGTTCCGTTATATTCAGCGATTAATTTTTTGTATTGTACACAAGTGAAACTATGGTTAAAATACGCACTACTTATGGACTGACATGATATACTATAAGACTCCCAGTTGAGCACGTTAAAGTTAATAAAATGCTTTATTTTCTTACCATTGTTTGAAGGTTGCCAACTTTTTGAATGAATCTAGTATGGCCAAACAAATTTTTTTTATTTTTTAACAACTGATTAAAATACTGAAACAAAAATAAAAACATTTTGTCGTTTCCGTTTTACACGCTTTTAAAGAAACATCCCAAAAGCACCATTTCAAATGAGGCGAGATCCTTAATAATGGCCACATAGCGGCTTCGGGCAGTATAACGCAATTTATACCTTCTCAATATTATATTTTCTTGATAAATTTGTATTTATTATATATATATACATACAATTAAATATATGTAATGTTTAATTTATAAAGAAATGCAATGCGTTTTGAGCCATCAATAATAGTTTTACAGCTAGTATTTTAAATGTTTCCGAACTTTTAATAAATGTTACTCATACGCCGCGTATCCACAAGGGTTTTTCAGTAAGAGCGCTTCAACTTTTGAACTTTTTTGAATAAAACACAAACGGTTTGACTTTTTTGACTAATTTTTTTTTATTATCGAGTTTGAACATATACATTTAAGTATGAAATTCGATTTCTTTTGCATGACCACCGCGTGCACGTTTTACGAAGCCCAATCGTTGAACCCAATTTTCGACCACTCTTTTGCATAAATCGCACTCTTTTGCATAAATCGCACCAATGACTTCACATAACCCCAAAGAAAATAGTCTAGAGGCGTCAAATCGCACGAGCGCGGCGGCCATTCGACCGGTCCATATCTGGAAATAATGCGCTCATCGAACTTACTCTTCAACAAATCAATTGTAGCGTGTGCTGTGTGGCTTGTGGGCCCGTACTGTTGAAACCACATGTCGTCTAAGTCCATACCATTCAATTGCGGCCAAAAATAATCGTTTATCATGTCGCGGTATCGATTTCCATTCACAGTAACGTGGCGATCGTTCTCGTCAACGAAAAAATATGGGCCAATTACGCCGCCGGCATGTAAACCGCACCAAACAGTGATTTTTTCGGGATGCAATGGTGCCTCATGAATCACGTGTGGATTGCTTTCTGCCCAGTAATGCATATTTTGCTTGTTGACAAAGCCATTGAGCCAAAACGGGATGGCTTGTTAAATGGACCGTAAAATGGCCGTAATGTTCTTAAAGTAGCAACAACAGAACGATTATTTTCATAAAAAATTTGCACGATTTGCAATCGTTGCTCAAGTGTGTAGCGTTCCATGATGAAATGTATACTAATGAGGTTTACAAATGACAAGCGAAAAATAAAAAATATTGCGTCGTTCGCCCTCCCTATCGGAAAAAAGTTGAAGCGCACCTATTGAAAAACGCTATATAAGGATAATTAAAATAAGTGCTCGCTTTAAAAGCAGCTTTGTATATTTTACAATGTGGGAACGTCTTTTTGCTTAGAACCAACATGGCAGAGAAAGTATGGAGAAAAAGACTAGAAAGGCAAAAAGTTTTTTGTTTAATTTGTGAAAAATCTTAAATTTTTTGGACTAATCATAAATGTTAAGAAATCAAAGGTTACAACAAAAACAACAAAAAAAAACAAATAAAAAATATAGCTGTAGGATATATATGTAGTATGTGTAGTACATATCGCACTTGTTACGTTAAAGTGTAACAACTCAAAATTTCCAAATTTTAGTTTTTTGCAAGAAAACAATGTACAGTGGTCATCTCTACCCACTGTAAAAATCGTTCAGTGGTTTGTCTAGTCTTTCGTAAAAAAACCGTTATGACACTCTCTTTGTTCTCAGAATTACTTCTTTTGCCTCAACTAAAGAGTTACATTTTTAGTTGTCTCCAAGTATTTGAACAAATTTTTGTCACATAAAGTGTAACATTATGAATTGTGCCTGTTTACAACCAAACGGTTTATTTAAAATATACCACTAAGTGTATAAAAAAATTTCAGGAAAAGAGTAACAACTTAAAAATTTGTTACTTTAGCGCAACTACTAAACAAATAAGAATGAAACAACCGTTATATAGTTTTTAATGATATTTTCGTGCAATTACATATTTTTTTAATAATATATTATTAATATTTACGGAAACAGTTTTTCGTCTCTACTGAAATGTTCAGATTTTGAGTTGTTACGCTTTAACGTAACAAGTGCGATATGTTTGGGACTCAATTGTATGCGTATCTTCCGTCCTTCTTTTTCTCCTTTTCTCTACCCCGAACGAAATACTTGTAAAGTGTATAAATATTGTGCTTCAGCGCTGAACAATGTAATAAGTATAAATTTCACCTCATACACCAAAAGTTGCGTTGTAATAGTGGTCTAATACAACCCTTGTCACTGTAGTTGCTTGATTTTCTTACAACATTCATTGAATGCTGTAAATTATTTTTTTAGCTTAGCAATGAGTTGGGTTGACTGCTTTATTTGATGTGAATAATTGATATTTAATGCAACATACTTTAGGTGGAAGTAATGGACGTGAATGGGGACGCCATTAGTCCCGCCGGAAATCCGCTAGCTCTATTTCCATAACTAGCTCAACTAATCCGAATAAAGATAGAAAGTATCCATCTACAAATTTCAAAACAAATTTCCTTACCAATGCAACTCATAGGTATTACTAGTTTGAACTGGTCTGGTAGTAACCGAAGTTAGGTCCGCTAAAACGATATTGAGAAGTGACGACAACTTAAACGAGTATATTTATTTTAAATTAAAAACAAAAGAAATCAGTATTTTGGCCAATATGTGCCATTTTTGACGATTTGAATATTTCTCCAAGATTTTTATTTTATTGTACATACCATACATACATATACTATATGTATTTTGTCGGTTATTTTCCTTTCTCTGAATGACTTATCTTCATTGGGTAAAGAAGCAAAACGGTTGGGACTGGAGGTGAATGAGGTGAAAGTCGAGCAAACAACGCTAAATTGTTGACTGTAAACGTCATTGCAGGCTGCAATTATTTACTTTAAAGTAGTACAGGACCTCGTTTATTCTATAGCCAGCACTAACAACTAAACGTGTTGTTGCCAACAGGTACTACTGGGTGCATGTTAATTGTTGTTTTATTGTTGAAGAAAATTATACTGTTGAGCTTGTTTATAAATAAAAGTAAGTGGAAATATTAAAAAAATCTTAAAAAATAATGCGTAACTAAGATAGATAAGATCACTTCGAGATTAGCACCTAGAGCTCACGCGCTTTTGTGCTTTCTACTCATCCCAGTGCCTCATCCAGACCCAGTTTCCTTATTAAGCTCAAGATAGAGTTGGGTTGGATTGGGCGGATGTGCCTTTCCTCCGGCTGTAGTTGGCCGAGATGTCACACATTCTAAGGGAAGGTGCATTGGAGTCTCTTGGGACTTATCGCAGAAATGACAAGAATCAGTGGACGATATCTCGATCATGTGCAGATGACTACGCAGTCTACTATTGGAGGTGAGACTGCAGCCTTTCTCGCCAATGCATCTGCTATTTTGTTCACAGTTATACCATTGTGTCCTGGGACCCAAATTAGCGGGATGCAAGTGTGTTACTCGTAGATTCAGTTTCTCGATACACTCAGTACTCAATCACCCTCGATATACTCGATAATAATTTATTGTAATCTAAAATATATATAGAGTATAATTTCAATATTTCTATATCGTTATTGTATTTTGAATTTTGGTTCTTTCGAATCTCAATTAAAAATTAAAAAAAAAAATCTTACAAATAATTTACAAGCTACCTCACGATTATTAAAAATCGCTTTTCAGATGAAATGGGTCCACTGTGACTATTGTCCGACTTTTCTGAAGTTTTCTTATAATTGTTAATAAAACACATTCTCATATATTCTGAAAATGTGAAAGATTGTAGTCTTAAAGTTTCGCACAGATTATAAAATTCCCTGAATTTTTGCCATTTTTCATTAATAGGAGGTATAAACCATTTGTGGGCTGCCTACGTATTTAAATAAAGTAAATGTACTTAACTGTACTTAAAGACAATACAAAAATTTCTTCTTCGGAGTCAGTAATTTTTCGATTGCCTTTATCTTTAAACTAAAACAGAGAATAAAGATCTATAAGTATGCCTTTCGCTTAGTTCCAACATAAACACACTCTAGCACAGAGAAGAAACACAAATCAAATATACCCAACAAACCGTTTTGTTTAACATCAACTTGAGATGCATTTGATATGAGAAATCGTTTTCTGAAATGCTCAAAGTCAACTGCCAAAAGCATCGCAAAAGGTGGATTATAGTGCTCTCAACTTAAAAGGCGTTTTATATTGAGGTTTCCGTAGATATGAGCTTGAGAAATTAGTAATTCTCTGCTTAACCTCAAAGACATTTCTCCAATTGGTATCAAATAAAATAAAAATTTAAAAGTTAATCCAATAGTACATTTATTTAGCAACGTCCAAAAAAAAATTAGTAAAGAGACAAGTAAGGACAAAAATAGCAGCCACATTTTTAATTAATTATACACACTTTTTAAATAAAACTTTTGTATATAAAAAATTGCGAGGAGAATATATTTGTTCGTGCTGTGAGAAAGTTTTTGATGATTTATCAATTATTTTTCAGCTTCAGCACAAGTTATTGGATAAGGTTTAAAATGGTTAATATCAAATGATAATCAAATGTTGTATCATATTTTCTCTTGTATATGCCGGGTAACGTTTAGCAATTTTTTTTATAGCCAACTACGGAAATTAACGTTTATTATTAAAGAAGCAATATTAAATTAATTTTTGCCTCCTTTTATTTAACATAAATTGCAATAACTTTTATAATTGTGCTATGAAATAATTAGAAATAATAACTAACCTACTTCATTACAACTATAACACTAATACAAAAGTTACTGTTAAGAGAGAAATGGTTAGAGCTATGGTCCGTTAATATTTGAATCCTTCGTACCCAACGAAGAGTTTAAGGAAATTTTGCTAGAACAGTTTTTTGAAACACGAAAATTAAAATATGAACATAAAGATCAGAAAACAAAATGCAGTGTAAAAAGCAATTTTATCCAGAAATTGTTCATAATGATTTCTTCCAGTAAATTATTTATTTTTAATTAAATTTGTAAAACGATTAAAAATTAGTTATTTATCAATTGCAGCAAAAGACAATTGAATATTCATGAATTGTTAATTGCCTTACACTTAAAATTTGCCCAACACTGCCGGTATATGCGTATGGAAATGTGTATGTGTGTATTATGCTTGTGTATGTATAAGAAGAACACTCGCCACGGATAAAACAGATTTATAATAAGAACGTGGCTTTCTTGCTTCCACCAAAAATAGCTAATAAACGGAGATTTTATTTTTCTGTACTTTTTGTTACAAAGTGCAACATCTAACTGCTTGAAATTTCCGCTTAACCAGCATTTAGATGTAAGCTGTTAAGTATAACATAGGTAAATTGTAAGCAAACATGCCCTGAAATGTAAACAACAAAAGTCAAAAACTGAAATCCAAACCAAGGAAAGCCAATAGAAACAACAACAACTGAAATCAGCGCGAAGCGGCAAAAAATTAAATCATAAACAAACACCCACACGCGATTAAGCGATAGTGTAAAAGCTCACAACCACGAGGAAGCGGAAGATTAGAGAGTGCAGCACATTGAGCTTTTATAATAATTGTTATTTTTATTGTTGCGATTTTTAGTTCTAAAGAGCTGAGAAAGTTGCCGTAAAATTCATTCAAGTTGATGTAAGAGAGGGCGAAGGTAAATAAAGAGAGAGAGCGGCAGTTTTTATGGTGCTCTTGAGATTACGCTCTTATTCATTATACATTTCTCACTTTTGTATACAAATCGATTGCCCTGTGTTTGCAACAGAAGCAACAGTTTCCTGTAACTTGATGAATACAAAGCGACCCACTGCACGAAGAGGTAGTCAGTGAAACCCCTCCTTCGGCTGGTTTTAACGTTACCGCTAACTTCAGAAGTAGGGTGGCAAACGTTTTGTTTTACTTTGCATTGAATTTGTTGTTGCTTTTATAATTATTATTTCTACTGTTGTCCTTGTTGTCGTTACTATTTTTGTTGTTATAATTCTGGTGTGGTATCTATGTAGATACTCGTGAATTAGTAGGACAGTATCTTCTCAGTTAAGGTTATTGGTCAAGTGTTTGGAAGGTAAGCTATCGACCGCAGGGATAATCGAGGTGGGGAGGCGAACAAAAGTTCCAGGCCAGGCTAATGCCAAGGGAATCCTTTCCACCTCCTTGCTGATTGTGCAGGCCTAAAGATGAGAGTGTTCTTCCTGTGACGTTGAAATTAGTGCCAAATCAAGAATACAAAAAAGAGCTTGTGAGCGCAAAAGAGAGAAGAGCAGGAACTGTATACATACGTTTGCAGATGTGTGTAATACAATTGATCCAGGCGACAGCACTAGAGGATTTAGTAGGACACTCGGCACCCAAAGTGGTGTGTTCTTTTACGGAATTTTTACGTTACGCAAAAATTCAGTGCCCGGATTGTTTGTTATTTAGTTAAGAACGCGCCGTTGTCGTGCGAGCAGGTGTGCGGAATGCGTGAACATTTTGTGTGACTTTGTACACATCCATACATAGATATATACATACCGTTATTGCAAAACGGGGGTGCGTGTGCTTTTGGGAAATATTAATTTTTAAACAAATTCGTAGTGCAGAAGATTTTGTGAATTAAATTTTTTTAATTTAAACCATTGAAAGTGAATTAACTTTTTAAACAATAGTTAAGCAAAATTTAAGAACAGGCTATTATTGATAACATTCAAAATTAATATGTGAATAAGAATCATTAATAAATGCGTGAATATTGTAGTTGTATGGGCCTGTGAGTGTGAAGTAAAGTTTTTATACCCAAAATAGCTTCAACACTTCAGCGTTACAATTTGTTAGTTGTTTTGTTCTTTTTTGGTAATCGGCTTGTTCGTTGTAAACAGCAAGTGGCCAGGTATGTAAACCTTTTGCTTAAAAATGTTGAAAATGTCCTGACGATGCGACAAACTTCTAAAGAAAGAAAAAAATCGAAAGAACACTTAACAGTAAAAGCGAATATTATCTAGCAGGCTATTTTATTTGAAATTTTCACAAACGTGTTTGTAAGAAATACTGTTTTAAAATGCACGAAGAAGTGCGAGCAGTAAAAATGTATACACACATATTTATAAACTTACGCATGTAAATTCTTGTGGAATCCAAACCTGGCGGCCAGACTGTGGGGAGAGATGGGGCGAGTTGAGTTGAGCTTAGTTGGTTGCTTTGCTTACGCTCGTCTTGCTCACAGCACACCTGCTGTTGCTGCCGCGACTGCTTGATGTTGTTGTAAAATGCCGACATTGCCGCTAGAGTTGCTGTTGTTGTGTCGTCTGTTGCTCCTTTGCTGCTGTAACCTAACCGTTGTATATACGAGTGTTACATATTTACATATACATGTCTGTTGCTTTCGGATATTAAATGTGCGGTGGGGCGAAAATGCAAGCGGCACACAATTTTAATGCTCGAATTCCCAGCACACTCTCTCACTGTTTTTTATTAATCAGCTAAATCTCCTAAACGTAGGCTATATGCCACACATGTCATACATATCTGGCCCCTTTGCATATATGTACATACGTATATACATGTATATGCATATTTTATTTTATTTATTCAAGCTTTTTATTTCCCATTTACAAATGCGTGTATTGAGCTCTTGTTTCTGCACTTTTTTACTATACTTTACGAACTTTTCATTGTTATCAGTTCACTTGCCTGTGTAGAGTTGCTTTTGTGGTCCTCGCTGTGTGTTGAATCACATATTTACGTAGCGCCATGCAAATAAAATAAATGCAATTAGAGCCGTTTCAGCACGTAAAGTTTACGAATTTTTATGCACGTACTTGCATACATATGTATACGTTTTATAGTATATGTACATATGTATGTCCTAAGGGTCTTGTACTCCCTAGACACTTGACCGCCATAACCCCGTTGCATCATTTAACTTTGTCCGGTTTAGTTATGTAGAAATACCGACAAAAGCGTAGCGCGAAGAATGATATTTGATTACTATTTGATGCTTATGCATATGAGTTGCCACCTAGATAGAATTGAAAAAAGTTTAATTTTAGAGAATTAACTTAGGTGACGCTGATTAAAAAGGAAAAATTTTTCATTTAAGGTAATGAAGACATTGCTCTGTATCTGGCATATAGTAACACACTTCGCCTCATGAGGAGACTAGAGTCCAAATGGATAAATATAAGCTTTTTAGTTACCTGCATATATAAACACACGGGTCGTGAAGTTAAAAAAGGTATTATGTATCATACAATGTATGCCTAAGTATATTGAATAACTGAAAGCCCTGGCAGCCCGAGTCTCGACACGACTATTGAGTTGATTTTTACATTACATTGTATTTATCTTTCAGTATATGATGAAGGGTGAGGCTCAGCGCAGTAGACAGGGCTAATTTACTAGGCCGGTAGACCTTAGTCGGAAAAGACCCCAGTCATTCCGGCACGTAGAACCGGCTGCCATGGACATATTTTCGTATGCATACATTTTATATGAAAGGCAAACCCTTCTACAATATAGCCTTTCTTATGGTGTAAATAAACGGTCAGCTAAGACACATTTGAATGAGCCTCGTTTGTTTATTTGATAATAACAACGAAGGTATTGCTTACGTTCGTCTTTAAAATCAAAATTATCAAAATTAAAGTCAAGTGTGGCCCGCACTTAACTTATTAAAGCCTATTGGCAACTTAAGCTGTCAGTGAGATAGAAGAAAATATGAGAAAAAGAGAATAAGATAACCAATGTCGCTAACTTTTGAATTTCAAGAAGTAACAAAACTTGGAAAAATCGTTGTACCACACTAAAAGCACTATTTATTTTAATGAAATAATAATTTTTTTCGTAATAGTTTCTATTTCACGGGTCCCGGTGGTCTAGAGCTCGAAAATTTACAGTATTTTCAGGATTTTTTTTTTACAATAAAAAAATTAAAAACGGTATTTAAATTTTTAGGCTTTTTATTTAACTTCTTTTACATACAAAAATGAACAAAGTAAAAAAAAAAATAAGTACATACATGCATAATATATCGGCTGTAGACGAATGGGTTGGAGCGTGACTGCCATTCGAAAGGGCGAAGGTTCGAAACACAAATTGGTAGAAAAGGTTTTTTCATATAACGATCGCTCCTAGACAGATAATGGCAAATCTCCGAGTGTATTTCTGTCATGAAAAATTTCCTCATAAAAAAGCAGCTGCCGTTCGGAGGCCGCATAAATATAAAAGTTACATTAAGTTTGTTAACATTTGACTGGGGAAGTTAAATGAAATTTTGAAAGGACTTAAATAAACAAAATCATTGACCTTATTTGCGGGACATTTTTTAAGAATTAAAAAACTCAAGATATTTACCTTAAAAAACTTCATATAAAATTTTTAACATTGCATAAATTTCAAAATTATACAACTTTTTTCAGAATTTTTCCAGTTTAATTCTTATTATGTTCAAGCCTACAAACATAGCAATTTTCAGAAAAATTGAAGACAATGCTAAAATACGTGGATCACTTATATATATCATAGAATCGCTCTTCATATAAAAATCTCATAAAGTTATATATGATAATAGGTATTGTGGCCGCTTGGGTAGCCCCACGAATGTACAGAAAATACGATGTTCAGAATGCAGAGGTATGACCAACATCTGACCGTTCACCGGCTCTCAGCGATTTTGAATCAATCAGCTGATTGGCTGACGTAACCGGGGTCATGATACCAGTTTGCTTATGAAAAAACTGAGATGGTGTAGAGGATATACGAAAAACATCAACATGGCCTTTGCTCATACTGCTTCGTTGCCATCTGAACAATGATTGTGTGAATACGTGTACAATGAGCGCCCAGAATTCTGTTGCCAAATCCCAGGTGACCAGTCAGCCGATCACAATTTTACTTCAGATGGCCAAACCTTTAATCATCTTTGTGGATAAGCTGGCAGTATCTTGAGTAAATAATTAAACACGCTGGCCAATGAACAGTGCGTAAATTATCCCCTCACCTTGCTGTTTTATAAGCTGCCTAAGGTGAACATAAAATAATAAATTGTTTTTCATTCCCTACTGTCCTACTGTCCGTTTTAACTAAAATTAATTTAAAAATAGTTGCGGCTTTTATGAAACCCCTTTGCAAGCAATAAAACTACCGTTGTTTGAAACAAACATTTAATCTGATTGCTTTGGCAAGCCTATTCTCTTTCGTGCTTTCAGCATCCAATTCACCCAAATTTCATTTAAAAATCTCTCTATAGTCTATTCGCGCTCAGAAAACCTTTTCTCTTAAAATTGCAATATACTTGTATTATTCTCTTTGAATTTGCTTTGAAAGCGTAATTGCTGACTTTTGCTATTATTCTGCATTTTTCTACTCCTTGTCTTATTTTTATATAAAAATGAATTTCGTGAACATTATTTTAACCGATTCCACATTTTCATTGCTGCCGTTGTAAGGGGTCTCCTATTGTGGGCTTACTTGAGCACGAAAAGGAGCAACAGGCAGTAGCGGCAAATAATATATGGTAAGGTGTGTGAAAGTGTTTAAATCGTACCTAAACAAATGTTGGTATGCATGCATGTATGTATGGAAGTCAAACAACCAGGCGGGCAGTTGCTCGAGATCGGCAAGGTCCTTGCTCTGCTTGGCGAATTCGTGTGCAGCATAACGGAATCAGCTGTCGGCCTGGCAGGTTCGTTTGCGCGCACCTAACTTGAAGTCAAACCTAAAATAGAATTTTCGTCGTTTAACGAGGTTGAGGTTCTAGCTTCTAGTTTAATATTACTCGGTGCACATATTCGCATATTGTCTGAGTTATCCCTTCAGCATCCTGCGGCAGGTTGCACGTGTATTTTTTTGGTACTGTTTGTTTGCTGTTTTTGCTTCTTCCGCGCTTGCGTGTGCATTTTGACAAATAATTATTGAGTCTTTTTATGAGTTTTCGCCTTGCATGAATTTTTGACAGTGAAATGAAAAAGTGAAATAGTTAGCCACGGCAAGTGCAGTGAAGTGCCAATTGGTGTATGAAGTGAAGTTAAGAAGACAAGTGCAAAGAAGTGACGACTAAGCATAAAGGAGCACTCAACTTCAATACGCGAGGTAAGTACTGATGGTGTATGTGTGCCCGGTAACATGGTGTTGTAAATTTAAATAGAGAAGGTGAAACTCATAAAAAATAAAGTGAGCGAGTGAACCGTTAATAACTAAACGAAAAACACATGGCCTCAGATAGGTACGAAAATAAGTATTAGCAGTATTCAATTCTTGCCAACAATTGCGTACATAAAAGACGTTACAATGGACGCACAATAAGGTGCTGCGAAAACTTTTAATTCCATACTTATTTTCATGCAAAAAGTTTTTCACAAAAAGTTATACCATTTCGAGTTGTCCAAGTTGGCTGGCTGGTATCTACTTCTTCAGCAGCAGAAGGCAGTTCATTAGCATCAGAAGTTGTTATTGTTGTTTTTATTAATCAAACAAGTTTTATGTGGGAAAAAACTACTGTGAAAAGGCTTAATAGCACAGTTGGTAGCGCGCAAAATGGTCATTCGCTGCAAACTTTTTGTTGCCTACTTTTGTGCGTCGCTATTACTTTGCCGTTGATGTTGCTTTTATGTAAATGCGAATGGGTCACACAGTCATTTATGACCCGATAGGATATCACTTAAACAAAAAAATGTATAAAAAACGTATTCTTACTACTTTTTTATTACATTTATATGTATGTGTACTCGTATGTATGTATGCGATTTATTCGAAAAATCCTTAAGCAACGTAAAAAAAAAACACAAGAATTAAGCTAAAGTGATGAAATTTTGCAAGGAAACAGGCCGAGCAGTTGAGTTGAAAAAATTGAACAGGAAGAAAAGTGCTGGTACTTTAATCGTTCCCTCGAAAGTTGGTTCTACGTTGCCAGAACGGCCTGGATTTATATCCTAGGACTGTCACTCCAGCAGCATTCTAGCCCTAACATTTATGTAGTTACGACAGCAACAACTACAACTAGAAGTTTAATTTAGAGGTGGCAAATAGGGCACGAGAGCGTTGTAAATTGCAGCAATTACGAGTTATATCCGATTACTTTTGTGAGAAATAAAGTTTGTTAACCCTTCACTGCATGAATTAATAAAGCGTTGAAAAAGATTGTTTCACGGAGAAAATATCTTTATTTAGTTATAAATATGATATATTAAAAAAAAAACGAAAACAAATTTATATTTGTTTTTTTTTTTTACGGAACCATATATAAAAACAAGTGTCGAGAAATATGAGTATATCGCGTCCAAGAAAATATTTGTTTTGTCAAAAAGTATGTATATATTTTTAACTCTGTTATCGTTTCTTGAAAATTAATCACTTCCACTTCAATTCTGCTTTTTCAGCCACCTGCATAAAAGTGCAGTTAATTTGAAATGTCATAAGACCAGAGACAATTTTTTTGCGTTTCATTATTGCTAAATATATATTTGATGGATTAAAATAGTTTGAATTATTTTATAATAATTAATTTGAAAATAAGATTGAAACACAACTGCAGTACCGTATATGAGCCCATATGCGGTAAAGGGTTAAGAAGATGGTACCTTTCCATTATTTGATAGGGAAACGTTTTTACCATGCAAATGGAATCAGTTGAAGAACGGGAAGACAAAACAAAATATACCTATCTCAAGTAAAACATTTGTATACTGTATAAATATAAACGAATTTAGAATACGTGGTACATTATATTTGTAGAGAATTACTGAAATCTTCCACACTTGAATTCGGCAGAGTTCGCAATACAAACTTTGCTTTGAACTTTATCCATTCAAAAATGTGCACTTTGCTTAAAATCTCACTATAGGGTGATTCATTGTGTGCCACCTTTACTATTTTAATCACCCAATTATTTCAGTTAAAGTTTTTGTTGGTCTTGCTCCTTGTTTGTTTGCGGCGCTATTAATTATTACATTAACTGTTCTGAACTTCTCGGGCTGATTCCTTTTGAACTCTCGGTGCTCACAGCTAATTACCCTTCTCATATGCATAGGTGTAATATAGAATCAGAGCGCCATTGGAGTATACTCATAATAGAACCTCAAACAATTGAGTATTGTTTTT
This sequence comes from Anastrepha ludens, assembly GCF_028408465.1. Taxonomy (NCBI): domain Eukaryota; kingdom Metazoa; phylum Arthropoda; class Insecta; order Diptera; family Tephritidae; genus Anastrepha; species Anastrepha ludens. The sequence continues at coordinate 82,531,687 of NC_071498.1, read as the reverse complement.
TTCATCACTAAAATCTGTTTTTAAATCTGCCATTGAGGGTCTTTACTCTTAGTTTCAACTACTTTTTTAAGGGAGGTAGTACTTGTATACTCTAGCCTGTAAGATATACGAAGTCAATGACTGAATAAATTTAGCTGAATGAAATGAAAAGAGACTGGTGCTATGTTGTGTGCATAAAACGTCAAAAAAGCACCATTTTCTAATAACAGTCACCTGCGGTTTGCAATGGTAAACCTTTGATAGCATAACGACTCAACAATGCGTTGAAATTTAAAAATTTTATTATCAAAATCAGTGCTGCGTTCGTCATGGCGGATACTAAATATTTTAACATTTTCTGTAGTTTCTTAGACCGAAATTTCCGATTACGCACTGGATTGTATAATCAACTATTTATAAGTATACATAAATGTATCTGCCATTAAAAAGTTCAAATTTTCGAAGAACTTCGATTGCTTCTTCAGAGGTTTGTGCGTTTGTGTAATTGGTGAACCAAAAAATTCCCGGAAAGCTAAAGTGAGGCAGTAAGTGCTAAGCAGCATCTCTGTTTTCATTTTCTGTCCGACAGTAATCTGCTGGAAGTGAAGAAATTGTAAAAATGCTTCCATTTCTCAAATTATAGAGTAAATATAATGCTTACAAAATGAACCGTAAATTTTCTTTGTTTATCTACTTTATTCTATCTATCGGTGAGTTCTACGAAAATTATGAAATTTATGGAATGTTAATATTTAAATTGAAACCTAGAAAGATTTGAAGCAATAAGAATAACTGAGTATAATTTCAAACTTTGTGTAATAACCGTAATTCAATTCCAATTTGCGCATTTGAGTGGAATTATGTAATTTCCGGTTTTGTACCGTAAAGCGGTTTAGACTTTTTTGTGTTAACAATGTAATGGGAAAAAGCTTACTAGATAAATAAGTCATGTAAAGTGTGTATATGTGTGTACATATGTATGTATATATGTGGTTATAAGTATGGATATATGTACGCATGCACATATCCTTGATGTCTGTGATTGCTGAGCTTATCCTTACGTATTCTTCTTTGCTGAATTCCCTTACTTTGTAGTGGGATCGAAATTCCAAGGACGTTATTTTGAAATAAATTCAGTTGAGTCGAGTTAATTACGTTTATTCCAAGGAGTGTTGACTTTTTCAATTTGACTTACTTAAGTATATATTTCTGCCATGAAAAAGCTCCTCATAAAAATATCTGCCGTTCGGAGTCGGCTTAAAACTGTAGGTCCCTCCATTTGTGGAACAACATCAAGACGCACACCACAAATAGGAGGAGGAGCTCGGCCAAACACCTAACAGAAGTGTTCGCGCCAATTATTTATTTTTTTTTTATTTTTAAGTATATATTTACTGTAATTTAATAATTCCATATTTTTGCTTAATTAGGAAAGGAAATCATTGCCAATATTCTATATTACTGAATCTAATCCAATGATAATTTTTGTTCATAAATTGGGCTACTAATTAAAAAACAACAAAATGGAAAATCAACACATCGCACACAATGCCAGAGTAGTGTAATTAACTTAAAACTGCGTGAGGTGCGCCGTTGGTGTAGTTGTTGTAGCAGCTCACTATGACCTGCGGGTGCGGTGTAGTCACCGAACGTGAAGTGCGAAAGTGCTATTCGATGTGGATTCAAGCACCAAATAATAGAATAGGGTTTTTCCACTCGAAAAATGGAGGCAAATCTTCGATCTACCCTACGGATCAAATCAAAACTTCGTTAAAAAATCTTCATAGTGATGGTATCTAGATGGAGGGACATACAGTTTTAAGCCGACTCCGAGCGGCAGATATTTTTTTATGAAGAGCTTTTTCATGGCCGAAATACAGTCAGAGGTTTGTCATTGCCTGCCGAAGGGCGACCGCTATTAGAAAAACCTTTTTCTTTCTTTTGGTATTTCACTGAGACTCGGCCACGGCGGCCGCCTTCTAATATAACAATTTTTAATTTCTGAAGAACAACTACACTCCACTATCCTTAATGTGATCTGTTCAAAGTTCCCTCTTAGTCGATCTTATGCAGCGGCTTGAAATGGGAAAATTAATTGTTAAAATGAAAATATTAGTTATTTTGTGCAATGAATTTAAAGTAATAAATTAGGGCTGCTATGGTTTGCCTTCTAGGAAAATTATTCACTAATGAAGAATTCACATATTCAATATAAAGGGTCTCTCAAAAGTGATGCCTAGATGCCGGAGTGAATAATTCCTAGACGGTTCCTTTTTTTTAAATCATCTTTGACATTTGGCAAGTAGACAGATGTACAGTTTTACACTATAGAAGAACGCGTTAAAATAATTGAAACTTACTATGAAAATGGTTGATCTTTAAGAACAACATATGGTGATTTTTTGGTGGATATTAGAGGTCAAAAGGGTCCAGCAATGTAAAACAAGAGTTCTGATGAGGCTGCCAGATGTTTATTGATAGGTGAAAAAATTTAAAGAAACTGGTTCGGTCGAAGATAGAAAAAGGACTGACAAGCCACAAACTGGACATTCGGTTGAAAATATTGCTGATGTGGCATTTATGAATCGACTGTTTGGTGGATTTTACTTGTAGACATGCTCATGGTGGACATTTGAATGATGTAATTTTTCATATATAATTTTTAAGATCCATATTTTTAATAAAATAGCGAAAACTGAAGGGATCTATTTTTCTACATATTTTATTTTAAAAACATATCTGGGTGCGTCGTTTGAACGACCCTTTATTTTGGGTTGTGCTCCGCATAAGAATAGTAGTTCAGTAGACGATGAACAAAATGAAGTAAATATATGGATATTACCATTTTATAAGACTTCAAAAATTCGCAAGTAGAGTAAATACGTTTAATTTTTTTCTGCACTTCATAAACAAGAATGATAGATATACCAGGTTGGTTCTTTAACAATGGCGAAAAAGAAAATTGTCAGGGGAATTTGGCTGCCACGTCATATGGGAGATTCAGTCGATCCGATTCCGCACGATCATTTCACATTTATTCATAATCTGACAATTCGTTCAATCGGTCGTTGTTCAGAGGGAAACGGAGTGTCATTGGTTGATTTGTTTCGTATTTCACTAACACAAGATAAATTATGTTAAACAAATTCCAAGTAACTTCAGCCCATTAGTTGATGTTGTCAAATTCGCTCAGAGTCGAATAACGGTCTACTCCATAGCACACCTCTAAAAATCGTGTTACCATGCTACATAAAATCTTCCTAAAAGTTGTTGGTTATGACATAAATATTTTGCTTAGCAAGCTGATTGGCAGCACACTGATTGACGTCACATAGTTTATGGCCCAGTGTACAGACAGGCCATAAACGACATTCATCGGGAGACTCTCACCACCTTCTTAAGCTCCCGACCCCCGAATGCCGTTATCGGTGTCCAACCACCACCAATCGCAGACGAAGAGCTCCAACTTCCCCGAGAGTCCCGCGAAACGTTGGCACAAATCCGTTCTGGATATTGTAGCAGGTTAAACTCCCACTTATCCAGAATCGATCCCGACATAATATACTATAATACAAATGGGTCACAACTCAAAATTTTCCACACTCGAGCTTGACTTGTTTACAGTAACACAGAAAACAAACTATGTGACATATCACGCTGAAATTTTCCATGTAAGCTTATAACAGTTCTACCAAAAAACAAAAAATTTATTTTTGCCATATGTCATCCGGGGACCGTTTTATTGATAACGTCTAGTTCATATTTGAGCAGAAGTACATTTTGAGTTGTGACCCTTTTGTATTTAGGGTGCGATATGTCTAGTATGTGAAGGCACCCCGCACGACACTAACCACCTTTTTACATGCCCCATTAAACCCACTCATCTAACACCCCTCTCCCTCTGGACCCAACCCGTCGAAACAGCTAGTTTCCTGGGCCTACCGTTAGATGAGCTAGACGAAGACGACCGGTGATTACGCTACACTGACAGGGCAAAGGTACTGCTACAACAACAGCAACAACGTCACATAGTATAACAAGCCACGAAACTTAAAAAGGTTAAGGGGACAGATACCTGTAAACGGCCATATTTTCCCTGATTTACACTGATATTTTCCCTGGTTTTCATATTTTTTCAAAATTGGCATACAGTTTATTTATACATTAAAATAATATAAATTTTTTTATTTTATTTTAATCATTTAAAATGGCGTATGTACACTCAATTCTTCCAGGAAGCTCGCAGTGGGGCTTCGCAATCGGCGGGCATTGTAGCATCGGCGTCAAATTTTTTGTTTATTAATGTCATAATTTCTATATTCATGAATAATGAAAAAAAAAAACAAAAATTCGCGGAATAAAATGCTTATAAAAAATTAATTTTCGGGCGAATTTGCCTACTATTTTTGCTTCTAAAAAATTATATACTATTGTCGATCTATGATATAAAATACTTAAATTTACGTTCTAAAAATTTTTTGACATATTCTTAAAATATTATATTAACATTTTATGAAAAATTTTTTTTTTCGAAATTTTACAGGTATCTGTCCCCTTAAATAAAATTAATGAAAAAACTACGTCGGATACCGCTACTGCTACCGCTATACGGCTCTCAGTGAGTTTGACAAAATTAGCTGTGGAGATGACGTAATAGCAGAGTTTCGTTTACATTTTCTTGTTTACTAGCTGTTTTGTTTTCTTTCTATTCTCTTTTCTCTTATCTTGCTTGTTTACGTTATCCTAACCCAACTGTTAATTTTCGTTTCCAAGATCTAATTCTTTTGCCACTGTCTTCTTAGTTCTCTCATAGATCTCATCTAGAATTACATCTCTGCAAAGCTAAATTTAATTGGTGAAGACTTAACTTAAGAAAATTGCAATGATTGCTCAACATGTTAAGCAGAGCGTGCGATGTAAAATAAAATCGTATTTTTTATGTGCTCAAAAAATTCTCAAAAAATGTATACATTTTTATAGAATAAATAAGTAAATCAACCTTTTTTATCGTCAACTTAAACTCCAAAATTCGCTTCATTAAATCAACAAATGGCACATCTAGAGTTGAAACTACACATTTCAGGGGGTCGATTCTCGTTCATTGAAAACGAAACAAATGAAAATTTTTTTCCGTTTTCATTATACTTTCGATTCACGTGCCATGTAAAAATGAAAAGAAAGGCCAAAATGTTGTAGCATGAAAATAATAAAGGGGGCGTGAAACGCGATCTTTTGACTTTTCCATTTCACACTCGATTCTTGCTGCGTGGTAAAATGAAAACAACTGTTAAAATATTTTCATATTCTTTTCACTTATAACTTAGTGATAATGCAAGCGCGAATATATGTAGCTGCGTGGCTACAAAATTCGGTATACCCGAAAAGTTTCTAAAACGAAAAAAAAAAGAATGATTTCATGAAAGTTTGAGATGTTTCTAAACTAAGATTTATATAGGTAGTTATTGTTGTAGAATGAACTCTACTAAAGGCGAATCTATTAAAGGCGGTGTTGGTAAATCAGCTGAGTTGTGTTTTTCTTTCGCCGTGTCCACGTGGCTGTCAGCTCAGAATGAAACAAGGCGGTATTCATTAATTGTTTTCTAGTATCTCAATACTCTGCTTTGACAATCATACGTACAGAACAGTGTTGTTCGTCTAGTGCTACCACCTTTAATAGATGCGATTTGACTCTACTTTTATAAAAGTCAATATCAAATCAATTCCTTGATCTCACTGTGTTTGGGAGTTGATTTTTATGTTGTTAAATTAAAATGCTTTTTTAAATTTTTGAATTCACATTTTATTCTAAATTGAATATAATTATTTTTTTGTATTTACTTGAAAAATTGTCATAGCTTTTATAATATTTTCAATAACAATTTTTCAGGTTTTTATAGTTACAACATCACTATCAAAGCCTACTTTTTTCCGAACAGGGTGTTAACTAATATATGACCTTAAACAATTAACGAAAAATAATTATAAACCAAAAATATAGTAAATATTCTAAAAGAGAGCACTAGACTAGTTGGTCTGTCACTGTACGCATCTAATTATTATTTATGATTAATATTTCTTAAAAAAGGAAAGTAGCTTATTTGAAGTATTTTTATTTCAAGATTAAATAAGTGATACAGCTGAATTTCCTTTAGACAATAGTTTTAAACAATTGTGGCCTATGGAAAAAAATAAATGAATATGAATAAATTTTATAATTAAATGCTATTAAAAAAAGCATTTTCCATTATTTGTAAAAGTTGTTGTCTTTTTGCAATGTATCACGACTTGAAATATTTGTAGGGGAACTTACATCTACTTCAGGTTCTTCAAAGTCCTCTAAATAAAGCTCATCGTTTGTGGATTTTGTCCATCGAGAAGTGAGCGTCTCAGCACTATCAACAAATACACAAATTCCTATAAATAATAAATTATTTTCAAAATTGGACTACATTTAAGAAACATCGTTTCATCTCATCCCGAACTCTTTGCTCCAAATCAAGCAAAATAATTATTTGCCACATTAACTGTTGAACATTTTCATACGCTGATTTATTACGATTTTCGACGTAGATTATCGAAACAGGAGTGCTTTGATTTACTTACTTCGACCTTTGGCGTCGAAGCACCACACTTAGCCACTGCATAACGCTGGTGCTAATACCTACAACGAGTTCCAAAGTGGCCGTCGATCTGTGCAGGACGGATTTCGTGAACGCCGTTCAGAAACGGTTGTTGTGCTAAAAACAATCCATGCTGTGCGTCAATTTATAACGCAAAATAGAGAGGCGTCGTTGGGCATTACTGGGCCAAGCATACATCTGATTTTGTTTGAACATTTGCAATTGCCAAAACTTAAAAAAAACTTAAAAAAGAGAGAATACATTTATATTTTTATAATTCTATGGTTTTTGCTATACAACTTCACTTTTAAATATTCCTAATAATGCAAATATATTAATAAAGTAAAGTCGTGTAACCCTGTTGAACATTTTTTGATTTGCAAGAGTTATCTAGTGATTTGTGGCAAAATTCAAAGTCAACTTGTAATATTTTTACGAGATATGTGTGTGTATACGAGTACTTATATCCGTGATGGAAAGAGAAATATGCTTGTGTCTATCAAAAAGTTAAATACAACCTGTGGCTATTAAAAAGATAAATGTTTATTAGTTAACCAACTCCTTCTGCTCAACTGACACGAGAAGCGCCATCCGCTTGACGCACGGATCAGAAAGGCAGAACTTAGTTAAGTGTCGAGACCTAAAAATGTTGAGATACAGAAAAAAATCATCAGCTGGATAAAAAGCTAGATTTACACCCAAAACAATGGGTGTAAGCGTTAAAAAAGTGAGTTGAGAACACTTTAATCCGTTGTTGAAAATTAGCGTTGGAGGGTTGAGAAAGCTATTTCACATTAAATGCATCTCAAGTTGATATCAAACGAAAAGGTTTTTTAAATCATACGCATCGTACGAGTATTACATTTATTTCAGTTCAAAGAAATTTGCAATGCATCAGAACACTTACGCGAGAGGTTTTGCGTAACTTTTACTCCTCAAGTCCGCAGTTTCTGTTCCTTAATCTAAACTGACTTAGTTTGCAACTTCTTGAACTATTATAGGGGAAATAATTAACTAAAAGTTCATTAAAATCTACCGTTTTGTGTAAACACACGCTCACTAACCCATACAGATGTACTCTTGAGTGTGTAAGTGTGTATGTAAAAGACTGAATTCAACAAATAAAATCGACAGATAGTTGCTGACAGCAACTTTGCTGTCGTTACTAAACTTCTTTAAAAGCTTCATACGAATTTCTTAATTAATGTAATCTTATAGTTGCTTTTCGAAGTACAGCGTAAGCACTTTTACGGTGTTCTTTAAAAGAATTCGGTGAATTTGGGTTACTAAAAGTAATCAGAATTCCTTGAGGTATATTCCGCCATGTTCTGCTACAAAATAGGTTTCGTAGGTTTTGTGATTCAATTCGTATGTTTTGTGATTCAATTCGTAGAAAGAATGTGCAAGTAAATAATCAGTTTTGCACTTTTCTTCAAAGATATACGGCTTTTATGCTGAATCACAGTTGCAAACTAATATCGATTGCATCTTGAGCGACAATGTATTGCTGGTTTCAGTGCATAAAATATGGTAAAAACACAATCCAATATTTGTCATATTTTATTTCCTTTCGATACGTTTGCTTGCTTTTGTACATTTGTGTTTATTTTCTTAATTAACAAAGTGTATCAAGAATATTACAATGGTAAAAACGCACGTTAAGGAATAAAGTGAAATAACAGAACAGAGCACAGTTGGCAGAAGAAATAACACATGGATTGAAAATTCCTGTGCCTACAAGGGAAACACATTTTTTATTTAGCTTTATTCATTAACGTAAATTCACCCAAGAACAACGCAATCCTTCCAGCGCCGCTCCGACATTTCAACTTTTGTAGAACGATTTATCTTTTGCCTCAAAATAGTCTTAAATTTCAGCGATAACCTCTTCATTTGATCGAAATTTCTTACCGGCGAGCATTTTTTTAGGTCTGCGTACAGCCAGTTGTCGCTGGAAGCCAAATCTGGTGAATACGGTGGAAATTCAATTCGTGTAGTTTTGCTATGGCGAAACACTGCTCAGAATCATCAACACATTCTTGTTTTTGGTCGGCAGTGAGCAAACGCGGCAGCCATTTTGAACAGAAGCCACCAACACGTCCTTTTGATATCTTTACGATGTGAGCCAACTCACGCAACTTCACCTTTCGACCATTTAAAACGATTTTGTGGATTTTTTTGGTGTTTTCTGGTGTTACCGCCTCATTTGGACGTCCACTGCGTTGCGCACCATCGGTGTCTCCACGACCACGTTTGAAGTAAGCGAGTAATCGTTTTATTGTTGCTTCTGATGGAGTGGAGTCTCCATAACCCTTTTTAAGCCATTGCTTCGCTTGAATGATACTTTTTCCTATTAAGAAGCAGTGTAAAATTAAAACACGAAATTCGTTTTGATCCAGTGTTTTGAAAATAACCAAAGTAGCGTCTCTCTTATATTATTATAACAATAACTCACGAACTAATGAGTAGAATATCATGAACTTTTAACAGCTGTCTTTTTTTAAGGTTAGTATTAACTGAAAGAGAGGTGAATGCAGTGAAACTAATGCTATCGATGTATTAGGCCCGGGACTTGTCAGCTCATGTGCTAATATAAGAAATTCAGTGTACTGGCTTTGCCATTTATCTACGTGATATACGAAAAAAAACATTGCTATTGTTGCCACCTGAACAACGACTAATTGGACGAGTATGTGAATACATGTGGCATGATCGCGCAGAATTCGGTCGCTGAATCCTCAAGTGACGTGGCACAATTTTTTTCCCACCATAGTTAAAAAGGAAAATTTGTAAATCTATCATCGTTGTTTGCATTCCTCAAATTTTTTATATTTTCATTCAAGTTAGAAGCGTTCTTAAGATATGATTTAAGTATAAGAAGAGTTTGTTTTTTAATTTTCTTGAAAAATTAATTTTCGAACCTTCGGCATATGAACGTTTCGTTTGTATGTTCTAAGCTACATCAAATTCTCACCATAGGTTTTCTTCAAAACAGTTAATGTCTTTTCTTTATAGAGTTTTTAATGGGATTTCCTTATATTTTCACCAAAAATTCGTTTGCCAGTAGCATGATTTAAGGTAGTTTAAAGAAGTCGTAGACCAAGCTCAAACTCTGATTACTCAAAATTGTTGTTTGAGCTCAAATATATAAATATATTGGAAACAAATAGGCAGATAGGTTAGGAAATGTTAGGGGCCTTGACCCAGGGTTAGCGGCTATCTTCATTGACGGCTGAAGACTAAGTAATAGAGTTGTAGGGTCAATAAGAAGTGCAGCAGCTGAAACAGCTGAATCCACCTGACAATTGCGGTGTCTCTTAAGCTGCCTTAGTATCTATAGATAAGGTTGCATTGTGGGCCAGAGGTTCGTTCGTGTTGTACCACCAAGCTGCCATAAAATTTTAATTTATTTATTAATTGAAGTCTTAAATTTTTTAGAAATAATTTCTTTCTGAGTCACTGGAAATCGAAACGGAAATTTAGGTAATGAGGTATGCATATACGTATACAATTGGCGTTTACGTTCTTGGTTGGCGATTTGATCGAGCTCCTCATCCTATTTGTGTTGTACATCTTGATGTTTTTCCACAAATACAGGTACCTACATTTTTAAGCCGACTCCGAGGAGCACATGGTTTTTTATGAGAAGCTTTTCCGTAGCAGAACTGCATTCGAAGGTTTTCCATTGCCTGTCGAGGGGCGACCGCTTTCAAAAAAAAACTTTTTCCTATAATTTGATGCTTCATGTCCTGAGACTCGAACCTGTTCACTGCCGAATGGTAGACGCGCACCAATCCATTCGGCTGCGGCGCACTATAATTAGGAACAAGTTTTATTATTAAAAATGGCTGGTCACTCAACTCTGCCATTTTTGAGCTTCATTACTCAAATTTTGTTTACATTAAACACGAGTATTTATTCAAAATAATCAATATAAAATATTCCATTATGACTAAATAAAAATTAAATATGGAAAAGTACTTTACAAAATAATACGATTAAATAATTTTTTGCAGCTGTAGTAAACGCTTTCCGATGCACATACACACCGGCAGCCATCTGACGTCGTTAACCAAGTGCGTGTATTTATTTATGCATACGAGTGACAACAGATTTTCCAGTAAACGCATCGAAAATTCACAAAATAATTCGAATTTTGTTTTTCGTTTTTTCGCATTTTGTTATTGTATTCCTTACCCAGCAGCATTGCCTGCATAAAAACGCATTCCCAATAGTACACAATGATTTGGGAAATTGTAGCGCCGTGTTGGTTGGAATGTTACTATATACAATGCAAATGTATAGGTTTTTGTTATATTAAAATACACGTTGAATTGAACGCATATGCAATGGTAGTCCTGGATTGTTTCATTTTCGTGAGATAAAAAAGTTATGCATTTTTCATATCATTCGCTACGCGTTTGTGCTACGAGTGCAATAGCGAAACGGAAAGAGTATAAGTAGAGAGTATTTTAATCTTTTGTTGCTTAACAAAAAAAAAAATTTTGTAAAATTTTTCCTTAACAAGAAAATATTTTAGTAAAAAATTGTGTTCAAACATGAACTGTGCATATTGACGGCTAACAATCGAACGACACGTGGGAAAAGAGGGGCGGAAGTCGTTTTGTTTTTATAAGTAAAAAAGAGAGAGGGTCGTATTCATGGTGAAAAGAATTGAGAAAGTGTGGCCAGTAAGAGGCCGTTATCTGGCTCTCAGGGAAATTTGCAGAATCAACTAATAGGCTGACTTAACTGGGGTCACAAAGCGTGTTGTTTACGCAAAAACTAAGATTTTGTTAGTAATATACGAAAAAAATCTACACTATAGTATGTCACTACATTGTCGTCTGAAAAACGACTGATTGGACGAGTGTGTGAATATGTGTGTAAATACATGTAAAATGTTTGAGCAGAAGTCGGCTGCCAAATCCATTATGACGTGGCCGCTGAAGTTCCCCTCACTATTTTATTTTTCACCATAGTTATCGGCCAAACCTTGTTAATCTATCATACTTGGGTCGTACATAGCTCCTGTTGCTCTAGGGGCTGACGAAATTCTGCTGAATCACATCAGAACGCCTAGGAAGAAGGGCGGGACCAGATGAAAAGGGGTGTTAGAGAAGTGCGTTTAAGTGGGCATGTGAAGAAGTGGTCAGTGCCATGCGGAGTATCTTCACTCGTTAGACATACGCTGAGTATATTTGAATATATTCTGGATAAGTAGGAGTAGGCGGCCGCCGTAGCTGAATGGGTTGGTGCGTGACTACCATTCGGAATTCACCGAGAGAACGTCGGTTCGAATCTCGGTGAAACACCAAAACTAATAAAAACATTTTTCTAAGAGCGGTCGCCCCTCGGCAGGCAATGGCAAACCTCCGAGTGTATTTCTGCCATGAAAAAGCTTCTCATAAAAATATCTGCCGTTCGGTAGGTCCCTCCATATGTGGAACAACATCAAGACGCACACCACAAATAGGAGGAGGAGCTCGGCCAAATACTCAAAAAGGGTGTAACCGAGGATTGAAAGAGTTTCCTGATCTTCTGATGTGCTCGTTTCTGGATTTACTTATTTGAGCTTGATATCTCGTAAGGTTTGATGGCGTATAGTGAAACGAGTTGATGACCGATTAAGCATTTAACAGCACTATCATATAACGATGATTATAACATTTATTACCCTATAGCAGCATATTGCAAAGCTACTTGTTCGATTTACCCATTAAATAAGTTCGCACGACGGAAATCAACTAGTTTTGCGAGTCATGCAGACAGAGTTAAAGTGTCCATAAAGTCTTTAAAGTGTCTAAGCAATTTAGACACATTTTATGGTTTGGCGTACTGACTAATTGAGAAAAAGTGGCGGGGCAACAGTATTGGAATTTGTAGTGACAGTCAAGCTGCACTGAAAGCCCTTGCAAACCCACGCTGCTCTTCGAAGTTAGTCGGTTAATGTAAGACAAAGTTGAACAGTGTTGCAAAACACTGGGGTGCCTGGACATTGTGGTATTACAGGGAACAAATTAGCTGATAAATTGGTAAATGTAGGTTCTGTAAGTATGCCACTAGGCCCTGAACCCTTTTTAGGTGTCGATTCCGCATCGATTCAACTATGGATTGACGACTTCATGAGGTCTACGCACAGAGGTCGTTGGTCTGAGTGGAACTCGTGCAGAGTAGCCAAGTGCTTTGTGAAAGAACCAAACAGGAAAACAGCGACCTTTCTCCTAAAACTCAGCAGAGTACTGGTGGGTGCTATCACAGGGCACAACGTCTGTGGTCAGCATATGGCTACCATGGGGGTCGTAGACAGCCTAATATGCCTATCCTGTCTCGAGAATGACGACACTGCAGAGCATTTTCTCTGTAGCTGTCCTGCATTTTCCAGAATCATACTTAGGATATTGGATTCTCTCTACTGATATCAATCCGGGTGTAGTACAATGATCTACTGACTGAGTGCTTGGACTTGTCCAACCCTCCACAAATCCAATCTAATCTAATGTATGGTATTATTTTCATGTATCTGTCTTTTACTTTGTGAAGATGACTTACTTAATAACTAAATGACACACTCTGGGTTTCTAGACTACTAAAATTCTAAAGTGCTTATATAAAAATTCAAAAACTCTATCTTCTTAAGCAGAATTTGAAGCTGAAATGTATTTTCTTCTATGGATTGAGGTTTCATAGTGGATTGTATAGTTAAGTTTCGTTTTTCAAATACCACAATTTTATTCATTTTAATTGAAATAAGGTAGGATGTTTTATACATTTTTTTTTATCGATGGTGAGAAAGAATTTTAGATAATTTTAGGTTCTATGCAATTTCCATAGTTCATTTACAGTAATCAAATCTTCGTGTCTTGCTATGCGAGACGGTGATATTGACTGCGTGAGAGTGGCACTGGAATGTTCTTTAAGAGGACATGGACTGATTTTGTAAAAATCCAAAATTTGTTTAAAAGTAAAGTTAGGTTGAAAAAGCAGGAGGCAGTATATCATGAAAATTGATTTATGGAAACAGAACGTTTTTCAATTTTATTACACTGAAAGCCCTGCCGACTTGCATATTTAGAAATTTACATAGCTTTACTCTCTACTCAAACGATTGTGAAAAGCGACTACCAACCAAAATCGATTAGCTCTCTGGAAAACCAATAACAAAAACAAATGATACCTCTGATTTGCTCAGAAGATTAAAAAATCCGACAAAGGATTAATTGAACTGCAAAATCGTGAGCGCACAAACGCCCACCTCACAAAATATTCCACACTATTTTGCTTAAGCAATTGGGTGTTGACGTTAGCGATTAAGTTATTTATATATGTACATAAATAAATTTTATGCAATAGAAGTGGTTTATTGATTTTCATGCGGTGACTGCTTTTTGAAGGACAAAATCGTTCAAAGAAACAGAGCCACTGCAGTCTAGTCTGACATAAATGCCAAAAATTTTGCAAATAAAGAACACTTACGACTGCTCTAAAAATAGTCTCCAGATGATTGTATGAATACACAAGCCAATGTGGACATATGGTACGTATCTGCGATGAAAATGAATAAGTGCTTAAGTCGATAAAATTGAGATAAGAACGCCACGATGAACGCCTAATAGAAACGTATCCGAATGGAAAATTTTGATTATATTTTATGGCTTTTTAGAATGTTTTTATTTTTTTTATTTGGTGCGTGTCTATCTATCGGTAGTACCCGGGTTGGACAAACCGAAACACTCGGAAACACCAAATGGTAGGGAAAGTTTTTTTCGAACAGCGGGCAATGTCAAACTTCCGAGAGTATTATTGTCCTCATAAAATACCATTTGCCGTTCGGAGGTGCCATAGATACTGTAGGTTCCTCCATGTGGGGAAAATCGTCAAGAGGTATATTAAAATAGGAGGAGGAGCTGGATAAACACCCAATAAAGGGTTTAAAAGCCAGTATTATATTGTATATTATGATTTAAGATATTTAAAATTATGCTGAGGAATAAGGGTTCGACAAAAAATAACCTGTTTTTCTAAATAAAAATAAATTGTTCCACATTACCTAACATTGATAAAAATAGGATATCACGAATTACTTCCAACGGTGTATCGTTCTCTGGTTTGAAAAAAGTGTATTACTCACTCATACAATAAAGTAGTCTACAAATTGGAATGTACAAAGAAATATTCCTTAATAGACTTTGCTCCTCCTTAAGTACGATTTTCAATGGGCTCGTAGTCTCCCCGCAAATTTTAAGTTGAAAGTGGAATGTCCAAAGAAGTAGTGAGTCAAAATGGGGCATTGCGATGGCTTGTGATCTTTGAGAGTAGCACTGAGATGTAGTGCCAATTTCGGCCCTAAAGAGTAATTCCTCAGAAGAAAGCGAAGACCCGAGAGGCACATTTACAATCCTTTATAGCAAAGATGCTTTTCTGTGTGAATTTTAGAATGAGGCCAATACTAGTAAGTATCGAATATACTATAGGCGGTATGGAAGCAATTCTAAGTGGGAAAGAGTTAAAGTCAATTGAGTCTAATATGATTTTGATATTCCAATTTTCACAGGCGGTCCAAAAATTTACAGTGGAGTAGGGCCTGTGCCTTCTCCTAGCAACTTTTGTGGAGAGAAGCTTAATTGTTATTGCTGTTGTAATACTAGCAGCATACATGCTGCTGGAGTGACTGTTCTTTGCGGAATATAAATTCGGCTCGTTTCGGTAACGTACGAATCGACTGCCGTGGGAACAAGAAGCTTACTATCAGCCAGAAGGCTGACAGGTGATGTTTCGGGAATTGAAGAAGCCGAGACGACAAAGTATTGAGATTATTTTGACGAAAACTCGATGTGCGAAGAACTTGCTGAGGTTCCAGAAACGGAGTATACGGCTTCTCACGGCAATGCTGACGAGAATCTGAACTATTGATCATATAATATATGCTCGCTTGATTCGTAGCGCCACGAACGATAGCGATTTTTATAGGTGCTATGAAGATGAAGAATAGGTAGAATCCGTTAAGCACTTGCCATCCGAATGTCTCGGACTGCGATAAATGCGCTTTAGACTTATGGGGAATCACTTCTCCGAAGAATTGAATTAGATAGGCACGGTCTCTCTGAAAGGGCTGATTGCATTCCCCAAAAGTCTTCTCTGTTCATCGCCGAAGGCCTGTTTCAGGTGCAACCCGTCTATATTTTCAAGAATATAGTTTGAAGTCTAAATGTGCTCTTCTGTAAAACGACAAAGTCAGACTTAAACACTTTTTACTTTTTAGCACAGATACCACACCCACATGTGCAATGTAGAGTAAGGCATGAAAAGTGGAAATGCAGATTTAAATTGAATTGTTGCAGTGAATCTTTCAGACAGACAAATTTAAGTGGTTAGAATTGACGATGAGATTTCATATTCCCGTGAGAGATTGTTGTGTAGGTGTAAGGGTTTATTTGTTAAATGTATTGAACGGAATATTGGCTTTTACGGAATGCCACTAAACAAGTTAAGAGTGAAATATTGATTAACCCTTATTTAATGAGATTATGTAAGAAAAATTTTAATTAGAAGAAAGCATGGACAGGTAGTATCTTTTTCATACAGGATGGTTGATATTCAAGTTGGTGTCTTTGAATTATTGGTTTTGCTCATATTTTTTCGAAATCGTCACTGTGTGAAGTTAACGAATGAGCGAACCTGAACTCCATTTTTTGATTACACCTTTGCACTTAACGTTACACGGTCGTATCGCACTTCATTGGTTGGGAAATCCTTTATTTCGGTAATGTTTACGTGGGAGCAGGTGATACACAATGTGATGATGGACGACCTCGCCTACAAGATTATACAGAACCAAACAAACACAGTGATTCAGCCACTTCACTACTTAAGTTAGACAGTTGGAAAAGTATGTCTTCTTGTAGCCATGATAAAGAAAATTCTCATTTACCACAGCCATGTCTAATACTATTCTGGGGAAAATGAAATCCATTATATATACGAAATAAATTGTGATTTTTCATACACTAACGACCATCCATTTAGTCGACACCGCCCATATGCCAATTATATTCTTTTCTAATAATTGGAAAAACGATCTTGACATTTTCGCCATTCCTTAGATCCCATCGAGTCATTTTTTCCAATTGGGTGTTTGTATTTCAAGACAAAAATTTTTCGGAATACCCTTGCACAATATGTTGTGCAGCCAGGTCATCATCAGAAGGCAGTTTGCAATTTGGCAAACGATAAAATGATTTGGTTTCGAAAATAGCCAACCAAACTATGCGATGTGTAAAGATTTTTTACCATCTCTGTTGGTTCTATGTACCAGAATGACTCGAGTTTTTTCCGATCAAGAGCTGTCGTCGCAGTAAACTAGTCCTGTATAGTACGCCGAGCCTCAGCCCTCGTTTATCGTCACTGGATCCACTCCTTGCAACAATACTGTTCCCAATACTTCTCCTCATAGTTGGAATTGAGTCTAACCTTGGACTTGAAGTATATTTCTGCTGCGTTTGCCAGAGACGGCTTCACCCCATCTCCATATCTGTTAGATGTAACCGATACAATGGGTAGTGTCACCTTAGGATCTGTTCAGGTTTTAAGATACATAGGGACTGGCCCACAAGGTTTGTGGTCACATGTTACTCTCGCCATCCGGCGTCCTTAGCCCCACGGCTTCTAACTCGCGCAATGCGCTGCCTCTACCTACCGTATCTATCTCTACTGTTCCTCGAAGCTCACGTTTGATGGAGCCTGAGTCACGTCTCAACCAAGTCAGGAGATACCTCTTCGACTACACTGAACCGGACATTACATATACAGATATTCAACGACATTCATCGGGAGACTTTTACCACCTTCCTAAACTCTTGACCCCCAAATGTCTTTATCGGAGACCAACCACCACCTATTTCAGACGAAGAGAGTCAGCTGCACCGCGTAACCTTGGCTCAATTACGTTCTGGGTTTTGTAGCAGCTTAAGCTACAGTACGTTTCCTGGACCTGCAGTTAGTTAGAGATAGACGATGACGATGGGTGACTACACCGCACTGACAGAGAATAGTGAGCTGCTACAACAACTACAACCTGAGTAAAAATGATCAAAGAAGATGATGGATTGCCGTTGTCTTATACTCCTTGAGAAAGCCTTGGTCAATACCGAGTAGCAACGGAATAAACTGTAACGGAAGGGGCTGGAGCTGTTTCTCTGACGAAGCTTGCGGCTGAGGTAGCCGATGTTTCAAATTTTGAAATTGATTATGTTAAATTGAGCATCGGTCGAGTTGAAGCGTCCATCGTTTAATATATGAGAAACTGAAAGATATTCAACTCCTTCACCATTTTCTTCAAAATCGCAATCTAGCGCATCTGCTGTATCTTTTTCATCATGTATCTTTCTCATCTTCTTTAGACAGACTATTACACGACATTGCTGTAAAAAAATATCAAGGGACGGGAAACGAACAAAAAAAATTGTATCACACAATGTAGACAAATTTTGAGCGGCATGCCCGCCCCATTTTTGGCCGGTTTCACCAACGGAGGGATTTTAATGAAGATAATCTTTTTTAATGAATTACGATACCCCAATCGTTGATGACGGAATTATCGTTCCGTTACCCGACCATGACGAGGTGAGAATAGCAATATCACGGCTAAAGAACAACAAAGCCGCTGGCGCCGACGGATTGCCGGCTGAGCTATTCAAACAAGGCGGCGAGGAGCTGGTAAGGTGCATGCATCAGCTCCTATGCAAAATATGGTCGGATGAAAGCATGCCTGCCGATTGGAATTTAAGTGTGCTCTGCCCAATTCATAAGAAGGGCGATCCTGCAATTTGTGCCAATTACCGCGGGATTAGTCTTCTAAATATCGCCTATAAGGTTCTAGCGAGCGTATTGTGTGAAAGGCTGAAGCCCACCGTCAACCAACTGATTGGACCTTATCAGTGTGGATTCAGACCTGGAAGGTCTACCATCGACCAAATATTCACAATACGCCAAATCTTGGAAAAGACCCATGAAAGGAGAATCGACACACACCATCTTTTCGTCGACTTCAAAGCTGCATTCGACAGTACGGAAAGGAGTTACCTCTATGCCGCTATGTCTGAATTTGGTATCCCCGCAAAACTAATACGGCTATGTAAGATGACGTTGCTCAACACCAGCAGCGCCATCAGAATTGGGAAGGACCTCTCCGAGCCGTTTGATACCAAACGAGGTTTCAGACAGGGTGACTCCCTGTCGTGTGACTTCTTTAACCTGATGTTGGAGAGCATCGTACGAGCCGCAGAACTTAATGGCTCAGGCACAATATTTTATAAGAGCGTACAATTGTTGGCGTATGCCGATGATATTGATATCATCGGCCTTAACAACCGCGCTGTTAGTTCTGCCTTCTCCAAACTGGATAAAGAGGCAAAGCGAATGGGTTTGGTGGTGAACGAGGACAAAACGAAATACCTCCTGTCTTCAAACAAACAGTCGGCGCATTCGCGTATCGGCACCCACGTCACTGTTGACAGTTATAATTTCGAGGTTGTAAAAGACTTCGTTTATTTAGGAACCAGCATTAACACCGATAACAATGTCAGCCTTGAAATCCAACGTAGAATCTCTCTTGCTAACAAGTGCTACTTTGCACTAAGTAGGCAACTGAGCAGTAAAGTCCTCTCTCGACGAACAAAACTAACACTCTACAAGACTCTCGCCATGCCCGTCCTAACGTATGGCGCAGAAGCGTGGACGATGACAACATCCGATGAAGCGACGCTTGGAGTGTTCGAGAGAAAGATTCTGCGTAAGATTTTTGGACCTTTGCACGTTGGCAACGGCGAATATCGCAGGCGATGGAACGATGAGCTGTATGAGCTTTACGGCGACATAGACATAGCGCAGCGAATAAAGATCCAGCGGCTTCGTTGGCTGGGTCATGTCGTCCGAATGGATACAAACGCTCCGGCTTTGAAAGTATTCGATGCGGTACCAGCTGGTGGTAGCAGAGGAAGAGGAAGGCCTCCTCTGCATTGGAAAGATCAGGTGGAGAGGGACTTGGCTTCACTTGGTGTGTCCAATTGGCGCCGGTTAGCACGAGAAAGAAACGACTGGCGCGCTTTGTTAAGCTCGGCCAAAATCGCGTAAGCGGTTATCGCGCCAATTAAGAAGAAGAAGATACCTACTATATTTACATTATTTATGTAATATTGTAGAAAACGAAATTTCCTATCGCTACCACTTGCATTCTGCTTCACATTGTATATCCCTTATGTTGAATGTGAACCACACCTAAACGTCAAGTTTTTTTCTGCATTGCATTTGACATTTTTCAATTTCAGACTAACACAATTTGAACCATGGAAAGATACACAATCGAGCAACGCGTTAAAGTTATTCACGCTTATTATGAAAACGGGCGTTCAAATCAAAATGCATATCGCGCACTTCATCTTCAGTGATGAGGCACATTTTCACCTCAGTGGATTCGTCAATGAGCAGAATTGCCGCATTTGAGCAAATGATAATCCAAGAGTGATTGCCGAAAAACCAATGCACCCACAAAGAGTGACTGTTTGGTGCGGTTTATGGGCCGACGGCTTCATTGGGCCGTATTTTTTCCAAAATGAGGCCGGTCAGGCAGTTACTGTGAATAGTGCTCGCTATCGTGAGATGATAACGAACTTTTTATGGCCCGAATTTGAAGATATGGATGTGGACGATATGTGGTTTCAACAGGACGGTGCCACTTTTCACACAGCTAGCGAAACAATGGCTCTTTTGCGTGAAAAATTTAATGGCCGAATAATCTCACGTCGCGGCGATGTCAATTGGCCGCCAACATCATGTGATTTGACACCGTTGGACTTCTTTCTTTGGGGTTATTTTAAAGAAAAGGTGTACGTCGATAACGGCATAGAGCCTCAATTATGACTCAGCGTCATCGAAGATTTGGACCATCCGGAGGTGTGCCGCCGAGGCCGCGGCGGCCATTTGGCCGATATTTTATTCCATGCGTAATTGAGTCATACCAATATTATCATAATAAAGAGAAATGACAATAATTTCTAAAAAAAATTGTGTTTAATTTAAAACCAATACCGGCCCTTGAAACTTAACCACCCTTTACAACCAAATCTGGTGCTGGAGGCAAATCAACTAACCGCATTTAATACGCGTAAAATGTTTCACTTTTTTCTATAACGTCCACGCCGGTATGAACTAATTTTCCTTCCGCGACATACGCTTTTGGACTTAATTGCACTACTAACGTTTCCTTTAGATGTTGTGTGTTCCGATATAGAAGGTTCTTCTCTACCTTTCCAAAGTCAAATGTTACCTATTCATTTGCATCTTCTTTTAGTCTTGTGTACGTGCCTTCAACGAATAGAACTTCCCGACTAACGACAATCTTTTTGGTTTGTAAATCGTACAAACGATCCCTTATGCCTGGGATTCGGAATAACACACCAAGAATTTATATTCTTACTCTTTGCTTGAAACTTTCTTTTGTGTGTTTTATCTAAAGTATTGCTGTAGAACCAAACACCTGAAATGTCAGGTTTATGACTTCATTCCCATCCACATTTAAAATGGTGTAGTATTCGTGGATACTTTTGATACCGCTCTATTTCTTAAACACTATATGTTGCGGTTGTTCGCCTCCGCCCAAAAGCGATCACCATATCCACCTTGAATTAGCACCCTACGTGCACTCTCAACTAATGTCCTGGTAGCACGCTCAGCAAGAATAGAAAACGATGAGTGTTCATTTTGTGACTGCCCACTTTTGGGTGTCTGCGCAAATCGCAATTATAGCACTTAATATTACCACGTTAATTATCTCTATCTTGGTATCATTTTTTTCACTGCTGTTGTTACGAGCACTTGATTGCTAGATCAACACTTGCTAGTGCACAAGTAGTGAATTCGCTCATTTCGAAGGTTTCTATCTAAGTTTATCTCTGCGAATAAACAGATGGCATACACTGAAACCAGGAAGATCCTGAGAAAACTGCTTTGTTGTATATTTAGAAATAATTTTGATTTAGTTAATGAGAAAGTTGAAACAAATAATTCTTGTAAACAAATTCAAACCTTGAAAATACCAGTGAATATTTATTAGCAAGTAAAAATATACCCCTAATGAACGAAATAAAAAATTATAAAAAAATAGTTGTGTTTCGAATGAGCAGATCACACACTGGAATTTTTGAAACACAACTTTTTATCTCGTTGTTAAAATTTAACCGATATGCGAAACATCACTAAGCCATTAAGCAAATGATAAAGTAGTTAAAATTGCTTGCTTAGTTTTAAATTTTGCAATATATTTTAATAATTAATAATTATTGTAAATAAATTTAAAACACAGAATAATCCAACGGAGAATTTGTAGAATTCTGCGTATATACTCGTAGAATGAAAAGTGGTTCATTTTTTAAAGAATGTATTTTTATTAAAATAAATGTTTTGCAATATGGCAACCTTTAATAATTGATCCATCCACGTTGTCAGGAAGGTAAGCGTAGCTACTGTCAGTAGTTTTCTATTGACATTATTTCAAATAAGTATCTTTCAAAAAGATATTAAAAAAATTAAGCAAAAACTCACACGACAAGCGTTAATACTCATCTCCATTTCAACAGCGCATACGGTAGTTGAGGACATATGTACTTGCATGTGGCTAAAACTTCATGAAAGCATTTTTTCTTTTGCTCTTTTTCAGATAATACCTATATGAAAGTCTACAACTTAGCTTAAGAAAGGAAGAGGCATGCAGATATCGTCACTATAAGTGCAAATCACACCGATTTAGAAGTTTCTAGTTTACGTTGATTCGGTCATAAAAAAACACGAGGAAAATTTTGATACTGTCCCATTTGCAGAATTGATTTAACAACTGCATGCGATAATTGACGAATACCCTTCAAAATTAATGAAGGCCCTTGCGAGGGAGTTTAATGTTTCTGAGAACGAGAACGACGAGTTTTCTGATAAAAACGCCTCCCGCGACAGTTGGTTCTACATTACCAGAATATCCGACCAAAGACTGTCACTCCAGTAGTATTGCTCCTACTTGTATGGGGAATGTTCATGCTCTGAATCACATGACATGTTATGGTGTTTTTTTGACGAACAAAATTTTAATCAAGACCAAAACACCAACCGCATAAATCACCAAAACGACAGATGGCTTTGTTCCAATCCTACATCCTGCATCCACTGTTATGATTTTATGAGTTGTGAGCAACAAACGATAAGCATTCTGATAACACCATTTCTTCTCAATATGAATAAGGGGCATTTGATTCTGGCATGAAATTTTATTGAATAATTTTATAGATATATAGATAGGTTAGGTTAGGATTTGTGGCAGTCGGTTTGGGATAGCCAACTAACTTAGACCATGTAAGTCCGTTGTGGTGCCACTGTGTAACACGGGAACCTTAGGGTTTATTTATCATGGAACCATTTTGATGCTCTTATGAAGCATGGGACAGGTTTTACCCTAACACCGGATAGTTCGGTAAGATGGTCAAAATAGTATTTGCCTAACAACCATGCTCTACTTCTTGCTGGACAATCACAGAGGAGGTGTTCTACTGTTCCTTCTTCTTCCTCGCCTCTACAACTTCTGCGGTATTCGTGAGAAAATACTCCAAGCTTAGAAGAGTGCCTACCTAACAGCCACGACCTTCGAAATGTTCTCTCTTGAGAGGTTGAGCAATTCTCCGCAGCTTTTCTTATTTATTTGCGGCCAAATTATCCTGGTTGCAACACAAGTATTTTCTTCTCCCTATGACCTATTGACCTTCTGGAGAATATTATTGTTATCCTTAATTTGCATGTTGTCACAGGAATCCCAATATTAATAAAATGTTAATTAAAAAATTCATAAAGCTTAATTATATTGTATTTTGTTCAAAATAAATGCTAATCAGTGTTACACTCAAATTGTGCTCGCTCGAATACCGAGTTTCTAATGTCTTAAGTATTATATAGGTGCGCAACTAAGTTTCCGCTGTTTGTCAATAGATGCCGCCAGCAGTGTGTGCTAGTCAATTCTAGCATAACCTAAACATCATAAACCAAGCTTAGACACATGGTAAATAAACTGCTTTGACAGATTAGTGATTTTGTTTTGGTACCATATACGTTTGGTTTTGTGAAAATGTCTGATTTTGTGTCGAATAATCGTCATTTTCGGGATGTGTTGATTTTCCTCTTTCATTTGAAAAACGCTGAAGCGCATCGAGTGCTACAAAAAGATTATGGAGATGCTGCTTTAAGTGAAACAACGTGCTGAGATTGGTTCCGTCGCTTCAAAGATGGTGACGACCGTCCGCATGAAGGAAGGCCAAAAACCTTCGAAGACGCTGAATTGGAGGCATTGCTCAATGAGGATCCGTAACAAATGCAGGAAGAGCATGCTTCAGTATTAGGGGTTACCCGCCAATTCATTTCCAAGCGATTGCATGCTTTGTGGATGATTCAGAAACAGGGGACTTGGGTTCCTTATGAGTTAAAACCAACGGATGTTGAACGTCGCTTTTTCGTCTGTGAACAACTGCTCCAGCGGTAAAAAAGGAAGGGTTTTCTTCATCGCATCGGAACGGATTCATTACAGCAATCCAAAGCAAAGAAAGTCATGGGGACTGCCAGGCCATGCTTCTACGTCGTCGCCTCGGCCGAATATTCACGCTGCGAAGGTTATGCTATGTATTTGGTGGGACCAAGTTGGTGTTATTTATTATGAACTGTTAAAAGCAAAACTATCACTGAGGATTGTTATCGACTTCAATTGAAGCGATTGAGCCGAGCAGTGCGCGAGAAGCGGTCGCAATACGCGGAAAGAGTGATTCTACAGCACGACACCGCTCGGCCTCACGTTGCCAAACCCGTTAAAACCTACCTGGAAACACTGAAATGGGAAATCCTACTCCACCCGCCATATTCTCCAGGTATTGCGCCGTCCGATTATCACCTGTTCCGATCGATGGCACATGGTGCTGACCAGCAGTTCCATTCATATGAAGACATCAAAGAATGGCTTGATACGTGGATAGCCTCGAAAGATGAACAGTTTTACAGCAACGGTATAGCCAGCGATGGGCAATACTTTGAATGATTGACTTGTAATCATTTTTTCAGAATAAAGTTGTATTTTCAATAAAAAAAACAGCGATAACTTAGTTGCGCACCTAATAGTTTTTTTCATTATTTGTTTCTGTATTTTTCTGAGTACATAACCTGTTTACAATTAAGGAAATTGCACAAGCATAAAAATCGCATCAATCTTTGAATGTCACTAAACACGAAATCCATCTCACGAATGTTACAGTAATGCCGAAGACATTTCAGCCTGCCAAATCAACAGAAAGACTAATACAATCGCTACAAAAGCAACTTTTTAACCATCAGCTTAAAACTTTAAAGAGTACTTATGAAAATTTCAAGACCCCTACCAAGATTATGTAGAACAGCTGAAATACGATAAAAGTTAGCAGCGAGGAGTGCCTTAAGTTTAACGACGTTGAAATTGAGGAAATAGCTTCAATAGCATCACAAACCCACACCAGCAAGGCGTACATTTAATTTAAAAACAGACGAGCAAAGCAAGAAAGGAGACAAATGTTATAGAAGCAGCAAAGAGGGAGCACTGATTGCTGGAAGTAAGGTATCATAAATCTCTGCCAGATTATGATCATAGGTGCGAAGGGAAATTTTGTAGAGCGTAAGAAGGTCAGAAAGGTGGGGAAAGTTAAGTGAATCAAGTGCGAAATGCGAAAATGGGAATGGAATCCATATTTACGAGTATGGGCTGCAGGCTCATGGTCATTCAATTTTTTAAATTTAAGTGATTGAAAGTTACAGGTGTCATCAACAAATAATATGGGCTCTTATCGGTTTGTATCGTTAATGTGATGAAATGCGTTAAATTGGCAAACATCTGAAGTGTAATTCGTACGGCTAACACAGCTGAGCGTAAGCATAAGGGCGAAATACTCGTTTTGATGAAGATGCCGTCAGTTGGAGAAGCTTTCAACAACTTTCGAACGTTAAACGATGGTGGTTGCAAATACATAATATCCTTTACGCATTATATACATCCCTAATAGTAAAACGAAAATTATCAAATAAATCACGTAATTAATCAAAGTTATAAACATAGTCGTTGCAATTAAAACAAAACAAACAAATGCAATAAATCTTTCAACATGAAAACATTTGAAAATACTTAACGGGAAATAGAATGCGAATTGATCCTGCAATTTCTTGGGTATCACATAAAGCAATTCCAACCCAAACTCTCGCAAATACTCATGCATACTTATTTATGCTTTGCCGTTGCCTAGATGATATCCCTAATCGAAACAATTTGGCCTGCAAATTATCCTAATTTATTAAATTTCAATACAAAAGCACTTATTTGCCTTTCGCTGGTGAAATTGGGTAATCAGGTTACGACAGGAGTGTGCTTTGTTAGCATAGGTAGTGTATGTATGTATGCATGTACGGTTTGTATGTATGTATCTACATTTGGATATATAAGCATAGCAAGCGAGCGTTTCCCATGAAGATTGATGTGAAGTATGGTGAATCAACTTTCAGCAAATTTTAGTCAGGTGATTGAGTAAAATAAAATTCAACACAACATCCCACCTAAAATGATGTGATATGCAGGCAAACATGACAAACACAAGCTGATAAATTGACTGCCTGGCTTGCTGGCTGCCGGAGTTGTGCGGGAATCTCATCTAAGATAACACTGTGAAATAATTCTAGTAAGATGGGTATTGTGCTTTCCGCAGGAGGTGTAATATTTCATCGCTAAGATCACTGATGTGAGCAAAATCCTCGCTTATGCTAAGCAAACCTGTGAAATATCTTAAAAGCGACCAGATGTAGGAGTTATTCCTTTACGATGTTGTAAGGCGTCTTTCAAAGTACGCGCGCAGATATTTTTTTCTTTTTTAAAATACGGCTCTTGACAATTATATGTGAAAAATGACAAGGCCACCATGACCACGTCTCCAAATAAAATCCGCCAAACAGTCGATTCATGAATGCCTGAGAACGTCGAGATATCGATGTTGACGGTTGTTCAGCAACACTTACAGTAGCAATATTCTCAACAGAAGTACAGTTTTTGATCTGCTCGACCGGCCCCTTTTTCTGTCCCGGACAGAGCCTACAATTCTTGAAATTTTTTCATCAACCTTTGAATTGCCGACTCATTCGGACGATTATTTCTACCAAGAAACTCACGAATTTTGCAATGTGTTTTTAAAGTCCTATCATTTTCATAATAAGTTTCAATAAATTTAATGCGTTTCTCTATCGTATAAAATTGTGCATCTGTCTACTTGGTAAATGTCAAAGATGTCATTAAAAAAGAGCACCATCTAGAAATTATGCACTACTAACATTTAGGCGTCCTCTCTCGACGAACAAAACTAACACTCTACAAGACTCTCATCATGCCCGTCCTAACGTATGGCGCAGAAGCTTGGACGATGACAACATCCGATGAAGCGACGCTTGGAGTGTTCGAGAGAAAGATTCTGCGTAAGACTTTTGGACCTTTGCACGTTGGCAACAGCGAATATCGCAGACGATGGAACGATGAGCTGTATGAGCTTTACGACGACATAGACATAGCGCAGCGAATAAAGAGCCAGCGGCTACGTTGGCTGGGTCATGTCGTCCGAATGGATACAAACGCTCCGGCTTTGAAAGTATTCGATGCGGTACCATCTGGTGGTAGCTGAGGAAGAGGACGGCCTCCTCTGCGTTGGAAAGATCAGGTGGAGAAGGACTTGGCTTCACTTGGTGTGTCCAACTGGCGCCGGTTAGCACGAGAAAGAAACGACTGGCGCGCTTTGTTAAACTCGGCCAAAATCGCGTAAGCGGTTATAGCGCCAATTAAGAAGAAGAAGAACATTTAGGCATCCCTTTTGAAAGACCCTTTACAACGCACATTGTATGCCATAACTCTTCGTCAATGAGGGGCAAAAGGAATTGATGATGATGATGATGATGGCTACTCTTCTTCAACTAGAGGATAACATATAATGGTGAAACATAGCCGAGAATTAAGAGGTGAAGGCACTGGGATCCGACAAATTCATTCTACTCAGAGGGTACGATCGAAAGACACAAGATTGCAAATTGAGTTCGGGAATCTTTTGAAGTAAAAACTTCTTTAGAATCGTTGGGAGTGATTTAAGAAAAAGTGAAACGAAAAAAGCGACACTCTTGGCTACGAATATTACATATACACGTAGCGACGAACTAAATAACTTTTAGGCCAGCGCCGACAGCATGGCGCGATAGCCGAGCGGCTAGCAATGTGAGCTTCCGATCCAAAATCCTTGGTTCGAATCACAAGAAAAAATTTTTTTTTATACAGTTATTTTATTTTTTTATTTTATGATATGTTTATGAGGAGCTTTTTTTCATGGCAGAAATACACTCGGTGTTTTGCCATTGCCTGCTGAGGGGTGAGCGCTATTAGAAAAATAGTTTTCCTTAATTTTGGTGTTTTCACCGAGATTCGAACTGACGTTCTCTCTGTGAATTCTGAATAGTAGTCACGCACCAACCCATTCGGCTACGGCGTTTGTTTAATTTTACTGATGCAAAAATGAGGAAAAATATATTAATAAAGTTTGCTTACTGTTTACACATTTTCCAAAGGTGACGGAGAACCAAAAAAAAAAGTCGATTTTCAAACAAATACGAGTGCATATGTGTAATTGTGTTAGAGTTTCGGTCACGCAGGTTTTGCTGGGGACGCTCATAATAGCAACCGCGTGTGTATTTTTATATTCGTAAATATTTTCATTTTTAAATATTTACCGCAATTATGCCGAAAAATAATGCAGAAAAGTGTCGTGAATATCGACAGAAAAAAAAAAATCAATAAATAGCATCACGGAATTCATTCACGAAAATTTAATAAAGTATACACCACAAGTATCGCGGATACTTAGAAAAGATTACAATAAAGTTCTAATGATTTTAAGTGGCGATTTTAACGTAAATTTTGCATTGGACACAGCGGTTCCTTTAATTGACGTTCTCAATACAACATTCAATTTAAAAATGTGTAACAATCGCACTGAATCGACAACACGATCAAAAACAACCATTGACGCGGTATTTCAAAGACATGTTGACAACATCGAAACCAAAGCATTTGTATCATATTTTAGCTATCATAAGCCACTCGTATCATTTGTTGAAATTGAAAACATTGAGGATGAATAATAATAAAATGAAGAAAATAAAATATGAACTTTATAGCAATATTATAATGAACCTATAATTATCTTGCTCCTAATGCTGCTTTCGTCTTATTCTCTCTCAGTTTGTTTTACGGAAGGTTTCACTTCTATCGCGTCTAACCGTTAGACTGGTGTTTTTTTTAAGTAAAAAGTATGGACATCCACCATTTCTTTTTTTTTCTTGGGAATGAAATATAAATAATGTTTGCATATTAAACTGAATCTAAGCTGCTCTCGTGAAATAAGCATAAACATGTATTAAGTGAATAATCTTTATGTAATCATATCATAAACATATTGCACAGATTGTCAACGATCTGATTTTCATTGCCTTCTCTCACCTATAGTATTGTGCATGCGCGCAACCAGGGGGTGTTTTGTGATTCCCCGTCTAAATATATAATTTCTGCCTGACTTCGTGTTTGTACACCAACGAAATTGATGTGTAACAACGATAAAATTGAATTTAAAAATGATAAAGTAATGCTAAGAAGCACGTTGGATCTTATGGCTTTAATTAAAACACACCTCGGCTTTCGATATCTACAACACTAAGGATTGAAGCTTATTATCGTATATTACTGTAAACACCATCCTTTGTTTCTTGTATTCGCAAACCGGAAGACTTTTCAAACATAAAGATGCACTCCTTGGCTTTCAAACACTTTTCCACGACAATACCTCGAATTCCGATGATAATGTTATCCTTAATAAAAAAAAATATTTTTCTTATGGTGGTGAGTTATGTAGAAGGAAATTAAGTTGGAATTAAATTTTGGTATAAAATAATTTGTAGTATGAAGTCCGAAAAATGCGCAAAAACATTGCAT
The DNA here is from genome assembly GCF_028408465.1 of Anastrepha ludens. Taxonomy (NCBI): domain Eukaryota; kingdom Metazoa; phylum Arthropoda; class Insecta; order Diptera; family Tephritidae; genus Anastrepha; species Anastrepha ludens. Next base: position 82,501,981 of record NC_071498.1, on the reverse strand, counting down.
TGCATTCAACAGTGCCGAAAATAAATACTGTCGAATATCAATATTTATTTAATTTTGTGAAACCTTCCCTCGAGAAGCAACAAAGAAAATATGCAGAAACTCTTGAACAAGTTTATGATTCGCATAGGTATTTAATCTATTTTGTCCATAAGTCTAATGAAAATATGAATTTACAGGGATTTGCATACCTTAGTTATTACATTCTACCTACATAAGGGGTCTTTCAAGCGACATCTAGATGTTAGTAGTGAATAATTCCTAGATGGTACCTTTTTTAAGTCATTTTTGACATTTGGCAAGTACACAGATGAGCAATTTTACACGATTGAAGAACGCATTAAAACTATGGTAACTTATAAAATTGGTTGATCTTTAAGAGCAGCATATCGCGAAATTCGTGATTTTTTTGGTAGAAATAATCGTCCGAATGAGTCGACAATTCAAGGGTTGGTGAACAAATTTTAAGACACCGGTGCTGTCGAGGAAAAAGGACTGGCAGACCAAAAAGTGAACGTTATGTTGAAAACATTGCTGCTATTTTGATTCTAGAAAGTTTGAACTTTATATGGGAAATTATTAAGGTAGTAGTCTGGTCCAATACTCATTTTTTATATGTATTTTTTAGTATTTTTTTTTTAAGAAAATATAATGCGATCGTTTTGATTTTATAGCATGTTATTATTGACATCAAATAGTATACAAGAACATTTTTTTTGACATATTTTCTTGTAGTAGTGTGGCACCAAAGTAAGCGTCTTAAAAAAAAGATGAGGATTTTGGCTCTTCCACCTTATAAAAAATGAGTATTTGACCTCACTAATACCTCAAATAAGTTTGATCAGTACTTCAGTCGACGCTCCGTGTGAAGTTGCACGTCTTACTACTTTAAATTTTGGCATCAACTGCTTGTTTGTTCGCAAATATGGTTGCCAGATTGGAAGCTTCTTTGGTAGGTTGCCTTATTTTCCCACATATGTAAGTATTTTCATTTTTGAGAAAACTATCTGTAAACTACATAGCGCGCGAGCTGAGATAAACAACAAGTGATATAACAACTTAAAGCCCAGATACTGTTACTAGATTTTTTTCTTCAAAAATATTAATTAAAAATATTGTATTTTGAACCAAAAACTATAACCTCGAAAACTAAGCGAGTTTTACAAAAATAAATTTTCCTGATTTTATTAAACATAAATTTTGTTTCAATAAAATTGAGTTTCATTATTTTTCGTAAATTGGCTTGATACTTGAAATTTGGTAGAGAAGCATTTTTAGGAAATCTTTTGTCTTTCAAATACGGGAGAGTCCTGGAATATCTAATTTATTTTCTTTTTTTTCATTCACAATGATTTCAAATTTGTTATAGCTATACAACAAAATAAAAATAAAAAATATAATTACACTGTAAGTTAAGAGGTAAGTTAAAAAAACTATGTCATAGACGTTTGTCTAAATGGCTGTAATTTGCAGTTAGGTTAGGTAAAATGGTTGCCCTTGCGAGGAGCCCACTCTCACAAAAATTTAAAATGTGTCCATTATTATACCATACAGTGTGAGCGGAGGGGAAAAGGAGAAGGGGAGGGAACAGACAGGTGAAAGAAAAAAGGAAGGTGGAGGAAAAAGCTCCTTCGGCTTGAAATTAAAACTGTAAATTTGGAAATACTGAACCTAGAACACCTTAAGGTATCTAAACCATTTGCCGCCATTACTTCAGCTGTGTGCCTTGAACTATACGAGGGAAATTTATACAGTTGCGCTAATGATTAATTCGATATATTGGCAGAGGTACGTACATATTCGTATGAGAATAAGTTTCCGCCCACGTAAAAGAGGTGTCGCTGCTGATACTATTTTTGCGTTCGCTCTAGTAAAATACTGGTGATCTGAAGATGTATTTATATGTGAGGGCTCGATCGCAGTAGTAGACATTCTTTTGAAGCGACGTCACAAATGTCTACGGTCGTCCCGAATAAAAAGCATT